>NC_080606.1:18766402-19966402 GCF_027887145.1 Ammospiza caudacuta
TGGAAAGTATGATGAGAGATGAAATGAATTATAGACAAGTGAAGGAAATGGGGAAAGTTTTAAGAGAAATTGTTTTATATAGAATAGTTATTATAACACTTAGTCATTAAAACAGCAGTAATAAAATTATATTTATAGCTGAATAAGGAGTCTCGGTGTGATTAAGATATGGAAGCAGCTAATTGGACTGCTGAAATATTAGGATATTGAAGTGATGAAAAGTATACAAATGAAAATAAAAGTGCATAAAAATTAATGAGGAGACCGAAATAGGAAATGGAATAAAGGAAAATAACAAATGAAGCAATGTGGAATGAATAAACACCCAGCTGGAAGACAAGGAGATATTGAGGGCATTGCAGAAGTGAAGGGACATCCATCGCCCCAGAGGTGCTGCTGGTGCTGCAGCTGTGCCCAGGGGCAGGGCTTGGGCTTTCTGGGGGTGCAGAAAGAAGATTATTTCTGCAGGACCTCCCAGGTGCAGGGTGGGCTGCTCCTCACGCCGTGTTTCAGGTTTCTGTGGGTGCAAAAGGATGATTTCTGCAGGTTTTCCCTGGTGCGGGTGGGCTGTTCTCACCCTGCGTGTGTGTGTCAGGTTTCTGAGGGTGCAGAAGGAATTGTGATCCCCAGCATCTCCCTGGTGCAGGTTGGGCTGCTCTCACCCTGTGTGTGCCACGTTTCTGAGGGTGCACAAGGATTATTTCTGCAGGATCTCCCTGTGCAGGTTGGGCTGTTCTCACCCTGTGTGTGCCACGTTTCTGAGGGTGCACAAAGATTATTTCTGCAGCATCTCCCTGGTGCAGGTTGGGCTGTTCTCACCCTGTGTGTGCCACGTTTCTGAGGGTGCACAAAGATTATTTCTGCAGGATCTCCCTGTGCAGGTTGGGCTGTTCTCACCCTGTATCCCCTGCTGGATGGCTGGATGGCTCTGAGGAGAATCAGCCTCTGCTTTTCTGGGACAGGAGGAAGGCCAGGGTTTGGGGTTTTTTTAGGACACCTTTAAGCTGGATTTGCTCCCTGGTGCAGGACTGGGCAGGAGGGGCAATGTCCCATCAATTCTTGCGCTGTAGGAGGCAGGGGCAGGGGCAGGGCTGGGACAGGCAGCTCGCTCTGGACAGGGTGGGATTGCTCCTGTCACAGGCACCGTGGAGCAGGGTTAGGAGCTGGCTCAGTGTCCTTTCCAAGCTCCCTTTCATCTCTTTGAGGTTACCCAGCGCCTCCATCTCAGACATCCCAGCTCCTCTCACAGGGCCACCAGTGCCTCCCACAGCCCCACAGCGAAGGTTTTCCTCCCAAATCCTGTCCAACCCTGCCCCTTGCCAGTGTGAAGCCATTCCCTGTGTGCTGCCACCCATCCCTGCCCCAGTCCCTCCCCAGCTCCCCTTTGGGCCCTTGAATGGGCTCTGAGCTCTGCCTGGGGTTTTCTCTTCCCCAGCAGCACAACCTCCCCTCTCAGCCTCTCCTCACACCAGGGATGCTCCAGCCCCCTGAGCATCTCTTTTCTCTCTCTCAGGTAAGAAAAACTATTCTCAACATTTCTCTCTATATTTAAAGCTTTATTGATCAGATTATTCTAAGTTCTTCAATTTGTATTTCAATCCTTTCAAGATTCTTATAATAATTTTTTAAAATGTATTTTCCGGGCTTGGAAGATTTGGAAAAATGCTAACAGTTTGGGAAAACATATAAAACATTTATGATGTAAACGATGAGATTTGCTGCACACTTCTCTCTGCAGCTTTGCAGTGATAAATTCAATAGAATTGTTACTGCAATTATATATCAGGACACACAAAGTTTATGCTTGCACATAAATATGAGATGAGCTGTCCTGCCAAGCACTTTAAGTAGCAGCTGATGTTTCATTATATCCCTGATTTACACCAACAAGGTGAGATATTTACAGTTAACTAACTCTGTAACTAATTTTGTCCTCTGAGATACCTTGATGTGAAATATGGTCAGGAATGAACAACAAAACAAAGAGTTTGGATTCAACATATTCTTTTATTAGGAGCAAACAGCTTTACCTATATTTATCCATTTGAACTGAATTCTGTTTTACACAGAATTATCTGATTCTCCTCACTATAGGTACCTAGAAAGGCTGAACCCCCAAGCTCCATTCTTACTGCCTGTTCTGTTAAACAGACATGGTTTCAGCAATGTCCTTTCCTTGCAGGAAAATGTGGAATTTTGATTTAGATCTGGGTCTTCAGTTTTAGATGATTTTTCCCCCTGAGAAGTGTAGTTTTATCATGACAGTGTGATGCTGTCCAGAAGGAAAAGGTATCCTACCTGTGGAAAGCCAGGCTCTCAAACTCAAATTGGGAATCTAGACAGTACAGAGGGAGAAGCTGTGTGTTAAAGCACCGGCAACAATTCCAGAATTGATAACAAATAAATAATATAACTCTGCAAAGCCCACCATGGATTCTGGCACTATTATTAGGATGATGTTTTCTCATCTAATATCCAGCTTTGAGCTTCCTTATGCCGTTTAAACCTATTGCTTATTCACTATGGCCACGAGGAACAGATAATTCCATTCCTCTTTGCAACAGCCTTTTATTTTTCTGATGACTGCTATAATGTTGTCTCATTTTTCTGTCTTTAGGCAAACTACTGCAATTCAATTATTCTTTTGGCACAGGTGGTATTGATTATTCCTAAGTATTCTTGTCCTTAGCACTTTTGCCATTTAAACTATCCTCTGTTTTAAGAGCTAATCTCTACCTCAATAAATCTGTCATCTGGAAGCTTAAGAAAACACAACTATTTTTTTTTCATACAATGTGTAAATAAATGATGAAAGACTTTACACTGGGCATTGCAGAAGCCAAATTATAAATGAGTTCAAAAAAGGATTATACAGAGTCCTTATGGAAGAATGGTCCAGAGGGAGCAGCTGAAAATAAATTTCTGAATGCAACCTCTAACACAGGAGTTCTGAAATTATGGATTGTACCTGGGAGGGATGAACAAGGAGAGGGCTGTTCTTTACTTGCCTGTTTCTCACATCCTTTCTCTAAGCATCTGTTACAGGATGTTGCAGTTATGACCTTCTTTTGTGGGATTGCTTCATCCTTAATGAGCTTAGGATACCCCGGTTTGCATATGCATTTTGTAAATTTGTTGGCTTATTATTTCTGATAAAACTCATAAAAGGATTATGGGCCTCTTATCTGCTACCAGATTAATTGTGAGCTAAAACAGAAAAGGTTAAGAGGCTTGCCATTTCCTTTCTTCTCCTCCTGCAGATGGCTGCCTGAGTCTCTCTGAAAACATTTATCCTTCATCTTGTTCATTAGTTGTTGACCTATACCTTGTAATACAATCCTCACTCCTTTTTAAGATAAAGGAAAAAATTATGTAATTATGGAGATAGTCTCATTCTTTGAAACATCTAATTATTTTTTTGAACTGTCCTTATTTCTTGGTTTAAGTTTTAAGACAGGGAATTCCAATTCTGAATTATTCAAGAATAGAAAAAAATCATAGTGCCTGTTTTTAAGTAGCATCACTTTGGTTTTACTTACTTCCCTCTCCTCCTTCCCTTATTTTTATTATTAAGAAATGTGGTTGAGATTGGTCTTTGGAGGAGAGTAAATTGATTCTGTACAACCTGGATATTATTGGTGGGTGGGGGAAGAGCCAATTAATTGGATGCCAGGGCTGATATCAATCCCATTTCCATCTTCTATTTTCTGACTCATTTTGTAATTTCTTGGTAATGTTTATCTCCACCTGGCATTCAATGCTGTGACATGACCACCACAGAATGTTATTTTTATTTTATCTGCTCTGGCGAGGATTGTGTATGTTGGTCTCTAACCCTGTCCTTCCAGGGTGGGTTTTGCTGCAGCCCCTCTTTCCCGGTGGGCTGCAGACACAACCAAGGGCAAACATCAGCAGTTGTGTGCCAGTGGTGTGGTGCTGGGGCCCAGGGGCTGCCCAGGGGCTGTGTGCGAGCTGTGGGGCACTCTGGGATGGAACAGGGAATAAAGGATCCCTCTGAGGGCTTGAAAGCCTGGGAAGTGCTGACAGCCCTGACCTGCCCCAGGTGGGGCATTGGCATCCCTGCCCCACCCTGCCTAATCCAATCTAATCCAGCCCAGCCCAATCCAATCCAATCCAATCCAATCCAATCCAATCCAATCCAATCCAATCCAATCCAATCCAATCCAATCCAATCCAATCCAGCCCAGCCCAATCCAATCCCATCCAATCCAATCCAGCCCAGCCCATCCCAGCCCAGCCCAGCCCAGCCCAATCCAATCCCATCAAATCTAATCCAATCCAATCCAATCCCATCCAATCTAATCCCATCCAATCTAATTCAATCCAGCCCAGCCCAGCCTAATCCCATCCAATCCAATCCCATCCAATCCAATCCAATCCCATCCAATCTAATCCAAACCAGCCCAGCCCAGCCCAGCCCAGCCCAATCCAATCCCATCCAATCCAATCCAATCCAATCCAATCCAATCCAATCCCATTCAATCCAATCTAATCCAATCCAGCCCAGCCCAGCCCAATCCAATCCCATCCAATCTAATCCAATCCAATCCAATCCCATCCAATCCAATCCAATCCCATTCAATCCAATCTAATCCAATCCAGCCCAGCCCAGCCCAATCCAATCCCATCCAATCTAATCCAATCCAATCCAATCCCATCCAATCTAATCCAATCCAATCCAATCCAATCCCATCCAATCCAATCCAATCCAGCCCAGCCCAGCCCATCCCAGCCCAGCCCAGCCCAGCCCAATCCCATCCCATCCCATCCCATCCCATCCCATCCCAGCCCAATCCAATCCAATCCAACCCAATCCAGCCCAGCCCAGCCCAGCCCAATCAACCCAATCCAGCCCAGCCCAGCCCAGCCCAGCCCAATCCCATCCCATTTTATCCCATCCCATCCCAGCCCAGCCCAATCAACCCAATCCAGCCCAGCCCAGCCCAGCCCTGGCACTCTGGGCTCAGGGTTTAATCCCATTCCCAGCTCCTGCCTCGTCCCCTGGCCCTGCCCAAGCCCCTGGGCTCCTGCTGGAGCTGTGCACCCCTGGCTGCAGAGCAGGTAAGGAGCCAGGGGAGCCCAGCCTTGGAGCTGGGGTTAGAGCTGCTGCCTCCTGGGGTTCCTGGGTGGGTGTTTGTGGGTTTGCAGGTGCTCTGTTCTGCAGTGGGTTTGGTCCTTTGGCTGTTGGGAGCTGCTGCAATGTTTGTTTCCTTATTGAAATCTTCTCTGAAGAATGTTTTGAAGGTAAATGGATTTGGGGCACGGTTCATGGCCGTTAATGCCAGCCTGTGCCAGCTTCGGTTCGTGGGGATGTGTTGGGTTAACTGAGTGCTCCACTTGGCATTGTTTGCTGTTCCTGGTGGATAAGCCTGGAGAGGGGCACCGTGGGCAGCTGAGGGTGAAAGTGTTGGAGCTGTTTTCCATTAATCTGCTTACAAGTGTGAGTTAACTCCTTGAATCACAGGCAGTAAATATTTCTCGCTGGCTTTCACTTCGCTTTATGTGGCTCACCTGCTGTGATTTCAGAAAGGGAATATAAATGTTACTCTGGCACTGCACAGTGGGGAGATGGCTGTGGAATTCTACTTGTTAATAAAAGCTGAAAATCTTCTGTGCAACTTCATAGAAGTGACTGAAGAGCACATAGCTAAAATCCTGCAATTTGTAATTATTCTGTTGGTACACCAGATTTCATCTGCTTGCAGAAGCCTCAGGCTTCACTGAGGTTTTATCCAACCATTAATGACCACATTAAAAATGAGTTTATGACAAATACCTGACTTTATTTTTGTTTTGGGGTGTGTTGAAATTATGGACTTTTGAAAGCAAAACCAAAATCCCTGTGAATGAAGTCAAAATGGAGTAGAAAGATTGACTTCTTTGAATGGATGTTGTCCTCCTTTATTTTTATTTTTAATTGATTGTTCTTGTTTTCCACTGGAGCTGCAAGAGTCTGTTTGTTCCTTCGTAATATAACTCTGTCACATACATGTAGCAAAGCAAAATGATAACTGATTTGTTTTATCTGATTCCTCTGAGAAATTCTGCACAGTAAATTCTGCACAGTATACATGATGCATAAAAATAACACAACACTAATTGAGAGATATATATCTTAATTTAGATGAGTTCTTTTCTTAATTCTTAACAGTTACTAAGTGTTTTTATGAGCCAGATACCATTCTGTGCTTTCCACAGTAAGTTTTGTAATTAACAATGGATACAAGTGGCTTCAGGCAAGATCTTTGTGTGTATATATATATATATATGAGAGATGCTTTCTCACGTTCTGCAAATAAATTTATCAGAATTGCATAATTTTGCTTTGGCAGGACCTTTATTTCCTTCTCTAAAGTTTTTAATATTTTGAGCACAGCAGTAACTTTTTTTCAATTGTTTGTGAGCTCATCTCATTTACGCTTTACTTGTTAGCTGAAAGTAGCATTGCTGGAGAAAATAAAATGGCATTTGGGGATGGTAATGCCTGTGAAGCTGTATCATCTGGCTTTTTGAAGATAATAAAAATGAAAATAACTAAATGCAAAAGAACAAAATTAATGATAGCTGATCTTATGTAGTGGAGTGTTCCTCTCCTAAAAACTTTCAATGGAGACAACAGTTACAAATTGTTTTGGAAAGCAAAGTCAGACTTTAAAGTGTACAAGAGGCAGCTCCATGGTCATTATACTCACTGAACAAGCATGCAGGCAAACATCACAAAACTCAACATTTCAAAACATTTCCAAAGATGCAAGAATGCATTTGAAAGGCACCCAGTTCTATCAAATAGCTCTGGATGAAGACTCCAGCTGAGAGCAAATTAGGAATCAGCCTGGGATGCAGCTGCTGGTTTTGGTTCAATCTGGTGCTGAGCATTTAATATCAATAGATTTGCTTCATCAGAAAAGTGGGCTTGGGATATTCCTGTGGATTCCATCACAGAATAATGCTTCGGGTGCTGTTACTGTGTTTGATGGAGCAAATGTGGCTCATTCTGGCAAAGCCAAGCTGAACTAATCTTTCACTGCAATTTATAGTAATTTCTTTTTTTTTTTCCAATGTGTGGAGTTTTCAGACCTGTTCAAACTCAATCAAGATTAAAATGCCAAACAGGCCATGATTCTCCATTATTTTTGTCACCAGTGGACTTGAATCAGTTCCAGTTTGGTACAAGGTATTCTGCAGGTGAAGGTTCCTGTTAATAATCCTTGCCCATGAAAAGGCTCAGTCTGTTAGGAGACAGTAAAAGAACACACTCATGGATGGGTTTGGTAAATACACTTGGTTTCTAGAATTCTGAAATGCAGAAATGTTTGCAAAGCAGTGGAGTTCTATGATTGAGACTGGTTTCATCAAGTCCCTATTTACACTGTTTTTTTCCCTAAAGTGCTGGTGTGTAGCAGCCCCACACTATGGACTGCCCCCACGCTCAGTGTGGAATATTTTGGTGTGCAAAAAGCTCCTTTGGCTGGTTTTGTACCCAAATGAAAGGCGTCATCAGTGCCCTGGTGCTGCCGTGCACGGAGCTGTGCACTAATGAAGGACTGATACTGGAGATGGTTTTTTATCCCCACTGATGTTTTATCAACTAAACTCTTGTGCTGTACGTTTGAGTAATGAATAGAACACAATAAATGCTGCTGCATTTCTGTTTTGCTGCCAGAAGATGCATCTCGTGGGAAAGGTTAAAGCTAACAATATGATCACTTGGTGGCTTCAGCGCTCCACTCAATCAAGGCCTTCTTTGTTCTAATTAGAGCTGCAGAATTGTCCCTGTGCGAGGGTGCAGCAGAAACGTGCAGGATCTCAAATGGGCAACTGCAGCAGCTCCTGCCAGGTGTTCAGGAAATGTCTCCTGGCTGCTTTAAGAGATGAGGGCAATCTTTGTGTTCAAGAACAGCTATTTCCCTGAAATTAGGGACATATTTAAAATGAAATCACTCTCAAAAACCCCCAAACTTTTCCTATCTATCTTCTGTCTTTTTCATAACCAAAGCATCCTTTTTTGTTTCTTTTTTTTACTTGCCTATACAAAAATCTGGGTTTTTTTTTTTTTTGTTGGTTGTTGATTTTTTCAGGTTTTTTAAAATATTCTGTTTAAATTGCCAAAATAGCAAACATAGCTGATTATCAAAATTAATAAACTTTATATCCTTTGATCTTCAAAAAGACCTCTTCAAGATTGAGAGAAAAAGAAGTATTTGTTATTATTTTAGCATGAAATATTTTCAAAAATATAATTGTACAAATCCTGACCCATGCATCTCTAATGGGCGTGCCTCACTAAGTAAGGGAACTTTAGTTTATCTTTTAGGTGTAAAACTAACTCTAGAACTTTGGTTTATCTTTTATTTTAGGTGTAGTTAGTATATAGTCCTTGAAATCAGAATTGGTCTTCTGCTGTCCTTAAGCTTTCATCCTGTTGGGAGTGAGGTTTGTTCCATGTTATTTTATTTCATTTCCTTTCTGCCCCGTTCTGACTGAGCAGGTGCTGGCAATGTGTGACCCATGCAATGATCTCACTGCACAGCTGTTTGCAAGACACTTTTTCAGTCTCCTACTACTGTTTGTGAAATAAGGGATGAAAGACCTTTAAAAGAAGCTCAGAACACTGAAAAATCAGTGTTGAAGTCACTTCCCAGAGCCTTTGGGACACGCTTAGGGCAGATGGCAATTTGCCACCAAAGCACTCAAACTTTCTGAGTTACTTTAACACTGTGGAGCAAGTCACAGACAAAATTCTATTTGATTTCTGGTTATTCTTCTGTTATATTAAATGGGCCAAGCTTAAGTGAGGTTTATCCTGGAGAACAGCAGGAATAGTGATGCCTTGTTGGAAATACTGAAATAAAGAATCTGTTGGCTTTTAAAACTTTTTAGTGAGAATCTCCTGGCACACTCCTGGTAGTTCAGAGAAAAGAGCCACATCCCATTTTCTGGGTGTTAAATCTGCAGTCCTTTTTTCCTCTTGAGGAAAACATTAATGAAATTGTTGAGGACACTGGAACTTCCTCATGTTCATTACAGAAGAAGCCATTAGGCAGTAATTGAGGATATCTGGTACCCACCTTGGTATTCCAATTCCTGATGATTTTGGGTCCCAGAGTTGATTTTTACTGTTCCATTCAAACTGATATGCCTGGTTTGGGCAAGAATCTTACAGTCACTTACATCCTGTGGTTTCTAGTGAGATGTTTGGATCCCAGAATGAAGCAGATGCAAATGGAGCTTTTAATAACTTTATTTATGCCTACTTTTTGATGGTGGGTCCTGAACAATGTCAAGCAGTAGGAGATTATCCTGAACAGACCTCCTATTTCCACCAGCACTCCTTCCCTAAGTTCTAGTGAGCATATGTGTTAGGTATTTTTAAGTTTTGAGCAGTAATTTGGGAAATTGTAATCTTACAGACTTTCTCACCACCATGCAGGAGAGTTTTGATCAATATCTAGCTGCTCAAACTTCTTAGGGGCTTTAGTCTTTTTCTGTTTGAACAAAGAAGACCCAAATGCACAAAAAAGTCTCTTGGTGTTCTGTTTAATTCCATAATATCTAGTTCAGGTTCTATAACAAGGGTGAGTTTTCTGGCTTTAAAGTTTGTTCCCCTTATAATGGACCTTTTTAACATAAATGTCTTGAGTATCTTTTTGCACTGTCCTGGGTTTTAGCAGTGAATGACAAATCTGCCTGATTGTTGTAGTGCCATTGGTTAGTCCCAGAAGAATACTCAGTCTTGAATTAAGAAACAGTATTTCTATAAAATATCTAGTAAATATTGAGTTCCACATGTGCAATTTGCAAAAGCCAATATAATCTGAGGGGGTGCTACCTGAAATAGACACTCTGCAGGGCCAAGGGGAGCTCAAGGGGTCAGCTGGGCCAACTCTTACTGATGACTGTGGGCAATTGTGCAGAACAAAACAGTTTGAGCAAGTCTCTTCAAGAAAAACTTGAAAATCCAGTCAATTTATTCCCAGAGAATGACCTAAGTGTGAAAGAACTGAGTCAAAACACGTCCTTAAATGAGTCTGATAGAAGGAGTGAAAATAGATCCCCTCTTTGCTGAGCGTCTTCAAGGGGCTGTGCAACAGACAGAGACACATGCTGGCCAAACAGCTCCCAAATGTTTCCTTCCTCTTGCGCTGATTATCTATATAAAACTCCATTGCTCCAGCCAAAATTTCATTTTCGGAGCATATTTGACAAAATGGGCCTTGCAAGGGAGGAAGAGTTGTCTTGTGCCTGGGAGTACAGCAGAGCTTAGACCGGGTGAGGGACTGTGCGACTTCTCAAGTGACAGAGAATTCTGCTCTGCTCGTGGTTACCTGACCCTGCTGGTGGGAGCTTCCAGTGCCCAGAGTGGTTTGGGGTTGAAATTCTGGATTTTGTGCAGGGTCTGTGCTGGGAGGGACACTGGGAATGTGGTGGATTAGCAGTGGAGATCTGTGTGGCTGCCTGGGCGTCTCTGCCATGGGCTGGGGTCACTTGGGGCGGCCCAGGGGGTTTGGGGTGAAGGCTGCAGAGACTTCCCTTGGGGTGAAGGCTGCAGAGGACACTTCCCTTGGGGTGAAGGCTGCAGAGGACACTTCCCTTGGCGTGAAGGCTGCAGAGGACACTTCCCTTGGGGTGAAGGCTGCAGAGGACACTTCCCTTGGGGTGAAGGCTGCAGAGGACACTTCCCTTGGGGTGAAGGCTGCAGAGGACACTTCCCTTGGCGTTTCTGCTGAGGATTTGCGCTTGGCACCGGGTCAGCTCAAAGGGAATGGACGGATGTGCTCAGCAGACCTCCTCCCTCGCTGGGGCAGGGGGACATGTGCTCTTTTCAGCTTTGGGTGGTTTTTGTTGTGGCTGGCGTTTGTTCCTGCCTTTGAGGCTGGATTAGCTGGACATCTGCTGCTGGAGATTTTCTCCTCCTCGTTAGAGAGACACGAGCTGCTGCCATGCCAGTTCTTCTGATGCCTGTCCAGAAGATTCTGCAGGCGCTGAGACCTGCTGAGTTGTGAGTTTAATTATCCTGGCAGGTTGTTAGAGACAAAACAAAAGATGGGAATTGCCGCTCTGATATCAGAAGCCTGTACAGGAAATTCCCAAAAGAATGCATAAAAATGTAAACTGCTTAGTAATATGGCACTTTTTCTGCTCAAGAGCTGCCTAAATGAGTTCTATGTGTTTCTGGAAATTCCAGAGTTGTGATTGTGTTTACTTTTAATACTTAAAAGACACTAAAAATAACATTTTATGGCGTGAAAGTAAAATAAAACATTTGCATTTGTTGACATTTCCTCTGTCTGAAAAGCAGGAGATTGTTAACTGATGCCAGTCAAATTTGGCATTGGATTCTATTGAGTTTGATACAGTTATTGGCTAGAATATGGCCAGAACATCTATTTTATATGTTAAATATTAGTGTACATTTCAATAACCCAGCATATAAAATACAGTTCATTTTATTGCCTGTCATTAACCCTGCAGAGCCACCTTGCCAAGGTTCAAGCAAGTTTTGGAGGACTCCAAGAGTGTCCAAAACTGCAAATGATTGACTTTAGAAGACTTAGACATTATTTTATTAATTTTTTTTTTTCAAGATTAGGTAACTTGCCATGCATTCAAGACGTCTGTTTTTTATGGGATGGGGCTGTCCATTAGAGGACAGTTTGATCCCACAAAGGAGAGGCTGCAGGGCAGCCCCTGCTCGCAGCACACTCTGATTTTGCCTCTCACATCTTGTGCAGTTCAGCCCTGGCTGTGCTGCCTGGGCAACCATTCTCACACAGGTGTAAAACCAGGAGTAAAGAAAAGCTGCTGTTGTTGGTTAGTCCTGTGCTTCATTCAGAGCAGAGCTACTCTTCAGGAAGACAAATATGATGAATTGATTTGCTGTGAAAAGCTGGCAAATGCACTGGCAGAGCACGTTTGAAGTCTGATAGATAATGATGTGAAAAGTGTGTGGCTGAGTAAAAAGTTTCCCCCACCTTCATTCCAGGTATCCTGGACAGCCCTAGATTTAAAAATAAAACCACAGCTTCTTGATATTTCTCACGTTTTATGGAAATATTGGGTGACAGTGGTTAAAATCCAGACAGACAGAATGTTAGGAAATTGATAGAGAGTGGAAAATAAAGGATATTATTTTCTCCTTCATATTGTCTGTGGGTTTGGTCTTTGTCTCAGGGTGCAATAAAACTGCAGAAGATCCAGGAAAGAATGCTGCACAATTATCAGCAGAATGGAACTGTTGTTTTTAAGTAACTCATGCTAGGAGCTTTGAGGCTGAGGAAAGAAAGCAGAGTGGAAATATGAATTAGCTGGAGAAAGAGAGCAGGAGGGAGTTGTCTCTTCCATATGAGAATTAAGAGCTATCAAGCTCAGCAAGTGGTTGGCTCAGTGTGATTAAAGCAAACAGTTCCTCACACAGCATGGAGTTAAGCTGTGGAAGTTGTTGATCCAATGCATTGTGTGTAGATAATAAAATCTGTGTGGGTTCAAAAGCAATTGGACAAGTAGGCAACAAATTCAAATCATTAAGGCTTTCTGTATTAAAAAAAATATTACTTCTCTTCAAGAGGTTCTTGACCCCTGAATGTGTGGATTGCAGAACGTTCCCACAGAATGCTGTGAACACTCTGTCCCTGGTACTTGTCGTGTTCTCAAAGCCTCCTCAGGCATCTGCTGGAGTATTGAACTGGAGGCATCTTTGGTTTGACCTTGTTTCCTGTTCTTACAAGTCGGAGTACTTGTGTGTATCTGGGTTAAAAAGAATGAATAATAAACTTTTAAAAATGTGAAAGGGAAAAGGGCTTGCATCCACTTCCAAGTACAAATATAAATTAGTAACTAGAATCACAACATTTCTTATGATTCCTTGTCTCTGAGTTCTTGGGCTGCCACATCAGACTCACGGGCAGCGCTGGTCTCACTTAAATTGTTTTGTTTTTTCTGACAGAACCTGAGAACTCTGTGATCAACTCCGACCCAGACAAACCAACAAATCAGGGAACACAGCTAATGTGACACGTTTAACATGTGCTTTATTGGCACACGTGGAATTGTGCTGTATCGTGGGCAAGCAGTACCAAGGTCTCTGAATAGGAACATGATCTGTTCACTCAGACTCAGAAATATGTGTGTCTTACAAGCCTGTCCTTTTGATTAACAAAGATGCTGAACTCTTGTATAAAAGCGGAGTTTTTAGAGTTGTCAGACCTGTGAAAGAGATGATTTTTCTCTATGGAGCAGTTCTGAACATAACAATGTCTGCAGCGCTGTTTAGCATTTAATTGTATATTCAGCACTTTCTTGGGAAGAGAAAGATCTCCTGCTATCTGCAGAGATGTTCAAAAGGCTTTCTCTCCCCATTCTTCGAAAGACCTTTAGACTGTTGTATTTGCCTTGCTATGCAGGAGCAGCAAAACAATCTCTGGCAGCTGGTGAAGGAGTTTGGAGGGGCTGGGGGAACGGGATGAACTTCGGGGTGCGTTTTGTTCTGTGCCCCTGACAGACAGCATTGAAGCTCAGGGTGTGGGGGCCCAGGGGTGAGGAGCAGCTCCTGCACTGGCTCTGCCCGTGCCGAGGGCAGCAGAGGCTCAGGAGAAAAGGTGCCACGTGCCAGAGCCTTCCCTGCCACCTGCGCGGGGGCACCTGCCCAGGTGTGACGGGAGAGGGGTCCCTGAGCTCAGCTCCCAGCTCTGCCTCCACGTAGCTGTTAGTTATGAAAAGAAGGGCCTCGCAGCTTTAGGGAATTGCTCTGGCTGTTTCTGGGGATTTGTACTTGCATTGCATCGATTTGTGGTCACACCTGTGGCTGGAGAGAACAGAAACCCCCGGACCCCAAAGCAAACCCTCCCCTTGCCCGCCCCAAAGCAGCCCCTCGGAGCAGGAGGAGGCTTTTGCTACAAAATCACATCCTTTGGAAGCTTTTTCAATCTGTGTAATTGCCACTGGCTTTTTCCTTCCTTTCGTGCCAAACCTTTATGCAGTAATCTTTTTCTTAATCTATTTTTTTAATACAGTTCTACCACCATTGGCTCCTAACAGGTTGCTACATAATTTATTCTATTCTACATTACAGTGAAATGTGCAGAGCCAAAAGCTGTGGGAGTTTAGTGCAACCCCTAATGGAACATAGATCTAATTTGGAAATCAGAGAATTTTTTTATCTGAAACTCCTGGGAACTGATTTTTTGGATCAGCTACTTAGGAAATTTTTAGATAATTGTTAATTCATATTTCTTGGAGTTGGAGCTGTTGATCACATTGCTTCACTGCTCTGTACTTTAATTCACAGAAATATTTTACTTTTTCCTTTTTTACAGAAAATAATAATTAGTATAATACGTAACAAATTCATTATTTCTGCTCTCAAAGTCAGCGATAAATGGCCATTGTCAAATGAGATAATGTTTTGTGTACTTTTTCTAACCAGCTAAAATTTAAAAAAAGAATTTAAAAAACCATAGCTCCATTGTTAGTGCTGTACCTTTGAAAGGTATTGAACACATGCTCTGAATGGTATTTCAAATTTCTGTAATGTAACTCGGTGATAAAAGAAATACACAACTTTACAACAAAGTCGTTGCTAGGGATTGGCAGCATTTGCAAATTACCAGAACAAGTCAAGACCTCTGGAATAAGAACCCAATAAAAAAAAAAAAAAGTTTCAGGCACATTAGGAGAATGTGAGCAGAATTCTCATGATAGACGAGAAGTTTTTAATAAAAGGAGAACCAAGAAGTTTAATGCCCTTAAGTTATTGTAACTATTTTCTTTTAACAAGTAGACCAAAGCTGTACAGCAATGACAAAAATACAGGAAAAAAAGTATCTAGGTCTCCTATATTGCAGAAAAAAATAGATTAATGTATGCTGAATGGAAATTACCACTCACTTGGGTTTTTTCCCCCAAATTCTGTTCTGCTAGAGCCAAACAGCAGCAGTGAGAAGAGTCAGCTGTCAGTGAGTGTCCACCGCTCTCTAAGTGGACTGGAACTCTCTTGATTTCCAGTTTAACTCTTCATTTTCATCTTAAGTAAATTGTGGTTTCCTGCAGATTTGTGGCTATTCTGTAGGGCTCTGCAAGAGTGGTTTCATTATTACAGGGTGTGAAGCAGGTTGATTTAGGAATATTTTTCTGTCTTATATTAAATATCACAGCAATAACCTGCTTTGCAACAATTTGCCTTTATGACCAGATCACACTGGATTGTTGACATATTTTTGGGTGAGAAGACTGAGTTCTCCTTTTGGTCAGAGAAGGAACATTCAAGGCTTTTATTGTACCTGGTAACTGGGGATTAACCCTTCTTTAACCAGATTTTAAATCCTGAGTACCCCTTTCACAATGAGAGGTGAGTGCTTCTTTAGAGACTCAATATTTCCTCTGTTCTGGGTGCTGTGGGGAGGTTTTGGCTGTCAGTGTATGATGGTTTGTGATTAAACAAATGAAGCAAGTGGTTTTTTTTTTTTCTTGCGGCACACAATCCATACACAGAGTAAGAAATACAATAATAGCCTGTAAAGACCTTTCTGGACGGGCAAACAGACAAATCTGAGTGCTTCTTCCTTGGAAAATGTTATTGAATAGCTATTACTTGAACTGAATCAGTTAGAAAACTGTTATAATAGTTTTGCAGTGAAAATTGCCAGCTGAAGGCTAATTTGTAAAAAGGATTGAAGTCGATTGAATTACTTTTCTGGTGTAGTAGGTGGAAACCATTCTGGCTCTTCCCAAACTGTGAGGCAGAGCTGTAAATGTGAGGTAGAGCTGTAAATGTGATAGTTGCATGTGAATTAATGGCTGGTTTGGCTCTGCTAATCCCAGCCTGTGTGTGGGGGGGTCCCAGCTGTGGGTGTCTCTGGGTCTGGAGTGAAGGCACTGAGGCAGTAGCTCATGTTTGGACTCAAGTGTTTATTATTCTGACCAGTAAAACACTCTCACTGCTGTGAGTTCTGCGGCTTTTCATTGGAAGGCACAAAATGGCCAACAATCTCTGGTTACAGGGACTTTTAAAGCTAAACTATCCAATTCAGAGCTGACACCTGGGTTATTTTCCCTTTTAACCCAAGAACTGATCCCAAAGAGCTGCAATGGGGACTTTCCTGCCCAATTACAAAATGCCACCCAAACCCATGGAGAAGGAGGAAGAAGCAGCTGAAGGAGAAACCCAGGATGACGCCCTGTGCCCTCCATCTTCCCTCCATCCACAACACACTAAAAACCCCAAACCCTCAATTTCTCACCCAGTGATACACCCACACTGCTCTCTATAATCTATTTCACACTTTTGTGGGTTCTGGTCTATTCTGGAGTTTAGGGAACTTTGTCCATGGATGAGGGTCAGAGTCAGTGCTGCCCTGGGCTCAGGGCACCCAGAGCAGACACAGGGATATTCCTGGGTTTCCATATGGGTGTAAGCAGCCTGGCAATGGAGGGGACAGGGACAGCAGCCCCAGCACACAGGGACCCCGTGGCAGCAGCAGCAGCAGCCTGAACACCCAGCGCTGCCTTGGAGGTGCTCAGCAATAATTTGGCCAGAGGCTTCACATTTGGGGTTTTTTTGTGCTGCTGCAGCCAGGGGAGGAATTTGTGACTTGGGCTTCTGCGGTCTCTGGGAAGTGGAATGTGGGGAAGTTGCTTTCTGCTCGTTCTGTTCCTCTGTAGCCCCTGAAAATAGACTTTTTCCTGTCTCATTTCTGTCAGCACGAGCGTGTGGAAGGTGAAGTTCTCCTACATGAGAGGCTGATCCCAGACAGGAGTGGAAGGAATCACAGTGAGGATCTGTTTTCAAGGTGAACCTTTCCCTTGCAGATTCTGATCCCCTGCTTCAGTCCCTGCTGTTTGTTTTGGCTTCATGCACAGCCCCTTGGAAAGGTGTCTGTCAGACTGAGGAGTGAGGGCTCCAGCAGCAGCTCCTGCTCTCTCCAATCAGCTCAAGTACCAATGAGTAATCAGGGGTGGAGGGGAAGTTCACAGCAGGGCTGGGTTCACACTCAGCGTGCTGAGCAATATTCTGCTGCTGCTGGGTGCCAGCCTGACACCTGGTGATGTATCTGAGATGTTCGAGACAAGCTGAGGGCCGAGGGATGGGCACCTGGGGTGCAGTTTGATGGTTTGGAAGCCTGGGGTGAGGAAACCTCAACAGCTGGAAGGGAACATTTCCATTGTCTGAAAAGTACAGTGTGAGCCCTGTGAAACACTCCTGGAGTTTTACTGGGATGGCAGCTGACACCAGCTCTATTTCCTGCTGTAAATTCAGGTTTTGAGAGCTGGTGTGTAACTGAGAATGTGGCTGCAGGCGTAGAAGGAATAAAAAGAGCATTCCTGTAAATGTTTAGACCTAATTTAATCTTCCTAGTGTAAACAATGAACCTGCTCCCTCAGTGCAGCATTTCAGTAAATATTCTTGCAGACTGCAGTCATCCAAAATAGTTTTGGTACTGATACAGCCAGCAGACCACTAACTCCAAAGCTTGGAAAAAGTGCAGTAAACATTTCAGCATCCAAGAATGTGGATTTTAACAGAAAATGAATAGCTCAAAAGTGTATGCTTTGGCTTTGATGTAGCTAAATATGTTGAACCACAGAGACTTGAAAGAATTTGATAAATACTCCAAAAGAAAATCAACTTCCTCCCAGCAGCCCAATAAATAATTTTCCCCACTCTCTCATAAGTTGTTTTGCAGAGGAGTGGAATAGAAAGGCTGATATAAAACATTAAATCTGAAAACCTGAGCCAAAACCAGCCACGTGAGCACGAAGCCTTCCCAGAGAGAGATGGAAGATTCTAGACATAATCCCATCCCTTGGTAATCTGCATTGGTAATCTGCATTCTTAATCTGCTTCCTGCTGCCCTGGCAGAGCTGCAGTGTGAGAGCTCCCAGTGCCAGGAGTGGCTGCACAGCCCTGCAGCCCTGGGATTCCCTCCTGGATCAGGACACAGCATGGTGAAGCTGTGTGTAAACATCAGAGAATGCTGGGTTCTAACAGACTGGGGGGTTCTTGGTTGCTGCTGGGATGCTGGAAATAGAAAAGAGTTTGGTTTAATTTCTGGTGCCACTCTACCATTGCTCCTCACTGCTCCTCCCTGCTTCAGCTGCTGCTGCTGCTGCAGCATTGGTGGTTCAGGGGGAATTCATCCCAATGCTTCATCTTCTGCTCCTGCATTGGTGGTTCAGGGGGAATTCATCCCAATGCTTCATCTCCTGCTCCTGCATTGGTGTTTCAGGGGGAATTCATCCCAATGCTTCATCTCCTGCTCCTGCATTGGTGTTTCAGGGGGAATTCATCCCCACTGCTTCATCTCCTGCTGCTGCTGCAGCATTGGTGGTTCAGGGGAAATTGAGCCTGCAGAAGGGTGTGGGGACCACGGCAAGGCAGCAGGAGGAGATGCTGTGGGTTGGAATGCCCTTGATGCATCTTTCCTGCCCAAACACTTGTGTGAGCTGTTGGAGCAAGCAAAGCCCTGCTCTGGCTGTTGCATGCCTCCTCAGTGGGATGGGTCCCACTCTCTCTGCCACTGAAAGCAAATCTGAGGAGAACTTGCCCAGAGGCCCCAGCATTGAGTCACTGCGAGTGTCGGCACAGAAACGTTTCTGTGTTCACACACTGGGACCTGGCTTTCAAATGAATACTGCACACAAGAGGGCTTGGCGTGCCAGTGACGGTGGCACTCGCAGTGTGACACCCACCCTGTGCACACCCCACAGGTTTCCACTGTGGGTTCAGGGTCCATCAGTGATTTGAGAGCCCTGAGGATCATCTTGGGCTTTATCTTGGGATTAGGCATGGCTGCGAGGAGCTCAGCTTGGACACTCAGATCACTCTGCAGCACCAACTGGAATATGAAATAAGGCTACAAACGTGAGGAATTTTTTACTAAAGTGCTAGAACGCTGAAACAGATGCACTTTTTCAATCCATGTGCCAGACACAGTAAAACAATGAGACCAATGCTGAGTTGGGAATTGATTTTAGGATGCCTGATACCCTTCTGCTCAGGGTGCTGCAGAACTTTGTTCAAGAGGAATATTTGGATTACATTAGAGACAGGAGAAAGTTCCCAGTAATTCTGTGATTACCTCTACACGGTGCATGGTTTTCTTGTGTTCAGCTACTCCTTTTCACCTGGGGACTATTCACAGTAAACTTGTTGCTTGAGACATCAAGGCAAGGGGAAAACTTCTGAATAAGTGCTGAAACAGAAACCTAAACTGACAAACACCTGCAGGGTGAATGTTTTCAGGCAGCAGAGTATCACAGACAGGTAACACACAGGCTGGAAAATTAATTTATTAGCAAATACTGAGCTAAAAGTTCCTGTAGTATTGCCACTGTCTCTCAGTGGTTGCAGGCAGCACATTTGGAGGGTCCAGCAGACCCTGAGGTGTTGCTGTAGTGAGTAAAAGTGGAAATAAATTCAACAGTGAGTGTTGTCTAGGTAGGGAGGTGTGTAAAGCATCCATTGGATCTGATCAGTGATCTTCACGCTAATAACTTTTAAATATTCTGGTATTGGCTTTCATTCCAAGAATTCTTGCCTCTTACAGAAGGATTTGGATGCTGGGACAGCCCAGAAGTTTCTAAATGCAAAGGTCTTGCCACCTGTCCAGAGCAAACTGTAAATACATAACACTCTCAGCTCAGTAGCCACAGCTGCTCCTCAGGCTCAGAGTTAATGTTTGCATTAACAATTCTGATTGTCATGTGAAGAGGGTTCCTTGGGCATGGGGTAATTACTGGTGATGGATGCCAATGGCTTGAGGGTTCAGTGCATGCAACTTAGCTCTGCTTATAGGATTTTGCTAACACCTCTCACTGGAGATTAACCTGATCTCCTAGCACAGGAAATTAAAAATCCTTTGACAGTCATCTTCAGATTATGAGAGGGAAGGCAAGATGAAGTGTCTCTTAGCCCCTTAGCGTGCACCTTTCTCTTCTGTTTCCTGGAGAGAGGTAGAAAAGTTGCAGGGATTTAAAGAAAAAATCCAGTGGTAGTGACAAGCAACACATCTTTCCTCTGGGTTATGGTGCTTTTCACTTCTCTGTATGTTATTCAAGTAGCTCAAAGTGCTTTAATGTTTAAAATTCAGCTTTCAAAGCTCGTACCTGAGAATGGGGTAAGTTATTGCAATTTTTCAAGTGTTTTAATCCTTGGTTAGTGCCCATAAATATTTAACAGTGGCTACTACAGCATAGTTTTAGCCTGATGGATAGACATGGGCATTACTGGTAATAAACCTGAAACTGGAGGAGTAAAAGAACCTTAATAACTTTCTTCCTAATTTGCTCTCGTGCAGAACTTGTGGGTTTGAGGTGCTAAACCCCATCAAAACTATTGAGGTGGTTTTCTTTCTGTCCTGCTTCTCTGCCTTAGCCCAGCAGGACATGCTGTCAGGGGTCGCTGAAATGTCCTGGAGTTTTCTGGGTGTGACGCCCTTTCTGCTGCTTTCATCAAGAGCCACTTTGCCTTCTGCAACTTTCAAGAATTAAAATGAAGCTGGTTTTGCGGGGTTTTATTTATAATTGCAGATGGAAAGGCTCTTCCTTCCACTTTGTTTGTTCGTAATTCCTGGGAAATAATTTTGCCAGGAGCTGGCTTTGTTGCCCCGGTGACATTGACTATAGGCAAGGCTGACGTTAATTGAATACAGGCAAGGATTAAGCTCACTTTGTACTCAGGGCCAGTCTCGTTTTGCGGCAATTCAGTATTTATATTTAGTGGCTGGGCCAGCTTTTCAGGAGTGGAACATTAAGCTTAGGATTTCACTTATATGAAAGCTGTATACAGGTGTTACCTTAGACTTGCCTTTCCTTGGAGAGGTGTCAGCTTTTCCAAGCACAAGGGGCCCCAGGGAAAGGCTCCTTTCCCCAAATCCCAGAGGGGTTCAGGGTGGGAGGGAGCCCTGGAGGTGCCCTGGACCCAGCTCCATCTGCAGGAGCTGCTGCCCTGTGGGGAGAGCAGGGAGTCCTCCAGCTCTGCTTCCATTGCTGAGCTCTGCAAGAGGGACGGGAAACCCTCGGGGTGAAGTGTTGCAGGCATCTTCTCATGAAAATCCTTCTCTTGGGATTTTTTCCTCCTGAGAAGCTGGGAGGCCTCAGGAACAAAATGCAAACAATGGTTATCTGCTGCTGTGGGATGCAACAGGTTCATCTGGGATTGGGCTCATGGGGCTGTTTCTAATTAATGGCCAATCACAGTCAGCTGGCTCAGACTCTCTGTCCGGGCCACAAACCTTTGTTATCATTCCTTTCTATTCTTAGCTTAGCCAGCCTTCTGATGAGAACTTGTTCTTCTATTCTTTTAGTATAGTTTTAATGTAATATATATATATATATATCTCATAAAATAATAAATCAAGCCTTGTGAAACATGGAGTCAGATCCTCGTCTCTTCCCTCATCTGAAAACCCCTGAGAGCACCATCACAGTAAAGGGTGAAGCGTGAGAGAGAGGAAAAGCAGGCAGGAGTGGGTCAGGACTCAGTGCCTTCTCTCAAGGCTGAATGCTGTGTTCTAATGGCCACTGATTTTGGGGTTTAACACCCCTGGTGTTTCCTAGTTCTTCAATTCTATCCAGCTCATAAAAATAAAACATTTCTGTGGTGGATTCACTATACTTGGAAAGAAGCTAATGTGGTGGATGGAGTGTGCTGTAAATTTCTAATGGGAGATACTCAGGGTTTCAAGTGTGAGAATGAAGAGGGTTGCTGTCATTAGTCCTTTTGGGTACAAATAAAGAGCTGCTGCTCCTGTAGGTGTGACTGCCTGGATCCCTGTGGACAAAGCTGGCCAGAAATGGCACTGGAGCACCTGGCTGGGTGAATTTAGGAGATGTGGCAGCTCCTGAGCTGGGCACTGGGGGAGTTCATGTTCAGGCACCTGTTCTAAAGCCATGTACCTGCTTCTTTCATCCAGCTTAAATCCAAATAATTTCCTTGGTAGGGAAATCAAAAGCCCAAAAGGCAAACTGTCCCCACCCCTTGCTGCCATGGGCACTTAGAGCTAAACTCCCTTTGATATCCTAATTTTTAAAGCTACTTGGTGCTAGGCTGATTCATTTCCATAATCCTCTGACTGTAATATGTGTATTTTAGTCATAGCCTGTGTCACTGAATCACGAGTTTGGATCTGGATTCTGGGTAATTTAGGAAACTCAAAAGGTGCTTTGGGCTGGTTGCATTTTCATCCTCTTGTTTGCCTCTGGTTTTGCTGTTGGAATTGCATTTCAGATGGGAAATGGAAGTATTCAAATCCTCCTGAGAAGTCATGGGAATTGAGTGGTCACAGGGACTTTGTGACACCTGAGTGTCCTCTGTGCTTCACTGTGCAGGCAGAGAATCACCCTTACAGTGATTATTTGTCCAGGCTCATGATGGGAGTTGCTGTAATTCACCACAACCTGGTTTATGTCGTCTTCATTCAGCATGTCAGACAAACCAACCAACCCAAACCACAGCAGGAAGCTGCCTGAAATCAGCAACATCCCAAAGGTGCCATTGCCTCCTTCCTCAAATCAGCAACATCCCAAAAGATGCCATTGCCTCCTTCCTCAAATCAGCAACATCCCAAAGATGCCATTGCCTCCTTCCTCAAATCAGCAACATCCCAAAGGTGCCATTCCCTCCCTCCTGAATTCTGCACTCCTTCCCCTGCCCATGGGGTGCAGTTAAATGGAACCATGTGCAATAAATGGAGGAGGATGAGCATTGCTTCAGCAGCTCAGGAATGCCAAACCCCACTCCAGTCAGCTGCTGTGAAATCACAGAAGGTGCAGGAGAGATAACAGGTGCTGGTTTAAAATAAATACAGAAAAAAAATTATTAACTTGAAAGAATTTTGTTTAAACATCACCTGGCAGCCTGTGCATCAGATGAGATGAAAATACAGAGTAGAACAAATGGAGGAAAATAAAGGTCTGTGTTCTGGTAGTTCTCTGCTTTGATGTGCAGTGTGTGCTTATGAGATAGTTAATAACTGTTAAACAAGAAGGAACAGAAAAAAATGGAGCTCAAAAGGAAATTAATTTTGAAGGCCACATTCTTGAATGTCAGAAATCAGATAGATAAGGAGAAAATTCTAGTGTCAACTGTAAGGGTTTTGTACATGATCTAACTTCAGATTTCCCTGAGTTAATATAGAACTCCTTTATTTGTCATCCAGTGCTATTTCAAATGGTCTGCTTCTTTATTTCATACCACAGAAAAAGTATGAAAGGAGGAAAAAATAATTCTGATGAAGGAGACAGGAGCAGTTTAACCTTTCCTTTGACATTTCTATAAGAAATTCCCTCATGTTTATTTTATCCAAAAAATTGTAGAGGAGGAAATTGAAGCTTTGTGAGAGAATGAAGGGAGGGGAACAGTTTTCAATAATGAAAATTCATCCAAATCCTCCCTTAAACGAGCAATGTTTGTTGTCTTTAATTGTTAAGTTAGGAATAGCCCAGGACAAGTGGGACAAGAGCCCTGAAAGCTCTGGAAAAAGGAAATGAGAGCAGAGTTTGCCAGGTCTGACACTGTGGATGGAATCCAGCTCGTGATGGAATCTTGGATGGAATCTCCTCCTTCCCACACCCAGAGCCTTCTGCGCAGGGCTGGAGCTCCATCCCTGCCCTCTGGGGACTCTGTGCCATTTAATTCCTTTCCTAAGCAGAGGTGGGCTTGGGCAAACCCCTCCTTGTTGAGGAACTTGGAGCAGCAAACGTTTGAAATCTGGCTCGTGGTTCTTCACGCAGGCAAGGAGCTGGCAGTGACAGAAAACAGCATTTCTGGCTGACCCAAAGCGTTATTAAATGAGAAATCTGGGTGACTACTGCCAAGGTGTGTGAAAATCAGATTGAGACACTTCCACTGGGGCCTGACTTTCTGCTTTTGAACAGATTGGAGCTGTAGTGACATCACAGATGGAAGCTGAAAATACATTCATTCTCCTGAGATATTCTTATCTAGAATGCTGAGAGGCCTGCTTTCTACCCAGAGTGTCATATAAATATATGACTAAGTGGAAAAATGCCTTTAACTACTGAATGTGATCTGTCTTGTTTGACTCTCACAGTTCAGAGAGGAGCTGGCTGTGCTCTCAGTCCCTCTGGTGCTCTGGGTGCTCCTCAGTGAGAGAAGTCAGATCTATTTTGCATTGTCTTTGTGGATTCACCACCAAAGGTAACTTTTGGTTTGACCAGATGTGCTTAAGGATTTTTTCATTAGTTTTAGATTTTCTCAGGCAGCAGCATGTTTCTTGAGTGAACTTTCTGCATGAAGAACAAATCAACTTTCTGCAAGTGACGCCAGAAGGAGTGAGCTCCAAAATCAGCTTTTGCTCCAGTCTTTATGAGATGCCTCATGTGCAGGGCACTCAATGATTTGTTTGAGGAATCAATAAACTCAAATATGTGATTTTGCAAGCACAAACGCATTTTGGTGTCAAAACCATGGAAAATCATATCCTAACCCAAAAACTGGGATGAGGATCAGAGCCATTGGCAGCTGAAGCAATCCTCAGGCTCAGTTCTATCTCAGGCTCCTCTCTGCTCTTCGTGCTCAGGAGGGCAATGTTTGCTCATCCATGTCCTGGCAGGACCTTTCAGCTCTGCAAGACTGAGAAGTTATTTCCCTTTTTTTGCTCTTTGACTTTCATACAAGAGGGAATGTCAGAAAGAGGGAAGAGATTGGCATTGTGCAGGATCCAAGCTAGAAGGTAGAACAACCATTTCCATGGAGAATTAGGTTACCAAAAACAGGTATAAACAACCTTGTCCAGTTTTATTCAGGGATTTTACAAGAGAATTATGTGGGAAACTTCAGGGAAAAAAAATGTATCAACCTTAGCATGATTCTGGCATTTCTGTAGAATTCAAGAGAGTGATTATTTCAGTAGGATTCAAGCCGCACTGTATTAGCACAATTTCAATTCCAGATTAGCTGAAATGTGTCTCTGTGAAGCTGTGTCAGACCATATAACACTCCAGGCAAATGGTTTCATTTCCTTTATCCCGTTTTTCAGCCCCTGTTTCATGTCCTTTGTAGCAGTCTCAAAGTAAATGATACAGGTTGAATTTTTCTACTCTGTCTGCAGATGATGAGGTTTTTGGGCACCTATTAAGTCCTATAAATAGGGCAGTTTGGGGCAGGGGAAGACTCTGTTTCTATTGCCTCTACTCAGCCTGTTCAGCAGCTGTTTAATAAGAGTTTGGGTTAATTTGTGGTTAAATCAATACTGTTAATGAGTATTTGTGATGATTATTAAAAAAAAAAAACCCATCAAAGAATCATTTAGGGGAAAAAAGCCCCACAACCAAATGAAGACAATTCCACTCATGTCCAAGTAGCATCTCATTTCATGCACATTTCAAGGCTCCAGAGAACCTTACAATTCTTTTATTAAGTAAAAAGAAAACCGGTAAAAGGGAGCTCAGTTGGTGCACGCAGAGTTGGCACCTCTGCTAATTGAAAGAGAAGATAAAATAAACGTGTGAAGAAATTATTTCTAGCAGTTTTCACCTCAGGGATCAGTGACAGCAGGTTATGAAGGCCCTGTCTAAAGTTCAGCAGTAGTTCACCTCTGAGAACCTGTCTGGAACTTGGGCAGCCACATCTTTAATTGTGTGGGAAAAAAAGGGGGAAAAATTATATATACAAATGTGAGTGACCCAAAGAAATTTGGAACTGTTCCCAAGGTGATTTTTTTTCATACGCAACTGAATTTCCATCTCTTTGATAGAAAATGAACATGACAGGCTCAGTGCTTGGGCTTTAGCCCTTGTTTTCCATCCCACCTCCTCCTGGGCTCTTGCACTGGGCCAGGTCCGTGTTTGTGTCATTAATTCCAGTTTGGCAGCGCTGATTTTCAGTGCCAGAGAGCTTGGCCTGGATTTTGAAGAGGCTGGCTAACTGGAAGGAAATATCAGCACATATTCAAAGGCTCTTTCATAGCCACCATGGAGCAATTGTGAGCATTTTGGTAGTTTCAAAAGAATAGCAACTCACAGAGGGAATTAAATTAAGCTAATGAAAGAAAGCCTTTTACTTAGAACCAATAAAACGTATTAGAATTTGCAATAATCTGTCTGAAGTGGTTTTGAAGCCCTTTGCCTTGATTTTATTTGAAGTGGAATTGGACAGTGCATTTAAGATACTGTGGGAAACGATCTTGAGCTGGTGTGGGGAAATCTCAAATTGGATGTTGGAGCTCTCAGTTCCTGCAACCACAGGGAGCTGATGGAGGGATCTCCCTGAGTGAGCAGGCTCTGCCTGGCTCAGAGACATTGACTTTTGTACAGGAGGGAAACTGAAACAGAACAGCTTCTGGCGATTTCCCAGTCTGAGAGGGGAAATTCTGGGTGAATTCCCAGTTTGGAGATGGAAATTCTGGTGATTTCCCAGTTTGGAGATGGAAATTCTGGGTGATTTCCCAGTTTGAGGTGGGAAATTCTGGGTGATTTCCCAGTTTGGAGATGGGAAGTTCTGGGTGATTTTCCAGTTTGGAGATAGGAAATTCTGGGTGATTTCCCAGTGTAGATGGGGAATTCTGGGTGATTTCCCAGTTTGAGGTGGGAAATTCTGGGTGATTTCCCAGTGTGAGATGGGGAGTTCTGGGTGATTTCCCAGTCTGAGAGGGGAAATTCTGGGCGATTTCCCAGTGTAGATGGGGAGTTCTGGGTGAATTCCCAGTTGAAGATGAGAAGTTCTGGGTGATTTCCCAGTCTGAGAGGGGAAATTCTGGGTGATTTCCCAGTTTGTAGGTGGGAAATCCTGTGTGAGTTCCCATCCTGGTGCTGGTGAGACCCTCTGTGTGTGCTCTGCCCTGCCCAGCTGTGTCCTGGCCGCTGTCAGTGACACCTGGAGCTCAGTGGTCACTGGCCTCACCGTCTGCATGGTAACTCCTGTGATCTGTGCGTTTTCTTTCCCTTTGTCTTCCCTTTTAAAGATTTTAATGCGAAACAACATTGAAATTGTCCTGTTCAGGTAGCAATGAATATTTCATGGAGGACTGTGATGCTGCTTGACCTCAGATTTCCTTTCTCATTCCCCTGCATTTTTTTCTCTGTGTAAAACAACCTGGCAATCAAAATAAGAAACAAATTATATAAAAAGAAGGTTCATTAGAGTATCACACTGTTAGGATCACCACTCATTTCAAAAATGAATGCAAAAGTTTTTACAACTTTATGGGAGCTTTTTAAAAGTATTTATTTACTTCTTGGATTTAAGCTGCCATTTTGTGTCATCATAACATATTGACAAAAACTCCAGTAGGAAAATGACATCCATTATTAAAAATTTCCCCAGGAAATTTCCAGCAGACAAAAAAATTTGCTAGCTGCAGCTGTTCCTCCTTTGTTCTTTTTAGCTGTGCTTATCACAGGACCAAAATTTCATTCCCCGTAATTGGAATAGCCAGAACTTCTCTCCAGTAGTTCCTGTAAAACACTATCTCAGTGCATTTATTCCATTACCTGTTAAGGTGTTCTGCTGCCTCCAGGCTTTTCCTGTCACGTCTTTTGTATGAGCAGAAGGCAGGAGATTGGGTTCTGCATTGTCAGAATGTTTATTTCTCATTTAACGTGTCACACAGCATTTTCTCGTGGTCACAACAGGCTCCAAAGACAGTTTGCCTGTAAATTCTGTGTTTTTTGCAGTCTGTACAGAGCTTGCCACCACAGCCAAGGAGCTCATAACCTCCCTGCCTTCTTCAGGGAAAACGCTAATCCACCCAATTCTCCTTGGCATTGTTTGATGCTTCAACTTGTGCTTGCAGATTTCTGTTGAAACAAATTAGGAACAGAAAGTTTCCTGGTAACCACCACCTCCTTCAAGTTTTATCTAGCAGATAAAGTAAGAGATGTTTGTTCTAGTGTGCCTGTGGCTTATCAATGCTGTTGTCAGAAAGCAGGCACATTATCAAGCAGACTACAGGTGGTGTTGACATTTATGGATCCCATTTTCTCTAAATAGGCTGCTTTAGAATCAAAATCGTATTCAAAAGCTGCCTTTCAAAACAGTGTTATTTCTCTTTGAAGAGAGAATTTTGTGAATTCAGACAATTAGCATTTTTAACAGCTTGCACTTTAAAAGAAGGTAAGAAAGTCAGCACCCACAGCTCTTCCATGAGGGATTAAGGAACTTTTAAACTGGAGGCATTCTCAGCTCTCAGTAATTAGCTCTACAGTGAAACTTTGCTCCAAAACCACTTTAAAACAGAATTAACTTCTCCTGGTCCTTGTGCAAAACCCAACCCTCCTGCAATGCTCCACTGCTCTGACTTTGGAAGGAATATCATTAAATATGAAACATGACATTGCTTCTGAAAAAATATTTTTAGTGAGAATGATCACATGCCAAAACAGATAGAGCTTTTCTTCCTAATTCTGGAGGCCTCATTTTCCTGCCAGCCATCCCTGCACAGCTGTGCCTTGGAATGCTGAGGTTTCACTGAGCACTGAGAGCTCTGGGCTCTGCACTGCCCTCAGCCCATGCCATGCAGCTGGTGGGATTGTGAACAACGCCAGTCACTCGGTTTTGAAATTTTAAAAATTTAATAGTAATCAAATGGTTATTAAAATAGTGATACAATTACAGTAATAATAATTTGGACAATTTGGATTAGGCCAATGTGAGACAATAAGAACAAAGAGTTATGGACAGTCCGGGTACCTCTTTCTGGGCAAAATAAGCCCAAAAAAGGCCCCACATTAACAGAGGATTAACCCTTAAAAGCAACAGCCTGTTGCATGTTCATACAGCTCATCCATGATGCATAAATTCCATCCAAACACAGGATTCTGTCTGGGCAGTGTCAGCTTCTTCCTCTGAATCCTAACAGCATCTTCAGGCCTGAGCAAGGCAGGAAGAAGTTCGTTTCTTCTGATAATGGAGCAATAAATCCTTTTTCTCTGAAAGATTCAGGTGTCCTGTGGCTGCTATCTCAGTGCGAGTCCTTCTTTTAAAAAAAGTATCCTACATAACATAGTTTCTATTTTAACATTTTGTTATAACCTCAAACTATATTTAACACACTACTTAAGAAAATTAACACAGCATCACTTTCTAGCACAACACATATATTATTCATTTGAATATTTGTGAAAAGCCGGTCATAAAATATGCGTTTTTCACAGGATGATGGTACATCTTAAAAAGGAAGGAATCTTTAAAATGGAGATGTTTAACTTCTCTCACCTGGGTGTTTTCTGCAGGCGTGTTGGGTGAGTGGCAGGAAGGTGGGAGCAGGGCTAGGAGCACAGGAGTGATGTCAGGGCTGCATGAACGCTGTCCTGAACGTTTCAGGAATATTTACCTGCCCCCAGGTGTGCCTGGCTGGGGTTCAGGTGTGGCTCTGGGCACACGCAGCCCCCTCATGGCCAGGGCTCAGTGAATCAGCGTTGGCTGGGCTCTGGAAATGCAGTGTACAGTGCGGTGTCCCCCTGGGCTTTCTGCTCAAGGACTGCTGAGATTATTTCACTGCAATCAAGGCAGATTTTTTACAAGAATAATAAGAGACAGTGACTGCTACTTCCCTTTATTTTGCACCTCTTGGGAAAATGGACTTTCTGCAGTAATTACAAAGGATCAGGCTTGCTGCGAGGACCAGGGCACCTCAAACCGTCTCAATATCTTTGTCCATGGAGGCGATTCAGTACAAAATACTGCACTGGCCTTACATTTCATTTCCAATTCATTACATCTCTGTTTAAAGAGATTTTTTTCTTTCACTCAGCCAGGAGTATGTTGCTATTTCCAACTTCGTTTTAAGGCATATTAATTTGGAAAACACATCTGAGGCACAAATCTAATAACCGAAACATTTTATTTACTTATGTTTCTAATACCTAGGTAACTCCACGAATTGTGTGGGCTTTTTCCACCCCATTTAAAAAGAAATTACATCTGGGTCAGGCTAAAAGCTGAAGAGATTTTAGCCCAGCTGGTGTATTGTGGTTCTTGTTTGTTTTCCCTCTGCAAAGTAATAAGTGAGGAATCATCTGGAGAATTGCTGAAACCGTTTCCTATATGACACCATGAATTTAAAAAAAAAAAAAAAGTGAAACTGTGTCTTGCTTGGTAATAAACCCTAACATGAATAAAAGAGAAACAAAACTCATCTACAATGTTATCACATGCCTCAAGCAGCAGGAGAGTGATTTTCCCCTTAATAAAGAAATTGCTTGTTTACAAATAATAAAGACAGAAGACACTTCACATTATAATGGGAATGGTTGCTAAACTGATATTCTTTAAATATGAAAATCGACTTTTAAGAGCAGGAATTGAGAACCTCCAGAATTCTCTCTGGATGATCAAAGACTTATTTAAATTCCAGTTGTTTGAAATGCATTGCAGTTTGTAAACCTGCAATGTGAATTTGCACTTCTATTAAAAAATATCAAAGTCGCCTCCCAGGGCTCTGCAGGTGATAATATATTTCTTTCAGATGGGCAAACTAAGGCATGCAAGAATTAATTAGTTGTTCCAGGTCAGTTAGCTTAGGCCAAAACTATAACAAAGATCCCAAATCTCCAATATACAGCAGAAATCAGTAAACAAGCAACTCCTTACATTCTCTGCTTTGAAACCATGTATAAACTTCTTGAGATCTTGGTGAAGAAAAAAATAATAATTCTGTCACACATTTCCATAATGTGTGACAGACTCAAATGTTGAAATTTTGAACGGGTGTTTTATTGTTTTTCCCCTTTTCTTTCCCTTTCTTTCCTTGACCAAGAGCAGAAGCAGGGTAAGGATGGGTTTAGCCAGAGAGGCCATTTGAGCAGTAATTAACCAATTAATTGCCTTGTGCTGCAGCTGCCATCCTCCTCTGTGAGGGACAGCATCTAGCTTCCTCTGCATTGCATTATTGTGGTTTATTCTGCACAGGATCGTTGTTTATTGCTGCCATCAAACAGGCACAGAAATAGATTTATAATAATAGATTTAACACCACAGTTATACAAATGTTCAAACGAGTTAGGCAGTGGTGTTCAGTCGTTGTTGCTTAGCAGTCAAAAATAGGGATTTTTTTTTTTTTTTTTAAACAGTCCAACACAGGTGAGACAAACCCCAAAATCTGTGTTAACCTCACATGGACTCCTCTGACAGGAGCAGCCAATGTGTGTTCAGTGGGCTCCACACTTCTGGCCATGCTCTCACTGGGAAAACTTTCATTTCATTTAAATCACTGGTTCATTTTCATCAGGGCAGCACTCAGCAGTAAATAAGCAGAAATTGAACAAGGAAAAAATAAGCCATGCATATATATGTATATATATATTGTTTAACCATACATATTAGTATTTTTTAGTGGTAAATATTGCCTTTTTTTTTAATGTATTCCCTTCAGCCTTGGGCCACCTTCACTGAACTGTTTCAGCTCTGGCCACTCCTTTATATGGAATTACATGGAATTATTCCTCCTCTGGCAGGTCAGTGCTGCTCCATCCTCTGCAGTGTCTGTACCCTCCTAGGATGGCAGGGATGGATGGAGGGGTCTGTTCTTGCTCCCTGCACTCCCTCTCTGGGCAGGGGAAAAGGTTTTCCCTCATTTTCAAGTCCTTCCTTCCCTGTGGAAAATGCATTTCCACAGCTGGTGCTCTGTTGAATTTCTGTAGTGCTGCCTGAAGGCCGAGCAGCACAGTCTGCTCCAGAATTGCTGGGAATTCTCACTAAAAATGGGTGAATTTTTTTTTATACTGTTTTATACAAACAAACCAGATAAATATGGGCAGGGGGAAAAAGCAAACTAGATCAGAAATCTTGTTACTTCTAATTCTTTCCCCAAAATCTGTAGCCTGGTACTGATCCAGCCCATGTGAAAAGTTCATACACTGCCTAGAGAAATAGACATAATTGTATCATTAATTTCAAGATTATAATTAAGTCTTCTTCAGTGTTTTCAATCCTTTTCTCACAATGTCTCTATGAATAAAACATCTCCCAATGGTATATTGTCTATTTTTTAAACATCCTTCTGGATTCCTCTCGAAACTCATTCTAAATAAAGATACCATCTTGAACAGTACAGTAGGTCAATTTGCTTTTTACAAATTAGGATTTCTGCTATTAATTGGACAGTTTCTAAAGTATGGCGAATCAAGGATTCATAATTGTGTCTTAAAAGACTTGTACAAATACATGAATGAATTTTTCATGCATTCTTGATTTGTTAAAATGTGTTCGCCCCTCAGTGGAGAGAGAATAATGGGAAAGATACTAAAAAAGGCCTTAATTTGTGGGCAGAGGAGTGAGGAAAGGCTTGAAAGGCATTAATGAAGTTAGAGGGGGATGTTCAGGTGAGAGGGAGAAAGCTCCCTCTACGACAGAAGCTTGCATTGGTACATTATTAACAAATCACCAACATCCGACAAATCAAACAAGCACGCTTTTACGTTTCTTGTTAACCCGACAGAGGAGCGTCCATTAAGATTAAAACCTGTAAAAGGATCTGGGCAAAGGATCCCGTCAAGGCCTGACTGTTTACCACAAACACAGCCTTCAGCAAAATCCTGGGTGGATTTTGTGGGGTTGGAGAGGGGAGAGCTCCTCAGGAATGAGAAATGTCAGAGGAGGAAAGGGGAGCACAGAGAGCAATGGCTGGGGCAGGTGAGGATGAGGAGAGAGGAGGGGGCAGAGGAAGCAAAGAGCAGTGAGGAACTGTTGGGAAGAGCCACGTTTGGTGCTGATGAGGCCCAAATTCAGCAGAGGAGCAGCCCCAGGATGGAGAGCCCTTGGCAGGGGCTGGACAGGGCTGGGAGTCCTTGGTCAGCAGCGCTCACCTGGCCGGGCTGGGCTGGCACAGGGGGCAGCAGGGAGCTCCTGCCAGGCAGAAATCCCTCTTTGAAAAATGGAAAATCTGCTGAGAAGCACAGCCTGGTGTTCTGCAGCTTTGGGAGGCTGTGGAACCAGCGCCTTGCTCTCTGCACACGCGTGTAACATGTCTTGTTCATGCGTGTAACTCTTTCTCCTTGGCTACCTGCGTGTGACCCCCACCCATTTATCACCAGGGGCTGAGGCACTTGCTGCCCACCCATTTCTGCAGCTGGTTTTGTGTTTATGTTGTTCAGTTTTCTTTTTATTTTTAAACTACGTAAATATAATTCTAATAAGGATCTTGCTTTCCCGTTCTAGAACGCTGCATTTTTATGTTTGTATTTACAATTGCCTGAAAAAGCTTCAGATTCACAGTAACTGTGTGGACAATCTCAACACTTATTTTTAATTCAAAAGAAGACAACTGATCAATAATACATGTTTTCTCTGTTTGTTATTGGAAGGTTGAAAAAACCAGAAGTCTGCTTGTGCATATAAAGTACAGCACCATCATTAAATAAAGAACAGTTTATTCCTTTGGCTTTCTCCTTTATAATGCACATCAGTACCAAAAACATGGGGAAGATTTTTGTTTTCTTTTAGATAAAATACTTTTGCTTTATTATTAATGGTGATTCAGATTTAAGCTCCGGGATCTTTCACACACTTTGAATCAAGATGTTGCTCAAAGTGTCACTTTCTGTTGTAATGATTTTTGTTTCATTTCTGTTTTGTAAGGCCACTAGCTGCAAACAAACGAAAAAAAAAAGCAAATAACTTTGTTTTCTTGGTTTTAATAACAAATGCCTTAGGAGCTGTGAAGCAGTGGATATAGATATCTTAAAGAAGAAACCATGCAGGGTGGGTAGCCTGTGTGTGTTTTTAAAACTCATAGTGTGTGTTTTTACTGTTCCAATGGACTTGGGACTCACTTCTTTACCCAGCAGCCAAAGCTCACAGAGCCTGCTGGAATTAAATAATCTCTGAAAACTTTGTCAAAATTAATTTACTGATTCCAAAATTGTACTGGGACATGAAGTACTGGCAGGCAGGCAGATGGAGAATGTCATTGCTTAATTGGCATTTCCTCTGGAAACAAACTTAAAATAACATAAGTCTGTGTGTATTTATTGGATCAGAGCAAACCTGTGTCTGGTGCAGCGTGCTGTGGGTGGCAAAGAGGAATGCAAGGGTGAAATGGACTGCAGCAACATTTCTCCATCGTATTTTTTAATTCCAGAAACTTTAGGCTTCAGGATTTCCTCAGTTAGAGGTTTTGCATTTGTATTTGAGAGCCCTCAATGGAGAATACACAGAAGGAAAGAGGAGCTGAGCCCATGTAAGCTTTTTAGCAGCTACACGATTGTGTGTTGAAGTATTAAATGAAGTACTTTATTTAAAGGTGTGTGAAGAATCAGACAGTTCAGTTATTTTGAACAAGACTGCCTGTCTGTTTTGAACTTTGTTTGAGGCTCTTACTGCTCTGACAAGTAAGAAGAGGAAGAAATTCCACTTAAGGACCAGATTTTAGATGGAAGTTGCAAATGCTGGGAGACTTTTAATAAAAGGAGATTTTGTGGAGCATTCTTATTGTAGATGGCACTTAATGATAAAAACCCTGTGATGCTGGGGGTTCATTTTCTCTTTATTTCCAGTTTCTGCTGTAACTTGGGTGCTTTACCCACATTTCCCTGTGGGAGACGTTTGAAGCTGGCTGTGAATGGGGTGCAGGTGCTGCAGAGGGAGCTGATTTCCCCTCTGGGTAAATGTGCTCAATTCTGCATTCTGCACAGGTCCAGGGAGTGAGGGCACTTTTAACTGATGTGGGACAAAGTCAAAGTCAAATTAAAAAATGCACTGCTCAACAGCCCTACCCTGAGGTACTTGGGTTTGTGTCTGTATGAGCACCAAAGGGAAACAGCAAGCCAGAAATCACCTGCTTGTGTTTGCTAAAAGGAATTTAAATTCACATCTGAAATGGGACAATGGTCAACATGGGGAAAAAAATATTTCCAGCCATTTGATTTTTACTGAGCATCCCTCAGGGAAGGAGAGAGGCAGGGGAATGAACATCCCAACCTTCTGAATCCTCACTGGGACAGATCCCCTTGTTGGGACTCTGGTCATTTATCCCATGAAGATGCTGGGAACAGCACACCCCATGCAGGCCTGTTCCTTTTCACCTTTTTTTGGTATTTGAGGAATCCTGGAGTGACTGTGACCCTTCAGAAAGTGATTTTACATGGGGCGGGTTTGGGGTGTAATGGCTCTGCTGAAATCCCTCCTGTCCTGGTCAGTGGAATTCTGAAAGTTTTGATTCTTATATACCTCCATTGCTACCAGGAAGACTCTATTCATAAGTTATTTATTAATGTTAAAAAAAAAAAAAAAAAAAAAAAAAGAAAAAAGTCTGGTGCTTGCAATTTTTAGAAATAGTCTTTTTCATTTTCATTACAAGTTTCATTTAGGAGACAAGCACTGTGAAGGCTTCAGATTTTAATTAAATCATGTCCATTTTCACCAATTTGTCTTAAGTACAAGGGAAATATGAACTGAGACTAGTGTTGCATGAAGAGAGAAATCCATCTCGAGTTGCTGAGCTTTCTAGGAGTTAAATTTTTCCTCACATAAATCTGGCTATTCTCGCTAAAGCTAATTATTCACTTGTCCACGGTGCTCAGATGCTATGAAATGGACATGATAGACTGCAGTTACTTAATGTGGATGGGGACAGCCAAAAAATGTACATTTAACAATTCTCAGGCCACTTATAATTTATTGTAATACTTGCCAGAGCATGAGGGATGCTTTCAAAGCTCCAAAAAAGGGCAGCTCAGTACTCCAAGGAGTGCACAACAAGTTATCCATGTGAAGGGCAGAGATGTTTAATTGGAAATATTCCAGGCTCTCTGGATGTGGGAGAACCAAGGTCTCCCCACAGCTAGATTTTCCTAAATACAGAAATGAAAACATCTTTCCCTAAGAAAAACTTTTCTTTTGATGAAGAATGCCTTTTTTTAAAATGACAAAATGACATGCAGATGATAACTTGAAAAAAAAAAATCAAGGTCCATGTGTAAGCATTGTTAAATGTCCCTGATGAAATTAATGTTCTTTATATTAGTCAGGGATTGAAGTCAGCCTTGCAAAAAGGGGCAGACGGGTTATGGCAAAGTCTTTTCCTGGATGATACAGTAAAAGTGACTCCTGGAAATGCTGATGTGAGCCTGGGAACCAGTGGATGTGCTGCTCTCCAGCTCAGATGTTTCTGCTGAAGATTGCAGCCTTTAATTGCTGCTGTTCAGAGCAGCAGACGTTGCAGCAGGCAGTGCTGGAAATGGCACATCATAACAGGCAAGTTTTCATTATCAGAAATCTCTTCGAGGTAAATGCTGCGATATTAGTCTCAATGTTGCCGTACTTTACCAAATGACTGCATTAAGCTGATTTCCTGACTGGTGCTGTGATAGAGAACTATAAAAGGAAGATCTATCCAAGTGAGACGGATGCTGAACAACTCCAGTCTGAACTTTTCCAGAGGCATTTACGGCAGCTGAGATATTTGCCCTGAGCCCAGTGGCAAACCAGACCCCAGTGGCAGAGTGGTGCAAACACCAGGGCAGGACAGGGATTGTTTGCAGTAACGTGAGCTGTAAATCCTGAAGGCACCAAGGAGGAGAAAAATTTAAAATAAAAAAAAATAAAATAAAAAAAAAAGAGATGACTTAATGTCATATTTTAGGATCAAAAATATCTTAAGAGTGAATTTCAGCAAATAATGAAACTGATTCCAAAAGGGAAATGATGAAAGCCTCAGCTCATTACAGCTGAGCTAAACAGGCCAATGCACTCTAGTAAGAATTCCTGCATCCTCTCCTGACAGACAGGTTCCTGACATGATAGCGCTTTGATGTTTTCCATTTTTCTGATTCCAGAAATACGTTCATGAAGTGAAATCTGTTTCCATTAGAAACAGTCAGTGTGGTGGGGGGCACGCTGGTGTGACATCAGGTGGTGGGAGAGGAGAATATCCAAGAGGACAAACTGAAATCTGTGGGTTTGTGCATGCTATATGTGCTTTGCTGAGCTCATTAAATTATTATGGCATTTCAGAATTTTTCAGACTTTCTGAATGTTGGTTTTTTTAATGTCTTAACTCCTTACTTTTCTTTGCCCTGCTGCAGTCCCAGTGGGCTTTATTGCAGGGAGAGACCTGCTGTCATAAGAACAACCTGGCAGGCAATTTTAAGATGCTAAACACCTCCAGGACCTTTAAAATGAACGCTGCACACAAATTTCCTTTTATGCAATAATTAGGAGCTATAGGGTGGAGGTAGATCTGTGCAGTTTCTTTATTCTCCTGTTGCCTTCCTGGCCATGGACATTCCCAGGGGCTGGAGCCTTCAGCTGGTGGAGATTCTTTAGAGAAGTTTTTGGAGAAGTTTGAGCTGAACGTGGCTCTGGAACCACTGCCTTGGAGACGCTGGAATTCTTTGCGGAATTTTAGGAATTCTGCGCAGCATTCCTGCAGGAATATTGGTGTATTTCTGGGTGACTGCCTCAGCAGGTGAGGGTTTGGGTGGGACCGAAGAGAGGAGGTTCCACGTGTCCAGCTGGGCCCTGGGGATGGTTTAGGAGTTTCTTGTACATCCCAAGGCTGGATGTTGCAGACAACTTTTATGGAAAATCCTTTTTTTAGGATTTTCCCTCCTGAGAAGCTGGGAGGCCTCAGGAACAAAATGCAAACAATGGTTATCTGCTGCTGTGGGATGCAACAGGTGCATCTGGGATTGGTCTCATGGGGTTGTTTCTAATTAATGGCCAATCACAGTCAGCTGGCTCGGACTCTCTGTTATCATTCCTTCCTATTCTATTCTTAGCCAGCCTTCTGATGAAACTTTCTCTTCTATTCCTTTAGTATAGTTTGTGGCACCAGGGGACAGCAGGGCTGGGCTGGGCTGGTGGCATCACCAGGGGCAGGTTTGGCCACCCTCAGGCTGTTCCTGAGCCAAGGAGGTGCTGCCATCACACCTGGGTGGGACTGACAGCAGGTTACACAGCCTGAGATACCTTAAAGCTCAATTATATTGCTTATTATCTCTGCAGTAATTTTCTTTTCCCTTAAGAAGACTGGAATTGTGTTTCCCAGGGCCTAAAAGCATGGCTCAACTACAAAGGTGTGGGGGTTTCTTCTTCTTGCCATGCTGAGGTACCCTGGTACGATATTGCTGCTTTTCTATGAACAGTATTTGAATTTGAAGCTCCCTGCTCTTATTTGACCTTGTATTAACAAAGAAGAACTCTGTAAAAGCAAAGATACACAAATAACTTTTGTGTTCCCAAACAGACCACAGGGCCAAAGTCATGGCAGGGTTGCTAAAGGTCTCAGCACGTGGGTGTATTTAAATCAGCATTTCCACATTGCAAGGCTTTTTCATTCCTTTCCAGCCTGGATTTGTTGCAAAAGGCAAATTCTGTGCGTAAGTTACAATCAAAAGCTGATATATGAAATACAGATTCTGTTTGTGCTGGGTGCACCAAGTGTTGAATTCTTTTTAATGAAAAAAATTTATCAGTGTCTCTGGAATATGAGACAGATCATCTTGAATTTTGGTGGTAACTCTTTTCCTTATGGGAGTTTCACCTGCACAAGAGAAACAAAGAAATCGTTGAGGCTTTGGGGAAGAGTAATTTTAATTGCCAAAAATACCATTAAAAAAAGGCACCATAGTGTTTCTTGCTTTAGAGTAGATGAAGAATATTTTAAATTATTAATACAAAATATTTTTGTTTGTGTTTTACAAAGAAATAGTATCAGGATTTGCATCTTTGTTCTTTCCCTTTCAGCATGCTCAAAGTCAAATGAAATTTGAAGACAGGATCAAATTAAACCTTGATTTTTGTTCTATTCTTTTCTCCAGCTTTGTTGTTTAAAAAAAATTTAGGTTATAAAATCAGTTCACCTGAAAATCAAATTTATGAAATACTATTTTTTTTTTCATTTGGAACTGTGTAATTTCTAAGGAACTTCAATTCTGTAACTTTTGCCTGCGTGCTAGCATATATGGGGTTTTTCATATATTCAGTGGTTGGGAGCTACTTTAGTGATTATATTGCTATTAGCAACAGACTTTTTTTAAGTAGTGCAAAATCAAATATTTAAGCTGTTGTCAATCTGTAAAGGGAGGATTTTAAGCAAGGATCCCTTTGAAATGCAAGCTTGTAACCTCCCAGTGCTTTGTGCATCAGGAGACTCTGGCAAGACTTAAATCCTCTGAAATAAACGGAGGTGGCCACTCATAATTCCCAATAATCCTATTGCAGCAGCCAGTCTGTGCCCAGGGCTGTGAGCTGCAGCTCTGGGTGTGAATGAGGCAGGGCAGTGCCCATGGAGTGCCAGGGAACAGCTCAGTCCAGAAAGGTTCTGTGCCCCACATCATCTCCTCCTGTGCCATTTGTGTGCCCACATCATCTCCTCCTGTGCCATTTGTGTGCCCCACATCATCTCCTCCTGTGCCATTTGTGTGCCCCACATCATCTCCTCCTGTGCCATTTGTGTGCCCACATCATCTCCTCCTGTGCCATTTGTGTGCCCACATCAGCTCCTCTCGTGCCATTTGTGTGCCCCACATCAGCTCCTCTCGTGCCATTTGTGTGCCCCACATCATCTCCTCTTGTGCCATTTGTGTGCCCACATCAGCTCCTCTCGTGCCATTTGTTTGTATGCCCACATCATCTCCTCTTGTGCCATTTGTGTGCCCCACATCATCTCCTCTTGTGCCATTTGTGTGCCCACATCAGCTCCTCTTGTGCCATTTGTGTGCCCCACATCATCTCCTCCTGTGCCATTTGTGTGCCCACATCATCTCCTCCTGTGCCATTTGTGTGCCCACATCAGCTCCTCTCGTGCCATTTGTGTGCCCCACATCAGCTCCTCTCGTGCCATTTGTGTGCCCCACATCATCTCCTCCTGTGCCATTTGTGTGCCCACATCAGCTCCTCTCGTGCCATTTGTTTGTATGCCCACATCATCTCCTCTTGTGCCATTTGTGTGCCCACATCAGCTCCTCTTGTGCCATTTGTGTGCCCCACATCATCTCCTCCTGTGCCATTTGTGTGCCCACATCATCTCCTCCTGTGCCATTTGTGTGCCCACATCAGCTCCTCTCGTGCCATTTGTGTGCCCCACATCAGCTCCTCTCGTGCCATTTGTGTGCCCCACATCATCTCCTCTTGTGCCATTTGTGTGCCCACATCAGCTCCTCTTGTGCCATTTGTGTGCCCACATCAGCTCCTCTCGTGCCATTTGTTTGTATGCCCACATCATCTCCTCTTGTGCCATTTGTGTGCCCCACATCATCTCCTCTTGTGCCATTTGTGTGCCCACATCAGCTCCTCTTGTGCCATTTGTGTGCCCCACATCATCTCCTCCTGTGCCATTTGTGTGCCCCACATCATCTCCTCCTGTGCCATTTGTTTGTGTGCCCACATCATCTCCTCCTGTGCCATTTGTTTGTGTGCCCACATCAGCTCCTCTTGTGCCATTTGTTTGTGTGCCCACATCATCTCCTCCTGTGCCATTTGTGTGCCCACATCAGCTCCTCCTGTGCCATTTGTGTGCCCACATCATCTCCTCCTGTGCCATTTGTGTGCCCCACATCAGCTCCTCTCGTGCCATTTGTTTGTATGCCCACATCATCTCCTCTTGTGCCATTTGTGTGCCCTACCACAGCTCTTCTTGTGTTATTTATTTGTGTGCTCCACTCCAGCTCCTCCTGTCCTGTTTGTGTTCTCCACCACAGCTCTTCTTTTGCCATTTATTTGTGCGCTACACCACAGCTCTTCTTGCGTTATTTATTTGTGTGCTCCACAATAGCTCGCTTACACTATTTGTGTGCCCCACACCAGCTCCTCTTGTGCCATTTGTGTGCTCCACACCAATTTCTCCTGTCCTGTTTCTGTGCTCCACACCATCTCCTCCTGTGCCATTTATTTGTGTGCTCCACACCATCTCCTCCTGTGTTTCCAGCTGCACAAGGTGAGGGGCAGAATTTCAGTGTGGCTCTCAGGTGAGCTCTCACTGAATGCTTTTACACAATGGCTCTGTTGGGTTTAGGAGCAGATCTCTGACTTTTTGTGAGTGTGGTGCTCAGTCCCTCAGCCCCAGTTTTAACTCAAAACTCTTAATTTCAGTTATTCCTTGTGTGCTGTTTGCCAAGCTAACTCACTGAAGAGGGGTAAAGGAGGGAAATTCAGAGCAAACAGAGCCCATGACCCCAAGTGATGCTCACATGCATTTCTAGCACCAGGGAACAGGAGAGGTTGGACAGCAGAATTCTCTACCTTGGGGGCTTGAGTGCCAGCCAGGAAAACAAGGAGAGAGTTAGGGAACAATTTCACCAATTTCCAGCTGCTGTCCTGGTTGGGGTTTTGGTTTTCGGGGTATTTTTGGGTTTGGGGTTTTTTTTTGGAGGGGTTTTATTTGGGAGGGTTTTGGGTTTATTTGTTTGGGTTTTTTGGTTGGTTTTTTTTTTGATTGTTTGTTGGTTTTTTGGTTTTGGTTTGGTTTGGTTTTTTTGGGTTTTGTTTTACTTTTTTATAATTCTTGTTTGGGAGGGATAAACAGAGAGCTCACCACTTCAGGACTGGCAGGAGTGTTACAGATACCTGCAAAAAGCGTTTGTATTTCCTCCCGCTGCACTGAGTGCAGAGAGCTGCCCTGGGCTCCCACAGGGGCTGTGCAATCTATTATAAATTGCTTGACTAAAAGAAGGGTACTCTGCTCATGTTCTGCTGCTGCCTGAGGCTGCTCTATTAAAACATCATGTGCACTGGATCACATTCCATTCCCTAATTTTTATTAATAAATAAGCATGGCTGTGCTGTTATTTGCATACTTCTGGGCAGGCTCTTCTCCCTTTAGTTTTAGAGAGACGGAGGGGCAAATGGAAATGTGTGTATTGTGTGAAGAGCGAAGAAAGGGAGCAATACAGAGATGCTAAGTATTCATAATAAATTATGTAGGAAAGTAAATTTAAGGCATCGTTAATTTCAATGCCTGAAATTGCATCTTGGGTTGGAAAGGACCTTAAAGATCATCTTGTTCCAGACCCTCAGCCATGGCAGGGACTCTTCCACTGTCCCAGGTGCTCCAGCCTGGCCTTGGCACTGCCAGGGATGCAGGGGCAGCCCCAGCTGCTCTGGGCATCTGTGCCAGGCCCTGCCACCCTCACAGGGAACGATTCCTGATTCCCAATATCCCACCCATCCCTGCCCTCTGGCACTGGGAGCCATCCCCTGGGTCCCCTCCCTGCATGTTCTTGTAGACCCCTCTGTAAAAACCCTTTGTGCAGACACAGGCCATGGGCAGCAGCTTTCTCCCGGGTCAGAATTTGTTCCCCATTTCTCTGCTCTGACCCTTGCTGCACTCCATGCTCTCCCCTGTGCCCAGTTCCGTTGGGTTTCCTGTGGAGGGAGGTGTTTCTGAGGTGTTACAGAGGCAGTAAAGTAAAACACTGCTGTTCTTTATCAGCAGGAGTGGGTGGGTTTGCGTTCCTGTCGTGTGTGGCTTTTGAGCCTTTATTTGTAACTGTGCAGTGGCCAGGTCTCTTGCTGAATTACATTTCCATCGCCGATGACCTCCTCATTCTCCACAGTGATGTTTGGTCCAACCTATACAAGATTTCTGTTTAATTTGTGAGCTCTCTAACCACAGCCTGTGCGGAGAGCACACTTTCAGAGCAGCGTGTGATAAACTAGCTGATAATGAAAGAACCTTGGATCTAAATAAAACAACAAACCTGCTGGAGCTCTCAGAAGGAACAGGTTAATGGGTTCCAAGGCAGAAATGGACTGCAGAGTGTCATTCACTTGTACCCAGGTTGGATTTCTTTGATCAGGCTGAGTAATGACTGGAGGCACTTGCCCTGTCCCCATCATTATAATATGCAACAGAGTGAAATGCTGAAGACTCTCTGCATTAGCTGGAGAATTATAATTGACCATTTGCTTGCGGATTCATGGCCTGGTGCTTATTTCAGAGAAGTAAATAAATAGGAAAGTTGGTTTTATTTTAAGAGTTCAGGTGTACATAAAATGAAGTGTCAGCTTGCACAAAACTCCTTCAGCTTCATCTGAAACTCTGAAGGACTGCTGTCAGCTGCTTGGTGCTATGGAAAAGGAGGGAGCATCCTGAAAAATTTTCAAATATAATTTATACATATTCTAAAAAAAAAACAAGCTGACTTGAGTACTGGGCTGTTTTTCAAGGAAACAGAACACTTCATAACTCTCCTTGAGAACTGTGAGAATTTATTTAAGATGAGGAATTAGGTGCTGAGCTTTTAATATCTAATTTTCATAAACATGTCACTGAACATGTCCATTAAAAAAACCCCAAGCAACTGTTACCCACTTCATCTTCTAGCAGGGGAAAAAAATTCTGTCACTCTGTCTCACAAGATATAGTTATTTATTTGGAACTTTGTTTTTAATTTGGTTAGCAAACAGTTTGGAATGGCATGCACTGGTATTTCACTGACACCAATATAGTCAGAAATCCCTGAAAAGGGGAGATTAGGGATAAAATGAGAGAAAATCCTGAATGTTTCAAGCCAACTTAATGCTGTTGTCTGTATGTTAGTGATGGAGAGCCTTCCTTTAGGCCTGCTGTTACTCAGAACATGGAAGAAATGCATTTAAAGTGAATTACTCATATGAAAACATAATCTTCAGCAAACACCATAAGAAATGTATATTTACTATTTGCAGAAAAATAAAAACACTTCTTCCTTGGTTTTATTTTCAATCTCCACATCACTAATTTAAAAAAAACAGAAAGCAACTCCTCTACATCGTGTGTAAGATGCAGGTTTGGTACTGAGACAGGAATCAGACTGCTGCCCACATTCCCATTAAGTGTTTGTGTAATGATACCCCAGTGCTGCACAGTGCTGTACATTTTATCTGTGTCAGGACAGCAGCAATAAATAACACATATATTAAGTTTACTGGTGATCCCCTTCTTGCATTCTGAAGGAAGAAGTGGCTGCCTTTGCAGAAAAGCTGTCCCTGTGCATTTTCCAGCTGAAGTCAGATTGTGTCTGTCCTGGCAGAGGCACCTCCAAGAAAGAAAGCAATTAAATGCCCTTTTTGTGCACAGTGAATTTTCCTCTTGGGGTCAGTCTGATGGCAGGGTGTGTGTGCTCCAGCACAGGGCAGGGATGGAGCAGGGGCTGGAAGGGAAATGCACACAGAGATCCTGGGCACGAGCCTTGGCAGGGAACAGCAGGGATGATGGGGACATTCTTGAGATGATGGGGAAATCTTTGCTCCTCTTCATCCAGGAAACTTGAAGCCATTTTTATCTTTAAGTTTCCTTTAAGTTTTCTTCATAATTGTCTGGCATTCTTGTGTGCACGTCTGATTTCCCCTGTGAACCGAGAGGAGGCTGCAGCACAGATCACGTTAAGCAAACTCGCCGTGCTAAAGAACCTTCCCTGAATTTCTTCAAATAGATTAAAGCCCATCCTTCCCCTGTATTAAGGTCAGTTTATATTAAGCTGATTTGGGCAGTTCTTCAGCTGTAGATATCTTGCTTGTAAACTTCAGAGAGTGCCAAAAAATAATATTTCTAAGCATTATAACCTGCATCACAGAGGAATTATACCCACTTTATAGAAAAGTTAAGCATCTCCTAAGACTGTTCTGGTGGTGTCAGCAGGAAGCTCCTGCAGCAAGATTTGGAGTCCCCAAGCAAGATTAGGATTCAAACTCCACTTTGGGTGTGGAGCTCTCACCTTGGCAGCTGAGCAGGACTCAGTGTCCCTCCTGGTTGCACAGCAATTACAGGAGCTGCAGTCTGGACCACCCCAGTATTTAAATCCTGATTTTCATCAGAGGACTGAGGTACTGCTGGGAATGGTGGCAAAACCTTCATTTCATAACCCAAGTACAACTTGAGCCACATAAATCCTGCTTGGGAGGGAATGGAGGTAGCTTTGTCAAACTGCATTTTGGTGTTTTGAAGGTATTAGATCCTGTCACAGTTGTGGGAAATTGTAATAAATAGTAATATTAGAATACATGTGGTCTCTATTTAAATCATAAATCAAACTGCAGTTTTTTCCTTTATTGTGTCTCTGTTTAAGCAAAATATTTTAGCCTCTGTTATGAATCTAAATGGGAGAAATAAGCAGCCTGCTTTCAGGCTTCCAATATTAATATAGATTGTCTCCCAATTTATTTATCCTGCTGTTGTGCCTACTGAAAATGTGTTTTTTGAATTGCATATTGCATTCTGTCATTTCGGGAGAGGAGCTGGATTTGTCATGCGGTGAATTTGGGTTTTCAGCAGTGAGTCCTGCCCCATGTCAGGCATGGGGAGCTGACAGCTCTGGCCCTACCTGCATAAATCACGGGCAGCTCAGCTTGACTCTGCTCTGCTGACAGCTCTGAGCAGCTCTGCCTTTCAGCCCAGAGCGTGGAGAGCCACACTCAAAGCCAAGGCATACAGAAATACACATAAAATGGGTTTGCTGCCTTTTATCGTGGGTTAGAGAGGTGCAAAGGCAGTTTTGGAATTGGGGAAATACACAGAGAGTGCTGTAGGAGACAGAAAATATTGAAAATGTATTGAGGTGAATATTCTAATGTGATGGTTGTTTGTGGGGTATAAGAATTGGGGAAATGTGGTTTAATTTGGAAGAATGTTAGAAGAGCTGGCTGGAAAAAGAAAAGACTGAAGTAGGAGCCCAGGCTGATGTGCAGAGGGTCCAAGGCACTGACAGGTGATGCTAGCAGTTTATATACAGACACAAATGGGACAGGGCCACTGACTTTTATAGATTCCCACAATAGGCACTGTCCCAGGCTGAGTGCAGATGGACAGGACCTTTTTAATACTTTAACTTGAATAAAACCAGGAAAGTTCCTTTCACTGAGAACCTTTGCCAAGAGAGGGAGGAGCAAACCTTACAGATTGGATGTTTGGGAGGCTTTGGAGGTCTCATTTGAAAGTCTGAAATTGTGCAGAATTTCTGTGAGTGTCTTTTCTGTGCAGGGCTTCATTTCTCACAGTTCAAAGGGGATGATAACAATGCCTGGATAACAAAGATCCTGGGGCAGCAGAGTTTTTGCTGTGCAGAGGAGCTCTGGGCTGGTCTGGCTGCTTTCAATGAGAGAGAAATAACCACTGTCAGATGTGCAGTGTCATTGTATTGCTCCTCTTGAAAGAGCTGCCCACTGCCTGTTCCGCCAAAAGCCAGGTCAGCACCTGAGACCTGATCCGTGTCCTGCTGCTAGGGGTGAATAAAGTCAAAGTGCGTGCTGGCATCATCTCCATCAGCACCTCAAAAGCTGTGCACAGAGCAAAAGTGACGCTTTGCACAGAGCAGAAATGCTGCAGCACCTCAAAAGCTGTGCACAGAGTAAAAATGATGCTTTGCACAGTGCAAAAATGCTGCAGCACCTCAAAAGCTGTGCACAGAGTAAAAATGATGCTTTGCACAGAGCAGAAATGCTGCAGCACCTCAAAAGCTGTGCACAGAGTAAAAATGATGCTTTGCACAGAGCAGAAATGCTGCAGCACCTCAAAAGCTGTGCACAGAGTAAAAATGATGCTTTGCACAGTGCAAAAATGCTGCAGCTGCTCGTGCCAGTTGCAGAAAGATTTTCTCAAGAAGAAGCTTGGGGATGGGGAGAGGGTGGAGAAAGGGGCAGCACTGAGGGAAACGACCCAGCCCAAACAAACGGGAGGAGGAAAAGGCCACAGGAGTCAGATCTCATTGTCATTACTGCTAAAAGCAGTGGGAGGTTTTCAGTGTTTGTGTGGTTTGGGTTGATTTTTAAATCTTTTTGAGTAAATTGTCATTTAGGGTGCTGACATCCACATCCTTGTTCTTTGGTAGTGTTTTGGTGTTCTCATTTCAGCAAGTAGAAGCTGAAAGGCAATTCTGTGCAACTTGGAGGAGTTCTGATGTTATTCCTACCCTAGTTAAATACACAGAATTTTCTGTGCACAGCATGAGTTAGTCAGGGTTTAGCCAAGTACAGAATTCTGGTCATTTGCCTTGTCACTGGAATTGAGATTTCTTGGCTTTGCTCCTGGCCTCCTTCAGTTTCCTCACCTCATTTTGCTTGATAACCTGCCTTACCAAAAATCTGTAAACGTCTTCACAGAAAGTTCTTGTGTTTTGAGGGGTTTAGGTGAAAGTTATTGCATGCTGCACTTTGCAGCTGAGTCCCTTCAGCAGAAACACTTCATGAATCACAGTTACCATCTCTGTCCTTATTTTCCCACTCACAAACTTTTTTCTTTCTTTTTTTTTTCTATTTCTTTTTTTTTTCCTTTTCCTTCTTTCACAGTTGAAGCATGTCTGTTCTCAGCGCAGCCACTCACAATAAACAGCAGGTGTTGTGGGTGTTTCCAGGCACATTCAGCAATGCTCATAATCTGCTGCTGGACTGCAGGGAGAGCTATTTTTGCCATTAGCAGAGTGTGGAGCCTTGGCTCACACGCTGAATTCTGGCAAACTTTGCTCTGTTAAGTGCAAGTGGGATTTTATTCATTGTGCAGCCTCCAAATAAATATATGTGCCTGTCCAAATGTATTGTTAAATTCTTCAGAGGGAAAGAGCTTAGGCTGGGAGACTTGCCATTTTTCTCTAATTAGGAAACAAACAGAACAAACCAGGACCTGTATCATTAAAACCTGTATTTATCCAAAAGAAATTTTAAAAAATAAGCTGTGATTAATGTCCATGCCCTTTGGAGTTCAGTGTAGGTGTGGAGCTTTTTCTTCCCTCCCCTCTAAAACAAGGAGGTGTCAGTACAAGGTGATTAAATCTAATCTGCTACCAATGGCATTGCTGCCAGGATTTCACCTTCCAGCTGAGAAAAGCCTCAGCCTCTGGCAAATTGGAAGAATTTCAGTTCTTAAGGTTTCTTGTGGTGTAAGTTAAGGAGGAGCAGTTTGTGGTTTCAGCATTTTGTGTTGTGGCAGTTGGTAGCTCAGAGCACTGGCTGGTTAAACACCTCACAGAAACTGGATCTTCCTGCCTCTTTCCCTGCAAACCACTGAGCAAATTACCATATTTTGCCCATTATAACTGCCAGAAATTATGGTTTCCACTGGGATGGAGTGTAGGGATTTGTTCTGAGCTGACTGAAGTTTAAAATAGCCCAAAAATACAGAAGTGACTGCAGCCACGTGCAGGGGTAGCTTCTGCTTCCACTGTGCTTTGTGTTCTGTTCACTCCCTACACCCAAGTACAAATAAATGCCCACATTCTAATTCATGTATACATCACACATTTCACACGGCCTGTATTTATTAGTGTTGCTGCGGTTTTACATTGCTTAGCTGTGTAGTGCTCTGTATATGTTGGAGTTTGATGTTTCTCTTGTTTTCCCCCTTTTTCCCCCAGTTTCCCAGTGTGTGCCAGAAGTTCCTTAATGCGTTGATTCAAACTGGTTATATTTTCAAATGTGACTTTTTCTGCCTTTGTTTTCTTCATGAATAAAAGAAATTCTCATTACATTCTTCTCGTGGTGAGTGCGTGTGTGTCTCTATAAAAAATAGTCTTTGAAATGTGAGAGGAACAATTTCTTCATAACTGATTTAACTTGTAAATTTATGGAAGTCTCATCAGAAATTCCAAGGACGTTCCTTGGGCCTGGCATCTCACAAGTGATCTGTTGAGATGGCAGTGTGAAGTATTTGAGGGGTTGTGGCACTCTCACTGCTCAGGAAGAATTAGTGCAAGAGGAAGTCGAGCACATCCTTGGGAGAAATTCCTGTTCCCATTGAGAAGATTCTGTAAGTGCCAGAGGGTCAGAAAAGCAGATGGTGCCTTTTTGAACTGGCATCTTTTGAGTGTACATAGCACCCACACACAGGGAAAGGAAAGGAAAGGAAAGGAAAGGAAAGGAAAGGAAAGGAAAGGAAAGGAAAGGAAAGGAAAGGAAAGGAAAGGAAAGGAAAGGAAAGGAAAGGAAAGGAAAGGAAAGGAAAGGAAAGGAAAGGAAAGGAAAGGAAAGGAAAGGAAAGGAAAGGAAAAAGGAAAGGAAAGGAAAGGAAAGGAAAGGAAAGGAAAGGAAAGGAAAGGAAAGGAAAGGAAAGGAAATAGGAAATAGGAAGGCTCAGTGTGACTCAGAGCCTTGAGCTGCATTTGCAGCTGCTCCAGGTCACCAACTCTGTTTTCTTTTCTCTTGGCATGTCATATTTTTAAAGATTACCTTGAGGTTTAGTTCAGCAACAGGACAAGCCTGACTTAGCAGAGTTTTAATGAAATCATTGTTTAACAAGAAATAAAAAAGATGTGGCTGGTCTTGTGTTCAATTTGAATAACTCTGCCCATGGTGGGGTGCTCGTGGTTTGCTCTCTGTGCCTGTCCCCACAGATAATGACTGCTTAGAACACTGCTCATTCTCCCAAGGCTTGATCCAAGGCTAATTGAGGTCAGTGTACAATCTCCTGTTACCTTGATTGAGGCTTGGATCAATTTTTAGTGTTGCCAAATTTATGAAGCACTGCATGAATTTTGAACACTTTCTCAATGCTAAGTTAAAGCAGATGAGGGTGGTGAATGTATCTTTTGAAAAACATATGCAAATGTTATATATAGCCATGGACTTGTTGTGAAAGCACGAAAGCACATAGAAATATGTGTGTTCTCTTGTTACCTTTGGATGTTTACTTCTTCTAGAGCAGATTCTACATATTTCAGAGGTTTTGGTGGATTGTGCCTTAGTATTTAGTGTATAATCTACACAATACTTAGGTTTCATATTAGTTTACTCAGTTTCCTCCTGATCAGCAGGTAACTCATCCTGGAACTTTTTAATGGGCTTTTGACAGAGCTGTCTGTCACAACAGAAACTTTGCTGCTACTGCTAATAAAAGCACACAACTCCTCATTCTTTGGCACACGATCCTCTTTGGGTAAATTCCACTTTATTTTGTACCCTGGCATCTCAGATATTTCCTGAGCCTTTGAGACCCTTCACTGGAGTCCCAGGGGATAAAACTGGGGAGTGAAATGATAATTTTCTTATTGTCTTATGTGTGAAATACCTTATCCACATTGTGTAAAACCTTGATCACAGCATGGCTGTGGTGCCCAAACACACAGAGATGCAGAAATGCTTCTGGATTTGTCAAATGCTTTGCTCTGTGTTGGCCACTGCTTTTTCCTCTGCTGCTCTCATTTTGCAGTGCCCCACGTCTCATTGTTTGTTTACTGCAAAATGTGTTTGGAGCTGATTTGGCACATCTTTAATTTACAGCAGGGATGTGCTTAAGGGTAGGCTATAATGCAAACTTTCTGTATGTTTACAAAATTAAAGGAAAATAATCGTTTTGAACATATTGCATCTGCTGCTGTTTTATGGGTGTGTTATAACAATTTTATGCAGCTCCATTTAGCATGGAACTAAAACTGAGAACACAGTTTATTAATTTAGCAGGTTGAACTTTAAAGGGATTTTTGTTCTGCTGCAGAAAAGGCATTGTAAACAAGAACTTAAGGCAGCAAAATAATAAAATTAAACAAGGTAATCATAAATTATCCCTATTCAGGAGGAACAAGTCCACTGTTCCCTCTCAGTGGAAAAAAATGAAGACAAGAGAGACAAACTCAAATCTGTTGTGAAAACTAATAGGAACACATTCATATTTGCAGTTCTTATGAGAAACAGGTTTGGTTTTTTCCCTTGACTCGTTTTCATGTTTGACTACAACTGTCTATTCTTGTAACACAAGGCAGTTTAATAAGCTTAAGATTATTCAGTGCAGTATTAAAAATGAGGCTGCTTTAACAGAAACGTATTGATAATGTGCACTGGAGGAAAACTCCTTTGCATCCAAGCAGTGGCTGGCAGGTTTCTCTGATTTTCACTGGTTTTCTCTGATTTTCGCTGGTTTTTGTTGTTGGCCCCAGAGCTGAGGAAGGTTTCAGTGGGCTGCAGCTCAGGCAGAGTTTATTTTGGTGACCCTGGGACCAGGGATCCACAGGTCCAAGCTTTGCACTGTTGGCCAGGCAGGGCCTCAAATCTTCCCAAGCCCAGCTTGTCTGTGATGAGATTTTGAAATTTCTGTAATTTCTGTTGTGGAAACACAACTTCCCCATGTGGTAAATGCTTATTTACTTCAGAAAGGGGATAAACACTGCAGTGACTCACTGCACCAACTGGCACCAGTTGAAATGAAACGTGTGTGAGCTCAGATCAGCTCAACAGGAGGGGTAAGGAACGGGAAGAGAGGAAATGGAACCCATGGCAGGATGGAGAGGAGGGATGGAGAATTGTTCCCTGGCCTAATCCTGCCTGGAACCCACAGGAAGAGAGCAGGAAGGGAAAGAAAGAGCCCCTAATCCTGACATACAGAGAGCCTAATGCTGAAATCTGTATGAACTGTGTGGATTTTGAGGTTGGCAGGGGACTGAGAGGGTGATGTGTCAGATGGAAAGCTCAGCAGTCAGATTGAGGTGAAGGAAGGATATACAGATATTTAAACACTGCTTGCTCTAATGAACAAGCCATTGAGCTCAGTTGTACCCAGCCCTGTGCTGACTACAGCAGAAATTCCATTTATGATGGATTGGATGCTCCTTGTGACTGAGCTGTGGCAGGAGACAAAAGGCAGCCTTGTAGGATGGGTGGTTCTGTTCCACTTTGAGCTGCCATCCAGTTTGTAAAATAATCCCTGAAGTTAATTTCCATCCTTAATTCTTCATTGAAACCTCTTCAGACACCTTGGACCACACCTTGTGCTGTTGGTTTCTCCATGCATAGCTCATCTAAAACATTTCACTATGAAAAACAGTAATCTCCTCAGCAGAGTTTACCAAATGGGGCAGTTTCTGTAAAAAGCCAACACTGTCTTCTGAAACAGAGCAGTATCTCATCTGTTTTTCATCTGTGAATTCAGAGTCTTATTTTTTGCCTTTGTCCTTCACTCCATATCTCTGTTGTAAAGATCCAGCAAAAATACTAATACTCCCTGGCAGCATAAGCAGGTCACAACTCAAATGAGCTCTGAATATTGTTCCCAAGGGAACCAAGAACTATGTCACACTTGCTTAATTTCAACATACATATATTCAGAAATTTTAGGAGTGAGGGTATATATTGAAAGTTAGATTCTTAATGCAATCAAATATGATGAAATATTTTATTATGTGACAGCTCAGCTTGAAAAGGAAAATCATATTTTTTTCTTCGCATGACTTATTTACAGATGGATAGGGCAGAACTAAAAAATCTATGAAATGTAATGCTGTTAACATCTCAATATTCAATACTGGATGCAAATAAGAATGGACTATAAACTTTTGTTTTGAGCACAGGCTGGATGGTTTCTGAAATATGATTGCAGATTCTAGAGGAAAAGGCCTGTAGAAATGAATTTTCCTGTCTGTAACAATAAAAGGGGTTTGTAAATAATCTTTATGTTAAGTGGATGCTAATGAGAAATGTTGTTTAATGCTGGGATTCCGAGGATGGATCTGCACTTTGCCATGCTCCCAAACAGAAACATCACACAAAGTTTCATGGCCACAAAAACAAAGCCATGCCTGCAGTTGCCTAGGGCAACAGGAAGGTTTTTCTGACTCATTTGGCTGCATTAGAGCTCTGGAGAGAGGAGCTCTGCTGCACGGCAGGAAAGGTCAGCACAGAGGGGAGCAGGCTGTTTGCAGCGTGGGCTGTGCTCCTGGAGGAGCAGCTGCATCCGTCCATCCCTCCCTCCACCCATCCATCCATCCATCCATCCATCCATCCATCCATCCATCCCTCCATCCATCCATCCATCCATCCATCCATCCATCCATCCATCCGTCCGTCCGTCCATCCATCCATCCATCCATCCGTCCATCCATCCATCCCTCCCTCCATCCATCCATCCATCCATCCATCCGTCCGTCCATCCATCCATCCATCCATCCATCCATCCATCCATCCATCCATCTATCCATCCATCCATCCATCCATCCATCCATCCATCCCTCCATCCATCCATCCATCCATCCATCCATCCATCCCTCCATCCATCCATCTGTCCATCCATCCGTCCATCCATCCATCCATCCATCCATCCATCCATCCATCCATCCGTCCATCCATCCCTCCGTCCATCCATCTGTCCATCCATCCGTCCATCCATCCATCCATCCATCCATCCATCCATCCATCCATCCCTCCATCCATCCATCCCTCCATCCATCCCTCCATCCATCCATCCATCCATCCATCCATCCATCCATCCATCCATCCATCCGTCCGTCCGTCCATCCATCCGTCCCATCCCTCCATCCATGGATCCATAGATCCATCCATCCATGGATCCATCCATCCGTCCCATCCCTCCATCATCCCTCCCTCCATCCATGGATCCACAGATCCATCCATCCATCCATCCATCCATGGATCCATCCATCCGTTCCATCTCTCCATCATCCCTCCCTCCATCCATGGATCCACAGATCCATCCATCCATCCATGGATCCACAGATCCATCCATCATCCATCCATCCATCTGTCCGTCCGTCCATCCATCCCATCCATCCATCTCCTCAGCAGGGAAGAAATAAATACAAGATTCTGGTATCTGAATAACTGGTACTGAGGTGTGTACCAAGCTCAGTAATTAAATAAAGCCATTTCCCAATACAATCCTCTGCATATGTAAGGAGAGAGAAGAAGAATTGGTAAATAATGGCAAAAAGAAATCAGTGGTTCTTGGAGCTCTGCACAGAGATGGTGTGACCTGATCCTGTTCATTACCCCGTGCCAGCGGTGGAGCAGAATCTGGTGCAAACCTCTGCCCTAACTGTGCCTCTCACACCAATTGACATCTCTGCTGACTGCTGGGGGTTGTTCCCATCAGGGTGAACTCTTCCTTCCACTCTCAGAATGCCCTCTGAGTCAGATCACAGTGCCACCAGCACACAAAGTTATCCATCAGAAACCAGCATGCACAGGCACATGAGGTTTCTCAGGTACCAGTGTAGAAGGAAATGTTTCCTGTGGGGGGATAGAATACAAGAAAATAAAGATAGTGCAGAAAGTAATCTCACCCCTAAGGAGCTGCAGCTGGGCCAATTATCAAAGATTGGGAACAGCCTGACTTTAACAGGCCACAGGTGTAAGCAATGAGAAGAAGATGCTATAAAAGAGTGGGGTGGGGTTGAGATGGGCACTGGAGTCAGTTGGCTGCTGTGTGAAGAAGAAAGAGTCAGTGCTGTGGGGAAATGCCCACAAGAAACACCAAGAAGGTATGGAGCTTTTGTGATAAGGAGACAACAGTTTCCCGCTGGTTTAGATAAATTTTCTTGAAGTATATTTGCACAGTTTGAAACAGAGGAACAGTAAATGCTTACCTGGCTAAAACTGGGGCAGGTGAAAGGTGTGTGATGTGCCATTTGCTACGTGTGAATGTTATTTTGGTGGAAAAGCTGCTGGGCAGCAGCATGGGCTCCTCAAAAGGGGCTGTGAAAGGAAGACTAGAGCAATCATTGCTTGCCCAAAATGAGGATATTAACTGGAGTGTTAGCAGGGATACCTGAATCCAGTTTATCCCACTGCCTTCCCACTTTCTGATTGTCTGTGTGGTTCTTTCCTGTTTCCAGACTCAAAGAAACTCCAGCCTACCATAGTTGTACCCTAGAGTAGAGAATTTATAAAATACATTTCCTCTTACACCAAATTTATTCTATTATATTCGGAGATTTAGGGGGTTTTACTAGATAATTTCCATACTTTTTTATTTTGGTGAGGTTTGTTGGGGTTTTTTAGGGAGTGGTTGGTGGGTTTTGGGTTTTGTGTGGAGCTTTTTTTTTGTCAGAAGATGAGAAATCTGTTCCTGGATTGTTAAGCAAATATTTTATCTAATGCTTTCCAGAAGTATTTGAACTTTGAAAGATGTGTTCAGTGCCCTTTTTAAAGATGTTCGGCAAGCTTTTGTGGAACATAAAGGAAGGAAAATGCTCGTGTGTGCCCTTATCTTGCTCTTATTGAGCACGCCATCTTTCCTGGGAGTAGCCCTTAACTATAAAAGAATTATGGGAGTGTGCTCTGAGCAGAGCTTTGGAGATCTCTGCTCTGTGTTGTTTTATTCCTATTACGAACTGTTCCAACACCTGGGTATCAGTGCACACTGAATTCAATGCTATTAACACTGTTGTAAAAAAATCTTGGCTTTTTTCTTTACTGCGCCTGAAAATTGTGTTTGTAATCCCTGTTCTGGTTTTCAGCCACGAATAAACAAATATCAATATTTATTTGATTACTGCCTGTGCCCATGAAACAGCTTTTGAAAGGAATATTGTTAACTCAGACAGCAGATCCACAGTGTCTCCCTTCTGAGATTCCCTGCATATTCTGTTATCTTCAACCAGTGTCTGATGGATTGTACTGAGCATGCTTTCCAAATGGGTCATTATTTTCCTCCTTTTCATAGGAGTTCTAAACTGCAGCTTTAGATGGCTTTTTTGGCTTTTTTTTTCCCCTTTTTTGGAGCTCTCAGGATGAATTTTCTGCTGCCACTTGTGGATATCTGTAAAACTGTCCAGAGTTATTAAGAGTGGGGTTGGTATAATGAACTGAAGTTTGATTTCCACCTAGTGACAGTGAGGCATTGAACAAAGCTGTTTCTCAATATCACATCCTGGGAACTTCCTGCTTCTCTCTTCAGGCCAAGATGTAGAAATATTGTTATTGACCAGAAGCAATTATAAATATACACAGTGCTCTGCATTGCACAGAAAAGAGAAGAAATTCTCTCTCAGTCTTTAACTCAAGCAGCTCACGTCAATATAAAGGAAAGTCTCTCATGAAGCACAATCAAATTAATACTGCTGGCAACCAAAAGTGAAGTGTTAATATGCAGGAAAGCACACAGATGTCAGAATTGAACTTTCTTGCTCTCAGTTCTGCATCTCAGAAACAGTTTGTAACTCGTGGATTGTGTTGGTGGGAGAGAAGGATTTGCCTGCCTGGTGCTGTAAAGATTGTGCAGAGATTTTACAGGTGAAATGAGGTTCTTTGAGTTTGGAGTGCAGAGGGGACAGTGACTAATAGGATGTGGAATGCACCTTTAACAATAGAAGATGAACAAATAGAGAAATCAAAAATATTGGATGGAAGCTACCAGGTAAGAAAGAGAGAGAAAAAGGAGCGGAAGTAAAAATCAAAATGGAAATAATAATCTTGGCTAAATTGAGGGGAAGCTTGAACGGGAGTTTTTGAGTCTGCGGCAGAGAGGAGTGAGCTGGCTGAGGCTCACAGAATGAGGCATGGAGCTCACTGGCTGCTGCTTGTGTTCCTGGGGAGCTTTTCCCTAAGAGCTCAGGAGCATTCAGCTCACCAGCAGCAGGAGGTGTCAGGCAGGGAAATGTGCTGCCTGCAGCCTGGAGACACAACCAGGGCAGCCAGAGGGGCTGCAGGAGGAGCATCCCTGGCCAGCCGTGGGTGTCTCTGGGTCTGGAGTGAAGGCACTGAGACAGTAGCTCATGTTCAAACTCAGGTGTTTATTATTTCTGATCAGTAAAACAGCCTCACTGCTGTGAGTTCTGCAGCTTTTCATTGGAAGGCACAAAATGGCCAACAATCTCTGGTTACCAGGGCTTTTAAGACTGAACTATCCAATTCAGAGCTGACACCTGGATTATTTTCCCTTTTAACCCAAGAACTGATCCCAAAGAGCTGCAATGGGGACTTTCCTGCCCAATTACAAAATGCCACCCAAACCCATGGAGAAGGAGGAAGAAGCAGCTGAAGGAGAAACCCAGGATGACGCCCTGTGCCCTCCACCTTGCTGCCATCCACAACACACTAAAAACCCCAAACCCTCAATTTCTCACCCAGTGATACACCCACACTGCTCTCTATAATCTATTTCACACTTTTGTGGATTCCAGTCTATCTTGGAGTCTGGGAAACTTTGTCCATGGATGAGGGTCAGAGTCAGTGCTGCCCTGGGCTCAGGGCACCCAGAGCAGACACAGAAATATTCCACATGCTGAGAACTCCTGGCTGCCCCTGAGCTCTGTGGCACAGGCTGGGATTGCAGGGGAAATGTTCTCATTGCCCCCTCCCCATCCCTGTCTGCTGTATCTGAACCCATAAAAACCACTCCACAAAAACATACCCATGGAAAATATTCATTTAAATAATATGGAAAAGTGCTAAATAGCTGCACTTGCTATTTTATCTGCATAGAAATGAAAGCTGAAAATGTTTTGTGCAGCACTGAAAGCTGGTGCTATATGAGCTCTTTTATTGGTTAAAACTGAATACATGAAAGATGTTTTCTTCTCACACCTTTCATTAATCTGGCTCTGTATTTTTGCAGACAACACTGAGCATCAGAGAAGCAAGATGCCTACCAAGATCACATTATAAATTCTCATCATATTTCTCCTTTGCTTTTTATTGCTTCCTTACTTGGCTTGACATTTTCATATGAATAAAGTACAGTACCAACATCGAGTTGTTCTCACACAGGTTTACAAAGTAAAAAAATATAGTCATTTGATAAAAGTGCTGGAAAGGTGAAAGAAAACATTGGAATCCAAGCTACAAATGGAATGGGTTGTGCCTTTTTTCTTCCCTTGTCTTGTTCTTATTCAGAAACAGATGCACTGGTCAGTTTGCTAATAGCTCCAGCCCTGCTGATCCAGTGCAGGGCTCCTGATGTATGAGATCAGTTCTCTTCCTGTGCTAAGGTGAAATGAAGAAAATATCAGTGTGCATACTGATTTTCTTTAAGTGCTGGTGTGATTTTTTTTTTTTTCTTCTTTCCAGCCCTGATTCTGACTCAGATCACAAGACCCAGTCATTAACTGTTCTGTCCTTGAGAGCAAATCATACAGAGAATAAATATTAATAAAGAGCTGACAGTTACAGAAAAGGCTGTCTCAGGGAGAATCTGCTGTGAATTTGTGCATTTTTCCCATTTCTCCGGTGTTTCAGTGTTGTCTTCCCTGTTACAAAAACCAGTGTGATAGAGAAACCAAGGTCACCTTATGGACCAATACCTGTGGGCCCTCAGAGCAGAATTATAAAGATTTTGGATCAGTAAGTTTGAATAGAAAGTAAGACTTTGCTGCAACTCTGGTGGGGATTTTTAGAAGAGCCTAGGGGATATAAATATGAATAATCCAAAGCACTAATTGAAATGCCATTTATTTAGAATGTCTGGCTCAGCTTGAGGAAGGTTTTATTTTTGTGTGGTTGTTGTCATTGTGTGGGGCTCCTTTGCTGGGTTTTTGTGTGTGTGGAAGCAATGTGAACAAGTTTTTCAGGAGCTGTAACAGGTTCAGCATTACCTGTCAGTTTGTTCTGAAATGAATGTGGGCTGCAGCGTTTTCTTTGTGCTTGAAGCTTTCAGGAGTTCAGGTTTGAAACTGGTTCAATTGCTAATTGATGATGCATAAAATTGTACTATAAAACACCATATGAATTTCCCTGCAAACATTCAATTAGGATAAAGTGTTTCTCAGAACTTTGCTGTGTAATGAATCTTAGGCTGGATTTTCTTCAATCTTAACAGATCTCAACATGTATTATCCCAGTCGAGTCATATTTTCTAGGAAGTTTATTTTGTTACGAGGCACCTTCAGAAGGTGTTGGGGGAATGTGGGCACCCCTCAAGGCCCTTGGGAGAGGAGAAAATGGAATTTCTGTCCTGTGTGACCCCGAGGTGTCCCCAGAACCCCAAGTGCTCTCAGCCAGGTTATTGCTGCCTTATTGCAGGGCAGGTGAACCAAACTCCAGCTCTGCATTCAGAGCTCCCTGCTGCTCCGAAACGCTGAGTTTTGTGGTGTTTTGCTCATCCCCCATCTCCCCAGAGCAGCCCACAATGCTCCCGGTGTTCTCTGTCGGCTCTGACAAGGAGCAAACCTGGGAGGAGCTCGTTCCATGGCCCTGAAAGGGAATCGGCAAAACTCCAAAGAAGTTGTTTCGGTGCAAAGTATAAAAAGAGAAGTCTTTGAGTTTTATTTGGTTTGGAAGATTTGCAGTTGATTTTTCACTCTTAATTTAATGTTGCAGAACGCTGAGAGAGTTCTAAAGAGTTTCAGTTTAAATTTCCCAGTTTCTGTTGCCCTTGGTTTAACCAGTGGGGAGAGTTTGCCAAAACCAGGGACAGTCAGATTTACCTGAGGGGGGACAATTGTTTGTGTGCAGAAAAATGTTGGAAGTCTTCAAGAAGCTTGCACAATCTTGGAAAAAAAGCATTCATTTAAAAACTCTGTTTGAAATGCTCCTGGCCATAGGAATTTTATTTTTTTACCAGCACCAGGAGCATCTCTGACACCAAATCCCTTCTGAAAGATCTCACGTGCACGACCATGGAGGTTGTGATCCCATGCAGGTTTTATGGGTAATTTTTTATTGCCAGAGCCTGGGAGGAATTCTGCACTGAAGCCCAGTGTCCATAGTTTATAAAAGAAGAGAAGCCCTTGCTGTGCAGCCCTGCAGAACTGCCTGGATGGGGAGCAAAAGGCAAGTTTCTTTTTGAGCAGAGGTTTTATTGACTCTGCAAGATGAAAGAAGTAGAAAAAGAAAATAACACTGGAGAGCTCCTGAATATCTTTCTGTAAAAAACTGAAGGGTTCTGTAATGAAAGGTGACTTTTCTCAAATTTGGCCATCTCAGTGTTGCTCTGACATTAAGTATTCACAAATTCATGCTGAGTGGCAAGCACAGTTAACAATATATTTAATCAAGATCCAAAATTCTCCTGGTACAGTTGGAATATAAATGTCTGCCCAAAAAAAAGGAAAAGGGATTTAATTTTCTCATCTTATGCAATACAGAACTTGCAGATCAGTATAGAAGGAGAGATGGAATATTAATTTTCCTGCTTGATCTTTTCTACTTTATTGGAATATCTTGTTTAACTTCCAGGAATAGCAAGTGTCTTCAAGAATAAAATACTCCTTCTGTTAACATAGGGCTCATGACAACCTGCTAACCCTGGAAATTTAGGATATGTTATCTAACAGTTGTAAGTGGTGACAGAAGAAGATTTCTATTCAGTTTTTTGTCATATGCCAAACACCTCTGAAAGAAAGGGGTATTTCAGTCCTTGGAGCTAAAAACCTCTCATTGAAGTTTCTGTCGGAACTTCTGTCAAGGTTCTGGAATTTACATTTCAGCTCTGTGTAGGCTTCTGGATTTATTGATTGATTGATTTGGGGGCTGTGGGTGGGATTTGTTTGCTGTTCCCCAGAGCAAATGAACTCCAGAGTTGTTGTTCAAATGCCTGCTGTGGCACGATTGTTTCAGTTCCCAATTTGCTGTGCATCTGCTGAGGCGTCTCAAATGAGATCTCCATTTGTGGCCATGGGGGGATGCACTCCTGGCCCTGCTGACCCTTCCTCCTACTCCAGCTGAGTCTTCCTCACACTTCTCTTGACTTTTCAATAAGAAGTTACTGGTTATTGACCAGATGTTCATGCTTTAGTGTTATTTTTTTGTCATTGCCACTGTTTTAGTCCTTCCCCTGCCTGTGTTGCCTTAGGAAATCGATTGGGTGGATTTTTTTCCCTGAGCATTTATTTAATAACATTAGATTTGTATGTTCTAATTGCCTTGAGTTTCCTCATCAGTCTTTATCATTCTGGGTTATAATTTTATTAGTATCATGCTTATTACCTTCCTTTTTCAGTTTGTTTTTCCCTACCTTTTCCCAACTTTCACCTCTGCACATGATTTGGTCCTTTCCAAAATTTGTCATTTCTGAGGTGACTCTTCTAGTCCTGCCTCTTTATGATGTCATAATATCGCCAAGGCATTGTTACTGATGGCTCACAGTTCACATTTTAATGTTTTTTTTTCAGTTCTTTGCACGAGGATCAGTCCATAAGCATTCACAAACCATCAGCAGTGAGCCACACACACCTCCAGAGCCCAGGGAAATATCTCACTGAAACATTGGCAATATGTGTAATCAGCACTGCAGCCAGGGCTCGTCTGAGGAGCACAAATTGGAGGTCTTGGAGTGAGCAGTAAATCCTGCAGTGCAGGATGCTCCTAAGGAACGCAGAACGCAGCAAATTGCGGCACCAAACTGAATTTATGGTCGGTGCTAAGGAACGGAATGGGTGGGAACTGGCTGGAAATTCAATATTCACAAAAAAGGGGATTCAGGATCCTCGCTGTGAGCCATGAGCACTGTCTGGGCAGCACTTGGTGCCTTTCCTGGGCTCTCTGTCCATTCTGTGCAGTGAGTTGGCTGCTCATGAGGGAAGGGAGCATGCAGAAAGAGGGGGAATAGCCCTGAATGTTAAACCCACTTTGCTCTAGCTGCAGATGGTCACTAAACTGGAGACAGTGGTGCTGCTCTGGGGCTCTCCCAGGCTGGGGTGCTCCATCCCATGGGTGCCATGGGCAGTCAGAGTGAGCACTGGGACACAAAGGGCCCTGCTGATCTGATTCTCATGTGAGGACATATTTCCATAAACCAAAGGGCTGGGGGAAAGGAGACACAAAACCCAGAGCTAATTCTGTGAATGTTTTGCTAATTAAAGATCCTGCTCAGGCTGCTCCACTGTCTCCTTCATGGCTGTGACCTAATTTGTCCCTGAAAGAAAGACAAAGCTTCCTTCAGGGTGTTGTTTTTAGTGACAAAGGATCTCACGATTATGGCCGTTCTTCAAAAAACGAGACAACCAGAATATTGCAGTCTGGTTTTTGTGTGCCCATCAGTCTTCTCCAGGAATTTTATTGGCACACAGGTCGATGCAAATTCCCGAACAGATACAGAAAATAAATGAAATAGCTACAATGGTTTGCTGCAGTTTTGGGGGAATAGTTCAGCAAACGGGTCTTGGAAGTTTGAGTGTCACAATTTGGCTCCTTTCCAGTGCCAGGAGCACTTCCATTACAAGTTAATTCTGAGGCTTAGCTGCTGAAATAACATCATCATGCTGGGCTTGGGAAATTTCTCCTTCTTATTAGATGTTAGTGATTTTTCAGAAAGCAAACCCGCCAAACAGCCTGTCCCAGGGATTTATTGTTCTTTGTCGTGTGTGCTCTCCAAAACAGGGATTTCTGAAGCTTCTTTGCAAGAACTTTCCATTTCTGCTCCTGCTGACTCAGCAGCAGTTCAGCCCTTCCGAGGTGTGAATAACAACTAAAATTTTTATTGGCTACAGGTGTTTATTCCTATCTGACCCTAAAGCATATGAAACCCCGCTAGCAATGCAAGGTAATTACCAGTTTTCAATGCAAACGCTAATGAAAACCTTTGTAGGCAGTAATTAGAGCCTCTTCCCATTCTCCCCTAACAAACTGAAATGTTCCTGGTAGCTGCCATTGGTCCCTCCTCACTTTTGGAACCTGAGCAAGGTCGCTGGTAATTGTTTAAGAAATGCTACTCTGACAAACCTGCTCTGATTTTGGACTAAGAATTCAGTTTTGTGCACTGGTATTTTTTTTTTTAATTTTTTTTGCAAGTTCATGTTCTTGTGGTCTGCACAGCTCTGAGAAATCTGTCAAAGTTTCTTTCATTGCTCCTCTTGGTGAAATAATGGGGTCCTGTCTACATTTTGCCTGGAAAGTTTTGTAGTTTTTTTCTTGAAACAAATAGCAAATAATCTCACAATCATCAGTACCTACAAAAATCTTTATGTGAATTTTTTACCATCAAATGAAGGAATCAAAGTAAAAGTAAATATGAGCAGCAGAAAGAGATTTACCACAGGAAAACAGACATCAGTTACTATGGAAAAGTGCTTCAAGAACCATTTCTGAACACTAAACCTGGATGTTCTTTTCTTAAATATCTGGGGAAGAAAATCTTTGGTCTGATCTAAGGTAGTTGATTCTTGTGTGGCTGATATGAAGGACAGTGAATTCAGGTGTTCTGTTCTTTCCAGTGAAACACAAGTTTGGGCTTGTTAATAAAACAAGAATTTCAATTTTAATATTCTCTCTTAATAACCCTCTGAGAAGAGGATTTAGGGAATACTGGAGCTGGTAGTTTTATTCCTGTTCCTTTGTGGTGGGTCCATTAGCCAGATCGTGATGTGCTTGCTTCCAGTGTTTAATATTCATTCCAGTTGGTGACCCAGGCCGTTAAGATGTGGAAATACAGTTTCATTAAAGTGAAGTATGCATAACTTAGAGGCAACTTACATTGATGATTAAGTGGATGTGCGAATGGGGAGAGCTATAAGCTTAATGCAGACATAATAATACAACATGAAGAGAGGGTGAGAGGGCAAGAGAAGCAAGGACAGAGGTCAGCTTGAGGAAAAAAAAAAGAAAAGAACGTTTCCCAAGTTCGCTGGTGCAGCAGGAAAAATCAGATATTTCAATTCCAGCGCAAGATGGTCTTTAAGGAGTATAGGATATTTCAGAATCTGCTGTTTATCTGGTCTCAGGCAGATATTGCTTTGAGGCTTTTACAGTGGGCGGTGTCCTTGCCATGGCACTAAAGTGACTTTAAAGGTCCTTTTTTGAGCCAGATCATGCCATGATTCTAAGAAAATTCTTTCTGTGATGATCAAGCGAGGCTGGCATTTCTGATCCTGGCTGAGATTCATTGATTTTATTTGGTATTTATTGTATTTCCTTCATGGAAGGGCTCTCCTGCCACACTCCTAAGTGTGCATGCACTCAGCTGCTGCTGTGAGCAGGAGGGACTGGAATTCCTCAAGTTACCACAAGGACATCACAAACTGCATTGAATCCTAAGAAAAAGGATGACAATTGAATTTGCTTGGCTTGAAATTTGATAGGAAAATGACTAGAAACAGCGCAGCACTGCTCAATTTAAAACATCAGCTTAGCGACATACCTGGGTGTAAAAGCAACCAGGACTCGGCCGTTCCAGGAGCATTTAACGGCTCTAATTGGGAAGCAGTATCAGAATGGATTTTTTCCAACGTGTGAGACAGTGTTTGTCACAGGGAGCAGAGCAGGCAGCCAGCAGGGCATTGATTCTGTCCCCCTTCAGCTGCGCCAGGATAATGACTCGTCGATGCTCTAATAAAAAAGTTTGAAAATAAAATGCGAGTGATTACGAAAGCTGTAAGCATTTAAAATTGTTCTTAATGATGTAGCTACAGTTTCTGTTACTGGAATAGCTCTTGCTGATTTATATTGGTTTCTACTCAGATGGTTGTCTGGTTACAAATGATGTTTTCATCTACACAGAATTAAGGGTTTAGAAATAACTTTTCTGATTAGCCTAATTAAATGTTTATTAATTTTTAATAACTATCACAACAGCTTGGGTTTTGCCTGAGGTTTCTGAACAAAACGTGCTTCACCCTTTTAAAAAGGTTGGGAAACTGAGGGGAAGGAAAGGTTAAAATCTTGTTTAAAGTCATTGAGCACAGATCTTTAATTTGCTGGGCTGTGTTTTATTTTAGCGCACAGTTATAACCCAATGCTGTGATGATAATATTTCATTCAGCTGGAGATGGACTACAGTCTCAGAGAGAAAAAAAATTAATATTTTATTTTTTGGGGCATGTTCACATCCATTTAACAGCTTCTCTTCCTGCTGTCACTTTAAAATGGGTGGGAAAAAACCTGGATTATTGCAGAGGAGGCTGAATTTTTGCTTGTGATATTAGATTTTCTCCAATGTTTTTTACCTCCTATACAATTCTCTTTGCCTTTGTCCAGTCTTGTAGAAGCCCATGGTAATACTGACTTTTCAAACCAAAAACCAGATGTTTTTTCCAGCTAGAATTTGTTGGGCACTTGGCATTATCTGCAATGAGGAGAGCAGAGACGCCCCAGCTCTCACCTGTGACTGTTTTCCCGAGCAAACCTTTGTGATTGGCTTTGTTAGAAGCTGTTTGAGAGGAGTCATTTTTGTGTTTCAGAGGAGCAGAATCCCCCAGGATTTAGAGAAAAACTGCTGCTGCTTTATTCCATGGAAAAGATGCAGAGACACCTAAGACTAAACAAAGGTTGAGATCAATCTATTGATCTGTTTTCCATTTCAGACCAGGAAGCAATTAAATTTGGGTTCTCAGAGTTCATTTGAATATTTTATTAGTGTCTTGACAATTTATTTATCCTGGATGAAGCAGGAGCTGTTAATGGAGCCAGTCTGGCTCTGGAGCCCTGCTGGTGATTCCTCCATGACTTTATTCTGGAGTTGCTTGTTTTAATATCCTATCTGTGTCCTTGTGGTGGGATTGGAAGCTGAAATAGCACTTATCTTACACTCTGTACAAAAAAAAAAATAAAAACTTTCATTTTTTGGTCCTTTCCCTGGCTGCTTTTTTATTTTCCCTTTTTTTTCCAGGAGACTTTGATTCTGTCACAGACTCTGAGCTTCTATATGCTTAGAAACAGCATTTTGTTCCTTGGTTAATTGCTTTCTCATGCTTTTTAAACTTTTAATTTCCATCATTCTTTAATCTGCTGTCACTTGGCATATTGTCCCTTCTCCAAGTTATTTTGCCTTAAAAAGCACATCCTTTGGGACTAGTGGGCCTTGCTAGGACAGGCAATTATTGCCTGGGTATGGTGCTAGCTGCACACAGATTAGCTCAGGGCTGGGTTCAGAGGCTGTGAAAACCAAACCTCAGGAAAAAACGGCCTCAAAAAATCCAGCTTGGGGTTTTGGGAACCTGGGAACATTTACCTTCCCAGAGACAAGTGCTTCTGGGTTTAAACAAAACAAGCAAATAAACAAACTAATCTCTGTAAAAACCCACCAGGCAGCCAATAAAACAAACAAAGCCTGCTTTGGTGGAGCTGCAGAGGGGAAATGTGTGAGCAGGAGGGGCAGGCACTGCACTCGGGAATTGCCTTCTGCGCCAAAAGGACGTAAAATAATTTTGTCAGAAATACCACATCAAAAATGCTCTTCAGATTAGACCAGAACATGTTCATAAACCTTTAAAAATAGGGGGGAATTCTCTGCCAGTGAGGTGAATTTCTCTAGCTAGGGTTTCACACAGGAGCAAAACTTTTCATATCAAGACTTTTGAAGACATAAATGAAAATATATTCTCTGATGTGTAGTCTTTTACAGATCAAAGTTCTTTGCCTGCTGCAGCAAGGTCTGCCTGCGTTTTTTCCACTGAACACCTGAATGTGTCACAGGAGTTTGTGTTGTCTTTCCTTTTCATGCAATTCACCCAAACTTCACCAGAATCCCTCACCGCTGCAGGGCACTGAGGACCTGCAGATGGGGAACAGGGCAGTGCCTTTGCTTTTGTGCAGAAAAATTCGTTCTGCGATTCTCCTTTTCCACCAGAGCAGGGTGTAGTCTGTGTGTCAGCTCGGCTCCAATTAAAGCAATGCTAATTATCTCTCCTGATTTCCCTGGCTCCCTGCTGGCCCAGCAGAGTTGTGTTGGCTGCTGGGGCCTGCAGCTTCCCTCGGCTGTGAGGGATCTTTGCTCTCTCCCCACTTCAAGTTTTCATGGCTTAAAACCCCAGAGTTGAGGCTGGACATCAAGTGATGAGTTACCTCAACTTGCTTGGTTTTGATCTTTACTTTTTGAATTATATCTTCATTTTAGATGGGTTTTTTCTTTACTTGGGCATGGCAATACTGAAAGGATCAACACTGACCTGTATTTTCACTATGGTCAAACTCACTCATGTGGTTGATGTCAGGCTTAGAGGAAAAATACTGGGCAGGGTTGTGCTTAATCCACATTTTTATAACATTCTTGACCCACTAATAGCTACAGTTTTCATTTTGTGCTGGCTTTCTGTGTTAAGACTTTTGTCAATGCCAGTGCTATTTACAGACTGATTTGCCTAACTGTAGCTTTGGTTATTGATTATTTAAGCCCACATAAACTGTTGTATCAAATGAAAACCAGTTTTTGACATCCTCAAGATGAGGATGGCCTTGTAGAACAGCTACAAAGGAAAAGAATCTGGTAATTGAAATGCGAACAGATCCATAACTTTACTCCATTATTACCTAAACCATTCTGTAGATATTCAGCACAGTGTCTTTTCAAACCCCTTTGTGAGCTGATTTTCCCAGTGCACAGGATCTTGATGAAAAGAATCAATTAAGCCTGGAAAGCTCCAATGGTATAAATATCCTTAGTAAATAAATTGTTATTGTATCAGATAAAACATGCTGATTTAAAACAGTTGATAAACCCTATCTCTAGTCTGTGGCATATTCTCTGGAAAAACTCCCAGATTTCCTGGGATGAATAATGCATGAGTGTCTCTTTGTGACTGAGCTGGCTGTTGGGGCTGTACCTGAATATTCTGCTGGTTGAGTCTGGGTTTTGCTGCCTCCCAAGGTAAGGGAATGTGGAGTGGCTGCTGTGCACATGGCACAGCATCCTTTCTAGAGCAGCATTTCCCCCTGTATGTGCAGCCATGGCAAATCCAAGGGTGCGGTGAGCAGATCGAGGCTGCAGTGGGGTGTTGATGTGGTTCTGCTGTCAGTGCCAGTGCAGAAATCCCTCTCCTCCCTGGTGCCTTGGGAGGACTGACCTGGAACAGAGACTGGAGAGAGTTACAGAATAAAGCAGGGATTTATTCAAAGGATCTCCTCAATGGATCCACCTTGGGCAGCACAAGAGCCCAGCCAGGGCTGCACCCAAGATGAACCAAAATGGCCCCAAAATGGTCACAGGGTCTCTCACTTTTATAAATTCTGGTCCATTAGCATATTGGAGTTAATTGTCCAATTACAGCTTAGGTTATGAAGTCCCATCCTTCTTGTTTTTCTCTCTTCAGCTCTTGGGCTGAGATTTGGATCATTTGTCCTTGGTCCCCAGCTGGAGCAGGAATTGTTTTGTCTCCCCGCTCTCTGCAGAGATCTCACCATCCCCTAATATACAAAGCTCAGAACTACACACTAAAGCAGCATGGAATCTAAAAAATATAAAGCTAAAACCTACAAAAACTGTACAATCATAAGTATGTCCTTACCTGCTGTATAGCACAGACACCCCTCCAGTATTTCCCAATTATGCTTTATAATTTATTCACTGTGGTCTGAGCCTGAACGCCACAAATAAAATAGCAGAGGATGAAGAAGATGCTAGAAGCATGCTCGGAAGGTCAGAAAGGAAAAAGCCTGAACAGACAGAAAGCTCCCATCCCGTTCAGCACAGCCACATCAGTAATTTCACTTTGGGAGAAGCTGCACAAAGGCAGGCTGGCTGCTCCCAGGGGAGGAGTTATTCATGAGCACTCCAGAGCGCCAGGTCAGGCCCTGAATCAACAAGGCAGCGACTGTGAAAGACGGTGCAGCAGCAGGGTTAATGAGAGGCACTGGGAAGACGCTCATGAAGTGGGAATTGGAGTCAGCTGGGGACAGGAGCAGAGTGAGAGAGGCTCTCCAGGGCAGGGGCAGGGCCCCCTCAAACCCCACTGCTGGGATGATGCCTTCACTTTGAGCTTCCCTACATTCCAGCCTGCATTGGTTTATAACTCTGAACCCCACGCACAGCGCCAGCAGCTCTCCTCACAGCTCAGGCACACACAGTAATCCTTTTCCCCTCCTCAGTCCCACACAACAATCCTGTTCCAGCCCAGAACCAAGGACAGCACTGCAGCTTCAGCCCCAAAAGCGCAAACAGGGAATGGAGAGGAGCAACCTGGGAGGGTGGGACTGCACAGCCTGGAGCTGGGATTGGGCAGTGAACCCAAATATGGAAATGGACCAGAACTTACAAAAGTGGGAAAACTCATGACCCTCATCCATCTTAGGCCTGTTTAGTCTCTTGTACTGCCCAAGGTGGATCCTTTTAAGGCCTTTTAATAAATCCTCACTTTATTCTTTTACTCTCCAGTCATCACAGGCTCCATGTCAGGGCTGTGCACTGCCAGGCTCGTACTCAGGGACACTGAAGCAGGAAGAACAACCTCATCTTTTCACAGAAAGTGTCAGGGGTTTTGTGTTTTGTTGGGTTTTTTTGTTTGGGTTTTTTTTGGTTTGCAGCAAAAGGAAAAGAATTGGTGGTATAAGGTTATCACACTTAAATAGAAGCTTTGATAGGATCTCCCCACCTTTTCCCTTCAGGATTCTGAAGTTAGAATAGCATCCTGCCACATCAATTTTTACACCTAATTGATATAGAAACTTTGAATAGTCAATATTTGAATATTGATATAGAAACTTTGAATATTCAATTGGTAGTAATGTGTATTTTCAACATTTGCATCCCCTGTGCCATAACCTATCCTGGAAATGAATTTATTTGTTTTTCTCCCAAGCCCTTTTACTCACTGTGGCAAGCTGACAGAGGACCTGGATGATTCTGTCATATTCACTGCCTTTGTCACTTATGCCACTTCTTCAAATGTTTGTTACGATTATTACGATTGTTATTTTTTACTATTACTATTTTTACTATTATTTTTGTGGGGTTTTATTTCTGTATCTTTAGGAAGGCATGGCTCATCAGGCACCTCGCTGGGTGTGCACCATCCCTGTTCTCTTTGAGGAAGGCACTAAGGAGATAAAATTCCTGTTAGCACAGTTCTTGAGTTTCTTTGGAGCACAGAAGCCTCAGTGGGTCGAGGGGCTGTCTCCTGAAAAAGACAGGTGGCATCGGCTGTTGTACAGCATTTCTGTTCTCTGCCTCCGTGCTGGGATTGATAGAAGCTCTCAGAAGCTGGGAGGGTGCTCAGGGTTTGCTGGTTATCCCTCAGCTTTGTCTGCAAGGAAACCCATTCCCTGCCCTTCCTCTCGTTATAAACAGTTGGGATGTCAGAGCTGACAGCCTGGCAAATGCTGGGACAGCGTGTCAGGAAGAGGAAATGCTGTGGAAGAAACCAGGCACAAATAATGCACAGCAGGTCACTGGGTGCAGACAAGAGGCAGGGATGAGAAAGCTCCCACACGTGGGGCTGGGGCTGCTGGCAGTGGGAATGAACTGCTCAGGGCTCCTACTTTGCTTCTCAGGGTGCTGGCCACTGCTAAAATATTTAAATATTAAAATATTTAAGCGTTTAAATAAGATGAGCCCTGCAGTGGATGTTATCCTGCGAGCTGAATGTTCAGTCTGTGTGGGGTGGCCTCCATCAGCCTGGGGTTGTGTCAGGAGCAGAGGTTGTGCACACCCAGCTGTGAATGGCTTTGCTGTAAAATAGGAATATTTTGTCAGCTTGGTCTCTTTATTCCAAACTTGATTACTTTCAAGGGTTATGTTTTGGTTTTGATTGCTGCACATTCCCCACATTGCCTTGAATTTATCCCCTTTTTTGCCCTCTGAGGCTGAGAATTTTGGACACAGAACACAAAGCTCACCTGCCTTAGGATGCTTCTAGAAAGAAATGTCAAATGTCAGCCAAATCCTGAAAAGTGCATGCTTTTCTTAGATGACCATTTTCAAGCTTTTTAGGGTGATTTCTCCCTTCACACTCTGCCCATCCCTCTGTTCTGCAGCCCAGGTGCTGCTTCAGCTTTAACCCCTTTCCATGGAGATGCTCCTTTGGAGAGAACACAATTGAGCACTCTCTGAAGGGCTGGCTGCTGGAAGCAGAGCTCTGTTCCTGGAGGGCACACACTGAGAATTTCTTCTACTGAAATGCAGCGTTTTTGTGTCCTGTTTATATCACTTAACTTACCCAACATCAAAAACAATTACAGCAATTACCAAAGACCTTGACTTGTTCCTTGGGGAAATGCTGTGCTAGAAAGCTCTGCTTGTGTCTTGGGGTTTGTTTCTGTCTCTCTCAAAGCTAATATTTAGCATTTATCCTGGAGGAACAAACTGACAAAAGTGATGGGTATCTCCCCAAAGCTTGTATTTACTGTATCGACTGAATTTAAATTTTATGATTTCGTTTTCCTGAAGTGTTCCTTAGGATCAGTCATTTAAAAAAAAATCCCTGCTCCTGCTTTGTCATATGTGGAGCTCAAAGGAGAATGATGAAAACAAGGTTTCCCACAACAAGCCATCCTCTTCCTCTCAGAGGATTCTGCCAGAAAAGCCATTCTCCAGCAAGGAGGGCCAAAGTGTTTGCTCATTGCTGGGACAAGAACCACTGCTGTCAGTCACTGTTTGTCAAAATTCTCCTTCCTGTGAAGGGGCCCTGGTTCCTGTGGGCTGCCAGGAAGCTGAACCTCATCTGCAGCATGCAAATAATGAGATTCACTCCACTTCCCCTGAACTGGGGTTGCTGTGCATGATTAGAGGGGAGTTTTCATTACCTTCCTGGGAATCCTGAAGCTTCAGATTTGCATGTCAATAGTAACGTTTTCCTTTTTTTGATGTGCCTTTTTAAGTGAGTTCCATGTTTAAAGCTGTGAAAGAGAAGCTACCATCTTTCAACATCTCCCATGGACTCAGTGACTTCAGAGAAAATTCAGTTCACTTCACAGTTACAAAGATGATTTTTTTCTCTAGTTAGCATCTCTCCAAAGGCTGTGTTGAGATCAGGAGAGTGAGCCAGAATCCTGCCAGCCAAATCTCTCCTTGGTTAGACTCCTGGCTCTGCACCAAGAACTAAAAGTTGCATTGATTTTGCTTTACAATTTGATTTTTGCCTAACAACTCTGTTAGTGTGTTACCCAGACCAGAGCCTGTCTTTGAATCAGAGCTTGGCTGGATCCAAGAGTGCAGGAGTGGGGAAGGGGCTTGGGCAAATCTCAAGGAGAACATTCTTGTTTCACACAATTCAGATAACTCTGAATTGGAACATTCAGGGGGAAATGGAGAGGCAAAGATTTCTCATCCTGATTTTTAAACCTGAGAGAGTGCAAGAGATTGCAGAACTCATCTAACACTCTGAGCTCAATTTTTGGGGCCTTTTCAGGTCTTTGTCAGTGTTCTAGAGGGAACTGAGCTGTGGAAAGAGAGCTGAGTATTACAGATGCATGGAATCAGACTTCGTGTCCATGAGAAGTTAGGCTTACCTTGTAAGTGAAGTGACAGATCAGCTCTGTAATAATTTTTCTTCTAATAATAACCCAGCATTTGAGGTGGATGCTTCTGTTATGAAGTTGAAATCCAAATAAATAAAGTAACCTGTGCCATGAGTGTATAATTACAGAAGATTTGAGAGTTGATTAAAACCGCTCCAGTTACAGAAGCGTCTCACAACATTAATGATTTCTGGCCAATACATTTTGTACAGAATTAATGAGTGTCTGGGGTTATGGGCTTCTTCATTTTGGTTTGGGTCATTAACATACTCATTAACGCTTAAAAAGCAGCTCTTAGCTGCCAGATTTTTTATTTTTTTTTTAACTTGGAAGTTTTCCTTTGCTGATAATCCCATACATGAGTGTTGGGTGCTGCCTGGTGAGGTGTGGGCAGGGATGCTCTGCCCTGAGCACCTGGAATGGACCCTGTGCTCCTCCAGCCCATCCTCGGTGCTCTGGGATGAGGGAAATAGCACAGGTGAAAGGATTTACAGACAGCTGGGAAAGCAGAAAGAGCAGCAAACTCAGAGCTGGCTGCAGCTGCCAAGGCTGAAAGAAGAAAAAGCTACAGTGGAGCAGCAAGGACATGAAACAAGAGCTTGAGTTTCAGGCTTGGCTAAGATAGATGTTAAGACTGAAGGAAAAAATGCTTAGCGAGGTAGTAGAAGGTTTTGAGCTTAATAACGGTGTGTTGTGTATTGTAATAGAAGGCATTCAAGCCAGCATTGTGTGAAACAAGTGTACCTGTGCTTTTAGTGATTGGCTGGAACAACTTCTGTAGGCTTTAGCAATGTGCTATTGGCTAGAAAGTTTTTAAAATGCTCTGTAACAAAGAAATCTTTGGCTGTCCCTGGCTGTACATGAGCTTTGCCATTTTCTGTTGTCTCAGCCGTGCCATGGGGCTGATGTGCAATAAAGGCTCAAGGAATGGATCCCAGCAAATGGATCCCAGCTCAAGGAATGGATCCCAGTCCTGTCCCATGCAAAAGCCCCAAACACACTGCGACACATCCTGAGCCTTTGTCCTCTTCCATGGTCTCAGAGCCCTCAGTGGAGAAATACAGATTTAAAAGGGTAGAATAATGACATGAAATATTAAGAACAAAGTATGAAATGTTAAGAACAAAGCAATTGCGAAATGCAAGTTTTAGTCGTGGCACTATAATTGGTTTTCAATTTGTGCTACTTTACATTGAACCCCAGACAATATTCAGAATGGAAAATGTTTTGGTTTTGTTTCTTTCAGTTTTTGTTTCTTTCAGAGCCCATATTGTATTTTTATGGTTTACGGTGAGATGAATATTTATGGCAGTGGTGAGACTTCCCATAGCCAGTGTATTGCCCTGAGAAGAGCCCTGGATTTTCCAAACTAATAGAATTGGAGCCAGGCTTTGTTCTCCTGGGGGAACCAAGGTCCAAGTGCAGCCTGGTCCCAGCTGGAATGGGCTGGGTGCTGCTGGCCAGGAAAATCCAGAATGTTCTCTTCAGATCAAAGTTAACCCCGTTGGATGGGAGATGGACCTTTGAAAATCCCCAGCCCTGCCTGTGTACAGAAAGGAGCCAGTCTGACTCATTATTTTATATATTTACAACCCAATATAGTTTTTTCAGCACCAAGGACAATTTTTTGGGTACCTTTATCAGCAAACTGTGCATCACTTTATGGTTTAGAGTTGGAAACTATTTCAGTTATCATTTATATCCTTTTCTCCTTCCAAAAATAATCATAATGCTGCGAAGTTTACTATAGATTTTTTTCCTCTGATATACTGTATGACTCACATTACAGCAAGCCTGAGTGATCACAGATTATTGATTTTTAGTTGTTGATAAAAAATTTCATAATAACAGTATTATCTCTGATATGTGATTTTGGAGTGCATTGTCAAGGGAACAGTCTCCAGCAGAATGTTCTGTGTGCTCCTCATTGTGCCCATGGAAAAGGACTCATTTCCTGGGATTAAATGCACTCATTTGTTTAAACTTACTGACAGTGTCAACCTCTTTTAGACTAATTTATTTAATTTATTTCTGGGATGTTTTCTTTACTAATTTTCCTGAGTGCTGCTTTGTTTGTTACTGAAGTAGAATTATTAACCACAAAAAGCATTACAAACTAACATTCTTTTCCACTCATCCTTGAAGTTTCTATGCTGAGCAGGAAAAAATATGGTGCTAAAAATTCAGGGGCAGAATAGATTAATTAAACAGGATAGGGAAGTAAAATAAATGCAACCACATCGGTTTGTACCAGAAAACAAACAGATTATTTAAGAATTTCACCACAGTCACAGAAGAAAAGGACAAGAAAGAGGGCAGTCATGCTTAGGAAGTTGCCTTTTTCCATGATCTTGATTGACTGCCATATTCAAACAGGCATTTAATTCCCTATTTTCAGCTTCAGTTGGGTCATTCCTCGTGTTTTAGCCTGTTGAGTTTTTGGAAACAGCCTGTTAACCTCTGGGTATTGTTTCTGCGGGCCCTGAAATGAGAAGCAGTAGGTTGGGACAGGACATTTAGTCCCTAGCCTTTGTTTTATGGGTGTATCCTGTGAATTCCTGCTGGAAACCTCCTCCTGTAGCTGTGCCAGGCCAGGCAGTGTCACAGCAGCACAGCCAGAAAAGCTCGGCACAATTTGCATTTCTTCCCCCTTTAGGGCCATCCTAAAGCAGCTGTTCATCAATTGTTAGTGCTGATAAAATGATGAAAATGCAAGTGACTTTTCTTCACCAATGATTTTTTCTGTCTTGGTTTGCTAAGTTTGTTTTATTAATGTGGTGCTATCCTTCTCACGTCCTTAAATTTCAGTATATACTTTATAGTAGTGTATTGAAATTTAAGAGTAGATATTAATTTTCTCTTTTTAGAAGCATTCTCTCCCTGAGGGGTTCTAGAGAGCTCTGCAAAGAGCATGCATGGACCAAAAGAAATGATGTTCACAAGTAGAGCAGACTCATAAATCATGCCTGAATTCATGTCATATTGTCATTTCTTGGGTGGTTGTGTGTTGGAACATAACCACCAGCGTTTTCATTACAGTTCTACAGTCTGAATTCTAGTTTTCCACATGGACTGGAATGGTAGCTAATCCAAACCAAATGCCTCTGATGGTTGTTGGGTTGCTGAGCACTCGCTCTGGTTCTCTGCCCCTCACCATGACCCTGGCAGCTGCAGATGCTCAGGATTTATGAGGTGTTGGGGTAGAATTAACCACCAGGAGTGCAGAACCTACTGCTGGGCTGCACAAATGGGGAATTGTTTCCATTTCCATTGTGCACACAATGTGTTGCTGTAAAGGCTGAGCTTTACAGGTTGTTACCGATTTCACTTGAGCGTTTCCAGAGGGAATTCCCAGGGGTGGCAGGCCTGCACTGGGTGAGTGCCAGCCCTGGGCTCACCCTGCTGCCTGCAGTGCCACCTTGCTTTTCTGAGCCTGCCAGGCTCTCCTTGGTTCTGAAGGCTCTCACTCACCTGATTTATTGCCATGGTTTCTGTGACACCTGTGTGCAGGTGCTGTCAGCGGGAGAGTTCACCAGAATTACCGTGGCAGAGCACGTGGCTCCAGCCATCAGTCAAAAAGTGGTTTCAGGCATCCCAGTGGAGTCAAGTGCTGTGGTTTATTCCCAAAAATACTTGGTGCTTGCACTGCAGTCACTTTTTGTTGTTGTTGTTGCAAGAGCTCTGTCAGTCCCTGAGAATGACATTTGATTTGTTGTGCTGGTTTGTAACCTCCTCTGGCAGTGTGGTTTCTGTGAGCACAGCACACACAGAACAACATAAACAGCACACATAGAGCAATGTAAACAGCACATATAGAGCCATGTAAACAGCACATATAGAGCCATGTAAACATCACATATAGAGCAATGTAAACAGCACACATAGAGCCATGTAAACAGCGCACATAGAGCCATGTAAACAGCACATATAGAGCCATGTAAACATCACATATAGAGCCATGTAAACATCACATATAGAGCCATGTAAACATCACATATAGAGCCATGTAAACATCACATATAGAGCAATGTAAACAGCACACATAGAGCCATGTAAACAGCACATATAGAGCCATGTAAACAGCACACATAGAGCCATGTAAACAGCACACATAGAGCCATGTAAACAGCACACATAGAGCCATGTAAACAGCACATATAGAGCCATGTAAACAGCACACATAGAGCCATGTAAACAGCACACATAGAGCCATGTAAACATCACATATAGAGCCATGTAAACATCACATATAGAGCCATGTAAACAGCACACATAGAGCCATGTAAACAGCACACATAGAGCCATGTAAACAGCACATATAGAGCCATGTAAACAGCACATATAGAGCCATGTAAACAGCACACATAGAGCAATGTAAACAGCACATATAGAGCCATGTAAACAGCACACATAGAGCCATGTAAACAGCACACACAGATTAGCATAAACAGCACATACAGAACAATGTAAAGATCACATACAGAGCCATGGAAACATCACATATAAAGTAATGTAAACCGCACATACAGAACAGTATAAAATGAATATATAGAACAACATAAACATCACATATAGAGCAATGTAAACAGCACATACAGAAAAGTATAACATGAATATACAGAACAATATAAATTGTGCACATAGAGAAACATAAGCAACACATATAGAGCAATGTAAACTGCACATACAGAACAATGTAAACTGCACATACAGAATATAAACTGCACATACTGAACACTATAAACTACATATGCAGAACAATATAAAATGAATACACAGAACAATGTAAACTGCAGACACAGAACAATATAAAAAGCACATATAGAACAACATAAATTACATATATAGGACATATAAATTGTACATAAAGGACAATATAAACTGCACATATAGAACAATATAAACTACATGTACAGAATACTATATACTGCACATACAGAATATAAACTGCACATGTAGAACCATATAAACTGCATACACAGAACACTATTAACTGCACACACAGAACAATATAAACTCCACATACAGAACAATACAAACTGCTCATAAGCACACTGTGTGACCCTTCTGTGACATTGCTTTTAATTCTGTGATCCATGGTGGATGAATGGGGAGGTTAGCATGTAGAAATGGAGCCTTGTGGGCTATTATTGATGTCTTGTGCCAGAAATATTAAATACCAAGTTTTCAGCAGTTCTGTGTAAATGGAGTAGAATCAGTTCAAGATGGGAACAATGAACCATAAGTTGTAGGTTATGTGTTGATTTTTTTTTGCTTTTTCCAAGTGACTTCAGGAAGACTCTCATACTTTGTAATTAATTGGCCAACGAGGGAAATCTGCCATAGGAATTAATGCAGTTCAAGAAGTCTTTCCTACTAGATATCATTTGTTGGGAAAGCTTTTTTCAGAGACTATTAAAACATGCATGAACAACTACCAATTACTTAGTCCAGAGAGAGCTTTGTACAAAAAATAAAAAATAGAAATTATCATACAATGGTAATAAAAACAGTGAATATGTCACCTAGGGCATGGAAGTGTGTGCTTCTAATAACTTCAGGCTGTAAGCTGTCTGCCTAATTAAATTCATCAATGTGCTTCAATATCAGTTTAAATAGTTGATTGCAAATTGAGAGAAACTAAACTTATTTGCATGGAATGCAGAGTTTCAAGTCTCAAAGTGGCACTGGATCTTTATCCAGGATGTTGTTTTCCATTGCTGTGAAGTCTCTCTCTCTCTATGATTTATAAGAGAAAAATACTGATAGAGAATCAGCTTTCCAGGAGGAAGATGTGCTGTTGCCTTTTGTTGTAAAAGAGGGAGGTTCTGGTGGGTAACCACTGCATCCATCCATAACTCCTGGCTGCTGGAGCTGCTTGTGCTCCAGGACAGAGCAGGAATGGCACAGTGGGTCCCGTGACATTTTTTTGGGATTCCTGTCCCTGCCATTTGCCACTGAGCAGCTGCCAGGGCACACAGTGGCTGCTGGGAGCCACCAAAAGGTGCTGAAATCAAGAACTTGGCTGGTTCTGCCTTGGGTGGGTGATGAAGCGAAGCAGAAATGAAGGCTGAAACAAATGAGGGAAATAAGACGTGCATCTTAAGACATGTAAGAGAATAAATACACCTCCTTCTCTTTTTTCCTTTTCTTTCTCCCCCCTACCTACTGATGTATAATTCTTTCTTGCTGGAAATTGTCTGTGCACGTGTGAGATGGCAGAGGTTGAGCTCACATCAGGCTGCTCCTCTCTGTGTGTGCTTGGTGATTGACTGCTCAGGGAAAAGGGACTTGCAGAGCACTGCAATGACAGAGCTGGGTGTCTAATGGTGTGGATTCTAGATGAAAGTGGGAAAGCACACTGGTGTTTCACAACAGAGGTGATAAAAGGAATATAAATTGTGGCTAAAGGATAAAATGTACGCCAGCTTGTAATTAAAGATATATGCAGTGAACATCCTTCAAGCAGAGTTCCCCAGAGACATCTTTGCTGTACATTAATGTGTTCTGATGGCCCTGGATCCTCTCATCTTTCATCTTTGCAGTGAAATTGCTGTGTGTGTTTGGGGCTTTGTCCCCCCCTGCCCCAAGCTGCTTTCTGAAGCTCCTTCAGCAGCCACAGTGACAGAATTCATTCCCCTGCTTCTCCTGTTCTAGAAACACACTGCCACATTCTCCATCACCAACAAAAGTGAGCAGTGCAGAGTTGCCTCCTTCCAGTTTTCTGCCATAACCTCTGTTTTCTTCAAATCAATTCTGCTTTTGTGATCCCAGATTATGCAGAGCATTTTACCTGAAATAAACAGGAATATATTGAGGGTTTCTCTGTTGATCCTGGAGGTGAGAGCCTGGGCTGGGGCACCATGAGCAGCTCCAAGGAGGAGCTTCCAGATGGGATGAAAATCCAGTGGTGCTCTAAATGAAACTGTGAAGGTTTTAAAGCTTCTGGTTTTAGGAATTACTCCTGTGGAGTCTCCTCCAAATCTGTTTCTTCACATTTGTTGATGAATGGGAGCTCTTGTTCCTCATTTGAAAGTCTTAACGTTGCTTTTCCACAATATTGAGACAGGAGTTGTGCATGAAATATGGTTTTTCAATGCCATCATTATATGCAGTGTTTTCTGAGGAAAAACAGAACAAAACTCCAAACCACAGCTTGACCCAGAAATCTCTCCAACAACATAAAAATCTTATGGTTCTGTGTAGACATTTTATTACAAAGCATAAACACAAGTTGGGTTCATTGGCAGCCTTGTCTTGAGCAGGAAGCTCCAGGGAATATGAGCTTTGTTTCCAGAAAAACTTGGGCACTCTTTGCCGCTTTTTATTGAGGTGATGTCTAATTTGTGAGGCTGCATGGGTTAGGTGTGAAATCAGATGAACTTCAGTGGTTGTAGTTCCATTACACTGTGGCTAATGCCAAAGACACCCTGTGAAATGAAATTGCTGAATTTCACACAGCACGTGTACGTAAAAAAAAAGGAAAAAAAACCCTTGACAGCCAGTAGAGAAAAATCTACATTTCCCTTGTTCTAGTGGCAATAGAATAAAGGATTTCTTTTCAAAGTAGTATTATGTGGATATTAAATAAACCCAACCATTTAATTCTATATTCCAAAGTAGCTTAGTCTCTTGACTGTGAGATTCTGCCAATAAATTCAAACTGGATCAGATACAGCTTGCAGAATCTTTCAGCCACTTTGCTCTCATTACAAAGGCTGATGCAGTATTTCTGAGACTCCATTTTTTGGCTTTAATTAATTTTTTTTCAATTGCAGCATGCTTAAGTTTATACTGAGTTTCAGCCTGGATATAAACATATTTCCTAAAAATAGGTTTCAGAGGACAAGATTAATGTTTGCCATAGTGCACAGAGTTATTAGAAGTTAATGTTTAAAAATAAGGCTCTGTCATGGTGCCTACTTTGGGATTCTGTTCTCTTTTGTCAATCTGTTTTCCCTGAAGTTATGTAAGGCAGCTGGACTTGAAGAAAGAGGATTGAGGAGTCCCAGGAAATCCATGTTGTGTCTGCGAGTCTCCTCTGGGTGGGCAGCGTGGATTCCATGGGGGTGCAGACAAATGGGGGTTCAGGCTGCTGGGGAATGCACAGAGCAGGGTCAGTGCAGCAGCGCAGAGCTTTGGGAAGTGTGATTCATGATTTATACATGAGCCATGATTCACGTGTGATCCACTTGGCTCATGTGTGATTCATGATTCACTTGGTTTATGAGTGATCCACTTGGTTCATGTGTAATTCATGTGTGTTTCATGTGTGTTTCATGATTCATGAGTGATTCACTTGGTTCATGTGTAATTCATGTGTGTTTCATGATTCATGAGTGATTCACTTGGTTCATGAGTGATTCACTTTGTTCATGTGTGATTCATGATTCACTTGGTTTATGAGTGATCCACTTGGTTCATATGTAATTCATGTGTGTTTCATGTGTGTTTCATGATTCATGAGTGATTCACTTGGTTCATGAGTGATTCATGGCTCATGTGTGATTCATGAGTGATTCACTTTGTTCATGTGTGATTCATGATTCACTTGGTTTGTGAGTGATCCACTTGGTTTATGTGTAATTCATGTGTGTTTCATGATTCATGAGTGATTCACTTGGTTCATGAGTGATTCATGGCTCATGTGTGATTCATGAGTGATTCACTTTGTTCATGTGTGATTCATGATTCATGTGTGGTTCACTTGATTCACATGTGATCCACTTAGTTCATGAGTGATTCACTTGCTTCATGTGTGATTCATGTAAAATTCGCTTGGCTCGTGAGTGATTCATGATTCATGTGTGATTCATGGTTTATGTGTAATTCATGTTTTGTGTGTGATTCATGATTCATGTATAATTCCCTTGGTTCATGTGTGATTCCCTTGGCTCATCCATGGCAGGCTGTGGTGTGCTCCTTGGACAGCCCTGGGGTGTTTCCTGGGTCCAGCCCGTGGTTTCTGCATTCCCAGTTTGGTTTGGTGATTTCCCGGTGATTTTGTTCGTGATTTTCATGCAGCATCACATCCACGAGTCCGTGAGCTTCAGGAGGTGTGGGGAGTAGGGGGATCTTGGTGTTGTTCCCTGGCACTGCTGGGATCTGCTGGACCTTTGGTACCTGACAGACACACACAGAGCTCTAAATCACCACACAGCCTCATTCTCTGCTGTAGATAATATATTCTCTATATAGAGGAAAAAAAAGTGTGTGTATGTATATGTATGTATATATATGAAAATATATATATATGTATATATGCATACATATTCTTCGGTATTCAGAGGCCATTCCAGCTGTGAAGTGTTGGGTTTTCATTTAGATTTGCTGGAAATCCTTAAGGCTGCTCTGTCCTTTGGGATGCTCACCCATGGGCAGTGGTTACCTGGGCCGCTCTTGTTTCTAATGTGTGATTTTGTAAATAATTTCCTGTTAAAGGCAGGTTGGAACGAAGCATGTAGAACATGGAGTTTATGGTTTTGTGTAATGTTTTTAGTCCAGTTGTGGGTGAATTCCGCACCTTTATGTCAGAATTACCGTGCTCTGTTCCGTTTTGGCTCAGTGCAGCGTCCCCTCTGTGCCGTAGATCCCTGGATGGATCAGGTAAGGGATCACCTGGCTGCTGCTGGGAACGAGGCACAGCCCAGCTGAGACGCTCACTGTGCCTTTGCTGCGCTTCCCACAAACCCTAAATCACCTTCCTGAAGGCAGGGGGAACACGAGAAGGGATCTCCAGTAACTGCACAAAAGCAGTGCAGAATGATTGCCAGCCCTTGGGGCCGCTCCAGCAGGCTGTTAGTGCCCGAGCACCTTGTTTTTCAGGTTGTAAAGCTGCCCCTTTGGCCCCCGTTTGAAGGACAAGGCTAAACACAGGAGCTGCAATATCTGCCAGGGTGCTGGTGCAGAGCTGTGAGAGCTCTGGGCGTACGAGGTGGGGCTGGGTGAAAAGCCTGAGCACAAACACGAGGCTGGCATTGTTTATTACACGCAGCCGTTTACACTGCTCTGATCCACCTGGGCTCAGCTCCTACCAGGCACAGGGTACCCAGAAAAAACCAAACGTCTTCTGCAACCCAAAGCAAAAAAAACCAGCATTTTATAAAAAACAGAGATGATAAGCTTGTGAGTTAGAATATTTGAGCTTTATTTGTTCATTTGCTCATTCTGTGTAGGTGGAAGAGGGGCTGGAATTTTCCTCTGTAAACTTTTAAGTTCAATGGCTTTGGTTTTTTGTTTTATTTTTTAATTTAGATTTTTTTTTTAAAGGAGATGGGAGGACATTCAGGCAGCTTCCCAACACTATCTATATTTAATTTAGGATTAGCAGTAAAAAACATTAAGTTCACACCTTTTCCTCTCGCTCTTTGCTTTTCCTGTCACCTCCTTAAGGGCTGTACTGAAGTGCACCTTGAAACATGTTTTATGGCATTATGATCTGTGGGAATTCAGGGATCCTGACATAGCCCTGCTTTAGATGATGATGATGAGAGATGTGTTTAACCAATGTGCAAAAGCAAAAACTAAAATGCCAGAACACAAAAAAACCCCCACTGCTGGACGTGTTAAGTGCCAGTGAAGGGAATCAAATGGGAGCAGGAACTAAACAGACTCCCTTTTGGTTCTTCTTTTACTGAATTATTATAAATACACTCTGTCAGGTGTGAAATCAGCATTTTTGTTGGAGAAGTAAATAAGGTTGCAGAAAAACACTTATGTGTAAAAGCATCTATGTAGCCTAAGGCTGTTGGAAAAAATGTGAGCCAGCTTCACTTCATAAAGCCATTTAGTTCCAAACAGATTCAGAGAATTTAGGAGTGTTTTTCTTACTGTTTTCTGGAGTGCTTTTTGGTAGGTATTTCTTTGTTTGTTTAGGTTTTTTAAGTGCTTAACCATTTAATTTCTAGTGACTTTGAAATAACAAGCTGAAAACACTGAAAACTCTCTGGAGATGAGAAGTATTTTAAAGAGCTATTAAAAATATGGAACTTACATTCCTGTGTAATTTGCCCATTTTCTATCGTTTCTCTGAATGGGAAGATTATTTTTTCTTTCTTTTAAGTGGAGTTAAAGGAGAAAATAGTAAGTATATTGTTGGAGAGAGAATGCATAAGGAAACGGGGCTTTAGCGGGGCTCGTGTCTGGTGGGGTGGATGTGATGTTTGTCCTGGTGATGTCTTTCACAAGAAAGGTGCTCCCTTTGCCAAGGAGGTGATGCTGCTGCCCTCCCTGGGCATTCCCATCTGCAGTTTGCTGCCAGCCCCGTGAGCTGGGTGTGCAGTGCTGTCCCTGGGATGGCTCTGGCAGCACACAGAGCAGGGCATGTTTGATTTTCTGTGACCGTGTTCACAGGGGTCTGAGGGCGAGGGAAGAGACGAGGATCTGACTCCATGTTTCACAAGGCTGATTTATTATTTTATGATATATATTACACTAAAACTACACTAAAAGAATAGAAGAAAATGTTCTCATCAGAAGGCTGGCTAAGCTAAGAATAGCAAGGAATGATAACAAAGGTTTGTGGCTCAGCTCTGTCCGAGCCAGCTGACTGTGATTGGCCATTAATTAGAAACAAGCACATGAGACCAATCCCAGATGCACCTGTTGCATCCCACAGCAGCAGATAACCATTGTTTGCATTTTGTTCCTGAGGCCTCCCAGCTTCTCAGGAGGAATAAACCTAAGGAAAGGATTTTCCATAAAAGTTGTCTGCGACAATTTCCCATTTGATTTTCTATAGTGAAGTGATTTGGATAGCTGGAGCTGCTCTGGGAAGGTTCTTCATGTGCAGCTGGAATAAAAGCTGGGCAGAGGGAACTGCTTTGCACCCAGTGTTCGGGGGCTGAGCATTGCTTTCGCCTGCTCCTGGTCAGTGTGGGGTTGGTTACACTCATTACAAGCCATCCTTCCTTGCCAAAAGCCACTTTTACCCCTGTGATCAGAGCCCTGCTATGTCTTGGCCCACTTTCAGCACACACCCACGGATCTGCTGTTGAGCACTTGAGTCTCCTCCTGTTTCTTTAAACTCCTCTTTCCAAAGTGCACCAAGGAGAACAGTTTTTAACATCAATAGTGAGGAGCAGCTAAGCAGCAGATATAACCACACAAGTATCTTGGATTGGTTATAAATAAAATTTTAATCATTAAGGCAAAAAGCACTTTTCATGTAAAAGATGCTTGAAGAGCTGTTCTATTTTTTAAATTTCCTCAGTTTAACGTCCTATTTATAAAACCTTTTATGCATCTGAAATGACCCTTGGTAAGAGAATCCCACAGTACACCAGTTCAAGCTCTGGTTAATTGTTCCCTGTGAAGGGGGTTTAGATCTCAGTGTCATCCTGATTCTGATTTTAATTGTTCAATAAGAACACATGATTAGCATAATGTTTTTTTCACTCTTTTGAAGTTCAGTGTTTATAACCCTTTTGGTAGCAAGGTTCTGTTGATAACTAATGGAATCCGGATGCTGATTTTTATTTGTGATGTGCTTGCAGTTTGTAATAACGGATATAATCGTTGTGGGCTCGTGTTGCTGAAGCTGTATTTTTACATTTCACTCAAAGTTATGTGCAATTGAGAATGGGAAGCAACAGACAAACAGAGAAACTGAGAACTTCAACTCTGGAGCTTCCATCCAGGTCTCAGTGCATCTTTTAATTCTGGACATTGGCAGAAGTTTCCTTCGGTTCTGCATTCACATGTGCATGTCTGGAATGGTGAGAAGTCCAGCAGGAATTCCTCTGTGCGGTGAATCACTGCTCTGGTGAGCAGGGCAGCTGAAGTGATGCAAATATTGCACGACGTGATATTCTGGTTGTTCAGGGAGGGAATTACACCTTTCTTTTAGGTGGCATTCCAATCAATGTTTTTCCTCTGAACTCAAAACTTTCCAGCATTTCCTGCTCAAAGTGTTCAGCTGCACAAGTTGCTCACACTCATTAATGATATATAACCTGTTAGTGGGGCTTCCCCCTCAGTCTTTGGTTTCCCACATTGTTGCTGCATGTTTGTGGAAATTGAGGTGACTTTCTGCACTACTGTAAAGAACTTGTGCAGGGAATGGAATGGAATCCATTATTGTTGCTGTTGGGGCAGCTGTGTGACGGATGTCTGAAGCCACAGACGGAAATGTAGAAATGGGGGCAAGTCCTTGCTGTGCCTGAACCATTGCAGAGTCTCCCTCTGAGCTGGTGCCTGCATACCAAACCCCAGCAGGGCTAAAGGACACATCCCTGGAAGAAAGGAGGAATTTCATCCTGCTGAGATGAGATGAAGGAGCCCTGCAGGCAGGGGGGGCTGAGATGAGCCCCTCTGAGCACAGTGGGGACAGCAGGGGATGCTCCCATGGCAAACACCTCTGGGGTGGGCTGTGCTCTCTGTGAAAGCCAGATGCACCCAGGAACAAAAGGAGATGACTTTTGACACAAAAAACCAGGATGGAGGAGCTGCTGGGAATGTTAGACTGAAACAGAAAGCACCACGGAATTTCCAAAGCCGGCACATTGTGTAATGAGCAATGTCTGTGCTCTTTGTGAATTGGTATCTCTTACTTCTGGGGTGCTGTAAATAATGGTAATGTGAATAACTAGATAATATTTTACTGGTTGCCAAGGGAACCAGACTTACTGGAGTTCTTTTTTGTTGTTCGAGTGAAAATTGGTGTGGATTTTAGAATGGTCTGGACAACTGAGCACGCAGCTTTTACATGACTTTTTCTCTGCACATCATCCAGGGAGCTTGTTAGAAAAATACTTTATTGTTTGGGTCTCTAGATACAGTCACTGGCAAATCTTGAACTTTTGGGTCTTTATTAAATTCCTTCACCCCTAAGACACCACAATAATAACTTTATATAATGTTGAAAGAGGTAAATAATAGATTTTGCTTGGATTTTTGTGGCAGTTATGAAATACTTGATGAAGAGATCTGATTTATCAATTATGTGTCAATATTCCTGCAGCAGTTCATTAATTCTTGCTCTTTCTAGAAGGTGTGTGAGTGGCCACTGTGCTGGAATTTAGGCAGGACACCCACAGGAATCAGAGTCACTGCACGTGGCATTGTTTGGTGCAGGCTGGCTTTTCTTGTTGAAAACTTGCCATGTTTCATCCATCCAAGCGTTTTTCATGGTTTCTGTGTGCTTTTAAGAAGGAACAGTGTGCTGGCAAATTATTATTTCTTTCAGACAAATTTCCACAAAGGCAGCTGCTCTGAGCATCTGTGTTGCTCTGGCTGGAGAGGAGCTGTGCATTGGTGAGGGACCAGGAGCCTCTCCCATCAAACTGGATCTTGATGGCACTTCTCTCAATCTCCTGCTTGAAGCTGGTTTCTTTCAGTGCTGGGAGCTGCTTTTCTGTTGCTGCAAAAAAAGAAACTCTCTCTCTAGCAGGAAGGAGATTTCCTCGTGGCTGTGCTGTGCCATGCAGAGGGTTCTGTGAACAGGCTGTTCCTGGTGCTGAAACTTGGCCCAGTTTCCTGCAAGAGAAAGCAAATTGTCGGTGGCTTGAGATGTGAGACAGAGAAAAAATGATTCCTGCAGCTGCCATGCCCAGCACAGGAACCTCAGAGTGCACATCCTGATCCCAGATCCCTGAATCCTGAGACGTGAGACAGAGCAAAATAAATTCCTGCAGCTGCCATGCCCAGCACAGGAACCTCAGTGCACATCCTGATCCCAGATCCCTGAATCCTGAGATGTGAGACAGAGCAAAATAAATTCCTGCAGCTGCCACGTCCAGCACAGGAACGTCAGTGCACATCCTGCAGTGATCCCAGATCCTCCTGGTGCCTGGAAATGTTCTCCTCAGTCCTGCCTTTTCTCTCCTCTGTGCACAGCAGCAGCAGCAATGCTGCACAGCCCCTCCTGGCCCACAAGGCATCACCTGCATGGCAATCACTGACAGAGATTGGCTCTTTTTAAAAAACAGCAAAACCCAGCACTGTCACCAGAGCAGGGATTTACTGAGGGTCCTGGCAGTGCAGCTGCTGCCTTTGAACATGCAGGGAGGTTGGTTCAGCTCCATGATATATTCTGGATCATTTCATTGCGCTGGAAGTGCAGCTCCAATATACAATCCACGGTGGGAAGTAGCTTTTTTATTAAAGGATTCAGGGGCTGGCATTGCAAAGCACTAAAATTTTATTATTTGGATTCTGAGAGGTCTGGGGATGTTTTACCAGCCAGATCGTGGATTCCAACCAGACATTTGTCTGCACAGAGAATTCTTCTGGTGTTCTCAGTGAAATGCGTAGCAGGATTTGGCCTGTCAGTGCAGCTCCTGATGCACAGATGCCCAAATTACAGAAGCCAGCAACATTCTTAATGTCAGTTGGATGTCTTGTTAGTGTTCCTGGCTGCTGGGTATGGAACATCCCCTTGTGAGTGAGAACTGTGCTTCATATAGAACTTCATTTTCAGAGAGAAAAAGAATGCTCTTCTGGCTAAAATACATAATATTATCATTTAGATAATATTTAAATTTATTATTATTATTATTATTATTATTATTATTATTATTATTATTATTATTATTGTTATTGTTATTGTTGTTATTATTTTAATTCATTATAATCCAGCTCTTGATTTGTGTTTCTTTGGGTAAACTTTTGGTTTTGGACTCTAAGAAATGAGAGCTACTCGCTGTAACCTGACATTCTCAGGTTTCTTTGGAACTGGAGTCAGGCTGAATTTGGAGGCACCTCTGCTTTCCCCTGAGCTTTCCCCCTGCCCCTGCAGGTCCAGGACATGTGGGCAGGAAGGGTTCCATGGCTAAGCTCGTTTGCCACAGGAGTTTTCAGGATAGAATAAACCATTATAAACAAATCCACCTGCACTGCACATCACTCCAAGCTCGCCCTAATCAAAAGGACACCAAGGTCGCTCTTTTGTGGGGATTCCTTGCAGGTAACACCCAAACCTTTGATGTAACCTGTGCGGAGCCAAAGCAGAGCCGGCAGAGGAGGCCTGCAGGTGTTCAGGTGTTCAAACAGTGCTCGCAATCGCACACACACAAACCTGCACGGAGCCTTCCACCTCGGTGCAGAAATGAGCTCTGCTGCCTTGTAGCAGAAACCTCATCACTGGGACTTTAGAAATGAGTATTTGCATTCTGGACTTACATTCTGGGGTATTTGGGGTACATCCAGCAGTGTGAACACATTTGTTCTCTTCTCCTCGTGATTCAAGGTATAGATGGAAGGAGCAGTGGGTGGAAGCAAGAATATGGCTTTTTTTGATCATCATTAAACTTGGGGAGGAAATCCATGGTGTTTAAGCAGGTTAATGGAGGGAAAATAATCTTCTACAAAGCTGCATTTCCTCTTCCATTCTTGTTCCAGTATTTTCTCCTTTAAACTCCTCTTGCTTTTACCTCTTTTTGCGTGTGTGAGTGCAGGGAAATGAAATAGCCTTAATGATATGTATTAAGAAATCTACTTTATAAATCCATTTGTTCATCTTCCATTCCCCCAACTCCCAGGCTCAGGATGGCCAGGGCTGTTCTGCAGTTCAGCCACATCCTTGTGCTCTTTTCACTCATTCTTTTTTTCCCCAATCCCTCATTTTGTTTCATTCTGTATGCTCTCTGAACACAACTTTGGGAGCTAATGAATTAATATTGGAGCTGTTTAGCAGTCTGTTCTACTGCAGCCCTTCTATCTCCGTCCCTACAATATCCTGGAACACTTTATGTGGAATAAACAGCCTTTGCAGTCCATGACTTCAAAGCCTGAGTGCTCTGCTACTCCACTGAAAGCAGTAAATTTTAAGATAGATTGTAATCCCGTTGGCTTTTAGAATGCCTAACAACTTTTAGAAACTACAAATCATTACATAAATGGAATAGAACAGCAGTGTACTGAACGTGCAGGCATTTTATTGTGCAACCATTTCATTGTGCAAGGAATTTATATGTCTGTGTAATTCTGCTATAAATACACATCTGCCAAATATTCTTTAGCTTAATGTGGTACACAGAACTTTACCATATTAATTCCTTTCGCCCTTATAACAATCATGTTTTAATGTGAGCTGATTGAAGTTGCTCAGACTGCAGCCAAAGATTCATTGGATTCTCTAAAAGCTTTCATAGCAGCCTATACCAAACCATGCATTAAAAGTAAAGAAAGATTTTGTGTAGGAATAAATCCAGAATGCCAATAAGAGCCTGAAAGGCGGCAACGAGATTGCATCTTAGTTCAGAGGCTTGCTTGGTACTGATGGAAATTGGTAAATTTGTCACATAGGGGAGGGAATCCAGTGTGCTCCTAATCAGGGGAATGCTTTGTAATGCAGATAAAACCTGGGTTTGGCCAAGGTGCATCAGGTACAGGTGCTGTTCCTGGCCTGCAGCAGGCTGGATGCTCCTGGGGTCTGTGTGTGCTCTGGAATCTCAGGTAAATTAAGAGCTGGAGTCCCTGCTGCCATGGAGCTGCTCTGGATCCACAGTGCAAAGGTGGATCACCCCTCTGAGCTGTTATCCCAGTCACTTCTGTGTCCTTGAGATGACCCACAGTGCAAAGGTGGATCACCCCTGTGAGCTGTTATCCCAGTCACTTCTGTGTCCTTGAGATCTGTGTCCTTGGGATGACCCACAGTGCAAAGGTGGATCACCCCTCTGAGCTGTTATCCCAGTCACTTCTGTGTCCTTGAGATGACCCACAGTGCAAAGGTGGATCACCCCTGTGAGCTGTTATCCCAGTCACTTCTGTGTCCTTGAGATAACCCACAGTGCAAAGGTGGATCACCCCTGTGAGCTCTTATCTCAGTCACTTCTGTGTCCTTGAGATCTGTGTCCTTGGGATGGCCCACAGTGCAAAGGTGGATCACCCCTGTGAGCTGTTATCACAGCAGCCTGTGGTGAAATGAACCCGCCTGGGACGCCAGGGCAGCTCTGAGCTGGGACCCAGAACCACCCTGCGTGTTCCACATCCCCTGGCACCAGATCTCCGTGTTTGAATGTGGGAAATCCTCACCTCTGCTGAGCTGTGGTGGAGTTGGGAGGCTGGAGAGCAAATTGTGCTTTCTGAGAGGGTGTGTGTGTGGCGTCTGTGTGGTGCCACATTTCAGAGCACTGCACCGGTCCTTTGTGTACAGCCAGCTATAAACTGAAATAGTTGCAAATATCACTTGTATAATTGTGTTTATTCAGTGTGTGCATTTCTGTCCAGTGCCAAATGTCATTTCAAGACACAAAGCTTGTTTCCAGGACAGCCAGAAAAGAAATTAGTATAATAGTCCCAAGAAAAGTGGAAAAGGGCACAGTAGGTGAGCAGTTCCTATTCTACCTTTTTCTTCTGTGAATAAAATATACAAATCCTGAACATTTGTGGCCACTAACACATGGCTCTTCTGTTGATTTGAAGACATTACTGCGGATATTTTTCTAATGTGTGTGTCTGGGAACAGTTTCAATAGGGTTTTTTCAGCATTATCAGCAGTTGTAGTCTCTGCAGTGTGACAAGGTGCATGGCAGCTCCTGTCAGATGCTTCCTGAACACAAAATGTCACTCTTTATCAACCCCTAATAATCCAAATTGGCTCTCCATCCTGGCAGCCTGGCAGGCTCTTCGCACAATGCTCAGCTCTGGGAAACATTCACAAACTTTTGCAAACCTTTGTTGCAACCTTCTCTCCCTGAAGTTAATTTAAATTAAACACTGATTTCAGTCACTTCGGCTGATCCTGCAATCACAGTTATGTATTTTTGTCACGGTTATGTATTTTTATTTTATGCATTTGAGCATAAGCGTGTCGAACTGTCTCTCTTGTGGGCAGAAAAATATGTGTATTTGTTTCCAAGTTCAGGTTCTTTGTTGCTGCTGCTGCAATATCAGGTTGGGTCACATTGTAAATTCCACCTCAGGGAATTGCTGGAGTGCTCCTGGGAGGTCACAGTTCAAGCCCTTCCTGCAGTTCTCTCACACACACAGGTATTTCTGTCCATCCTGGCCAGGAATTTAATGAGCCTGGAACTCTCCTGCACATTTCTCTGCTCTGCTTTACAGATGGTCTCTGGGTTATGCTGAAGGACAGAGGAACAGCAGAGTGGGGATCTGACATTGCTCTGCTTCTGCTGATCAGTGGAGAATTTCAGTTTTCGCTCTTTCTCATGCCTTCCATGGCTTCTTAAGGAAAAAAGTGCCTCTTCTATTCCCCATCCATCACACAATTATTCAAACTGTTGGAGCAGGTAGTTCTGCTGCTCTTATTTGTACTGCTGATTTAGCTTGTTACCCAGCTCCTCCATGCCTGACAGCTCTCCCCTGGAAAATGTGTATTTTAAGACTGCTTACATGAATAAACTGCCTTTAAAATTCAGGGTTGGGTGATAGTACTATGAAAAGCCAACTGGGTACAAACACTGCATAAAAAATCTCTAGTAGGAAGTGGCAGATTATTTGGATGAGATTATGCAAGTGCCAATTATATGCCTTGCAAAATGCGAGTAAAAAAAAAAAAGTCCCTAAATTCTCCTGCAGATTTGGGATAAAACTTAGACCTGCAGAGTGCATCTCAGAAGGGTGAGAAGCATATGTTATTGAAGAATATCAAATTCTTGGAAGAACTGAGTGCAGCTTGGGATGGGAGTGGTGGTTTGGTTTGAAATGAATTCCGTTCTGGAAAGACATGGCATAGGAGAGGGAAAAAGGCATTTTCTGGATGAAATGTCATGTGTCTTAATTTGCACCTCTTATCTTTCATTCCTTCAGTCAAAGGGACCGTGAATTAACAGACTTTTAGGAACCAGGTATGCCTCTGTCAGGATTTTGTTCAAAGCTTTTAGGGAAAAATCTTCCTATTTTAAGAACAGGAGATCAAAAATTCAAGGTAGAAATCTCCATCTAATTCTTTCTTGCTGTAAGACTTAGTTTTGTGGGTTTGCGCCTAATTTCTCTATATTTAAAGGGAGACTAATGAACATTTTCCTTACTCTGTGAGCATCATCTGTCTGTTCGTAGAAGGGTCCTGAACCACTAAAATGTTGGGTTTTTTGTGAAAAGCTAACTGATGCCTTTGGGCACATTTCCCGCTTTCAGACAATGCACAAATGGATGCTTAAAATACACATCTCAAGCAGCCACCGATTCGCTGTGTTTTTCTGAAAACGTTGTTTTCTTAGCAGATTAATTGACTTGACAGGATCCATCTCCCGAAGCAGCAGTGCTCAGTTCTTCCAGTAAATATCCCTAACCCTCCTTTTCAGTGGGAGATGTTTCATGTAGGGAAGGTTTTGTATAAATGGAGGTGATAACGAGTCGCTGCAGATAAGATTTTGTGCTTTTGTGCTTCTGCTTTGTGCAAGGACCTTCAGCTTTCCTAAACTGGAGGGACGAGGATTTTTCTCCCGTGGATTTGTTCTTGGGCCACACTTTTACCTCCTCTGAAGCGCTGAAATCTTTCTAGCACATTCATTAACCTACAAGAGGTTTATTTCCTTCCCTTTTGAGAAGAGTGTGAGTGTCATCTAAATGAGATCTGTATGACTGTGTAAACCTCGACTGCATTAAATGTGCTGCTGGGATATAAACACCCCACTTAAATCAATAAGTTGTAATTACAGAGGTCAGTAGGTCCCAGTTCTTCTTTTGACCCTAAGAAAGCCCCCACACATTCTCCTTTCCTACCAGTACAAAAGAAAAGTCAGCTGAGTGAATTCAAAACTGCAGTGTGCTCCTTTTTGCTGCTCAACAGGGTATAAAAATGAAAATATAAATGTATTTCTTGCAGTCTTCATCTAGATTTCAAGGGTATATTTCACTTTAAATTATGTCTGGCTCATCTAGTCTATCACATATGAGTAATTTTTTTTTACTTTGTAGAGCATATGTTTCTTCTGTCTGCAAAAAGTTCTGGGGGTTTTCATTCCTTCCCGTTTTCCCAGCTTTAAGCTGCCCCCAGTCACAAGAAAGCAGAGGTCACACAAAGTGACTTTTTCAGAGTTTGTCTGCAGCAGCAGCTCTGAGGCTCACACTCGCAGTGCCTGCTCTCAGCCTTCACAGTTTACCTGTGAGATTCAGGGTTTCTCAGACGTGGAAATGTCAGTGACAGTTTGGCTCAGTGTCAGCCTTGTGGATCCTAGACTGGAGCTGTCAAACAAACCGCAGCGCAAAAGGAAATGGAATTATTATTCCTCCACTTAAGATGGCAGATCATAGATATTTGCCTGTGTCTGGAACTCCTTGTGTCAAAACATGTGCCTCATGCACGGGTAAATATTTCACATACAAGTATTGAACGCTCCTGTAGAGCTGCAGCTGACCTGAATTCCTGCTGGGATTTTGCCCCCAGAGCTCCTGTACCCAGGATGGGGTGAAGCCCCTGCAGCAGGGTCAGTGCTGAAGTGACCCTTGGGAATAGCAGGGGATTTTCAGACCAGATGGGAAGGGAGGCTCTGAAGGAGCTCCCAAATTGAGATTCAGAAGGATCCAGTGCGGAGCCCCAGGCACAGGGTGGCAGGTCAATTCTCACCCTTCCAATTCCTGGATTGTGACCGTGTTCACAGGGGTCTGAGCATGAGGGAAGAGATGAGGATCTGACTCCATGTTGCAGAAGGCTGATTTATTATTTTATGATACATTACATTAAAACTACATTACATTAAAACTATACTGAACGAATGGAAGCAAAGGTTTCACCTCAGAAGGCTGGCTAAGAATAGAATAGCAAAGAATGATAACAAAGGTTTGTGGCTCAGAGTGTCTGAGCCAGCTGACTGTGATTGGCCATTAATTAGAAACAGCCACATGAGACCAATCCCAGATGCACCTGTTGCATCCCACAGCAGCAGATAACCATTGTTTGCATTTTGTTCCTGAGCCTCTCAGGAGTAAAAACCCCAAGGAAAGGATTTTTCATGAAAAGATGTCTGTGACACTGCATTTGGGGTTTTGTGGTGGAAAGCAGCACTGGATGGGCTGTTTGGTTTCCTTTGAGCTGGGGGCTGAGGGCGAGCACAGGGCACCCCTCACCTGTCTGGACACTGGCAGAGCATGGCCAGGGTCTGTGCCCCTTCCTCAGCTGCTGTATCTGACCGTGCAGCACAACCAGCACCGTGCAGCACCATGCAGCACCGTGCAGCACCATCCAGCACCATTCAGGGCTCTCCTGGGGCTGCACCTCCCACACCTCGGCAGCACCCTGTGCTCCACAGGACACCCCCAGTGTGCCCAGGCAGATCCCAGCTCTCCTGGAAGGAATCTCTGAAATAACTCAGCCACCTGATCAACAAGATGTTCACCCACTTAGCATAAGTGTTCCTGCTGCGTGTCCCCAAATACATTGTCATTGTCACTGTCATTTCCCTCCTCAGTGGAATACAACCTGATTGGCAGGAAACAAGGGCTGGGGGAGGAAGGAATGCTCAGGAATTCAGTGCTGTACATGGATTGGCTTTCCAGGCTCTGCTGAGCCTGTGCTCTGCTCTGTCTCTGCCCTGTCCCTGTGCACAGTCTCTTTGTACAGCACTGTGTATTTCCAAAGCCCTGCACATTTCCTCTCTGTATTGCAGTAATTCCTGAGGGCAGGAATTGTTCTGGTGCCTGTTGAGCCTGGTCACTCACACTGCTGGTGGCTGGCAGAGCTTGGTGATGGATTCTGAGCCAGAGAGAGCCTGGCCCAGGTGACAATGGCACCTTCTCTCAGCACATTTCCATCCCACACACCTGACTTCTCAAAGTACTGTTTTTAGCGTGGTTTCTTCTACAAGGAGGAACTGGCTCACAAACGTCTTGGAGTGCTTGGCAGGCAGATGATTACAGAATTGATTTGTGCCTAATGGACTTGAGCTTCCTGCAGGCTTTCTGTTAGTCTCTACCACTTCAGCACTACATTCTGTATTTTCAGAGCTCTCCTGAAGTGTTAACAAGCTCATCCATTTCCTCCCACCTCCAATTGCCCCTTCTTCCACAGCCTTTTCAAACCCTTCCCATGATCTGGCTGAAAAATAGATAGCAGGCACCACAATTAATTCTGGTTAATGGTTTGTTGAGGAGAGAACTATGGAGCTGGCCCAGAAGCCTTTGCTGTGGGAAGATGCACTAGTTTTGGTATTATATCTCTATCACTCTGCCAATCCCCTGTGCCCTGCAGCCACCCAGCCCCAGCCCAGTCAGGAATTCAGTGTCCGTGGGGCTGCTGTGGTTTTGGCACTGTGGTTTTGGCACTGTGGTTTTGGCACTGTGGTTGCAATTAGTCGATGAGATCAGGGTCATCAGGTCACCAGTTCTCCACCTGCTTTATGACTCTCCCTTCCAGAAAAGGAATGGCAGAGATAAGTGGGTGTGGGTGAGTGTCAAAAACCCCTAAAACCCTCATGAGATTTTAATTGGCATGTCCAATCTTTGCACACATTTAGATTGTATTATGGGTTATTACACAATTTCTGCTATCTTTAGCTCCTTTAGAGAAATTCACTTTCTTAGCTTCTGGAGAAATATGTTGAGAAAACAGAATTTTTGCTTTTTAAAAAAATTCTTGTAGACTGCCTTTTCCCTTCTGTTTATCCATTTCCACACACTGCAGGAAAAGCACTCTAAATGAATTGATAATTCCAGCTAATCTGAAACAAAGTATTTGGAAGATAGAAATGGTGAGACTGAGAAAACCACTCAAAATTGCAGCTTGTAAATATTTTAAAGTGATCTTATGCAAAATTCATCCAGAACGTGATTGTTCTTCCTCTTTTCCATATTATTTTATATCTTCCTAAATCACTACCTCTCTTTCCCTTCCCCAAAAAAAAAAAAAAAAAAAGTAGATGAAGTACTGTGTTTCTGCAGTTGCAATTCTGAGAACACAGGGTGGTGTTTGCAGCCTCGGAGCCGTGTCAGTTTTCAGTCACAGCCTCATACCCTGACATTTCTTTTCACGTCGAAATAACGGCAGCAATGAACGATCTCATGGAGGTGTCTGTGCCTGGATCTGCGTGTGGAATGGGAGTTAAATGACAGGAGCTGTGCTCTGAGGAGGGGCAGGGCTGCACAGTGCCAGCCCTGAGCCCTGGAGTGCAGGGAACACTGGGGGACGCAGGGTGGGAGCTGCTGCTCCCCATCCCTGAGGGCCATCTCTTCAACCTGGAGTAAAGGGTTAAAGCGTCCTAGGCATGTGGAGAAGTCTGAGAGAGGAGTTTGTTGTGTGAGGATGAGTGTTTGGGCTGTGTTTGAAATTTCTGGTGCTAAAGCGATGCCTGGGGCTGCTACGATCAGGTCAGTGGTTTTAATGGAGAGTGGTGTGGGTATTGGAGGGGTTTCTGTGAGGGATGAGGAATGAGGTGTTGAGGAATCCTGCCAGGAAACCTCCTCGTGCAAGGAGAGTGATGGGGGCAGTTTCTGTCTCCCTGGGCTGGGAGGAGCTGTGCAACAGCTCTGATTTCCTGCTTACAGCTGTTATCTCCTTATCTTGAGGTGAGGCAGGATTCCTAAAATGACACAAACGCCTTTTCACCAGCCAGGTGAAATTTCAGCAAAATCATTGAAATTTTAAAAACCCACTTGGCTTGTTATCATTTGAGGTCCAGGGGATACCTGATTTCTCCTTTGTGGGTATGATCATGAGTCCCTTTTGAAAAGTGATGAATCTGCTAAAGCAGCTGTGAGTTGAGGAACATGGAGTACTTGCTCAGTATATCATCTAAGCCTATTTCCATTAAAATGAGTTCAATAAGTTCTTTTCTTATTCTGTTGTTTGCTCAGCACTGCAACACTATCCGAATTTAATATTCTTTGTTGGCACAAAGAGTGTGAAGCCCATGAGTGTCTCTCATGTGAAGCCCATCCATGGTCACCACTGTCCCCATCTACAGGAAGAGGAGACATTTCACATTAATGTTGGGGTCACAACTTGGTGTCCATACAGAAATGTATTGGTTTCCATGGTAACTAATTGTTTAACCAAGAGAGGGGAGGAGGAGGTGCAGCAGATTTTGGTAATACAATTGGAAATAAGATCATGCTGGGGGATAGAATATAAGAAAATAAAGATAGTGCAGAAAGTAATCTCACCCCTAAGGAGCTGCAGCTGGGCCAATTATCAAAGATTGGGAACAGCCTGACTTTAACAGGCCACAGGTGTAAGCAATGAGAAGAAGATGCTATAAAAGAGTGGGGTGGTGGTGAGCAGAGAACTGGAGTCAGTTGGGTGCTGTGTGAAGGAGAAAGAGTCAGTGCTGTGAGGAGCTGCCCACGAGAAACACCAAGGTATGAAACTGTGTGTGTCACAGCCAGAGCACGGAGACCACTTTTCCCCAAGTTATAATCCCAGGATCTCATAGTTTGGTTTTTTGGTTTTTTTTTTTTTTTTTTTTTTTTCACTCAGCAAGTTGTAGATAATGTGAAATAATTTCTGTAGATTTATCTGCTTTGGATAAATCAACTCCTTCAGGTGTTTCATGTTGTTGAAAAATCAAGTGACCAGAACTTCTAATCACTTCGAAAACTTTAGTTTAGTTTTATTTGTGGAGTAATCTTAGCTGAAATCTTATTCATCTCTCTAGCATAGCTCACCTCTCTCTACAATGACCCTAAAATGCTTTTTTTTGCCTGCACAAAGCTTCTGTGTCCCTCCTGTGCTCTGAGCTCTCGTGGGTGCCATGGAATGATCCCCACCTGAGGATTCACACCCAGCCTGTACCTGTACCCAGCTCTGAGCCCCGCTGGGTTTGGGTGCCTGCAGCTGTTTTCAGTCAGAATTCTGTTCTCCATTATTCATGAAAAACTGACTGGATTTACGTGTGATCTGCTGCATTCAGTGTATAAATATTCTCTATATGGGTTTTTTGCACATTTTTTTAAAAAGTATGATGTGCAACAAAAATTATATGAAGGCTTCAGTACATCAAAAGATGTCAATATGTGAACCAGGTGTATTCTATAGTACAATAAAAATAGATAAAATTCAGTATAGATCAAAGAAATGTCATGAGCCATTGCTACATTTCAGAAGTAAACATTACTTAAAAATTTATTAAAATACATCAAAATTATTTCAAGGCATAATTTTGAAGAGAACTTGATATAATTTGCATTTGATTTTTATGGAATTTTCAGAATAAAGGCAATTTTTCTTGAGAGAGTCCATTATTTCTAGAAACATGCCCTCTGAATGACAGAAAAATTTACTGCAACCATATAGTTAAAGGAAAATAAAAATGTAGGAAATCAAAATTGCTTTAATGACCTCTGCTTGGTCACCTTGCCTTTTATTTTCTCCTTTCTTTTACCTTTTTGTGGAAAGTTGCCTGAAATTTAAATATTAGATTTATAAATCAGGTAGTAGAAAACAGGATGAGAGGCTGAAATTTGTGGGTGATTTAAAAGCCCTTTTTCTCCCATTATTTTTATTTATATGCACATACATATATTCCAAACTTTTAATTGCTGGAGTGTTGCTAAGTAAGCAAATTGTGCTTGATTTAATGGTCTCCATATGATATTTTCCATCTCCTGTTTCATGGGGTCATTAATGGGGGAAAGGATTTGGTGACAGCCTTGCTGCTGAGAGTGTGTGACACAGGAACAGGGCACAGGCTGTCCCACAGGCCTGGTGAGACAGCCCAGACAAAAAAACCTATTCAGGTCTTTTTAAATACTGGATAGAAAAGCCCCGTTTCTTGTTAAACCAGTAATATTTATTCCTGGTTTAACAAGGAATAGGGCTTTCTTATCCAGTATTTTAAAAAATAATATTAAAAATTATATATTAGATTATAGGATATCCAATTTTGTTTTGAATCACTTGGTGTGTTTTCTTTGGAGTGGGACAAGTTGGGTAATTTTAAGTGTTTTTAAAAAAATACCTCGGTATCAATTTTTTGTATTTATTTTGATGCTGACAGTATTCTTTTGGTTTTGTCTTGACTCTTCTGCTCTGGATTTTAGTACAGCATCTGATCTTGCTTATGAATGTCCAAAGTGCCCATCAGAGCCCACCTGCCCTGGGGAGAAGGGTTCAGCTTTGGCTGAGGTTTGGCCATGAGATTTATGAGAATTTTTAGAGGCCTTGGGTTTTATCAGCTCCTTTCTTCACATCAGAGCAATCCCAGGAGATTCACGGTCCCATTGTGAGTTCTGTCCCTGGAGCACCTCAGACCCAACCCCAAACTTTGGGTCAGTTTTTGGCTTTTTTTCGGCCATTGAATTGTGCTTCAAAGTCCCTTCCTCCCCACTGATGAGCAGTGTCAGAGTGTTCCTTCTCGCTTGCATAACCTTTGTCATCAAAGCACTTTACTGGCTTTTATTGCATCGCTTTATCCAGCTCTGATGTTTGCCTTCTCCCTTTCTCTGCACTGAAAGCAGAGCTCGTAGCTAATGTCCCTGAAACCCTGGAGGAACACAACCACCAAGGATAAAAAAAAATAAAAAGAGAGATTCTTATATTTTTTTACCTTCCTGACCACACATTTCTCTGGGAACGGAGAGGCAAAGGGAGATAGCAGGGTTGGGAGATGTGTGATCACCAGTGGTTAGGGGATGAGGAGGCAGAAAAGCTATTTTTGTGGTGGAGGTTGCTGACCAGGGCTTTGGCAGCTGGAGGAATCATAGCTAAGGGTTTAAATAAGTCTTTGCTTTTTTAAAAAAGTCAATGGCTGTTAAGGGTGTTGAAATTGAAAATTGACTAAGCCATTGACTTCTGGAGAAGAGAGGCATCATGAAAAGCAGGAAGATTCCAGGTTTAGAACCAGAGGGAAATAATTGCCAAATGGAACTGCTTGTTCCCTCCTTTTGGGGATTGGAAAGTCTTCCTGGAGGGTCTCCTCCTGTCAAATTTGCAGCTCCTCTTGGCAGCCTCAGGCTTTGGAGGAACCCTCACAGAAATGTACTGGCAGTGAAATAGCTGAAACTTCTGGAAACAATTGAATCTTTTGGTATGGCACTGTTATTTTATGGGATGTGACCGTGTTCACAGGGGTCCCAGGATGAGGGAAGAGATGAGGATATGACTCCATGTTGCAGAAGGCTGATTTATTATTTTATATTACATTAAAACTATGCTAAAAGAATAGAAGAAAAGGTTTCATCAGAAGGCTGGCTAAGAATAGTATAGAAAGAATGATAACAAAGGTTTGTGGCTCAGCTCTCTGTCTGAGCCAGCTGACTGTGATTGGCCATTAATTAGAAACAACCCCATGAGACCAATCCCAGATGCACCTGTTGCATTCCACAGCAGCAGATAACCATTGTTTGCATTTTGTTCCTGAGGCCTCCCAGCTTCTCAGGAGGAAAAGTCCTTAGGAAAGGATTTTCCATCAAAGTTGTCTGTGACAATGGGATTGACTGTTTATGCAAAACCAGCATGCAGAAAAACAAACACCTTTCCTAAGGTAGAATCCTACAGGAGGCTCAACCCCTTAGTCCTTCTGGACAATTATCCAACTTTATCACTGCATTGGGATTAAAATTGGTACAGGGAAAAATGGTGGGCCAGCTCAGGAGGGTTTAGGATGATCTTGCACTCCAACAACCCTGTAAATCAGGCTGAGGACCATCCTCAGAGGAGGAGAACTCAAGGTGAGCATCCTCTGCATGGGTTATGAGCGAGGCTGGGCTCGCTTGGCTTCCCAGTGGGTTTGTGGCAGGACAGCCTCCCCCAGCCCAGGCAGCTGCCGTGTGGGATCCTCATTGTCTGCATTTAAAGGGCAGCAGCAAAGCAATCTGTTGTTTGTATAGAAGAGAGTGATGGTAAAGAAAAGAAAATGCACTCGGGGGAATAGCTCCTCCACTCTGAGATGCCACTGGAAAAACAAGCACGGGGAAATGTTTGCACAGAGGAGGGAAGGCAGGAGGGAGAGGGTCTGCAGCACTGAGCATCCCATGGAGCATCCACTCCCAGAGGGGAATTCCTTTTTTGTTAAAACCCCTGAATTCCTGGCAGGATGAGCTCTGACAGGAGGGCTTGCCAGTGCTCTGAGTGTGGATCTGAGGTGACATGAGGAGCTTTTCCCTGTCAGCCTGAGCTCAGGGGCCAGGCCAGGTCTCCATCAGCAGATGTTGTTCCATGCAATATTGGAGTGTTTCAGAGCAAGGAGGGGACATCTGGGGAGGGCATTTGACTTGAGACCAGTTCTGCTCACAGCAGTTGAGATGATAACATTCTCTGGCTGGAAATTTTTTTCTTCCTGGTAGCCTGCCAACGAAGCCTAATATTGTCTGCCCCTCTTTTAATAGCTTCCACTAGATATTTCTGGAAAATATGCTCACAAATTTCAATTTTATTGAAGCTGGGATGGATGGAATAAGAATTTAGATTAAAAAAATCTTAGCTGAAAACAAAATCAGCTAAATCATCTTAATGCTGAGGAAAAAATTTTACTCTTTGAAATAATATTTGATTTTTTCTATGGAAAGCAAGGTGATTGATTCAAAGTGAATTTCTGTCTGGGTGAAATGCTTTGTGCACTGCTTGCTGGTTCTGCTGTGAGTAAATAGCGCAAAGAAGGAAATTTGGGGTGAACCCCAAAGTGCTGCTCTGGGTACAAGGACAGGGTGCCTTAAGGAGGAAGCATCAGCCTGGTGACAGCCTCCAGTCTCTGCTCCATTGCTGTCTCATCATCTCAATCATAAAATACAGATCACTTACATAGTTATGGGTACTTACAGAGTAGAACTTTTATCCTTTTTTTCTTAAAGTTCTGCCTTTGGGCACGCAGCCTCTCTGGCCTTCTGTTCCACTGATGTGAGATCTTCTCCCGACTGAGGCAGAGGTTTCTAGAACAGTGAGTTTCAGAGCTAACTGTGATCCTGTGATCTTATTTTGCTGCAGAAACTCCACTCCCAGCAGTGGGATGACTGCTGGGGGAGATGCACGGTGCAATTCTGGCAGGCAGAGCTGCTTTGCTCCTTTTCCTGCTGCAGCACTCCTGACAAGGCTGAGGCTGGGCAGAGGGAATCCATCCCCTGTTTGCCTTGTCCTGCTGCGGGGTGGGATGAAGCCACGGGGCACAAGGCTGCTCCTTCTCATGGATGGAGTCAAGAGGAAATAAACACTTGGTGCAGCCTGAGGCAGGAATAAAACAGCGCAGGAACCCCCAGAGCAGGGGCTGTGAGAGCTGAGGGAGCACATGAAACATTTCTCACACCAGAGCATGAGATAATTCTGCAGCCCTGGGAGCCCCGAAGAGCAGCTTGATTGAGAGCAAGCCTGGGAATAAGGGAAAACCCTGCAAGGATGCAGTGGGGAGATGGTTGTTTACAAATCTCCTTTATTTCTGATCTCTCTCAGTCATTTTTAATTCTCCCCGTACCAAAAATTATTTGTTCTGTTGCGCGTTTTCAAAAAACCTGGCATTTGAGCTTAAAAGCTGTTCTGATCTTTTTAGATGTGCTTGTTTTTAAGAAAAGATCTAGATGGATTTTTGTCAAAGCTCCAGCCAGTCTGAGCTCCTGTCTGTGTAATAGGTGCTGACTTGTTTGTGTGTACTCTCAGTGAGTATTGCTGTTTAAAATGCCATTTGTGCTTGCTGGTGTTTTTTCTGGAATTATGGGGCTAAAGAAATTAACATTTACAAAAACTGTGGATTTTGGTCTACAACATAATCATCCTGAACTTAAATTTTCCCGTTCATCATTGCTGAATGAATGATGGGTAGACACTGAACACTCCTGTATGTGGAGTAAACAGGAAAATGGAGCCAGAGAGGTTCTGTGGCAGCATTGTGAGTGCCTTTCTCATTTGTTCTGCCCCAAGTGACCCCAAGGTCTCCCTTTATCAATTGCTGACACCACCCTGAAAGCTCCAGCCTGAAGAGAACTTTGATGTCCCTGTTTTGATGGTGACTCTAAGCAGTAAACTCTGAATTATATTAGATTACTCTTTGCTCAAAGAGGGGTCAAATGCTGAGCAGGGAGCTCAGGCATCGTGTGAGCAGCCTGGCCGTGGCTCAAAGGAGCCAAACAAGCCAGGAGTGTGTGGTGGTTTTTCATTCTTTGGTGCGCCTATTGCTGATCACGTAAATATTGTCAGATATTTTCTTTTCTTGTAGACAATATCAGAGGTGTGTTGGTTCAGTGCAGTGGTTGGTCGGGGTGCTTTGAGGATTAGGAAATGACGGTCCAGGAGTTTTCTGCTCTCTGTGGTGTGTTTTTGTATTCTCATCACTGGGGACACCTTGGAGCTTCTACAGGGGATGGACTCCAAAGGTGGAATTTCCTTAAAGATGAGGACGGGGTCATTGCTCTTATTCAGCAAAATACATTTTCTCTTGGAAAAATTCCAGTCATTAGGTTCTTCCAGGTCTTGTTAAGTGCTTTAATCACTGGGCCAAATCTCATGCTGGGCCCCAGGGAAAGTGTCAGTAATTACAAGAAGTGGGATGCCTCCTAAAGAGAGTGAGAGCTCTTTGGCTTCATCCTCAGGCACACCAAGGAGAGCTCAGATAGCCTGGGCAGGATTTAGCCCTCCGCTGGAAATAATGAGCTGCAGAAGGGACTCAGTTGGGTCTTTTACTGAAAAGGCTTTGGGACCCCTTGCCACAGGAGGCTCTGGATGTTACGAGTTTTCACAGATTCAGAGAGAGCTGTACTTACTCTTGGAAGAAAATAAACCATTACAGCTGGATACAGGAATATTTAGGAAGGTCCAGAGCTGCAGCTTGTCGTCTTAGAGATGAAGACAAAAAAATGTGCCTTGTTCAGTGTGATAAACAGGGCAGTGGGGCTGTTCTTCCATTGCTGGTGTGTTCGTTAGGGAGAGCAGTGATACCAACGTGAGGCTGCCATAACACAGGTGAGAGCCTGCTCTGCAAGATTTACAGCCTGCCTGCGTGGGCTGCAAGGTGTTTCTGCAAAACATTTCTGAGCTATCCAGCTCTTTGTTTCTCATTACGTTGGATTCTTGTTTTCTAGTCGACCTTTCTGTTAAGCAAAAATAAAAAAGAAAAAGTGGGGAAGGAAACTCGTGGATGATAAATAATGGTGAGGCTCAGTGAATGTGCAGAAGAGCAACTTTGTAAATCGGGAAATAAATGCAATTTCATTATACTTGCGGTGTGGGAGGGGCAGGGAAAATGTAAGAGTGAGGACAAAGAGAAGCAGGCAATTATTTCTTAGAAAGAGGCATAATAGGCAATGCTGTAATGGGCGCTGAGAATTTCTTTCCCTGCTGAAGTGGCTCACTCACCTTTCCGCACGTGAGGAGTCCTTGGTGTGAAAGCAGAACCTGAGCATTTCCGCACGTGAGGAGCCCTTGGTGTGACAGTAGAACCTGAGCATTTCCCATTGAGGAGCCCTTGGTGTGGTAGCAGAACCTGAGCATTTCCCATTGAGGAGCCCTTGGTGTGGTAGCAGAACCTGAGCATTTCCCATTGAGGAACCCTTGGTGTGATAGCAGAACCTGAGCATTTCCCATGTGAGGAACCCTCGGTGTAGTAGCATAAACCTCAGCATTTCCCATGTGAGGAACCCTCGGTGTGATAGCAGAACCTGAGCATTTCCCATGTGAGGAACCCTCGGTGTGATAGCAGAACCTGAGCATTTCCCATTGAGGAACCCTTGGTGTGACAGCAGAACCTGAGCATTTCCCATGTGAGGAACCCTCGGTGTGATAGCAGAACCTGAGCATTTCCCATTGAGGAGCCCTTGGTGTGACAGCAGAATCTGAGCATTTCCCATGTGAGGAACCCTTGGTGTGATAGCAGAACCTGCGCATTTCCCATGTGAGGAACCCTTGGTGTGATAGCAGAACCTGCGCATTTCCCATTGAGGAACCCTCGGTGTAGTAGCACAAACCTCAGCATTTCCCACGTGAGGAGCCCTCCCTGGGTTCTGTTTGGCAGCCCTTTGGTGAGTGGGGCACAGGCAGTCCCAGGTGCAATCACAATCACAATTATTACAGTTCTTGACCCAGCACAGGCAGTGCTCCATCCCCTGGGGCTCAGAGCTCACCCTGAGTGTCTGTAAAACCAAATCACAGCCATTCCATCACAGGGCCCTGCTCCCTCTGACAGGGCTGTGGACACCCCAAAATCATATTCTTGGGGAAATAATCCCTATTCTTGGGGGAATAATCCCAGCCCCTTTGCATCCTTTTGAGCCATTTCTCCTCATTTGAGGTGTTCCAGCAGTGGGAGAGAACTGCTGGAGGTGTTTGACCCCTTCATCTGCCTCCAGTTCCCCTGCACTGCTTCTCTCCCCCATTCCTCTTCTCTGCTTCGCCATTTCCCATGCTAATATTAGAGATTAAAGCACACCAGAAGAACTCTATTCTCATCCAGAAGAGTTTTTTGTGTTTTGTTGCAGTAACATTGTCATTTGTTGGTAAGGAATGGAATGTTTGATTGTGTTGTTTCCCTTGGTTTAAACTGTGTGTTTATGAACGTTAGTCATGAGCACAGACCAATTTATCTTATGAAAAAAAGGGAAATAAAATCTTGATAAAACCTTCCAGCTTTCAAAGCTCCTTCTGTTCATTGTTTATGTATGATTCTGCAGCCCTGGATATTTTTAGATTGGTGCTCCCATTGAAACCACAAGTTTTGAAAGTTTAAAGAATGCATTAATACATCTTTATTGAGATCATCTTTGCTCCTACATTGTTCCACTTTCTTTGCATTTACTCCTTTGGCAAACTTAAAACTTGGTGTTTCTTTTGCTCAGCTTAGCATACTTTTTTGTTTTTTTGGTTTTTTTTTGTCTTCAGAGATATAAATTTTGTAATGTAAAAAGTTTGCAAAAAAAAAAAAACCAAACAATAGTTTATTGACTTGGAATATGTACCTTGCTGTTTGCTCGGCTAAACCACATCACAAGAATGTCCTTTTCTTTCCTTCCACTGACCACTTCAGTGTGCTTATAATGCTCTTCTCAAGCTTGGACTGAGTTTTTCATTTTTATCTCCTCCTCTTCATTTTCCCCAGGAGCATTGTTAGCTTAGCAAGCCATGATGATTTCCATGAAATGCCATGATCAGTGAAAAATGGCCCTGTCTGAGTCTCAGGGTGATACCAGGAATGTGGTGTGCATTTCCTGTGATATCAGGAACGTGTGCACTTATTGTGATACCAGAACATGGTGTGCATTTCTGTGATATCAGGAATGTTGTGTGCATTGTCTTTGATATCAAAACCTGTACATTTCCTGTGATATCAGGAAGGTTGTGTGCATTTCCTGTGATATCAGGGACGTGGTGTGCATTTCCTGTGATATCGGGAAGGTTGTGTGCACTTCCTGTGATATCGGGAAGGTTGTGTGCACTTCCTGTGATATCGGGAAGGTTGTGTGCACTTCCTGTGATATCCAAACCTGTGCGTTTCCTGATGGAGACTTGTCACAAGAGGTGCCATGTGCACATGAAGCCCACCCTGGCGGGTGTTCATTTGGTTTTCCTGGTCACCAAGAGCTGAGAGCAGTCACACTGAGCAGTGTGAGGAGGCTCCATGCAGGCACATCTGTCCCAGGCTCTTGCTGGGTGCCGAAGCCTCACAATGCATTTGAGTGTTTGCCGCACAAACGCCACGGGCTCTTCTGGGTCACCGAGCAGGGCAGGAGCAATCCCTGCTCTGACCCCATATGGGGAAGTGTCAGCAGCTAAACAGATTGGCAGGGCAGGGTCAGAATGCACTCCAATCCTTGAGGACATCAGATGCTGTTTAGCCAATTCAAAGCAGCTTGACATTGCTTTCTCCAGTGACACTTTATTTCTCTGTAATGGCTCTGTCACAAAAGCTAACTGCAGCAGACAGATGTGATAGGAATTTCCTGGAGTCGTTTCTGAAGAGGTGGACAGGGTTTAATTCTAATATATATTGTGCTTTGGTTGGTTCCTACAACAAACTACATGGCTTGCAAGTGGAATAAATCTCTGGCTTTTGCAGTTTTTCCTGAACGCATTACTGGGTCATGAGGGAAGAGATTATGTGCTTTGAAGTGTTGTGGTTTAGTAGTCAAATCACAGAGGTGATAGATAGGCCCTCCTGCATTCTATTTTCATAAGTATTATTTGCTATGAATAAAAATCCCATTGCATTCCCCTGGCTTCTCTCCCGCGTTCCGTGGCACGGAGTGGAAAAGTGGAACTGCAGAAAGGGAGGGAGGGACCTCAGGAGGCTCCTGGGCCCTCTCCTCATGCAAGATGGAATCAAAGCACAAATAGATGCTGGCAAAACTCTTACTAAAAGATCTCTAATGATAGTAACTTCACACCTTCCCTGAGCAATCTGTTCCAGGGCTGCAATAATGTAATATTTTTAGGCTGGCTTTTCAGCTCTTCTAACCATGAAAACAATGTGGTGGAGTGCAGGAAATGGGTGGATTTTGTATGGAGAAGCATTGGAGTTAATTTTTTCCTAGACAGCACAAATGTTGCCTCTCTTCCCATATATTGTTATGGTAAAACATCCAACTTACCAGTAGAGTGTGTGTGAATTCGTGTGTGTATATCTATATCATCTATATATATGTATGTATATACACTGAAAACCATAACACCATCAACATTATTTAGAAAAAAATCCCTGTTAAAATTGTTAGAGATTTACATCCCTGAAGCTGAAGGATTAGGGAGAGAGAGATTCTATTCCCAGCAGTTCTCTTTGCTAAAATTGGAGTTGGTTAGTTTGTACATCTCTTGTCTTCACCTTCAGAATGATCTAACACTTTGTGCTGTTGTAGAAAATAAAGAATCTGGCATTTGTGATGTGTTTTGTTCTTCTACTTCTCCTTTCATATCAACTTCTCAATGCTTTTGCTTTACTTTCATCTGGGGGTTTTATCAGGCCAAAATTATCTTCTCTAGATAAAATAGAGTTGTATTTACTGTTAAATACTTGTGTTAAACTGTGTATACAGTCATTCCATGTAGAGCACACATATTTGAAGGTGTATTTAATGGTATTTCTTTTTTCTCCTGTGTATTTAGTGTCTCCTTTATGTAACTCATCAGGGTGGATTCTGTGTTGTAAATCCTAGGCAGAAGTTTCCTTAGATACTGATCAGGCTGGAATTGCAGCTTGAGGTGTGTTTGCTATGAGTGTACCATGAATAAATCTGTATATGAGCTCATGGTACAGTTATCCATATAATTTATTTATAAATTGACCTGTGGAAGTATTGTATATTTTTGGAGTGTACTTGCAGTTGGAGAAGGATCTCAGCTTTTCATGCTGTTCAGCTTGAAATACAGGGTTATTTAGCTCAGGCACTTCAGAGTTTCCTTTAATCTCCACAAACCACTGTGCCTCCAAAAGCATCATTGATCATCCATCTCCAAAATTGTTCCTCCTGTTAATGGCTGCTGCTTTTTCCCCCTCCCACTTTTTCTCTGTTGTACATTCATTTAGACATACTGTGTGACTGGTTTGTCTCCCCTTCCTTTGGAAACAAAGTGGATTTTTGCGTTTCGGTTTTACTGTAAAGATTGAGTGCAACCCTAAATCCTAGGGTTTCGGGGATTAGAGTTCTTCGATTTTTTAAATTATTATGATTTTTTAATCATCTGTAACAGAGCTCTGTAACAGCCTCTCACACTCAGCACCAGCAGAAGAGTGGAAAGCATCCTTGTAGTGTCCCTGCTCTCATCATAGAAAATAAGGGTTTTTTCCTGGACTCATTAGTAGACCTGTATCCTCAAACAGTCATTTCCTGTCTCAGGTTATTTTATTTTATAGTTCCATGCTAGGAAAATTGGTTTAAATCCTTGGCTGGCTCAGACAATGTTTAAATTTTAATCTGCAGTGAATAACAAGTGTGGGACTCCTTTATCTGTCAGCATTTTAGATTATCCAGTGGGAATCTTGTGCAACTTCACAGGAGACCCATCTGTTTTTCTGTTCTTCTCGTTATGCCAGTCAAAAGTCAGTTTTACTGGTAAGAAGAGCCACACATTTTTGGTGGGTTCACAGAAGAAAATGAGCCTCCCCACCCTGTCCCATGAAGAGTTGTTTTAGTTCCAAGAACTTGCAATTTCTGAGCAGAGCCCTCAGTGAGTTACCTTTGAAGTCAGATTTTAATTAGTTGATGTAATAACTATTGACTTTTCTTTAGGGATATGCCAGTATTATTGATATGACAATTAAAAGCAGAAGGATTAGTCTATTAAAGAAGTACTAATTGACTTTGGTCTTTCCAGGCTAAATGATTAAGGGCTGATTGGTCAAAATAAAGTGAGCTGTGTCTGTAATTATTGAACTCGGGATTTCACTTCTTCTCCCCCTTTTTTTTTTAATGTTTTTCTTGACTAATCTGCTGAATTGATAGATGGATATTTTCAAATGGATTTTAATTGAGCAGCAGGAATAGAAATTGCACAAGGAGTTTGTGTTTATTGTTGGTGCAGCAGTGGGATGTTTGTAGGCAAAGGAGAGTTTCCTGGAGATCTGGGAATTGTTACATTTTGATGGTGCTGATTGGCTTAGACACGTTTTCTAGTAAGATAATTATTTGTTGTGCTTGATTTTGTGTCTTCATACATTGTCTCTGTGATGTAGAGTGGATTCTTCAGTTTGCAAAGTGGATGCAAATCGTGCCTAAAAATGATATTTGTTGGAAGTTGGTTCCTCTTGTCACGATGGGAACAGAGCTCCTTTTGCCTGGACACAAATGAGTGCCCAGGATACAAAGCATTCTGTTGGGCAGCTTTGTCTTGATGTTTTCTGCATTGTCCTAGCAAACACCATTTTCTCATTTGAAGTGCAATCTCAAATACTTTGTTTCCAAAAGGCACAAGAGTCATCCCATTATGTTTGGGAAAAAACAGCTTTGAAATCTTGAAAATATATGAAATCCCAAATTGTTATAACAGCAGAAGTTTTCTGACACCAGAATGAGTTAACACATTTTTCTTCTATGCCACGAAGTTAGAAAAATAATTTTCCCACCAGAGTTAAATTTTAGTTGTGTTGCTGATGGGGAATTGAAATGTTTAACTGCTAAATTGAAATTAAAGTCCTGCTGACAGCTCTTATTTATCACTGGCAATAGTTTTTGTGTACTAAGCATTGCTCTCCTTTCTCCTCCCGTGCAGGTATAAAGGGCACTGCTGGAACTTCATAATCAAGATCTAGGAAGACAAGGTAGGACTTGGAGGATATAAATTTATATCTTAATGATCTTGTTTTGCTGATTTGGATTCAAAGTTTGCTGATTGCTCCACTGCTTAGAAGCCTCTGGATTTTTCTTGTGAAACTGTTATGTGGTTTTATTTTCTTGAGAAAAGCAGGTTTTAAATTGTCTGCAGATTTTTTTCCTTTCTGACAGTGCGGTACTTTCAGTTTTCACATTCTTGTTTGTGCTGTAGGACAGTGGATGACTCTGGCTTGCTGATCTTTGTCACACCAGTCTTAGAGCTTAAGCAGAAATTTATTTTAAAAAACCCAAAACCTTTGCACTTTTCAAAAGTTTCCTTTTGGCTAATCGGTGATGCTCTCGTGTATTCAGTGCCGTTTGTATTTTGTGTCCAACGGCACAGCCCAGGGTCCTTGGAGCAGTGACCCAGGGCAGCGTGAGAGCTGCAGAGTGCCAGCCGTGCTCGCTGTGCTGCTGCTGCCTGCTCGGAGCCCCGGGCCTTTGCTTGGGGGTTGTGTTGTTTTTTCCATTCTGTGCCTGTTTTCTGCGCCGCCTCGTTGCTTGGGGGTTCTAGTGCCTGTGTTGTGCGCTCCAGGAGGGCCCGAGGTGCTCCAGGCTGGGCTGGAAGCAGACCCAGCCAGAGGGAGGATGGATGGATGCTGGTGCTGGGGTGAGGAGCTGGGCAGGAGCAGTGGCACAGGCAGCCAGGAGTGCCTCCAGCTGTGGCTGCAGGAGCTCTCTGCGTGCTGGCTGATAACACAGCAAGGGAACAGGGAGAGCAGCAGCTGCTCTGCTCCAGAACTGCCCCAGCTGCTCCCCAGCATCTGCCCCAGGCAGGGATGGGGACAGGCAGCAGGGCCAACATCTGCCCCAGGCAGGGATGGGGACAGGCAGCAGGGCCAACATCTGCCCTACCCAGGGATGGGGACAGGCAGCAGGACCAACATCTGCCCCAGGCAGGGATGGGGACAGGCAGCAGGACCAACATCTGCCCTACCCAGGGATGGGGACAGGCAGCAGGGCCAACATCTGCCCCAGGCAGGGATGGGGACAGGCAGCAGGGCCAGCATCTGCCCCAAACCTGCTGCTGAACCTGGAGATGGGGACAGGCAGCAGGACCAACATCTGCCCTACCCAGGGATGGGGACAGGCAGCAGGGCCAGCATCTGCCCCAAACCTGCTGCTCCACCCAGGGATGGTCTTGGTGTCCCCCTGGGGCTGCAGTCCTGCTGTGACCACTGACAGCACTTGTGTGTCTGTGCAGCACAAAATTGCTTTGTGTTCCTGTGGAAATGTTGTTTTGATTTTTAAAAGATTTTTTTAAAGGTTTTTGATGTTTACATTCTCGTAGCAAACTTCCTCTGTAAGTAACTTATTGTTTTGCATTCTTTTATGGAAGAAGAGAAATTTGATGGACTGCTGGTTTGTCCAGTGCCATTGGAGAGGTGGCACTGTCACCCTCCAATCCACTGCCACTTTTGGACATCTATAAATGTTAGAGTCAGAAATTAAACTCCCTTTTTCTTCACCTTAAAAGCAACAGTATGTGCACTCATGTTGCTTTGTGTCCTGTAACAAGATGGAAAGGACAAAATAATCATCTCTTAGAGAGAGATGGTTTAATTAGCACTGGAGGAACTTGCTCTGAGTGACTGAACTGAAGGTACATTGCATGCAGGGGGTTTAGGAGGAAGAACAGCTTTGCTAGGGGAGTTCAGGAAGGACTGGGAAGGTGTTGGTGCTGCAGAATGCAAATACATCTGAGCAGAAATTGAGGTAGGGACAAAAAAATGTGAAATCCTGTAGTTCTGACCCACACTTTATCCAGGAAGTAACTTTGTCAAACATTTAGGAAATAAAATATCACAGCATGAAAAGTAGATGTGAAGAGTGGCGAGATCTTGGTGAACTGGATTAAAAATTTATACCCAAGGGTATGTGGCACTTCCAAGCACTGAGGCATCTGAGGAGTTCTGTTCAGTTTAAAAGTTATTTTATTCTTTACTCAGTTTGAAAGTTATTTTATTCTTTCTCTGTATCACCCTGTAGATGAAGTTGGGGTTCTTGCATGTTGTGGAGTGGGAATTTCAGTCTGGAAGGTAAAGGAAAGACCTGGGTCCAATTCTAACCCAGGCAGTCACACAATTCAGTGATGTTGGAAGGGGTTCCTGGTGCAGAAATGTCTGAGCAATAGAAATATGGCACTACCTTGTTTTTTCAGTCACCAGGAAAAAATCACTCATTTCTAACTATAACAATACTAATTTCTTAAAAAATGGAAATACACGTTAGGTTTTCTATTATCCCTTTAGCTGAGCATTTTGTTTTGCTGCAAGCAAATCACCTGAAAAATTACCTGCTGAAATAGAATTTATTTCATTACATACACTCACAAGAGACTACTTTAAAACACACTTGATTTGACAGTCTAAAAACAAAAATTCAAATAGTTATCACAGATGCTGTGGTCCTTAGATTATGCACTCCACTTCTTATTTTCAATGCAGGCCAATGTTCTCCAACTAACCATTTCAAAATTCTTTTAAAGTATTTTAAAAAGAAGCAAAAAAAAAAAAAAAAGAAGTTTGAGAACCTTTGCAAAATTCATTGAAGTAGCTCTCTAATTATGTATTCAAGCTGAATTATCTTCTCTTTTTCCCTTCATTACATTCACAGTGAGGAACAACATGTTTCATTTAAATAAAAATCTCCGTGTGGTAAATCAGACTGTATATTTATATAGGATTATCAAAGAAATCTGGGCATTGACTATTCCATCTGTAGGTCAAGTATATGTCTTAAAACAGAATACATGGGATAAATAGTGATTTAAATTGACAGTGTCAATCCATCTCTGAATAAATAGAATAATGTGGTACGTGGGGGGAAAATTATCCACAAATAACAATTGAGAATGGCACCTAGAGCAGATCAACAACTACAAGCAGAACCACAAAAAAATATTGGCTTTGGAAAGTTTGAAAACTCATAATGTTTGGAATGTTTTTAATTAAAATTTAGAGGCAGCTGTTCAGCTATGAGGTGCTGCATAATCCCATGTTCATTTATCTAAGTGGAAACGAATTAGAAAATTGATATGAGGAAAACCCTTGGAGTGTGAAATTCCCAGAGTTATCTATAAAAAGTTACAGTTCTATCTTTCTGTCTCTCTAATAGCAGCAGAAATTCAGGCAATAATAACAGATTTGTGCGACTCCTCAGTCCAGCATGGCGCAGCCTCAAAGGCTTCTTTGCTCCCTTCCAGCAGGTGTTGAATGCAGAATTTCTTTGGAAAAGCATTGAAAGGTTGTGAGTTTGGGAGGTTTCTGTGATTTGGGAGGACTGGCATGGAATTTGGAAGGGAAAATAGAAGAAAGTTGGCTGCTGATTGCTGCGTGATGAAAGCAAGGTCAGAGTGATTTGCTTGGTTCAGATTTCATTTGGGTCACTAAATATCTCAGCTCTGTCTTCAGAGCTGCTGAACAGGTGTGGGTTTGTGCAAATCAGGACACTTGTGGTTATTGCCAGTTCCTAAATGTAATGTTTGTTGCCTGTTATTTGATGCCATTTGATATTCATGGTGAAGAGCCAAACCTGGAGCTGCCTGGGAAGCTTTTAGTCAATGAGGTGTTTTTCTAAAGGCAATTTAAAACTCAGTAGTGAAGTCTCCTGAACGTGGAGCTCTGGATGTCTCTGGGAGCCCAGGAATGCTGGGGCAGCTGTGCATTTCCTGCACAGGACTGCATGTCCTGCACCTCCCAGTCTTGTCTGGGAAACAGATGGGAAACCTTATTTGTGTGAGACACAGTGGGAATGTCCCCTTGCTTCTTTGGCAGGGCTGGTTGGAATCTTTGCTGTTGTGAGACAGAACAAGAAATAATGAGAAATATGAAGTGTAATAGAACTGTCCTTATGGGCTGCCTGGAGGAGGATCCTTCCGTCTATCTCTGATCTGAGAGGCCAAGCATCCTCCTGCCTCCTACTCAGGATCTCTTTCTCTTTTTTCCCCCTTCTTTTATCATTTTAAAGGTTTTTGTCTGCCTTTTCAACGCAAAGTGGGTCATCTTCAACTGCAAGCTGTTAAGCTTTTGCAATCCAATTTTCAAGAAAATTAACCAGCTCTTTCTTACCCAGATCATATGGGAGCCCATGTAGCCTGAGGATTTCATCTTGGATCTAGTTCTCAAATATTTCTACTCTGGCCTGTAAGATTTTATCTCCTTTGATTACACTTGTCTATTCAGGCTTTTCCCAGCTTTCAGAAAATTCCGTTTTTTTGTCTTTCCATCTTGTATTCCACTTATTTGACTCTTCCCAAGCCCTTGGGAAGCCCAAGGTCCCTTTGACAATATTGTTTTCCTTAAAATCTACAGGAAAAAAAAACTTTCTTAGGACCCCTTCTAATCATGCTCCTTTTTGCTAATTAGCTGGTTCTCAGAACATGGTCCTTGTCTCTGCCAATATTGTGATGCTATAAAGTCTCAAAATGTTCATCTATGTGATATTAATGTTTTAATATTTAAAGCCATATTTACTCAGCTCCGTATTTTGACAGATTTCTGTAAATTTCATTACTATGCAACAGGAAAAAAGCAAATTAACAAATGTGGTGCTCTCTGGCCTGGTGTCAGGAGCCTCCCAGTGTTTCTGGATAAATATCTTTAAAATCACCCCATGAAAAGGTGGAATGGGAAGCTGGCTGAGCAGGGGGATGCAGAGGATGCTGTTAAAGGGAAGTTTTGCTGTTCTTTCGAGGATTAAATGCTTCAGGCTGGTACCAGCACCCCACAGGCCATTTGTGCCCGGCCACCCTCCTGGGCAGCGCGGCCCGAAGGGAAAAAGCCAGGCCCTGTGGTGACGCTGAGGCGTTCCAGCCACATTTGCTCACCCCAGGGCAGATCCCTGGGGTCTCAGGGCACCCCAAGGCAGCACTGAGCTCCCCAAAACCCAGGGGCACCACAAGAACACTTAAATTGTGTGCCCTGTGCAGGATGGACGCGGCGCTTGGAGCAGCCTCTCCTCTCAGAGGTGGGCACTGACCCTGCTGGTCCCACGGGCTGGGCACTGCTCCAGCCCTCCAGTCTCACTCTGCAGCAGGGGTTGCCCTCAGAACCTTAATTCAGTCCTGCAGGAATGAATTACGTTTTCCTTGGAAAGGAAGGAAGTGGTAAGATCCAAAACGCGTTTGACAAAGAGATGAAATGCTGAAGAACTGGGCGGGGGGGGGAAGTACAGAAAAGGGGAAATAAGCTTCAGTTTAGAAACAGTTTGACATAGATTGAAAGTACATGGAAGCAGTCATGAGTGCCTTCAATTGCTCTCAAATAGTTAATTTAATACAGGACATTGCTCATTTTGTTTAAAGAAAGAAGGTTTTGCATTTATTAGGGGCGTAAAGAAGTATATCAAGTAAAAATGAGGCTCCTTTGCAAAATTCTTATTATTTATTTTCCTCTCTCCAGAATTAATTCATGTAGCAGGTATGCATCTCAACACTGGGTGAAATTCTCTCTTTTTATCAATCTGATGGGGCACTGCCCGGATAATGAGTCTGATTGGATCTTGGTCAACTTTTAACCACAGCATTTGGGCATTGCCCGCTGCTGCACCTGTGCTGGGCAGTTTTTGTGCTCATTACTTGGAGTTTAACTTCCCCCTCAGCAGCCTGCTGTGTCAGGTGATGATCAATAGTAAAACCACCCCAAAACTACTGCCTGGTGACATGAAAGTATCCAGAAGGAGAATCAATGAACTTCAAACAGAAATAACTTTCTACAAAACCCTCTTTAGTTACTGCTTCTCTATGCAGTTGCAAAATTTTGAAGAATATCTGGTTATTGCATCAAGATCTCGGGTATTTCTGTGTTTATTTTCTTTATATACCTGAATAGTTGTGGGAAAAGATTTTGACAACAGAATTCCGAGGGTGTGATTAAATATTATTGTAGTGGGTCTCCTGTAGATTGATCTATCTTGATTTATTTGTGGGTTGTGCACACTGGAAGGAGCTAGAAACCCCCCTCTTTTTGTCTGGAATAAAGTTGCAGTGAATAGCTGAGGGGTCAGGAGGGAAGTGAAGCACTTCAATGACAAGTTTAAGGCACATCTTGATTTGTGTGGTGTCAGCTTCACAATGTGGAAATCTACAGCTGGGGGCTGTCTGCTCTGCAGAGAAAATGTACTCACACTGTCAAAGCCTATGAACAAAACAGGAATGACACTGGGCAGCACAGAAGGTGCCAGACAAAAGAAAATCCAGTGAGCTCAGGAAATTACACAGGTGGTAGCTCTTTGTACCACCATAATGTGAAAATCTGATTAATTTAACAGCAGATAAGTTGAAAAAGTTGATTCTTCATACCGGGAGTCAATAGAAAATTCTCTCATCTGTCCTTGCTTGGCTTCTCCCACTGTCACACAGTTTTGTGCTCTCTGGATATTTATCTTCAGGATTTTGGTCTTGGATTTCGCAGCACAGCTGCTTTTCAGAAAGAAACCGAGCCCAAATCTGCCACCCCTCAGACATCCCTTTAAAAATTAATGCACTTGGGTGCACAAGTTCTGGTCTCCCTTCAGCTGAAGGATGTTGCAGGAGAACACCAAAGCACATGGGATGATATTTCAGTGGAATTTGGGCTCTGCAGCCTCCAAAAATTGGAGAGATCCCAGAGCAATGCCCCGTGGCCTCTCCCTTTATTGGAATAAAGCCAGAAAGGGACTCCTCTGTCTCCTTTTTGGACATAAACCTCTGGTGTTTGTAGGTTAATTTTCCTAGCAGCGTCTCGGAGCAGTTGTGGCCCCTTCACTCCCTCCTCCCCAACAGCTGAAGTTTGCACAGAGTCCCTGGCAGTGCCTTCATCCTCATCCTCACCCCATGGCCATCTCTCCCCTGGTGCGGATGAGGGATGAAGGACGGATGTGACCCTGCAGGCTCAGGGTTTGAGGGGTTTGGCTTCCTGTGGGATGGGGCATTGGTGGCTCTGCTGGTCAGAGTGAAGGGAAAATAGAGATACAGCCCAACCTTAATGCTTAACCTATTAGAATTAACGAAAAATGAAGAGAAAAATCACCTTGTTTTGTCTAGAGGGCCATATCAAATGCAGTCTGCTAATCAGAAATCAGAGCTTCTCCAGGAAGAACTATCACTGAAAATTTAACATTCAATCCATAAAACCTATTGTGGGATAAACAAGAAGAAGCACAGGAATGTTTTGGTGCTGGTGTGGGGCAGTTGCAGTGGAAGCAGTCTCTATTTTGGCTGATACATCACAAGGCTTTCATAGATAAGAACAATAAAGCAATCCAGTTATTAAAGCCCTGGAGGGCAGTTAGGAAAAGCAGGTAGCAAAATGCATTGCTGATTTAGAACAGAAAAATCTGCAAGAGAGCCAGAACTTTGATGGTGGGGGAATTTTATTCTGGAGATTTTGATTGTGATAACTATATTATTTCAGATATGCTTTGGGATGACAATACTGCATTCCTTAGTGAGAGAATTTGTGGAACAATCCATGGCTATTTGAGAGCTAATCCTGTAAAAAAGACAAGTCTCATAAATAAAGGAGCATGTAGGAACTGGTGATAAAAATATTATCTGAACAGACATGTTAAGAATAAAGAAAGAAACAAAAGTTTGATTGTGAAGCAGCTGATATTGAGGGAATATTAAAATGCACTAAGATTTTAAGTATCCGTGTAATATATAGGGAATCATTTAACAGAGAAATTTGAAATGTTTCAGAAATTGTTAGCTGTAATGATATTGTAACTTAATTTAATCAAATTGATTTAATAAAGCAAAAGAAAATTATTAGTGGGTGAGCATAAAGAATAGTGCAAAAAATAGGTTATTTCTTCAAGATATCTGCAAGAATAAGCATGGTAAAATATTTAAATATAAGGAAAAATACATGGAACTTAAGGTCATGGGAGAAGTGCAAAATTTGGGTTACAAAATACAAAAAAAGAAGTGTTCAATTTTTACTCAATATTTTGCTAGATTTCATTTAATGGCGAGTACTAAAGGGAAGTGATCCAGTGCAGAAAATCTGCTGAAGTGTTGAGAGCTGAGTTCAATGGTGCTGTGGCTTCTCCTGCTCTGAAACAATGGACTGAGAAGGGGAGGGCAGGGGAATGAAGTGTTGGGCAGGAGGGAGAGGTTCCAGCCTGCCCCATGGCAATATAACGTTCAAGTCACAGCTCTGCCCTTGCTGGCCTGGCCATTTCTGGGGGAAATGGGGTTTCCACTCCAGGCTTGCTCTGCAGCTCTTCATGGATGAGGCCATTGAATTCATGGATTTACTTCTTGGCGCTCACAGCTTGCTCAGTTTAGCACCCATCCCACTCTTCTATTGAAGTTCCATGCATTCCACCACTGCACACCTACTAAAATGGGATAGAAGTGGAGCAGAAGCAATTAAATTTAAAATTTTGTCTGCTCTGTCCCATCTCCACCACTGCAGTCTCCTCTCCCCAGGGCTAGGAGAGAACCTGCATCCAATGCTGGGTTCAGGTGGTTGCATTTCCTCAGCCACGTGCACTTTGATGGCAGAAATAAGTGTGGTAGGGAGTTAAACATCATTTGGACTTCTTACTGTGAGGGTGTGCATTAATTTCCTCCAAACGAATCCAATTTCTTAATTGTTGCACCTACAGAACGTTCCTTTCTGCAGCTGCTCACAGGAAGGTGTTCCTTCCTCTTCTGCTGCTGATTGACCCCATGAGCTGTCACCATAGCAACAGAATAAATTAATTTAGGAAAAAAAAAAAAAGGTCAGGTTGCCAGGCTTTAAAACAGGAGATGGGAAACAAACAAATAATCTGAGATAAAACTGAACTGTCCGTCTCCTGAAATTTCAGTGCTGGTAGCACCCCGATAGGCTGGATCTGCATTGGAAGACCTTGAGGCATGTGTAGTGTATTTGAGCATCACATTTAGACTCTAAGGTGGAAATTGAGGCAGAGAAATGTTGTTTTTTAAAATTCAGGGCCAAGCAAAGGTCTTCCCACACCTGATTTTCTGCCTGTAAAAGGGGGCAGTGTCAGCGCTGCAATGGCAGGAGTGAAGGTTCCTCAGGCAGGGGTGCAGGAGTCTGGGGGCTCCCTCTGGGCCTGGATCTGCTCTTTCCTGCCTCCCAGGAGGAGCACAAGCCTTGCTTGTGCTTGGGGAAGTGGCCACAGGAAAGGCTGAGACTCCTCCAGACCAGCTGGGAGCCTGAGACACTCAGGGGAGACACAGGAAACTCAGAATGATGCTGTTGTCCTGGAGTAAAGGCGCACAAAATCTGAAATTCAGTGTTTCAGGCTCATCTGTAGTAAGTGAAAATGTGTGTACACCTCTCTGCCCCCGACTAGAAATTCTATTATGAAGCTGATAAAAACCATTTTCAGACTGGCTTCATCAAATTGACACTTGGAGGTAAAACCTGGCTAGATCGAGCAGAAATGACTACTTACAGACAAGGGAATTGGCTGGGTTTTGCTTAGAGAAAACTGCATAAACCCTCTTCACACCCCATAGTTTTTCTCATCCCTCTTCATCAGTTTTAGCAGCAAATAGCAAAAGTAGCCCCTTTTCAGAGGTGTGACTGCTTAGGGCTTTAGGAATCTCATCGTTGGCCATCGTGGATATTGTGCCTGTTGTAGCTGGAACCTTTCAGGTTTGCAAAACCCTTCAGCCTCAGAGCTGTGATTCTCTCAAAGCACAAATTCCGCTGCTCTTGAGAAGGGAGTGCTCATTCCCTGTTGGTCCATCCCTTTCATTAATCTAAAATTGCATTATTTGGGCTGGAAAGGATTTGTTTTTAGTAGCAGGGAGTTTCAATGCTCAATATTACTGTTTTCAAGGTATCTTGGAGGGATTTTGCATTCCTGCTTTAGTTTGTGTAGTTGAAAATGCCAGCTGTTATAGACTAGAGAAAATCACGCTTCAGGGTTCTGGGAGATTAATTGGGAAATGTGTCCTCTGTATATCCTAAATTATCAACTGACATAAGGCAAATAATTAGCAACAAAATGTGTTACTCAGAGAAGTACACATTTGTGTTCTGTCTGTCTGAGGAACATTTCAATCACGGAGCTGCCAGCGCTGACTGTGGCAGCAATCAGGAGTCAGAAGCAAAATCAAGATCCGATTGTATTCCGTGCAGCATATGGGCCAATTATGTAATTATTCTTTAAAAAGTATATCATGGGAGCACTTTGCAGAGGGAGGAGCGCAGGTTGCCTTTCATGTGGCATTTTCTGCTTTCTTAATTGCCACTTTTTAACGAGAGAGCTGATTCTGCGTGACCCCAGTTAATGATTTACATCAGTTTGCTCTCCTTTTAACTGGTTCTTCAGAGAAGGGGTTTCATTTTAATCATTCCTTTTTTTTAATAGTTCATTTTTTTGTGCTTTTGCTGCAGACTTGCTTTGCTTTGTTTTCTTGAATTGGGTCTTAGGGAGGTTGAGAGCAGTGCTGAGCCAATTCCACAGTAGGAAAAAGCCTTCCCAGGAATAGGTGTAAGAGAATATTCAAGTACTGAACTTTACAACCTTATCAGTCATGTTTTCACTTTACCACAAACACCATTATAGCTGTTCTTAGCTATTGATTTGACCTTTGTTGTTTTTGGGAGTGGGTTCTTTTTTTTTCCCCAAATATCAATAAATCAGCCCTTTAAATGCAATAAAAATTCCAAACTTGGGTTTGTCTTATAGCTTAGCAAGGCAGTCTGAGAAGCAGATGGTTGTAACCTTTATATATCTTGATTACAAGAAATTGTGATGCATATGTCTGAGTTTAGAAATGGAATACAAATTCATCTGATGTCACTGTATGCAGAACTGGGGAACCGAAACTGAGTATGCTTCTTACTGTGTATGTATTGCTCTTTGAAAATTTTTGTGTGCATCAGCTTTGTTAAATTAAATTCCCATATGTTCATTAAAGAAACAAACAAATTTTGTTTTATAAATGGGACTTAGCAGCAGTGATAGCACAGTGAATGTTCCAAGGCTGGGAACAGGAGTTCTGCCTTTTCCAGTTGCAAATCTGATTCAATTCAGACATTTTATTAATCCTGACAACGTGTTGCTGACATTTCAGCAGAGTTGAGTTCCTGTGCTGCAGCAACAAATCTCACAGAGGCAAGTTTCAAACCCAGCCAGCCTGTGGACAGAGCTGTTCTCACTTTCCTTTAAACCTGTATTCCAAAAGAAATAACAAAAATATAATGGAAACAAGAAAAATACTCAAATCACAGCAGAGCCCTCCTATCTGTGGTCTGTGATTTTCTTTGTCTACCTTTCAGCTGAACTGATAAAATTGTGTTGGTGCCATCCCAGCTGTATAATTACAGCTGCACACAAAGAGCTGCTGTGGTCACAAACAGAAATTAGATTTTGTGTTTGAGGAGCAAGACGCACCAAGGTACTTTTAATGTTACCTTAAAGGATTTCCACTAAAATATGGCAGCAGAAAGCAGAAATAATTCAGGCCAAGAGCCATGTTATCTGTAATAATTAAGCATCTTCACTCATTAAGTTTAAGGTGAATAAACCCTTAGCTCCTTTTAACCCTTGCCCTGAATTTGGCTTGCTTTTATACTAAACAGAAATGGTGGAAGAGAGATGAAAGGATATTTTTTTATTATTTTTTGAAGGAAACAGAGTAAAGAAAGGTAAAAACACTTTGAAATATCTCCTGCACCAAAAGCAGGAAGAATTGTTCTCCCTTCCTCCTGTCCTCTGCCCCAGCCACTCTCCAAACTGGTGCTGGTCTCAGCCCACACTGGAATAATGTCCAGGGACTAATTCACTGATTTTATTTCACTGTTTGTCAAACAGTTCTGAATTGTGACTCTTTGGGAACAGTTGGTTTCAAAACAAGTCGTAAAACTTGCCACAAATTATTCATAATAAATATTTTTCCAGCTTTCGCTGCATCTGTGGCTCGCACTGCAGAAGCACCTAGAGGCCTGAGCTGACATTAAGACAATCAGTATGCTAAAAGCTGTGTGTATAGACAGCAAAATGAAATATTTATGTGAAGAATGTCTCTACAAATAATACTTAGGGCCAAACAGCATCAGCACATTTGGAGATTTGCTGTTGCATTCGTGTTCTGTAGGATTCGGTGTGTTTTGGCTTAGGACAGTCCAGGCAGGAGAGTTCCACAGGTTTATCCCATAAAGAAGGACACTTTTAGGTGTTATCATTTGAACAGGATTTTTGTCAGCCTCATACCAGCAGAGTTTTTTAAACTTTGAATACTTGGGGTGAAATGCTCCTTACAATCCAGTGGTGCTTGAGCAGCCCCTGTACCACAGACACGGGCTGCTGAGGTTGGGGAGTTTGCATTTCTTCACAAACAATGCCACTGACTGTGAAACCCTGTGTGGACAGAAAATGCAGTGTCCTCTCTCTGCAGCAGTTCTGGCACACACTCTTGTGCTGCAGGGCTTGACAGTTTTCCAGATGAATATTTTAAATTATAATAATTTTGGAGCGGGTTTCCAGGTCGCTTTTTTCCAGACCAACTTCTTTGGGATTAGTATGGGGGAAAAAACCCCAAAAACCACAACAGCGAACCAGACATTCTACCTGTATCTAGCAGTTCCTTTTCAGAATATGTTCTTTTCTAGAGCCTCTCGTTCTTTGCTCAGATGAATGCAGTGTGGCTCTCACGTGAGCTGGTTCATCACAATTTCGGCAGGAATCTGTAGGGACCCAGTTAAGGTGCCATTGTGACAGGAGGTTGGCATGGGGAAAACACAGAGGGGCACAAGTCCACGGGGAATTCATCAGCATGTTAATTTGATTCCTCTGTGGTTATTGCAGTGAGATTTCAGTGTTGAGCCTTTAGGAGGGAACTTCTGATGATGTGGAAATGAAAAGGTGTCAGCGTGCATTACACTGCCGTTGGAAAAGGAATCAAACACTAAGCAAGAATCGTGAACAGAAAATGATGCTAAGTTTGAAGGCAAACTGGGGAGCTCCTTGGTGTTCCTTCCCCTTCACCTGCTCACATATTGTTCTGTTTGTGGTGTCAGTGCAGAGATTGGGCTGATTTCTGCCCAAAGTGAGCAGAACAGAGCCCGGCTGTGTTCGGGGCTGCCTTCCCCTCTCCTGCCATTGCCAGTGGGAATTCTCCTGCCTGCTCCAGGGACTGACCTGGGGGAAAGGTTTGGCACTTCCAGGAGCTCTGGCTGGATTGGCTGCCCAAACCCTGATTGTGGAACCTTTCATGGCAAGGAAAGGCGTGTCTCTGGAATTCCCAAAATCAGGGATTTTGGGGTGTTTAGGTGGCCAGAGCAGAGTTTACAAATACCTTCAGTGGGGAGGAACTGCTGGCATTGCAGCCTGAGGACTTTTGGGAAGGAATAAACCACAAAAAGGGGAGCACTTCTGTGTGTGCTCTTCCTTTGGGAAGAAATAAAACAGCAACAGGTGAGCACTTCTGTGCGTGCTCTGCCCAAGATCTTTTGTGGAGCTATCTGATAAAACAGAGGTGTGAAATTAAAGAGTTTTGGCTTTTTATTTTTTTTTTTTTAGTTATATGATTTTTAAGCTCCTGTTTGGTTATGATGATCTGGAGTTGTGCGAGCAGATTGAAAAACAGAGTTTGAGTTGAAGTAGAGAAAGGTTTTCTGAGGCTTTTTGTGTACTCTTGTTCTATAAATTATGATTGTAGGTGGACACAGATCTTCAGGGACCTATTTGCATGAACGTTTTTTTGTCATAGGAGCTGTGTTTTGTGTAGTAGGATTTCCACTTCTCCAAAGTGTTTTGTGCCGCTAATTCCCCTCTGCAGTGTCATGTTCCATGAAAATGAGCAAACAACCTTCATTTCCAGTAGGTAGGAAATCTGTATTTTTCCATGTAGTGACTGCTGTGCTGATAAATGGAACAGGATTATGGCAGAATGTTCTGTGTGCTGGAACTGTGTCCTGTGGCAGGAGCCTGGCTGGAGCTGCTCTGTTAACTCTGCTTTTGCTGTTCATCACCTGCTATCATTGTTCATTTATCTGTTCTCTGCAATAACAATTTGCTGTTTGGCCAAGGTGGAGAAAAACCTTCCTGGGCCTGGGTGACAAAAACAGCAACAGGCAATTTCAGCACTTGCAAAATCTCAGAATAATTTGCATTTATGAGTTGGGGTTTTTGTGTTTGATGAGACTCTGATGGCTCCCCGGGAGATCTCCCACTGCTGCTTTCCCCAGGTGTCTCCTCCAGCAGATCTGGAATTTTGTGGGCTCTGTGCAGGTTCTTGCCATGTGTCTGTGCCATGGCACACAGACCTTTCCCAATCCCTAATAAAGCAGATTGATGCAGGAAGGAAATGGCAAGTCACAGACAGATTTGTTCCCTAAATGCAACAACGACTGTGACTGCACGAGTGCTCCTTGGGGAAAGGCACATTTCCTCTGCAAGATAACTTCTGTTAGAGAAATTCACTGACTGATACATAACAGATGTATTTATATCTCAGAAATCAAAGTTATATTAATAATATCTCTAATAGATTAATCAGAGACTGAATCCACTGTGACAGAATTGAAGCAAAGTTATTTTTAGAAGTGAGGCTGACCAGAAATGGTGAATGTTTGCAAGTAGAAAACAGATTAGGCTGTGTTAATCTGTAAAATAAACAACTGGCTTTTCTGTGTCTTGCCTTGATCCAAAATATGTTCTCAAGCATTGCCAGAACGCAGAGATGCTCTAAAGGAAAGCAGTGTCTGTCTTGATGTAAAACCTTCCTTGCAAGAGTCTGTCAGCTGGGACGAGGAGAAATACAGCCCAGTTAATTCCTGGCAGTGCCTCTGCTGGCCTGAGATTTCATTGTGGAGGCTCAGAGCACTTAATGCATCTCCCAAGCTCCCTTCTGCTCCTGCCTGGCCCGCAGCAGTGACAGCAAATTTAGCAGAGGGGAGCTTGAGATTGGCTGAGCTGGCTTTCAGTGGGCACAGATGTGCTGCTCACAGGGATGCACACACAGCCAGATGTGCGCACTCACCTACAGCCAGATGTTTGTGCTCACCCGCAGCAAACAATCCCCACTGCCAGGGCTGAAATGGGACCCAGGGCTGGCTCCGATGGGCACTGCAGTGTCTGTGTGGAGTCACGTCAATGAATTCTGGGCTTTAACACATTTCTCCCCGGTTCCAGCAATTCTTGCCTAAGAGCCTGTGTTGAGTTTAAACCTTGGGGAAAAAAAAAAAAAAAAAGAGCTTGTATTTGTGTGTACAGGAAGTTTAGATCAATCACTTTTTACACTATTTCACAGTTCTTCATTTCACACTCTTGTGTTGCTACTTAATAAAAATACATAATGCATGACTTTGTGCTATAAACTGTTAATTTGTAATAATTTTATGTCATCTACTGTAATTATGGCACTGTGCAATCTGTACTGGTTGACAATATTTTGGCAGAAGCATCTACTGTAATATTTACAAGGCATTTCTGGCTCTGCTCAGTTTTCATTGTGCTCCCAGTTATCCTCCTGAGTTATTTGGATACCAGTATATAAAAATGTCTGTTGTTTGCTTTGCTTCTTGACTAGTTAATCAAAAACATTTTAATATTATGGAGCTTTTCAAGAGAGAAATTATACTCCAAAAAATCCATTATGCACAAACAGAGAAAGTAATGAAGTTCTGCTGGTCCTGAAGTAATTTCACACCATTTAAAACTAAGCTCCATTGTTTAATCATTTCTAATCATTTGCTTATAAATTCCAGTCTGTCTCAACCTAACTCTGTGGAAATTTTTTTGCTTAATTTTAATTTTCATTACGCACTGGATAAGTGGTGCAATTCCCAGAGCTCTGCAGAAGTCACAGTTAGTTTGGGTGGCTGGGCTAAACATGCCCAAGGAACATTAACTGCAGTGACAGGCTTCCAGAGGAGCTCTGTGCATTTGGAGCTCTGTGGAAATTGTACACTTATTTATTTGTAGTAGGTGCTTTGTTATCCAAATGGAAGCTGCAGCTGCTGAACACATCTTGAAGCAGATCTCTTATTTTTGTGTTTGATGGGAGCTTCAGCTTCTCCCAGACTCAGGCCCCACTGCTGAGGAGGAGATTATCATTTAATTTATATAACTTTAAATTTCACATTTGCATTTTGTCCATGTGTCACTAAATATACCCTGATGGAGCATTTAGATCTTGGTGTGAGATGAGGGAGGGTGTGTGGCACTGAAACCCGTGCGTAAATACCTGGGGGGAAATGATTCTGCTCTCATCTGTTAATTGCAGATCACTGCTGCTCCAGACAGGGAGCTGTGGGGATGTTTATGGCTCTGGGTGGCAGATGAGTGAGGTTCGGTCTCCATTTGCATTTTGATTTGGATCAGGAGTGTGGGTTTGAAGTAAATGTCCTGATTGCCTGCAGGTGATGGCGTTCGCGAGCACCAGGAGCGATCCTGGAGCTGCCCGCGGTTATTTCTGGGTGAGGAGAAGCTGCTCCTTCCCCTTTGCTGCCACTTCAGAAACGAGTGAGCTCTTCAGGGGGCATCCCTTGGACCAGAATAATCTGAAATGTGTGATGCCACAGCCAGTACTTCCAGCTGGTCCTTCTTTTGTGCAGTGGAGCTGGGGAGGTGCGCAGGGCAGAGCCTTTCCAAGCCTGCACTGAGTTTGCTGCACTCCCTGCAGGGCCAGGCAATGGCATTTTGGGGATCCTGCACCTCTGAGTCATAATTTAAATTATTTTTATGTATGAAATTTATTTGCTGTTCCAATCATTATATAAATATTTTTATGCTCTGGAGAGCTCTCTTTAACAAATCAACAAACTTGTGACCTATGCTAATTGAATTATGGATAATTTCAAAACCAGTACCAGCAAAGAAATGCAGCGCTGTTGTCCTTTTATTTTTTATTTTTCTGTGTACTGTTTTAATTTCAATCCATTTAATTTATTTTATAAGTTGCCATTATCCAGAGACAGGGCTGGATCCAACACTAATGGATTATTTTCCCTGCCAGTTCAAAGTGTTGTACATGAGAGACACTGAGAAATCTGACACAATGCTAAATTCAAGAATGAACGAAAAAGTTTGCTTCTGCATCAACAATGAAGATGAAAACATTAGATAACTTATTCTGTGCACAAAAAACAAGATTTATCTGTATGTGGGAAGACTGGAGCAGTTATTGATTATGAGGATGGTTCCATTCATTTATTCCCTCCCGAATGTTTTATTTGTGATCACAAGAGTCATCTAGTGCAATTAGTGATTATGAAAACTGCCAGCATGCAATTACTCAGAATAATATAAATATTCAAAACAAGAGCCAGAAGAATATGCAGCAAGCACAAGAATTTTGAGGTCAAAACGAAAAAGGGTTTTTTTATCCTGTTACCAAAAAAACCCAGAGAAACTGTGAATAACTGTGTCATTTGTGTCATTTGCCCTGAGACAATGATTCCCTGGGTTTGAAGGTCCCACATCTGGGCTTTTGTTGTGCAGAAGGGAAGTATCCTCCAAAGGTAGAGACTTTTCCCCAGGAAGATCCTGTTGCCATTCCTGACTCAAATTCTTTTATGCCAGCTATTATTGCAATGCAAAACTGCTTCCTCCCAAACAATTAAATATTCCATTAGAATCTGGAAAAAGCATTTGGAAGCTTTTAATTTCCTTTGATGGAGTCCACAATAGGAAGAGTAAAAACCTGTGTTATTGTCAGCTGGCTTTTGTTTTTGGTTTCGAGCATTTTAGGTCATTTTGGGGCAGACTTTGGTTCCCTGAAATTGCATTTGGAGTCTGATTGTAGCCCCCTGATTCTGCTGCAAGGCTCCATAGTTGCCTTGCAGGGTCTTTTGGAGGTGTTTTATTTTCACAGCTGACTGGGGGTTATTTCACAGCCACATTTTGCACCTGTGTGGGACACTCCCCCTGCCATTGATGTGTTTTTGTTTTTGGGACACGAGCACAGAAGGGGAAATGTGGCAGCAGAGAGGCTGCGGGCACAGTGTGAGGTTCCTCAGGAAATGGCTGGGGGCTGATTTGCTTTTGAGATGTTCCAGACCTCCTGGAGGAAGTGGCTTCACAATTCCTCTCGGCATGGCTGGACACAGAGCTGGCCCTGACCCAGAGGAGCAAATCCCCCCCGGCAAAGGGCCCCCTTCAATGGCTCTGTGCTCGGCGTTTGAAACTGATTTTTATGGGGAATGGGGTCCCTGACCAACGTTCCACAGCTCCCAGGTGTTCCAGTCTCCAAGGCCAGCAGATTAATGCAGAATTGATCAGTGCTGGGCTGTCCCTCTGCCTTCACACAGTGAAGACAATTCTCCAATATGTGTGGGGATGTCGCACACAATCAGCAGCCCCAGCTGGCCCCATTCTGCTCATTTCCCTAAAATATTACGCCAATTTCAGGATCAAGCCCTAATAACAGAGGTTCCAGCTTGCTGGTATAGGATCCTCTTTGCCCAGGCAATAACTGCACTCAGGGTTGAAGCACAGAGTTCACAGACCTCTGCCCTAGAAGGGCCCAAATTTGCTGCTGGGTTAATTATAGCTGAGAAGAATTCAGAAAAGACCAAGAACTGGTGAGCTTGGATGCTTATCTCAGCACATCATATTTATTGCAAACTGTTAATGAGTCCTGTACCCAATGAGAGCTGTGTTTTCTGAATATGTTCCCTGCCTGAGATTAATGTTGATGCAAGTCTCCTGACACTATTAAGGTGTTTAAAATAATACATTTCTTTCATGTAAAACAGCTTCATTGATTTCAGAGGTTTATACTCAATACAAAACCACTTATGCTGTCGTTTGCTAATTAATAATTTAAAAAACAGGGATTTTGTTGAGTTTGGATTTGCATGGTTAACAATGAACTCGGCACCACAATGGAAGGGTGTTCTATTTGTGTGCTGGGGGAGCTCCAGACAAAGCTGGTTAAGCTCAGCATTCCCTGGGCATCACTGGTGCATCTCAGCATCTGCAGGTGGATTTATGGCATTAAAACTGCAGGGAGAGGCTCAGGGAAAAAGGAATTCAGCTAAACCAGAGGCCTGAGTCCTGACAAGGCATTCCCCAAGTGGGAGTTGGTTATTGGGAACCTTCAGACAGGTAGCTTGGGGTGGTGGTGATGAGCAAGGACAGCTCCTGGTGTGATCTGGAATTGCTCTAGAGTAGAACCCTAATTCTGGATAGGTTTTAAACAGTGCTCTCCAAAGGAATTCTCTTGACTATAGCACCTCTGCCTCCAGTAAGAACTGAAAATTCTCCTTCTTCCTTGTAAGAACCTGCATACTTTAATTATTGCTTCAGTCAGCATATGCATTAGAAAAGAAACTTGAAAGCATAATAATAGAAATACAGATCTGGCACAGAAAATCCAAATTAAACATTGCAGTACATCTTGAGATAGGAAAATACTGAATGTGAGAGGAAGTATGAAATGTGAAGCCAACTGTTTTGAATGTAAATCCGTTGAAATGCAGAATTAACAATTGCAAATAATAATAAGATCAATGTGTTAGTTTTTTTACAGAAATTTGTTTCTGATTTTTAAGCCTGTTACTTGTAGAGTTAAAACTTTCCTGACTTTGTTTTACATCTGTGAAAGATGTAATTACTTAACAAAAAATCCTGAAAGAGCTCCAGAAGCAGAGGCTTTCAAAGTGCTGCTGTTATCCCTGGGCAATAACAGAAGATTTTGCTGGAAGTCAATAGGGCAGTGTCCCGTGACAGATGATTATTCTTGTCTGGGTGTAGTTTTGAGATCTGTATGATCAATATTAGAATGTAATTACTGTATTAGAGCAGGTGAGCTGTAGTCTCCTCTTCAAAACCTGGTCCCAGCAATGTTCCCTGCACCTGTATCCTCCTTCAGAGGCACAGGGGTGATGTTCAGGTGATGTTCACTCCCAGCCACTCTGACTTTTCAGTGATAGCAACAGATGCAAAATCCTTTTGAAAATACTTTTCCTTATCAGAAACCGTGGAATTGAAGTCCCAGGGGAGCTTTGTGAGGCTCAGTCACTGCAGATGGAGGTGGAAGGAGGAACCTGTGAGAATTTCACCTTCCTCACCTGAGCAAACACATCCACATCTGCCCACCCCATCCTCCAGAGCTGCTCTGTTTCCCTCCCTCCCCCTGCCAGAGTGCCAATAGAATGAGCATTTTAAATGCTACGCTTTTTAATTACTAATGAATTAGTCTCATTTGTCAGATGTCTGCAAATGTGAGCACAGGCTTTTTTTTTCTTTCAAAGCCCCATTGTTTGTGTGAATAAATAGCTAAGTGGTCTTTACCTCCCAAGGGGACTGCAGTCAGGAAAAGGTGGAATTAGGCAATTAACAAAAGAAGTGAAAGCAGTAAAATAAGAAAAGAGGCTTCTGAAAAAGTTGGTGTTGTTCTGAACTCCCCGCAGCCATTCTGTGGGGTTCCACTTAATTGAGATGAGTAACGTGGCTCCTTGAAGAGACCAGTGGAAGGTGCCTATTTGAACTTTGCAATAATGAACAGTTTCTCAAGGATGCTCAGCAGAGAGGTGGGAGTGCTGCTCACGCTGCTGCTGCCACGTCTGTGGCTGGCTCTGCTTGGGCTTTGCCCAGAGAACAAAACCACAAAACTCCTCTGCGAGCACAGATCTGTCCATCTGGCACCGGGGGAGGGGGTCACTAGCTGTTACCAGCCTGTTCTTCCCCTTTCCTAAGGGCTGTCACAGCTTCACAAAAGTTGTCTCCTTTCAGACCCTTAGAACAAGAGCAGAACAAATGTGTGGGTTTAACAGCTGCCATTTTCATCTTGCCATCAAACAGGAATAACCAGATAACGTTTCTCAGTATTTAAACGTTTGTTCCCCCTGTGATTCACTGCAGTGGACTTGTTGGTAGAAGTTTGCAGGCATTTGTGCACACGAACTGCCCTCCTCGAGCCTGCGGCACCTCTGTGACCGTTCCATCCCGTGTGCGTGTCAGACATCTCTCTCAAAGACCTGCCTGTGCCTTGCTAGAATATTCTTATGAAATAGCATGTTGAGCCAGGCTTTTGGATCTGCCTCTCTCTTTCTGAGCATCTGCAGCTCACCTTCAGCAGCAGGTTCAGAGCATGCAGGACAGGAGCTGGACCAGCAATGGTGTGACTGTCACCTGCAGAGCCCTGGGTCCCTCCTGCTCCCAGCACCTCCCAGGCTCTCTGCAGCTTGGATTTCTTGGATTTCTCCCTTCCACGCCATCAGTGGCTTTGCTTGCATGAACAAAACCTGTTGTGTTTGTAGCTTGACCTGCTTGTTGAGGACAGGGGAGAGGTTTGTCCATTCTCTGTAAGGTCACCCCCAGGTCAGAGCACAGCCCTGGCTTTGTTCCTCCCTCACACCTGGGCTGAACTGAAATCCTTCTGCTCCCAGCCAGGAGCTGCTCTGGGCTCTGTGGATGTCAAACACTCCAAACTACAGCAGAACATCCTTGGGTGGCTGTAAGGATTGCAATGGGATGGGTGGTCTGAATTAGAGGATTGCAATGGATGGATACCCTGAATTAGAGGATTGCAATAGGAGGGATACCCTGAATTAGAGGATTGCAATAGGATGGATACCCTGAATTAGAGGATTGCAATAGGAAGAATACTCTGAATTAGAGGATTGCAATAGGAGGGATACTCTGAATTAGAGGATTGCAATAGGAGGGATACTCTGAATTAGAGGATTGCAATAGGAGCGATACCCTGAATTAGAGGATTGCAATAGGAGGGATACCCTGAATTAGAGGATTGCAATAGGAGGGATACTCTGAATTAGAGGATTGCAATAGGAGGGATACTCTGAATTAGAGGATTGCAATAGGAGCGATACCCTGAATTAGAGGATTGCAATAGGATGAATACTCTGAATTAGAGGATTGCAATAGAAGGGATACTCTGAATTAAAACAGCAAATCATGTGGATTTCCCTTCGCTGGAAATCTTTTTTGTTACCAAATGAGGTGCTAAGTTTTGAAGAAACAATTGTTGCTATCTTGCTAAGTGTTTATAGCTGTTTTTTATTATATATGCTTCCTTCAGGATCTCTTATTGTTCTGCTGGCTGTTGTTTTCCCTGCTCCCCAGCTATGGGCCCCTGGTGTATTTTTGCAGAGGAAGTCAGACAGATATATACCAATAAGGATTTGCCATACAGCTATTCAGTACATTATTTTTCTTGATGGCATGTTTGCTTCCCAAGCTTTTTTCTTTACTACCACTTTTCTCTGCTTCCCCAATTCAAGCAGACCTTCTGGATGTCACAGTTGCTTCAAAAATATTTGGCAAACAAGTTATTTCTCACTAGGAGAAGCAACAAACTTAATCCAGGTTATCCCCTGTGCTCCTTGAGAATAGATGCCTGCCTAATCCTGTAGAGAAGTAAATAATGTCTGGAACAAAACATCTCTATGCTGTAAGATTGCTTGATTTTTATTTATTTTATTTTTTTGTCCAGAGAGGAAGAGAGATTTTTGCTTTAACAGTTGTGTGAAGAGCTGAATCAATACAAGATAAGACCTCAGAGGCTTTTTCCTGGTGTTGAACTATTGGATAAGCCTGTATCACTTTATACCTTGGTGTGCAAGCTGTGGCTGTGCCAGGGCACAAAGTCACACCAGGAGCTCTGCCATGTGTCAGGGGTGCACAGAGCACAGCAGGCAGCTCAGGAAATGCTCATTTTCTTTACTATTTGGTGCTGGTTCAGTCTCATGGCTGTGTCACTGTGCCTCCGAAACGCCACTGTTGAGAGAGGAACGATGTTAAACTTCACTGGGGATGCGCTGAGCTGTTCCTCCCTCCCAGCTCCCCACAGGTGTCCCTTTCCCATTTCCTCACATTCAGATTGAAGATGGGAGCTCCAGGAGCAGCTGAAGGGCGAGGGGAGCCAGGAGAAAAGGGGAATTCGGGGGGAGCAGTGACCCCAAGGGACAGCGAGAGCAGGGGTGTGGCACTGGCACAGGGACATTAAAAAAATGGCACTGCAGTAGAGACATCATAAAAATGGCACTGGAATAGAGAGATTGAAAAAAATAGCACTGGAATAGCGGCATCAAAAAACGGCGCTGGAATAATGACACAACAATAATGGCACTGGCAGAGTGACATCACAAAAATGGCGCTGAAATGATGATATCACAGAAATGGCACTGGAATACAGACATCACAAACGTGGCACTGGAATTATGACATTGCAAAAATGGCACTGGCACAGTGATGTCACAAATGTCACTGGAATAATGGCATCACAAGAATAGAGACATGACACAAATGGCCCTGGATTAGAGACATTAAAAAAATAGCATTGGAGTAGTGACATCACAAAATGGCACTGGAACAGTGAAATGTCACTGGAATAGAGACATAAAAAAAAATGGCACTGTAATAGTGACACAACAAAAATGCCCCTGGAACAGTGACATCACAAATGTCACTGGAATAATGACACAACAAAAATGTCACTGGCACAAAGGGACACCACAAAGCCCCTGAAAGGCAGAGACCCAGATTCTCTTCCATGAGCTAGAAATGCTGCCTGGCTCAGCTTTGTGTGGATGTGGAAGCTCTCCTTTCACAAACCCGCACAGACACACCATGTTTTAATGTCACTTCTTAGAACCAACTTGATGCAAAGGTGTTTGACTCTTTTGTTACTACCATTTTATATGTTGATGTAAAATCATAGAGATGAGTTGATTTTCTGGAAGATGCTAGACATATCTTTTGTTTTTTCTTGGCATTTCTGATCTCCTTCGATTTTGAGCTCTTGTAATGAGCTCAAACACTGTAACTCAAATTCCCTTGAAGTGTTGGTAAAACCCGCAGAGCTCAATCTCTTTGAAATATGACACGAAAATTCACTTTTCTAGTTCTTGCTCTCATTCCTGCCTTTACTTTAGATAACGAATCTTGGCTATTGTGAGCAGTGAGGATGAGTCAGCTGGGTGAAGCTTTTTATTTGGCAGAGCCACAGCCACAATCCTGATAGGCACTGCACAGTGATTAGCAAGCCATGTTACTATTTTCTGCCTTTTGGAAGTTTGTAAAGTTCTTGCTATTTGTTTTCTTGTGTTTTATCTCCTAAGTAGAGGAAGTTTCTGCCATCTGGAGAACACTCCTGCCTGGTGTCTCACAAGCACAAATTCATTTTTCTCACCAAAGAGAAATGTAAAATGGTGTGTGTTGGAAGGCCAATAGTCATTGCTGCCACATCCAGAACCTGGCTAAGACAAACTTCTTATTCTTCATTCCTGGATTTGGTAACAAAAGGAGAAAGCTACAAAGAAAAATATGGAAGTGGATATGGAATAATCTTTTATTTTTACAGAATCTTTTCTTGTGTTCCTATTTGTGAGCAGTTTGAGAACTTTACTGGTTGATGTGGAAAGAATGCTACAAAAACACCTCTCACTGGCAGAGTTGTTTCCTGCCTTTGAAATTTGCACGTGCAGAACGTGGACCTAATTGTCCAAACCACTTTTCCTCTGCCATTACATGGGATGGTTTCCTGAGGCCATCAGGACTTGAGTATCTTTATCTCCTTGCACCTTTTGGACTCCATTTCAATGACGGAGTCTCAATTTTATATCAGCTCTTTCCCATGTATATAAAATCATCTTAGTTTTAACATTTTAATTTTCAGTCTGAGCTCTTTAGAATGTTTCTTCCCATCACACAAGAAGCATTCACTACCTCCCTGTAATTTCCCTGCGTGTCATTCAAAAAGCCTTATTTCATGGGAAGATTTTTCCGGGGTGGGAAATCAGCTTTTTGATTATTTGACAGATCCCTGAGTCTGGTATCTCGCAAAGATCACATTTCTCAGGAAAACGCTGCATCTTGTGAAGGGAAGATTAAATGCTAATGGAATGGCAGGGTAATGCCTGTAGCCTTGTGCCTGCCTTGCCAAATCCCCTGCGCCTGTCTCCCTGCAGTGTCATTGAGGTTTTTGTGCCCAAATCCAGGGCAGAGGTGCAGGAGCTCTCTGGGGCTCAGCACAGGGAAGGAGGCGCTGAGAACAGGATTGTGTTGGCGTTCTGCTCTCTGGAGAACATTCCCTGCTAGAAAGAAATAGGAATATTTAAAGCGCACACAGGAGCCTCTTCAAAATTCTCTGCAGCTGTAGTTTGACAATATTACACAGACTGAAATGTTTGCTTATCAGAAAAGCTGAAATGTTTAAAGAACATTGATCTACATTTCTTGTCAGTTTACTGTCTCCATTGGCACAACATTTGGAGGGATTCTGATGTTATGAAATGGAGAGTGCCTCAGACTTGCATCTGCAGTGAATGCTCTGTTACCTCCTCTGAGCCTTGGAACAATAACTCCTTCCACCTAAACACTCACAGAATGTGAAGCATATGAGAGATCTGTGCAAGTTGTTCCTATTTTCCACCTTATGCTGTAATGGCAACTGCTGCCAATCAGCAAAACAAGGAAGTTGGGAAATGGGAATTTTCTGTGAGTGCCACTGGCTCCCTTAATTTCCTTGAAATTAGGTGCAGGCACTGCTCAGCTGCTGCCATTCCTCGCAGCTGAGGCAGTGCCACTGTTACTGACACGAGGTGTTTAGGTGCTTATACCGACTTTGTGTGTGCCCTGAATGAGCTCTGCCAGATCACACGATTCATTTCTGGGACTGCTCCAGCCCTGGCCAGAAGTTGTGATAAAGGAGTCAGATGGAAAATTTTGATTAGAATGATTTTTTAAGATGCCTTTTTTTTTTTTAAGTAAAAGAAGCACTTTTATGATAGCTTGCAGCTTTAGCTGAGCAAAGCTGTGATTAGAAGGTTGTTATGGAGGACTTTGACAGCTGACTCGCAATGAGAATTAAGAGAACAGAGCTGAATGCAGACACAGAAATTGTTAGTCCTTTCCCATGGTTTCCATTGTGTAACCCCATGTTTCTCTGTAATAGCACTGCTCCTGGGCCCTGCAGCTCTGCTTGATGTGATCCCATTTCAGGGTGCCTTGTTGCTGTAGAACCACGGTGCTTTTACAGGAGTAAATGCTCCGAACCTGATGGGGAAGCAATAATGGAACTGTTCCTAATTTCACTACAATAACTCTCCATAATCTGCACAAAACACTGGCTGCTTCCTCCTGCTTCCCAGCAAAGATTTAAAAGCTGAGTGAGTTGCCATGTTACTTAAGACTTCATTATTTTTTGCAAAGTATACTCCAGAGCATTTGCTAGAACATTATGAAGTATTATCATAAATGATTAAGCTGAACTATAATTGTCAAAATATGTGAAAAAAGCACATCTGGCAAGGCTGGTTTTTCACTCCCTAATTCACACGAGTCAGTAATTCACCACGGATCCTCCTGACAGTGTGGATAAGTCAGCCTCTGGCAGGGCATGTGGCTCCTCAGCTCCCTGGAGCACAGCAGGCACCTCTGGGCTGGAAGAACCCTGGACCTGAACTGGGAGAAGCCTGACTGAGGGACTGGGGGAACAGGAAAGCAGCCATGGAACCCAGGCTCCTGCAGCCAGCTCTATGTAGCCAATATTTCATCTTCATTAGCCTAAATAGTTGTGGTGGTTTCTTGTATCTGCTGTTCCTATCCCCATTTTTCTCCTTGCTTATATGACAGTTATACTGTCATTCCTAATCTAGGCTGTATTTATAGCCAATTTATAACATTTGTTCTTGTGCCATCATCAGCCTTTAGTTAAAATGCTCTTTTTCCTTGTTGCAGGTTAAGTTGTTCAGTGAGGAAGAGTAGCAAATAGATAACATCCTTAGCTTTCATTTTGGTAGGTTCTACAAACCAAAAGCCTCCTCTTTGTGATGGTGTTCACAGGGGTCTGAGGATGAGGGAAGAGATGAGGATCTGACTCCATGTTGCAGAAGGCTGATTTATTATTTTATGATGCATATTATTTTAAAACTATGCTAAAAGAATAGAAGAAAGGATTTCATCAGAAGGCTGGCTAAGAATAGAATAGCAAAGAATGATAACAAAGGTTTGTGGCTCAGCTCTCTGTCTGAGCCAGCTGACTGTGATTGGCCATTAATTAGAAACAACCCCATGAGACCAATCCCAGATGCACCTGTTGCATCCCACAGCAGCAGATAACCATTGTTTGCATTTTGTTCCTGAGGCCTCCCAGCTTCTCAGGAGGAAAAATCTTAAAGAAAAGATTTTTCAGAAAATATCACAGCTACAACTCTTTAAAAGAAGTTTTAATTCCTTCAGTCATTCTCCTACTAGTGCAGATTGAATTTATTTTCCTTGGGTGCCCAGCCACGGGGCAGTGCCCGGATAAGGATGCCCAGATAAGGGGCAGTGCCCTGCTGGCACCCCCCTGCTGCAGCTCTGGCATGCAGGAAGGACACCCTGAGCTGTCCCTGGCCAGAGGGGCTCCAGCTGAGGGGTCTGTGCACAAAATGAGAGGTCCCTGTCATCCCTCCTGTGCCCAGAGAGGCTGTGCCAGAGCTGCTGAGCAGCACAGTTAGGCAGCCTGTGTACAGAGGGGGGCAGTGAGGATTCAGCAGCAGACTTAAATTGTCATTTCTGAGCAATTGAATAGCGAATTGGCCTGGGAAGCGTTGAATGTTTCGAGGCTTTAAATAACACCTGGGCTGTGCCTTTGGTGAGCGGCGTTGCTGCTGCTGGAGCTGTGCAGGTGCTGGGCAGGGCAGGCTGGATGGCCAGAGCGATTGAAAACTCGAGGTTGGAGTGAGGGATCCTGAGCCATGGGCTGCCCCAGGGTGGGCACAGGGACATTTCCAGGCTGCTGGGACAAAGTGGATGGAATAACAGAGCTGGGCAGGAGCAGCCCTGCAGGGCCAGAGATGGGCATTGCTCAGCACCCAGCAGCCAAACACCAGGTACCTGCAGAATTTGGTGTGCAGATAATTTGCATTTTCCGTATCTGTGTTTTTTAAAATTATTTTTCTTTTTTAATGTTTCTGTTGGCAGGTAGTATGTTTTTATTTAATAAACCTTGATGGATTTTTTTCCTTACATAAATTTCTGTCACTTTTAAGCCTTGTAGGTTGTTTTATGTTGGTAAATAACCTTATTTTTGTATAAATACTGCCGCTTGTAAATTCCAGTTTTGCAAAATCTTGGCAAGTTTTTGTCATCTTTTTAGCTCCTTTTTTTTCCTGCCGGGGAAAAAAAAATCTCTAGAAAAATTTTCTCCGCAAACAAATACAATACTTTTAATGAAAAAAACAAGTATTTCTCATTTTTTATATGGGGAAGTATAGCTCAGTGAATGGCATCTCTGCAGAGGAATTAATTCTGTCTCTTTGCTCATCTGAGGCGCTCAGGTTCCCTGTCCTTGGTCCTGCAAGGACAACAGGCTGACAAGGACGAGGAGCAGAAGTTGTCAGTGGTCAGGAGGAAGCACGGCAGGGCTGGAGGAGGGAGATCAGGAGCTTTGGGAAAGAATCAGGAGATGTGGGAAAGGCTCAGGAGCCGAATGAAAAGGATCAGGAGCACCAGGAGCTGATGAAAAGGATCAGGAGCAGCAAGGGTCCAATGGAAAAGGATCAGGAGCAGCAAGGGTCCAATGGAAAAGGATCAGGAGCACCAAGGGTCTAATGGAAAAGGATCAGGAGCACCAAGGGTCCAATGGAAAAGGATCAGGAGCAGCAAGGGTCCAATGGAAAAGGATCAGGAGCAGCAAGGGTCCAATGGAAAAGGATCAGGAGCACCAAGGGTCCAATGGAAAAGGATCAGGAGCAGCAAGGGTCCAATGGAAAAGGATCAGGAGCAGCAAGGGTCTAATGGAAAAGGATCAGGAGCACCAAGGGTCTAATGGAAAAGGATCAGGAGCTCCGGGACCTGGTGGGAAAGGATCAGGAACTGGTGGGAAAGGATCAGAGGCACGAGGAGCTGATGGAGAAGGAGCCTTTTGGCACCAAGAGAAAGAGGAGAGGATGCAGGTGCAGGTTGGGGAGAGGCACCAGGAGCTGTCAGAAAGGATCAGGAGCATCAGGAGCTGTGGAAAAGGATCAGAAACACTAGGGTCAGATGGAACAGGATCAGGAGAACCAGGAGCTGATGGGAAAGGATCAGGAGCAGCAGGAGCTGGTGGAAAAGGAGCCTTTTGGCACCAAGAGAAAGAGGAGAGGATGCAGGTGCAGGATTGAGGAGAGGCCAAGAAGGTTCAGACTAAGAAGGGAGGAGCTGGAGAAAAGCTAAAAGGGTTTTTAGGGCTGGGCTCAGCTCGAGGAAAGCAAAGAGGCCCCATTGGCAGCAATTGCTAACAGGGAGGAGGAGGAGGGAACACACAGCAGGGCAGGGGCTGGGGGAAAAGGTGAATAATGGGAAAGGGGAGACCAAGAGGAGACGCTCCTGGGAAAGCTGACCTGGGGGTGCCTTTGCCCATTGTGAGGGTCTCTGAATTTGATTTTTCTCCTTGTTGGAGGTGCCCAGGTGTGATGGATCTGTGGTGCTGGTTCTCCCAAACTGTGTGTGTGGGGTCAGCACCAGCTCTCACTGGGGGAACAGCTCTGGCACTGCAGGCTTTGGCATCCCTGGTTCACAAGGGCTGTCAGTCTGTCCATGAGACCAAGCACAGGAATGTATGGAGACCTCAGGAATTATTTATGATGCATTTACAGCATAAATAGCTGAGCTGTCAGCTGTGATTGTGGAGTTCTTCCTCCGCTCCTGCGCTGTGCTTTTCATTTAATATGGCTTTGTTCAGCTTAGAAACAAACCAATCCTGTGATGGCTTTTAATAGCTGTAATGAAATATTGAGAATATAATGTCTGCCAGGGTGGTGCAGACACACGGACTGTGTGTGGGTGTGATGCTGGAGAGAGTTAAAGGGGATGGAAATGGAGGGAGGAAAGTTTTGGAAAGCTTGAGTAACACTAATAATGACGAATTTCCTCTGATGGGAGAGGGCTGAAAATATTTTGTGTGTGGTTCAACCTAGAGGATCTTTAAGTGATGCCTAAAGAAAAAATAACTGCCTTTAATGTGCTGCTGTATGAGATGAAAAGGGTTTTTGGGGTCAGATAACGGAGTTGAGTCATTTTTGGTATTTCTGGGTGCATAGAGAATGCAAAAGTTGAGGAAGGAAGAGACAGAGCCAGGAAGGCAGAAAGCAGTGCCCTGTTTCCTCCAGAGCCCCTGCCAAGGAGAGATTTCACACATTACAGACTGCATTAGAATTAAGACAGGAGAAACTCTTTTATTTATTGGCTTCTGCATGAGATGTTTTACTGGCAGTATTAAATGGTCTGGTACAGACACAGTCTGAAACTTTCTGACGCTTGGGAGAATGGCATGAGAAATCCAGTAACTAAATTTTCACTGATTTTATGGAGACTGTCAGTGGAAATGTGAAACAGGGATTAAATCAAATTGCTGTGTGTTAACAGTAATTGTTGATATATGGCATAACAAAAATTATGGTATTGCTTTGGCTTACCCTTCCAAACCAGCCTGAACCTCCTTATTATTCAGAATTTTGTTGAAACTCTACTAATTTTGATTTCCTGAAAACCCTATTATTGCCATTTTTTATTTCTGAATTCTTCTGGAATGCTGACTTTCCCTGCTACATTCATTTTCTGTGGTCAGTTTCCAGGCAGATTTTGGCAATGCAGAGTTGTGTGGAAAAACCAAATCAGGGAAAAAGAAAACACCCATCCTACTTTACACCTCCAGGAGTGCTGGTAGGGACCTGAAATGCAAATATTTGGTCCTGGAGCTCCGGCCTAGGTGTCAGAGGAGTTCCATTGGACTGGGAGTTTGCTGGACCATGTGTTTGCTTGGACCACGCTCAAACTCCTTGGGCACACGCTCAATCACTAATTGAGTTGCCTAAGCCTCAGGCTGTTCTTGCAGGGGTGATGTATTTAATAGCATAAAATTCACTTTGACACTCCTGAATAATGATGAAATATCTGTATTTGGTTTTGGTCCTCATAATCACCATCACACTCAATCCTTTGATTCTGCTGGGAAGGGCACAGTGGAGGAGCCTTACTAGAATAAGCATCTTTATTTTTTTCCTGTAGCTGTGACAAGAGCACTTGACTCTGTGCCTCTCTCTTAAGAAATTGTCTTGGTGGCACTAAGCTTGACATGTACACAACTTGTACATTTGCTTCATGCTAAGCTCAGAGCATAAATGAGATTTTAATGGTGCCTGAAAGAGTCAGTCAAGGTTTGAAATATAGAATTATGTGGATAGCTCAATGCTCTCATATTGATCTCCAAACCGGTGCAAACCCAGTGCCTTCAGAACTACAAAAGCCTGAAATAGCACGGTTTTCTCACCTGCCTCTCGAGGTGTTTGCAAGTGAAAGGTACAATCAGCGGTGCCTGTAGCAGATATGAGCAGTCGGGAGCTGATGTTTGCCTCCTTTTCTCCTCTCACCATTTGCTCGGTGCGAAATGCAAATCGTGCCCATTTCCCCTGAGCTTCACCCTGAGGCATGAACCCTGCACCAGTGAGGAGATCAGGAGGGTGGAGGGAGCAGGAGCTGTCCCTGTTTGTCCCTGTCCCCATCCCACAGGAACTGTCCTTATCCCCAGGAGCTGTCCCCTGTCCCTGGCTGGGGCCACCATGAGGTGCCCCATGCAGCTGTGCGAGCATCCCAGGGGTTGTTGGGGTGCTGGGGATGCAGCTCAGTCCCTTCCTCTCTTCCAGAGCAGGGATGCAGCTCAGTTCCCCCTGTTCCAGAGCAGGGATACAGCTCAGTTCCCTCTGTTCCAGAGCAGGGATGCAGCTCAGTTCCCTCTGTTCCAGAGCAGGGATGCAGCTCAGTTCCCCCTGTTCCAGAGCAGGGATGCAGCTCAGTTCCCCCTGTTCCAGAGCAGGGATGCAGCTCAGTTCCCCCTGTTCCAGAGCAGGGATGCAGCTCAGTTCCCTCTGTTCCAGAGCAGGGATGCAGCTCAGTTCCCTCTGTTCCAGAGCAGGGATGCAGCTCAGTTCCCCCTGTTCCAGAGCAGGGATGCAGCTCAGTCCCTTCCTCTGTTCCAGAGCAGGGATGCAGCTCAGTTCCCCCTGTTCCATCCCTGGGATGCAGTTCAGTTCCCCCTGTTCCAGAGCAGGGGTGTAGCTCAATTCTCTCCTCTGCTCCAGAGCAGGGATGCAGTTCAGTTCCTGTATTCCAGCCCTGTGGTGCATTTCAGTTCCTGGGGATGCAGTGCACTCTCCCCCAAGGCTGCAGTGCATACCCCCTCTGTTCCAGCCCTGGCATGCAGTTCAGTTCCCCCTGTTCCAGCCCTGTGGTGCATTTCAGTTCCCTGGGATGCAGTGCACTCTCCCCCAGGGCTGCAGTGCATTCTCCCCTCTGTTCCAGCCCTGGAATCCAGCTCAGCTCCCAGGGATGCAGCTCAGTTCCCTGCTTTCCAGCCCTGGAATTCAGTTCCCTGGAATTCAGCTCATCTCCCTGGGCTGGTGCACTCTCTCTCCCCCGTCCCCGCACGTGTCCCCACAGGCTCCGCGTGTGCCGCGCCAGCGCATCTGAGGCTGATCAAAATTCCTCCTGCTGCAGGGAAAATTGCGCTCGCTAGAGAAGGCCAAAGAAGTTTTCTATATCAGTTCAACAGCTGGTCTTGTTTTATTGATATTGAAATATTACCCCAGTTTCCCAAAATTCCTGAGGCTGGAGAGAGCTGAAGTAGGCAGGATTTGAATGGCGCCTGGCACAATGGAAGCCGCTCGCACGGGAGAGTTTGTTAACAAATTCTGGAATTGGGAGCACCTCGTGAATGATATCTGTTCACATTTCTGAGCGCTCTGCAGGCAGGGCTGCCTGTCCTGGGTGGGAGAGGGAGATCCCTGTCAGAGCAGTGCCAGCCCAGCCCATTCAGCTCTCTGGGCCCTGGCAGAGCAGCCTCTGCACAAACCGATGTGCAAATACATCAGCTCTCATGGACTGCAAGTGCTGTGGCCCTTTGTAAAGGAAAGGGAGTTATGTCAAGGAAATGTTTTACAGTTTGGGGATGCAGTGAGATGAAAAATCGAGGAACTCTTCTGTCTGATGTGCTCCTGTAAAATCCAGCAGGCCACATCTTCTCCTGCTCTGTTCCCTGTACACAGCAGAGATTGAAAGGAATTGGCATGGCAGGAGACCATGCTGCTTTTATCAGATTCATATCAGGATAGCTTCTTATGCATTGTGGCCATTATCAGTCAAATAATTTCTGAGTCACCTGAGCAGTGGTGGCTGATGCTGTAGAGGTGAGGTGGTTATTTCATGAAATGGATGGAGTTGGGTAGGAAAAAATCCCTCACCATGGCCATTGCAATATCCTGACTAGAAAAACCGAACACCCTTTGTCTCCATGAGTTTTAACCTAGATTTAGCATGCTGCAGAGATATTTCTCTGACATGTTCAATGATAGCAGAAAAATATGTGGTGGTGCATTAAAAGCTATACAGCAAAGCAAGTTTGGGGAACTTAATCAGAGCCTTAGGCAAGAAAAGGATGTGTAACACTGATATGTACATTTTGCTGTAGTTAATGAAAAATGTTATGCCAACACTGGTTTTTGTCCCTTATGGTTTAGCAATGCAGAACCAATCCCTTTTATTCTTTGTGTTTCTTGTTTTTCTTCTCGTAATGTTACTTAATCTGGAAATAAAAATGTTTGATTTCTGTCATTCCCCTTGGCTACTTCGCTTAAAATGGTGCTTAATTGTTTTCACTTTAAAGTAATGGTGCCAGGTTTAAAGGTTTATTATCATTTCATGGATTTTGTTGTAAGATTGCAGGGCTTTTTATACACTTCTCCTTGACACCTGTCATAACATGAGGCTTTTCAAACTTGGCCACCACCAGTCTGGGAGGAAGCGTCGGTGAATTGTCAGGTTGGCACAAAGACCAGGTTTGCTTGCATTCTCTCCCAGCAGCTCTAACCCAGCCAATCCTTTCCCCCATCCCTGCAGCAAACCCTCCTGTGGCTGCACAGGTGCTCAGTGAGTCCTGCACGGCTCTGGTTGGGATGCTCACATTCCCAGTTCCTGCCAAATTCCTCACTGGTTTGGGGATGGAGCATTGAGAGAACCAGTTCTTGCTCAGCTCCTCCCTCGCTCCACAGGGTGGTTTGTTTTTCTTCCTTTCCTTTTCTTTGAGTACAGAGGCTGCTGCTTGTACTTTAGGTACTGGTACATTATTGATCAAAGCACAGAGAATGCACAAATAACACTTGAACCGAGGTTCTATGGAGGAGAGGAATTAACTGCTGTCAGAGGCTGACTGGTTTCTATTTTAATTTCAAGACATTCAGGATGCTTCCACTGGCACCATCTTAAAATGCTGCCAGTCCCCATCTATCTAAGGAACGATTTATGCTTGAAATTAATTATCTTTCAGCTTTTCATTTTTTTTTTTTCTTTAATGTTTCTCTTGGAGGCTGTTTTTTTACACCCAGGCTAATTTCTGATTACCAGATTTCACTTCTCTTAAACATGTTGAACAATTCTATTTCCCTACCCTGTTGTCTGTTTCAGTAGGTTGCCATCAAATTTAGTTCTAGCTAATTAGGGAAAACCAGTTCCATCACATTGAAGGTTGTCCTCTCCTTCATAACACAAACAGCTTTAATTTGAAGGCCACGTTCACCTCTTTAGTCTAGAGCACTAAAACCAATGAATTCCCTGCTCTGGAGGTTATGGTTCCTGACCTGAATAAAAGAGCAATAAATCAAAGTATGCTCACTGGCATTGAAGCAGGCTCCAACTGTGTGGAATCAACATGCCAGTTCCAAATTGTAATTTCTCTAAAAATAGCAGAGTTTAACAATTTTGACAGTTGTAAACTTGAAGGATCTAGGCACACTGTCTGTCTTGCTGTGTCTCGTATGTTCCGTCAACCCTGCAGCTTTTTGAAAGTAAAACCAGAAAAAAGCTGAACGTTCTTGACTGCTGGCTGGATGTGCCCATGCTGGGGGGCACAGAGCTAACAGGGATTGCTCAAAGGTGAGGCAGAATGGGAGGAAGGGTGAAGTTTTGGGTCTGTATCTCCCCTTCATCACTTCCCATTTTTGGGTCTATGTTTTCAGGAAACAAAAGACAAGCAGCCATGGTGTCATGGATCATTTCTATTTGACATTGCTGGTCTCTGTTCTGGAGTCTGGAGAGCCACAGATGCAAATTTTCCTGTATTTTCTCTTCCCAAGGCTTATCACCCAATCCTTAATTCATCCAGGCTCTATTCAGCAGATATTTAAGCATTTAATAGGAGGCACTTGATTTGGCTTCCATGGACTGTATGAGCAGGTTGGAATTGAAATCATTCCTAAATGCTTGGATGCAATGGGCAGCACTTACTTAGCATTTGAGATGGATAAATAAAGCAAGCATTTAAACTTGTGGTTAAAGTTTGCTGGCATTGCCAAAGTTAACTCTTTAGCTGGCCATTCCCCTGACAGCACAGTGAGGGCTGCTGTGTACTGCTTTAATGCCAATTAATTGCTCTCTGCCTCAAAAAACGCCTGAGGTTGAACCACACTTTGCTTCATCAGAATTCAACACTGCTATTGGTCTGTGGGGAGGAGAAGCAGGAATTAGAAGAGACAAGAGCGCCGTGGAGCAGTAATCTTTTATTTATGTGTGATGCTGTACATTTCCTGCCTGTGCTGAGGCTTTTCCTTCCAGCTCTCAGTAATTATGGTGAGTGGCATGTGGCATGTGCTGGGGCCCAGGAGGAGTGGGGTTCCTGCAGCTGCTCACAGCTGGCTCCTCTCACCCCATTTTCCCAAGGAGAGGAACAGCAATGTTGATGTCTGGTTCCAGTTGTGTTTGTGGCACAAAGGACTTTGTTAGAAGGAGCTGAGTTGCTTTCTTGTTTATCCAGAGTTGCACACACAGAAATAGAAACCTGGGCCGTGCAAACTGGTTCCAATGAAATTCAGAGGTTGTTGTTTGTGTCTATTCCAGCCCTAAATAATTTGTCTGTCCTGTATCACACCCAGTCAAAAAATACAAATGTTTGGCTGAAAAGGTGATGGCTGAATGAAGAATTAACCACTGAAAAATGTATAAATTCACTTAGAGCTTTGAAAGTTTGTGGGTTTTGTCTTTGCTCAGAGGAAGGCAAGGAGGAAGATTATTTTCATATCTCCATTACTTTTTCAAGATGCTAAAATAGCTAACGCATTTTGTAAAATGTGTGTTTGCCAACAGTCATATTTGCTTCATCATTATCAGTTTAGTGAACTCAGGTAGAGTTTGTAAATGTGTACCTGCAGAAAGTGGTAATGATGTACCAGGCTCCTGCTCTTGAGGCTACATTTGTACCTTCCTTGCACAAACTGAAAGAAAGCCAAATAAATTCTTTCCCACTCCTGGGAAATATGTGTTATCCTAAGTGCAAGACTAGGAGAAATGTGTTAATTGTTTGACACTTCATCACTTACAGAGCTCATTAGAGGAGATAATGGTGGTGCTGCAGAGGGTGACCTGGCAGAGTCCTGCAGGTCTCCAAGGTGGCCTCTGCATTCTCAGTGTCCAGACAGGGCTTAGGAGAGGAATCTCTGTGGATATTGTCCATCTGTCCATCTACTCACAGCCCCAGCAAAGCCTTCTTTGCTTGCCATACACCTGTGTTAATATTCCCATTTCCACCGAGTCTCCAGCTCGGGGATCACGGCTGGAGCATGCACTGTGTCCTCTGTGCTGGCTGCCACTGCTTGGCAATTTGGTTTTGTTTTTTTTCCTATTACAAAAGACATTTTAAGTACACTAAAATAAATATATTCTTTCTGTTTTCTTTTCCCTAGGCATCCAAAAAACAACAAACACCTAAAAAAAAAAAAAAAAAACAAAGTGTGATTTTGTTAAATTGTCTTTTGCTGTGCAGCCTTTCTTTAACAGTCTTTCAAATGGAGCCCAGGGATATCCTTCATCATTTCCTCTATTGGTTTCTCCTCACTGTAAACTTAATGGAAGCACTCAGGCTTGCAGTGCAGAGGAAACCCAGAGGCAAGCGACAGAAGCATCATAAGCTTCAGGGAGCTGGTTTAACATGGTTAATTAAAGGGGTGATCAGTTCAGGGCAGCACCAAGTGCGAAGGATTGATAGACAAATCCCTGCAGTCAGGCTCCACATGAAGGCTCTAAATATGAGAAAAGGCCTCTCCACTTGTTGGAGCCTTGTCCTTGTGGGGAGAAACCCCCACAGCAGCAGCTGCAGGGAGCAAACCCATCCATTTGCCATTTTCTGCCCTAAATCCTGGTGCCCCGGGTGGCCGTGGCATTGCACAGGTTATTTATTTACATGAATTCCCTCTGGGTTGGTACATCAGCTTTGCTTTAGGCCCAGGTCTCACATCCACAACAATGGGGCAAGTTGCATCTGAAATTCAGCTTGCTCAGATTTAGGCCTGATCAAATTTAATGTTTTCACTGGGGAACTTCATGAAAAATCGAGTGTGCTAATGAAATTTGCCATTTACAGAAGGTTAGGTGGCATAGTCAATAAAGAGGAAGATTAGAGTGTTATATTAAAAGAATTTTATGACTTTGAGATGCAGGGCAATAAAGTTAGCTAAAACTCACTTGTATAAAAATACTAACTCATATGCTTAAGGAGGAATAAAGGAATTCTGCAGTTTTGTTTTTCTTTGGAGTCTGTGCTCTTTCTGGTACGGCTCATGTGGAGAAGTTTTCTGTTCCAGGTCTATGCAGAGCTTGTGTGCATTCCAAAACCAAAATGTTAAGGCCTTAATAAGCAGTGGTAAAGCTCAAATGCACATTTGTTATCACTGGAGATAAGTACACTTCTGCAGTAATTCGAGAATTATTTCATTGTGATGTTTGACCTGAAGGAGCTGTGTGTCTGCAAGGTTGTCTGCTTCTCCTGGCTGCTTTATTTGGTCTAATGAGGTGCATTGCCTCTCCTCCAGAATGCTGCTTCTCTGAGGTTGCTTGGGAAAGAAAAAACAAAAGAAAAGAAATGACAAGGAAATCCTGGATTTCACTGGGACTGCCACTCTTTTGCCAGTTGTTCATCGCCTTAGGGCTGTATTTTAATGCACTTTTAAATGATCAGAAGGAGGGCTCTGTAATTGTCATTACGAAAGTTTGTAGAATGACTCAGGAGTGTGGCCACAAGAGATGCTTGGGAGAGGCAATGCCAGCAGAGACTCGGGGGAGAGGACAGAGGGATGGGGCAGCTCTGGCACCTGGGCTGGCACGTTCAGGGCACACAAGGAGCAGGCTCTCAGAAAGGTTCTGCATTTTGGGAGGTGAAATAAGAACAATAATAATCCGATAACAATAACACTGCTGCAGGCCCAGCCTTGGCTGTGTTCAGAGCACTTCAGTGTCTGACCAATGTCTGGGTAAATCTGAGCTCCCCCAAGCACCAACAGCCCGAAATGACTGGAAATGGCTCTGAGCTGGCCAGACTAAAGGGCATTTCCCAGAGGGCTGGGGGTGGTGCAGCCGCCCGTTTTACTCCTGGTGTGTGATTGTGGCTGGGAGTTACTGGCTGCTGGTGGCCCTGTCATTAAAATCTGACCCTGCAGCTGGAATATGAACGAATGAACTAATTCCAGACTTTATTTGAGCCTGCTTCTCGTGAGAATTTACTCACATTTCTTCTCTCCCGGAGGAAATTTGGGTGAAGTCCTTGAACAGGGCAGGTTGTGCTGAGGATGGAGGCTCAGAGCTGGCTCTCACAGCACCACCTCCTATTCTGGTGATTTTTCCGTTTGGACACAGATTTTTGTCTTGTTTAACTGTGTTCTCCCCCTGGTACAATCCATGTATGTGATCTCAATTTCCCTGTCCCCTGTGTTCTGATATAAGCCCTGGGTGGGCTAAGAACTCCTTGCCTCTGCTCACAGAGCAAACTTGGGGAGAAACAGGGAGCTTTGGGATTGTTAATTATTAACATTTTTAATTATTTCTTTAAATTATTTACTCTGCTTGCTGCCATAATAGCAGCAAAGTCCTTATATGGAGCGAGCGTGGCTGGAGTGGATTTGGAATGGGCTTGGGTTTGCTTTGGAGCTTGACAGGCATTTCTCACTTCCCGTGATAATGACAGGCAGCCAGGGAAAACCAGGAATATTAATAGATTTTCAGAGGGTTGTGCTTCTAGAGTAAAGACAGAAAAAGCCTCAGCAGGAGTAAGAAAGGGATAGAAGTGGGGATGATTCGTGTTTCCTGGTTCCCGTTTCGTTCTCGTTTGCAGCCTTTTATTTATACTGCTCTCCTAAAAGTAAATGTAATAGAAGGAAAAGTCTCCGTCATGATTTATTCCTCCAATTTTCTGAGCCTTGTAGGATTGCACCCTCCTCCCTCTCCTTGCCGCAATAACCAGCCACAGTAAATCCAAATATACAACCTTTGGAAGGAGAGGGTTTTGCAGGGGAGAACTGAATCAACCTTTAACTTGCACGTTCAAAAAAAAATAAAAAAAGCTTAAAAAACCCCTGAAAGCAGAGGAGCCCAGGGTAGTGAAGCTCTGGAAGTATTTGCAGTGTGTTATTGCCAGACTAGATCTGTCTGAATGTGCTGCAACCCAGACACTGGCACTTGGAGCTGATTGTTCTCTTCACAAAGCAATGAATTTCCCTGAAAGTGCTTGGAGCTTTTGGATTTCTTTTTTTCACATTTTTACTTTCATCTTGGATTTTTCTTTTTTTGTTTTAATGTTGAACTTGTATCTGCACTTCATCTGACAGACAAGAGGCTGTAGCCCATTTTCTGAAATGAGTGTTTGCCACTACCCAAATAAGTCTTTGACAAGCCTGAGAGTTGTGTATTCATCTCATTTCTACTGCAGCACATAAATCCAGTGCTAATATTACATTTCTCTTTTTCTTCCTTTGTTCTTTTTCCTGGGTAAAGAGAAGAATTGTTGTGCAAAGATTCAGTACAAGCACTGTAGATATTGTGATGTGATGACACTTGTCACTTCCTCAGAGAAAAAAGAAAGGAAGTTGGAATCAAAATTTCTCAAAACATTTTTTGTTCTCTTGCAGATTGGGTAGTTTTTAAGAATGTTAATAATTTTTTTGTTTGTACTAAAAGGAATTTGCTGAAAATTTGCTTTAATGAACAGAGTTCTGATAGGGCAGCTACTGGTCTTGATTATTTAATGGGTTCAACTGGGAACCTCCTGAAAGGCTGAGGTTTTTATAACCCAGAAGCACAGTTCTGCCAAACCCACCTGAACCTCCTTCATCCTTTCTTACAAACAGAAAATTAATGTATTTACTGCTCCTCAGCAGGATCCAGTGGATTTCTGTGCCACTGATGCCCACCTGGATGAGCCAATATGTGGCTCCATCCCAACTCAGGATTTTCTATGATTCCACATCCACTTCATTACTTTTTCTGCTTCCTGGGCTAATAAACACAGACAAGAGATAAAAGCAGGACTGTTTGCTTCATTTCTCACAATACCTGCTAATGTTTTTTCCAGCACAGACTGGATCCTTTCTCCTGGCTGGGAGCTCTTTCCCCCTGGGAGTTCCGTGGCACGATGCTCATACTCTGAGAGGCTGAGAAAAGCAAGTGACATCTGATTTTGTGTAGAGCATGCAGAAAGCATCAGATGTGTTGGCAGGGTCTGAAAAGCCTCTCTGAGGCGTGCCATGGCTGCGCTGTGGAGTTTCTGTGCGCTATTGACTGGCTGCAGCTTGTTGCTTTACTCCTCCAAAAGAGAACCCATTTCACAGCGGGCACAGGGGACACACACAGATGAGGAAAAGGAGTTTTAGCTCTTTTTCTGTGCTTTCTAAGGTGCTCCCCAGGCAGGTGCAGGAGTGGTTCCTCCTTGCCCTTTGGTGGTGTCCCCATTGTCCCCATCCTGTCGGGGACACTGGGGGATGCTGAGCCTGCTGTGCCCTCCTGGCAGCTGGGGCTGTTCTGTTTGGGCTGTGCTGGGCTTTGTGTCCCAGATCAGCGTTACAGCCTGGGATAATCCTCACCAGCAGTGGCACAGAGATGTGGGGAGAGCTGCTGAGCACTCTCAGAGCTGGCAGCGGTGCCACCCAGCCCCAGGAGGGTTGGTGCTCATGGAGTGTGGCAGGGCAGTGTCACAGACATCTTTCATGGAAAATCTTTTCTTTAGGATTTTTCCTCCTGAGAGGCTGAGAGGCCTCAGGAACAAAATGCAAACAATGGTTATCTGCTGCTGTGGGATGCAACAGGTGCATCTGGGATTGGTCTCATGTGCTTGTTTCTAATTAATAGCCAATCACAGACTCTCTCTCTGAGCCACAAGCCTTTGTTATCATTCTTTCTTTTTCTATTCTTAGCCAGCCTTCTGATGAAATCCTTTCTTCTATTCTTTCAGTATAGTTTTAATGTAATATATATCATAAAATAATAAATCAAGCCTCCTGAAACATGGAGTCAGATCCTCGTCTCTTCCCTCATCCTGGGCCCCCTGTGAACACGGTCACAGAGCAGCTACAGGGAAAACAGGGAAAGCTCTGCTCCCCCTCCCCAAAGGGCAGCACGTGGTGGTTTTCTGTAAATGCTGGGATTTTTCTGCACATTTTGCAAGAACCCTGGTGTGTCCTAATGTACCATTAATATTGGGGGAAACTCAGCACTTTGCTGGATATGGTTCCCATTTCAGGTCCTTAGCCTTGGCTGCCATGCCTCTGTAAGAGCATTTGTGGTCTCTTTCTGTGCTGTGTACTTAGGTGCGCTTAAAAGCAGGGAAATATTTTATGCCATGGCACAGTAAAATAGCCAACAAAAACACCCCACTTTCAGTTTCTGCAGAGCGAGCCTTTGCATTGTAGTGAATCCTCCTTTGAGCGGAACTCAGCAGTGTTACCAGCTGGGAGAATGCGCACAAAACTGGGTGAGGACCCATCCTAAAAATGAGTAAAGCTCCAGGTTGCTTTCACTGAGGTTTTTATTATTATTCCTCCTCTGCAGCTGAAATCTTGTAGAAATGGAGAAAACTTTGCTGTTCCTCATTCAATTGCACTGAAACTCGTTACTGGTGAGATGTGCACCCAGTGTCTTTCAGTCCTCCCCTGATTAATTGAAAACACTTTTCCTTTTTAATCCCAACTCCTGGAATCGGCAGATTTGGTGTTGCCCTGGTGTTTAGGTGTGGCAGAATGAAACCAATGTTTATTTGTCACACTTTTCCTTTTTAATTCCAACTCCTGGAATCGGCAGATTTGGTGTTGCCCTGGTGTTTAGGTGTGGCAGAATGAAACCAATGTTTATTTGTCACTGAGGGGTTCGGGCAGCTTTTGGTGGCTGGAAATTGAGGGGGACAGAGCTGGTGGCAAGGGATTGGAGGGGTTATCAGCAGAAACAGCTGTGGCTATTGGAATCAGTGTGACTGAGGGTTGTGTTCCAGCTCAGTGCTGCTGTGTGACCCCTCCTGCCCTGTGCCACCCCCAGCTCTGCTCTGCTCTGTCCCTGCCTGGGGCTGGGGCTCTCCTTTGGGTTTGTTTGGGTGTTTCTGAACACAGCACTGCACATCTCAGGTGCCTCTCGTGCAGGTTTGATTTGATTCTGAATCCTGTGCAGGAAGCAGAGTATTCTCACAAGGGATCTCCTCCTGCAGCTGCTCTTGTAGCTTTATTGATCCAGGCTGTCCTTCAGCTGGTCTGGACATTATAGCCCTTTGTGCATAATATCTCCTGACATGTTACCAGCAGGTAGCAACCTGGGCTGCGCTTTGTAACTCTTGTACTCACTGGAAGATATTAAATTTGGGGTTTTGGAGGGAGAGCCTGGCTGTGCTGATGTTCTGCAGTGCAATATCTGCGGTTATAGCACGGTGTCCTTGGGCAGGCACACAGGAGGGAGCTCTGCAGGGGCTGGGGGCTCGTTCCTGGCCTCAGCCAGCTGGGCTGTGTGCAGGGAGCCCTGCAGGAGCCCTGTGAGCCCTGCTGCTGTGCACAGGCTGTGCAGGCTCACACCCACCCTGCTGTCGGGGCGCTGGGCTGCCATTGCACTGGCCCTCGGGCACAGCAGCCACGGAAAAGCTGATTTAGGGCTGCAGAATTGACCCAGCACACAGACCTCACCCGGTGCCGCTGCAGTGGCTGTGCCTGGGCTTCTCAATGAGGCTCACCAAGGAACGATCCTTCACAATCCGGGGCAATGAAGCAGTGGAGCTCTGGAGCTGCCGTTCCTCCCACCAGGACTCAATAGCTGAAGGTTATTTCGGAAACGTTTCCATTTTATCACTGGAAATTTTTGCCTTTCCTGCCTTCCCTGAGCCCCCTCCCAGCTGAGGGACACGAGCAGCATCATTCACAAGTGCTCCACCAGAATTCATTAGAGCAGGGCTGGAGGTTTCATTATTCTTTAAGGGTACATTAATAAAACTGCTGTACACTTGGGCTTTTTAATACTATATGAATTATTCTGACAGTCAGTTTGCAAAGCCAACATATCAATCATTAAATTAAAAATGTAGTAATATAAATTAGTGTGATTCAGGAGCTGTAGAACATGTGGAACAATATGCTCTCTGTTTGGAAACGAGTACAGATCTGTCCTTCAAATGAGAAAATACAGCAGGCAGGGAGATGCAAAAAATGGCAGTGAATTTCTCCAGCACTTCATAAGCCCAAGTGTTCCCACATATCAGATAGCACTCTTGTGTTGTCCAGATCCCCATTATCCTTTCTGCAAATATCACAGCAATCTTTAATGATCACCCAGAATGCTTGTTTGCAGGCAGAGGTGTCATTTGTGAATTGCCTGACATGGTGCTTGCATCTGGGGACGAGGCAGCAGCACAGGAAAATCAAAACACGTCTCCCCACAATTACTGCCTTTGTTTGCTTGACAGAAGATGCAAAGGAAATATTTTGCACAAACCCCACGTGTCTAACTCACCACTTGATGAAGTAATGCCTCTCACAGGTTGCATCAGTGCTCTGAACCCAATCTAGCTGGCCCTGGTGGCTCCTGGGCTCTGGGGAGAGATCTTCTATCTGCTCCATTCACGAGAGCAGGCAGAAATTATTTTGCCTTTAATAAATGTGAGGCACTAGATGAAGTATGCAGGACAGCCTGCTTTTTCACTTCTTTGAGCAGAAAGTTCTTTTTAAGCATTTTTTTCCCTTCCTCTGCTGATTCTGTGAAAGCTGTGTGGCTGTGAATAATGGGCTGGAGGTTTGAAGGAGCCCAGCGAGATAATGAAGCTGTGGCTGAGGTGTGGGACATTTTCAATGGCAGCTCTGCCCAGGGATTTCTCTGCTCTCTGAATTCCATTCCAGCCAAGCTGCTTTAGAGCAGCTTCCTCCTCTGCAGATAAAGCCCTGCCATGCAGAGCTGGGCCTGATGGGCTTACCCAGGGCAGGGCGCTCAGCCTGAGCAGGGCCAGCCTGGAACGGCCCTGGCTCTGCCTTCAGCCACCCTGGAACCCCTGGTCACCACTGAAATTTCTGCCTTAGTTCTCTCACACCTGTAAGAATCCGTGCCTGGATGCATTTAGTGCAATAATTATAATATTATATAATTATTATATAAGATTTTAAGATATATTTTTATATTTTACAGTATTTTAGAATATTTAATAATTTACAATATTTTTTAAAATAATAAAAATTTATAATTTTTTCTATTTTATAATATTTTTAAATATTTTATATTTTACATATAATTATATGTGTATATATTATTAATATATAATATATATTATAATTACTATAATAATTGTAACAATTATAATATAATTATAAATATAATTAATCTAATAATAATTATAATTATTATATATTATATTTTATATAATATATAATATTATATAAAATATATTATATTATATTATATTATATTATATTATATTATATTATTATTTTTATTATTATATAGAATTATAATAATTAGTGCAACACACACCAGCACAGTCAAGAGTGCCAGTAGAGGAAAACAGGCTTAAGAAATATGTTCCCAGGCAGGACAAGGTGTTAATGACCCATTTCAGGCTCAGCAGCTGCTGACACCAGGAAGCACCAGGGTCTGACCTGTGCAGGTCCAGCTGCCCGTGCAGCCCCATGAACTCGTTAACAATAGCTGCAGCCTTAAGATATCAGATGCAAGTTATTATTGGGGCTTTCCACTAAGCACAGATTTAGAGTCCCTGGGTGTTTCTCAGCTCTGGTCCTTTCAGGGCTGTGATTTTGATGCAGAGGTAAAAGCTGTTTGTTCTTGTTTGCTCCTTATCTGTGCTCCATAAAATGCATGAAATATCACAGTGGTGGAATAAAGGCAATAATCGTTTCTAATAATGAAACTGTTCTGAAGGCAAGACCCAGATTTCTCGCAGAGATAGTGTGCTGAAGTATTTGCATAGTAACTGGGCTATAATTACAGATTCATCTCCTTTATGTCTCCGAGCTCTCAGGCTTAAGTAAGCAGATCCTGGAGCAGTGGCTCTTTGCCGGGGTGGCAGGCAGCATATGCTGAGCCTGTGTGCACTGCTGCTCTCACTGTGAGTAATGAGTGTTGATAAACTGTTTACTGGAGCTGGCTCCAATTCAGCTTTTGTGCATTGGGGGGTTCTGACAGTTCAGAGGCATTTCCACTTTCACGTAGGGGAATACCTGTTTGGGATTCCTCAAAATTTTTAATTTCTGGGTTAAACCAGCTTAATTTTGACTTTTTAAATTTGGCAGTTTTGATCCTGGCATTTTTCATTGAGTTTAAATTTTATTCGTTTTATGAGACAGCAGTGGCCATTGAAAAATATACAACACAAAGTAGCCAAAACTTTGGTTTTGTTTTATTTAAAAACCATTATCATCAGCAGTCACTTGCACCTGCCTGATGAAATATCTCCTCCTGAGGAGGGTGTAGGACACAGCCCTGAGATGCTGAGTGCTGGGGGGTCCTGGAGTCTCACACTTGAATACAGACAATGCCAAGCAATGCTGCTGCACAAATAGTTTTGGTTTCTTCTTCTTGATGTACTGGCAAATTTTAATGCTGATAGAAAGAATCCTTTAACTTTGGGCTATACAAAATTCTGAGTAAAAGGAGTTTTAGGCAGAACAGTCTTTGCCCCAACTCCAGTTAAGCTCTGTCCTGGGTCTGGAGTTGCTCCTTGGGGACTGAGAGCTGCAAATCCCAGAGGATGGGATTGTTTGGGGGATTTTTAGGCACAAGAGTGTTGGCAGTCTCTGTGTCACTAACTTTATTCTCCCAGAAAAACCAGCATGCACAGCTTAGATGTTTTTCCTACTCTGCAGAGAGATTGCTCAGGAAAAGGGAGAGTGGTGTAAGCTTGAGAGGCAGAAATTCTGTGTCAAGGTGACTGTGAGGGTCGTTGTTTCCTTTCAGGTGTGTGCCAGGCCACTAAAAACCTCTCTGGAGAGTTCAAGAGCATTTCTATTTCCTCCCTACAGTCTGGAGTTGTTTGTGCATTTGTGCACAACTGGGTTACAGGGGGGCTCTCTGTCCCTTTTTACTCCCACTGGCCCTTAGTGGTGTAAGGTACTCCTGGGTTTAATTGCTTCGTGCACCTCAGAAATTGGCATTTCCTTATTGATATAAACTCATTATTACAGAGCAGTAAAGGTGCAATTCTCTTGCTTTTCTTCATCGTGAGGAAACTTCTTTCCTTCCCCTTGAGCCTTTTACCCAGCCAGGGTCCATCCTGCTGTGGTTGTTTGCAGCTCCAAAACTGAGCCCATCCTTGTGGTGTTTTCCTCGCCGTAGATTTCGTGGCACCAGCTTTGATTCCATCTCCTCTGCTGTGAGACAGACTTCACTGCTGGAAAGTGCAAAACATCTTCCCCCTTTAAGGGAAGATTTGGAATAATTGGCAAAATAGCATAACTAATGCAGGACCAATAACTGAGATGTTCAGCTGGTAGATCTGCTTGGAGTTTGGCACAGGGCACGTGCACGCATCCATTCAGGCTGCTGGGGCAGAAATAGGTTTGTCATTTGTAACAAAGGAAAATGGGGGAAAAAAATGTTGGACTTCATAAGAATCATTCTAAAAAGTCGGGAGGCTCTCTGAACCACTAATTAAACAGTGCTGAAAACCAAAGAAGTGTCACAGAATCTGAGCTAACATATATACTGTTCTTACTTTAAAGAGGTAAAGAAGAATGACCAGGAAGCTGTAGGCAAATTGGCCTGGTATTGATTCTGTGTAAAATAACAAAACACTTGATTCAGAGTTCATCAGCGGGGCTTGGCAGCTAAAAATTTCATTAACAGTAGCAGTTACTTGGAAAATACAGACCTTGTCAGACAGAAAATTAGCATCTTTTTTTAGCTGTGGGTGTTTTTTAGTTCTTTTAAGTGGATTATGGACAGGTTGATAAAGTCAGATTAACGGACATTGTATGCTTGGGCTTCAGAACTTAATACTGCATGACATTTGGACTAGAAGCTTGGATTTAGCTGTGTGTCTTTTAAAAACTGAGTCATTGGTAGGTATCAAAATGTAGTTGTGAAGAGAGAGATCAGTGAGCAGTGCTCCTCCTGCAGGGCCAGCGTGGGGCTGAGCTGTGCCCTAACATTTAACATTCTTTTCAGTGAATTTAATTGTCCATGTAATTTTTTTTTTTTTTTTTTTTTTTTTGCGGAGCTTGCAGGCTTTGCAAATATTGGCAGAGTAGTAACAAAAGAGAAGACAAGTTGCTTTTATTGAGTTCTCCAGGTTTGTTAGTCATTTGGCCTGTCTTTAATAAAACCAGTGCAGGGTAACGTGTGGGAGCAGCAAGTGCAGATTCAGGGCTCTGGACTTTGTTAATTCACTCCACTGGCAGAAGAAAACCCCTAAATATGAGCCCCCAGCACAGGGCTGTGGCTGAAAGGGAGCCAGACCAAAATAAATGAATAAAGTTTATAAAACAGAGGTGGGAAAGGGAGCCTGGTTTTGGGTACAGCCTTACCAGGACTGTCACTGGAATGTCTGAGCTGCTTCTGGTGCCAGAGCTCCAGAGGGATGCAGACACAGCCAGGAGAGCTTTTAAATGGGTTAGAAATGTTCCTGGGACTGGAAGGGAAGTTTGTGTCTAGATTATCCTTTAGTTAATTTAAGAAGAGGCTGGGATTACAGGGCTGGAAGCAGAAAAGCAGAAGGAGAGGAAGGAGATGGATCCGTGCCTGGGCACTGCAAGGATGTGCTTGGACCAGGCTCAGTAAATAATAATATCTTTATATCTCACTCATGTGGCTCCAGCAGACTGCTGCCACAATTAGACTGAGCACATTTACTTCCACTATTTTCTGATTATGGGACCTCACGAGGATTTTGTCTGTTTTTTCAGCCTGGGTGGACTCCATCTGTTGGGACCATGTTGACTTTGTAGGCTCAAGGCTTGGTCTCTCCTTTACCTATTGAGTATTATTTAAGTAAATTTAGAACTGAAATATTCATTTCTGATGATGGGCAGACTGGAAAAAACTGACTGAGCTGAAAAGAAAACAAACCACCAGGTGTAGCATGTGGTTCTGTGGAGGCCTGGCTTCTGTAAAACCCAGAAAGATCAGCCCAGGTAATGCACCACGGGGACCTGGATGTGTGTGACTTGCATCACTTGGCAGCACTAAAAATGGATGCATTTTGTGCAGTTCAGGTTGAATCATCCCGATCCATCCCTCTGGTAAAGACATTAACTTTTATGCTCTGGTGTTTTGGATTTTGTGTTACATGAAAGGTCAGAGCAGACATTTTCAAAAGTCCTTTCTGGCTGAGCTTGTCTCTGAGCTTGGCATGCCTTTGAACCATGTGGAAGCAACAAAAAAAATAATAATCCCACAGACCTTGAAGTGGTTCCTTATTTACATAGTGAGGAATTCAGTATAAAAGGGAATAGGTTGAAGAAGATGATAAAAACTCCTGTAATCCACCTGTCCCATAGCTCTGTCCCAACAGCTGCACATCTGCTGGGCATCCCAGGGCACAGCAATTTGGGTGGGCTGGGGCACTGGTGCTCCCACCTCACCCTGAGCATGTCAGGGCAGCTGGGTTCTGTCCTGGAGCCTTCCTGACCTGATGGGGAATGGAGGAGCAGTGAGAAATAACATTTCAACCAGAAAAAACCCGACTTGAGGCAGGTTCATCAGCCATTTTTGGTGGTGTAAAAGAGACTTAGCTGACTTTTATGTTCCTGAGGCAGAAGCATGAATGCAGGATGGATTTATTGCATGTGTGCAGTGGCCAGCCCGTAGAGCTTTCGGTGCTTTGTGCCAGAAATGCACTTTGAGAAAGCTCCAGTAGGAACAGAGATAATGGGCCACTGAAATGGGTGAGAATCGTGCATTTCCAAAACAGCACTGTGCATTTCCAAAACAGTGCTCAGCTCAAAGAATGCATGTATTCAGCTGATAGAATGCAACAGTTCCAGGGGATAAGTAAACAATAATTTTTTGGGGGATGGAGGTTAGGGAGGGTGGGGACCAAATACAGAAACAAGTTAAATATAGCAGTTATTTCCATTAATAACTGAACTTGTGATAGCACAGTGCTGGTAATGTGCCTCAACACAAGTTTAATACTACAATGAAATGGTAATTCTCTCAAAGCCCTGCATTTTAACATTAAGGACGATGGATAAAACCCACAAAAGCCAGGCATTTGAGAGTGAAGGCAGGGAGGCTGTAATTAGCTCCATGCAGGCAGTGCAGCAAAACAATGTGCAATAGGTAGCATTTTTATGGTTATCTTGCTTCCATCAAATACATTAAAATTTTAGCAGGATTACAGCATGCTAATGAACTAGGTTATACTTTAAGCTCTAAATTTGACTTTATTCCCATTTGTAGTTTAAAGCTGAACTGGAACCATCATAGGTTTTCATGGGTTTTTTTGAAGTACAACAGGTATCCTCTTTATATTTTCTTCTGCGTGTTTTATTTCCCTTTTTGATGTGTCTGGGGAAGATGACAAGATTAAATCCCCCTCACTGGAAGGATTTAATTGTGAATGTATTTAATTACTTCCTCCTAACCGGCCCATGTGTGCAGCTTTTCACAGCCAGGATGCTGCCATTTCAAAATGGAGCCTGCTGAAACTTCCATCTCTGGCAGAACTGAGCCAGATTACACAGAGCTCACCATGCAAAGGCGGATCAAAAAATTCTCCATGCACAGCCCAAATATTTGTCTCTTAGGTTAGATCGCGCGTTTTCCTTTTTTTCCGGGTGTGTTTGTAAAGCTGAGAAAGGGACCAGCAAATGCCAGTTGCTAGGATCTGTCAGATCTTGTGTCAACACCTGTTTCCTCAGGAGGAAAAACTCAGCCACTGTAATTAGAAGCTTGGAAATTAAATATTTGCAAAGCAGTCCACTCCTACTGTTTAATTGAGAAAAGAATTCCAATCTGCAGGACCATGCCAGGCCCTGCTCATTAGATTGGGATGCTTCCATGTGATTTCTCTTGGTTGCTTCAGTGCTTTAAAGCATTTGCCCCTCAATATAATCCTGAGATCAGCTAACTTTTATCAGTGATATCCTCATTTCTCAGAGAGCAGAGCACACAGGCTGTGGGCCAGACAGGAGGGCTATGAAAAGGGTCCCTCTCCTGCAGTTTGTGGAGGATTATCTCCCAACATTCTGCAAGCAAACATGGATGGTTCTGGAGGTCAGGCACCAGTGAGTTCACTCACATTGCTGCTGGTGTTGCTGTGCTGCTTCCAGCATTTGCTCACCTGGCCTTTTGTGATCTGCAAATGCTCCCTGTGCAGCCCAGGATAAACTGCAATGTTCTGTGCTTGTCTCACCCTCCTCCTTCGTGGCTCTGGGGCTGCTCCTCTCTCAGCAGCGTGTGTGTTATTTGTGTGCTCCTGCAGACACAAACACAAGCTGCTCTTGATAGCTGCTCCCTGATTCTTCTCTGGGTGCCTTTCTGAACCTGGGGGCTGCCAGGGCACTGGCACAAGCCCAGGAGAGAAAATGCTCCCTGTTCTTGGGGGAACGGCACAAATCCAGGAGGGAAAATGCTCCTTGTTCTTGGGGGAATGGGACAAATCCAGGAGGGAAAATGCTCCTTCTTCTGGGGAGAACGGCACAAATCCAGGAGGGAAAATGCTCCTTGTTCTTGGGGGAATGGGACAAGCACAGGAGGGAAAATGCTCCTTGTCCTTGGGGGAATGGCACAAATCCAGGAGGGAAAATGCTCCTTGTTCTGGGGGGAATGGCACAAATCCAGGATGGAAAATGCTCCCTGTCCTTGGGGGACTGAGCCCAGCAGATGAGCCAGGCTCAGAACTGGCTGGGAGAGCTCAGCCCAGGGGGCTCAGTCCCTCAGGGCACTGCAGGGGTGTGAGGATGATGAGGAGCTCAGCTCTGAATGTCCCCTCTGCCACTGTCCAAACTATAGCCTCCGGGTAGGCCCCATGGGTGAGGATGATGAGGAGTTCAGCCCTGAGTGTCCCCTCTGTCCCTGGGGTCACTGTCCTGCCTCAGGGCACTGCAGGGATGAGGATGATGAGGAGCTCAGCCCTGAGTCCCTGAGGCCCAGTCCCTACTGGATGGAGGTGTCTGCAGTGATGGCCCAGCCAATTCCAGCCCCTAGGAGGGCAGCAGTGCATTCCACATTTTGTCATGTGTACAGCTGTGTGCTCACTCTGCTTTTCCTTCCCAGCTCTATTGAGCTGGCTCAGAGGTATTTTGCAGGTGAAGTTCCCCAGACACCTTTTTTGGCCAAGTGTGCCATGCTTGTGGTGCGGTAGCTCAGTTTCTTCCATCACCAGCTCGCCTGTTATCTCTCCCCCAAAGTAAATTTGATAATGCATTGATTTTGGAGGGCTTCTATATGGAGAAAATGGATGTACAGCTTGTCTGCAAGGAGTGATTTAGCGGTGGAGCTGTGTCAGTGCTGCTGCAGTCCTGTGTATAATTTCCCATGTGGATGCTTTTAATCGGGAATGAATGTGACCTACCTAGTAAGAGGCTATCTTATACCAAAATAAACCTTATGGATATCTCATAAAGATCCACCCCAGAGCTCTCTCCCAGCTGTAAGGTTTTAGCTGAAGCAGGCAGGGCCCTGTGTGAGTGGGGGCAGCTGCCCCTGACTTCTCTGCTCTTTGTTTTCTAATGGGTTCAATTAAGAGAAATTTAATCAGAAATTGTAATTTAAAAGTGCAAAATTCTGTCTGTCAGAGGGGCAGGGTTCAGTGTTTGGGGGCAGAGGGGTTGGGTGGGTTTCAGCAGTGCTGAGCTCAGGCTGGACAGACAAACAGCAATGCCCTGGAGTGTTCACCAGGGCTGAGGGAATTAATGAACTGAAAAGAAACTTTGTTCTTTGGGAGCATCAGGTACTCCATAGCTTAAAAAAATAAATTTAAAAAGTCTTAAATCTGTGTGGTAGAACCTACAAAACAGCTTTTCATCCCATCCCACTGAAAATGAAGTGTCAAAATGAAATGCCACTTCAGCAGTATTAATCTGCAATGTAGAGCTGAATTATAGTCTGAAATTTATGAGGCAGATTTTGGCCCTACCAGCTGAGGGAGAGAGGAGTGAGTGTTCACTTGCCAGAAGAGTGAGTGTTCACAGTTGTTTTCTCTGTGGATTTATTCAGCACCATTTGTCATGAATTAATGATCAATTGTTAATTCAATATTCACTTTTCCAGCTGCACTGATTAGATGCAGGAATCTGAAAAAATAAGTCACATGGCATTGTTTCTGTTGCCAATAAGATGAGTCTAACTTGAATAATATTTGAACAACTCAAATGATTCAAATGAGCTCATGGAAGTTGAATTTAAAATATTTCCTGTGCATCTTCACACGTACAAGCTTAACAATTTGTTTTCTCAGATAGTCACAACTGTGCTAATATGGAGAAATAATTGTACGTGCAATGCAAACTAATAATTGTGCTCAATATTTCCCATTCTTCACTTTCCACCAAGAAGTGTCACAAATTAAATACTTTATTTAAAATCTCCTGCTAATAAAAGACAGGTAATTGACTCAGCAGTGACTTTTGTGCTCAGCTTTTCACACTGGAGTAAGCTAAACTGGGGCCTGTTCCTCACAGTGGGAGAGCTTTGAGGGCAGGATGAAAGGCTGGTGCTCTTTGTCCTAAAGAACAGCTGAAATGGTGGATTTCACTGGAAAGGGGGGCTGGCACTCGCTGAGAGCCAATCTGCAGCTCTGAATGGGTTTGACTGGGAAAACTGCAGCTCTGAATGTGTTTCACTGGAAAAAATGCAGCTTTTAATGGGTTTTACTCAAAAACTGCAGCTCTGAATGGGTTTCACTGGAGAAACTGCAGCTCTGAATGGGTTTCACTGGAGAAACTGCAGCTCTGAATGGGTTTCACTGGAGAAACTGCAGCTCTGAATGGGTTTCACTGGAGAAACTGCAGCTCTGAATGGGTTTCACTGGATAAACTGTGGCTCTGAATGGGTTTTACTCAAAGATTGCAGCTCCTCCAGCTCCTCTGTGGGCAGTTGTGGGTGTGATGTGCTCTGAGGGTTCTTTAGGTGAGCACAGCTGCTCCTGAGGATGCAGGGAAGATGATGAGGGTAAATTGGGATTTATGGTGTGCTCTGGCTGCTGCCTGCAGAGGCACCTGGCTGTGAGTGGTGCCTCAAGCAGAATCCCAAAGAAGGGGTCGTTTCTTCTATTAGAGCAGGTGAAGATGCTGGAAAATGCAGCCAAGCTTCCAAGAACAGAGCCTGGGTGTGGATCCTTGGTTATCCTGGCAGGGATGATCTGGGCAGCCTCTCATTTGGGGTGTGAGATCAGGGGAAGGTCAGACCAGCCTGTGTTTGCAGCTCTGTTTGCGTTCACATCAGCTCAAGCAAAACCAGCATAAACCCAAAGTTCTGTGGCACCTTTAACCAGAGGGGAGCAGCACTGAACAAAGCCCTGAGCAGAAATTCCTGCTGGCTCCCCTTCTCCATGACTTCCAGGTACAATGTCTTGAGGTGAAACTCCACCATGATCTTCCATGTGAGCTCCCCCTGCTTGTCTCACGTCAGATTGGGCTCTCACAAGGCTCCAGTGACTGTCGCTGAAGTTTTAGTCAGCTTTGAGCAAACACTTGTGCTTTGCTTGCAGGGAATAAAAATCCCCCCTACTTGCAAAAAGCAAACTATTTTCTGTTAGAAATCAGTGTAAATAATGTCTGGATTGTGGAGTCTCTGGGAGGATTACAGGATTGTGTCTCTCCACGGATGCTGCCGTATCTGTATTTGCTGTATTTTGTCCTGTCATCTTGATCTCCCATATTAACACTGATGTACAGCACACAAAGAAATGTCACTTTCTGTGACTTTTATTGCTTCTAACTGCAGCTACATGTGCAATTTCCCTGAATCATATCCTGCTCCATTCACGTGTGTGCATTTGGAGGGAAAAGGGGAAGTCGCTTCAGTTGGGTGGAGTGCTATTATTCCAAATTGGATTTTCAAAGCAACTGCTTGTTTGTTTTGGGAGGATTTTTTTGTGTGTTGTTGTTTTGTTGGGTTTTTTTTTCCCCTCTACTGTGCAGGCAATTTTCAGACAATTTGCAGACATATGGCTCTGAAAAGAATTGTTCACACAGTTCCAGCTCATGTTGTCATTTAGTGGCTGAATTCAGTAAATGACACAATCATGTCTCACAGACTATCAGTGAAATGGCAACCACTTAGGATTATTTTGTGTATTTGGATTCAGATAATAGTGACTTTTCACTAGCTGTTCCATACAGTCTCACAAGAGAACTCACCTCTGTGACATGAGAAGCAGCAGTTTGATGCTATTCTGATCTAAAATGCTGGAAAGGTAATGCAGTTAGGTACAGCAGAGCTTCAGACAAGATCCTGAGGACAGTGATGTGTGATTATTGGCATTCTTGGAAGCAATCAGCCCAAAAACTTCTCTCAGCAAAGAAAACAAAGAACCACAGGCTTGGTGGAAATAGAAAAAGTAATTGAAATAAAAAGAGGAAAAAAACATCTCTGAGGAAGGACACTTTCTAAAGATCTTTCATGTTTACATTTCTTTTTTCCTTACTGTGAATAGAGCAGTGTGATGCAGGAACAGCAGGACTCGTTTGAAACTTGTCTGGGAGAGTTCTGCATGTGCAAGGCACACAGAATTTACCTTTTAAAGTAGGTTTGCTGCTTCAAGGTACCAAATTCCTAATGCCTTTATTCAAGTCGCTGCTCACAGAAGCTCTCTGAAATTGCCAGGAGCCTGGGCAGAGAGCTGCAGATGCTGCACCTTTCATGAGTCAAACCCACACTTGGTTTGTTCCTGGCACATTTGTACTGCAGAGAGCGAAACCGGAGATTTTGGTCGGCCAGTGCCACACGGTCTGCACTGTTATGATAATTAAATGATATTTGGACTTAACAAGCAAATGAGTTTCAGCTATTTAAGGAATTACTGGCACTCAGCTGGGAGCTCCCTCCTCCCCCTGCACCTGCCCCCAGCTGATGGGGGATAATTGGCCGTGAGTAAATTCCTGCTTTATTGCAGTGGGAGATTACACCTCGTACGTTAAGCCCCTTTTAATGGAGATGGTTTCAGTTTACACACTTTGCACTGGGAATAAATGCAGTGTTATTGTGCCTCAGCTGACTGGGGGACTATTTTCAGGCAGTTCAGTGTGAAACATCCTCACTTGATCATTTCCTTGTCTCTGGCCATCCCTACAGAAAGTTTCCCCACATGTTTTTAGCAGCACTTTTACATTTGTGGCAACATGCATTTTCCTTCTTTTTTTCATGCGTTTTCCTTCTTTTTTCATGAATTTTCCTTCTTTTCCCCCTCCCACTCTTTGGGGTTTTTCCCCTTAGCTAACAACCTCCAAATTAGCTGTTGATCCGAGGGTTGTGGAATCATTTAGTTGGAAAAGGCTTCTGCGCTCATTGAGCCCAACTCTAACCCAACACTGACCCATGTACCAGGTGCCACATCTGCATTCCTTTAACTCCCTGCAGGGGTGGCGGCTCCCCCACTGTCCTGGGCGCTGTCCCAGTGCCTGACAGGACTTTCCGCAGGGCTGGGGGCTCCAGTCCTCCTTGCAGAAGCAGCTGGGATGTCCTGGAGCAGTGTCACACACGCTTTCTGCCATTGCCCTTCAGTGTGGTGCTCCCAGCCTGGACGTTGGCTCATCTCCCGTGCAGCAGGCACAAATTCCTGTCAGAGCTGTCTCCTCTGCAGCAATGAGGCTGCTTGGGAACAACCTGTGAGCCACCAGAGTAAATTGGATGTACCAGCCGCTTGCTGCCAGCCTGTGTGAGTCCTTAGGAAGGCGGATGGCAGCAGGTCGGAGAGCTGAGCTGTCCTGGCACAAACTGGGCTGCAGGGTTTGAAATCGGCTCCCTGTCCCCATGGGCTGCAGTGCCCAAACCTTCCACACCAGCCAAACCGTCCAGTGGTGCATGGGCAGCGCTGTGGTGTTTGTATCTGAGCTTTCCCCAGCATAAATAGTTTGAAGAAGGTCAGAAAATGTCTCCAGGAATTGTAATAACAACTCACGATTTCATAACTCTCTGCTGGTTTTGTTGTCATCTTCTGTATGAGATGTCTGTGCCTGCCTGCCAATTTATTTATGTAATTCTTGCTGCAGACATAGAATTTTGAGCCAAATCAGTGTCCTTGTTCTGTTGTGCTTTAATTTACCTGTCACTTAACTGACACTGCAGCTTGATATTTTATGTATCTAGTCATTTTCCAGGTTTCACCAAATTTGTTGTTCCAGAAATACTGCACTTGCAGTATCACACCCCAGATATGTTTGCTCTGTGGTTTACAGTCATAACATGTGTTCTGATGCTTACACAGGGAGATAATCAACTCTTGTCTTCTTATCTTTATATTTTCACTCGCTTTTACCCTACTTAGAAAGTTTTTGCACACTACAGGTATTGAGACTTGTTTTCCCAGTATTTCCTCAGTGCTGTGTGTGTGCAATACTCTGGACTGAATTTGAATGCTTTCAGCAGAGCAGTGAGGTGTTGGACTCAGGATCTGCCCTTCATTTTGGGGGCAGCATTTTTAGCACAGATTTGTACTTGACAGTCTCAATCCCCATTTTTTTTTTTTATGTGTGCAGGTGAAATTAGCCATCTGTCATCCCAATTAAACCCCGTGTGTGGAATCACCCATTTCAGATAGCAGCAATTTTATTTGTGCCATCAAACAGGCAGTTTAATCTCCTGTGGCTAATGAGAGCAGCCTGCCATCAGGTTTTGTGACAGGTGTGCTGCCCTTGAGGCCAGGCTGGGCAGGGCAGGGCAGCCCTGTCAGGCCAGCAGGTGTTGGGGTCTCTGCTGCTCACAGTGACCCTGAGAAAAGTTCCAAAGTCTCTTTTCCCAGCCTGGTGTTTGAAGGAGTCAGAGCTCTTCATTTCTCGGTGTCAAGGTTCTTTATTTTATCTTATCTACAAAAAATTTTCTCCTGCCCAGCCGAGGTCCTTCCAGCAGGACAGTTCCAGGCACTCTGCCTGCCCCAGGGCAGTGTTATGTCTTTATACTAAAAACTGCGTGCACAATATTTACAATTACTTTCCAATACCCATCATCTATGTTAGACAGTGCACTTCTACTCCAAACCAATCTGTGAGTGCCACCATCACAGCAGAAGATGGAGGCCAAGAAGAAGAAGGAGAAAGGCTGGACATGCCCAGATCCCTCCATCTTGCCCCCTGCACCCCCATACCAAAAACCCCAAAATCTACTTTTCCACCCCGTGATAACTTCACTAATATTCTACCTAAATTGTTGTGGCTTGCTGGTCTTCATACAAAGTTGGTAATTTGCTCCATGGGTCATAATCAAACCCACAGGGGCATTTTGGGCTGTGTGCCAGGGTCTCTGAGCCCCCTGGCAGGGATCTGGGCTGCTCAGGACAGCCAGAGGGATGTGCTGGGTGCTGACAAGCAGGGATGCAGGAACCCCTGGCAGTGCTCAGCCTGGGGACCCGCTCTGCTGGGAAGCTGCTGTGCCAAAAAGCAGCTGGCAGCAAGCTGAGCTGGAGCCTGGCACAGCCTGGGCAAAGCCAGGGCACAGGGCAGCAGCACAGCCAGGGTGGGCAGGGAGCAGCATCCCCCTCTCTGGGACATCCAGATCCCTGTGTCTGTCCCTGCAGACATCAGGACAGACAGAACTCACTGTCCCAGGGGAATTCAGCAGGGCTGGGGGCTGCAGAAGGCAGGAAGGCACAGGGAGCATCCTGCAGTGCCCGTGGGTGCTGCCAGTGCTGCAGGGGAGGATGACAGACAGTGGGCAGAGCAGCTTTTGCTGGGTGGAAGAAAATTCTTTTTTGACATTTATTTCTCTTTTTTTTCCCCCTGGAACAGTCAAATATAGAAACAGGCTGTGCAGTGAGGCTGGATTGTCTCCATCCTGAGTGGTGCCCATGACATGAGTGGGTGAGGTGTTGGGTGAGCTGGGCTGATCCCACGGCTCTCCCTCCTCTAGCAGGAGTTTGGATCAGCCACTGCTCCAGTTTGCATCTAGCCTACATTTTTCTGTGGTACTGTAAAATATAACTCCCACTTAAAAAAAACCAAACTCAACGCAACAAGAAAACAAACAAAAAACTGATTAAATATTCCTGGGGGAAAAAGATACAAAAATGTGTACATGTAGTGGGAGATGGGGAGCCCATAATTCTTGTAGCAGAAATGTATCACCTTACAACTTACCAAAGAAAGAACATCTGAAATCTATTTAGGCTCTCAAAATAAAGATAAGTTGCATTTCAATGACCAATATGTGTTCAGATAAAATGAATTATTTATACATAGATTTCTTTTACACTTAGTAAAATGATTCCTTAGGAAAAATACTAAAAAAAAAAATTTAAAACATACAGACAATCCCCATGAACTTGATGATGCTTTCACTTATTTTTATAGGATACTTTGCAAGTCTTTATGGGGTTTTAGAAGTGCAGATGTTTCTAATAAATACATACAGTATAAATTCATTGGAAGCCATTGCATTTGAGCAGAAGAGAGAAAGAGAAGCAGCAGGCAGCCCTGCTGTGGTGTCAGCAATGAGCCCAGGGCAGAGCAGGGTGGGTTAGAGCTGACCCAGGCAGCAGTGACAAAATGGCACTGCCCAAAGGCTGGGCTGGCTTATTGGGGTGGGTTATTGGGGTGGGTTATTGGGGTGATCACACAGAGCAGAGAAATGGTTGAAATGTTTTGTGTCTGCTGTTTGTGCAGGACTGGGTTTCCACCGAGATTCTTCAACACACCCAGACTTACGTTAAGACAAAGAGCCAAGATTTTCAGATTTGGAAGAACAGTGATTTAAAATTAAAGGATTATGATTTATGGGATAATTACTCCCCATAGTAATTATTTTTCATGTGGGCTCCATTTCCTCTTCTGCTTTGGAGCCGAGGTGTGCAGCTCCTGGTCTGCATTAACATGAATATTTGGTTGCAATCACATTGCCAGGAATCATGTCATAACAGGCAGAAAAGCAAACCAAGTACATTTTACAAGATAAAAGTCTGCTGACTTGTGTCAATGTTATTTTCACATATAGTCAATAATTAGAATATTTCCATTAACTGTGAGCTACTGCACCGTGATAGATCCTTTCTAAAAGTGCATCAAAAAATCTACTTCATGATTTGTATGCATGCCACTTGTTCCCAACAATAACAAAACCACAGGAGAAATTGTCACTTCATGTGCTATTTCTGTCCCTAAAATTTTAAGCCAGTCTTCCATCATCTTCTTTTTATTTTTTACTTCAGCTTTGAAATCTGTGATGGGTTCACCTTGAGTGCTCTCTTCTGCCTTAACAGCTGATGCTTAACCTTTGTTCTAGATGACTATTCAGTGTCTAATTAGCTCGGTCTTTAAAATAAAAAACCCAACTCTATCCAGCATGTTATAAAATCCCTCCTACTCCCTCACCATTCTTCCTCCCCAGCTTCCTCATTTTGGTCTCTGAAATTATTCTGTATTGCTCCTTCTTTTGTATTATCCCTTGCAGAATCCTCTCTGATCTCCTGGTTACCACAATTTTCTTTGTTACTTTATTATACACGTGATTATCTTTTCCTGCAATTACAATATCTGGGCTTCTTCTGCTGCTGCTTTCTGTGATTGAGTATCACACTTCTCATTTGTAAGCCGTGGTAATTACCAGCCATTCCTGAGTGTTTCATTTGCTCCCTAATTTTGTTGACTACTTTTCCAGCAATGCAGAGAGTTCCTGTTTGCTCTCACTTCATTGCTCTCACTACACTGAGGCCTTTCCAGTTTTGAAATCTGTGATTTGTACTCTGATTTCTATTCCTTGAAGGCTCCTACTGTAGTCACCCCTTCCCTGTGACATTGTGTAGTCACAGCAGCAAATTTCTGTTGTTTGGGTGATGTGATGTGATGTGATGGGGACCTGCAGGTAGAATGGGATTTGGGAGCTGCCATTCCTTGCTCACCATCCACAGTGTTTTTAGTTTATTTTACCTTGTCTTCATGCTCTTTAGATGATTTGAATTTGGGAACTGAGGGGGAGAATCTGAGTGTCTTGCCTAGTGCCATGTTCCTTTACCTTCTTCCGAGCAGAATCATGGTTGTTGCTCTGTCATATTCTAAATTCAGGGTTTATTTTCTTGATAGTCTGCATGTTATAGATAGTGTTGGAACCAGTTCTTGGCTTTGTGCTGTTGCTCTGTTTATAAAGGTTCTGGAATGGAAGCAGCAGATTCAGAAATAAGATAAACAAAAGCTCAGGCCTTGCCCTAGGCTTACTGATTATTTAAAACAGGAAGAGCTCATCTGTTTTAAGGTTCAAGAACTTCTTTAACTAGACTTTTACTGCTCATGGAAGCGTTGTATTTGTTTCAAGAATTAGTCAGTTCAAAAGATTTTTCTTCTCTTTTTATTGTGCATATGCAGGAAAGGAAAAGGGACACACAGTGCTCACCTAGCCCAGGTACATATTTACATATACATAGCATATATATATATATATGTATATATATACACACACACACACACACACACATATATATATATATATATATATATATATATATATATATATGCTTTTTTGGTTTGCCAGGGAAACCTTTTTGTCAGGGAAACCTTTTGTTTCCCTGATCCATTTTCCCAATAAATACTTTCAGCTTCTCTTCTCTAATTACATTCTCTCTACTAAAAAAGAAATTCATGAAGAGTTGAAATTTCAAATTCCCAGTAATGAAGTAGATTTGAAAATAGAGAAGAATCAAATTTAGTTTCTGATGGGCCATTCCCATCCCATTCTCCCTTGAGTGCTGCCAGGTTTTTGGGGGGTGTGAGGGCTGTGTTGTGAGGTTGTACCCAGGGAGATTTTGGGAGATTTTGTTCCTTACACCCCCCTAGAGTGAAGGTCACAAACAGAGAGGTTTTGGGCTGCCCACAGCTCAGATTTGTGCCCACTTAGCACCTTTCTAGGTAGGTTTTTTTTTGTGCTTATTACAGCAACCTTTGCTCAATTTTCCAGCTGTCATAATCCATTTTTTTTAGTATGTCTGGAAGTATTTTTTTCCAAATTTAATGCATAAACATTTACAGTTCTCTGTAGTATGTTTCTTGTTCAGTTCACAACTCAGTGGTTGGCAAAACCAGTAGTTTCAGTGGCCTGAACAATGATAAACCATCAGAAACTTGCAGTGTGGCAGTTATTTTCCATGAATTAGTAAGTGAGCACAGAGTGAGAGAGGATGCTCATCCATTATCTGCCTCGTGCTGCTGCGAGCCAGGCCGGTTTGTGCAGCTCCCATCTCCTGAAATATTGTTATTCTGCTGCTGCCCTGTCTGATTCCTCTTTTCTTCCCCGTGCATAATTATCTGATGGTATCCAGCATTCCATCTCCTGGCTCTGTCTTGCATGCAGAACATGTTTCCCACAATCTGTTCCCTTCTCCCCGAGTGTCTTTCTTGCAGGAATCACTTTCCATTGACACTGAGCAGACACGGGGAGAGTCCTGCTGGGTGCCCTCTCTGTAACCTGATTTCCTCCCTGTTTGTTCCTTGGGAAATGGTTACCTGCAGTGTTTAAACACACTTTTAGACTGCTGATTCAGAACTAAACAACTTAAAAACCGTGCAGCAATGAGATTTGCGGGCCCATTTGGAGCGTTAGGGCTTTTGCTGAAAGCGTTTGCAGACAGCAGCAGCCGCAGTTTTTCTTCCAGAGTGGCAGAAAGTTTGGAGCAGAGAAATTAAATTCCTGGTTCCCCTGGCCCTGCCTTAGCCCTGCCTCTGTGTGGATGCTTAAATTGAAATAATTATGCATCTGTCTCCTGCCAGTTGTCTCTTTTTTCAAGCCTCTGTATGTTTTCCTTGACCAGATGGTTTCAGATATTAATTTCAAATACTCCTCAGGATCTGGACACCTCAGGGGTTTATGCAGGGGCTGGGGAGCAGCTGACAGCTCTGGGTCTAGCTCAGGTAGACACAAGTCTTTCCTCATATAGAAGACAAACAAACAAGCAAAAGGCCCCCTGCTAACTGGCATTTAGCAGCCTGTGTGAAATTATTTCAGACTTCCTTACTCAATCCTGAAAGAAATACCCAAGTGATTTGCTGTTGATATTAATCTGCATTTAAGCTAACAGTCACTTCAGGATTTTTCCTTTTTTTTGCAAACCTGGCATGCTGTGGTCTTTGAAATACTGGTGAGTTCATCCCACCATAGGGTAGGGCTGCACTACAGAGCTGCAATAAATTATTTTTGTCCAAATTAGAATTTAATTTATGATTTTGAAATATCTCGGGATGAAAGGTATGACATAAAATATCGCGTGGTTTATAAATCTCACCTGCTGCAGCTGGAGCATCACAGAAACCCCTGGAAAAGCAGCAGAGCTCAGTGAGGTGTAAGAGCTTTGGAAAAGTGTCATTTGGGCAGGATAAACAGAGTGCAAGTGCTGCCTCAACAGTGGTGGGCTCTTCTCTGGGTGTGGATTATGAGCGAGGTTTGGATTTTATTATCTCTGGGTTTGGATTATGAGCGAGGTTTGGATTTTATTATCTCTGGGTTTAGATTTTATTTAATGGATTTGGCTAATTGGTGATCTCAGGACTGTGCTCCTTGTCCAGGGTGTGAATTCCCACTGGGAATGACCCCTGCCAATGATCAATCCCCTTTGGATCCCACTCACACATCACTCAGGGGTTGCTCTGTGCCCTTCCAGCTCTGTCCTGTCTCAGTCCCCCGGAGCAGAGCAGCAGCCAGAGAGGATCCAGAGTGTCAGAGAGCAGCAGCAGAGGCACAGCCCTCCCTTTAATGCTGCACAGCAGAGATTTTCTGATGGGCCTGGACCTGTCTGACCTGGCTGTTCAGCTGGGGAGCAGCCAGTGCTTTATCCAGTGAGGTATTGGAGCTTTATTTCAAGGGGGTTATTTATCAGAAATTATGGGCTCTGTAATCCATCCTGTTCTCAGCATCCTGGCATTGCAATGTCTCCACTGCTTGTCTGTCAGTCATGTGGGGTTTTGGCTCTGGTCCTTGCAGGCATCAGTCCTTCTGCTCTCTTCAGCTTCTCATTTCCTTACCCTGCCCACCAACATCCCTGTGCTTTTTGGGGAGGAGAGCTCATAAAGTCAACACAGAACACACTGGAACCAGCAAGAAAGACCTGGACACCTTTTGCTTGCAGCAAATTCCTCCCAGCAGGCCTTGTTAGGCCGAGTTCCTTGTCCCGGCCCAGGGGCTGGCACCCCCCAGCCCAGCCCAGCCCACCCCAGCAGCATCCATGGGGCTGCTCAGCCTTCCAGACCTGCCAAGCACCCCTTGGCTCTGCCCCCTCCCTGTCCAGGCTTCCAGCTCTAATTAGGGCCATCCACACTGCTGCTGCAGCCTGCAGAGCAGAGCGGGGTGGGGAAATGAGGGAAGCAAACAACGGGCACGAATGGGCAGAATAACATCACTGCTCCTCTCCCCCTCTCCAGTAGAACCCATTAAATTTTCAGTGTTTTCGGAGCCTTCCCCACGTTTTGGTGCCCTGGTGCTACCTGGGGTTCTAGGCCTCTCTGTGCTTTCGCTGCCTTGCAGAAAATTGAATTCCTGGAAGGGATTTTTGATAGCATTAGAAGCACCAGGGAGGAAATGGATTTGTGCATCTGTTCTCTACCTCACATGCGCTGAAAGGCAGGCAGTTCTCCTCTTTGAAAAGCTGCTTTTTCAGGTGAATTTCTCACTGAGCTCTGCATCTCCTGGAGTGAATATTAACACAAATAGTGGAGTATTTAGTGCAGGCATTCCATCCATGGCACGCTGGATGCCCAGAGGTTCTGTCCTGCCAGGGAGGAGCTGGGGTGCAGCTGCTGTGCTGGGATCTGTGCAATCCAGGCTCCTCCACCACACAGAAACTGAACCCAGGCCTGTTCAGCTCTGCAGCACTCACAGGGAATGTGTGCTATTCCTGAAACACCCAGCAGAAATTCCTGCATTGCTCACCTGTGGCAAAGAAAGGGCTTTGGGGGAGCTCTGGGTGTGAAGAAGCAGATGGGCATGACAGTGAAATAGAAGGGAAATTTTCTTCAATTTTTCTTTTCCTTTACACATTAAACCCAGGGATTTTCCCACGGAAATGACTGGAATAACCTTGTAGAGAATGATATAAAAGTTTACAAGTGATGCTATTCGGGTTATGTTGTGTATCTCACTGAGGTGTAGCTGAACACTCTGAGCCCCCTCTGAGTTTTTATCTTTGCCTTGGATTTCATATAATAGTCCCAACATTCAGGATTTGGTCATTTATGGCTGTTTAAATGGATCCGGATGGATCCTTCCAAATTACACCAAATTTCACCTGCTGGACTTTGAAAGGTGTTTTGCTGCTGGTATATAAATTTCCCTGCTAAAATAGAATAAGTGCTGTAAGGAGGGGTGAGCAAATTCTCAGGGAAAGGTCATTTTCAGGGTCTGTCTGCAAAAACAGAATGGAGGAAAAAATCTGTGGTAAAAATGATGGATATTTCAGATTTCTGTGAGATTGTTTATTGCCTGTAAGCTCTGTAGAGGTGTTTCTGTGGATTCAGGAAATTATTTATAAACTAGAACTGTGTTTTTGCCTTGGGAAACTCAATCTGGCAAAACGTTCAGCAGAGCAGGGAGATTATAAAGAGTGCTCACTAATCAGTTATTTATTGGAATTTTAAAATTCTGTCCTTTTTATTCCTTGGAACTTTGGACACAAATCATTTACATATGGTTGCACTTTCTTGTTTTGATATAGGCTAATTTACCCGTGAGGTGTTCACTCAGATTTATTTTATGTAGGATAACAATAACATATTGCATCACAAAATGCTGTAGGCAGGGCCAGGATTTATAGCAACCCCTATAAGTAAATGAGAGTTTGAGTCAGATCTGGAAGAATTGGAAGTTAGTTCTTCATCTCTGCAGTGTGAACACATTCCTGCAGGGTGGAGAGCTCCCCTGCCTTTGAGCACAGAGCTGAATGTGGCCCTGCCTCGGCCTAATTCCATTTCACATCCACATCCCGTGGGATGCATCAGGACAAATTCTGCTCCCAGTCCCAGCAGTGAGCAGCCAGAAGTGCACAGAACGTGCAGATGAAATGCCAGGACTAAACTTTGAAAGTAACGAATGCGAATAAATAAAAATAAAGCCTACCGCCAAACATAAATAAAATAATAGACAAAAATAAGTAAAAATAGACTTCAAAAACGTGTCAGATAATACTCTGGTGTTATGCAGTTATCTGGGGATCTAACACATTTTGACAGAGTGTATCAGTCTGCGTACTCAAAGCCAAACATTTTATTAAAACAAAATATATCCGTTTTTAAAACAAGCTATGTGTTCTGTTCCCCAAAGAACCCTTTGAGAAAGATGTTGTTTGAGCAAGAATTTCTCTGCAAGTTGATGAATGATTTGAGCTAATAAAGTGGAAATACAATTTTCAACAAGTTGGGCTTAGTTTGATCACCAGTGCACTCCAGTGCACCCCTTTTATAATGATGCATCTATCTTCATGTGTCAAATAAATCCATATTTGTGCATTATCCAGTGCTGTGTGCTGGGTTTAATGAGCTATTGGAATAGTATTTCTGTATATCTGTATTTATATTCTCTGGAAATCACAGGAAAAAGCCTCTCAGGATGCATGTATGGGGCCAGGCTTTGTGAGCACACCCAAGAGTTGTTTTCATGGAGGGAAAGAGCTCAGTCCCCAAGCAGGGCAGTATTCCCCAAGCAAGCTGCTGGTGTGTGTTTGTCTGAGCAGGAAAAGCAAACATGGAATGGTTTGGGTTGGAGGGGCCTGAAGGAGACCTTGTTTTGCTGTAGGATAATTCCCCTTGCAGGGATTCATCTCTGAATGCCCCCAGGACACCTTGAGGGACCGGGGCAGTGCCTCTGCTTTCCACCTGCTGTGGCTATCTCTGTAAGACACCATGGAAACACAAATACTGCTCACTGCCCTTGGTGCTTCTTGCTGCTGAGGTCTCCAGGAGTGTGGGCATGCTGATTCTCAGGTCTTGGCTGATTCTCAGCTCAGAATATTCTAGCTCCTGGTGGGATATTTCATTTCCTTCAGCATCCTTCCAGAAGTGCCCGTGGCAGGGAGGGAGAGCACAGGCACCTGGACCAGGCTGTGCAGGGGCTTCTCACAGGAGACAGGGACTAGAGGCTGTGAAATAATAAAGAAAAGGCATTTGAAGCAAATCTGGTGCCCAACAACTGGAGCAGTGGCCTGAGGTGCCCTGAGCTGTGCTGGAGGGGTGAGGCACCATGTACCTGGGCAATGGGCAGCTCTCAGGTGGGACAGAGCAGCCAAGGAACTCAGAGAAACATCCTGAGCCCTTCTAGACTCTGTTGCTGCCATTGGCACTGTGCAGTGAGAGCGCAGTTTGGGACTGGAGGAATCTGTGAATCTGTGGGCAGCTGCAGGCATGAATCTGAATCTCAGAATTCTTTACTCTGCTGCACAGCAGTGACTGATTGCAGGTGGGCTGGGCTGGGGCTGTGCCTCATCAACACTGAACCACATCCTTTGGGAAATAAACAGGCACTGCAGGACTGGCTGTGTCCGTGAGCCTCAAATCAGCATCTTCTCTAAATAAACTGTTCCCCTTTAGACATGGAAACAAAGTTTTGCAAGTGAGAGATGCATGGATACACATCTGAAATATTGCTTCATGTTCCACCTCTAGAACTTCCTCTCCCTTTTATTTTGGGTCTGTGTGCTTGTCTCTCCAGACTGTGTTTGTGTAACACCGTGGGCTGCAGCAGCTGCTGCAGATGCATTTCCCCAGCGTTAATTTTACTGTATAAAATAAGCTCTGGCAATGTGGTAACTAGTTAATTGAACTATATAACCCTTTCTGGAATTTGTGTCTCCAAGCCAGTGAACAATATAATTCATCTCAGTTTTTATTAAAGTCCTAGTGAAATGGTGGGTCTGTAGTGGTGTATTAGAATGCAGAGAGTATGGTGTGTTACCAAGAAAGCCACCTCTCCAGTGGGCCCTTAATAAAATAAATGTTTTCTGATGGTGCACTGCTTATTTTTAGCTTATTCCTGTTTCAGCTCAGAAATATTACATCTAGAACAATTCAGAAAACTGTAAAATGTGTTTGGGGAGGAGGAAATGGAGGAGAAGGGAAAAGGTCACAAAGAGATTTAAATGTTAGAGCAAAAATTTAGAAATCTACATGATTGTTGCATGGCACGACATTGTGATCAGTGGAGTACAGTGGAAACACTGAATTTAGAAAGAATAAACTGCATAACAGCATGCTCCCAAACCATTTGTTATTTCCTAATTAAAGCTTGTGAAAGGGCAGTTTATACATGACTATAATAAGCTCAGTGTGGGAGATGTCAGAGCGTAAATCAGTCTCTTTCCAGCACTGCAGCTTTAAACATCTCTAATGACAAGTGCTGGTAGGTAGATGATACAAAAAGACTGTTTTGACAACATGATTGATTGAGATCTTGAAATATATAAGCAAACAAAAAGTGTGAATTCAGCAGGAAACAAAACCTGCGTGCTGCACCACATTTCAAGTGTAAAGAGAGTGAGGGGAAGCTTGTGGCAAAGAAACTTGAAAGCCTTACGTGAAAAGAAAAAGTCATACTCAAGCAAACAAGGAATTGCTACTCAAGTCAGGATTTACCTTAAAAATCTCAGAGTGGCTGAATTAAAGAGTGCACCCTGAGGTACCAGAGGGCATCTCTGGCTCAGTTTGGGGGCAGAACTTGTCCTGGGGTCACTGCACCCCTCTGACACCCCTGCATTCCCCAGGTGTCCCTGTCCTGTGCTGGCCATGCCCAGTCTCCTGCACTGAGCAGTCAGAACCAACATTTCACCTTTTTTGGGACAACAGAGCCATTTGTGGCAGCCCACTTGGCGTTGCTCACTCACATTTAAACTCTGTGCCACGGATGCTCACAGGAAGGACTTCCAGATGCATCCCGTGCTGGCCGCCAGTGGTTTCCAGCTGCTGGGGATGGGAGCACAACAGGTCAATGTTAAATGGTTAAATGCTTTTCCATGTACTCCCTCCTGGGCAGACATGGCCGAGTCCTTTCTGTGTCAAGCTGCTTAGTCCAGCACGTGGCTCCAAAGTGTCACTGGGGACAGAGGAGCAGGACAGGACGTTTAGGATTGCTTCCAGTTTCGTTTTGACCTTTGGAAGATTTGAGGAGCAGCCCCAGCAGGGTGCTTGGGTTCTGTGCACTCATCTCCCTTGGCACATTAGCAAAATACCCGTGTAATGAGGGAGCTGTGCCCCGGGGCTGTGGGGATTCTGTGAAGGTCACTGGGCTCCCCTGTGCTCTGTTTGCCTCTTCAGGAGCGGGTTTGGCTTTGTTTGGTGATAGCAGAGCCCTGCTTTGCTGCCTTGACTGGCTGGCAGTAATTTGTGATGTCCAGGGCAGTTCTTTGGGTGCCTCTCACTGCACCAGAGCATGGTCTGACAGCCCAGGAATGAACAGGAGCCTTTTCTGCAGAGCAAAACCAGAATGTGGCTGTTGGATGCAAGACTTTCATCACCCAGGTCTGTCACATCAGCTACAAGTCACTGATAAAGTTCTTGTCAGGCAGTTCAAGTGTGATTTTGGGGTTTTTATTCTTTGCCCTCCCTAAAGCCTCAACCATGACTTCTTTTCTGCTGACTAGAACTGGATTTCAAAGACAGCAAGGGATACCCAATGGATTTGTTCTTGTTTAGAATGGGTTCAAACCCAGAAGCTTTGAGTTTATAGGAATTTATATGGGTTAAGCTCTGAAAACATGTTTTGTGAACTAGATCTCACTGGGGTCTCTCTAGATTCCCCTCAGCTCCTCCTGAATTCAAACCTGTGTCTTAGGCTTGGAAAAATGCTGTTCTCTGTGGCTACTGGAAAGAGGAATATTCAGGCAAAGAGAAGCTGGCAGTACCTGGCTTTCCCAAGGGTTTATTTGTCAACCTGCCTCTCATTCCCCACTGCTGATGTTTTATTTGCATTTACAAAAGGATAGAAGAATGGAAGTTATGCAAATCCAGGTTTATTTAAAGTCTATGACTGAAATACCAATTTGATAAGATATTATCAGCATTTCCCTTGCCACAGTATCTGATCATTCCCTTCCTGCTGCCATCACACAGAACAGCATCAAGTAGATGTTCACTGAAATAAAGGTGAGCAATTTTATATTAAAAATTGCTTGTTTATCCAATAGTCAAAATCTGGAACTAGCTGAAACTAGTGCTCATGAAGCCAGACATTGTTGGGGTTTCAGTAAGGAGAGGTTTTTACTGCTGTGTCCAGCCTAGAATAACAACAGGAGCGAAATGCTGCAGGTGACCAGGGGTCAGGGTGGAATTTATAACCATCCATGAGCTGTGGAGCACTGGCTGGCCCTGGCTGTGGAAGGTGTAGATGTTTGGTGAGTTTGGTTTTGCCTTTTCCAGTTCCCTTTGTCCATAAAAATCAGTGCTGGGTGCTACCTGTGGCACCTGCAGCCTGAGAATTTGAGAGGCTCTGAGGGGGAAGAGCAGGAGGAATTATCTTTGTTTTTTCCTTGTAGCTGTTTTTCTGTCTTAATGCAGACCCATGCATCAAAGTGGCACAAACGTGGTCCCCAAATCTCATGTGCTGTGTCTGGGAGCTCTGAACAATGCTCAGGGAGCTCAGGATGAGCACTCCAGGGTCCTGAGCATCTCAGAGCTGTTTGTAGGAGGAGGTACCAGGATGGAGGAGAGTTTTTTATCATCCTTTGAAGTTCCACTCCAACAGCTGAGGGAGCCTATTTGATTTTTGTTTCCTTTCCTCTCTCCCAGCCCCAGCATTGCAGCAGCTCTGGGGAAGGCAGCCTGGTCACACAACCAGCAGACACTGACAGCTACAAAGGGCCATTGAACTCTCTGGGTTCTTTGGAGGGACTGTCTCAGCTCCAGATTAAAACCTGCCAGCTGCTCCCCACTGTTCCACACGCTGGCTGCAGGTGTGCCTTTCTGCACACCTCTGGCTATCCCTGCTTTGGATCTGTAGCTGAATCCCCCCAGCTGTTGGGTTTAGTGAAAAGAGGGAAGTTGCTGGAGAGTTGGTAACTCCATTTAACCTTCTGTGAGATAATGGCTGTGGGGTGTCCCAAAGCACCCAGATTGTCCTTCAGATACTGCCAATGTTAGGAAAATAGGATTTTCATTAACTGCAGCCGCTGATTTTTCTTTTCAAGAGAGAGAAGCCTTTCTCGTGCTGTGTCATTGTTATTATTAAAGGTTTGACTGTCCTGCACAGTGTATGGCAATGATGTCTCAGTGCAGAAAATCTGCTTTGCTGCTGCGAGATCACTCTGTTCATCCAAGATTTTTTTTTTTCCTTTCTACCTCCTGTTCTTTTGCCATTGCTTGCCAGTATTCATAAATATGTGTTATCAGCTGAACCTCTCCAAATTTCCCTGGCAGAATGTGCCTTTCTTTTCCAAAGGTCTCTATTTAATGTGAACTGCTCTCCAATCATTTCTAGCACCTGTTCTCTGGTTACATGGTGCATCAACAGCAATTTTAGAATTCTTCAGCAGCGTGACAGCTTGAAATTGTCATTTCTTTATGAACACTAGATGCACTGAAATCATGTTAGTGCAGTTGTCACTCTCCTTTGTAGTCAAACATTAGATATGTTTCTGTGAGTTTCGATGGGTGCTGAACAGTTTTTCAGGAAATGAGAAGGGGTCCTTAGCCCAGGCTGCTTTTCAGTGGTTATCCATAGCAAGGAGAATGCTTTTTGAAGTGGCAGATATGGACACTTCAGCCTAGGACACAGATGATGTGGCCTCATAAAGGACTTTTTGAAGCACTTAACTTCATTATAAATAAGTGGAATAACATTATCTTTACCAGCAGGGATTGAAAACAAATAATGTACTGGGGTTTGGTTTTTTGGTTTTTATTTTTTTTTATTTAATATATATAGAACTAAGGAGAGAGAGATTTTAGCTCAAACTGTAATGAAGTTATAAAATATGTGGTATTGAGCACAGATAGCATTCAAATAATTTGATTGTTTAAACACTCACATTAGGAGTGGGTGAATGCAGTCAGCTGGGTGAAGTGTCTGTGTCCTCATGGGTGGCTCCAGATATGTGCCAGCATATCCATGGTTTAGATGGCTCAAAGCTTCAGAGATTGATTTTACATCCAAGTGTTCATTGGCACATTCTGGATAGTGCTGGAGGTGGCTTTGATTGATTTTAGCTGTTTGTGTCAGTGGTTGAGAGAGTTCCCCAAACTGTCCATCCCCAGTTATGTAAGAACTGCAGAATATTAATTTAGATTGACTGCTGGGCAGCTCCTATCACTATGAGCAGTTACTTTATGTATGAATTAATACCCCTCTCAGTGTTAAGTCTGTCTCCAGCACAGCCAAAGAGAACCCAAAAATACCCTAAGAAACCATTTCTTCAGTGTCTTAAGCAGTTCAGCTCTTAATTGGTAAACCCTCACTGCTGAGGTGTGGGGGACTTGGTTTAGGATGGTAATGAGAGACAGTTCCTGGTGCTTTCAGTGAGATTTCCCTGCCTCTGGCCCTCTGCTCTCCTCTGACAGGCATGACTGACACAGTCAATACTCATAGTCAGAAAAATCCTAAATATCCATCTCTCTTCCTGGCCTGTCATGCAGGTTCTTGAACTCTCCCTTTGAAATCGTGGCTGCTGTTTTGTCACTATCTGGATGCTGCCATCTCTATAGCTGATCCTATCACCCACTTCCCCTGCCTGTATCTGCACGCTGTTGATCCAGTCACTCCTCACTGTCTGCCTTGTAAATATGTTAACATTGACATTTGCAATGGCTTGTTTCCCTTTGCTCTGCTCTGCGCTTATCTCACCTGGCATCTCTGCATTAATTCTGCTCCTCCTTTGCTGCCCTGCAGATGTGCAGACATTGTCTCACTCCCAGTCCTGTCCTTCTGTTCTGCTCCCTCCGCGCATCCCTCGGGGCTCTTCATCGCTGGAAATCGTCTTCTTGTTCCTACAACCTTTTGTTGTGCTATTTCACTTGATCTACTCATCCCTCTTCCTAATATGACCTTTATTTCCTTATCTGGGCTGTCTCTGAGATAATTAGTTCATATCTGCAGCGATCTTTCTTTCTTGTCTGCTGAGTAACTTCTGTGTTTTCATTAAGTTCTGCCAGGAATCCTGCCTAGAAAATCAGGTCCACAGGAATCAGTAGAGACACTCAATTGACTCCAGGATTTTACAGCAAGTCTTAAGCACTCTTTTACTTTTCCCTGATCAATAACCCAAATAGTGTCGCTTAAACTCTTCCCCATTATCAAATTGCCTTTTTTTCTTTTTCCCTGTTTGCAGTAAATGATAAGATTTTTGAGAAAGGTTTCTGTTTCAGTCTATTCATGTATAATAAAGATGCAGTGGTAAATAAATTTTATTTCATCATACAAATGGTCTTTGAACACAGAGGAAGAAATTATTTAATTTTGTTGTTTTAACATTTAAATGGACACAAACTGGAGGGAATGAGGAACAGAAGGAAAATATACATGATTGAACATTAATATTTTACTGTAAAAGAATTAAATATCCTAAGGAAATAATGAAAACTTCTTCCAGATGATAGTTAAAATTTGATGAAATAATAATAAAATTTTAATCTTCCAGTTGAATGAAAACACTCCATATGTTGTTAAATGTGCCTAAATTTGAATTCAATTTTGTTGGGTTTTTTGTCTCAGCCTGCTGCACGTAAAGATCAGTTTGCTGCAGATAAAGACCAGGCCATGCCTCGTTTGTGTGATCATCTGTAACTTTTATCACACACTTTTTCTTTTGGATCCTCCTGCTGCCCAAATCCTTGAGGGCAAGTCAGAAGTAGATGGCTGAGCAGAGTAAATTCCTGTGTGAGAAGCACTTGCCTGCTCACAGAACACATTGCACTTAAATACTTGGAGATTAAATACTGATCCTTTCTGAAAAGTAAACCAGTGCATTTAGGACCATTGTAACCACGGAACAGACACCTTATGGATCTTGGAGCATTGTTTTATATCTTATTTGTATTTTTCCATCTGCCAGTGCAGCTGTGACAGTGGAGCTGAGTGTCATTCTTGCACTTTGTGTTCTGCATCTGCTCCATAGCAGTTTATCTCCAAACCTTTTGTTCTGTGCCATTCCTCACTCTGTCTGTTCTGCACACTCTTGATCTTTCTTCTGTTTATCATTCCTTGCTCTCTGTACATATTATCGTGTACAGTATCCTTGCAACTTCCTTCTTCACATATGCTGAGACTGTTGAAACTGTCTTTTTGAAATCTTTTGTAACAGGTTCACTTCATGCCCTACACCTTTTATTAAAACTTACCTTTTATTTCTGTTTTCTTGAAGCTGTCATTATTCCTTCTAACAAGCACACTTTTATAGCTAGTACAATTTCACTTCATCTGGCGCCAAGGTCGTTCCCTCTGTGTCCACCATCATCAAATCTGTCCATGAGTAGTCACAGCAAATGAATAATGAATATTCCTTCAGAAGAAACTTCTCATCTGCCTGCCCTTTTGTTTTGCATAAAGTGCCCATTTCCCCTGAAACACCCTTTCATTCTGTGTGCAGCACCTACAGGCTGCTGTGATGTTCCTGCAGATCTCTGATGTGCTGAGTTTGTGTTGTAGCTCTGTGCTCCAGCCTGACGTGATTCCCTCTGTGCCAGGCACAGCCTTGCTCCCCCAAGGGATTAAAAAAGGAGCCTTTTGGAGCTGTCCCATCCTGGGCTGTGTTCTTTACCTGGGATATGTTTCTTTACCTGGATTGTTCCCTGCCTGGAATGTGTCCCTTACCTGGGCTGTGTTCCCACCACCCCTTTCCTGTGATCGGGCACTCACAGCACCCTTGTCTCGAGGAGCTCCCCGTGCGTGTGCCCTGAGCTGCTCTCAGCTGTAGCGGCAGCAGAGCTTTAGCAGGGAGATGCAGTGATGCTGCACGGGCAGGAGGGCACCAAAGGTGCCAGGACGCAGCTCCACAGCCTGGCACAGGGCAGATCCAGGGGCATCTGAAGAGCTGAGCAGGCCCTGGGTCTGGGGCTTTGCAGAGATCCCAGTTCCTCAGCGCTCAGCAGGCACGGCGGGCCATCCCTTCCTGCTCATTTATGCGTGAGGTATCTCTGTGCATCTCTGCAAAGGAATCTTCTGAGAAAATAATGCATGTGGCAAAAAGCCAGCCAGGGGAGCAGCTAGAGGAACAGTAAGCGAAGTGCTTTGATTCCAGGCATGAATATTCTAAGCAGACAGATACATGTCAACTTTACCTGCTACCTTTAGCACACGCGTTTTGTTTAAACTCGGAGCTGTGCACAAAACATGAGATGCTTTTGACACTCCTGCTGCCCACATTACTCTAACAACTCATCCGTGGAAGCTTTCTCAGAGCCTAGGGGTGTTGTACTTCAGTGTGTTCATTCCTCTCAACTTCTCCTGGCTTGTTTTTTTTTAAACAAGTTTAATGAAACACGTATTTAATTAGCAGCACGCTATTGAATAAATACAAACAGATATGCCCCTGCACACAGCGCTATTGAAGAAGAATATCAGTGTGAATTTTAAAAATTAAAGCCAACCTTACAAAAGGCAAATATGTTGAATAAATAATGGCTGCTGCTATTTACAAAGCACACAAACCAAGAAGGGAACCTCCCTTGTTAAAAAGGAGAAGACTGGGGGAAAAACACAGGAAAGCTGAAAGTATTTGCCATAGACTTTTATTTCTTTCTCTTTCGTTCCCCTCCTTTGGGACATGGTCTAGTTCTTTCTATTCCTCTGGTGGATGTGTTGAGGAGCCTGCAGTGCAGGGCTGAGCCTGGGTGCTGATGGAGAGGAGGAGGAGGCAGAGCTGCCTCCAGCCTGGGCCACGGTGCTGCCTTCACTTGGGCAGGTTCCTGTTCTTGGGGTGGCTGTTTAGACATCTCAGAATCTTTGAGGCTCTTTGGTGAAGCAGAAAGTACAGGCTGGAGCTATTTTTGTATCCCATTAATACCTTTGTTCCTTTTCTTTTCACCTATTTTCAGTATGTTCTGTTCCTGTTCTGTCTGTAGTGATGCTGTGCACTGAAGGGTGTTTGATTTTTAGGTATGACTAAGTTACACTGCTAGATCAGAAAAATTCTTCACAGGGCCAAATTTGGATGTATTTATCAAATGAAACCAGTCCTGTTTTCTCAACACAGATAAAACAATTATCACTCTCTAACATAGGGGCTATAGTCTCTAAAGAATTTTAGAAAACTCCAGAGGTAAACATGCAACAGAAGTACCAACTGTTTGCTGAGATTTATAGGAGTAATTTGTTATCATGCTTATTTTCTGCTACAATACTGAGGTTGGGAGCAATGATAAATGCATAATTCAAGGGCTTGCATAATGCACCCTTAAGTATTTAAAGATATTCCTGTAGGATCCTGACCATCCATTTCTAAGTTCTTAGTCAAACTGTGTATTTCAAATCACCTTTTTTTTTTTTAATCTTGAATTTTAAAAAGGTTCCCTTTCAGTATAATTATGATCTGTACTCTGCCAGCTTGTGTCTAACCAAACTCTTTGCCTTGGGGATTTGAGGACGTTGAATAAGTAGTGCTGTGGAGCAGCAACAGATTTTCTCTTAAGATTCAAACACAGAAATAAAGAGCAAACTAATGATCAAGAAGCAGTCTCCCACAGACCCCGAGTATTCTGTAATGATATACAGACATATTCCTGCTTTTCAAAACAAAAATATATCCAAGACTGAACCCAGCACTCATCTTCTAAAAGTGCTGCTTATTATTCACTGTTAGCAGATAAATGAAAGCTGTGTTTGTACCAGGTACATAGCTCATACATTCAAGCATATATTCAGTATTTATTCCCATCGCCCATTTTCCTCTGGGGAAGCTTTCCATGACAAGCTAAGGATCAGGAGGAGCCAGCAGAGGTTGTTCACACAGCAATATTGCAGAGCAAGGCCAGTTTGCAGCTCAGGGGTAGGCTGAGCCTTTTACTGGCATCCCTGCAGCCACACCAGGAGCCCCAGACTGTAGCTCCTTTACCTGTACCTGCTTTACCTGTACCTGCTTTTCTTGCATCTCCTTTACCTGCAGCTGCTTGACCTGTACCTGCTTTACCTGCAGCTCCTTTACCTGCACCTGCCTCATCTGCTGCTGCCTTTACCTGCATCTCCTTTACCTGTAGCTCCTTTACCTGCTGCTTCTTTACCTGCATGTCTTTTACCTGCACCTTCTTTTTCTGCATCTCCTTTACCTGCAGGCCTTTTACCTGCATCTCCTTTATGTGCAGCTGCTTTCCCTTCACCTCCATTCCCTTCACCTCCTTTACCTTCACCTCTTTTTCCTGCATCTCCTTTACCTTCACCTCCTTTTCCTGCATTTCCTTTCCCTGCAAGGCAGATCTGGAGAGCAGGGCTCCATCCTGCAGCAGTCCCTTGGTGAATGATGCCTCCATCATTCCAAACCACCCCACCCTTCCTTGTTCTTGCCCATCTCTGTGTGCTGGCCATGAGGCCACACGGTCTGGGCTGTCCCCGTCCCAGCTGTGCTGGCTGTGTCCCCTCCCTGGGCAGCCCTGAAGGCCTTGGCTCTGTGTGAGCGCTGCCCAGGGACAGCAAAGCCATCCCCGAGTTACCAACACTGCCAGCACAGCCCCATAATGGCTGCTCTGAAGAAATTACCTTCATTACAGTCAAATCCAGCACAACACTCCTGGGCTTTGTTCCCTCTTTTCCCTGGACCTGCAGGATTGAAAGGAGCAGCTCCTCCATAGGCTGGTGGCTCTGGTGGCTGCTGCTCCTGGCTTTGGATGCAGGGAGCAGAGTTCTGGAAAAAGAGCTGTTTCTGTAGGGAATAAATTCATGTAAAGATAGAAATTAGAGGAGAAATTCTTTCCTTAGTGCAAGATCAAAGGGAAGGACATGGACATAAAATTTATCTTTGATTGCTGATTCTGATCTGACTCTATCCTAGATCAGGTCTGAAGACTGGCGATCAGGAAGGATTTCTCTTGACCTTTCCTTATTTGTTGGGTTTTATTTGAGATTGTGTGTATGTGTGTTTATGATCTGGGTTTTGGTTAGTTTTGGAAGTTTTTTAATAGGAAAATTTCTTGAAACATAAGTAAAAACCTTGTTGTATATTTTGGGAGCGCTGTGCTCTTGCTGCATTTTGCCTTCAGGAGCTGTAGAGTTAGACCAGAGCTGAAGACTGGAAAATCCCACCTGCACAATTGCTTAATGCAGAACTGCTTTGGAACGTGTAATAGAGTCACTGGGGGAGTGCAGATCATCCTCAGGATCATAGCAGTGCAGGAATTCATCCATGAGCCTGTATCTTTATTAAGCTCAGCTTCACACTATTAAGAAGCCTTGAGATTGCCTGTCCTTTTAATGGACTGTAAGTTCACTTTCAAAATGATGCTATAAAATGATTCAAAGTGTGTCTGCCCAAAATACAGAAACTCTCATCCTGTGCATTCACCAAAGCAGCCAGAGTGCCTTGTGAAGAAAATAAAATAAGAGAATGTTTTATTATTTCTTAGATGTGGCATAGTCAAAGGGCATGCACATAAAAATATAAGTGTTGAAAAGAAATATGACAAAAATACTCTTCTAAAAGCTCCTTGAGGAATATCAGATGTGAACAGCATTTTCACATTGGTGGTCCATTAGTCCATCTTTCGCAATGAACCTGAAGATCAGGCATTGCAGTGCAGTCTGGACGCTTTCCCCTCATCTTCTGTTACTAAGCAACTTGGGTGAAAATGGAAAGATGAACTCACTGGTATTGATGTGGTGAGTAGGAGCACATCTAGGCTGCAAAACAGGATGTTGCTTTGGAAGAGAGAAAAATGATATTTCCCAATAACAATGAAAGCCCAAATTAAGCCAAGCTGTGATGCACACCTCTTTGCTGTTTCACTGGATTTTCTTTAAAAACACGAGACAAATCCAAGGAGAATTCCAGCTGAACACTCCTGCATTTCCTTCCAACAGAAGTTGGATGGGAGCTGGCTCAGTGGGCGCATTACCCAAAGCAATGTGTGGCAGCCTGTCACCTCCCCAGTGCTGCCCCCTTCTGCACAGGCCCTCGCCCCAAACTGAGCAGGTTTTTCACTTGATGTGCTCATCAGGGAAAAATCATCATTAGAGCAGATCACTGCTCCAAAAGGCTGTGGTAAGAGTAGAAGGTGAACTTACCGCTGTGGCTGGACAAGAATGGGAAGAGTGAAATGGCTCAGTGTAGGCTTGGAAAGTTTTTAAGATGTGGTAGAATGCTGCAGGTCTCAAGTCAGCCTGGAAGGCTGGCTCAGAGAATTGGGAGGTAAATACAAGCGTTCCCTGCAGCGCTTTGTAGTTTCACTTTAGAAGGGCTGGGGAGAAACAGAAAGATACTAAATGAATTGAGAACTTTAATCAAAAGGACTAAAAAAGAGATAAGCTGACTAGAGGAAAAAAAAATTGCAGGTTAGCAAACAAAGAACAAAGAGAGTGTTTGAATACAATTACCAAGAAATAAGGAATAGAAATAGGGCACTCATGCAGACAGAGAGCAGGGAGGGAAGGGTGAGCAAGACAGGATTTTTGGAGATCCATATGGAGTTGTGCAGAAGGTAGCGGAGGGAAAAAGGATGCAGAAGTTCATCTGTCTCTGAGAACCTAATTGAAGTGAAGGATGGAAATTGGGTCAGAAAAAAATAACAAAACCCTCCTTCTCTTCCTCCCAATTTTCCTTCTCTCCTTTAATATTTATGTGTGTTATTAAAGAAACATTTCTGGAAGGCACTAAGAGCAGAAGCTGTGAGTATCCCTGCAGAGAATACCTTGCTACAGCAAAATGTTCAACATTTGAGGCCGATTCCCTCCAAACACAGGAGCAGGGACTGGAAGCTGCAGATGGCAGTGGGCAGGTGTGATGGTGTTCACAGGGGCTCTTGGGTGAGGGAAGAGATGAGGATCTGACTCCATGGTTCACAAGGCTTGATTTATTATTTTATCATATATATTACATTAAAACTGTACTAAAAGAATAGAAGAAAGGATTTCATCAGAAGGCTGGCTAAGCTAAGAATAGAAAGGAATGAAAACAAAGGTTTGTGGCTCAGACTCTCTGTCCCAGCCAGCAGACTGTGATTGGCCATTAATTAGAAACAAGCACATGAGACCAATCCCAGATGCACCTGTTGCATCCCACAGCAGCAGATAACCATTGTTTGCATTTTGTTCCTGAGGCCTCCCAGCTTCTCAGGAGGAAAAACCCTAAGGAAAGGATTTTCCATAAAAGATGTCTGTGACAGGCAGGTGTGTGGGAAAGGCCAAGCTCAGAGAAATGACAGAGCAGCCAGGGCAGTAAAGGGGACACAGAGAGGGCAAGGAGCAGGAGCAGTGCCAGGGCTGGGGACAGCAGGGGTGGCACTGCAGAATGCCATCAACCAGGTCTGACACCATTTGCTGTGGTGCCACACCTTCAGAGAGGCAGCAAGCAGCCCTGCAATGCCTTGGGGTTGCCTCTGCAGGCTGACAAACGTTTCCTTTGGCGTGCTGGCTGAGGCAGTTTGGGTCCATGTCCTTGTCACCTGGCCCTGGTGATACCAGAGTGCTCAGGGCAGGTGCTGGCACACCTTGGGCAGCTCAGAGCACCAGGAAATGGTCCTGGGGCAGCACAGGCTGAGGCTGGGAGCTGCCAGTGCAGCAGGAGATGCTCAGGGCCCCCAGGGGAAAGAGAAATGCAATTTGGCTCACTTAATTTGCATGGGGGTGGTAAACAGACACAGATATAGTGATATATCTGAGGCTTGGAATAAAATAATATTCTGGTGTTGGTACCCTGAGAAGGATTACAGATAAGTGGCTCAAAAGTCCGGTTTGGGTCTTTACAGTGATTTAAATGTCACCAGTAAAGTGGCAACAGTAAAGCCTCAGTTGCTCCAAGAGAGATCTGTTTTTCTACCATGGAGTTTCTCTCCATTGTCATGTTGGATGCTGATGGACTTAAACACATTTATTTCATTGTAAACACATCTATTTCATTGTAAACACATTTATTTCATTGTAAGTACATTTATTTCATGGTAATTTCGGTGAAGCAGCTTGGTTTACCTTGGCACTGTTCTTTCATGTTAAATAGCAGAGTTTAATTTTAATGTAGCTGAAGAAGGTGGTCTTGTTGCTCAAAATATCAAACACAGAGAGGTTTGACATGCAAGAAAACTTGGAGGTTTCTCTGTGTCTTGTTGCAGATGCAGGAGCAGGAAGGTGGGTGAGAGAAGTGTCTGATTTCTAGAGCAGCAAGTACAAGTATTGCTCCCCAAATAAGCTGAGAATGGTTTCTTTTGACATGGGACCTGAATGCTGAAACAGCTGGGTTATCTGAACAAGAAACTCTTGATTATTCTTTGGATCTTTTTTCTTTCAGTGGATTTGCAGAAAGAGAATCTTGTCTGTACTTTTGCTGCAGGACTGCCTTGTTCTCAATATGTATCTGGCTCCCACAAGTGGCTCTGTGTCCCAGAGGAAAGAGCTCAGGGAAGCCCAAAGCAGCAGGGAGCTTTGGGGTCAGTACTTTATGCTGTGCTTTTTGATATACCTAATTTGAGAGGCAGCAATGTTTGCTTCCTTGCCAAGGATAAGTGCATGCTTCACACAATGGGCAATTCTCAGTTGTGCCTCTTTCTCTGCAATGGCTCTTAAGATATCAATACTTTGGTATCCTGAAGTTGAGTTATAAAACGCTGCAGGATTATTTGTTAATAAAATGTGCAGCACAGTGTCTTAGAGCAGGTGAATTTCTGACATGGAGCTACGTGACTTAGCTCTTGATCCCATGATGGGAACTTGGATGGTTTTCCTGCTTTCATAAACCCACCCTTGAAACAGCGGAAACATGCAAACACTCCATTTCTTACTCACCAGGTAGGCTTCATTCCCATGCAGGCTTTCTGCCAACAATTAGAGGTTGCAGTTGGCCAGACAGAATTTTAATTGTGTCCTTTTTGGTCACCTAGGAAAACTGGTGGTAACACCAAGGAAAGTGAACAAATTCCTGGCAAAACTGAAACATCCAGTGCTTCAAAACCAATGTATAAAGTAGTATATAAAATGACAACACCTAAAAGCTGCAACAATCCCCTGAGGGTGCCCCATTTCCAGCTTGGAAAAGAATAATGGTTAAGATCTATTAAATACCAAATTACTGAATCCATTGCAAGTAGTGGAAAGCTGCATTAATGGAGAGAGGTAGCTGTTGTGAAATGCCATGGTTACAGGGAGAGAGCATGTTTGTTTGTTTGCTTTTCTGTGTAATCAAACACACAAAGTTGGGTGAAACAAACAGATTAAGGAGCTAGAAATGAACAATGGGGTGATTAACAGGCTAACAGCAGGCCCACTCCTCTGGACGAGGCACACTCGTACTCTGCAGGTGTCAGAGGATCTGATTCAGGCTCCAGATGATTCCTCATCACTGCTCCAACCTGCTGAATCAATTAGCTCCTCATTAGTGGTTTCAGCCTGGCGTTCATCTCTCAGAGAGGCTGTGCAGGGTTTTTAAGGGACATTGATGGTCCCTACCCAAAGTGCAGCCTGGGGTGGTGGTGGCTGTGCCAGACAGAGGTGGCAGTGCCTCCCTGCCCTGCTGGGCACACCCAGCTCCCCCTCTCAGGGCAGCAACTTGGATATTGCCATCACAATTCCTGCTAAAATAACACAGAAATACTCTGAGTACTGTTTCAGCTCCAAGGGTATGTTGAGCACACCCTGAACTTTAACCATTGTATTTCTTTCTCCAGATAAATGCATTTTTTCCCATAGTGCTCCCATGGTTTCCAAGCAGGTGATCTCTCACTGTGGGTTGTTTAAAGGCTCCTGTGGGATGCCCAGGTGGTTTCACTGCTCTTGGATCCAGCCAGCTCAGGAAGAGTTCTGTGCTCACCCACAGCACTGTGTTCTGGCTCAGGTTACCTTTTGAGTTCCTTGGCTTTAATCAGTGGCATCTGATGCTAGAGTGGGAAGATGAGGCCTGCCACCCTCAGCCAGCACAGACATTCTGTCCTTCCCACGGAGAGAACATTTCCTGACTTGAGAGGGGCGAGGGGAGCTGAGCCTGAGTGAGCAGGACAGAATGGGGCTGCCACTGAGAGCAGCAGGGAATGGGAGGAAACACCTGCTGCAGCTTTCAGAGCAGGGATTCCTGTTGGGGATGGGCAGCTTTGAGCAGGGTTAGGCTGGCAGCTCCCTGCAGACACCCTCCCCTCTCTCCTCTCTATTTTCTCTACGTGTTTCAAGTGGGTTTGGGTGTCTCAGAGGGCCTGAACGCTCAGGAGCACAAACCCATCCTCCTGCAGCTCAGGAGGCATTGAAATAGCTCAGATGTGAGAATAAAGAGGAGCCAGGAGGGGCTGGGAGCAGGAGGCAGAGCAGGGACAACAAGGCCATGTGGTCATGGGGGGAGCAGGGAATCACCATGCACCAGGCCGTGTTCTCAGGCTCTGTTTGGGACTGTCAGGGAATCACCGTGCACCAGGCCATGCTCTCAGGCTGTATTTGGGACTGTCACAGAATCACCGTGCACCAGGCCATGCTCTCAGGCTGTATTTGGGGATTGTCACAGAATCACCGTGCACCAGGCCGTGTTCTCAGGCTGTATTTGGGACTGTCACAGAATCACCGTGCACCAGGCCATGCTCTCAGGCTCTGTTTGGGGATTGTCAGGGAATCACCGTGCACCAGGCCATGCTCTCAGGCTGTATTTGGGACTGTCACAGAATCACCGTGCACCAGGCCGTGCTCTCAGGCTGTATTTGGGACTGTCACAGAATCACCGTGCACCAGGCCATGCTCTCAGGCTGTATTTGGGACTGTCACAGAATCACCGTGCACCAGGCCGTGTTCTCAGGCTCTGTTTGGGGATTGTCACAGAATCACCGTGCACCAGGCCGTGTTCTCAGGCTCTGTTTGGGGATTGTCACAGAATCACCGTGCACCAGGCCGTGTTCTCAGGCTCTATTTGGGGATTGTCAGGGAATCACCGTGCACCAGGCCATGCTCTCAGGCTGTATTTGGGATTGTCACAGAATCACCGTGCACCAGGCCGTGCTCTCAGGCTCTATTTGGGGATTGTCAGGGAATCACCGTGCACCAGGCCGTGCTCTCAGGCTATATTTGGGATTGTCACAGAATCACCGTGCACCAGGCCATGCTCTCAGGCTCTATTTGGGGATTGTCACAGAATCACCGTGCACCAGGCCGTGCTCTCAGGCTCTATTTGGGGATTGTCACAGAATCACCGTGCACCAGGCCATGCTCTCAGGCTGTATTTGGGACTGTCACAGAATCACCGTGCACCAGGCCATGCTCTCAGGCTGTATTTGGGATTGTCACAGAATCACCGTGCACCAGGCCGTGTTCTCAGGCTGTATTTGGGATTGTCACAGAATCACCGTGCACCAGGCCGTGTTCTCAGGCTGTGTTTGGGACTGTCAGGGAATCACTGGGCACCAGGCCGTGCTCTCAGGCTGTATTTGGGATTGTCAGGAGTTTCTCCCTCAGCAGCCCAGGCATGGCTACTGATTTGTGTGCTGTGCTTTCTGCCTGACAGATATGCCATAGATTTCAGAAAGCTTGCAGCTTAAAAGGGAAATTCAGCAGCCAGGGAGAGCAGCTCCAGCACTGATCCCACTTTAGTCTCCTCAGACACAGGTACTCTTGCAAGAGGAAGAAAGAGAAATAATGATATCAAATCAATGGTGAGGGAATGAGTAAAAAAACCATTGTGGTGTATGAGGATATATGAGAAAGGAAAAATTAAAAATTACTGGTAAATGAGCTGGGCCAAATCCTGATGCTCTCTGAACCAGTGTGGAGCCAGCAGGCAGGATTTGGCTCCTGACAACTATAACTCCCTTTTCCTGGCAATTTAGTGCAGCTATCAGTGAAATTATTTCTCAAAAATAAAGCTGTGTGTGTCAGTGTAAAGGCTGTGATCAGTTAAATGCTAACTAGCACGGTTTGTGAAGTCTCAGGCGTTAATCTCTCAGACTGTGTAAGAGAAGATGCTTTTGAAGTGCAAACTATCATCATTACCATGATGTGCTCATAAAGCAGGGTCTGTGCCTTGTTCAGATGCAGGAACCCTGCAAGTGGCACACGAGGGTGCCAGACCTGTGCCAGCCCTGAGTCTCTGCTGGCTCCCCCACATTCCCCTCGCCTGGAAGGGGTGACAGCCTTTCTGATGTGCAGTGCCTTCAAACTCCCTCTTTAATTTCCTGCTCTCGGTGCTTGAACTGCTCTGACACCTGCTTTGCTGCTATGGCTGCTCGTAGGTGATTTCCATTTTTTGAGGGATGTCGAGCTCAGGTACCTCTGACTTTATGATCACACTTAGATGCAATTTAACATACTCCCTTTGCTCTACTTGTGCACAAGGAAACAGATCCTAATGCCTGGAAAATTGGTAGGAAGGGCAGAGACTACACTGATGGGGCAGTCAGTTGTAGGGAATTTTTGCATTCCCATAGTTATGGGGCAGAGAATTTGTGCATTCCCACAATGATGGGGCAGGGAATTTTTGCATTCCCAAAGTTATGGGGCAGAGAATTTGTGCATTTCCACAGTGATGGGACAGGGAATTTGTTCATTCCCAGAGTTATGGAGCAGTCAGTTGCAGGGAATTTGTGCATTCCCACAGCTGTGGGGCAGGGAATTTGTTCATTCCCAGAGTTATATGGCAAGGAATTTGTGCATCTCCACAGTGATGGGACAGGGAATTTGTGCATTCCCACATTTATGGGGCTGTGAGTTGCAGGGAATTTGTCCATTTCCACAGTCTTGGGGCAGGGAATTTGTGCATTTCCACAGTTGTGGGGCTGTGCTGGCAGGGGCAGCAGAGGAGGCTCAGCTCCCTTCTGCACGCCCAGGAGGGAGGGAGGGAGGATCAGGGAAAAGCCTCCTGTGTGTAATCTCAATTATTGATAAATAAGTGAAAATTGATGTTTGGCCCTGGAGTTCAGTACTTGAAAATGCCAATGAAGTAAATGGGGCTATAAAATCACTGACTTAAGCATCTGTCATACTAAAGGATCTGCGAGCAGCGTGGCAGGCACGAGGTGTGCTTATCTCCAGGGACAAGAATAACTCTCACAGAGCTGAGCAGCAGTGAGAATTCTCCCTGGGGATTTGCAGAGAGACCATCACCGGAATTTCTCTGCAGAGAAATTTTTTTTCCCTTTTTTCCTCTCTGAAAATTAAAAAGGACAGGGGAAGGTTGAGGGAAGGGGCAAAACTTCTCTCATTTTTTATTGCTTCTTTTCTATCTGCTGGAATGCCGTGTGCAAGTACAAAACTTTCTCCTTCTCTTTCTCATACTTGCTGTTTTTAGACAGCAAACTGCAAGAAATTCAAACATAAAGAAAAGCATAGCCTCGGCTTATTTACTGCTTTCCATCTAGCAAGAGATACAAGCCATTCACAGAAAACATGGAAAGCTCCATTTTCTGTAAATCATATTTTCAGTTTTACAATTTGTTTTGCCAAAGTTGTTGCTTTCTGTGAAAGAAAATCTTCTGTTACAAAAGTATTTTTTTGTTCAAAAAGATTGAATCAATTATAACACTCAGGAATATACTGGTCATCTTTTAACTGTTCTTTATCATCATAATTGTTTTTATTTCTTATTTCTTTGCCTTACATTGATTTTAAGGTTTTCTTTGCTTGACAAACTAATTCCATACTTTCCTCATCTGCTTTACATAATTTTACCTGAGCTTTTCATGTATCAGCCAACCCTCCACTGAGGTAAAAATTGTAAGAAAAGGCAAAAAAAGCTGAATATTTTGAAAATAAGTGAGACCTGAAGACAGCAAACTGCAGTGTTTCACTCTGGTGATGTGTGAGCTGAATCCTGATTCCTTGGGTGATAGATCTCTTGAATGAGATGTGCTTTGCATCCTTCAGTGCTGTACACAACAAGTTTAATTTAAAAAACCTCACAGCCCTGTTAATCTTTAAAAATGTTTTTCAGAGCTAGTCTGAAGGAATGACTGAGATATCTGCATTGGCTCCCACCTGCTCTCAGTTCTGAGCCCTAATTTCTGCGTGCTGCTCAACTTTACTCCTGTGTGTTTAGCATGTGAATCCTGACAAGTTAGGGAGCTCTCCAGCAGCTTTCAGGAGCTTTAAGAGATCAAGTGGTTAATTAATTTCTGAAATGGCACAGAACCCAGAGACATTTTACAGACTCCCTTCCCAGTGTCCTCAAATAAGTGAAGTCACTGCAGGAGCCCTGCCTCTTGAAATGAGAAGCACAAAGCTGTTTTGCTACAGGAAGGATGTGACAGCTTGCAGATCATGACAATAATAATTAATGTTTCTGGTAATTTAAAGAATAATTCTGCTTTTATCTGATCATTTGACAGTCATGCCTAACTTCAACTGCTGGACAGCAATGCTGTGTCAGTGTTGTTCTGTGCACACTGTATTTCCAGTGTTGTTCTGTGCACACTGTATTTTCAGTGTTGTTCTGTGCACACTGTATTTTCAGTGTTGTTCTGTGCACACTGTATTTTCAGTGTTGTTCTGTGCACACTGTATTTTCAGTGTTGTTCTGTGCACACTGTATTTCCAGTGTTGTTCTGTGCACACTGTATTTTCAGTGTTGTTCTGTGCACACTGTATTTTCAGTGTTCTGTGCACACTGTATTTTCAGTGTTGTTCTGTGCACACTGTATTTTCAGTGTTCTGTGCACACTGTATTTTCAGTGTTGTTCTGTGCACACTGTATTTTCAGTGTTGTTCTGTGCACGCTGTATTTCCAGTGTTGTTCTGTGCACGCTGTATTTTCAGTGTTGTTCTGTGCACACTGTATTTTCAGTGTTCTGTGCACACTGTATTTTCAGTGTTGTTCTGTGCACACTGTATTTCCAGTGTTGTTCTGTGCACACTGTATTTTCAGTGTTCTGTGCACACTGTATTTTCAGTGTTCTGTATACACTGTATTTCCAGTGCTGCTGTTCTATGCACACTGTATTCCCAGTGTTGTGTGTACACTGCATTTCCAGTGCTGCTCTGTGTACACTGTATTACACTGTTAGGCTGATCATTCTGCATTGCTGAGGGTGAGACAGAGCAGAAATGCTGCTGGCCCTGCACAGCAATGGGGGGATAATTTGGGATATTTATCCCAGCAGTGGGATATTTTGGCTGATTGCTTCCTTGGTGAGTGCAGCTGGGTGTGTGCAGGGAAATGCTCCTGTTTCCTACAAGACTTTGGCTGCTGGTGTGGGGAGTGACCTGACAGACAGTTTACTCCAAAGAAAAACCATTAGCTCCAAACTGATATTGATATTGATTACATTATTGATATTGATGATATTGATTATGTTGATATTGATATTGATATTGATATTGATATTGATATTGATATTGATATTGATATTGATATTGAGAGAAGGAATGGCAAAGCTGGTCTGACTGCTTGGTGGGCCACTGAGTCCATGGGTTTGCTGATGATTTCTTGTTTAGTGCTTTCCATGGGTTTGCTTCCATTCTTGCTCCTCTTGCAGGTGGGTAACGATAGCAAATAAATTGCAGAAAATTCCAAGGCAAAAGCCCCACGAGCTGTCTGGGCTTATCTGAGTGTGTGTGGAGTGAATCCCTGGGTCCTGAGGGTGGCAGGTGACACCAGGACTCCTGAGGGTGGCAGGTGACACCAGGAGTCCCCAGGGTGGCAGGTCACACATGGCCCAGGGTGTCCCTCCTCCCAAAGCTCCTCTGTGACCCCCCAGCAGCTCCATCTCACCCTCTGCCATCCCCACCCCCTGTGGGTGTTTCAGCCCCAGGTGGGACAGACCTGTCAGCAGGCAGGTTCAAAGAGGAAGGTTTTGTGAGGAGGAACTCCAGTGACTGAGCTCATTTAAACTGTTTGCAGATTGTCTGAGGAGATCAAGACTGTTATGGATGTGTTTGTTCAAACTTGCTCAATTAATAGTTTTTATTTGATCTGCTGGATAAACTGTTTGCAGAGCAGTTCAGTGAGAGTGTTCCATTGATTATTTGGGATTCTGTGTTTCTGCTCAGCTTTACATGCCTGCTATTACATACAAGATGCGGGGTTATTTAAGAAATGCCTCATCTATAATGGGTAATAGATCCTCCATCAGAGTAACGAGCAGCAGCCCTCAGAGCTCAATGGGAGGAATATTTAATGTGTTCATGAGCACAGGAGAGTGCTGTAACTGTGGGATCTAGCTGAGCTGTCTGTGCCAAGGAACGGATGGGCACTCACACTCTTGTCCATAAAACTCGTGTAGCACAGGGGAGCAGAAAACATGAAAAAGTCACAGAGTGACAGGAGGATTGTTCAACACCTCTGCGTTTGCCTGCCTAGGATGAGAAATGACCAAGAGATGATGAGAGGCACTGGTTTTCCTGCTTTTCCTTTCACTGGGAAAGGTCAGGTGTGGTGTTTGTGAGGGTTTTCAGGACGAGGTGAAAGATGAGAATGTGACTCAAAGTTCTGAGAAGACTGATATATTATATTATATTATATTATATTATATTATATTATATTATATTATATTATATTATATTATATTATATTATATTATATTATATTATATTATATTATATTATATTATATTATATTATATTATCACTATACTGAAGAATAGAGAAAAGATACAGACAGAATGCTAGACAAGAATGAATAATAAAAACCCATACTGACCAGAGTTCTGACACAGCTGGACTGGGATCGCTCATTAAACTAAAACAATTCACATGCTGAGTAAACAATTCTCCAAATCACATTCCAGAGCAACAAAACAGGGAAGAGCTGAGGCTTCTCTTGCCAGGAGAAGAAATCCTGGAGAAGGCATTTTCCATAAAACCTCACAATGACAGCCAGGAATCTTCCATTACAAAACTGGAGCAGTCCCTGTCCGCACCAGGAGAGGCAGCCCAGCCTGAGGCACCCCCAGGCCCTGCAGAGGAGCAGCCCAAGGCACGGCTGCTGTTCCTGCCAGAGCAGTGCCAATGCTGTAATACACAACCCCTGCAGGCATCCAGCCCTCCTCACACTGCTGTGCCACAGAAATCCCTGGATTTTATCAGCATTTTATCTCACATCCCAGTCCGCTGGACCCACAACACCCTTCTTATGGGTGTGGCCATGCAGTGACAAAGGAAGAGGGGAAAACCCCCATGGAAATTCAGTGTATTATTATGGATCCATGGGTTCTCATGCCTGCATTCACACACACACAGGTAGGGCTGTGTCTGGAACAGGAGCTGGTGTCTGTCACAGACATCTTTAATGGAAAATCCTTTCCTTAGGATTTTTCCTCCTGAGAAGCTGGGAGGCCTCAGGAACAAAATGCAAACAATGGTTATCTGCTGCTGTGGGATGCAACAGGTGCATCTGGGATTGGTCTCATCTGGTTGTTTCTAATTAATGGCCAATCACAGTCAGCTGGCTCGGACTCTGTCTGAGACAGAAGCTTTTGTTATCATTCCTTTCTATTCTTAGCCAGCCTTCTGATGAAACCTTTTCTTCTATTTTTTTTTTTTTAGTTTTAGTGTGATATATATCATAAAATAATAAATCAAGCCTTCTGAAACATGGAGTCAGATCCTCATCTCTTCCCCAGCCTGAAAACCCCTGTGAGCACCATCACAGGAGTCTGTGCAATCTGGGGTCTGGGCAGAGCTGTGTTCAGGGCAGGCTGGCAATGAGTGATTGTGCTGCAGGTCCCTCAGCCCCTCTCCTGCAGCACAGCGAGGTGCCAGCCTGCAGTGGGAGCCCAGGTTTGTATATTTAGCTTGTCACCGCACAGCAGAGGGGAGTGGGATGAGCGCAGGCATTGGCGGGGATTTGTAACAGGTGCTGCTTCAGTGGAAGTTCTTGCTGTGATTAAGTATTTAGTGAAGTCTGGGTTGGTGCTTTGGAGGAGATGCAGACATTAAATTATCAAATCTGTTCTGTGTGGGCTCCAGTTCCAGGGAGGGCCCTGTGTCTGCAAGGGCTGAGGGTTGAAATAAGTCATAGGCAGGGAAAGGGTAGAGACAGAGTTGGGTAAGGGTGGTTTTATACATTTATAAATTTCTTTTATTGCCTTTGTGTTTTGTCCAGAAGTCAGGGATGAGCAGTTACCCCAGGACTGATGGCTCACATGCAGGTACAGCTGTGTTGGGGCTAGGGCACAGGAGGGGCTGGATCAAAGCTGAGCTCCAGAAGGTGAAGGAGCAGGAGCAGGAATGACTGCAGTGCTGGGGGACATCACTTCCCATACAAGCAGTGGTTCCGTAGATACCACAAAGGGCAGGAAAACAGCTCACCTGGCAATAAAAGGTTATGAGTGACATTAGTGTCTGCAAAGGAGTGGTGTTTGAATTGATTCTAATTCCGCATTCTGCATGGGAACATTGAAGTGTTAGCAGAGAGGAAAGCTGGTGCTTGTTTTTCCTGTAGGCTCAGAAGCAGACGTGATTTCCAGGAGGTTCCCAGGTCTTTTGTCAGACAGAAGGAATGGCTAATGTGTTCTCTTCTCTGCCTTGGTCACACAGGTATACTTGACAAATTGAATAAAGGTTGGGATTAGGGTGCAGGTTTAGAGTCAAAGGATGCATGTGTGACCTAGGCTTTCTGTAGGGACAGGAAATCAAATTAATTAGAGAATTGCTACTGGGCACCTAGAATTGACCAAAATGGGCTGTGGAAAGCACACCTGTGTTGTTTGAGTTCATGACTGCAGTTTTGGAGGCTCAGAGAAGCAGGGCTGCCAGCCTTTCCAGGAATGGGTGCCTGGTGTTCTGTGTTTGGCTAAGGAATGGTCCCTTAGCCAAATGAGCAGGGAGAGCTCAGCACCAGGCAAGTCTGGGGAATCAAACACTCCTGAGTCAAATTTATCTTTCTATTCTCCAGGGCAGGGAAATGCACGATGAGCCTGCACTCACCTGAGCTGCATGGAGAGTGATGGAGGCACTGAGAGCAGCTCCTGGTGTGGGGAGGGGAGCTGGGGGTCCTGCTCAGGGCTCAGACATTCCTGAGCTGGGCTCAGTGCTGCTCTGGGGCTGCAGGACATGTGGAGGTGTCAGCAGTGTTGGTTTTGCCTCTGCTCCTGCTCCCCTGGGTGTCCTTCAGGGACAGGATTAGGGACAGGGAGGAGATGTGGTTGTGCATCAGGTTTATTGCTGCAGTACTGATGGTTTTCTGGTATAAATATAAGTACAGGAGAAGAGATAATGCTTGGTTTTCATCAGGGACAAATCTGCATTCAGATGGGGGAAAGCACTGGGTTAAGTCAGGTCTGGAAAACAGAAATTTCTGAGCTGGGTTTACTTCTCACTCTGTGCGGTGTGGGATGAGGGCTCAGGGCAGGTGGGAGGAGATTTTGTGTTTGGATTCCCTGGGATACCAATGGGGGATGAATTACAGGGTAATTTTGGGAAAAAAACTCCCAAAAGCATTTTGAGTTTTCTTTGTGTGAATTTGCATGGGTTGGTGTAAGTGATAACATCGGGGAGATGAATGATAAAGCCCTGGTTTTTCTAGGATTTCTCTTCAATGAGGTTCAGCCAATTAAATGATTGATGTTAAGATTTAGGAGGAAATACCATTTTCCCTGAAGTTTGTTGTGACATCCTTCTGGGTGCAGATGTTAAAGTTTCACAGCAGTGTCAGTGCAGGCTTTGATGCTTTGCTGCCCAGCAGAATCTGCAGAATTCACTGCACAGACCAGGCTTAGCACCAGGGCAGGGGTTTGGGCAGGAGATGTGGCTGGGTTGGGTTTGATGCCAAATCCTGAAGGTGCTGGATTAACTGAAAATAGCCAAGGGAGAGATGTTTCTGTGAAATTCCAGCATGTGAAGGGGGTAAAGGTGCTGTAACCTGGTGTTGGGATGGGCTTGGGAGGAGCTCAGGCTGTGGCTGGCTCTTTGGGCACAGCTCAAGGACTGCTCCAGGCTTTATTTGCGTGATGGAATTTTTTTATTTCTTTCAAGCTTTAATGAATTTAGGATTGCAAAGAAAATGTCTGACAGTCCCAAGGTGCTGCTGAATGCTGCACACCCCCAGTGGGGCCAGGGATGGAGATGCAGATCTGCAGCTCTGACTTTGTCCCACACTGGGTTGAATACAGTGAGGAGGAGGAGGAGGTGAGAGCACCACAGCTGCTGAGGTTTAAGGAAGGAGAAATGAGTGTTCCACATCAGCTGCTGGATTTGCATTCCAGAAGAGCTGCAGAACAGTGTTGGGAGCAGTGGCAAACATCCTGCTCAGCTTTGCTGCAGAAATCTGCCCTGTGGTTTAGAATTTTTCCACACAAGTGGTCACAGGCCATGTCTGCCAAGTCCTGGACTCATATCTGCAGAGGGAAAGCTCGGAAAAAGAACTGGCTATTATCACTGCTTGGTTTTCCTCAGCCTTGTTTTCCTTTATTTGATGGAAACAATTGCTCTTCTACCTGAAAGTATGCAAATTTCCAGGATGAATAGGAGCGATTTCATTCCATGCCCAGTTGTTGGAAATTCTCAGAAATCACTTCAGAAATTTCAGTATTTTCCTCCTGTCCTGTGGCTCTGTAATAGAGGATAAATAAATAGCTAAATGGAGTATATTAAATGTTGACACATACAGATTAATATCTCAAGCAGACAAAGACTTTTGGGGTTTTTTTTACCAAAATGAGTATTTTTTCCTCCTGTTGTTTTACTCAGCACACCAATTTCTGGAGGACAATTTCTGTGCAAGTGCTCTGCAGTTGGTGCCATTTTCAGATTACCCCGGTGAAGAGTGGGACAGGGCAGGCCCATCCCTGTGTGTGTATGAAATCATCCCTGCCAGCAGCAGAAATGCACTGGGCACCCTCAGATGATGGGATTTGTCAGGAGTTTGTAGGAGCAGCAGAATTCTTGCAGTGCTCACCTGTGCCCTGCCCTTTGCAGTGCTCAGAGCATGGCAGGGTGAGGGGGCACTTTGACTGCAAACAGGAGACAGGCAGAATAAGAGAATTGGGTGATTAGGGAGGGAGGGTTGGTTTGCTCTGTAATGAAGAGAATAAAAAGCAGTTTTATTTATTAAAGAGCCTTCAGGTACATTTAGAGCAGACAAAGCCCCCCAGGGGCTACACCCAAACATGGACCATGGGTCAGAGGTTTTCATATTTTTATAAATTGGGTCCATTTGCATTTTGGGGGTTCATCTTCCAGTTACAGCTTCAGGTAATGAAGTCATTGACCCCAAGGTTGCTCCTTCAGGTACATTTAGGGCAGACAAATCCCCCAGGAGCTACATACAAAAATCAACAACAGGTCATGGCTTTTCACACTTTTATAAGTTTGGGCTATTTGTATAATGGGGGTTAATGTTCCAATTACAGCTTCAGGTAATGACCCCAAATTGACCCCAAATTTGCTCCCCCAGCTCACTTTTGTTCCCATCTCAGGGCCTGAGGCAGTGAGGTGCCCTTGGTGCCCGGCCTGGAGAGGAATGGTTGTGTCTGCCCAGAATGGGAGAGCAGCAGCTCCCACTGGACATGGAGCTCAGAGTTACACACTGAAGAATTTCAGGATTATATAAACACATGAAAAATAGAAAAGCTGCAATCCAAGGCAGGGTCAGTGTCCCTGCAGCGCCCTCCTGGCACAGCTCCCACCCTGGGCTGCCCCCTCTGATGCAAAATTCCTGCCCTGCACAGCTGCTGAGCCCCTGAGCTCTGCTCCTCTGTGCCTTGGGGCATTTTCATTGTGAACTTGAATGACTCGAAGTTTCCATATCCGTGGACAGAATTCTTTGGAGAGTTATCTCCTAAATCTATATTTAGATTAAAAAAAAAAAAAAAGAAAGAAAAAAAAAGATGGCATTCATTAGCTTTCAGGTGTGAAAATGATAGAATGTGTTTTCTCACTTCACTCTCCTGTACTCACAATTATTTCTTGTAGAACAAAATCAGACACATGTGCAGTACCCCTAAGGAAAAAGCAAACAAAGGACTAGCTCAGGCATGAATAAAAGCCATTTAAAATGCCAGGTACAAAAACATATTCTGAAATGCAGCTCTTAATTGATCCTTTTCTAACGAGGAACCTAGTCCGTTTCTGTAATTTCTGTAAAATGAACTTGTTAAGCTTGAGGAGGTCAAAACTTCTTTTGGCTGGCTTAGGTAAGGAATAAAAGGAGTGGAGGAGTTTTTGTTGGTTTGGGGTTTTTTTGGTTTCTTTGGTGGGTTTTTTTGGTGCTAGGCATTATCTCCAGAACAGAAAAGTTATTTTTGGGTAGTTGAATGTCAGCTGTGTGATCAAACTGGTGATCACAATCCATGTGCCAGTGAACAATCATATCTTCTGAAACCCTGTCTGAGGAACTGAACAGGCACTGGGCAGCTTTATCAGCATCAGGGGATTGTGCCTTTAATCCATCAAAACACTCCAATCCTTGAGGAACTTTGAGCATATAATAGTTGCACTGAAATCAATCAGGCTCTGGGTGTGCTCAAGTGCTCTGCTGGGTCAGTGCCTGCGGCCATGGGGACACAGCTCTGCTCCTTGTATTGCATTTGAAATATGGTATTTTATTTTATTTTATTTTATTTTATTTTATTTTATTTTGTAATTTTTTATTTTATTTTATTTTTTATTTTTAAATTTTATTTTATTTTATTTTTATTTATATTTTATATTTTATATTTTATTTTATTTTATATTTTATTTTATATTTCATTTTATATATTTTTTTAAATTTATTTTATATTTTTTATTTTTAAATTTTATTTCATTTTATTTTATTTCATTTTATTTTATATTATAAATTTTTATTTTATTTTATTTTTTATTTTATTTTATATTTTATTTTATGTTTTATTTTATTTCATTTATTTTTAATAGGTACTGAAGCACAATGCCCACACAGGGTTGGGAGGTGGCTGTTACTGGTGCTGATAACCTGGTTGGATTCTTCCCTGCTGCCTGTCCAGCAATGGTCTTGGCACTGAATTTGCTGGGGCAGAAAGGGTTATTGAGGGGTGTATCTGCTTTTCAGTTCTTGTTTTTGTCATCAGTGAGTCATGAGTTAGGGGGCGATAGGGAGGGTGGGTTGGTTTGCTCTCTGATTTGCAAACTCCCAATTTTCCAGCTGGAGCGGGAGCTGCCAGAGGCAGGCTGCACTTCAGGGCTGTCCAAGGAACCCTGCCTGGTGTGTGAGGAAAAGAGACCCAAAAAGCCACAGGAGACAGGGGAGCAGAGGGAATCAGATCTCTGAAACAAGAAATCCTATTATCATAACACAGAGTGAAATAAAGAGAATTAAAAATAATTAAAAATAATTGGCAGGAATGGCAGATGAGTGCATGGCCAGGACTGGGCAGAGACTGATCAGGGTCATGTGAAAATCTCAATTTCCCTGGTGTGACTGAAGAGACAGAGCAGTGCAGGGCAGGGCTGGCATTGGTTGCTGTCCAGCTCAGATAAAGGAGTGTGCAGACAAATGCTGCAGCTCAGCTGCGAAAGGAAAAGAGAGAAAGAAATAAAGGGGATTAAAAGAACAGGAAGTTTCTACTCCATTTTTTGCTAAGGGAAATAAAGAAAAAGATCATTTTCTGTGGAGTTGCTCCCGGATAAGAGGTGAGAATCCAGCTCTGAATGGTCTGTAATAAAATCAAATTGATCCAATTGGCAGAGAAGAACTACATTTAAGCAGAAAAAAATAATGTGAAGAACTTGTGCTTTTGAAACACAACAAAGAACCACAATGGCCAAGCAGGACAGGGAACAGGAGAAGAAAATCACAAGTGGTAGCAGCTGAAGGATGGCTCTAGATTTGGCACCTGCAGAATGGAAGCAGTAATTATGTTTTGTTCTTACTGTTAGAAAGGGGAAAACCATCGAAGTAGGGTGACAGAAAATCTAAGAATCAGGACTGGGGTAGACCATGTAATTTAGGGCTGTTTCGAGAGGATGGTAAATGGAAAGATGGGAAATAATAGCAGGAGCTAAATTTTCCTTCTGCAAATGACAGCAGTTTCAATCAGAGTCCTTTAAGTGCTTCTGGCAGGAAGCAAAAAATAAAAGAAATTGTTGTCCTAAAAAGTGGTTTCAACCAACAATTGCATGTGTTGGTAATGTAGGGATTTCTTTCCCATTTATTCTGCACGAATGCTTGACCACAAATCACAATGATGATGGTGTTTCTGCCTGTATCTCAAAAACAATGGTCTCAGCCAACACAGATCACTCCATATTCAGCATCCTGAGAGCCTTAAAACAAGGTGTGGCTCATCTGCAATTGATATCATCAGAAAAAAAAAGTTTAGCATAAATTCATTCACTGAATCTTAGCCAGAAAAATGTTGTGAACTTGAACAAGTTAAGGACAAATCAAACAAATAAAGGATAGAGATTGTAAAAAGACAAAAGATTCTATGCTAGATATGAGAAAAAAAAGGACAAAACCCCACAAAACCAACACAGCTATTGGATGTGTTAGAGTGAAATTCATTTTCAGCTTGGATAGCATCCATCTAAAGATTTTTCCCCCTACAAATTAATAGCATAAAAGTCCCAGATTGTGATAAGTCTTATTCAGAGCTATTGTGTTTGCTAAATGGAATGTGACAGCGATCTGAAACAGGGCTATACCACAGAAAATAATTAGTTGAGAAGTAACTTGATAATTTTACCACTGTGAAGAATGAATGGAAATCAACCTTCACTTTAATTATGTGCAAAGGAGAAGTATAATTACCTGCGCAAGATACTAATCAGAAAAAATGATAATACATTCCTCTCTTATCTAGTAGATAGCAAACTAGCTAGCTTAATCTGTTCACCTCTGGTGTATCAAAGATAGCAAATTAGTTACTGCTGAGCTATCTGCATCCTGAGGTTACCTGAATCCTTTTATGCAGTCCTTGAGATTAATGCTTATGTATTGAAATTTTGAAAAATAAAATTACCAGCCACCATTAGAATATTTCAAAGTTAAAGGAGAAAGTCACAATTGCCCTCTGCAGCTGCAGAATATCAACAAACTGTGGAGATGTGGCTGCCCCAGGACATGGAGATGTTACCCTTGATTAATTTGTCACAACCTTGGTGTTTCCCAGTCAGGGCTGCCAGGGCTGGTTCCTGAGTCCTTGGCAGATTATTGATGCTTTCCTGATTCCTGCAGGAGCAAAGTCAGGGCACTGCTCCTGCAAATGTGCCCTGGGTGGGGGCAGACACCAAAAAACCCCTTCCCAAATCAGAGCCAGCACTTCAATTAAACTGAAAAAATTCAGTGCTGCTTTGTCTTCCCCATCTCTGGCACAAGGGTGTCATCATGATATTTTCTGAAAAACCCCTTTGCCAGGATTTCTTCTCCTGGGAAGCTTCAGCTTCTCCCTGTTTTGCTGCTCTGGAATGGGGTCTGGAGGTTGTTTATCAAACATGTGAATTGCTTTAATTTAATGGCCAATCACAGCCAGCTGTGCCAGACTCTCTGCGTCAGTTGTGGGTTTATGTCATTCATTCTTGTTGAGCTTTCTGATGTCTCCTTTCTCTTTCTTGAGTATAGTTTTAGTATAGCATTCATATAACATAACACATTATTATTACTATTATTATTATTATTATTATTGTTGTTGTTGTTGTTGTTACTACTACTACTACTATTATTAGTCCTATGTTCTCCTTTCAGTCATGTTGGTTCATTTGTGGCAGTAAAATATTTCCAGTCTCAATTCTGTCCCTTCAAAGTGCCAGCCTGAAGAGGAGAAAAACCTTCTCCTCATCTCCAAATTCACTTTCGGTGTTCTGCCTTGTAAAAGTCATTCTTGCTTTCTGGAAATGGAACCAAAATATTGTGCATTGCACATTAATCCTAGAGCTAAAGAGTCAAAGAAAATAATCAATTTAATTTCTTTTTATTGCCTGTGTAATTAGTTATATGTCATAAAAGTTCAGATTGCATCTGGAGTTAATTCCCTGCACATCATCTTAAATTTTCTCATCAACATTAAATTAATCTTGTGTATCCCTTACATTCCCCCATGCACGAGTTCCACTCAATTTCATTGCACAGGAACTTCTCCTGCATCTTCTCAGGCTTACCTTAGTAGCAGTTAAGAATTGCTGTACCCAGCCCATGTGAGGGGCTCAGGATGCCAGCCCAGCAATCTTCTCCTCTGACAGTTCTGTGCTTGTATTGGTAAAGCCAGGGATTATCAACTGCTGTGGAATATGTGAATGTTAGCTTCCTTTTTTCCTTTATTTAAACACTTGGATTTAAACACTTGGCACCTTCTCCTCCCATAACTCTGTCCATGGAATGCCATCAGCTGGATCTCAGGGTTTGGGAGCTGTGGGGATTCTGTGCTGAGCCACTGAGAGCTTCAGGTTCTGTACTCTGTGCTCTCCTGCACAGCCTGAAGGGTTACAATGAAATAGGGGGGTAAAAAACATGGAAAGAACCAGGAAAAATAGTATTATCCAAAACACAATGAAAGTGGATGTGTGTCTTTCTGAGCTTTGTCTGTCTTTGAAAATAAAACTTTGGATTTGTTTTATGAGGAATAAATGGGGCTGGTAAGAAGAGAGGTGAAACAATAAGTGAAACGGGACTGGGAGACTTAGAGATAAAGAAGTGGATAGTGTAAGAAGTATGAGACTTAAATTTTAGCAAGGAGAATTTAAAACAAACATGAAGAAAATGTTCCTTCTGGTGACAGCAGTTCTGAAGGTTATGGATTTACGCTCACTGCAAATTTTTAAAAGCAACACAGATAAACATCTGTCAGGGATGTCTTGGGTGTGTTTATTCCTGCTTCAGGCAGTGACACAGACCGTGGGATTTCTCTGCATCTGCTTTCTGTGATTTATTAAGCTGGGAAGTAAATGAGAGGGGAGACCAGGGGTGAAGAACAAGCAGAGTTTGGAAGGCACACAAATTGAAAACAATTTCTCGAGTGGCTGTGATGGCACAAGGACTGATCAAAGCCAGATCCAGCAGCAAACAAGACTAAGATAGGAGAAGAATCCAGCATCAGTTTAGAGCCCCCGTTTCAGAACGTTGTAGGAATAGCATGGAGGTGTTGTGGTGCTTCTCTAAGCTGTTTTCCCCTCAAGTTTTAGCTTTTGGTTCCTAACAGCCAACTTTGTGCAACTTTGTGCAGTTTCCTTCTTGTCTCTTAGATGGTAAAATCTGTCTTATCCTCTGTGCTCTTATCAGCACTGAAGTGAGCTTATATAGCTGCTTTCAACTTTCTATTCACAGGAGCGAGTCTTAGAGCATCCTTTCATTATCCAGTTGTATGGAATATATCCCTACTTGTGCTCTTCCTGCCTTTGCTTTGCTCCTCTGCCAAACAAAGAGCTTTTCCTCAGACCCTTTTCTTATCATCATCCCCTACAAAAGCAGAGTCAACATATTGCTGTGTTTACAGAGAGCCTTTCATTTGGGCCGTGCAGGAGATGTGTACGCGCACATGTCCCCGGGTGCCCGAGCTGTTGCTTGTTTTGGGGAGAGGTGAGCAGGCAATTAAGCACTGGTGCTGCTGGCTGAGGCAGGGAGCTCGTGTTCACAGCTTGGGACGGACGCACACCCAGCACAGACTGGGAGCTTGGCTGTCCTTGCATCGCCGGGTGGGGGGGGAAAATAAAAACAAAATTCAAGCTGTTTTCCAGATTAGGTAAACAAACCCTTGGGCTCTCGCAGTCAGCCTTTAAGACAGGGTGGAAAGCTCTAGAAATTGCAGTTTGTAATGGGTTTGTGTGCAGTTTCTCATTTCAGTGAAACACAGATGATAGTGGGATTTCTTATCACCACTCTTATCTGCTGCGAATACAAATGCATTAAGATGAGTTACTGTGTAATTACGATTGCTCCAGACAGATTTATTATGAAGTTACCAGATTGCTACCCCCAAAAAAGCCTGTCTTATTTCATGATAATTATGCAAACTGGTGTCATTTTTGTGCACAAGTTCTTAACTGATAATAAAGCAGGCGCTCTGCCAGTTTAAATAAGCAGTAGAAATTAGTTACTTTCAAAGAAAAAGGAGATGGGAGACACATGATTGATGCCCTACAAAATGTTCACCTGCATAACGTGCAGGGGAACATTTTAGAGGATGATTTTCAGATACAGGAAAATGACACGAAGATAAACAACATACAAGTACAAAACATAGTGAAGTGTTTCAAACTGGAGGAGATTACGCTACTGTGGTGTTCTAAAGTTCTGCCCTTTAAGCACTCTTTTATTATTAATTTATTTCAGTTTTTTATGTGGGGAATAGCGAGGGTTATAGCTCAGTGCAGTATTTTCTCTAAACGAAAGCAGGATTTATTTAGCCACCCCTACTGGATTCCTGTTTCATAACAACAGCTAAATTAAAGCTTCATGAGCGGAAGGGCAGCGTTTCTAAATCAAACTCAATGTCTGGCTCCACGGAAATTCATCACCAGTTTGTCAAGAGAAATAACCGGTCCAAAACTTTACCAGAAATTCAGAGTGAATCCCTGAATTCTGGGAGAGATTTGTCACTTCCTCTCCTGTCAGGCTGCATTTTCACATTCCTCTGCTGCCAGCTTCAGCTCGTATAAAGTGTTGAAGCAGCATTGCAGAATCTGTCCTGACAGTTGCACTAACCTGACCAGATGTGGGGAACACAGGAAGCTTCTGCTAGACCTGGACTAAAAAGATTTTCCATCAAATATTGGGAAAAAAAGGAATTAGAAAATAGTTGAGGTGGTGGTCTGAGTAGGACACCCCTTTTCTTGGTGCTTATCCACATGCTCCTTGCAGACATTGGGACTCTGCCAATTGCTGTTTAAATCTGCATTCATGTCCTTCTGCAAAGTTAACATCTGGTGCTGATACTGACTTTTCCAACGACTTTGTGTAGCACAGCTTTCAAAATCTCATCACTTTTCAAGATAATATAAATAATTAACCTAAGAATTCATTGAAAATAAGCAAGGACACAACATGCCAGAAAGTTGTTTGAACACTGACAGAACAGCTATTGAAGAAAGAAGGCTTTGAAAAAGGCAGCCAGGAACCAGTGCCATCTGTCAGGTCAAGTCAAGATGAAGGCACTGAGATTCCCAAAGTGTGGTGGGGGAGGTCTGTGCCACGTTCCAGGAGCTCCTCCTGGCCCACTGAGGCTCTGCCATGTGTGCTCATGGGCTGGTGACAGTGTGACAGGTGACATCATGGCCTGCCCACAGCAAGGCAGTGCCACTTCACAGGGTTAACACAATCAGGAACGGCCAATATCAACAGGGGCTGTTTCCCCGTGGTTTTAATATCTCCAAATTCAGGCTCTCCATATTGCCAAAAGGCAACGTGTCCAAAGGCAATATTGCCCAGAGTCTCTGTTCTGCCAGAAGGGTTTCTCAGATTTGTTGCTCATTTCTGTAGGTAGAAATCCACAATTGTTTTGATTACCATTTATGCTGTGGAGTGTAAATTAATGTTTTCCTATGTTTTGGAAGGAAAGGGTTCGGGTCACTTGGACTAAACAGCAGCCTTGACCATACTCCAAACTCAACATGAGCAGAATTTGGGGTATAACACGTAATTTGGGGTTTATATCCCTGCAGGCCCCTGTCCAGCTCCCAGTGGGGTCACTGCAGAGGGCAGGAAGGGCTCCTTGGCCAAGGGCACTGTGAGGCCACCAGCAAACCTCACCTGCTGCCATTGAGAACATGAGCACCTTCCAGCAATCAAACCCATATCTCAAAAAAAAAAAAAAAGGGAAAAAGTCATAATTCATTTATTTGGAGAGTGCCTGAATAATTGATGCTGGGCTGAGGGAGAGGAGCAGCGCTGATGGCAGCCCTGCTCTGCTGTGCCATCTCAGTGTGAGTGGGTTTGTGATGTATGGATCACATACAGCCTGTTTGCTTTGAACCGCTGATAAAGCCAGCCGTGTCTCGCTGCACACTTCTGTCACCTGCAGGATTTTCCACAAGTTTTCTCCCTGATAACTAATCCCAAATCCTCTTTGCTGCTTTTTAGACAAGTCGTGCTGGGTTTTTTTACTTCCATGATAAAAGGAAGTTGTTCAAAAACAAAGTGGAGTTGTTAGTGGGGGAAGAATATCTTCTGCACTGTATTTCCTGATGCATTTTAAACTGAGAGTCTAAACTCCTTTAATTTCTTGGAGGAAAAGTCACATATTTATTTACATTGTCACATAGAAGTATAATCAAAAATGATATATTTGGAAGTAAACATTAGCCAGCTTAGCAAACAAGACAGGTTACTTGGATCACTCAAATTCTATTATTTATTGCCACATCTGCCTGCATACTGAAACCTTTATCAGGTGGACATGCCCAGCTGCATCAGCCCCCTGTAAATGTGATTTTGGGCCGTGAGGAGCTGCCCCTGTTCTGTTTCCCCAGAGCAGCACAGCAGGCTTGAAAGGAGGCTGCACCCATTGTGCTCAGCAGAGTGTTTTGACAGAGAGAGTTCCCACCGTGCACAGAACTTTAAATTGTGTTTTAAATTAAACCAAGCCTTATGTTGGTGGCAGGGAGACCATGTTGCTGAAAAGAGACATCATTTGTGACAAAAGCATTACAGACGCTGAATGTCAGGCACTGTAAAACTGTTTCCCTTCTGCTTTAATTGAGAGTTTCTCAAACAGCTGAACCTCAAAGCAAACCACAGTGAATCCCATTTTCCCACAAACTGTTGAGATGCTTTTAACTTTATTTAAAAAAAAAAAAAAAAAAAGCCTAAACTGGGAGGGGGCTTGAGGAACCCAATTTAAATTATTTTTCTAGGCTGTGATAAAGTAGGCAAAATAGTTACCAAGAGGAGCAGTGGGGATGAATAATGAGTCAAAGGCACTTTAGTTGCCATTGTAACTGTAGCTGTGCTGGGTCTTTTAAAATACTAATTTAAAAAGGTGAAGGAAATTTACCACTCTCTCCCCACCCCCCTCGTTCCAGTCCTTTTAAGATCTAAATTCCCATTTTCCATTGTGTGCACATGCATTTTTTAGCTTGAGTGATCACCTGGCATCCAGAGATCAATGGGAAGTGCTGCACAGCCATGTCATTACATATATTTCAACAAGCAGATGTTAGTAGGAAGAGTTCTCTGACCAGTTTTTGAAGCTGTTGTCAAAATGTGGCTTAAACATCAGAAGAACATTCTGCAAATTTACATAACCTCTACAAAGCTTGAAAAATTAATTTATGGTGAGCATCACTCAGCACTCATTTCCAGGAGAAGAAAAAAAACAACCACCCAACTCTTTGAATGTCCTTTTCAGTTGAGCTCATATTTATAAAATTGCAAGGATAATAACAAAGCAGATTAAAATTAACAGCAACTGCATGTGTGGAAGTGCTGCTTGGGCTGAATAAATGCATTAGAGAAGTCAGAGTGAATTAGAGCCACAGGAAACGCTGCAGCCCAGGGTTTGTGGTGCAAACTTCAGGGCCTCATTCTCAGAATTGTTTTCTATTTGTTTTTCTATTTCTAATTGTTTTCTATTTGTTTTTCTATTTGTTTTTCTATTTCTAATTGTTTTCTATTTGTTTTCTTCTTCCTTCACCTGCTCTGTTTTTAGTACATCTCAGTGCAGTGCACGACAAAGAAATGCCTGATGTGTAAATTTCAGAGTTGAGTGTTAAACTCAAAGTGGTGTTGGACAGGATCTGCCCTGATCCAGAGCACTGTTGTGTTTTCAGTGGGTTTGGAAAGCCCGGGAAGAAGAGTGATTCAGGTTTGGTTTTCTGTGCTGAAAGAGATTTCCTAAGCTCTGAACCAAAGTGGTGAAATCCCCGTGGTGTCTCCTGAGCCTGCCAAGTGCTTCTTCCATTTTTAATCTAAACCTCAGAAGAATTCATCTTTGTATGCTGAAGTTTTAAGGCCAGAAGGGGTTAAATCCTCTAATCTGCCCTCAATAGCTCAGCTATTTATTTGGTTGCTGAGCAAGCCCAATCAAACGTGCAGGATTTGAACTTGCATTTCAAACAGACACCGAAGAGAGGTTCAGAGGGTGCAGGGGTCAGGTTTGTGCCTTAGATACCAACCCGGAGGGACAGAAAAGTGTGTTTGAATTCTGCATCTTCCTTCCCTCTCCCCAGAAATGCAAAGGAGTTCATTTGTACATTCAATTTGTACATTCTGTGTCAGCCTCGAACACAGAGGACAGGAAAATCAGAGCTCCTTTTCAGAGCACTAGAAGAAACATTTTGATGTATTCCAAATGCTAAAATGTCAGGGATGAAAGGGCTTGCTTTGTTTTTAATCCAGGAGAGAGAGAGTTAGAAAACTTAATATTAGCAGAATTACTTCCGTGCGTTTTTAAGCACTTCAATAAATGTGTTCTTGATTGGATGTAAACTTTCCCCTGTAGTGTTTGCAACCCAGGAGAATATTCAAGTAAAAAATCTCTTTAAAAAGTTAGAGGACTGTAAGTGATTTTACATATATTTCAGTCTTCAGGGTCCTCATTTTTCTGATTCATATTAATTTTATTCCATATTTATAGCTTAAGTGAGAAGAGAATCAAATTCAAGAGGTCCATAACGATGTATAAATAATTACTGTTTATGAATATTACTGCACAAATTATAAAGAGGATGGCAAATCAAGGGAGCTGAAGTGAAAGACTCTCCTGAAGGATGTCTGGGTGCTTGTTTCACAGGGGTGGATCAGCAGGGCTCAGGAGCAGGGGCAGTGCTGTGGAATTTGGCGTCTGCGTGCCATCAGCAGTTGGGCCTTTGGGGGTGGCTCTGCCGTGAATTCCATGGAATTCCAAACTTTTGGGTGTCGGGGGCTCACTGCTGGAGCCCAAAGTTCCCTCCCTGCTGCAGAGAGCACAGTGGCATTGGGTAATGGCAATCCTGATTTCAGCCCAGCTAAAGATGTGCAAGAGCTGGAGCTGAGAGGAGAGCAGAGGAGCTTTGTGGTTCGTGCCCCTTCTCCACAGCAGAGTGTGTTTGTGTGTGAATTGTGCCACTTTGCACCCAAAATGGATGCTGCTGCTCCTTCAGATGTCACAGATACGTGTCTGGGGAATTTTCTGTAATGAGAGAACTCTCCAAGGCTTTCCACGAGTCAGGACTAATGTTTGATTTATTTTTTTTTTTTACTTGAAAGGCTCCATAGCACATTTATTTCCACATACATTAAATTCAGAGTGCTGAGTGCAACCTCAAATGCTTTTGTCTTTCAAGACATCCCCATGTTCACATCCTGCTTTAACTTGGGTTAAGTTTGCAAATGCTGGTGAGCTCAGGCACAAATTAAAGGGCACTGTGGCACTGTGAGCTTTAATTTCTCTGGGCAGGGCACAGCAAAGGAGCCCAGGAACTGAAGGGTCTCAGGAATAGATGGGGCTGGAATTGGGATTTCTGTGCGAGTGCTTGGAACAACTCCTTGCAGCTTGTGCTGAGCTCAGGCAGAGGGGAAGGGGAGCAGTGGGACACTGGGGACACTGGGGACATGGATTCCTCACCCTGCTCATTTAACCCTGTTCTAAAGCCAGGCTTATCCTAAAAAAAGACTTTTTATCCCCTGCATGTTGGCATGGAAAGGTTCCTGTCAGAGGCTGGTGCCAGTTTGTGTGCCCGCAGTCAGGATCACATGGCACTGCCAAGTGGCTGCCTGGCACACATGGAGAAAACACTCCTCAAATATTAACAAGTTTAAAATGTATTTAATACAGCAAAGACCAGTAAAGTTTGGGAATGGATGTATAAATATTTATGAAATTACAACACAAATAAATATTACAAAAGCTCATCTGATTAAGACAAGAGCTATGACAATTCTTGTGAATTTTTAATATTAAAATAAGCATTACATTAATGAGTCTTCATTATATCATTAAACATTTTACTTTGTTTTCTGTAGAGAATTTTATTTTTACTTGACATACTTTCTTAAGTGTCTAATGGGCTCTTATGACATTTGTAAATGAGCCAGAGCATAAGGAACATAAGAGTTAATTCTTTATATTCATCACTAATTCAGACTAATTTATCATAAGGGAAATAATAGGGAAGTCGTCTTTTCCTTTTTTTATTTTTTATTTTTTAATTTACATATAAATATGTCTAAATCACAAAATTAGGATACAGATTTTAAATACTCCAAAGTCCAAACTGACTGATGCAGGGTTTAACTATAAATTATTGTAGCATAGCAAAGACCTGGATTTTTTCTTTTTCAAATAAAAAAAAAAAAAAAAAAAAAAAAAATAAAAAAAAAAAAAAAAAAAGATATGGAAAAATCCTACAAAAAATCCCAGAAAAATGCAGACAGTTCAGCAATGCTGGAACTTGGAGATGGCTCTGAGGTGCTTCAGTGGCTGCCCTGTGCCAGGGAAGGGAGTTTGGCATTCCTGGTTCTTACCTTGGGTTCTAAGCTGGCTTTTGGGATGGGTCAGGGATGTCCATCTGGGCAGAGCAGAGCATGGAAGGACATTTTTAAGGAAATATTGAATTTGTGCTTCTCCTGGCTGGGCCCAGGGTGCTGTGTTTGTGCCAGGGCTGCTCTGTGTGGATGTGTTTGTTTGCAGCTGGGCTGCAGAGCTGATTTCAGCTCCCCACAGTAAAGATGTGCAGTCCCTGGATGGGCTCAGTTGTGAGCAAGGGTTTCTAGAATCCTGTGTGATTTATGGATCCTGTTGTGATCTAGGATTTCTAGAAGCCTGTGTGATTTATGGATCCTGTTGTGATCTAAGATTTCTAGAATCCTGTGTGATTTATAGATCCTGTTGTGATCTAGGATTTCTAGAATCCTGTGTGATTTATAGATCCTGTTGTGATCTAAGATTTCTAGAATCCTGTGTGATTTATAGATCCTGTTGTGATCAAGGGTTTCTAGAATCCTGTGTAATTTATAGATCCTGTTGTGATCTAGGATTTCTAGAATCCTGTGTGACTTATGGATCCTGTGTGATTTCTAGATCCTGTTGTGATCGAGGGTTTCTAGAATCCTGTATGATTTCTAGATCCTGTTGTGATCGAGGGTTTCTAGAATCCTGTGTGATTTATAGATCCTGTTGTGATCGAAGATTTCTAGAATCCTGTGTGATTTCTAGATCCTGTTGTGATCAAGGGTTTCTAGAATCCTGTGTAATTTATAGATCCTGTTGTGATCAAGGGTTTCTAGAATCCTGTGTGATTTATGGATCCTGTGTGATTTCTAGATCCTGTTGTGATCGAGGGTTTCTAGAATCCTGTGTGATTTCTAGATCCTGTTGTGATCGAAGATTTCTAGAATCCTGTGTGATTTATAGATCCTGTTGTGATCAAGGGTTTCTAGAATCCTGTGTGATTTCTAGATCCTGTTGTGATCGAGGGTTTCTAGAATCCTCCCCAGATGGAGCTCAGCATCCTCTGGGCTCCCCTGGCCTGGCTGGAAGGAAGGAAAGGCTGCTCCTCCTTGCAGGGTGATGGGGGCTGTTCCCCCTGGACAGACTGAGCATCATCATCATCATCATCAGGGTGCTGGGCAGGCAGCCTGACCCTGCCCTGGCTAAAATTGATCTTTTCAGAGCAGGAGAGCATCCTTCACCAGCACTCCACAACCAGTGTGCCTCCAGTGTCCTCCCCCCAGCTCCAAGCTCTGCCCAGCAGCAGAAGGTGAGGGTTGGGGTTAGGGTTGGGGTTAGGGTTAGGATTAGAGTTAGGATTAGGTTAAGCAGTGCCCACCCATCCTGCTGATCCCAGGAATTGTCCCTAGCCCTCTGGCACTCACAGAGGGTAGAAGCAGCTTTTTTAATCCATTGGACCTCATGTGGGGTTTTCATAGTTGGTTTAATTTTGGTTTAATTCGGCATTTAACCAAATTCTCATCAGGAAGAGGCTGGGCAGCCCAGTGCTGGTGGTGGCACCTCCTTGAAACTTGTTCTGCTCCAACAGAGTTGCTGTAACTGTTTTACCTGGGGTGTTACCCACATTCTGCCGTTTCCCAGGCCGTGTTTTCTGTGTGGGAATTCACAGCACAGTGCTCCCATCCTGTGCCTCCATCAGCTCAGCCTGCAGCCATTTGCTGGATTAAGCAATATCAGTGAGGAGCCAGGCTTGCCCCAGTGCACAGCAGCGCGAGTGCCTCGCTCTGCCCCTGCAGGGCTGCTCCTGGAGGGGTCTGGCTCCTCCAGAGCACAAAGGCCATCAGCTCTGTGCATTCCCCCTAATGCTGTGCTCAGATCCTCCTGCCATTGGATTTATGCACCCAAGTAAGCAAAGCAAACACTGATGCTCTCTGTGCGTGGAATAACAAACGCATTTCTTCACAAACATTTGAATTTCTGTCAAACATTTTAGCACATTTACTTTCTGCTTTGCCCTCCCTCTTTGTGCATTTTTTAAGCAAATTAACTCAGAAGAAAAAAGTAGTTTATAGATCAAAAGGAAATGTTGAATTATACACTTTCTTATTCTCTCTCTCCCAAGACTGGTAAATGCCTCTTCTCAAACAGGAACTTGAATGCTGCCACATTTTTCACACTTCTCCACTGATCCAGTTCCAATGTGATTATCTCATACTGCTCGTGCAGGAATGAATTTTACAAGGGAGCAAGGACCAGAAATCTCCTTACACCACAGAAAAGATGAGTTCCTTTAGGAAGCAGGCTGACCAGTCCAGCTCCAGATTCACACTGGTTGCAGCCTCTTCTACCTTTCCTTTACTCTTCCCACCTTGTGGAAACATCAGAGACCTGTGCTGAACATTGATTTTTGTGATGTGTCAGGTCTGGCTGGAGCTGAGCACCGGAGCAAGCTAAAGTTGTGTCAAAAGCAGGGCCATGCCCCCAGCCCCGGCTTTGCTCTCAGATCAGTTTCTGCAGGGTTTCCAATAAAACCAGCCAAAAAACACTGTACAGGCTTTGGAGATGCACAGTTATTAGGGAGCCCAGATTTCTCCTTCAGCTGTGTTCCTTATTGCCAGTATTTCTGTATGGTGTGTGTGATGGAAGCCTGACCAGCAGGAGCCCTGCTGTGCTTTGCTGCTCTTCCTCCAGCTGTGCCCAGCCTGACCTCAGCCTCTGCAGGAACTGGGGGCAGGTGCTGGCTAAACCCCGAAATTCATCCAACAGCACTGGGCTGGGAGCTGGGAGGGAAGAGGGATGAGGGAGATGCAGACTTGTATTTGCTTTCCTTCTGCGTCATTATTTTGTAATTTCCCAATCTGCCTGTGTAACAAGGAGGGATTCACCTTGGTCTGAAGGGTATTAGTTTTTATTGGATTATTAGTGGTTTCTGGCATTTGGATCGCCTCCTTTCTTACCTTTCCTGGCTCTGCTCTTTCTCAGACTCTGAGGAGAACGTTTGGCTTTTTAGGACAATGGCTTCACTTCCAGGAGAATGAGGCTGGCACAGGCATGCTGTTGTTTATGAAGCTTTTTAAGAGCCTCCTAAGAAAGGACAATATCTTACTAAGCTAAGCATAGTGGAATAAGGTTTCCTAATTCATTATTGCTCCAAAACATAACCGTGACCCTAAAGAAGCTATTAAATTTTTGGGATCATTTACATGTCAAATAATGTCAGTGCCTGAGCCCCAGAAGCTCCTGTAAAAATTAGAAAAAATTATGTTAAATATTTTATTTGGAAATAAATCAGAGGTCAGAAGAAGGCGAGGCACAGACTGAATACATTCACAGATTCTGTTACGCTGCCCTTAATGTAACTTCTGAAGCTTATTTGAAATAATTGGGTCTGCTGGAAACCTTCCAGAATATTTCAAGGGGCCAACAGAAGAATTGGCTATGCTGTATCTAAACTTTAGTTACAGAGTCTTAATTCTTAGATGTCTAAGTCTTCTTAAAAAAAATAGAAAAGAAAGGAAAAGATTTTCTTAGAACTCTTCACTTGGTCTTATTAAAATAGCACTTCTCTGTAGAGACGAGTTAATCATGATTGCCAGACTAAAGATTCTGTTAAACATGAAAGCTGTCGCAGCCCTTGTAGTGAACTGCAGCTTAGAGAGAAAAAAGCCTGAGATGGTGCTGTTAGAGGAAAGGTTGTTCAGATCTACAGACACCCATCATCATTTGTGCTAATGATAAACAAATGTGCAGCAGGAGGGGGGACAGAGCAGCAGAAGGCAGAGAGCTCCTGACATTCTGTGCTCTGAGCCCAGTGAGCCCGAGCAGGGAACCTGCGCTGATCCGCAGCCCTGCCACAGATGTTAAAGGTAGAAAACCAGATTTGCTGCAGTCAGCTGAGCTGGTGTTGTGGTTATTCTGATCTCTGAGCAGCTCTCCTGTACAGCAGAGTCCTCCCAGCCCAGGAGCCAGCAGGGCTGGGATCAGGGATTGTCCCGATGGTCCCATCCTGCAGGACACAGCAACATGAGGGAGCCGATGGCTCATTTCAGCCCAGTTCAGCTCATGTCAGCCCATTTCAGTTCATGTGAGCCCAGTTCCTCCCCCAGAGCCCCCTGGCCATGGCCCTGGAGCTGCAGGTTCCTGGTTCTGTTCTGCTCCCCTGGGATCTCCCCCGCCCCAGGGATGCTCCAGCAGCTCCTCTGATGGGCACAGCCCACAGCACTCCTTCCCTCCAGCTTCTGCAGAGCTCCAAGAGTTCTCTGTAACCTTGACACTCCTTCAGAAAGCTCCTTGTCTGAGGCAAGGAGCCCGGAGAGACAGCAGGGTGAGAAAAGTCTTTGACTGACTGGTCTGGCTCTCTCAAACATTATGGAAAGTGCTGCCATGAAGAGGCATCGCTCTGAGCCAAGTGGAACTGCATTTCATGTTGTACAGGAGGGAAGAGACATCAGAATACATCTGAGGGCTGATCAGTAAGAACAGTCATCTTACAGGGTTAGTATTTCCAGTTAATTTTATATTCAGGTTTGAGAAGTGCTGCACTTCTTGCAAAAGGAATTGTATAAGAGCAGTTTTTAAAACTACAAAAGAAAGGTGGAAAAGGCAAATTGCACTAATCCAAGTTTGAAGAGCCCTTCTTGTGATCTTTAGGGATTGAGTCCCAAAGAAAAGATCAGCTTGCGACGGAGTTCTGAGACGGAGTTTTGTCAAGTGCCCGCTCAGAGTGGAAGGAATCCCTCCAGAAACCCTGAGAGTGTGCCAGGCTGAGCTGCCCCACGCAGGCTGGGGCTGCTGCAGAGCCCCCAGGCTCTCTGTGCTCCTGCAGGGCAGCAATTGCAGAGGAGAACCTGTGAGGGGAAAGCTGAGCCCGCAGCACCCGGCACAGGAGCTCTGCTCTGAGCTGCCCCAGCAGCAGGAACAGCAAAGCTGGGCTGGCACAAATCAGGGACTCACAGTCTGTGTGGGGGCATGGGGGAAAGGAGGCAAATCTGTGGGAGAGGCCACTCAGCACACTTAGTAAAAGGCAGTTTAACAGATTAACAGTGCTACGTGGTCTGAGCTCAGAGCGGAGCAATCCAGGTGGTTTCTGTCTGTGGTGAACTCTTCCCAGTATGAAGGGATGGGAAAAGTGAGGCCAATACCACAAGCAAGCCTTCTCCTTAAGTAATGAAAACAACTCAATTACAACAGGCTATCACCCCACACCACGTTCCAGAAAAGGACCAGCTAGCGTGGCCCAGCTCAGAAAATGCAAAAGGCTTAAGTCCTTTAACTCAGAGGTTCAAATCCTCTCCCTATTAACCCAAACCATGCCCCATGACTAACTACCCATGTTAATGAACCTCACCACAGCCCTCTCCTGTGCCCTCCCAATCCTAATCTCAGTAGCCTTCCTTATGCCAGTAGAGCACAAAATCCTCAGCTACATACCAGGCCAAAGAGCCCAAACACCACACTTGGTAAAAGCCAGTTTGGGGGGAATGTGTTCACTCCGCTGCAGTGTGTGCACTCCCCAGGCTGCCCCACATCCCTCTCGCCATCCCAGGGCTGGGGCACCAGGGATTTTCCTTTGCTGTGCCCCATCAGAATGGGAGCTCCAGCTGTGTCTGGGCCACACTCAGTGCTGCCTCCCTGTACTCGCTCAGCATCATTCTTGTCCAAAATCTGCCCTGAGGGGTGGGATGGGGCTTTGGGAGGGGCAGGGAGTGCCCAGCCCAGAGAGGGAGGTTGCTGTAAGTCCTGACCTAATGTGAATATCAGGGTTTGGGTCTGTTTGGTGGATGCAAGAGGAGAATTTCTCTCATCCCAAGGCACGTGCACAGCTGTGCTGCAATTCACCATTGCAGGTTATTAAAGCAGGAATGAGGTATTATTAAAGCAGGAATGAAATAATCAAAAGCAGGTTGCTGTGGCTAACAGGAGAGTTTTCATGTTTGTACTGCTTTTCTAGATATGCTGTATTTCCTTTCCATTCCGTGGCCACCAGAGGTGTTCAGACCCACTGTGATAATTACCACTTCCCTGATTGCCCTTGCTAAATGTTGCTGCTTGATAATTATAATTTTTAATTTATAATTTAGCTTATAATTTTATTATCACTCTAACAAGGGAAGATGGAGAAGTGTGGCAAAGTCTGACTGTGTGTGTGTGCATGTGCTTGCCTGTGTGTGTGGAGAGAGATTTTGTTCCATTTTGCTGTCATGTCTCTGATGTGACACTTCAGAGCAGAGCCTGCTGGGTGCCTTCAGCTCCTACAATTTGATTTTCAGAGGTGGTGGCTCCCTGAGGGTCTGAGTGGCTCCAGTGGAGCTGTGGCTGCTCATCCCCTCTGTGAGGGCTGTCCCTGCTGAAGGTGCTCAGCCTTTCCCTGCTCATCCCAGTCCCTCAGCACCCAGGGAAAGGCAGATTTTCCTCAACACCTTGCAGTGGTAATGCATCCTGCAGTTCTGATAAGAAGTTCAGGAATATCCCCTATCTCCTTTCCTCGTGCCATCACTCAGACACTCTGCAGGGCAATTCTCTGCTTTGCTGTATCTCTCCATTTCTCCTCAATGCCAAGTGCTCTTTATGGTGTTATGGCAGTGATCTTACACTGCATATCTGCTCCTCGTGCTGCCTCTCCAACACATCTGTAATGCCACATCTCCCTTCCTGTGATCTCCTCCAGGTGCTTCTAGTGCTGCATTCCCTGTCACACCTTTCCGAGTCCCCACACCCCAGAGCCTGAGCATTGCTGTGCTTCCCTTGTCACACCCCAGAGCCTGAGCATTGCTGTGCCTCTCCATGTCACACCCCACAGCCTGAGCATTGCTGTGCTTCCCTTGTCACACCCCACAGCCTGAGCATTGCTGTGCTTCCCTTGTCACACCCCACAGCCTGAGCATTGCTGTGCCTCTCCATGTCACACCCCACAGCCTGAGCATTGCTGTGCTTCCCTTGTCACACCCCACAGCCTGAGCATTGCTGTGCTTCCCTTGTCACACCCCACAGCCTGAGCATTGCTGTGCCTCTCCATGTCACACCCCAGAGCCTGAGCATTGCTGTGCCTCTCCATGTCACACCCCACAGCCTGAGCATTGCTGTGCCTCTCCATGTCACACCCCACAGCCTGAGCATTGCTGTGCTTCCCTTGTCACACCCCACAGCCTGAGCATTGCTGTGCCTCTCCATGTCACACCCCACAGCCTGAGCATTGCTGTGCTTCCCTTGTCACACCCCACAGCCTGAGCATTGCTGTGCCTCTCCATGTCACACCCCACAGCCTGAGCATTGCTGTGCCTCTCCATGTCACACCCCACAGCCTGAGCATTGCTGTGCCTCTCCATGTCACACCCCACAGCCTGAGCATTGCTGTGCTTCCCTTGTCACACCCCACAGCCTGAGCATTGCTGTGCTTCCCTTGTCACACCCCACAGCCTGAGCATTGCTGTGCTTCCCCTGTCACACCCCAGAGCCTGAGCATTGCTGTGCTCACCTACCCACAAAGATTCCCAATGCTCTGAATGGCAAAAATGATCTAAAGGGAGGAGGTGCAGTGACAGAGTGAAGGTTACATCCTACTGCACCCAGCAAGGATCAGCGTGGCTTTTCAGGTCTCCAGCCAAGCAGGGGCTGCAGCTACAGCATCGTTTGTAGTTCCCAATTTGCCTGGCAAATATCTCGAAGTTTCACGGTTCTGGCCATTGTGTTACAGGAAACCTGCCCTGGCAGCATATAAGAAAAGCTAGGCATTGATATAATTCACTGAAAGGATTTTCCTGTCTATCAGACAGAGAATTAAATTACCTCGATGTAGGAAGCTGTTATATCTCCATTCAAACTATGGAAATGGTTCTCCACAGCTTAATTTGGCAAAGCATGCCCTGAAGGACAAATTCCTCTGCAATCCCCTGAAACCAGGGGGACTGTGCTGAGTTCAAACCAGCCCCCACTTTGAATTAATCACCCTGCAAACCACCTGAGTGAGCCTCCTCCTCAAAGTGCAGTTCAGGGTTTGTTGGTGCCATCCCTGGGATGGGAACTGGATCTCGCTGCACCTCCCAGAGCTCTGCTGTGCTTTTGGATGTGGTGCCAGCGTGGTTAAAGCACAGTGAGAGCCCCAGGGCTGCAGCAGGAGCAGAATGGCAGCTGCAGGGCTGTGGATCCCCAGTGTCAGATTGCTGGCTGCAGAGCTTCCCTTCAAAGCCTGAGGTTACAAACCAGTTAAGAGAGTGGTGTCAGGGTGCTGGATGTGCTGGGGGTTTGTAAATATTTTTATCTGTGTCTGTATATTGAGCCATGCTAGGAGGTGACTTGGAAAGTACTGATTTGGTGAGTGACAGATAATCTACTGTGCTGAATGTACTGTGATTTAGCTCCTCAGCAGACTTGTTACCAGGACTTTGCAAGTTCCTTTCCTGGAGAATTTGACATTCACTGTTATTAAGTCAAAAAAGCAGCACTTGCTCCAGATTGCAGCACTGACATCACACCTCCATTCCTCTGCTGAATCTTTATTCTTGGTTATCCTACAACTCCTGCTCCAGGTAGACCTCTCTCTCTTTTTAATTTTGATTTTAATTTCACTGTGTTTTTGTGGAAATTGGGCTCTGCAGTGGTATCTTAGCCCAGCATGCACCATGGATCAAGTCTTTGCAGTACAAGAATGTGTTTGAAATGAACTGTAATTTTCAGTGAATGTCAATCTTACTGTGAACTACAGGAAGAATAGCTTGCTTTATTTTTTTCCAGGAAGTTATTATCTGAGAATGGAAAGTTAATTTGCTTTTGGAGCTCACCTAGGATTCTTTTGTCATAGTGCATCCAGACTGTAAGGTTGGTAGGCAGAGACTTCCAGAAGAGACAGAGAGATTGTTTGCATAGTTCTGTGTCCATAGCAGAAAATCAGGCTGTGAATGACACTGCTGGGCAGGAGAGTCCTGAAAAGAAGTTTAACAGTCCAGAAGTGTGTGGAGAGCAGCTCTTTGAGCCCCTTTCAAGCATTAGAAAGGTTGGAAGAATTGGTTTTGTGATTTCTGAGCGCTGCCACGTGACAGAGGCATTCAGCTCCTGCCCCTGACCAAGAATCATCTCCTGCTGCTCCTTAGAAAAGTCACTGCCTCGTGTCTGAAAAGCACTTTGAGTCTGAAAAGCACTTTGTATCTGAAGAGAAAGATTGGCTAAAGGTAATAAAATATTCACTTCCAATCTACTGAGTTGGTGAAAGCTGATCTGGTCTTTGGTTGTCAGCTGACAAACATAATTGCAGTTTATAAATCAAGTGTGGCCACTTGAGAATTTGGCAGCTCCTCTGGTTCAAGGTGTTTGCTAAAGTTGCTAACATTATGGTAATACAAGGAAAGTTACATAAAAGTCATTGATTTTGCTCTTAAATAAAAAGAACGGCCAACTATAATTGGTTTTCCTTTTTTTCTCCTTGGGAAGAAATGGCATTTAAATGTGGAAGTGGAGCTAGAATGTGGAAAGAAGTGAAAAATGGCATTTAAATGTGGAAGTGGAGCTAGAATGTGGAAAGAAGTGAAAAATGGCATTTAAATGTGGAAGTGGAGCTTCAGTTGAAGCTGGGGGAGCAGGGAACACAAGGCCTGCATCTCAGCATGGACAGCAGCAGGGGACATGGAGAAATGGAATACAGGGGCCAGTTTTGGGAAGGGAGTCTCTGGCAGAGCAGGGGAGAGGGGAGCAGCCACTGCAGTTTGTATTGTGTTGGAAACAGGAGGCTCCAGCTGAGGCAGGAGCCTTGCTGACCTGGCATTTGGCTCCCCACAGAAAGGCAGAGCAATCTTGCACCAGAGCATTTATAATCTGAATAGGAATTGAATAGAGAAAATTATCTACTCTGCTCTCTGATTTTTCAGACAGGTAAACAGAAGAAAATTGAATTTAAGTGACTCATCCTGAGTTACATGAGGATTGTGTGGCACAGCTGGGAATAAACCCAGATAATCTTTCTTTCAAAGAGTTGGCAGCATTACCCACCTCATTTTGCAGTCAGGTCATTGAAGCCAGCCCAGTGCTTCTGCTGGCATTCAGAAATCTGTCTTGAGTGCATCCCAGATCTGTCTCTCTTTCCTGATCCAGAAACACTTCCAGAAATCCCTCACAGCTTCTCTCAAATGCAAGCAATTCCTCTCCCTGTGCTCTCCACAGGAGTGACACAGCCCCAGCAGAATTTCTGCTCTGGCACTGGTTTGAACTGCTGGTTTTTCTCCTGAGGAGGTGAGAGAAGCCCCCCAGCATTCCCGGGGAGAAATGAATGCTGAAGGGAATAAAGCTGCTCGTTCATTGTGTCCCACCAGCTCTTCTAGAAGGTTCTGCCACCACAAATGGCTGGGGAGCTACAGCAGGGGGTTTGTAGGAAGCTCCAAAATGCAGGTGAAGAGGAGAGGGCACGGAGCACAGGGCACCAGGCCGTGGATGTTCCCTCTCCCCTGTCAGCTCCTGGTCTCTGTGGGGCTTGGGCAGGGTTAAAGCAGAGCGGGAACCCCTGCTCAGATCCTGCTGCCCTCCCACATCCCTGCCTGGGACACAGAAAACCCTTCCTCTGTTAACGGCATGGCCGGTACCTCCCAGGTAAATACAGCAAGGGAACAGGAAAACAATCCCCTTGCAGTCCTGTGAGAATGATGGATGCAGCCTGGGGAGCTTAAATCAGGAAGGGAGCAGCACAAGCTGAGCAGCCCCTGAAAAGATTCCAAACAGTTTGTGGTGGATGCATTTGGGCTCTTTCTGCTTGTTCAGTATCAGGTTGTGCCATTGCTTGTCCAAACAGTTTCTGATGAACGAATTTGCCTTTTTCTGCTTGTTCAGTATCAGGTTATGCCATTGCTTGTCCAAACAGTTTCTGGTGAATACATTTGACTTTTTCTGGTTGTTCAATATCAGGTTATGCCATTGCTTGTCCAAACAGTTTCTGGTGAATACATTTGACTTTTTCTGGTTGTTCAATATCAGGTTATGCCATTGCTTGTCCAGTCTGAGCACCCAAAGTCTGCCTTTAAAATTGGGATCTCCTTGAATTCCAAATGGGATCTGAAATCCTTGCTGGTTTCTGTAACTCCTTGTATGTCTGCAAAAAACTTAATTGCACAATTAGGAAAGAAGTAATCAGTGTTCATCTGAGGAGTGAATGGGCAGTGTGGCGCTTTGCAGGGTGGATTTATGGGTCCTGTCTGTACAAATAAAGTACAAATTGAGTCAATTCGTGCCATACTGGGAATCTGCCATAATATACACAGAGTTTTGCAGCTCCTGGGAATTGGCCTCAGCCTCCTGCATGCTGGAGCTCCCCTGAATTTCAGCAATTTTGGTCCATGCAACTAATCAAGCTTACCTCAGCCCGGGATTTAATCTGCAGTAAAGACTGGATTTAGAGCAAAGGCTTTCTCAAAGCAAAGTTCTTGTAGAGAGTTTGAGGTGATCAAAATTTTCCCTTGCCTACTTTTTGGTTCCTTAATCCCCAATTAATTTTTAGACCTAAACACACATGCAACTTTTTCAAAGGGCTTTCAAAGGGTGCTCTGAGTCCCTGCAATCAGCTCTGAAGCACAAAATACCCCTCGGTTGACATTCTGAGATCATGAGCTGTGCTTATGTGTATTTCACTGTTCACATGGTAACAGAATCAAAAGAAAATCATAATGAAATACAATGGTTGGATTCAGAAATAGGTTACAAAAACATTCTTTTGAGCAGTCCTAACAATGGAGAAGAGATGAATTTACATTGGGCCAAATTTGCCATTGCTGCAGTGCCAATTAACTCTCTGAAGCTGCGCCTTGGAATAACTCAATAATTAGGTAAAATTCTGTCACTGAGACTTGTGCCACCCCCACCCTCCTTCCAATGCTAACCTGAAATTATTTGGCTGAGAAAAACGAGGAGCTGGTATTTGCATTAACGCTTTGCATGCCTTCAATTTTAAAATCATTTAATATTTAGTGGAAATTTGCATTAGCAATTGATATTGAAGCTGGATTTATCAAAAAAGATGAGCCTCTGATGGTTTAAAACAGAAACAGCTTCTGTTAAGGATGAGAAGAAAGGCATGAAAATGACTTAATTCTGTAGTTCTAAGCTGTCCTTTGTCTTAAAAGGTAAGAAAAGAATTACCATGGAAACGTGCTATCTTCTCCTCATAGAAAAAAGAGTTTGACTTAATTACTATGAACCTGTACTATCTTATCTTAAAATAATATTCCAGAGCTTCTTCCCGAGCAGTGTATTTATATGTGACAGAAAGAACCCAGGAAAATGCTATCAGAAGGGAAAGCAGCATTTGTCTGTGTTTAAATCGTAGCTCTCACTCTGCAGCAAACATTTTTATTGCTGTTGTGAAATTCACACCTCTCAGGAGGAAACCTTCTTATAGGATCTGCTGCTTTCTCCCAGCTCCTATACGTGCATGTAAGCAACTGTGGCAAATCTCTTTTAACTGGCAACAATAAAGAACAGTAATTGCACACTTTAATTTAAAATTACAAGAGTGTTCCTTCCTTTTCTGGAGGGAAACCTCTTCCGTGGGCCACTTTCCAGAACGAAATGCCTCATTGTTGGAGGAGGAGAGCGCGGTGCTGTGGGGATTTGTGGAGTTTATGGGATTTGTGGGATTTATGGGATTTGTGGTGGTGGGGATGGGGGCATGGCAGAGCTCTGAGAGCTCTCCCCACTCCCTGCTCCTCGAGTTCTCTCTGCTGGGCTCAGCTCAGGAGCTTGGATGTGACCGTGCTCACAGGGGTTTTGGACTGGGGAAGAGACGAGGATCTGACTCCATATTTCAGAAGGCTGATTTATTATTTTATGTTATATAGTACATTAAAACTATACTAAAAGAATAGAAGAAAAGGTTTCATCAGAAGGCTGGCTAAGAATAGAAAGGAATGATAACAAAGGTTTGTGTCTCAGACAGAGAGTCTGAGCCAGCTGACTGTGATTGGCCATTAATTAGAAACAACCCCATGAGACCAATCCCAGATGCACCTGTTGCATCCCACAGCAGCAGATAACCATTGTTTGCATTTTGTTCCTGAGGCCTCCCAGCTTCTCAGGAGGAAAAGTCCTAAGGAAAGGATTTTCCATTAAAGATGTCTGTGACACTTGGAAGTGTTGGGAATTCACTCTGGCAGGTCGGGAGCCCAGCTGGGAGCAGGGTTTGGTGCCAGGGCTGTGCCATGCCCTGAGTCACCTGTGAGTGCTGCTCCCTGTCCCTGTCCTGCCCCAGCCTGAGCTCAGCCTGGGCTGGAGCTGGACCTGCAGCTGGGAGAGGGCTCAGATCGCCCCTGGGACAGCGAGCCAGCAGGCAGGGCAGGGCTCTCACAGCACAGCTCATCCCAGAGCCTGGCAGCCCCAAAGCTGGCTGGGGTGTAAGAGCCTGAATGAGGGATGTGGGACTCCAGGGGCTCCTCAAAATGCACTTTATTGGATACAAAATGCAGTTTATTACATCCAGGACGTTACAGCAGTCCAGGGTTGAGGGTGACAAAGCTGTGCCCACAGCTGGCAGCTCCAGCTGCAGGCAGGCCTGGAGACCCTTTGGTTTTGGTTACAATGCATTTTATACTTATCTTTTGGTTACATTGCATTACATACTTTTCTTTTGGTTACAATGCATTATATACTTTTCTTAGCTGAGCATCTTAATACAGAAGAACCAATCTATACCTTAACTTTTACCTATAGCCCATCATAACTACTGTAATTACCATATTCATGGTACTGTTCTCCAATCACTAAAAGTCAGTACATCACAGTTGAAGCTAGAAGTTGTTTTTCAGCTTTCTTGCAGTGGAAAATTCTGAGACCTTTTTTCTACTTGCAGCTTTGCTGACTTGTTTGCCTGTGCTCTCTTTCTGCTTGGTAAAGACATCTTCTTGTTTGGGGTGGGGTTATCCTTTGCTCTAAGCCATAAAACCCCTTCTAACCAACACACCCTTTGCCTCCTTGGTTATCCAGTCAGACTGGCTCAGCAATTCTTTTCCTCTATATCAAAACTTGCTTCCATCTCTATTCCTTCATCAGACTCTACATTCAAAAATCAGATCTGTGAGACTTTCTTGTCAAACTTTGATCCTTCCCAACAGTGTGTGACCCAGGCAAGCTGGGAGCCAAGCCCAGACTGGGTGTGTGGAGCATCTCCCCTTTGCCCTGAGTCCCACAGAGCTGCTCAGCCCCAAAATGCTCCTTCCCCCAAACAGCTGGCCCCAGGCAGGGTGCAGCCTGCACCAGTGGGTGCTGCAGGAACAGGTTGTGCCATTATTTATCTCTGAAATAATCCTTGTTTTTCACATCACATCTGTGAGGCTCCCAGTCTCCTCCTGCAGACAGACTGCCAAGAATTCTGTCTGTGGGAGTTTGCAGCTCCCCAGAAAAAAGGCAAACAGAGAAGTTTCAGTCTAAAGTAATTTATTTTAGTGGAAGAAAAGCATTAAAAACCAACAAAAACAAAGTTTCCATGAAAGGCCACAGGAAATGCCTTTTCTGAAGTTCTCTACAGTGATTGTAGAACGGGTTGGTTGATGTCTCTGCACCCCTGGAAATGTGTGAGATTTAATTGTTTCATGGCAGTTTTCAGAACATACATTCGTGGCAATCATAGATGTGTTCAGCTGCTCTAGGATTAGTCAAGTCCTTTTTCCATCAACATTTTTGGTGCCTTTGCATTACAGCAGTAATCTAGAAGTTTCTCAGGATAACTTGCAATCTACCAACATGCTGAACCTAAGATGATTTAAAGTGTCATTATCTCCTGGCTTAGCCTGGCCATGATTTTACCCCGTGTTTCTCAGGGTATAGAGGGACAGGAAGATGGAGAGAGAGAGAGAATTTGGGGAAATTGGGTTGTGTACAATGAAATAATTGTAGTATGGGTTTAAAAAATGCAAGCCATTAAACAGTGAATGTGCCCCACAGGGAACGGGCTCCCCTGTGCCCTTATCTTCATGCCCCAGGAAAATTGATGGAGCCCCTTTTACATCTGGGCATCAAAGCTTTAGAAGCTCCAACTTCCAACGTGTCAATTCAGCTGCTTTTAATAATGCTCCTAACACACAAAGATCAGCTCCAACTTTACTGAGGGAAACTGCATTTTCTGGTGTCTGCTAAGCCGTGTGTCATGAGTTTCTGTAATAACTACCAGGGATTAGGTTAATAGCATTACAGCTGGGAGTGTTACTCGTGGCTTTGTGAGAGACCTGTTTACAATTTACAGGGTTGGAGTGATTAGCAGTGCAGATGCAGGCTCTGCTGGGTACAAAAGCTTCTGATGGCTGGAAACACAGTGGATTCGTATTTATGGGAGGAAAATACAGTATTTTACAGTAAAAAAGTGTTGCTGGGTGTGGAGAATCTTGGCCTCGTTAGGGAGCTATTCACAGATAAAGGAGATCCTTAAATGAGATGGAAATAGGCACTGATGGCACAGCACCAGGATTCCCCCATTCCCTGGGATGGCAGCGTGCATTCCAGGAATCAGGGGGTGAGCTGCTTCTGGGAGCACTTGGGAGGCAAATCCCTGAGATCCCGAGCCTGGGAGCCTGGCAGTGCCTGCAGGGTCTGCAGTGTTTTTGGGACAGAAGCTGTGGCCATCCTTCCCTCCGCCAGTCCATGCAGGAGCAATGCTCTGGTGCCTGATGTGGTGCAGAACTTGTACAGATAATCTCAATTTCCACTGAATTTATCATTTATCTGTACACCTGTACAGACACCTCTGTTCTGCTCTGGACATCTTCACACCTGCACTGGGGTCCCCCTCCATGGGCTCTTTCCTCCAGAGACTTCCTTCATGAAAATGGTGCTTTAGACACCACCATGCTAAACTAAACTATTGCTAGTTATCTGTTACCGCTGAAAATTCAGATTTTCTGATCTAAAACTTTGACTCCAACTAATTGGAAGTTGGAACCAGGTGGTCTTTAGCATTCATTCCAACCCAAGCCATTCTGTGATTCTCTGATTCTAGATAAGATTGTTGCATAGTTGACAAGCTGATGATACCAAACAGTGAATTCTGGCAGTTTTTATACCAATCTCCTTCCTTGAAGGTGCTGCACTGGTGTCCATGGCCCTGCTAACTGTGCCAAACAGCACCAGGGCCAGCTAATGCTGTCCTTTCCTTGGAGGGCTTTGTCACATCTCATTTTTGGTGCTGAGGGGTTTCCAGAGATGGACGTTTCCCCTCAGTGTCTATAAAATGGAGAATTGCTGATTAATACTGACTGTTTTCAAAGCATGGCAAGCAGTGATCAGACTCTGACCACAATGGTGAAAAGCCCTGTGTCTCATTTCATTCCCTTGCTGCTGCATTTTTCTTAAAGATATCTTACTAGCTACAGCTTTCTATAGATAAACAGGCCCCGTGCTGGAGAATTTCACACTCAGAGTGAAGCCTGCAAAATTTGCATTTGTCAAATTTTACAATGAGGTGGAAAAATGTCGCTCTTTACCAGGAACAAACTTTGAGGCATAATTGCTTGTAAGCAAAGCAGATATCAAATTTCTTAGGTCATGAGTTCAATCCCACTTTGGTTTTGCAGAGTGCAGCCCCCCAAAGATGTTTGCTGGCATTTGCTGGGGGTTTGATACCATCTGAAAATGTTGATGGTACATGATGTGACTAACAGGATGGCAAGGCTCCTGAATGATGCTCACCAGCCTGTCTGCTCCCAGATTTCTGTACCCATCCAGCATTTTAATGTCAGCCTGAAACGTTCCAGTCACCAGGGCAGGTGTGCAATGCTGCCCCTCCAACCATCCTGCCCTGCACACTGAGCATTTACAAAATAAATTGGGTCCTTCTGAAGAAGTTTAGCCTAAAGAGTGTCCTGAATTTATCCCCCAAGGCAGCAGGAGTCTGCATTAGCTGGAAATTCAGCCCAGCTCTCCAGGAGGATTCCTGCCCCTGCTGCTGCTGGAAGCTCCCATGCCAAATGGCAGCTGTGATTAAAAGCATGACAGGCAGTGACCCTGAGCTTGCTCTTGTAGCACAGGACTTTAAAAATGCTTCAGTGAACCTCAGAGGAAAATCAGATCACAGGAGAGGCTCCTGCAAATTTGCCTAGAGGAACTGAGCTGTTTGGTTTTGTTTTGTTTCTAATTCTCTGCAGGACGTTATTTCTTCATGGAAAAGAAGAGATAAAGGCAGTGTTGTCCCAGGGAAAGGTGGCAGAGGCACAGGAGAGCTGCTGGAGGGATGGAGGGGAATTACAAGAGCTTTTTGTTTGCTGGGGTGTGTTGTGAGGGCTGCAGTGCTGATGCTTCGTGTGCCATATGGTGGAACAGCTGATGGTTAAATGCTGATGCTGAAACATGATGCTGACACAGCAGATGCTAAAACGTGATTGTGGCAAAGATGATAGCAACACACTGAAGGTGAAACACCAGTGCAGAAAGGGGTGCTGATAAAAGAGAAACTTCTGCTGTTGGTCTGCTGGAAATTGTATTTCTGGAGCTGGCTGGCAGTGCAGCAGCCCAGGCAGGGTGTGGAAGGCCAGACTGGAGAGGTGTGGGACACCAGGAGAGTTCCCAGCTGTTTGTTAGTGGGACAGAGCAAGGCAAATGTGCCCTTTGCTCTACAGGGAAGAGCCCAAACCCTTTAGGAAGAGGCAAACCCACTGTGACAATCAGTTTCCAGCCCTCCAGTGCACCCAGCAGAGCCTGGGATCAGCTCCATGCTGCTCTCCCTGCCATGAGAGGGGCTGGCTGCAAGCAGGTTTCCAGCTGGTCACGGAGGAATAATGAGGTCATCCAGCACACACAGCCTGCTTGCTTGCTTGTCTCCCTTAGCATTTATGTATTTTTTATGGTTCTAAAGACCGAGAACAAGAGTTTTAAACATTTAGTTGCAACAAAATGTTGTCCAGAGCTTTTTTTTTTTAGCAGGAAAGGCCATTCTGGGGTGTGCTTGCCTAAGCTTCTGAAGGATGGCTTTGACCTTATTAGCAGATATGCACCGTGATCTTGTGAGGCACAGAAATGGCATTTTGTTTATTAAGTACCCGAGTTGCTCTAGAAAACTGAGGTAATTTAAACAAGTGGAAGAGGGCCAAATAACTTAAGTGGCAATATAAAAGTTGCAAGATGTATTTTCAGCATTAGATATTCTCCAGCCCGATGGTCTGTGCCCTCACAAAAGCCAGGGTGAATTGGTGCCAGAATGCTGCTCAGGAAAAGCTGCTCCTGTTTCCTGCAGACCACATCGTGTTCTGCATCGTAGATGGTTGACAGAATGGAGATTGGATTGTGGAATATGAAAATTCACACTATGAACAGGCTTTGTAATTATTTCAGTGGGCATTTACCTGTGGAAGGTGGTGGCTGGGGAAAGGGCATGGGGACAGTGTGACCAGGAGTGTGTGCTTCCTGGGAAAGGAGGGGGCATGGTCATCATCTGCCACAAATCTGAGCATGGCCAGCTTGGGACACTGGATTAAATGGGAGTTCCCTGTCAGACTCACGTTGTGGTTTCCTGTCAGAGTCACATTGTGGTTTCCTGTCAGAGTCACACTGTGGTTTCCTGTCAGAGTCACATTGTGGTTTCCTGTCAGAGTCACACTGTGGTTTCCTGTTAGAGTTACACTGTAATATCCTGTCAGAGTCACACTGTAGTTTCCTGTCAGTCATGTTGTAGTTTCCTGTCAGTCACACTGTAGTTCCCTTTCAGAGTCACATTGTAATTTCCTGTCAGTCACACTGTAGATTCCTGTCAGAGTCACACTGTAGTTCAGTCACACTGTAGTTCCCTTTCCGAGTCACATTGTAGTTTCCTTTCAGAGTCACATTGTAATTTCCTGTCAGTCACGTTGTAGTTTCCTGTCAGTTACACTGTAGTTCCCTTTCAGAGTCACATTGTAGTTTCCTTTCAGAGTCACATTGTAATTTCCTGTCAGTGACATTGTAGTTTCTTGTCAGAGTCACACTGTAGTTCAGTCACACTGTAGTTCCCTTTCAGAGTCCCGGGGTGTGTTTGCTGGTTTGTTTGCAGCTCACTGTGGTCTGTGGGAGGCTGCAGGGACAGGGACTTGTCTCTGTCTGTGGAACCATCTGCTGCAGGCTGTCACACAGGCTGGGGGGACACTGACAGGGGACAAAATAAATTGTTGCTCTAGTTCAAGGTTAGGGACTCAGAATCCTTCAGGGGTCTTGGTTTTAAGGAAGAGAACTCAACAGTTGTGCCCCAGGCTCTGCCTCAGCACACTTGGCCCTCGGAGGGATGTCTGCAGGTCTCTCACTGAGCATCCCTGGGTTTCAGGAAATCAAATGCCAGCTGTGAGGAGGAGAGCAGCTTTACAGGCTACACAGGACTTGGCCTGCTCTCAGCTCCAGACAGGTGTGTGGGAAACAGAAAACACTGATCTCTCCTCAGTGAGAAACTTGCATTGTTGCACACTAAAACATGAATGACTAATTGGTTATTTTACAGTAAATTGTAGCACTTGAGTTTATTTGGGTGGGCATTCACATCCAGCTCATAGCTCTCCTGGTTCCAGGCTTGCAGTCCTTTCCTGGACCAAACCTTGGTTTGGAGTTCCCCTGGGAGGTATGGCTGCTTTTCTTTGCTTAATCAAAGTGACAAAAACACCCAAAAATGTTCATTATGGAATATGATCCAGGGTCTACCAACACTTGAGTGCAGGAGAGGAGCTCCAGCCTCCAATCAGGTGCTGGCAATGAGTCTGAAGTCTCTAGCACAGAGCCTGGGGAAAGGAACATAATGGTTGTCCCTGGGAAAGTTCATTCCAGTGTGAAAGCTTATGGTTATCAGCTCCAGAAATGTTTTTGAAAAGTAATTTGCACCCCAGTGGTTTGGGAAGACGTTCAGTGTTTGGTACCTAATAAAGATAGCTGGCATGGAAGGGATGTTATTTTAATTATAACGTGGTGATGACATTTCCAGGAAGGGATCCCACAGAGTTCTGACTGCAGACATTTCCATACTCCCAGCACTTTAACAGCTGCCAAAGGGTTTCCATTAATAGGTTATTTGGATACAGTATAGACAGGCTTATGCTGTGCTATCACTGCTCCACAGCCCTGCTCCCACTTCCTTGGCTTCCTGGGAGAGATGAGGCAGGCAGATCTGGCCAGAGACTCAGCACAGAAACAGGACCTGGGGACAGCATCCCCTGCCACCCCTCCATCCTCAGAGCACTGGGGACAGGAGCCCCTGCCACCCCTCCATCCTCAGAGCACTGGGGACAGGAGCCCCTGCCACCCCTCCATCCTCAGAGCACTGGGGACAGGAGCCCCTGCCACCCCTCCATCCTCAGAGCACTGGGGACAGGAGCCCCTGCCACCCCTCCATCCTCAGAGCACTGGGGACAGGAGCCCCTGCCACCCCTCCATCCTCAGAGCACTGGGGACAGCTTCAGTGGCTCCTGTGGGGTCTGGCTGAGCCAGCAGAGCCCTCCTGGAGCTGCAGCTGTGCTGGGGGCTGCACACTCAGTCTGGCATCTCTCTGACTGCTGGTATTTCTGGAGATCCCACCAATTGTGCTTTGCTGCTCTTGGCTGTGCTGCTGTCACTCACTGCCTGTGGCCTTGGTGGCCCTGGGGACAGCTGAGGGTCCTGACCCCTCATCCCTGACCTGGGGGTGCACCCAGCGGACGACACTGCTGGGCTGGGATCCTCAGATTCTGAGAAATTCTGGAGTTCTGGGATCCTGGAATTCTGAGATTCCGGAATTCTGGGATCCTGGTTTTCTGGTATTATGGAATTCTGGGATTCCGCGATTCCAGGATTCTAGGATTATGGAATTCTAGGATCTTGGAATTCTAGAATTCTGGGATTCTGGAGTTCTGGAATTCTGCAATTCCAGGATTCTGGGATCCTGGAATTCTGGGAGTTCCGTGATTCCAGAATTCTGAGATTCTGGGCTTCTGGGATTCCGGAATTCTGCGTCCAAACCAGTGCAAAGGGAGACTCCGGCCCAGCCACCCAACCTTGCCCAGCCACCTCTCCTGGGTTTTTCTGGTGCTTCCTCAGCCCAGCCTGGGTGCGGGAGGGATTCAGGGATCCCTGCTCAGCTCAGCTGCTCCCTCACACTGCTCAGGAGCTTTGGCAGCATGTCCACCCCAATCTGATCGTGGGGCTCTGTTTAATATGTGCTAGACTCTAACCAACAAATCTTTATGCAAAAAAAAAACCCCCCTGAAAATAACTCTGTGTAAATCATCATCAATTTTTTTATTATTCATTAAAATAACATTAATCATAAACCTCTTTGGTATTCATGTGGATGTAATATGTAGTTCCAAAGGAATTATGGATTAAAGGGGACTTAAGCTGAGAACAGTCAGTTCTCTATGAACATGCTGTGTTCATTATGTTAGATTTAGTGTGAACTATTTTCTTCAGTATTATTAGAAGGGAGTAATGGTTGAGTTTCGCATTTATTTGAAAGTGATTAAAGCAAAATTTTCACCTTGAATAAAACAGCAGCAACATATTAACAATTTTTATCATGCCCACAAAAGAAATCTCTTCTCAAAAGATTGGAAATAATCCTCTGAAATCTACCTGCAGCTGATTATATTAACCCATGTGAAATACACGTTTCCACCTCCGTGGATTTTTTTTTTTTAACTTTATACTGTTGGGGTTGTTAATATCTCTGCTACTCACATGCACCTAGGGGTAATGTTGGGATCACTGCACATTCGCTCTTCTGGTTCTGACTTCTGAAGGCCCTACATAAATATTCTAAGACTCATTACTGATGTAAAAACTAACTGGTTTATTGAACATTGCATGTCTGGCCTCATGTCTGCATAGTACTAATTAAAAATCATGAACTTCTTTACCAGCAGGAAGCTTTGTAAAATGCGGTGTGGATTTTTGGAGGATTTAATCCTGTTTCTGTCTGTATAAACCAGAGGGCATTTTCCAGGTATTATTTACAGGAATAGGTATTTCTGTAATATTTCAAGGGAGTTTCAAGGTATTATTTAGAGAAATAGCTCCATGATGAGGATGCTGGGTTGGATTCTGCCTAACCTCCCATTTTTCACCCTGGTACAAGAGCAATTGGCTGTAGGCATGAGAGGTGTGGTGATGGGAATGAGCTCAGCCAGGGATGGTGAAGGTGTGGATCACTGCAGATCTTGCTCCTGCCCCTGGAGCTGCCTTTCTGTGGTGTCAGTTCCTTCCCAAAGTGTTCACCTGCCCTGAAGGACAGAGAGTCCCAGCTGCCTGGGGCCAGCCCGTGTCTCACCTCCAGCCCCTCCTGAGGTGGAGATTTACATCAGGGCACCATCCAGGGCCACACTTTATCAGGCAGGGATGTCCTTTCGTTTGGTATTAGCCAAGAGTGTGTAATCCTAATTAAGAAATAAATTAATCCTAATGTCAACTGGCATAAATCCTGTGGGGAGGAGTGTTTGCTTTCACCAAGGGCTGCAGTGCATCTGCTCGGCTTTGCTCTCCCTGTCGTCCTTGTTCCTGTGCAGCCTGCTCTGGGGTCAGGGGAACATCAGACCAGAGATGATTTGGGTTGGAGGGCATCTTTAAAAGTCACACAGTCCCATTTTCACTAGTCCAGGTTGCTCAAGCTCCATCCAGCCTCCTGACCTTGAGCACCTTGAGGAGCCGGTCGCACTGTCCCTGTGGACGTTCCAGTTTGCTGGAGTGTCACAAAATGTCCTGGGGCTGCCTGGACACTGCTTAGACCCCCTCACCTGTCCTTGTCATCCCCACTGCAGCTTTTTGTGAGTTCTGGTAACTCCTGAGGGTTCATTTATGCTTTTCTGAAAGCTGAAGTGCCAGAACACCCAGCCCCTGCTCCTCTAGTGAGATGTTTGCATTGCCACAGCCGTGGCTGCGTGGGTCAGCTTGGCTTCACACCATTATTCAGAGATGGAATTACAAAAAGGCAGAATTATCCCCAGTGAAATGGCAAATGATCCCTCCCCCCTGTTCTGAGCCCCAGTTACAAACCTGGCAGGGGCCTTTTCCACCCCTGAATTCCTGTGCACACACACCTAGAGGAGAACTGTTCATTTCCTCAGAGAGATTTTGGATTTGTGGTTTCAGACGTGGTTTTCTTGAGGACAAATCCATGTTCCAAGCCATGATTCACTCCCTGTGTTATTGGGTAAACCCACCTGGCTTCAGAGGCAGGGAGTCTGTGCTCTGCAGGGTGGGATTTCATGTTTGGGGGTACAGGTGAGAAAAGAGCAGCCCCAGGAATGGCTGAGGGCAGGATATGGAACCAGGGCACCCTCAGGGGGAAAACTGGGGAGAAAAAGCAGGGAAAAAATCCCTTTTAAAATCCCTTTCCCTTCATGGCGCACTGAAGTCTGGATTCTGTAAATATGTTTTTATGTAGAATAAAGATGGCTGTGTAAGGAAAGCTATAGCATTAAACACCTTCAAATAGTGCCTTCTTAAGTCTGTAAAAAACTTTTATCTGCAGGAGTCACAGCTCTCCTGCTAGAAATCAAGCCCTTTATCTCCTTTTGTAGGAGGAATGGTGCAGGGGGGAGCAGAGTTTCTGTTGGCTCGTGTGCCATGCATCATTGTGCTTCTGCACCTCTCTGCTATTAATAATGAATGAGTCCCCACAACACAAATACAAGGCAAGGTGGTTAGTAGTGTCATTTTTGGTCTTAAAAAAATAAAAAAAGGGAAGAAGTGAGAGATGAAGAGAGCTGGTCAGGAGCTGCACCAGAAATTGGAAACTGAGCTAAGGTTTCTCATGGGTGTTATGCTGATCCCCCAGCCAGTTTAAAAACTTCACATTTCTTTTATTACTAGCTTTACTATCTTGCCCTGAAGAGTTTTTCTCCTTGTCCTATTTCTCTCCTCTTTCTTTTCCTGCTGTCAGTGCAGCACAGAGATCCATGTAAGCACAGCTCTGTGCACCAAGAGCCCTGCAGGGCCTCAGGACACGCTGTGTTCCCACTTGTGATGGTGCTCTGCAAGACAAAACTCATATTGCTGTTCCTGGAAATAGTGAGAGAAAACACAGTGCCACGATTGCATCAGTCCTCGTTGCTGGAACGTGTCTGTCTGTCTGTCTGTCCTCCTCTCAGGACATCTGGCTGTTCTGATCCTGGTGTTTCCTTCTAGCCTCAGCACCAGATGCTGCTCAAAAGCCACTTGGTGTTTGTGCAAAGAGAAAGGAAACACAGAAAGGAAGGAGGATTCCCACTGCAGGTGTCTCAGGAAGGAGTGTGGGAGGCTGCCAAGGGAGCAGCCCCACACCCAGGGTGGTGCTGCTGCTGTGGAAGCTTCCTGCAAAACTCAGGGATAATGCAAACTGTCCTTTTCTGGGGGGATAAGAAGGTTGGCAGCATTAATTTTCAGTTGAATTAGCTCTTTGATAAGGGTCCAGGAGAGATTCTTGAAGCACTGGTGCAATCAGAGCAGTGATGCTGCTGGGCTGTTCTGCAGCCTGCTCGCAGCCCTGCAGCCCTGGCCCTGCTCTGAGGGGGATCCTCAGCTCTGGCTGCTCTCACAGGCTTTAATCAGGTGTTCCCATCCCTTGCTCGTGTATAAGGTGGGTGGGGAGGGAGAGGAGCCCCCTCAGCTCTGCTTCAGAGCCAGCTCAGGCTGCTCTGCAGGGTCCTGAGCTCACAGCTGAGCAGGAGATGTGAGCTCTGTAGCTGCAGCTGAGCAGGAGATGAGATGTGAGCTCTGCACTGCACTGAAGTGTGCCCCAGTTTGTGTCCCAGGAGCTGGGCTGTCTCTGCAAGGTTCGGGCTGGGGTTTCTCTCGGAGTAACTGGAGAGGCTCCCGTGGCCACGAGCTGTGTGCACAGCCCTGTGCCTCCCTCCCAGCAGCAGCACCTTTCAAGTGCTGCTCTCCGTGCCGGGAGCAGATGTGCTCAGCAGCAAAGGGAGCAGCTCTGCTTTCAGGCTCTAACCAGGGTGCAGTACCAGTGCTCTGATTATCAGCAGAGGAAAGAACTCACAGAGGGAGCGAGGAGCTCTCAGAGCCAGAGGATCCCAGCACATATCACAAAAAAGCACCCTCAGTGAAGGAGCTTTGCTTTCAGGGCATGGTGGGAATTTGCTGTAGGGAAAAGTGAATCTGGGCAGTAATTGTGCTGGGAAGGGAGGAGGGGAAGAGCTGCAGCCCCTGATCCCAGGCAGGGCTGAGCTCTGCAGCTCCTGAGCTCTGGCACGAGAGGGTGGCCAGTGCCTGGCGGGGAAAGGGCTGTCATGAATAAACATCTTCATTGGAAACCACTCTAGGCTTCTGCTTTTGCATTTCATTTCCAAAAGCAGTTGTCCAATTTTCAGTTTAGGCCCTCTGAAGTGTAGAAAAATAGAAGTGTGCTGCAGAAGAGGGGCAGGAAAAAAACTTTAGGAATTGCTAAAGCGATGCACAAAGAGAGAGAGAAAACGACCTTTGGTTGGGCATCCAACAGCGCAAAGAAATTCTAAAGTAGTTTACTTTGAAATACATTTCAGTCAGAGGGATTTTCTAGCAGTAAAATCAGGCACTTAGCAGGGATTGCATATAATTTCCACTCTATGCCAGTGTAAAGCTTCAAACATAATGATTTTTTTTTCCATTCAACACCAATAACTAAAGCCCTTGGTCATTAATAATGACTCATTCCTCACCTGTGCTATTTGAACTACATTTGTCATCTGCTACTAGCCTTTAAAAGAACTTAACCTGACTCTTCTTTTTGCCTTGCCTTTCGGTTTCTGAGCCATTTTCTCTACAAATGACACATTTTAGAGTTTGACATTTACATAGGACATGATGTTGGAAGTGCTTTTAGTTTGCATTTATCTTAATTTCAGGTGTTGCACACTGCTGTGTTTTACCACATTGCTCAGCCCAGTCCTCCTGCAGGAACGGGAGGGCAGCAGAGCAGAGGTTGGGACTGGGCAGGGTGGATGTGGGAGCTGCAGCACCAGCACTGCCAGGTACAGGGTGGGATAATCCACCCAGGAGGCAGCCAAGGTGTCAGACAGGTTCAGGGGGCGTTTAACACCAAACCTGGGGCTGGCACCTGGGAAATGGCCCGGTGCAGTGTGCAGCCAGGGGAGCCCCAGTGTGGCCGTGCTCACAGGGGTTCTTGGGTGAGAAAAGAGACAAGGATCTGACTCCATGTTTCAGAAGGCTGATTTATTATTTATTATATATATTACATTAAAACTATACTAAAAGAATAGAAGAAAGGATTTCATCAGAAGGCTGGCTAAGAATAGAAAGGAATGATAACAAAAGCTTCTGTCTCGGACAGAGAGTCTGAGCCAGCTGACTGTGATTGGCCATTAATTAGAAACAAGCACATGAGACCAATCCCAGATGCACCTGTTGCATTCCACAGCAGCAGATAACCATTGTTTGCATTTTGTTCCTGAGGCCTCCCAGCTTCTCAGGAGGAAAAATCCTAAGGAAAGGATTTTTCATAAAAAGATGTCTGTGACACCCCAGTGTCCCCAGAGTGTCCCAGTGTGGGCAGATTAACATCAGTTCTGTTGATATTCTCATTATTGTGAGGTTCAAAATGCACATTACTGTGCGTCCCAGCCCCGGCAGAGCTGTCTGTGGTGCCAGGCACACAATGCCCTGCTGGGGTCCTGCAGCATCAGTGATGCCAATGAGGAAAACGAGCCCTGCTCCCACCAGTAGCACTGCAGGCTGCTCCCTGACCTATGGCAGGCAGAGCTGGGCCTCTTCCCCAGCTCAAAAACAAACCCAAGCTGCAAAAACCAATATTTTCTTAAGGGAGCCATCCTTTTGTGTTTTCTCCCAGTGCCTGAAGTGCCTTGTGTAGAAAGGTTACTAACCTGAAACAGATGAAAGTTAAAAGAACATGGTTAGGAGGCAAAGTAAAAGGTGGTTATGAACTTATGGTTGGTGCATTTATTTTTAGAAATGGAATACAAAAATCTTGAAAAAATAGGCAAATAGTGCAAAAAGTACCTTAAATTGGAAGAACTTCATAGTCAAATATTTATGGCTGTCTTTGCAGAGTTTGAAAAATTAAATTATTAAAAGCAAATATTGTGGCAAATAGGTTCCCATCAATCTCAATAAAAGTTACATTTCACTATCACTGTCACATTATTACTTTTTTGCTTTCAGTCTTTTAAGATTGAAGAGAACAGTAACAAACTCCAGTAACAAATCAAAGCTTTTCAATGTAATTTACTTGGTGAGTAATTTCTAATTGATTCAGAGTGATGGGCCTGCACAGTTTGATGTATTGCTGAAGTGAGAGATACTTTGGACGAAGTGAATTTATAAGCACCTCTTCTCCAAAGAAAAATGGCTGCTATATTTCATTTTGTCACTTTTAGCTGGAGCAATGTTCTTGTACACCTATCTGTGTGGAATTTGAAGGGAAAAGGGGAATAAAATGCGCTGCAGGGTGTGTGTACACCTGGGGGAGAGGCAGCCCTGGCCCAGGGGGGGCTCCAGGTGTGTCCCCCAGGTGTCCCTGGTGCTCCTGCTCCTGCCCTCTCCCTCCCACTGAATGTGGAGTTGCTTGGCAACACCATTTAGTCACCTGCAGGTCAGGGTTCAGCTCCTGTTAATGTCACTGTGAATTAGAAGGAGGAAATGACTTTGGGGGTTTTACAGCTTCCCTGTGACATTGCTGTTAACCAGAGGTGGGTGTGCTGGAAAGCTTTGGTGGCTGCTTGTTTTCTCCCTGATTATTCCCACGTGTTCTCAGTGGGAAAGGGGAATATGGCAGGAGATGTGTAATTTGATGTGTACATTGTACATGTTAAAGGTCAGCAGCAGTGCTTTGCACCCAGTGACAAATTGCTCCATTTCAGGGCTACTTCAGCTCCAGACTTTGGAAGGAATTGCTCCAATGTCAGGCCTGCCCCACAGCACATTCAGGGAGCCTTTCAGGAGAGCAGAAACAACATCCCTGCCACTTTCTTCCCCAGAGCAGAACTCCCTGAAGGCTGCTGCCTCAGGGGAGCAATCTAAAATTAGCAGCTACGGAATTCAGCTTGAATTTTCTTTAGGCGCGCTCTCAGAAACCATCTGATTCCTCCTGCTGTAGTGAAAGCATCGCCTTTCCCCAGCACCCTGCTCTGCTCCAGAGGGTGCTGGGCTCACCAGGGAGGATCCAGGGCCCCTGAGGTGCTGCTGCAGCCCCAGAGATCCGCAGGGCCACAGAGGCTCCAAACCTGCCCGTGCCCCCGGGATCTGCAACAGAGGCTCCAAACCTGCCCATGCCCCTGAGATCTGCAGGGCCACAGAGGCTCCAAACCTGCCCATACCCCTGGGATCTGCAGGGCCACTGGGGCTCCAAACCTGCCCGTGCCTCTGGGATCTGCAGGGCCACAGAGGTTCCAAACCTGCCCATGCCCCTGGGATCTGCAACAGAGGCTCCAAACCTGCCCATGCCCCTGGGATCCGCAGGGCCACAGAGGCTCCAAACCTGCCCGTGCCCCCAGGATCTGCAGGGCCACTGGGGCTCCAAACCTGCCCATGCCCCCAGGATCTGCAGGGCCACAGGGGCTCCAAACCTGCCCGTGCCCCTGGGATCTGCAGGGCCACAGAGGCTCCAAACCTGCCCGTGCCCCCGGGAGGCTGCACAGCCTTCAGGTGCGCTCAGCTCACCAGGGCTGGGCTGCACTGCCAGCCTGGGCATCTGCACAGCCCACAGAAACAAATCAGCTCTTTGCATGGTCCGGGTGTGAGGGAAAGGCTCTGCACTTTGATAGAAATATTTCTGTACCACTGTCAGAAGGGTTTTTCCACTTGGTTGGCCTAACCAGCTGAAAGGAAAGCATGCATACAGCCATGTGTACTTATATCTAGCTATGTGTTCTTATTATTATGGCTGAAGATCCAAATTTGAACAGTTTGGTCCAAAATTAAATATTTCATTTTATTTCCAGAATTACAAACACATCCTATTACAATTGCAAACCAAGGTGCTTAAAGCACAAGTAGAAGTCTCACTGAAAAATAAAAAAAGCCATAACTTTTCCCTTAAAAACAATAGAATTAACTATTTTACAAGTTAAATATTTAATATGTAATAGAATTAAATATTTTGCAAATAAGTATTTTTCAATTAGAAAAAAATGATCCCTATTTGAAGCCAAAACAGTTTTATCAAATTCTATATGAGCTCAGGGCTGCCTTTTATCAAATTCAATCTGAACTCATGGGGGGCTATAATCTTACTAAAATAGCATTTTTGGAACACTCTTTTTTCACCAATTTTCACAGTGAAAATTCCCATTTTTTTTCCCTGATCTGAGTGTCCTGCTCAGACCTGTCAGCACTCCCTGCATGGTGTGCTGCCCTGCTGGGGCTTTCCCACAGCCCCGTCCCCCGTGAGTGTGGGAGGCTGCACTGGTGTCCCCTGCTCGGTAATCCCAGAGCCATTTGCACGGCTGATTTGTGCTCTGGGCTCATTAATCTTGTGCTGAGCTCATTACCAGGGCAGTGTGGCCGGGCAGCTCAGCCATATGGGGCCAGATTGCAGCTGCTGGGCCCAGCGTGGCCCCACTGATGGATGGGGCGGCCTGGGAGGGATGGAGCTGCCTGCACACGTGGGTTGGGGATGGATGAGCTGGGCACAGGTGGAACCACCTGTGAAACAAGCTGCCTTTGGATACTCTGCTCATGTAAACACTTGGGATTGTGTGAAGGGCCAGTGTGAGCAGGTGTTTGCAAACAGGAGTTAAACGGTGACCAGGAACAGCTGAACTGCAAACCCTGCTCGGAAAACTCTGTGTTTCTGTTCCTGTCACTCCCCACATGGCTCCTTGGCTGGTTCTTTTACTGCCTCAGCTGAGATGCAGAACATATTCACGACTCCAGCTCCTGCAAAAGCCTCAGCACAGAAAGCAATATTATGCAGCAGTTGTCCTAACATGTAAAACCTGAGTAATGCTCTAAACCATTGTTTACAGGATTGCTGTGACAAGCATCAGTGATTCAGGTAAAGCTTTTTAAAAACTGATTCTGGCAGAGGCCCAGTGCTGTGGTGCCAGCTCACAGTGTGCTCTGCAGAGGGGACAGCAAAGTGCTGGCAAAAAGGGGAACTTTTCCAACTTTTCCATGGTTTTATTCAGAGCTGTGTGGGCAGGAGCAGCTACATACAGCAAAGCAGTCTGTGAATGAGCTCCAGAAAGATTTCAGGTTTATTGCCCAGCTCAGGCCCTCACAGAGGTGCTGGTGTGTGAATCACTTGTGTATCAGGGCATCTCCATCAGGACTGCAAACTGGGACTAATGCTGCAGAATGGCAGAGAAATCTGAGAAGAGAGGCAGTATTTCCTTTCCTTTCCTTTCCTTTCCTTTCCTTTCCTTTCCTTTCCTTTCCTTTCCTTTCCTTTCCTTTCCTTTCCTTTCCTTTCCTTTCCTTTCCTTTCCTTTCCATTCCATTCCATTCCATTCCATTCGTGACAAATGCCAGCACACACCTTAACCCATGATTGAGGCTATCAATTTAGAAGATCTAAAGGTGGAAGATTTGTGTTGTTATTGATTGTTCCCCGTCCCTCTCTGCCTCTTCCCCTAACATCTGACAGGCTGGTAATAATACAGGAGGTGAAACTTTGAGAACTTTTGGATCTCAAAACACTTTCTAGATGCTGACTGGCATCAGAGAGGTAGGGGTTCAAATGAAAGGAATGGAGGACAGATTTTTTTATTAGTCTTTCTGTATTGCTTTATCCATCATTATTGTGTTAAAGACATGCAAACCTAATGCTGGGGGCAGGGAACACGATTTGTATGAGGGCAAAGTCCCCGGGTTTTGTTTTCTGCATGCATCTAGTGCTTCAGGGCACCCAGAGTTAATGAAGCCACATAAAAATGAAATGGTTTAAAACAAACTTCTCTGTGAAAAAGTTTCTTTTATTTTCCTTTGTAAAGTTTGGACGTGTACCTGTTTTGTTCTGTGTTTTCCTTAGATAGTGAATCAGCGGGGCTTGAAAAGAACTGGATCTGTAGAGCTGTCAGCAGAATCTATAAGAGAGACTCTCTGGGAATCCCATCCAGCTCTCCACTTGCAGGCACACAGACGAGGAAAATAACACATCAAACCTCTATTCCTTAAATATTTCATACATAACGTCCAATGTTCCAGCCCTCTCCAGAATGCAGAGAGTGGAACTTCCTTTAGTGTTTTATGCATGATACTTTACAAACATCTGAAGGAAGTTTATGTCTTGGATGAGCTACCTGTAGCAAACCCTCTCACAGAGCATGTGTGATTCTGTTCCCTTAAAGGCAGAGGAGGGTAAAGCCACTCTCTGGGACTCCTGATCTTTACAGGGCAGAGCTTGTGCTCAGGGCTGAGATAAATTCCAGAGGCAAAACCATGACCAAATCTCAGATGGATCTGTGATTTACAAGAACTGATCGAGCAAACAAATATTCTAAGCCTTCAGGAGGTAGAGTAGATTGAAAATGAATTGGATGTAAGGTTAATGACTTGGCAAAAAATCCAAATGTCATCTAGGAAGGCTGGCATCGTGCCTCTGGTGTAATTACAAGTCCGTAGTGATTGTGCATGTGAATGGCTGAAGCCAGACACGAGTTTGAAATATGGGATTCCTTGCTCAAGAACTGGTGGAGAACAGAAAAACATAACCCTGCATTTCATCTAAATTGGCAGCATAAATCCAGATTAAATCTTTCTGTATTTCTTAATTAACTGCAAAGTTGCTTTATGCAAATAGAGTTTGATGTACATATTTGTGTGTGATTGGCACAGAGATCAACCATGTCAGCTTTAAGTAAACACGAGCATACCAACTCAAACAGCAAGATGTTTGCCCAGCAAGACAGCATCACTCTTGCAAACAGAAAGTCATTTCTTCATCTTCCCTCAGCACATCTTGTTTTCTGAGTGCCTTCCTTCAGGAGGAGCCCTGCAGAGCCAGGTCTCACTGCACCAAACAATTCTGTATGGAGGCAATCAGGTGCATTGTGAAGCACCTCAGTTCCACTTACTGCTACAAAGATCCCTGCAAGGGAAAGTCTTTGAGATCTGGCAGCCCCAGACAAAAACAAACTATTGCAATTGTTCCTCAGTTAGCAGGCAAGGTCTGCTCCAGAGAAAACCTCGACCTTCTTATTTCCATGTTTTCAATTAATCTGATGTGTCTGAGGGATGCTGGAGAGACACCAGTGCAGCTCCAAGTCCATGGACAGTAGAAGTGAATTAAAGCTGTCTTTTCCTTTTCTCACTATAAAACCTTGGGGCTGGATATTAGTAAAAAATTTTTCACCAAAGGAATAACAAAGCACTGGAATGCTCTTCCCAGGGAGGTGGCAGAATCACCGTCTCTGGGTGTGTTTATAAATAGGCTGGACATGGCACTGGATGCTGTAGTCTGGCTGAGGTGTGAGGGCACAGGTTGGACTCACTGATCTTAGAGGTCTCTTCCAACCTCATCATTCTGTGATTCTGTGATTGTGTCGGACGTGTTGGGCAGTGTGGGGCTGGCTGTGACTCTGCAATACACTTCTTTCCCAAAGAAGAGTCAGATCTGATTTCTGAGCTGCCCAGCACGTGTAGGACAGGAGGGGTGAGGGTGGCAGAGCACCCCTGTGGCCTCGGGGCGGCTTGGAGCGGCTTCAGAGCCCTCAGGAGGCACAGGAAGCACCTGAGAGCAGCAGCAGAGCTAATTAAGGTGTTAATTTCCCTTGTACTTGTGCCTAGACCACAGTAGCTACTTGGAGCAAGCAAGAATTGGCAGAGGCTCTCAGTGACTGGAGGCTTTGATGAGATCCAAGCTCCAACTTCTGAAGGAGCGAATGATGCAGGGAGTGCTCAGAGAGGTGCAAAGAGTTCCTGCCAAGCACCTTTAATCATCCCCTGCTCTCTGCTCTCACTCTCTGTGCCCGTGGCTGGGTCAGGAGCCCGGCTGGGGATTCTGTGGACAGACATCACAGAGCCCACAGGACAGAGCCGGGCTCGCCTTGGAACAGAACCTCAAACATCTCTCAGAAATGGTTCTGTGCTGTGCAGGCTGCTGCAGCAATGATCCCTGCTCTGGGGAACAGTGAGCAGATGAGAGTGCGCAGCGTTTCAGGGATGGATTCCCTCCTTTGTGTCTGACTTCCAAGGCTGCCCATCCATCCCTTTGCAGCAAGGCTTGCAGGAGTGGAGCAGCCAGGCAGAGGTGAGGGATCACTGCCTGCTGAAGCTCTTTCAGCTTTCTTTCCAAAGCCCCGAGGGAGGCAGAGGGGAAGGTGATGTGAGATCAAAAGCAATAATGGAGGAGCATTTGCAGGGGTGATATTTTAAAAGATGAATTGTTTGGCTAGAGATTTTTTTTTTCCCTTTTTCTAATATCCAGCTGCTGAACTGAAATCTAAATGTACCTGGTCAGCACAGAGCACTGCAAACCCACAGCCCAGACACCCCAGACATTTCTTGCCTTTTCTTTTATGACCCTATCCAGAGCAGGAATGCTCCCCATAAACAAGCACAGCCTTGCCAGCCTCTCTCACACACACTGAGCCACTTTCAAACCTCTTTATAGATTTAAGAATACAGCATCCAAGAGCTTTAAGACACTATTGCTTCAGAAGGAAGGGAAAGCTGCCATCTGTCTCTCCCTTGCTTCTCACTCCAAACAGCAGGAGAATACTTCTTCCTGACCCAGCTCTTCCCATCTTTTACCCCCTAAAGCATTAGTTAGAATTAAATGTCAGCGTGTTGTTCCCGTGGGAAAAATGAGGTAATTTATTTACATGCCTGTGTAGTGGAACAGCATGCTAGGGAAGGCAGCTAAGGCAGGGCACAGTCCCTGTCCTCCCTGGAAGAATAGGCTGCTTATTGAGCACTGAAAGGGAGCAAAATAAAATCTGCATTCCCCTTCACATGCAGCTTTGGGGAGGTGAAGGGTTTGATGTTTTAGAGTGGGTTTGTCAGCTGGCTGGCAATGTGTTAAAGATGCTGGAGTGCAGAGAGCAGAGCTGTGGTGACTTTTCCCCTAATCAAACGGTGTGGCAGGGAGAAAAGATGCAATTCTGAGGCTTTGGAGCCAGCAGAGCTGTGACAGCAGAGCTGTGCTTTCACCTGGAGCTGAGAGCAGGACACTCCCTGTGCTGAATTCTGTGCACATTTGTACAAAACTCCAGCATTTATACAAGACCCAGCCAGACAGGGGCTCTGCACTGCTCCTGCACATCAGGGATCGTGTCCATCAAACCCATTCCCGTGCTTTCTCCAGTTAGGGACTCTTGTAGTTACTCACTGAAGGCTTCTATTACTGTGAAAATCAAGTACCTACACAAAATAGCTTGGATTTCCACTGGACTAAGGGAGGTGAATCTAAGAGGGAAAACAGCTGTTTGTCGCATTATCTCTGTCATGGGGTCTTTTTCTGGTTTTTGCAACTGCACCAATGGCTGTTCTGATTGTAGGATCAGTCTTTTGGGGAATTCTTACCTGTGGTGTCTGAGACAACCACACCCAGGTCTTTGGCAATTCCCACCTCAAGCTTTACCCTCTAAATGTCCAAAAGTGCCCGTTCAAAACAAAATCTTTAAACCCAAAGGTGGGCTGAGGGCAGATCAGGGGGTAAAGGCTCTCCTAAAACCTGTCTCCTTTGCAGTGCAGTAGAGCTAATTGTGTGGATGAGAATTATCTTTAAATTCAGGAGCTTGGTGGGCTCGACTTTAATATAAACAAGCAGCAAACTTGGGCTTGCTGAGAGCTGCCAGTATTCTCCTGGTGCATGGAAAGGACAGGAATTGTTCTTTTCATACATCATTTACAAGTAACCGCAGTGACTCCACAAAGTCGGTACAAGTCCCTAACACAAAGCAGGGAGAAGTACAAAGGAAAGAACAGGCTATTTTGTTGCTGGTTTTAAATAGAAGTTCTCTGTAGGCAGAGTTCAGCTGCATGTGGAATCAAAGGGCCGATACGGAGGAATGTTTTTCACCTTCTGGAATTTGAATGTCTGGCTTTAGTGTCAATTATCGGCACTCTGTATTGACTGAACAATGCCTCCTATGAAGATAGCATGGTAATTTGATATTTGCTTATGAAAAGCCCTTTTCTAAAGCAGTGGCACTGCAATTTTCAGCCGTTTTCACAGGGACCTTTTGCCAGAACTTCAAAGAACTCTGTTCTTGAACAAACAGCCGTTTGGAATAAACCTGTGTTTTCTATAAACCAGGGAGAGGAAATTTTCACCGAGAGGTGAAAATGAGCAGAGCAAATCCTCAGACCTTTTGTGCAGTCACCAAGCTCCCTCCTTGCTCCCCTCTTCCATGCCAGAGCCACGCTTTCCTCAGCAGCCAGCTCCAAGCACTGCCGCTCCTGCAGCTCAGGAATTATTTTCAGCTCAGCCCTAAGCCAGTTTTCACACCTATCCCCGCTGTTTATTTGCTGCAGCGATGACAGGTCCATCCAGTGATGGAGGAAAAACATGGTTACTCCTTCCACGGGAGACAGCATCCATGAGCTCTCCTCCCAAATATCTCCATTATCCCTTTTGGATGTGGCATTCCAGGTGGACAGCAAGGCAGGGGAGAGATGCTCTGATCTCCCCCACACTGCCCCAAGCTTGGTGCAATGTGATGGAGAGGGATCAGTGAGCTCTGTCCCTGCAGCTGAGCATTGGGCCAAGCAGGGCTCTGAGAGGGACAGGTACAGAGCTGAGCAAGGGGGAGAGAAAAGGGATCGTGGAGAAGAGAGAATAATGGCAGAATGTGACATGCAAAACTCTGCAGCTGTAGCAGAGGAGGGCTTAGAAAAAATCCTTTGTGCTTGTTAAGATTTTTGTAAATCCCACTCTGCCTGAACATGGGATCGTCCTTCAGAGGGCAGGATGGCTGGCAGGGGAGGAGGAGGTGCTCAGAAAAGTGACTTTTACATTAATTCCTTGGATAGAAAGAAACCTGCTTGCAAAGGTATATTTTTAAAGATCTTCTTATAGACCTTATCAGCCAAAGCTCTATCTACAAGATGTGGAAGCTGTAAGGATTTTTAATCCTTTGTAGCCCGAGATTCATTGTCAAGTGCCCACAGGGAGTTTAAGGATCATTTATCCCTCTCCCACCGTGTTGCTCTGTTCTCCCCTGGATGCTCCTGTCCTGGTGAAATTCCCTCCTCACAAAGTGTTGTTTTCTGTCTCCTGTCCTCCTCACAAAGTGTTGTTTTCTGTCTCCTGTCCTCCTCACAAAGTGTTGTTTTCCATCTCCCTGGGCAGCTGGGTGAGCTGGAGCTACAGGTCACAGCGTGGGAGAGTCCCCTCTGTCCCCTCTGTCCCCTCTGCCCCCTCTGCCCCCTCTGCCCTGGCACCTCTCCTGTGTCTCTGCCACTTTGTCACTCAAGTGCTCATAAAGGTTGCCTGGGATGTTCACATATGAGCTCTTTATGCAGCTGATATCAGCAATCATTCCAAAAATCAGCCTGGCCCTGGCAGTCAAGTGGTGCTGAAGTGCCCTGATGGGCTGAATTCAAGGCCACCTCATTTCTGCTCTGAATGTCTGAGACATTCAATGCTGGCTGTATTAAAACCTTAACTCTGCACACCACTAATCTTGGAACAAACTGCTCAGGCAACCCTGACCCTGTGGTTTTCCAGATTTTCTGGTTTCATCTTAGTTAAAGCTTTATTGCTGCAGCCCAACAGTGTGAGGTATATCTAAGCTCCCTGCATATCAAAAAGGATCTGCACAAATTGCCAAGGAAAGAAGCGTTCAAGGGGCAGACTTTAAAAGGCATTTAGATGGTGGAGGGGCACACAGAGGGAGGAAATGATCAGAGGAATTACAAACTGACACATGTTTTGGAATTCTTGGTCTTAAAATTCTGCCCGGAGCTCCTTAATTACGGAACAGGTCCACAAGGAAAACTGTAACCTATTTCCCTTTGTTCAACTCTTTCTGGTTGGAAGGATTTATTAAGCCAATGTCAATATTCTTCCCATCAATTTTGGAATGTCTGACTCTTTGTTGAAACAAGCTATTAGCAGCAATAAAAAGACACAGGACTAGAATAATTTGTCTGGAGTTCTCTTGTGTGAAATATTCACAGCAGTGTGAAGAAGCCAGCAAGTAATATTATATTCACAGCTTACTTGGGCTCACAGGTGGCAGCAAAATCAATTAACCATTCCTATCCATAGGAATTTATTGACTTCCACCCATTTTAGAAAGAAATGCGACTTTCAGTTGGTAAAGCCACCAAAGGCTGGTGTCACCCAGTTCTGGGATGAGTTACAAGATGTGCTTTCCCCACCAACCAGCCTGGCTGCCCCTGGGCATTCTTTGCCATGGTGCAGATCCTCCAGCAGAGCTGCAAATCTCCCTTTCTCCAGCAGCTGCTCATCTGTGCTCTCATTTGAATTTTCTCAGACTCCTGTTGGCCCTGCCCCTTACCTCTGAATGCTTCCTCACAAAACTCAAGTCAGCAAAATTTGCAGTGGCTGGTGTGCATCTCGTGGTGCCAGGGGCAGTGGGAAAGTGTGTTTTTGCAGATAAGACACCCCAATTTTCTCACTTGGCTCAGCACCACCCTGCTCTGAGCTTGAGAAGGACAGGGAGGGAAAGGCCAAGCTCTGAGAGCAGGGAGAGCAGTGCACACAAATGCAGGCAGTCATTCACTGAGAGCTCAGCCAAACGAGCTGTCCCTTACCTTTAGTTCCTTTATAGATGTTTATGCTACTAATTAAGCTGTAGGTTTAGGTCTGCAAAGTAATGAAGCTCTTCCAGCTGCTGATGTCAAAATATCTGACCGTTTGCTGATACTTGGAATAAAAGCAGGTAGCAGAGATGCTGCAGTAATTGACTGGCTGCCTGCAAGAGCAATTCAGGGTGAGTGCTGGAGAGGCTGCGCTGGTTTGGAAACTCAGAAAGGCATTATTTTCCAGAGGCTGGTGGCTGGGATGCTTTCCTGAGAGCCTCAGAGGCTGGCAGGGCTGCTCTCTCTAGCTGCAGCATGTTCTGAGCCTACAGCTGGCTGTTCAGGAGGGAGCAGATTGTGCGCGTCTCTCCTGCATTGTCTAATTAAAACACCTTGCATACATGTGTCAGTGTTCCCACTGAGTCTTATGGTATTTAGTTACCTGGGTTTCATTTTGCTCCATGCAGACCGGGATAGGTTTGTGTTTCTAAGCTTTTGTGGCTTACAAAGTTTTAATTGAGTGTATAATGAGTGTTGTATTCAGGTAATTATTTGAACCCTATGGCAGTGACAAACCCAAACATAGCACGCTCTGCTGTTCTGCTTTGTATTAAATATTGCTGATTGAGTGTTTTGAAGACCTCAAGCTGTATTTCGGGCTGCATGTTTTGATCCTGGACTACACCTGAGTGGAAATATCTGAGGGTTACAGAGAAGCTGGTGGTGCTTCTCAGGGTCCTGTCCTCTTCTCCTCCCTCAGAGTCTGACCCTGAGCCAAAGCCATCCTTGCAGGGCACTGAGCACCATGAGGGTAAAACCCAGTGCTGAGCACTTGTTTCTCCAGGGTAACACCACTAACCTGGCTCTGCTGCCCAAATTCCAGTCTCTGCATTCAGCTGCTCCCTTGGGCTCCTCTGGTAGTTTCATTATCAAGATCTGCCCCCTCCCTGATCCCTGCTGCTGCCATGGGACATTTCCTTGCTTACTTCAGCAGCTCTGCTTTTAACTCAGCCTGCATTTTGGAAAAAACACATTGCTGCTAAAAGATGCTCACATTGCCTTAATCATAGGTTAGGTTAGAATCTGGATGAACAGATAGGAATGAAATCATATATTTGCAATTCTGGGAAGATAACATGGCTTTTTGCTAACAACTAAATCCAATTGGGAGCTGCCATGCCAAAGTATCTGAAATGGATGGCTATAACAAAGTAAGTTATTGAAGTGCTGTGCAATAAAAAGATTTACATGTCCTTGTGTAAGAAGGATTTCAGCAGGGTTGATATGGTCTGTATCTGCTGCTTAAAGGTAGATAAAATAACAGAAAAATAGGAGTGACACAAAGGTGCCCTCCCAGTGGCTCTGGGGGTGAAGGGATGTAACAAGTGTGGATAAATCAGTACCAGAACACTGATAGGTTAACAGGGGCTCCAGAAAGGTGCTGGGGCTTTTCTGAAGAGATCACCTGGTTCAAATCCAGACCACAAGGCAGGTTCTGCCCTGACACAAATCTCTTATTTAACACCCCCGACCTTGGCTGGTAGAATCTGGCCCTGTCTCAGTGACAACTTAAATTCATTGCTGCCCCCTGGTAGAAAATCATGAGTGGATACAATATCTATCCAAATTCTGCTTATTTTATAGTCACAAACCAATTAAAATTGATTATTTTTCATAGTCCCCCATCCAAAGAGCTTTTACTTGGGTGAAAAGAACTGTTTTTTCAGTTGTTGGCTGTTACAGTCAATACCTGTTCCATGGCTTAGGAGAAGTATGAATTTGCTGGATTATTGAAGGCTTGCCTAGACTTTTTGAAAGCTGCTGCTCTCAGGAAGAGGCTGTGTGCACCAGGAAGCTCTGCAGCACTTTTGCCAGCTGCTTCTGGCTCTCATCACTCGTGTTCTGGGCTGTGCCCAGAAGATTGAATTTTCCTTAAAGACATCAGAAAGTTAGCTGTGCTGCTAAGCTCCTTATTCAGCCCAAAGCTGAGCGGTCAAAAGGAATTTTGTGATTCAAGATCTGTTCTGCATAGGGGTGTGCTTGAGCACAGGATTGAATTTTGGGATCTGAGAGGGAAGAACAAGAAACAGGAAGGAGCAGAAGAGTGAGATGTGTCATACCCAGGCCTGTAGCCAAGTTCTGCACCAGCAGTATAAATAGCTGAGACTGAGCTGCGCATTAATCTCAGGGCCAGCTATTTAACACATTGAGGTGAGGAATCTCAGAGTCCCTGAGCTGGAGGGAACACATGAGAATCACCAGCCCCAGCTCCTGGCTCTGCACAGGAGCACCCTGAGAATGCCACCATGTGCCTCAGATGCTGCCCAAATGCTTCTCCTTCATCCAACTTTTCCCATCCTTCATCCAACTCTTCTCATCCTTCATCCAGCTCTTCTCATCCTTTACCCAACTCCTCTCACCCTTTATAAATAGAAACTCTCCACCTCAAGACTAAGACCTGTATTTCTCATGTCTGCTAAAGAGTTAGAAAAGTCTAACTGAATTCAGTCTAAACTGAAGTTTACTGAATTGTAAAAGTCAGGCTGAATTTAGTTCAGCTTCAAATGGCTTAAAGACTGGGTCTAGTTACTGCATTTTTTCCCAAACAATGCATTCCTTTAGCTTGTAAAAACGAGCGGCAGCAAAGCTGCCACTGGAGCACAATGCAGGAAATAGACCTTGATCAATATTTCAATCAGCCACCTCTGGGTGACTGAGAATTGCTAGTTAGAGGATCTCCCAGGTAAATAAAACCTAGTTGTTTTTGTTTTTTGAAAGAACAGCTGTTAGGAAGTTTACTTATTTTGGGATTTCTTTATTTACATAATCAATAGCATTCCTTTTTTTGTTGTTGTTTTAATGATGTAGTCAGTGAATTCAGTCCCAGCTTTCCAAAAGCCCAGGTCCTGTTTAATTGTGATTGCTGAAGGGAATGCTGGATGTTTATGCATCAGACCCGAGCTGGCATTAAATGAGTGCAGCCCCATCAATTATCACAGGGCTGAGCTGAGTGATCCACACCATGAGATAATCACACCCACACTCCTGCAGGGAACACTGCTCTGAGGATTTTCTTTCTTTTTGCTGTTCAGAAAACCTCATCTGAGGAAAACCAGGAGCTTTGCTTCCCTGGCCCTGCCTCTGCCCTGCCCTCATTGCTTGGAGCTCAGGTTTGGGTGTTTGAGTGCAGAACCTGCTGGGTGATGGATCTGGCACTGACAGTGAGCTCCTCTCACCTGCCAGGGAGCACTGGGGGTACCTGCAGCCCCTTTTCACCTGTCAGGTACCACTCAGTGATGCCTGCATCCCCTCACAGCTCTCAGGTACCCCTCAGTGATACCTGCAGCCCCTCACAGCTCTCAGGTACCCCTCAGTGATACCTGCAGCCCCTCACTGATCTCAGGTACCCCTCAGTGATACCTGCAGCCCCTCACAGCTCTCAGGTACCCCTCAGTGATACCTGCAGCCCCTCACAGCTCTCGGGTACCCCTGGGTGATACCTGCAGCCCCTCACAGCTCTCGGGTACCCCTGGGTGATACCTGCAGCCCCTCACAGCTCTCAGGTACCCCTCAGTGATACCTGCAGCCCCTCACTGATCTCAGGTACCCCTCAGTGATACCTGCAGCCCCTCACAGCTCTCAGGTACCCCTCAGTGATACCTGCAGCCCCTCACTGATCTCAGGTACCCCTCAGTGATACCTGCAGCCCCTCACAGCTCTCAGGTACCCCTCAGTGATACCTGCAGCCCCTCACAGCTCTCAGGTACCACTGGGTGATACCTGCAGCCCCTCACAGCTCTCGGGTACCCCTCAGTGATGCCTGCAGCCCCTCACTGCTCCCAGCCCCTGTGGGAGCTGCTGGTGCTGCCCTGAGCGCCCAGCAGTGCCCTCACACTGCCCTCTTTCATTATTGAATCCCTCTGGCTCTCGAGTTGAGCGCCACAGTTAATAGGATGGTTTGCCACTGTGGCTTTCTCCTCACAAGAGTAATTGGCTGCCTTGTCCTTTGGCATGTGCCAAGCTGTAACTGCAGGCAGGCTGCAGGGACCAGCCTGGGGTCAGAGCTGCCCTGGCTGGGATTCTGCTGGGCACAGTGGGATGGCAGTGCCCATCCCGGGGATGTCTATCAGCACTGGGGACTTATTCCCTTCCAGAAAGGTCCTGTTGGCCTTTTTCAGGCAGTTGTGAGGAACACGGGGGTGCTGGGGATGGGCTGTGGGCAGGGGTTCCTCACACGGTGCCCGCCCAAGGGATGGCAAACACCAACACCACCCTGAGAGCAGAGCTGTGAGCTCCCCGTGGGGCTGGGGGTGACCAGGAAGGCTCTGAGCGGTGCCAGCCCTGGCAAGGGGGAGGTGGCACAGCCCTGCGGAGCCCCATCATCTGTAGAGCCTTCAGCAGAGGTGGCACGGAGGGACAGAGCAGGGCTGGCAGGGAGTTTGTGCCCTGCTGTGCCCGGGCAGGAGCAGAGCCCAGGGCTCACTCTGCCTCTGCAAGAACAGCCAAAGGGAGGGCAACAGGCCAGGCTGGCAGGAGGGCACTGCAAGAGAGCAGAAATTGGTTTGCTTCACTACCGAGATGTTTCTCTGCGGAGAGCAGAAATAAAAGTGTTTCCTCTAATGCAGCTAATAGACACCAGGGATTTCCCAGATCTTTGCTCCACACTGAGTTTTGCCACTGTAAGTTTATTTAAATGCCTCAAACATAAAAAGCTTTAATTTCTCCTGGCCAGGTGGTGTGTAAGGCTTTCCTTGCAGGTTTCTCTGTCCCCTCTGAAGCTGGCAGAGATGCCATCCTTCATATCCTGGATTTGTGCTGCTAAGATCAAGCTGAACTGACATGAGAGAGTGTATCAGCAATGAAAAAGTCCTGAATCCCCGGGTTTAAGGTTGTCAAATCTCTGAAACTCCTTCAGGGATCTGAACAGCACAATGCTGTTCATGTGTGCTGTACGTTGGAGAGTTCCTCCCAGATTTCATGGGGGTTTCTCTTTTATCCAGAGATGTGTGTACCCTATGTACAAGGGATATTTTATTCCTTTCCACTAAATAGGCAAGACAGGTAGAATGCTATGGAAAAATGTAATTGTCTAGTCATTTTACTGCATCACATGCAAAAGCCAGCTGGTACATGCAAAGATGCAGATCAAGGAGAAGGGAGGATGGGAAGGAGATTGTTCCTGAAACTCTATTTCTCCAAGGATTTGTCAGCGTTTTATTTTATTTTATTTTATTTTTCCTTAAAGAAAATTTGATACATGTCCACTACATTTTGCCAGTGGAAAAGGCTGTGTTGATCCTTTGGTTTTAAATTAAGTAGAAATAGAAGGGTTTAGTTATAAAATAACAAGGGTTTTCTCTGGTAAAGAAATCTTGTTTTCTCTGTTCCCGCTCTCTGACAGTTGGTTGGCAGAGAAAGGAGGAATAATAAGTTTTAATTATATCTTCCCCAAACAAGCAGATTTGAAAGCAATGCAGGGATTACATGAGAATAAAATCCCTTCAAGCATTAACTGTCGCTGGTAAAAGGATGTTAGATATAATCCTATAAGGTTAGATGTCCAGACATCCTGCTTTAACCAGGACAGTCTAATTTTTAATTTAACGTTCTGTCATCCTGATTATTTTCTTTGGGAGACTCATGTGTCATGTTTGCCTTTGTGCCATACTCAAGAGTGGCACAATCATGAAAATAACACTTTAAATCATCATGCAGCTTTTCTCCTCCAATTTCATCAACCAGCATCACATGTCAAAATGCATTGAACATCACAAGCCAGGAGAATAGGAATTGTATTATCTTCTGCATTAAAAAGGAATAGATAAGCAAGAGAACAAAGGAAAAGTAATAAAGAGGAGTGGGGGAAATAACTCCAGATCTATACATGCCTTTCTTGCTTTATGAGGGAAGATGCCCGTGACAATACACAATACACTTGTCACTTGCTTGTTAGATACAGCTTGAACTAAGCCAGTTCCAAAAAGCTTCAGGTGCTGTCCCCTTCAGACACTTCTTGGTTGGCAGCAAACTCGTAAGCAAATGCCAGTGGAATAGTTAAGGAGATGGAAAGGGTTTTTTATTCCACCCATGAGCTTTCAAACTCCCTCAGACAACAGATGGGTGATCCAAATTGGGTCTAATAAAGCAAGGATAAGTATTTTTTCTGAGGCTAGAAGTTTGGTCAGACTTAACAGAATGTTTATTGTGCTCTTGCAATTTTTGCTTTTAGGCTGAAAGCAGAGAAATCTGCTGAAATATGGCGTAGTTTCCAGCTGAAAGCAGAACAGTATTGTGATTCACATGAGAGAAGCAAATCCTTTGTGATTTCTAGGCAGAGCAGGTTCAGAAAAGCATCTGAACTCCTTCAGGATTTTCTGATCATCCAAGCCTGAGGCTTTGCTTTTCTAATTCCTCCATCCTCTGTGTGAGTTTTATTGTGAGAGTCACCGAGCGCTCCCTTTGTCCAGCTCTGCTCTCAGGTACGAACATTCATTACCTTTGAGAAGGTGCCAGTGCTTTGGAGGGTGAGATCTTAAAAATAGCATGGTCAAGAGGTAATGCACAAGCTTTTAATAAGCATCTGACTAAACCAACTGCTTGTTTTCTTTTCAGGCCAGGGTTTCCTTTCTGGCTCGTTTAAGTCTCGGGAACGCGTTGCCCGTACGCCCACATGTTCATCTCCACTTCACTTCAGCCAGGACCAAAGGCAGGCTGTGGCTGCCAGGAGTGTGCCAGGTGCTCAGTGTGTGTGTGTGTGTGCCTGAGCAGCCTGCAGGCTCTCTGGAGGGTCTCTGTGCTGCACAACGTGCTCTCCCCTTAGGGGAGACAACAGGGAGTTTAGGAGATGTCTCCTTGGATGAGCCCAGACCTGGGCTGCTCTCAGCTCTGTCCTTGTCACATCCTGGCTGCTTTGCAAACATGCAGGGCCAGCTGATGTGCTGAGGAGCGGTGCAGCATGTTGGTCATGGCCAGGGAGGCTTCCCTGAGAGCTCCAGTGGCAGAAGACATTGCTGCAGGAATGAAAGGTGAGGTGGGAACCAGGGCTGCTGCTCTGAGGAGCTCACACAGCCCTTCCCTGAGTAAATTTCAGAGCCTTAGGATGGTCTGGGTTGGAAAGGATATTGAAGATTATCTCATTCCGAATCCCGTGCCATGGGCAGGGACACCTTCCACTATCCCACCTTCCACTATCTCCAAGCCCCATCCAAGCTGGCCTTGGGCACTGCCAGGGATCCAGGGGCACCCACAGCCGTGGTGTCTCCACTGTCCCTTTCTAAAAGGACATAAAGTGGACACATAGTGCTGGCATCCATTAATCTCTGTTTCTCTGCTTTTTGCATGTTCTGGCAGACTCCTGATAGTTGAATTTTTCTGTCAATTTTCATCATTTTTGTTTTACATCAAAGAGTGGAAGGATGAAGTTTTGTGTTCTGTGTGAGAGGATGAGGTGATGGTAAAGCAGTAAAACCAGGGCACAGAAAGTCAGTGCTCTGAGGTTTGAGGCAGCCAGAACAGCAGGGACAATCTCCCAGTTGGGCAGGACACTCCCTACCACCCACCATGCATCACGTAATTCAGGAATGTAGCTCAAGATGCTTTGGACCAGATTGTCGTTTGAAATACACCTATTTAAATCTGGCATAAGCCTTCCCTTCTGCTTCTGTATTAATTGATGTCCTGTGGGCTGTGTTTCGAGGGTAGGCTGCTTTGGATCCGATTCACCGGATCAGGCAATTTGGTTCTCTTTGAAGTTCCCATTGTGATTTATATTTGGATGCGCCTTTATAGAAGTGGGAATTAAAACCGGGTATTTATGGCTTTTTGTTGTGCTGATGCCTTGGTGATTAAATGCCTGTCTGCAGGAGCAGGGTGGCACCCAGGAAAGCCTTTCCAGGCAGCCCTGCATTTCCCCAGCAGCAGCACCCAGCAGTGCTGGAGGCAGAGCAGGGTGGCACAGAGCAGGGTGGCACAGAGCTCTCTGTGGTGGCACAGAGCTCACTATGGCGGCACAGAGCAGGGTGGCACAGAGCTCTCTGTGATGGCACAGGAGGGGACAGAGTTCTGAGGTTTCCCTGAGATCCCTGCTGGGCACTGGGGGTGAGCAGGGCAGCCAGGGCCCTGCTGGCACTGCTGCTGCTGCCCCAGGGCTGCCCTGCTGCCTGCACTGGCTCCAATCCCAGCTCCTCTCCGCAGTGGCCAGCCCCGAGGCGCAGTCCTGGGGCAGGCACTGAGGACAGCTCTGTGACCCTTTAAAGCAGAAGGCACTGTGCAGAAAGCCAAGCACATATCTGCCAGCTCCAGGCTGGGCTAGGGCATTAAACTCTGTATAAGCACCAGCAGCTATTTCTCTGCTGGCTGGGGCTCAATCTTCATGGAAGGAAATGGAAGGAGAAGGATTAAGTAATGCTGCAGGCACAGCTGCATCTATTTTTCCCCCTGTGGCATCACTTTGCCACTTGTTAAATGAAAAGCTTCTGCTCCTTCCTTCCCCTGCTGCACACACAAACACAGGACGGGCTGGACCGTGCTCTGCACCCCAGAGCAAAACAAACACTCCAACTTCTCAGCAGCCAACAAATTAGGCAGGGCAGTTAAATAGGGGCACAAATGATCCTGTTTTACCAACTAACTGCATCTTGGGTTATTAGAGCATCCCCCATTTTACACCTGAAAAGGGCAGGCAGGCTCCCCTCCCTCAGCTCAGCGTGTCCATCCCAAAGCACTCCATTTATACTTTATAAATATCACATTGGGGCCCAGACTGTGTCTGCAGGCATCGAGGAGAGCTACAACCAGGGCCAGATATCACTCAGGCATGGCTCTAGGTGTGATGGGTCTGAGAAAGAATCCATGAGGTGCATTTGGGGATTCACCTGAGCAGTCGCATTGCAGTTTGTTCTCCTCACCTGTGTCCTCCTTCCCAGCTCTATTGTCCCAGTATTGCTCCCAGGGACGTGGCCCAGCAGCAGCAGGATGGTCCTGAGCTCTCTGTCCCCTCTGTGCTAGTTGGGAGTGCAAGGTCAGCACTTTAACAGGAGTCAGCAGCATTCATCAGGAGAAGCCCACAGAACATTTTGTTATGTACCAGGAAACCTCAGTGCAGCCTTTCTCATGACAAACCTTTGGCTGGAGCCATGGAAATGTTCTGGCAGGGCTGGAAGAAGCACTTTGGGTGGATGATTTCTGGCCCCTCAGTCAAGGTGAAACTCTCTGAGTTGCTGGCCAGGGTAACTCTCCCTTTCTCTCACCCTTTCTTTCACCCCAGAGAGTCCTTTGAGATCCTGCCCTGATCCTCACACCCCAATCCATCCTGCAGCAGCCAAAAGCCCAGTGGAGCTGTGGCACTGCCGAGAGCAGCTCTGCTGCCTTTCCTGAGCCAGCATTTCACCCCCTGTGCTCGCAGACTCCCACAATATTTGCTTTACAGACGAGAGCAGCCTTTCTCTCTCTCCCCACAGGATGTTGTCTCTTTTGCCACCAGCCCACCCCACCAGCTCCTGGTGCTTTGTTCTTTGCCAGTTTGTTTTACCCAGGGGAAAACCCCTTGGCTGGGGGAGCTGCTGCTGTTTTACCCTGGAGAAGGCAAACCAGAATCCCAGGTCATGAGTAACGTAGCATGAATACCTCCCCTCCTATTTACCTGGAGAATGTAGGGCTGTTTAGGTGCTAAATAATGAATAGAATAAAAAAAGATGCACGGCTTCATCTGGCCAGGTGTCCCCAGGAATGGAATGGCAGCAGAGAGGCTCAGAGGATTGAGGAGCAGGGCACTTGGAGCGTGGCAATATCTGGGATGATTAACTGGTGCTCTGGAAGGTCGTGGCGGCAGCATAAAGAACATGCCGTGGAAAACAGTGATTCTTCCCCATAAATAAAATAGCACCGAGGCCTTAAAGGAGCAGGGCTTGGAAACAAGCAGAGGGTGTAAATAAGTAAGTAGCAAGGGGAACGTGAGAATATCAATCAAGAAATTAAGCCGACAGCATAAATAAGCAGGCAGCCATAGCCTGGGGGGGGGATGGAAGAGCAGGGAGTCAAGCAAAGATGTCAGAGCAGCAGCTGAGAGAAAAGAGAATCTGAGTGTGAAGACAAATGGTGCAGTGGAAGGAGCCTGAGAAAGAACTTCACCTCAAACACCAAACCCCTGATAAGCAGGGCTGGCCAGCACACAGATTAATAAAGTGAAGCAGAGGTCACAGTCCAAGAGACAGCTCAGGATCCTTGGCACTGATAAAACTGCATTAGCCTCAGAAAGTGATTTTCTATGGAAGTCACTGGGTTTGTATCTCAGCGTATTTTTTTAAACACCACAGACTATACAGGCTGTGGATGTGCCTAGGGAGGAATGTATTATGGATAGAAAAAGTGTCAGTTATTCTTTCCATTTCTAAAACCCTTCACTTTGAACACCCATAAATGAACTGTAGGAGGGCATCTTTGAGGCAGACAGCTGAGCGTTTTGATTTTGCTTTTAAGCTGTGTCATTAGCAAATGCTTTTCTTTTGTAGCTAATAGTCCTTGTGGGATGTTGTGGAATACTGAAAAAAAGAGGAGAGAAGGTCAAAATATGTGTGGTAAACTCGGTTTTGTCACTTGATGTATTTTCTTCCATAGACCATCAAACTTTCTAGCTTGTCCTTTATGGTACTGTGAGCCCAACTTAATTCTTTATCATTAACAAAAGCTGTGGGTAATATCACCAGTGACAGTTCAGGAGGTGTCTGAAAAGGTGTTCTGTGTTCTTGAGAAAGTGCTGTGTGTGTGAGAGGACGGTTTGGGTGTGAGACTTTATCTGCAGTCAAAGAAAAAGAAAAGAAACTCCCTCTGTAACAAAGCAAAGGTTGTTTCTTCAAAATTAACACAGAAATTTGCTAAGGATAACAAAAGTGAGGGGACAGCCGGTTTGACTGACAGAGAACCTCCATGGCCACTGGGAATAGAGAACCCCATTCAGGATTTACTCAAACTTTGCTCCCTCACTGAAGCACAGCTTGGTGGGTTTGGCTCCATCACTGTCCCCTCCGTTGCAGAAACAAGTCCCTCTGTCTTTTTCCAGACCAAATTTCAGCATTTGCCTCTTTAGAGTCCCATATCGTTTGCAACTCTGCTCAGACACTCTAAACAATGTGAGAATTATGTTCTTTCTTTAAATATTTCCCCCTTACAAATCAGTACTTTCCTGCACTCACTATTGGGAAAAGCTTGATTAGGTCTAGTTTGAGCTGAAAAAACTTCCTGACCTTTCCGGGCTGGGCCCGGGGGTTCTCCTGTTCAGAAAATCAAGGCTGCTAATAGGCTGTGAGGGCATTCATTATGTCTTTAGTTGTTGGAGGAGCTGTGTGTGTTGGAGGGTGGGTGCCTCTGATCCTCGCTCTGGAGGCTCAGTGCTGCAAGCCCAGCAATCTGCTCTGTTTACAGCATTGGGTCTCAGCTTTGGGCTTTTCCCTGCAGAAAGCCAAGTGAAATGATCCCATCAAGTGACAACAGTGTGTTTGAGTTCCCCAAATCAATGCCAGCCTCCCCATTAAGGACCTTGTTGTCTCCCCTCTTTTTTATTTTTTCCTGTGGTCTTTCCCTCACGAGCTTACATGGCATGTTTAAAAACCTTCAGTTCTTCTGCTCTGAATTTGGTGTCCCTCCCCAGAGCCTGCAGAGCTCAGGGCTCACCTGAGGATGTCTGCTGGCCCCTGCAATCCAGCTTTATGTTTGCAGCTGCATCCCCAAATACAGACACCAAGCAAGGCAGGAGATGGGACATGACATAAATTACAGAAAACACCCGCTCACAGATAACGTTTGGGAGGAATAGGAAGAAGCAATCCATCACAAAGCTCAGGGTGAGCTCTCTGGGACGCAGCTTTCCTCTCTTCAGAGCTCTGTTCACACAGCAGCAAAGCCCCTGTCCAGCCCAGTGGGATTTCTAGGCATTACTACAACACAAATAATAATAATTAAAAAAGAAGGTGTTTAATTCACTGCAATCCCAAACAAACTCTGCAGAGAATTCTGTAACAGCAGAAGATAAACAACTTAAAAGGGAAAGCACTGGATGCTTGATTCTGCTTGCTCACAGCTGTGATAAAAGCTATTACCAATTTAGAGTGGCTTATCAAAGAGGAGTATCTGGTGTATCAATAAGTAATTGGCAAAGGGAAACCAGCACTATTTATTAATTAGCACCTATCACTTGTGCAGGGCTGACTTTGTTTGCAGAACACAGCCTTAGGGCCTGCCCAGGCCCTGTCATTCAGCACTCCAGATTTCAGATACTGCTTTCTTGCTTTACCTGAGTGCAGTTTTTGGGATCCAGGGGGATTTTTCCATTAGCAATCCCAGCTTTTTCCTGCTCTGTTTGCCACCAGGTCAGGGCTGAGGGTGTGTCCATGAGCCTGGTCTGGTACTGAGGTGTTTGAACAGAGGAACAGAGATGGGAACAAACCCTCCACCAGGGCAGTGAGGCACGGGGTGATGGACTTAAACTGAGGGAGGGGGCAGTTAGATTGGCAAAAGGAAGGTTTTTGAAGTGAGGATGGTGAAACACTGCATTTCCAGAGACGGGGTGGGTGCCACAGCCCTGGGGGCATCGGGGGGCAGGCTGGAGGGGCTCAGGAGCTGCTCCAGTCCAGGGGTCCCTGCTGATGGCATTGGGGGTCCATTCCAGTCCAGGTGTCCCTGCTGATGGCATTGGGGGTCCATTCCGTTCAAGGTGTCCCTGCTGATGGCATTGGGGGTCCATTCCATTCAAGGTGTCCCTGCTGATGGCATTGGGGGTCCATTCTGTTCAAGGTGTCCCTGCTGATGGCATTGGGGGTCCATTCCATTCAAGGTGTCCCTGCTGATGGCATTGGGGGTCCATTCCAACCCAGAGTATTCTGTGAGTGTCTGATCCATGCAGGAGCCAGCCCAGAGCTGTCCTGTCTGCTGGAGCAGCTGCAGGCAGCACATGGATGGGTTATTGATGAGTTATTGATTGGTTATTGATGGTTTGGGCCAGTGTGGGACAGAGCACCAGGGCTTGAACCAAATCACCAGCTCTGAGATGACACTAATGAGCATCTTTGCACTTCTGTTGAACACAATGATGCTTCTATGGATTTAGTCAAACTGAGGGGATTTTTTTTTATCTTTAATGAGCACTTTAATGCCCCTTCTCATTGCAGTCCAGTCACTATAAGATATGAGCTTTTTTAATAAAAACACAGTCAATTCTCCATTGTTGCCAGCAAACAACGATTGACTGTTTTTAATGTACATTTCAATTTACAGTGCTTTTGTAGGCCATGAGGGAAATATATAGTCCTAACAGCTTAGCTTAGAGTCGTTGTTCTGTCAATACAAAATCATTATAATAAAAAACTCCTGTCGCCTCTGAACTTAAAAAATCCAGAAATAATTTGATACGTGTTTTATACAAATCCATAGCTTACCTCTGTTGGAAATGGAATTGTGGTTAGCTCCATTATCATTATTGCAAACTTATGATCATAATCATGGCACCCCTGCAGGAGGAGCTCTGAAAGGCTCTGCAGCCTCTCAATGCTGACAGGGCGCTTTCTGGGGGAGCCTTTCAGTAAGGAAATGGATCTGGTTAATGTTGAGGGGCTGGGCTGGAGCACCTGAGCTGGGTACCTGGCCTTGCCACCATGGTCTGAATGCTGTGACAGAGCAGGAGGCTCCAAGGGAAGGGAATGCCAAAGGTGGGACAGCTCACTTGGGTTCCTCAGCACCCTGTGAGTCCAGGATGGAAATTTCTCAGCCTCACTGGGAGGTTCCACTGTTGGACTGGTAATTTTTTTTTTTTTTCCCAAGCATCTTCTCAGAATTTTTTATCACAGCTCTTGTCCTCTGATTCTGTCACCTCTCCACGTGCAAGGGCCCAGCTCTGATCTCTCTGCACTCTGCCAGGCAGCACTGGGATCCTGCCCTTCTCTTTTTAACACTGACCACACTCAGCTCTCTCAGCCTTTCCTCGGGCACCCCTGCCCCAGCCCCAGACTGATGTGGGGTGCTGTTCCCTCTTCTCACATGTTCCAGGCCCCAAGGTTTGGGGTGGAAATGGATGGTTCCAGAGAATCCTGGAAAAGGCAGTAGGGACTGGTACAGCTGCTCACCCAAAAACTTCCCTTTGTACCTGGGTGCTGCCTCTGGGGGTGGGGAGCTGTGTCTGCTGCTCTTGGAGGTCTCTGGCAGTTACTCAACCCTCCAGAGAGAGCTCAGGCAGCTTTGGCAGATGGTGCACAAAGAGCAGCAAGTGGTTTTCAGGTGATGTGGGAGGAGGGTGATGGTGACCTGCCAGTTAAAGAATGGAACAGGAGATTTTTAATGTATTTGAAAGGTGTGCAATGAGGAGAGTCTGGAGCAGGCAGCGAGGAGAACAAAAATCCCCTGTATTGATGAGCTCCTGGTGAAGCAGGAAACAGGGCCCTGGTAATGAACTCCTCAAAGAAATTAAGGAATTTTGAAGGCAGCATCTTTGTGTCTTCAGATTCAGCTCCACACGTGACAAAGGCTTTTGCTATGAGAGCAAGCATCTGACCTTTTCCTTCCCATCTCTGCTGCAGCTGCAGTGCTCAGCCTGCTCATTAGCAGTACCTGGATATTAACCTTGGAATAATCCAAGGGAACAGCCCAGAGGAAGCTGCAGCCTCTGTTCTTAACTCCACCGTTGCAGGAGGGATGGATGGGGCAGCTGCAGTGTCCCTCAGGGCAGTTCCCAAGGTCTGGGGACCTCCAGAGCAATCCCTCTGAAATCCCTGATCAGAGCACACCGGGTGGATTGGGCTGACCCGGTGAAGCCTGTCAGACTGCAGACACACGGCTTTACATGAGGCACAAAAGGAGAGGAAAGCACACCTTGCCACCTCCCCATCCCCTGCACGGGCAGGCAAATGCTCAAACCAGGGCCACAAGGCAGGGTTTGAAGGGAAAGGTGCTGGCAGGAGCCTGCTGCCAGCCCTGATGCTCTGTGACATCCCTGGACACCGCTCCTCACCCTGGCTGCTGCTGCAGCTGCTGCTTGTCCCACTGCTGTCAACAGCCCTGCTCTGCTGCTGGAGAGCCACACAGAGCCACACAGGGACACACAGGGCCATACAGAGCAGCACAGGGCCACACAGAGCGACACAGGGACACACAGAGCGACACAGGGACACACAGGGACACACAGGGCCATACAGAACCACACAGGGCCACACAGAGCAGCACAGGGACACACAGGGACACACAGGGCCATACAGGGCCATACAGGGCCACACAGAGCAGCACAGGGACACACAGGGCCATACAGAGCGACACAGGGACACACAGGGACACACAGGGCCATACAGGGCCATACAGGGCCACACAGGGACATACAGAGCCACACAGAGCAGCACAGAGCACACAGAGCCACATAGAGACACACAGAGCACACAGAGCAACCCAGATCCATACAGGGCCACCCAGAGACACACAGGGCCACTCCTTCCATTGCCTCCAGGTAATCATTTGGGATTTTAGAAACACTTCTGCACTCAGGATACTGCTCAGTTGTAGCCAGCAGAGTACAGACTCAGGGACCTCCCCACTGCTTGTCCCCAGCTTTTGCAGATCTGCTTTGTTTTCTTCCCTTCCCTTACTGATGTGCTTTCAGACAGCAGTGAAATCTTCCTCTGAAATTACAGAATTGTCATACAATGGTTTGGGTTGGCTGGGGTTTTAAAGATTGTCTCATTCCAGCTCCCCTGCCGTGGCAGGGACACCTCCCGCTGTCCCAGGCGCTCCAGCCCCAGTGTCCAGCCTGGCCCTGGGCACTGCCAGGGATGCAGGGGCAGCCACAGCTGCTCTGGGCACCTGTGCCAGGGCCTGCCACCCTCACAGGGAACAATTTCTTTCTAATATTTAATCTAAACCTGCCCTCTTTTAGTTTACCCCTTTTCCTATAAATACTTACTATAATATTCTTATTATTCTTAATAAGAATAATAAGTAAATACTGTTCCTGGTATTCAGTAATTACATTTTAATTCATGCCTCCAGATTTAATTGGCAAGTCAGGAGGTCTAGTCACAGACCTGGAAGGCAGCTGCCTTCTCTGGAGGCTGTGTCAGGGTGTGCCAGCACGTCAGTGACCCGAGCCAGGAGCTGGCAAAGCCCTGCACAGCCTTCAGACACACAGATACACCTTGCAACAGCCTCTGGGTGTGAGTTCCTGCTCATTGTACCAGGCTCTTCCAGAATGATCAAGTGCTGTTCTGTGCTCTGCAGCAATCTGATCTCCATCTCCAGGCAGGGATATTTGTCATGGGCCACCAGCTCCACTTGTCACAGGAGCAGAGAGAGCCAAGAGCTGCATGGCCGTGTCAGCTTCTCCTGGTGAGGGAAGGGTCTGTTCCACAGCTCTTCTTCCCCATCCACCTCCCCTGGGTAACCCAGGCTGCTCAGCTGGGCCTTCCAAGGAGCAGCCAGGCTGTGAGGAGCCATCTCTGGGGGTTCGGTGGGTGAGCAGTGGCACATTGGTGCCACAAAAGTGCAGTCGTAGCCATGGCACATAAACCAGCCTCTGAGCACACACTGCCCCGTGGTATCTGCACTTTTGACTGAGGTTGTTCCAGTAAATTCCCATTTTGGTGGCCTCCTGTCACATGTGGTTCTAGAAAAGAAATGTGCAAAAACAGCCCCCAGGCTTTTCCTGTGGTCGTGTTTCCAGAGAGTTCCTCTCTTGTTGGTATTTACTGTTTCTCCTCAGACTTTTGCAGGAAGTGGAATGGAAACAATAGCAGCTCATTTGATCAAATATGATTAAGCAGTAATCATTCATTTGCCAACCTAAAGAGCAAAAAGAGAAAATTAATGAATAGCCATGTGCTAATAAGCTAAGGTTAATTTGAATTGCCAAATGCCACAGATGAATTGATTTTGTACTTTCTACATTTTTCCTGTACTCTGTGCTTTCCCTCTTTTAATTCCCTTGTGGCTTCAGAAGAAAAAGATGTTTTCTAGTTCCTGTCAGATGAGGTTGGATAGTGCTAACACGTAGCACAGCACAACTGTGTCACACTGGATGGTGTTGAGCCGTGTCTCTGCACCAACTCTTATGGAAATTGTTCTTTATTTCTCAGGGATACTTGGGGATGGTCAGAAAAACAAAAACCAGCCTAAATTTCTGCAGTGACCCTGAAGGACACAGAGGCCTTGTGCCTTTTGGCATTTAAATTCCAAACACAGCAGCCTGGCTGCCCCTGGGCACCAGCACCTCCTGATGTGTTTCCAGAGGATGAGGTTCCTACCTCAGTGCATCTCCTGGAGGGAAAAGGGTCCTGCAGCCTCAGGTCCCACTGGAACCCCCTCAGCAGAGCCAGGAACAAGCCTCAAGAGTCTCATTTAAAAATGGTGGGTGCTGTAAAGGGGCAGCTGTGAGTCAGGCAGAGCACAGAAAGCAAAACACAAAGTTATTGTGATGACAGCTATTTTCTCTTCTGGGAATGGCAAGGAAAGGACATCTCCAAACTCTGACATCAGAGAGCTCCTTGATCCTTCCATCACACGTCAGAAAGCTCCTTGATCAGCCCTGTGATTGGTGCCTCAGCGTGCAGGTGTCATTCTGGGGATGTTTCTGGTTAGTTTTCAGCTCCCCATGCAGAGGGATCAGGGAGCAGACGTGTCCTGCAGGGTGTGCTGGGCTCAGGGTGTCACAGCCCCTTTGGGGTGGCTCTGCATGGGCAGAGCTGCAGGTGTGCCCCAGCCCTGCCAGGCTCCTGCCCTGGCCCAGCTGTCTGTGCTTGGCCCTGCACCTCCCCTGGAAGGCTGCGGGTTTGTGTTGTTGTTGTCCTTTTGTACCTGATGTCTTTGGGAAAAACGCTGCTGTCTTGGCAAATATCTGGACATCTTTGCTGTTAAGAGAGCAGTGATTAATGTGCTTTTTTGTTCTCTGTGATTAAATTAAAACATGCATTCTAACATGTCCTGGAGACATTTATAATTGTCCTTGTGTAGCCCAGCTTATCAGGACGCAGGAGCAGGTGTTGTCAGCAGAGGCAGCCAGGGTTTTTGTTGCTGCATGCCAGCCCTGTGCTGAGGGCCAAGGCCCAGATGCCACAGCCCTGTGCTGATGCTGAGCAGGGTTTTCCATGAGCATCCCCCATGCCCCAGCCCTGCCTGTGCCCATCCTGCAGGGGCTGCTCTGTTTTCCTCATGGGCTTCCTGATGGTCACTCTCCAGCCAGGGTGGGACCAGCTTTGGGTCAGCTCTTTAATCGGCTCATTTCATCCATTTCTCTGGCAAATTTTATCTTCTTAATTTAATTTTATTTAATTATTTAATTATTTATATATTATTATATTATGTATATTATATAACTATTTTATTTAATTATTTGATTATTTAATTTATTTTAAATTTAATCTTCTTCATTTAATCTTCTTCATTTTCAGCCCCTTTCGAAAGGTCTGACACCATAAGCTAGTGCTGCAGGGAAAGTTATCACTCAAAAAAACTCCCCACATTTTACAGACTTGGAGGTTAGATTTCTTGCTGTGGAATGATGATAAAATAACTTGCATTTGAACTTGCTGAAATAAGTTTCTGTTGCACTTTTGCCACCTTTGTGTGGGGAATAAGGACTGAACTGATGGTGGTGTGAGTGAAACACGAAGGGTCAAGTTTTCTGTTTCTGCCACGTTAGCATTATTTTCCTTTGAAGAAGGTGTAAGCCCATGAAGGTGTTGGCATGTACTGGTTGAAAGTCTGAAAAATTAATGTCAAAAAGAAGTTTCAAAGGCAGGACAGTGTTTTCCATGATGTATCTAACACCTGGAAAGGGGAATGCACACTCATGATATTGCTCTGTTGCAACTCCCTGGCAAATTTTTCCTGCATAGGGAAAAGAACTAGCAGTCCCTAAATGTGATACTTAACCTGGGGGCAGCTTGGCATTTTTTTGTTTGCATCTCTTAAGTTTCCTTGGCCCATCAGCCCTGGAGTCACATTAATTCATCAGCTGTGTTTTGGGCATGTAAATCTATTTGCAGTTATGGCCACAGAAGGGCCTGGTCAGAGCTCTGGCAGGGCATCCATCAAAAAACATCACATAAGAGATGTCTCTGATCCCAGCAGTGGCCACTCAGGGTTACCACTGCTTTGGAAGCAAATGTGCAGCAGAAAACTGAGGTTTTTATCAGAGGTTTTCAGGGCAGCGAGTTACCATGGCAGTTGCAGTAAGATGAAACACTGTAGGATCTCTGAGAAGGAGTCTGCTATAATTTTGTAATTCTATAGGGCTTGTATTGTCCAAGAATTCAAAGCACCCCATTAAGTTTCACTGCTCTATTGTAAGGTGGGTAAATATGATTAGTTCCATTGTTAGACTGGCAAAATGAGGCGCAGAAGTGAGCTGATTCCCCCACTGTGGCACATGTGCCACTGGTGTCAGCTCTTGTGTGGTGTCAGCCTGCTCAGCCCAGCGAGGCAGCTGGGGATGTCTGATGGCCCCTTTGAGCAGTTTTGCAGGCTCAGGTGCAGCTGTGTTTTCCCAGTGGTGTCTATTCCTGGTCTCTCAGAGATTCACCCCTGTAGTGAATATTTTACATATTTTACTTGATGTATCTAAAAGTGGAGTTCATTAAGCAGTCCTTAAAAAAAGCCCGAGCGCTGAGTTCATGCCTTCATTAGCGTCTGTGTGCTGTCAGCGCTTTCATCAGCCCTCACCCTCTGCATCCCTGCTCTGTGCACTCCCACACGGTGCCTGAGAGCAGAGCTGCCCTGGCACTTGTGTCCCTGTCCCCACAGGGTCCCTGTCCCCTCTTTTGGAGCTCCTTTGATCCCAGAGCAGCAGCAGCAGCCATTCCCTGCCCTCCTGGGAGCCTCGGCACAGACAGGTGCCTCCTCAGCACAGCACTCTTATTAAAAATTACCCCCATCGGCTGATTGCTGTTATTATTCTTCTTTATCCTGCTCTTGTCTCCCCTAGGCCAGTCAAACAGTGAAAAGACAAACTTTAATCAGTGATTGCTTTTACACTTGCTTGTGTTTCAGGCGTGCTGGGAGGCGCGAGGCTCCAGCCTGCGCTCTCTGAGTGCTGCTTCCTTACATTCCCAAGATTCTTTTCGTAGTTGATTTTCTACCTTTAAAGGTGATGTGTGCTCTGAAGGAGACAACAAGTCTTCCTTAATCCTGTCTTCCACACCAGTGTTGTTCCACCTTTGTTAAAGCATGGGATTATCCAGGCTGGAGATGATCTGGGCTTGCTTTCCCAGCAGTGTTTGGGATGGGGCAGGCAGCGCAGCCATGCCTGGCTGTAAAGCCAGCCTTAAAGAAATTCAGCTTTCTCTGGGAAGGGGCCAACTGCAGCATTACACTGAGCTCATTCCAGCTCTGAGACCTTGCCTGGTGTGTGGAGATCAGTGCTGGGCAGGCCAGCAGGGATCCCTGCAAGGCTGTGCCCCCCTGGCAGTGCCAGCCCAGCTCCTGCTCCAAACCAGCACCCAGCTACCGGTGACGTGCCAATGGCACCTGCAAGGGCAGCCACACAGCACAGGGTGCCAGCTGAACCCCGCTGCCATCCCCTGGGAGCACGAGCAGGGACTGGGGATGGAGCCTGGGGATGGAACCCTCTGTGGGTGGGTGTCAGTGATGGAGAGAGACGGGGAGACTGACTCTGTGATCAGAATCCCATTTTATTGTGGGATCAAACACTTATATACTATTTCAGGGAGGCTAGTAATGTGTACTGCAATGATTAAGTTAAAATCACATACACAAACTTATGCATATAACATCTCTTGCTTGCAGAGTTTAATGGGAATTTCTTTTTCCCTTTTTTTTTTTTTTATTTGAGTTTGTTTTTTATTTAATCTTATTGCCATCCAGGTCTAATTTTCAAAGTTCCCTTTGCTTTTGCCAAGGCATCCTGTTATCAAATCTCTGATGTTGACCAGGTCCAGAGTCCATCATCTGTCTTGTGTCCCCCAACATTCCAACAGGTGTGTGTGTGTCCCCCAACATTCCAACAGGTGTGTGTGTGTCTCCACACCTGCGAGGCTGCAAGGCTCTCCTTGATTTTTGCTCCTCTTTCTCAGAGAATTATGCACAAGGACTGCAAGCAATGGGTCAAGCAATGTTTAATCTCTTCAATTTAAAAGCCCAATGCTGTTGCTGACTTCCTCATTAGGGGCACCCAGCCAGCCCCTGTTCCTGGGTCCCTCTTGCAGTGCCATCCAGGTGACACAGATGTCCTGTCCTGTCCAGTCTGGGCCCCTTTAACTGTTATCCCTTATCTCCTCTTTCTTTGCTGCCTTGGGATCTCCTCAAGGCTGACATTTTGGTCATGTTTTAGTGCCTGCTGAAAGGTTCTTGTTCAAACCTTCCTAATGTTTTCCTTCTCAGGTTTCCTGCAAAGGGCTCCTGTGGGAGCACTGCTCCTCTCTGTGCTTCATTTCATAACCCTCCACCCTGGCCTCAAATAGGACGTGGTAGATCTTGCTGATTCACCAATTAAATCGAGTGGAATAATTTGGATTATTTTAAAAATAATTTTTAACACAGTTTAAATCAGCCCAATTGATTGTTCTCTCATGTAGCCCCATTAGGCATTTTCCGAGAGGGAAGAAAAAAATCCTCGCTTTTATTATTTTTTCTGACTTTTGGCTTTTATGGCAGCCCAGTATTTGACTCTTTGCTCCTTGTCTTGCTCTGAAGCAGTTTATCAAATCTCCTTCAACAATTACTGTCTGCTCCTCTATTATTCACTTTCACTTGCTTGATTCTTTCCTATCAATCAGCTTTCTTCTGCCTTCCCAGCCCGTGTTCTGTCAGCATAAAAGTCTCCTGCCTGAACTGCAGTGCAGGCTGAGTGCAGGCTGCACCTTCCCCAGCTCTCCACACCCAGCGCCAAGGCAGACACTCATTTCTGTCTCCCTGCTCCAGCCCAAGCTGCTCAAGCTCTCCATCACCTGCTCATTGTTCCTCTCCATTTGCAATGAGGGAATTTCTGAGTCAACAAAGGTTTCCTGCAGTTTTTGCTCACCATCCCTGCAAAGCTGCAGCTTTCCCTGAAGCTTAGGTGGGTGCTGTAAGTTTTTAGGGCTAAAACAAAGAGTTTTAGAGCTTCTCACTGATTTCTGTGTGCCTCAGATGAGTCTCTGTCCAGGAGCCCACTTCACTGCGAGGTCTCCTCTGCAGCTGGGTTGAGGTAGGACTGTGAGGAGGGAGTTTCCTCCCTGAAAATAAAAGCTGCCCATTCATCCTGACCACAGAAGTGTTCCTGCTCCATGTTCTGCTGTTTTCTTCTCTTCTTCACTCCCCAGCCCCTTTTCATCCTCCCTCCCTCAGACTTCAGCATCTCCAGTGCCAGTGCTGCTCAGTGCCTTCACCTTCACGTGTTTACATCACAAAGGCTCTCAGAGAAAAAGGTTTTCCTAAGTAGGAAGCAGAGCTCTGGTTTTATCATAGCCATTAATAAAGCAATTAATTTGGTCTGTGTGCTATGAAATTCAAAGACCTTTGGTAGGTCATGCTTAGAAGTACATGTCTTTTGTATTAGTGAAGCGATAAAATTCAAATGGAAATGAGAAATGTTTTCTGCTCTTTACGTGGAATGTGGAAAATAATACATTAGAATTTTACTGGTTTATTAAAGGGAAGATGTCAGAGGGACTGTTCCTACTCTGTGCTTTTGAGTGTCAGAAAAACGTGCAATATCACATTTTTCAGTGAAAAAAGCAGGCTTAAGGTATAAAAATACTGTTTATTTATGAAAAGTGTAGAATTTTGTCCAAGCCCAAGCCCCAGTGGTGGCAGTGTCCTGCCCAGGGGCAGCAGGCTGGCTGTGGCAGTAAATGCAGTGCAGGGATGGACTCTTACCTCTCCAGCTCTGGTGTTTGGGCTTGCTATCACTGAGGATCAAAGCCACCTAGCTGGCTGAGATCTGCTTCCTCTGAATCCTCTTTTTGGGTTTCTGTCATGCTTCTTTAATCTCCTACAAAGTTACATTTCCATGAAAAAAAAATTTCCATTTTTCCTGCTTATTTTTGTTAAGTGGAAAGTCTCCTTAATGATGTTTTTTGGATTCAGAAGCTCCTCATCTAGGTCAGCATTTTCAGAGTGCCACAGTTGTTACATCGCTACGCCTCAAATCCTGAATTCTAAACAATGAAAGTCTTGGAACAGTTCTTGCTTTCCTTTAATTTCCTTCCTTCTGAGAGCTGAATTTCTCCTCTCATCACGGTCTCCATCCCAGCCTCAACTCATTTATCAATTTATAAGTCTCGCTTCTTCCAGAATAGTTTTTCAGATACATATTTTTAGATGAGAGCTGTTCCATCTTTCCAAAATGATCACTTCAAGCTCAGCCACTGGAGCTGAGACATACAATATTTAAATTATTATTTATAGTACAGGAACATGTGGAGACTTTCATTAAAGATAAGGCATTAGCCTTGTGCCTTGATGAGTAAAGGCACGGTGAGTGATGGTCCCTGCTCTGAGCACTTTGCACTCCAGCCTGGGTGGACTTGCTGGCAGAATTTAAGGAGGAATTTAACCCAAATGAGTGTTGGCATCACTCTGGGATGAATACAGCCCCCAGCTTTGTCAGAGCTGCCCAGCTCAGGCTGCTGCTATTTGTGTCTCAGTGCATCACAGGCAAGAGAGAAAGCAGGGTGAGAGTGGGGAACAGGGGGACAGAGAGCTGCCAGCAGGATGGGCTAGTGCCATGAACAGGGACCTGGGAGCCCCCATGAGACCACAAGCACCCATGGGAGATGCCAGGGGAGCACAGCTGGGCACATCTGCAGGGGAGTGCAGCACAGGGACCCTGAGCTCCTGGCAGAATGGGCAAACACCACCTGAGGTACTAGGACAGGTGCACAAACACAGCCACAGATTCCAGCATTCTCCCAGTCACTGGCAGAGGTCCCTTTTCTCCAGCACATCCCTAATTCTTTTGATTCCTCAGCTGGTACCGGCTCATGATCTGTCAGGCTCCAGCAGAGCCTGGTGCATTCCTGTCCTGAAAGAAACCTTTCTACTCGGATTACCATTTATAGCTCCAATTTTTTCACTAAGTGGTGTAAATTAGTTCTGTGTGACTTGATGGATTCTCTCCCTCCCCCTTGACAACAGTGATAAAAGATCTGACCCCTTTCTGGATGTCTATAAAACCAAACATACAAAATCTAATTTGTTTAGGGCTGAGATTTTAATTGCTTCACCATCACAACGTGAAACCAAACACTTTAGCAATCCTGGGGATTGATGGACTGATGTATAATAAGGGACTTGACCCAGGAGGGGTTATCAGCTTTGAATGTAGTAAGATAAATCTCTGGGGTTTGTCAGGATGCTGGTGCAGCCCTGTGTGGGGCAGGGGTGTGGTGTGCAGCTCTGAACCCTGCTGAGGAACGTCCCAGTGAAATGTCTTCAGGCTGCACACAGAGAATTAAAGCTGAGCAGCCAGGCCAGGCTCTGCTCTGCTTCCAGGTGTGCAAAACCAGGCTGTGCTCACTGACCCAACAGGGGATGGAACCCCTGCAGGCTTGAGGGGCTTTTGGGGTTAGATTGCTAAGAATTAGGATTGCAATGCTTATATGCAGAGTATTCATGGAATTAAACCACCTCTAATAAATTTGGGGCTGTTTGCCCTGGCCCACAGTCACAAGGCCTTCTTTAGCCTCTCAGAGGTAGCACCGGTTCAGCCTTCTGCATGTGCTGATTGCCATCGAGTCAAACTAATTCTTTTTTCCCCAGAGAAATCCCCTGTGTTTCACTCATAAATAAAAAAGGAAAGGAAGAAACATTCTTGATGGTATTTTTGCAGTTTGACTTTGCCTTTAGAATAGATCTGCACACACACAGCACTTGTCGTCCCTAAAACTTACATTTTGAAAGTTCTTTGAAGATCTAAATTACAGATCTTTCATATGAAAACTTAATGAAGGACTCTAAACAAAATAAAATAGAAATGATGACATGAAAGAGCCTTCTTATGGCTTCAATAACAAGATAAACAGTTTAATATTCCACATACTGCATTAAAAATAACAGCTGGGCTCTGTGCAGATGAATCCCCTAACTCAGCTTTGCTGGTTCCCACATCACCCCAGCACAGTCTGGGGGCTCTCCCTCCCTTGGCACCTCCCTCTGGCCCCCAGAAATGCCAAAGGCAGCCAGCACATGGTCAGTTTTAGCAAACACCACAAGAACTTTTAACAAACACAGAGCAAAGTGCCATTACCAGCACACTCCAGTACCCCCAAGTGATAGACACATTCTGTATTGACAGCCTCCAATTTTAATGAGCTATTGCTGGTTCAGACCATATTGATTGGCCTTTTTTTCCATCTTCCTCCAAATCAGCAAGAGGAAACAAGAACCAGCATTTCATTAAAAGGAGACTTTGTCCAGTGTTTCATATTTCATGAACACTTGTGAGTGAACACATCCCATAAAGCAACCAATTAATTCAGCCCTGCTAAGACCCAGGCTGAAAACTACACCACTACATTAACAGAAGCCCAGGGAGGCACAAGGTTTAGCATTTCCTGCTGTATAAAAAGTTCCCAAACATTATTTCCATCCACATCCCTGGATTCACTTCACTTTCCACCTCTGGGCTTTGCTGACAGCTTCTGCTGTGTTTGTTGTTGTGTGTGACTATTCTACCATGCTGTTCGCAGCTCAGGGTGCTTCAGATGCAATCCCCGCTTTCCTGCGAGTGATTTTTGTTATTGTGCATTTTGACAACATCTCAGATTCAAGTTAAGAGTGACCAAAGGAGCAGGGCAAGGAGTAACCTGCAATAATGATTTGCAAATTGTGTTAATTTCATAGTGGGATTCTGCTTTTTGATAGGATTTAATGCGTAATGAGCTCCTGAGACGTTATTTTTGCTTCAAAGCTTTGCTGAGTACTAGATCCTATTAAATTCTTGCAGTGAACACACCAAAAAATACTTTGAGCTAATTTTAATAATTTTTAATTGAAGGAATATTTTTATTCCAATTTGAATATTCAAGCTGTTCAAAAGTTAACACATTCTCAAAGTACTCATCAGTCTTTTCTTCACATAAAATCTTTTTTTAGGCAGCCTGTGGCTTTTGGGGAGAGGGGCAGGATTGTTTGTCTCAGGTTTGTTTTTCAGACCCAATTGGAACAAATTTAGGCATATTTTGCTATTTATTTCTTTTTGAGTGCCTGCATGCTGCAGTCTAATCTCCATTCTTTTTATTGCTGTTTTATAGTCTGCCATTATTGTTTGTTTCCTTTGCGTTTTCCAAAAAGCAGAAACAAAACACAAATTTCCCCGCTAGTCCTTTCTTGTGCGGTGGCAGGAGCTGGGTTTGTGTGCGTGTGTCACGCTCAGTAACATATGTATTTCCTTGTTAGCAGCGCTGTAATATTCCATTAAATCCTAGGGATTCCAGCAGAGCCTGGCATCCCAGGCTGCACAACAGCTCACAGGAGCCCAGGCAGCATCAAAATCTGCACAAAGAGCAGGGCTGTGTGAGCGCCACGTGTGAGCGCCGTGCTCCAGGGGAGGAGAGACACCAGGGGCTGCAGGGGCATGGTTCTGCCTGCCCAAACACCTGGCGGTGGTTCCTGCAGCCACAGAACTCTGATTTATCCTCTCAGTGCTCTCCCCAGTCCCAGGGAAGGGCTGGAGACAGGACAGCCCTGGGGTTCAGGGCACAGCTGGGGCACTGCAGGCATGGCTGTGCCAGGGTACAGGGACACCCTGGGATTTAATGGAGGGTGTGCAGAGGCTCTGACCCACAGCTCTGCCTGCATTCAGAACCCAGGACATCCCTCTGGCTGCCCAGGGGGCTCAGAGACCTTGGCACCCAGCCCCAGACCCCTGGGCCTTTGATTTAGCCCTTGGAAAAAACAATTACCAACCTTATATGAAGAATTGCAAGCCGCAACAGTTTAAGTAGAATGATAGTGAATTTATCACAGGGTGAAAAATAGATTTTTTGGGGATTTTAGAATGGGGGCTCAGGGTACAAGATGGAGGAATCTGAGCATGTCCAGCCTTTCTCCTTCTTCTTCTTGGTCTCCATCTTCTGCTGTGATGGTGGCACTTACAGATTGGTTTAGAGTAGAAGCTCACTGTCTGACATAGGTAATAGGTATTGGGGAGTTATGGTAAATATTGTATACATGGTTTTTAGTATAAAAAGGTAACACCACCCCAGGGGAGGCAGAGTGCCTTGGACTGTCTTGCAGAGCAGACCTTGGCAGGTCAGGAGAAAGAATTTTATAGATAAGAAACAATAAACAACCTTGAGGCTGAGAAATGAAGAACCCTGACTCTTTCTTCAAGTGCTGGGCTGGGAAAAGAGAATTTCTGACACATCTTGGGGTCACTGTGACCAGCTAGAGACCCCAGGATCTGGAGGGGCTTTGGAGCCAATAGGGGCTGGTGGGGCTGGTGGGGGACCCCAGCTCACCTGGCCTGTTCTCACAGGTGAGCGCTGCCAGGCACTCTGGGCACACAGGTGAGCGCTGCCAGGCACTCTGGGCACACAGGTGAGTGCATGGGCACACAGGTGAGCGCTGCCAGGCACTCTGGGCACACAGGTGAGTGCATGGGCACACAGGTGAGCACTGCCAGGCACTCTGGGCACACAGGTGAGCGCTGCCAGGCACTGGGCACACAGGTGAGTGCATGGGCACACAGGTGAGCGCTGCCAGGCACTGGGCACACAGCTGATCTCTGAGCACCCAGGGGCTTTGCTGTGCTGCCCTGGCTCTGCTCCCAGCACACCAGCCAGGGGCTCTTCATTAGTGCTAAATGAGTGACCCTAACGAGTCCTTCCATCTCCAGATCAGTCTTTAGGAGTCACAGGTAGCTGGTTGAGAGCTGTGAGGTGTTTGGGGTGACCTTGGGGAGGCTCTCACTGCAACACAAAATTGCAAATGGTGACTGCAGTAAGCAGATTAGGAGTCTGGCACTCTGGCAAATCTCAAGACCTAGTCTTGTGTTGCTATTTTTCCCCTATGGCAAACTTACAGATTTCACAATGACTTTGCTGTAGCAGTCACTTGAAAATTATAGCGAGTGAGTGTTCCCTTTTTAAATAATGGATTATGAGGCCAAGATGAATTTTTGCTCAATTCTCACACTGATTCGGTGCCTCGCTGCCAGCAGGAGCACAAAGCAGGACACGAATTCACGGTGGCTGTCCTCTCTCTCAGAGCTGTCACAGCCTGGGCTGCACGGGGCTGTCTGCAGTGGGGCCCTGTCACTCACATCTGGTGCCTGCTGGACCGTGGGGCTGTGAGCCCTCCTGGAACACCCTCTGCTCCTGTCAGAGCGAGGGGCTCAGCCCTTCCCAGCCTGCACGGAGAACCAGGAGGTCACAAACGGCAACCAGGGACAGGCGCCGCTCTGCAGCTGCCAGGTGCCTCCTGCTTTCCAGGGCAGTCCAGAAAGCAGGGCAGAGAGAGAGAGGGAAGGAAACGGAGGAAGACAGACAGCTGAGAAGAGGTGAAACCAGAAATGCTGTGTCCCAGAGGCATTTATCAGCCCAAATGAAATGGAAACAGCGAAAGGGAAACACTGCTTTGCTTTTCTCAAAATTGTATTTCCAGTTGAATGAGTTGAAAAGAAAATATCCTTTCCTTTTGGTGCGATTTTGAGAGATCTGTTTGCTAAGTCTGCAGGCTTAGAGGGAGAGACAAGGAGTATTTATTTTCTGTATACTTTGGTAATTTATGAGGTTGCTATAAATGCAGAGTTTATGGAAGTAAAATCAGGCCATGAAATAAAAAGGATTTTATTCAAATATCCCAGCTTATTAATTCTTTCTAATTCTTCACAGAGGAGGAGATGAGTGAGGATGCACACACGGTTTACTGAATATTAACAGGGAGATCCAGTGAAAGCAGCAAATGCAGGTATAATTTAAAAATAGAAAAAGATGAAAGATAAGTGAATTTTATTAGGGATTGAAATATAATTGAATTTTCCTTTTCCTATTTTGCCATCAAAGATGGCAGAAAGAGGTTTACCATTGTGGGAAAGGTTCTTGCATTGCTAACAAAGCTGTGCAAAGTGGCTTTACCTTCCTGTGCAGCAGGGTGTGACTGAAGGGATGTAAATGCAGCTTTTTCTGTGCCACAGGAAGGGGTGGAAAGGAGATTTAGAGCCTTGAGCAAGAAAGGAGATGGCACAATAACTTTCACTGGGATTTAGGGCTTCACCAAGAGCAGAAATGGGGCAAACAGGTATGAGTAGCATTGACTGTCTGTTCCACTGAGTGTCCATCATGTGCCTGGCTCTGTGATGGGAAACTGGCCTGAATTCATCTCCAGAAATGTCCAGGAGGGTGAAGGGATGGGGCTGGAAGTCTGTGCTCAAACCTGGGACAGAGGGGTTTGAAGTGGCTCTGGAGTTCCCAGGGCAGGGGCACTGCATGGGGCTGGGGCTGTGATGGCAAGATGAGATAAAATGGGATGGGATGGCATAAAATGAGATGGGATGGGATGAGATGGGCTGCACTTCACACAGTGCAGGAGTGCAGGAGCAGTGTGGCAGGCAGGGCAACTTTGGTGTCTTTTTTTGGAAGGCTTTTGATAGTCGAGGTGGCATCTGACCTTCTGCATTTGAGATCTGACGGCTCAGCCAGCTCTAATATTGGCCATCAGTCCCTACTCTCTTGTACAGAGCCAGTGCCAGGCTCAGAAAACCTGAAAAACCTCAGAGAAAGCTGGCTGTTCTGAAAAGCAATTCCCATTGTTGCATTCACTAAAACTTCTGGGCCCCTGAGGTATACAAGGGAGTGTCTGAGTTGTAAGTATCAAAAGAAATTAATTATTCTATATTATAATTAAGTCTTTTTTAATTAGCTGAATAATTGGAATTTTTCCTGCATTACAATGCAGGTTTTCACGTAGCCAGATAATCTGAAACTTCAGAGGGATTTACCTGAGAAATTTCTCACATCCACAATTGTCTTTTTGTGATATAAAGTAGTAAATAGGGGTTCTGAGGTGGCTGCAAGAAAGGTAGCTCTCTTTAAAAGAAGTCTGTCAAGCCCAACTTGTCCCTCAAAATGTATGTTTTGTAAAAGCCTTCAGAAAATGTTGGGTCGAACTGTTTTAGTGTTATTGTGAGGAAATCAATATTTCCCTGCAGCCTTTGCAGCCCCCAAATTGTAGCATGTTGTTTGTGCAGAAGCAGCTGAAAGTGAAACTGCCTAAAAATGAGAGTGAAGTAAACTGGCCTGTTTCTATAATTTACCTTAGAAATCCCCAAGGTAAACAAAACAACACACTTGAGCAGTCAGAACTGAAATATTCTCCTGATGCAAACACCTGAATTGGAGATGCTGGTGGCAATCTGGGAGGGATTTTTGCTTTTCTTTCAGCCTTTGTCCTCCTTCCCACATCTTCCCCATCTCCCTGCTCCTTGTGTGCCGTGCAGCAGATCTTGCAGGCTTTGTCCTGCAGCAGGAGCACCAGGGAGGTGGTGCAGGACCCCCATGTGCTCCAGCAGTGCAGTCAGCGAGTTGCCTGCAGTTCCACACCATGGGAGATGAGAGAACCTTTTCCTTCTGGCAGCAGTCAGGGCACCAGGCAGGGCAGGGCAGCAGCTCCATGAGAGCCTTTTCACCCTGCCCTGAGCTGGCAGCAGTCAGGGCACCAGGCAGGGCAGGGCATCAGCTCCATGAGAGCCTTTTCACCCTGCCCTGAGCTGGCAGCAGTCAGGGCACCGGGCAGGGCAGGGCATCAGCTCCATGAGAGCCTTTTCACCCTGCCCTGAGCTGGCAGCAGTCAGGGCACTGGGCAGGGTAGGGCATCAGCTCCATGTGAGGGACGCCTTTGGGAGCCTGGCAGAGATGCAGGCAGCACTTCCAGGTGTTCCTGAGCCCGGCTGTGACCTCTCTCAGGTGACATGGGCCTGGCTGAAGGGCTCTGCGGGGCTGGCATTAGGACAGGTGATGCCAGGAGGAGCAGAGTTTATTGCTTTGGATGCTGTGGCTGTAGGCTGGCATTCACTGCTGCTGTGACTGAGTTCAGAAAGGAGCCACGCTGATTTGGTGAGCTTGGCTGGGACCTCTGCCAAGAAAATTAAAAGGGAGACTCTGGGAGACACGTGGCTTGCTCACAGACACACCGGTGTGGATGCAGCAGCTTTACAATCCTGGCTGTTCACCTGTGTCAGACAGAAAAAAAAGATGAAGCCGGTTTGTTTTTGAGAACAGGAGGAGATCAGGAGAGCAAAGGACCAGGGGAAAGCAAATGCTGTGCTGACTGGCAAAGAGACTGCTCTCTTTGTGTTCTTTGTGCTTGACTGAAACGTCTTCACAGGATTTTTTTCCCTCTAATCTGGAAATAATTCTGATTTATTTTCAGCCTTCTATTAGGAGGAGTCGGGCAGCAGTGGCTGGCGGCCGCCTCGGTGTGCTTCCTTCAGGGCTGCTGCCTTCCTCACTTGGCACTGCAGTCAATTCTTGTGTTTTCAATTCTACATAAAAGGCAATGATGGAGGTTTTCAGCTTTTATAGCACCACAAATCACAGGGTGCCTCACTGTACAGCACTGCCACAGTGCAGCACGGGGCATCACAGCTTCTCTTGCAGGCCATCAGGGACCCCAAACTGCACAGGGACACCTGGGGAGGGCAAACCTTCACTGGCAGCTGCTCCTCTGCACTGTCCTCAGCCAGCAGCCCCTGGCTGACAGGCAGGGCAGGGACAGTGACCCTGGGCTGTGCCATGGAGGGACAGGGAGATTTCTGTGTGCTTCCCATGGGCACAGCACGTCTGTAAGGAGCTCTGCAGCCCCTGTGGGCAAGGAAGGGTTAAGGCGAGGACATCACTGGTGACAAGGGCCATGGCACAGAGAGTGACATTGGCTGCAGCACTTCTGGGGCCGGTTATTCTCTTGCCAGCTCAAAGTTACTGGGTAGGCTTGAAGTGAGTATGCTGGGGAACTGTTGGGAACTGGGATCTCTTTCACAGAGTGATCCTGTCATTGTACATAATATCCCAACATCATCACCACCATTATTGAGGTGTTTGGAATGGTCCTGTGTCACCCAGAGCACACCCTGGGCCCCTGTGCTGCTTTGCAGGGTAAGGGTACAGGAGAGGAGGATCCCTCCATGGTAAAGAAAGCTGTTAGTTCAGAGAGACAGGGACCAGAGAGACCCTGAGAGACTCAGTTAGCTGCAGCTGGCTGCCAGTGAGGGCTGGTTTTGAGCCTCAACTGGAAAAAAAAAAAAAAAAAAAAAAAAAAGAAAACCAAAAAAGAAGAAGAAAAAAACCATTCCTATAAAATGGCTACTGGTGTGGGTGCTGCACGGTTGAACTGGCATTCAGAGTTTGCTGCATGTCAGGCATCACTGAAGGAACTGGGAATGCTGCTGACATAAATTAGGGGCAGACTGGAGGACTGGAAGGATTCTCTGGAAAGAAAAGGAATTAGAAGTTCTTAGGCAAAGCAATAATGGCTTCCATGGATCAGGGTGCAGAGGATGGACAAACAGACCCAAAGCTGTGGGGGAGGGAGGAGAGGGCCCTTGAGTGTCCGGCACTCTGTGGCTGTCTGCCCACAGGAAGGCAGAGGGGATCCTGTCTGGACTGGATAAATCTTGGAAATGGCATTTGAAGTGGATGTGAAATAGGGTTTGGAGGGAGCTAGAGCCTGGGAGAAGATCTGGCTGGATGGCATATAAAATCCATTAGTGTCTTAATGCATAAATTGGCAGAAGTGTACAACAGCAATGAAAAACAAGCTCCTGGGAGCCCAAACTGTTATTAGATTCTGGTGCCTCAGTGACTGTGGAAATTAGTATTCTGCAAGAGCCAGGGTGCCCATGAGGTGCCCCAAGAGCCAGGGGTGTACAGGGCTCTCCTGTGGTGCAGGGACAGTCTCAGCTCTGCCCCACACACACTCCAGTGCAAATTGCTTATGGACACTGTGCCTGAGGGCTTTGGTATTCAGCATCATGTACAGGATAAAAAATGGGCTTTTCAGCGGCCTGTTCCTTGAACAAAACAGGTGAGTTCAGATCTGACTAACTGTGCAAGTGTAATACAGAAATAGAAAGACTCATAATTACCTTGCCTACAAAATGATGTTTTCCTGTAAAGGCTCCTGAAACAGTAAGAGGAGCTCAGGATGAGGGTCAGTTACCTTTCTGCAAGTATAAGCTTGAGATAAGTTGGAGTATGGGAAGATTAATGCCTTTGCTTTAATAACAGGGCTTGATCCAAGGCTGCAGAAATGCTGTGAGTACCCAGGCAGAGCCTGCTGGATCAGGGAGTGCCAGTGCAGTGACCCAGGTGTGTAATTCCCCTGTGGGACTGGCACTAAAGGGAAATAGAGAGATGCATCTGACTGTGGATTCCAGAGCATAAAATGCTGTAACTCTGAAAACATCACCTCTTCTTGTTAAGATGCCAGAAATTACGGCTGCAGTAGTATGAGGACCTAAGTGGTTTTTGGCCATAGATTCAGCAAATGCATTTTTCTTCAGCTCTTCAGCAGAGAAATGTTGGTAAAAGTTTGGGGTTTACAGTTCAGGAGGGGAAAACAATATTTCACTTGGGTTCCTCAAGGATTTCACCAGCTCCTGTGGTCTGTCACATAACCATCACCCAGATGTGGGGAAATTAGCCTGCAGCAAGTGTGTGACCTCAGATGAGGCTCACACCTGAACTGGGCAGATTCTGCAGAACAAGGGTGTCAGCAGCCTGGAGGATCTGGCGGCAGTCCAGGAGGGAGGATTGAAAGTCAACAGACAAAAGGTTCAATTAGTTCAACAAGAGGTAAAATATTTAGGAGCAATAGGAGGCGTTGAAGGCCAGGCTCCTGATAAACAGAGTGTGGAGTTAATTCCAAAGCTGCCCAGCCCCGTGCTCTGCCTGGCTGAGGGCACTGTACCGCACAGTTAATTGTATGCAGGATTTTATTCTCACTGAAGTGAGTCATCCTCCAGCTAAGCTTTTAGAGAAGCCCAGGCAGTGGGAGCAGGGTGCAGGGCAGCAGCTCAGTCAGGCTGAAGCCAGCCCTGCCCGAGCTGCAGAGCTGGGCTGGCTGGACCCAGGAATCACCTCATGCATGCTTTGCCTCTGTCAGCCAGGGAAACGAGTGCCAATTTGGCACAAAGAGGAGGATACCGTGTTCCAGGCTATTGTCTGTGCATCTCCAATCTTATTGACGCCGCAGCTCCTTGTCAAAAGGAATGAGTATATTTAGTCTGGAAATCAGAAAAATTGCATTATCTCGTTGGAAGGCGGTCAGTGGCACAACACCCTTCCTTGAAATACAGCGTGCTCAATGCAGCACAGGATGGGCCTGGGGAGCCCTGGGTGGGGGACAGGAGAGGGACAGGGACAGGGACAGGGACAGGAGGGGACAGGGAGGGCTGGAGCAGGACACGGGGCACCAGCAGCTCTGAGCTCCAGCGGTGCAGGGCGCTGAGCTGAGGAGCTGCAGCCTCCTGATGGGCATGGGCCGTGCAGGTTGAATTGCCTCTGCCAGGACAGATCCCCATGCAGCAGAGACGTGCTGGTGCAGATCCCCATGCAGCAGAGACGTGCTGTACAGGTGCTGGGGCTTCTCAGGTAACTGCTTGTTCATTGCTGCCCCGAGATGTGCAGGATTCTCTGTTTCGGCCCATGCAGCTGAAGAACGAGTCTGAACTCTTCAGTTTTCGGTCTTGAAGTTGTTTATTAATTCTTATCTATAAAATTTCCTTTCTGCCCAGCCGAGGTCTGCTCAGCAGGGCAGCCACAGGCACTCTGTGTTGTCCTTTTATACTACAAACTAGGTATAACATATTTACACTTAATTCCCAATACCCATCACCTATGTTAGACAGTGAGCTTCTACTCTAAATATAACATATTTACAATTACTTTGCAATACCTATCACCTGTGTTAGACAGTGCACTTCTACTCTGAACCAACCCCAAAGTGCCAACATCACAGCAGAAAATGGAGAAGAAAGGCTGGACACGCCCAAGTTCCTCCACCTTGTCCCCATAACCCCCATACCAAAAATCCTAAAATCTACATTTTCACCCTGTGATAATTTTATTATTGTACTGTTCAAACTTCTGTGACTTTCAGGTCCTCATACAAAGCTGGTGACTCGCTCCAGGGGTCATAATCCAACCCGCAGGTGCTCTGGGCAGTGTGCCAGGGTCTCTGAGCCCCCTGGCGGGGTCCTGGCAGCTCTGGACACCCAGAGGGATGCGCTGAGTTCTGACAGGGGCTGGGCAGAGCGGGGCTGGCTCAGTAAATGCAGAGCAGAGCAGGAGGCAGGGCAGGGCTCAGGCTGGGCTCAGTTGGTGCAGAGCAGAGCAGGACAGGAGGCAGCGCTCAGCTCACCTCGCTCCCTGCCAGTGGCAGCTGACAGTGCCAGTCCCACGGGCATTGTCAGCCCTGCTCCCCACGGGCTCAGCCACCAGGAAGGATTTCGTTTTGCTGAACAAGGGTTTTGTTACAAAGCAGCAAGTGCACGGAGCAGAATGCCCACAAACCTCAGGATGTGGAGAACTCAGCTTCCAAAGGAAGCTTGGAGGAGGTTAGTGCAGGTGAATGGCAGAAGGGAGGATGTGGTGTTCCCGTCTGAGTGACTCCACAAGCAGCTGCAGTCAGCCGTGGTTCTGTTCCTTTGAAGGCCTTGACATGAAGTGAGATATGACTCTGAGAGAATTGGTGGTTAAAAACTTCCTTATCAGATGAATAGCAACTGAAGGGTCTCACAGATTAATGAATAAAAGGATCTGACAAACGACTGCAGGATAATCAACAAATAGCTGAGCAATTAGGGCAAAATGTTCATAGAATAGATAAAAGGCAGAAAATGGTAAATAATCAACATGAAGGATGGTGAGCAGGGGTTCAGGTAGTACATCATGGGCTCCAGCAAAGAGCACACCTGGGGCTGTGAGGGGGGTGGATCTGGCACTAGCACAAATAAAGGCATTTCCATTGTTTATTAGTTCAGGTAAGTTCTGACAATGCCAGGCAGCTTCATCAATTACAGCCAGAACTTTGGAAAGGAGAAAAACACCAAGCCAAAAGCAAAGTTGTCTTTACTTTCCAGATGACAGAAAGCAGAGAGTGTCGACCATCACCAGAGCTGGACCAGCACTGAAACATGGATCTGCTGTGGTGGGTAAGGACAGCTCTTCCAGCTGTAGTGTACATGGATTTTACTGGAGCTGGACACCTGGTTGAGTGCTGTTGGGGTCTTTTTGTTCTGTCCACTGCATGCAGTGGTGGTGCCTGTATTTCACCCTGGAGGGATGCTCTCTGACATGCACAGGTTCTCTCCTCTGTGTCAGGGCACAGCCCCTGCTGAGGGCAGGATGGTGCCCAGTGGGATAAAGGCATTTGCATCCCTGAGATGCTCTGTGAGAGCACAGCCCCTGCTGTGGTCAGGGTGGTGGTGCCCAGTGGGATAAAGGCATTTCAGCCTTGCTGCACTGGCACCTGGGGCTCTCTCCTCTTTGAGGTGCCTGATCTCTCCATCACCCACAGCTGGATGCGTTCAGGGGTGCCTCAGAGCTGCCTCAGCCCCACTTTCCCATTGCCAGCCGTGCTTTGCTGTGGCTGGAAGGAGAACACCAGCTTACCCAGCAGTTTGAAAGCCCTTACGTTTTATTTCCTTCTCCCTTCCCTCCGTTTCCCAGCCCCATCCAGTTTAATTTAAAAGTACTGTGCTCCCCTTTCCTGGGAGGCCAGCGTGTGTCTAGCAGGCAGTGTAGACACAGCCATGCACTGTTGTTCCTGTCAGCTCCAATCACACAGCCATCACCATCACGGCAAATCCCTTCCTCCCCTCTGCATTCCTCTGCATCCCATCCTCCCTCAGACCTCCATCCCCAGCCCCTGCAAGCAATTCATCAGCTGGGGAGAGAGGGCTGCCTTGTTATGGTGGAGGGTCTTTTTCCTGTCAGGAACTTGTTTTTTCTGCCAGCAGCTAGGATCTCTTGAGAGACAGCAAACTGAAAATGTCTTTGAGCAGCCTCTTCTGTTCTGCCCTCCTGGTGCCAGTTGAAAATGAGAAGAAAAAGGTGGGGGGAGAAGATTAAAAAAAATAAAGAAAAGGAAAAGCTCTTCAAAAAGGAAGGCTCTTCCAGAGCCCAAACAATCAGTGGGACAATAGGAGATGAGGATTGCAGCTTTGCTCCATCCCCGAGCTGGGCTCTGAAGTGGCCTGGGTGAGGAGCTGAACAGACAGAGCCTGGGCAGAGGGCAGAGCTGGAGCCAGCCCTGCAATCAGACCCACGCTGAGGGCTGGGGGCACAGGCAGGAGTGACCCCGAGCCCCAGCTCAGTGCCCTGGGCCTGCCCCACTGCACAATTCACCCCTGGGGGCTCTGATAAAGACACTCACACCTGCACAGCTGCAGGTGTGACCTCTTCTGTTTGCCGCCACAAACACAGAGGCAGAGAGTCAAGGATCATTAGCTGACGAGGCAAAACTGCCTCTTGCCTTGTGCTTCTATTTTTCCTGTGAGTATCACAGAAAATACCAATCAGCTGCTTGGGAGGCAGAGCTTGGTTGTCATCCTTGCTGTGTCCAGGACAGGCCTCTGTGGAGCTGGGGAACAAATTACAGCAGAGTTTCTGCAGTTTGGGCAGCTCCAGGCCGCACATTCCCCGTGCCATAGCTCCAGAGGCTGTCAGAGGCCCCAGAGAGCCTGCAGGGTCCGGGTAATGCTGCCAGCCCATCTCTGCCCAAATTTTGGTGAAGAAGAAGGATTTGCATGCACCAGGGACCAGAAGAAATCCATCCCCACCCCTCAGTGACCTCCTGAGGGTCCCTGGCTGTGCTGCACAAGCCAAGGGGCTTTGGCTTCTGGGGAAGGTCACCTGCCTCAGCAGGGAGGAGAAAAGATGGATCTGGACCTCTGTAATTTTTTTTCTAAGCAGGTTAAAGAAAATTTGATAGAAAAAATGTATGGTTTGAAACCTAAAGAGTCAAGGGTCCATTTGGTAGATTTTCTTTTAAGTTTTGAGCTTTCTGGGGATTATTTTATTATTTTATTTGGTGGTTGGATTTCTTTTTTTCCCTTGCATTAGAAATCGTGTCAGTTGTCAAACAAGGCTCCAGATTGATTTGGTTTTTTATGTCTAGCTTTCAGCATCCTCAAAGGCATCTAATTGTTCAGGACACAGTGAGTATCTGCACTTACAGAAATCAAGGCTGGAGTGGAGCTCCCCTGAAAGCCAGGCTCTGAGAAGCCAAGATTCATTTTCAGAAAGTAAGTGCTTTTCATTTTTCGGTTTCTCAAGGACTCTTTCAAGGGCCAAGCAGATGGCTGGGAGATCTGCAGAATGGAAACCTGCAGCTCTAATGGGGACACAGAAGTGTGTGTGGAGGGGGCTGTTTGTTTGGGGTTCTGTTAGCTCAATTGCCTTTTGGTTTGGCAGCAATTTGCACTGTTTATGCAGCTGGAATGCCACTGCATTTTCATGTGGACTCTCCGACAAAGGGCTGAGAAAATTGCCACACTAATTCTGGGAGCTCCCCAGCAGCTCTGAGGCATAACCAGCAGAGATTTCCGGCTCAGAAACATGAGGGCAGGCAGCAGGACAACAGCTCAGTTCCAGAACAGCTCTGGCTCCATCTCAGGGGTTCATGGGGATGTGTGGGACACCAGGCTGGCCCCAGCTGCTCTCTGGGGCTGTGTTGGCCTTTTGGCAGGGCTCACCTGCCTGGCACAGGCTCCCTGTCCCCAGGGGTGAGGCCTGTGCCACAGGGAGGCAGTGGCAGCACAGGTGTCCCCATGCCCCAGGGCCTGGCAGGCCTTCCACGTCTTTGTACCTCACTGCATTCGGGCTAATGTCTTATTTTCCTGTCCTCTGCACATCATTCCCGTGGTGATTCACTGGAGCCTGCCTGGACACGTTCCTGTGAGAGGAACCTGCTGAGAAACCCACTCATGTGAGGGCAGAGAGCACCAGGGTTCCCACAGGAGGCACAGGGATCCCTGCAGAGCTCCTGAGGTGTGTAACCCACTCATGTGAGGGCAGAGAGCACCAGAATTCCCCAAAGGAGGCATAGGGATCCCTGCAGAGCTCCTGGTGTGGGGAACATGCAGAGGAACCCACCCCAGAGAGCACCAGGGTTCCCCAGGGAGGCACAGGAATCCCTGCAGAGCTCCTGGGGTGAAGAACATAGTGAGGAACCCATTCATGTGAGGCCAGAGAGCACCAGGATTGCCCAAAGGAGGCACAGGGATCCCTGCAGAGCTCCTGGGGTGAAGAACATAGTGAGGAACCCATTCATGTGAGGCCAGAGAGCACCAGGATTGCCCAAAGGAGGCACAGGAATCCCTGCAGAGCTCCTGGGGTGAGGAACCCTCTGAGGAACCGACCCCAGAGAGCACCAGGATTGCCCAAAGGAGGCACAGGGATCCCTGCAGAGCACCTGAAGCTGCTGAGGAACCGACCCCAGAGAACACCAGGGTCCCCAAAGGAGGCACAGGAATCCCTGCCAAGGGCACACACAGCTCAGGAATGGAGCATTACCTCCTCTCTCCCCACCTGGGCTGAGCACACTGCCCGTGCCATAACGAAATAGGGGAAACTGAGGCACAGCTGGGGTGGTGCCTGCCCTGGGGAGCCCCAGGTGTGATCCTGCACCCACCCAGCCCAGGTTCCACTGGAGGGAGCAGGGCACACACATCCCCTCATGTTTGCCTGTGTTTGCTGTGTGCCTGTCCCACTCCTTTTCCTTGCTAGCCTGTCACAAGCATCACTAAAATATGCTTATCTCATGTATGCAAATAGCAGGATATTTATAAGATTCTTTGAAATTTCCATAATTGTGCTGTAAAAAAAAAAAAATCTCTTTGCTTATCTCACAAAGTGTTGTAACCACAGTGTTACTTTTATTGAAATCCAAAAATCACTCGGCAAAATAAGAATAGTTAGAAAACTGTCAGGTTTTTATATTTTTGAAATAGAAGGGAAAGAAAGTGAGCAAACCAGGCTTTATTATTTTAAATTAGAAACTTTAATGCTCACCAAAAAGGATATAAACTGTAAATGTATTTTAGCAGTTCCTAGAGAAAAAAGAGAGAGGTTTTAATAATAACACTGTGTGCTCCTATATCATTTTCATTAGAAAAATCTTGGAGCACTTTCAGCTTATTAAAGAATGGAATGCCTCAGAAGGCTCCCGGGAGGCACTGGAGGAAAGTAAAGTAACAAAAATATAAATCCACATTGTTCTCCATCCCGTGGTTCCCTGGAGCTGGGGACAGCAGCTGCCCCTGGCACTTGGGGTCCCTCTGCTCATTCTGGGGGTGAATGAGCCAAAATACGGAAGGATTTTCCCAAATCTCCTGTCCTGACCCGTGGGGACACACCAGGAGCTCTGCAGGGATTCCTGTGCCTCCTTTGGGCAATCCTGGTGCTCTCTGGCCTCACATGAGTGGGTTCCTCACCATGTTCTCCACCCCAGGAGCTCTGCAGGGATTCCTGTGCCTCCTTTGGGCAATCCTGGTGCTCTCTGGCCTCACATGAGTGGGTTCCTCACCATGTTCTCCACCCCAGGAGCTCTGCAGGGATTCCTGTGCCTCCTTTGGGCAATCCTGGTGCTCTCTGGCCTCACAGGAGTGGGTTCCTCACCATGTTCTCCACCCCAGGAGCTCTGCAGGGATTCCTGTGCCTCCTTTGGGCAATCCTGGTGCTCTCTGGCCTCACAGGAGTGGGTTCCTCACTATGTTCTTCACACCAGGAGCTCTGCAGGGATTCCTGTGCCTCCCTGGGGAGCCCTGGTGCTCTCTGGCCTCACATGAGTGCGTTCCTCACCATGTTCTTCACAGGAACGTGTCCAGGCAGGCTCCAGTGAATCACCCTGGGAATGATGCGGAGAGGACAGAAAAAAACAAGGTATTAGCCTAAATTTAGCAAGAGTGGTAAAATGCTCACTGGAACAACAAAAGGAGGAAGAGAGGCTGTAAAGGTAGGGGGTATTCCCTGGTCTGATGAGGAAAATAATATTAAAAAGTCCCCAGTGTTTAATTTCAGGAAATCCAATAGCCCAGGCGAGTGCCCAGAAGAGGAACAGCGTGTTAACATATCTTAGATAAACAGGAGCCAAGTTGTTTCCCTGACAGGAACACGAGAGAGCCCATCAGTGCAGTGGGGGAGAATAATAAATTAAAAACCAGATGGTTCAAAGATGTGATTGCGTCTTCAGCTTCAGCAGGAAGAGAGAAGGGGAATACATATGGATTGCAGGCAGGCCAGGGACACAAAAGCCTGGAAAAAACACAAGAACAGGAGAGGCAGGCTCATCAGAATGAAATTAATTAAAAGAGCAGGACCTCAAGTTATTTTAGGTCCCAGTGGTAGAAACACCAGAATTCCAAGCTCCATTCTTCATTTGTACACAAAGTTTCCTGTTTCATCCCTGCTCAAAAAAGGACCTCTTCCTTTCTGAGCTAGATAGTGAGTCGTGGCAGATGGGAATTATTCTGAGCTTGGAGAAAACAAAGAAGCACAAATTAATGGCTTACTGGCAGAAAGGCAGTTTGAAGCGCTTTGCCAGAGCACATTTTATTCCTACCCTTATCCTACATAGATATTTTTTCCTTTAATTCTGCTCAGCACAGAAATGCATGACTAAGCAGAGATCCATATCTGCATCGTGCATAGGCTGGAGGGGGCACTAAACCAGGCAAAAATCAGACAAAAGGAGTGGGGGAGAATCTGCAGTGCCTGTGCAGTGACTTAACAACTTGCTGCGTGTCGTTAGGCGCACAGAAAATAGAACAAAATAGAACAACCCCCTCCTGCCAGCTTGAACTCTCCCATCCCATCCTTTCTGTGTGGGTTTCTGTGCATCTGCCTGCATTCTGTCACTCATACATGGACATATGTACAGTCACAGGCATCCCTGGTGTTCCACAGGCTCTGACTGGAGAGGAGGAGCCCTCGTGGCCATGGGCACCGTGGCCAGAATCCCGCTTTGCCATGAGAGGAGGTTGTGGCTTTGGCTTGAGAAGGGGCAGGGTTTCACCCAGCCTCCTCTGCAGCAGCAGAGCTCCAAATCTGCAGCAGCAAAGCTCCAAATCTGCAGCAGCAAAGCTCCAAATCTGCAGCAGGGCTCTCCCTGCCCGGGATTATGCTCAGCCATTTCTGGGAGAAGCCTGGAAATGGTTTAACTGTGCAAATTTATCATGCATAAACAATTTAGGTTATGATACCGATAATATTTCAGTCTTAATTTGGCAAAATTATGGAGGCAGAAACTCAAACTGCGCTTGTGTTTGAACAGTGTTGATTCTTCCATAACTATTAACTTGCAAGACCTCAATTTGATATCCCCTGGGATTCCCTCTGTGCTGAGGGTGTTAGAGGCAGGAGATCAGGAGGTGGAGGTTCAGCTCTTGTTATAAGATTTTCAGCTGCTTTCTTAACTTTCTGTCACCTCCTTTTCCCTGGTGTAAAATTAGGATAATGACATTTCTTCATATGACAGCAGCTTAAAGCTGAAATGCTCAGGTGGAAGGTGTTCTACACTTCAGAGATTATTGTTTATTACCACCACTGCTATTACTGATATTTCTGAGAGTTTCACTCTCATGTATGCAATGAGGGCAAAATATTATGAACATTTTGCCTGATTTTGAACTTAAAACCAATTTTGTTGTGAATTAATTCCTTTGAATAGAATTATTCCTGAACTACATCAACTGGGGACCAGCTGCTGACCCCAAGTGTTTAAGAACTCCAGATAATCACTGATGAAAGGAGACAAAAATACATTTTATCTAAGAAGTATCTAATGTTGTGATAGAAACTGAAATTAAAGTATAATCCAGAGAGAGAGGGAGAGAGAGAAGGAGAGTGTTCTTTAATTAAAATCAGCTACCTCAAAAGATGGATTTTCTCAGGAGTAAAATTTGCACTGTGCTGAAGGCTTTCCACTTAAATCCTTGATGATGCAAGGAAAAAGAATTCTCAGGGAGTAATATTGGCATTAGCAGATAGCCACATTTCACAATAAGAGAAAATCTGCAGAGAAAAAGATGTATGGCCAATAGAATGGAAAGATGCACAAACCAGGGAACTCCCTGAAACACAAACACACGATTGTTCAGCAGCAAATGAATAGTTTGGCAGAGATAGGGACACCAGATAGAGGCTTGAGGATAGAGAAGGAAAATAAACCCAGAAGCAGCAGAGATCAGTGAAAACAATGGGCACTTTGTGCCAGGAGATAGGTTAAAAATACTGAAAGAGGGTTTTAGATAAGGTGTTCAGGAGGATCCGTGGGCCTCCCACCACCCCCTGGCAGCTCCTGGTCCTGGGCAAGCACAGGTGGGTTCAGGGCATGGGGATGGGCAAGGGGATGGTGTGGAGGCAATGGGGACAGGGGGAGCAGTGTGCAGCCAGGTGGGAGCAGTGGGGAACCAGGTGGAACAGGGTGGAGCCAGGTGGGTACAGTGTGGAGGAAGGTGAAAGCGGGGGGAGCAGTGTGCAGCCAGGTGGGAGCAGCAGGTGAGAGCCAGCATCTCTGGCGCCGGGCAGCACTGCCTTCCCCACTGCAGAGCTGCTGCTGGCGATGCTGATGCTGATGCTGATGGTGGCAGCTGTGCTGAGGGAGCACTCCCAATGGCTGCTCATTGGGAATCCTCTCCCTTGCCAGGCTGGCTGCCATCCCAGATGGTTTCCTGAGCGCAGAGGCCAGGCAGAGTGCTGGGCAGCTCTGGAGCTGGGGCAGGACTACCTTGCAGAGACTCCTTAAACCAGCATGTATTGCATTGAGTGGAACTGTGGCAGGATTACCTTGCCAAAACTCCCTTTCACCAGCATTTATTGCATTGTGTGCAGCAGAGAGGGTTCCAGCAGCTGCTTCAGCTGCTCTCCTCACATGCAAACCTCTCCTGCAGCAATCTTGTCTAACAGCCAGGTGGGCTCTGTGAGAAGTGGTTCTGCTGCAGTCAGGAAAATATATCCTTTTTTTAAAAATCTTATATTTTTTTCCTTCATTTTTACAAAATAATTTCAGGGCTAAAGTGGAGGAGCTGCTGCAGAGGTGTCCCACTCTGGGAACTGGGCAGGTGTGGGCAGCAGCAGAGCTCCCTCCCTGTGCTCACCTCATTGCCAGGGACAGGACACAGAGCTCCAGTGCCTGTAAATGCCTCACAGCTTCACTCTGTGTGATGCAAATGGCTTTGCAGAAAGAGCCTAAACCCAAATTGTTAGTCTAATATTGGCCAGGATATTGCAGCCAGGCAGGATGGGATATGTAGCAGGGGACATTTTAATGTGTAAGATTAAAACACCTCTGCAAATCTTGGCTGAGTGCAGGCTCCCAAAGAGCTGCTGTGGATTCAGGACAGATTTCAGTTCAAGCAGAAGGGCTGGCTAATCATTAAAATACATCATACAGGTAATCTGGCTCGCACTCCCAGACCTTTAGAGGTATTTTAACACCCACAGCACTCCAAGTGCTAAAACAGCTTGACCAAATTTGGCATCCAGCATCTCCTGAAAGGAAAACAGAACTCAGAGCAGCAGAAGAGCGAGTCCCTTTCAGTGATGTGACTACAGGGGAAATCAGAGGCTGCTCCTGAGCTGAGCCCCACGTCCCAGAGCTCCCAGCTCCCCTGTGAGCACGGATGAGCAGGGCTGGTGTCGTGGGACAGGGGACAGAGGAGCTGGAACCAGCCCTGGCGGGGCGTGCTGGCGAGCAGCGCTCACATATTAACAGATTTCCACTCAAACTGGCAAATAGGGATGTCTATGCTCGAGATGCTGTGTGAAAGCCAAGGCAACAAAAGTCAAAATGTGCATGCGAGAATATGTGGCACACACAGTATATGTCACAATGTTTACCATCACTTCAAAACATGCACCCGCCCACAGCTCTTCACTAGCAGCGTCCTGGAACTTCTCCAATTGGGATTTGCTATATGAAGCAAAAGTCAATTAAAATCAGCCATTATTGTACAGATCATGAGATCCATAGTAGGAGATCCCATACTCGTCCCAGATGCTCATTAATAGCAGTGTGTTGTAAACAATCCAGGACAATTGCTCGGGGTTTGTAGACTTTTCTGATGGCTGTGTTTGCTCAGTTAACATGCAACATTTTTAAACGGGTTGGATTAAAATTTTTAGCAAATATCAAATTCCCCAGAAACACAGTTCTGTTGCATTCTGGAACTGTTTCAAATGTAGGTCAGAGTCAGCGAGGATGCTTAGCTAGTGAAAACAGAGACAGGGGGAGGAAGATTTGGGGAAGGGAAATTCTGCCTGCCCAGCTTGCAGAGGAGCCCAGCTCGCCCACCTTCCCTCCCAGAGCCGCTGCTGAGCTGTGTGAGTCATCCCTGCATCACGCCGGTGCCACAGCTCCCCTTGGAAAGGCACCACCTGCCGCAGCCTGGGGTCCCTCCCTGCTCCCCTCAGTGCCCTGAGGGGCTGCTCCATGCAGGTAAGGAGATGTGATTTTCCAGGGAGGCAAAACTGTGCAGCCCCCTGTGCAGGAGCTGGTGTGACTCTGCAGATCCAAACCCATGATTATTTGTGAAGATTTACTGGGCTGATTCAGTGAAACCCATGCAAGAATGGCCTTGAGCTGAGATAATTTTTGGGGTAAGTGGAAGTTTTCAGTCCTTCAGATAGAGCCAAGCATCCATCTCCCAGCTCCCAGGTGAGGCCAGGCCAGAATTACAGGTGAATCTGACCCTTCAGTCCTGCTCAGAAACAAAACCCTGGCAGGGCTTTTTTGGTCAAATAAAACATCAGCTCAATACAAAACAAACTCCTTTATTTTGGAAAAAGATTGCCCCACCCCTACACACACACACAAATGCACACACTAATTTCTAGGGATGATTTATAAACTAAAAGTCTGTAATTAGTACAATTTTGTTTGTAATTAGCAGGGATAAGTTGTTTGCTTTAGTGCCAATATCAGTAACAATGAAAGTTTTCTTTTGTTTTCAACTCTTTCACTACCTCTTTATGTTTAGTTTCAAGGTGAGATCAGTATCTGGAAACATGATGTCATTTATGCTTTATCATTTTATGAACTTCAGCAAATCTACCCCTGATAATGTATTATAATTATGCTGGTAATCAGAACTGGATTTGGAAATGCAGGAAGCCTGGTGCCAACTGCCACTGTGTGTCTGACCAGATCACAAAAGGAAAACAACAGTTACTGGCATTTATTGCCAGGGGAGCTTCAACTCAGATCTGCAGACAGATACGGACTGCAAAAATGAAATGGCTGTTCATTTCATATGTACACCTAATTTCTGTGGGTTTTCAGACTGGCATCCTCGTCTCTGTCACGCTTGTTCCCATTTTCCTCTCAGTTTTCCTTTAAGAGAAGCTTCCCTGCTCTAAAGCCAAATGCAGTGCTCCCTGCTGTGATGGATTCCTTCTTTTTCCTTCCTAATTGGAGCCATTTCATCAGATCGAATTTTGACAAAGATAGTAATTGTCATCCAATTTTAAGGCAATGACAAGATCAATATGAATTCTCAGATGACAAGTATTATTACTGGGTGAGCACAGAGAAACAAAGAAAATGAAAAATCCATGTTCTAGGGATCAAAACAGGGAGAGGCACATGCTTGCCTTGATCCACGTGTGTGTGAATCCTGCTTCAACAATAGAGGCAGTGCCTGTGCAGGGATGGGGTAGAACAGATGGCCAAATAGTGCAGGGAAACGAGCACCCAGTGCTTTAGTACACTGCAGTTTGGGTAATGTGGGACTCAATTAACTTGCCACCCAACAGGCTTGCAGGGAAAATTACCCACAGCCCCATCTCAGAGAGTTCTGCTCCTCCCTAACATTTTGTGCTCCTTCTGTTCCCCAAATGCCAGGAGTAAGTGCCCAAGAAAACCCTGCTTCTTTAGGGTAAATATATCTCAACTGTATTTATGTAGGCAGAAGTACTTGATTATTTTTATAACATTGTTTAAATGAGATGATCTGATTAGTTAATGGCCCAAAGAGTTCAGGCAGAGTTCAGACAGGGATCTGAAACGTGCAGCAGCATCTTCAGACGTTTTCCACACCACGGTGGCTTTGGGAGGGACTCTGCCCTGTATGCAGAACTGGCCAGGTGCTGTCAGGTTGTTTTAGCAGGTTCACCCTGCAACAAGACATTTCTTCAAGGCATTTGACCCTCAGAGCTCAGCTCCTGTTCTGGATTTGCTGCTCAGAGTGCATCCACTGCACACGCCTGTCTGGCCATTAAAGCACAGCTCCTCCTTTCCCACCCCACAGTGTTAAATCCAAGGAATTAGAACTGGGTTTCTTTCTTTTTTTTTTTTTTCATTATTTATATTCAAAATACATTTTAACAGAGGAAAGGCAAAATAAGCCATGGTTGTCGTGCTAATTGGCAGCTGCTCTGGGTAACAGCCGTGACAAGTTTCAGCTCTGGCCACTCCAAGGCAGCCAAGTCATTAAGGGTTTGCAGGCAGAGAATTGGGTTATGAAACCCAACGCTCACTGCTGGTGCCCCTGCACTGCTGAGCACGTTCCCAGCCACCCCAGCGCAGGTTCAGGGGGATTATCATCCGTGGAGCAAGGCCTCAGCCAAGCGCTGAAAGGATGTTTGTTAGCCTCCAAAATATAAATAAAATATTTACAAAGAGAATAATTGACTTTTGATGTTTACTTCAGGCTATGGTTAAGCAGGCAGTGTCTGTGATAAGCAATGCAGTGACCACCTGCCACAAATGCTGTGATATTTGACAGATCCCTTTCTGCCAAGAACTATAATTCCTATTTAAATCTAAATAGAGGAGCCATGAATGCAGATTTCTCATCACAAAGACACTGATGTTAATCCCCAGTACAGAAAAATAAGAAAAGCCAGAACATTTTATTGGATTTTATATGGAAGATAATTAAACAGTATTTCTTCTTTACTTGGTATACAGCATCCCATCAACCTTCCTGCTGAAATTTGTTTATAAAGAAAGCCAGAATGTTTTGTTACATTTTTATGTAAAAGAAAATTAGCATTTTGTATATTTGAACTTACACTAGAATAACAAAAAGTTAGTAAACAAAAAATGACCAAAGAATGATGAAAATAAACAGGGGAAAAAAAATGTAAGGAAAGCAAAACACTGTTCTCATACACACAATTTCATATTCCAAGCATGCAGACCAAATAAATGTTTGTGTGCATATGTATGTATTGTATAAATTCATGTACCAGCAGTTGTGAAGCCTGAGCTGATGGAAGTTGGGAAATGCAGGGATTAGATGTGCTTGCACACCCCTCATTTGCCCTTTCTGCCTGTGGACACAGAACGTATGCTGGGGTTTTTCCCACACACCCCCCCACAGAAAATGGTGCAGTGTAGGCAGAAATTGGCTGTGAGAATGATGTAATCTCTGAGAGCTGCTTTGCAGGAGCCGTTTCTGCTCTGCCCACCAGGCAGTTTGGTATTTTGGATGTACCCAAGGAAGTTCTGGTGCATGTTCCCCAGCAGGTGGGCGCTGCCAGGCTGGGCTGTGCAAACGGGGCTGGGGGTGCATTTAAGGGGCTCATTAACACAGGGGAGGGGGCAGCTGTATCCAGGGCTGCATCCCTGGCATTTAGAAATGCTTCCCTTCAGCCCCTGCTGCCATTTACTGCATTATGTGATGCTGTGGACTTTCCAAACAAAAGATGTTTATGAGGAGAGTATATTTTAAGATCCCTTTCATGACTGCACAGACCCCTCTCCAAGCAGATGGCCTGACAGTTGCAAGGAAACTATTCATAAGCCAGAAGTAGCGTTTAAAATTCTTTTTAAAAAAAAAAAAAAAAAGACAGTTTGTTCTCCATGTACATTTTAAGCAGGTACTAATTCTGTCCGTGGCAGCACCTTCCCAGCCCAGCAGCACCACAGCTCCCTCCTGGCTGCTCCCAGGCACTGAAATTCCAATTCCACTCACTGCTAACTTGGAGTAACACTGGAGGTACAACAGTTTCCCCTGTGTACCCAAAACAGGAGGGACCCACTGAGAAAATGTTTCTTGTGAGTGTGTAGAAACAAGAATTTTCTAAGGACGTGAATCTATTTAATTCCATTTTTATTCTCGGTCTTGACTGCTACCTAGATGTTGTTAACAGTCTTTGGGGAGAATAACCAGTAACTAAACCTGAGCCACTTCAGCATTCCCAAGCTGATGTATTTGGGAGGAATCTGAAGCAATGGCTTCACACAGCTGCATTTGCTGACCCTTTTAATTGCCTGCCACAGAACCTCCTGCTCGAAGGAAACCAGCCCTTCCCTATCATGCACATGATAAATAAATAATGCCATCCCTCTGGAGACAGGAATTCCATCTCCAGCACAAGGACGGGGACTGAGTGTCCTTCCACTTTGGGGAGATGGTTTGTTTTTGCTTTTCCTTCACCTCGGGAGCTGTGGCTTATTATTTGTCACATCAAACACATTTAGAAGTATTTCTGAAAAATTTCCCTAATATCCTGCAGCAATGAGTTGCAGGGTTGATTATACACTGCAAGAATGTTTTCGGCATTTTCCCTTCACCTTTCCATGCATATTTGTGCTTCAGAGAAAACAGAACAAATAGCCTCTTCTCTCTGCTTCTGTTATATCATCTTTTGTGTTTTGTAAACTAAACAATGCTAATCTTTTTAATCACTTTTTAGAGGGAAGCCTCTTTCCTCATGTGTTTAATCATTTTTGCTGCACTTTTCTGCTGCAGAAGTACATACATGTGGGCATGGACACCCTGGAGCAATCAAAAACTCTGCCAAGAACAGGTTCTAAGGCTTCACAGAGGTTTGCTGTTTGCTCCCAAAACAATTCCTGTTCATCTCACTCTGAATTCTCTTTTGGAAAGAGGGTCCGGGGGGGCTGTGCAGGGGCTGAGCTGTGCATGCAGGGATGCAGGGGAAAAGGGAGGAGCAGGACAAAAGCCAAAAGAGGCTGGAGCAGGGCAGGAATGGTTGGTGCCGGGTGAGGATGAGTGAGACCGTGTTCACAGGGGTCTGAGCATGAGGGAAGAGATGGGGATCTGACTCCATGTTTCAGAAGGCTGATTTATTATTTTATTATATATATTACATTAAAACTATACTGAAAGAATAGAAGAAAGGATTTCATCAGAAGCCTGGCTAAGAATAGAAAAAGAAGGAATGATAACAAAGGCTTGTGGCTCAGAGAGAGAGTCTGTGATTGGCTATTAATTAGAACAAGCACATGAGACCAATCCCAGATGCACCTGTTGCATCCCACAGCAGCAGATAACCATTGTTTGCATTTTGTTCCTGAGGCCTCCCAGCTTCTCAGAAGGAAAACATCCTAAGGAAAGGATTTTCCATAAAAGATGTCTGCGACAGATGAGCCTTCTGAAGGCACACGCCTCGCACAGGTACTTTGTGGATGGTGCTGTCCCATGGTCCTGTGGCTCTCCTCCCCCCCAGGCTGCCACAGCAGTGCCCAGCCCTGAGAGCAGCTCTGGTGCTGCTGCTCTGCTCAGCCCAAAGGAGAAGGTGAAGGAGGAGTAAGAACCTGGTGAAGGTGATGCCTAAAGAGGCTCCTTGGAACAGAGGCTGACAGAGTTAAAGAATAAAGCAGGGATTTATTAAAATGCCTTCACAGGACATACTTTGGGCAGTGCAAGAGCTCAAAGTACAAGAGCCATGGCTACACCCAGGATGGACTCACAGTTATGAGTTTTCCCACTTTTGTAAGTTCTGGTCCATTTCCATATTTGGGTTCACTGCCCAATCCCAGCTCCAGGCTGTGCAGTCCCACCCTCCCAGGTTGCTCCTCTCCATTCCCTGTTTGCGCTTTTGGGGCTGAAGCTGCAGTGCTGTCCTTGGTTCTGGGCTGGAACAGGATTGTTGTGTGGGACTGAGGAGGGGAAAAGGATTACTGTGTGTGCCTGAGCTGTGAGGAGAGCTGCTGGCGCTGTGTGTGGGGTTCAGAGTTATAAACCAATGCAGGCTGGAATGTAGGGAAGCTCAAAGTGAAGGCATCCAAGTCTCCAGGAGAAATTTGCTCTCCAGCTGGGACCAGGGTCCCCATAGAGGGGCAGTCAAGGCCCTTCTCCTCTGGCAGCCTTTGGTTCTCTGCCCTGCAGAGGCTTTTTGCTTGTTCCTTTCTGGATGCAGAATCTCTGTGTATTTTCCTGGGGGAAAGCAGCACACGCTTCAAGGGGAGTGGACTGGCTCTACATGGGTTATTTGAAGACCAAGGCCAGTTCCATTTTGCACAGGATTCCCTCAGTCTAATTTGAGCCCTCCAACTTTCCTTCCATTCCTAAAATCCAACTGAATATATCTTGTCCTTGCACAGGTTTTTGCTAATCCTGTTTTTAGTTTTAAATGCTATGTAAACATTTCCATTGTGGATTAATGTGCTGTTTCAAAGCAGGGCAGATTTTAAGATTGCCATTAATTCAGAGAAAGAGACTTCTGTTACTGTTACAGTTCTTTTGGAAACTTAATTTCATTCAATGTCCCTTTGAAGGCTTTGCACCAGAGTGTTAAATGAATGCTATCAAAAGCCATATTAAAGAGGATTGTATGTAGTTGACCAGGGTTCATGCTAGGGCCTAGTTTTAGACAATATCTTACATTGAAAATATGGTTCTTCAATTATACCTTCTATTGCAGAAATGAAATTACCTTGAACGCTTGGGTGTAGTAGGCTTATTTCTCAGAATACAATAGAAAATGGTCAAATTCTTCCTCACAGTAAAACATATCTGATTAAAAATGAAAGAGAGAAAAAAATGTGAAAAGCAAAATCAGTCATAAGAACCCTGGGATCAGTGAAAAGACAGCTTGGACAAAGGCTCTGCATTTGAGTAGCCCAAATAATTCCAGGATTTTCTGAATGCTTCAAGCAGAAGTGTCTAAAGTGCCTCGTGTTCTGCCAGCTGATTCAGGATGCTGCAAAGGGGGATCAGGGGGCCAGAGTGAATATGCAGAAGCTTTTAAATACATTCCCATTATTCACAGTAATCACAGTAACTTGCAAATACATCTTCTTAGCAAAACTTAACATCTTTGGGATCACAATCGTAAAAAATAATTGATACAATTAGAGGTATGGAGCTACATTTGGTGTAACTGCAGCTATTCACATTTATTATGTTTCTAAGTGTTTTCTTGTCTGCTTTCCCAACTCATAATGTACATCTGATTTATTTGGGGAATTATAGTGATTGCAGTCCTTCCCTGGTTTTGTTTCGGGGTTTTTTTTTTGGTGTTTTTTTTTTTGTTTGTTTGGTTTGGGGTTTTTTGGGTTTTTTTTTTTTTTTTTTGTTTTTTAGGTTTTTTTGTTTGGTTGGTTTTTGTTTTTTGGGGGGTTTTTTGTTTTAGTTTTTTGTGGGGGGTTGGAGGGTTTTTTTCTGTTTTTTTTCGGGGTTTTTGGGGGTTTTTTGTTTTAGTTTTTTGGTTTTGGGGTTTGTTTTTTTGGGGGGGTTGTAGGTTTTTTGTGGTTTTTTTGTGGGTTTTTTGGGGTGTTTTTTGTTGGTTTTTTGTTTTGGGGTTTTTTTTATTTTTTGGGGGGTTTGGAGGGTTTTTTGTGGTTTTTTGGGGGTTTTGTTGTTGTTGTTGTTTTTTTGGTTTGGGGGTTTTTTGTTTTTTGGGAGGGGGTTTGGAGGGGTTTTTTTGTGGGTTTTTTTGTTGCTGTTTTTGTTTGGTTTTTGGTTTGGGGTTTTTTTTTTTATTTTTTTGGGGGGGTTGGAGGGGGTTTTTTTTGTGGGTTTTTTGCGGGGTTCTATTTTTTGTTGTTGTTGTTGTTTGGTTTGGGGTTTTTTTCTGCAGCGTTTCAGGTGCGTTTGCAGCGTGCAGAGGCACTCAGCAGCTCTGGCCAGGCTGCTGTGGCAGGCGGTGCTGGCACCTTGGCTTGGCTCTGGCTGGGTTCGGTGGCGGCTGCTGCAAACACTCCCAGAGCCTGCTGTGCGGCTCCCACCTGCCTGCCTGCCTAATTCCAGGATTACAGCTCGGGCACAGGTGAGGATGACGGGCGAGGGGAGAGGATCTCACGTCCCTACATCCGCAGGGAGCCCCGCGCCTCCGTCCTGCTGGCACGAGCCGCGTAAGCCTCGCGCTCATCCTCCGCCCTGGGAAGGGCGATTTGCTCAGCCTCGGCTGCGTCGCTCAGGTTCTGATGCGCTGGCTGAGAGAACTCCGTGGCTGCCTGTGTGTTTGGGAATTAATTATGGATTTGGGCTGTACAAAGCAGTCTTGTGGGCTCCTGCTTCGTTAGTAACGGGATCTGCTGGCCACGGCACTGCTGAGCGCCTCAGCGCACACTGCAGACACCATCGCTGGAAGGAGCAGAGGTTTGGGTGGAATTTGGGATGTTTCACCAATTGGGTGGAATTTGGGATGTTTCACCATTTGTGTGGAATTTGGGATGTTTCACCAATTGGGTGGAATTTGGGGTGTTTCACCAATTGTGTGGAATTTATGTGGAATTCGGCATGTTTCACCAATTAGGTGGAATTTGACACGTTTCACCAACTCTTCACATTATATTCTCACCATCCTCCTCTCATCAGGAGGGCAGTTTATGGTGAGAGGCCAGAGCACAGGATAAGTGTTGTTCTCCCCACTGAAAAGGTGTCCTGTGGAAAAGATTCCATTGATTTTCTTTGTGAGAGAAAGCAAATTAGAGTGCAGGTCTGGCCTGTGGGCATGGACAGGCACCTTGAGGCTGCTGCTGGCTTTAAGGACAGAGTAAAATGTCCCAACAGCTACTGATGAACAGCACAACACAAGGGTGAAGTGGTTATTTTCTTCTTTTAACCAGTCTCTTCTTATTTGTAAACTAATTAAATTTATTCTTTGGCAGTTTGATACCCCGAGCCACCACCTGCAGGAACCTTCTTGTTTGGTAAAAAGGAATCATTTTTGTTTTCCATAAGAGACCTGGAGAGGACAAAGAAACATTTCTATATTGTATGCATTGGCAAGAAGGATTAGACAGGCTGTAATCTTGGTCAGTCTGACTTCTACAATTATGGAAAATTACAAAGATTGATGTTAGTTGCAATTTATCTTATTCACAAACTGGTACAGGATGAATCTTCTCTTTTGAAATACATATTTCACTAAAACTAGAGTACATATGAAGTGAATTCTTTTTCTTTCTTTTCCCCATCAGATTGATAATAGTCTGTGTAGGAAAGAGCTGAAAAACACAAAAAGAAAAAGTTGGAGCTATTTGAATTGTCATGGCAATATCCTGGATTTTTCAAGAAGTTTGGTTCTGTTTAGCTAGTCACTTTAATTTTCCTTCACTAACTTGTCTCCATTCTCTGCCACAATGATAATTCTTTATATGACTGTCAGCCCTTTGCATTGTGACAGCTTAAATTAATGTTTTGATATTTCTCTCTTTGTAAGAATACAACAAAGAAGACAACTGCCAAGGATAGGACAGAAACTATATGAATGTAAAACAGACACTGCGCACCAATAAAGCCAGAAGGAATAATTTTCATGTTATTGCCTTGTTAATCAGCTTTTGCAACAACTCATCCTGGAGTCTTTGGGTTCTCTGGGCCAGCGTGGCCATGGTGCTTCATCTGGGTGGTGGGGAACTTCTTAGGGGGACCTTGGGCATTTCTGGGAGTGCTGCAGCCCCTTGGGCTGGGCAGGTCTAACAGCTCAGGTAGGCTGGTTCAGCCTCACCAAGCACAGATTGAGCTTTGCTGGGTTGGTTTGTTTTGCCCTCATAATCAAAATAACACCCTTCTGCACGGTGAAACCCTTGTGCAAACTAATGCACGCTCATCTCATTTTCACACACCACAAAGGAATCAATGGAATCTTGAGTGCTGAGGAGATCAGTGAGAAGAACTCCAAAAGGAAGGTGAAGGAGGAGTTGGAAGGGTTTGATCTGGCACTTACAAAAGCAATGATGAAAAGGAATTGTCTTTAAGGTTTCGTGGAGGTTTACACCAATCCTTATCTAAGGTTCAAGGCCTTTAGCAGCATCATTCCTGCTCTTAATGTATGCTTCCAAAATCCCAACCCATCTGGCATTGCTGTAAATGAAGCTTGACTTCAATGAGGATGGTGTTTTTCAATGTTCTTTAAAAAATCCTTTTAAAAAGATCTGAGATATCAGATGCAGTTTAATGTTTCAGTATAGCTGAGGATTTCATTATTACCTTCTCTCATTTTTATCATTTTCCGTCTGTTTCTCCTCTCACACATTCCTTCAGGACCTGGCCTCACCTGAGAGATGAGGAATTTAAATGAAAGTAGAACAAAAAAAAATCAATTAATCCATTCTTTGTGGCAGGAGCCACCAGATGATGCTGTTACTCTTACAGCTTCTTAGCATGTGAGCAAGATTTCAGTTTTTGAAGGAATGTTGCATTGTTATTAGCTTAGTTTTACAGTAATCCTCTGAGAGAAGCTACCAGCAGAGTGTGTTTTCTGCTTTATTCTCTGTAGGATGCAGTTCTTAGGACAAATTACATTCCTTGGAGTTAAATGTGCAGTGCCATGCTGCAGAGTAGTGTGTTCCAGTAGGAGGAGGATCTCCTGTGATGACTGCGGATACCACTGTTACAGGGTAAAAATAATAATTAAAAAAGGAAAAGCATAAAGAAAATGGGTTTCACTTAGCAGAAAGTCCACGTTACTTCTTGTTTTATCAACAGATCATTGCCAAACCCCCAAATTCTGTCTCTATAGAGAAAGAAGAGAGTTGTCAGAGCTGGAGAGGACACTCATCGCTGTGGATGTGCTGGGCCATGTCTGAGAGCCATCAGCAGAGCACTGTTTGCATCTCCAAACATCCCTTGACCCGTGCCTCTCCCTCTCCAACAGAGAGCTGGTCCCAGAGAGCTTCAAAGAATAGATCAAAAGTGTGAGCTGCACTATTTATCTCAATGGACCACAAGTGCTGAAAGCTAGAGATGAAAAATTTAACATCAGATTTGTCAAATATTTCACTGCTGATGGGATCATTTCAGCAGAAATGACCAATGGCAGCGCTTATCCATCAAACTGAAGGTTTAATATAAAAAATAAATAACACGGGAGATGGGGCTTCTCGTGGATGATTCATTTATGCATTTTAATTAAAACCCTTGATTGTTTAAATGCAAATGAAGCAAACCCAGGAATGGCAGTGCATTGCCTCAGCAGCAGCCGGGCTGGGTTTGCTCAGGTGTGCTGGTGGCAGGAAAGCACAGGGAAGGTGTCCCTGTCTCTGTGATTGCCACCAGCTGCTCCTGACCCCGCTCCTGCCAGCAGCAAAGCCCCCTGAGAGCTCCTGGCCCGGCCTGGGCACTGCTCTCACCTGGGTGTGGGATCTCAGCACAGCAGTCCTGATGTGCACAGACACCGAGATAACCCCTGGGGGGCTCGGAGGTCCTGGAACGTTGCCAGAAGTGTCTGGTGGCTGGACTTTGATCCTGCACAGGAGACGACGCCTGTATGAGGATGGGAGGACCTCACGGGGATAAATGGTGAAGGGATAGGTTAATTAGAGTGTGAAACACAGGTTTTAGAATTTCAGTACAGGGGGGTCTAGAGAAATAAGATGGAGGAATTGGGGCGTGTCCTGTCCTTCTTCTTCTTCTTGGCCTCCATCTTCTGTGGTGGTGGTGGCACTTTGGGATTGGTTCTTACTAAAAGTGCACTTGTCAATAAAGGTGAAAGGTATTGGGGAAAATAGGTAAATATCTTATACGTAGTTTTGGGTATAAAGATAGGTGACCACCCCGAGGGCTCTCAGTGTGCTCATGGCTGGCGTGCTGTGCGGACCTCTGTCGGGCCGAGAGAAAATCTTGTAGATAAAAACTAATAAACACTGAAGACCGAGAAAAATCCTGAAGACTCTTCTCATCCTTTGGAGCGCGGGCTGTCCCAAGGCCATCCCGAGCCTTTCCAGGCCATCAAAAACAGCCGAGACCGGGACAACTGGGCACTGATCTCACCTGGGCACCGGTGCTGAAGGGCACGTGCCAGCGTTCGAGCAGGGCCAGAGCTGAACGGCGTCGCCACATTTCTCTGCACAGAGAACAGCAAGGCACAGTCCCTCCCAAGGATTTCTGAGATTCACGTTCTCTGAACCTCAGAGAGAGGGAAAACACAATTCTTATCACTTGCTGTGCCTGTGTTGTGCCAAAACAGAATGCAATGTGGAGATGGTTTACCCACAGTGATGGTGTTTTGGTTCCTTGGCCTGTCAGGGCCAAGTGTGTAGCCCCACATTTCTCTTCACAGAGAAAAGCAAGGCACAATTCTTCCCAAGAATGTTCTTATCTCATTGGCTGTGCCTGTGTTTGTGCCAAAGCAGAATGCAATATGGAAATTGTTTACTCACAGTGATGGTGTTTTGTTTTCTTGGCCTATCAGGGCCAAGTGTGTGTGTGTGTCAGGACTATCAGGACAGTCACGAGATTCAGTGCAGAGTGAGCAGTGAGTGCTTGGTAGATTTAGTTTAGATGAAATGTATATAGTATAATATAATAAAGTAATTCATTAGCCTTCTGATATCCATGGAGTCACCATTCTCCCTCCTTCATCGGAGTTGCCTTTGATTTACAATGGAACGAGGTAAGATCAAACCAATCTAGAGACTGCTTTCACTATAACTGAGATTACCTCTGCCCTGGGGTTTCCAGGCTTGACCACCATTTAGTGTAAAGTTCTGTTTATGTTTTATAGGCCTTACAAGAAGGAAGGAGCAGGCACACACAGAAGCCAAGCGAGCCCGTAGCACAGCTGATGCACCCAGGCTTTGCTAAGCCAATTAAGCAATCAAATAAAGGCCACAACTGCAATGGACTCCACAGATCAGTGAAATCAAATTGTCAAAATTAATATACTAGGAAATTAGATCAGAATTATGAAGCTGAGACTGAATTTGACTTGTTGGTCTTGGGCTGGGGATATTTACAGGAATCAGCTCTTTTCTTTGCAGTCTGAAGGGCATTTGTGTCCATCAGGTGTGAGGTTTGTGCTGTTCTTCCCAAAAGAGACCCTCTAAAACAAAGATTGATCCTGACCTGCTCCACTTAAGGAGGAGGCACAGCCACCACAGTGCTGGCAGCAGCTCTGCCTCATTCTTTTCTACCTTAAATCTCCCTGTTGTAACAAGTTACTAGCTGGCTGCTCTGATTTTCCCTTTCTAACACAGAAAATCTTTCCCTAGAAGTGACACAGATGACAGCCATATCAAGCAGTAACAGCTTTGGGGAAAAAATAATAAATCCAGAAGAATCTTCCTAATTATATGCAACATTTACAGAGTTTGGTGTTTACTTTTAGGGACCTGTGTGTAGTGCTGTTTCTCCATTATAGAGTGCAAGTATGCAAGTGTGTCTTTGAGATAAGGCAGTATCATCCCGGTATAATGGAAAGGAAATGAAAAGAAGGAGTTCAAAATGCTTTATATTTTGGGATCTTCACTTGTGGTGTTGACAGCAGCTGCAACAAAGATTCAGGTTGAAGACAACTTACAATTCATGTAGAACATCTCTGTGGCATTAGCACAGCCAGTGACAAGTCTTGTAGCTCTGTCCCCATGGATTGCACAGCCACGAGAAGGAAAAGCTTTATGTCCAGAAGCTGTCCATGGTGCCTGGGAATGAATGCACTTCTCTCCATCAGGATCCTCCCTCCCTTCAGAGTCTTCCCTGTGGTGATTAGGACCAGACCTGGTGGATGATGTTCCCATGGAAGCGCTGAGCCATGGGGTTACCATGGAGGGTCACTGTCATGAAATGTCTGCCAGTGTTATTGCAGGCTGCTTGTCAGAGGAGCAGAGATGTGCAGAGCAGGCTGTGGAAACTCATTCTTGTCTGTGGAAACTCATCCTTGGCTGTGGAAAATCATCCTTGGCTGTGGAAACTCATCCTTGTCTCCCAGCTTAATGAAAAATATTAAGTGGACAAATAAATAAATATATTTATTTATAATATATATTTTACACATTTATAAAATATATATTAGAAATAAATCTATTTATTTTAATGCAGTAAAATACGTTAAAAATAAATTCTTTCTGAGTTCTTCTACAGCAGTTGCTTCCTCATCCTAGCTTAGCAATGAATGCAGGTAAATTCCTATCCTGCCCCAGATTAAAATACTTTTTATTTTTGTCCCATAAGGCTAAATTTTGCTTATAATTAGAGTTTTTCTAGGTTTGATTCAAACTGATTTCAAGGAACCTTTTTGCTAAAGGAGCAGATTTTCCTTTGAGCACAGGCTGGGCTACCCTTGGGTGCAGGGCACAGCCCTTGGGCTGGAGCAGAGGGCTCTGTGAGGGCATGGAGCAGCTCTGCTCTCCCCAAAAATCCTTTATCAGCAGGATGTGATTGACCAGGGCCCAGGGTTCACCATCCCCCTAATCCATGTCAGGTTATATCCCTGCACATGATAAGGTGATCTCTGGGGTCCCTTCCATCCTAAACCATCCTGTGATCCAAGAGCTGGGGCTTTGGCAGGAGAGGAAAGGAGATTTCTCACCAGTTGTGTTGGACATCCCCAAGGACGAGCGAGTCCTGGAATCCATCTGTGCCACAGCTCAGCTCAGAGCGTGCCAAGGCTGCTGAGGGAGCTTCTGTCAGCAACTCCTCCCATGGTGAGAGGTGTGCTCAGAGCCAGGCCTTCTGTTTGGGCAAAACCCAACACACAGCGAACTAAAGACATCACTGGAGTCTGGCAAAACTGCAGCACAGCTGCCCAAGGTCGTCTGCAGTGAAAGCAGCCGAGGAGGGTGACAGGAAGATGTGAGTTGGATTTCTGTGTTCTCCTCAGGAAGGTCCAGGGCTCTGGGATCTCACCCCACAACAAGCTCCATGAGTATGTCCAGTGATTCTGTGAGCTGATTGTTGCTCCCTGCTGACGGCTCTCCATCTCCCCAACAACAGCATTAGCATTAATACGGTGCCCGGGGCTCCGAGGATGGCACTGATGGAACCCAATCAGCCCCCAAAGAACAAAGGATCCCTTTTCCACGGCTCCCTGTGCCCGTCAGAGGATTGGAGCAGCAGCTTGTCAGTCTTGCGCTCGCAGGCGCTTTGCTGATGCGCTCCTGAGCGCCTGGGTAGCGCGTGGAATTACATTATCTGAAAAATTAACCCAAAACACTCAGCCAAAGCCATGTGCTATTCCCTCCTGACCTGATTATTCTAGATTATTTAACTAAGTAGCCAGCATACCCCCTAATTTAAGTGCTGAATTTCCACCACGCAGAACGTTATCTTTTCTCATAAAAGGAGCCCACGAAAAGAGCAAGCTCAATTGCCAATTATGCTTCTTCCATGAAATCTCTTCTATCCCCTTCAGGATAGGTTTGGGTAAAAATATAATTGCAGCGGATAAGGAAGCTTAAGAAAAGATGTAAGTGAAAAATGTTATGTGTTGGCATCTGATTGATCCATTTGAAAGAAAGAGAAGGAGAATTTGATGAGATGGCAAGGAGCTCATAGTTTGTTTCGAAGGAACCCAGCATTTTTTAACCTGTACAGGGTGCTGAGCTATAATTAAGAACGGCAAGTCAGTGAAAAATCTATTTAAACTCCTGACAGCTTCTCTGCATTAGCATTTTTGACATCTACATTCGCTCTGGCAAATCACTAATGTAATTTTTTTTTTCAAAATTATTTTTTTATTAGCTTTCTGCATATAATAACAAAGTAAAACTGATGCTGAAGCCTGGACAGGTCTTTAACTCAAAAGCTCAGCAGTTACATTGTACTTGATTACCTGCCTGATTATTGTTTTTATTCTGGAAGAAGTTTTGTAAATATGTTTTCATCTATAAAGCATCTTTAAAGGGAAAACAAGTGTTTGATACTGTTAATCAGTGAAAAAGTATGGCAAACCCTGGATTACAAACACTGTGATTAGTTGATGCCAAAATACTCATCCCTGCGGATTTTTTATTAATAATAATAATAAATAAAACCAATAATTTATAAAATTACTTTTATTATAATTCATTATCATAATTACTACCATTATTATTACTATATAACCATTATTATCGTTATTAGCATTATTACCATTATTATTTCCTTGGGGTGAACTTTGAGTTATACAGGTCTTTGCCATTAATAATTATCCTCAGGCAAGGGAGGAACCATGGCTCAAGCCTGGTAACTTGTGTATAGGTGTCATATTTTCAAACACATCAACAATCTTCCTCAAAGTGCGAAGAATTTGTGATAACATTTAAGTCAGATGCACTGTGAATGTGTTGGGTTTAATTTGATAGCAAAGAAATACCATCATTAATTAGAATGCTTTCAGATTAGTGTTTGTCTTGCATAATTCAACATTTGCCAAAGTTCAGGAAAGATATGCACTAAATAGAAATTATTACTTTGATAATGCTGCTACATTTCCTCTCCTTATTTTTAATATGGCTTTTTAATTTGGGTAATGAGTATATATCACTAATCATTTTGAAAGCCTATTACCAACACCAACCAATTCGTCAGCTTGAGTTAATAATTTACTTTGTTAGAAAAATTGGAACCGGACACAGCTGTGGAGGGCTGAAGGAAATAAATAATAATAAAAAACAGCCTCCTTAGCAGATAACCTATTTTCCTATGTGCATAAAACGCCCCTTGTTCTGTCAGGACTTGTTTTCCCACTGCTGGAGCTCTTTGGTGGCCATTAAGCTCCTGCTCCAGACACATTCTACTGCAGGGCATTTGGAAATTAAATGCTGGAGGAATTAGAAGAAGAAGGTCTTCTCCCATACTTAATTTTCCCATGCATTATTAGTAGCAGCCTCTGCACTGCTAATGCCCTTCTCCCACTGTGTAGGCATGAGCTGGCAAGGTCATTTGTTTTTCAGCGTGTTTACTGGAAAAAATGCACTTGCATCTGAATGATTGTTTTGGGAAAAATAAAAATCTTGGGATGAGTCATAAGTGAAGAAAAAAAGGTCATTTGAGAAGATTTCAATAAGAGGAGAAATTGATAAAGAATATGGAAATGCATTCTAATTAGAATGAAAAGTTTGGAGACTGCACCCTGTAGTGAAATTAGTGTCTGCAGCAGACAATGCTCCTCATTAACAAACCGGGACCTTACTTTTATTACACTTAAACCAAGATTCTTCCCTGTGTCCTGCCACTTAGAAACATGCCTCAGTGACCACAACACCCACCTGTGGCTACCCTGAACCCTCTGCATCCGTGAGCAGAGAGGAGCTCTGAAAGGAGCCCCAGCGAGGGATGCCACAGAGATGGAGGGCTCTGTGCTGGAGCTGAATCTGCCTTTGAATGGTGGAAGAATAATAAGGACCCTGCCTACTGAATCATGCTAAATGCAGCATTTATTTATTTTTAGTGCAGTTTTATCTGGTGACAATGCAGTCATCATAGCCTTTTGTTGTTAAGGTGTGTGTATATTTCTATTTGAAAACCTCAGGATAAGAAAGGCATGAACAGTAAAGCTTTGAACAGGAGCCCCATCCAAGCAGTCACAACTCCAGTTCCCCCAAGTTCTGACATTTTTCATTACTGTGGGTCGCTCCATGGGAAGGAGAGGAAGCAAAGAAAGAAATGAGCAAACACCCGGAGAAATTTAAATGAGAAGCCTTGTCTTTAATAAGATCTTGCTGTGACATTAATCCCTGTCTGCAGCTGAGGTATTGTTTGCCTTTGTGGGAGCCCTGCTCAGCTCCTGCCTCCTGAGCTGGGAGTCAGCCCCAGCCCTGGGCACAGCCCTGTCAAAAACTGCCCCAGCCCTGGGCACAGCTCTGCCCAAACTGCCCCAGCCCTGGGCACAGCTGTGCCCAAACTGCCCCAGCCCTGGGCACAGCTCTGCCCAAAACTGGCACAGCCCCAGGCACAGCTCTGCCCAAACTGCCCCAGCCCTGGGCACAGCCCAAAGCTCAAAACTGCTCCAGCCCTGGGCACAGCCCAAAGCTCAAAACTGCTCCAGCCCTGGGCACAGCCCAAAGCTCAAAACTGCCCCAGCCCTGGGCACAGCCCTGTCAAAAACTGCCCCAGCCCTGGGCACAGCCCAAAGCCCAAAACTGCCCCAGCCCTGGGCACAGCTCTGCCCAAACTGCCCCAGCCCTGGGCACAGCTCTGCCCAAACTGCCCCAGCCCTGGGCACAGCCCAAAGCCCAAAACTGCCCCAGCCCTGGGCACAGCCCAAAGCCCAAAACTGCCCCAGCCCTGGACACAGCTCTGCCCAAAACTGCCCCAGCCCTGGGCACAGCCCAAAGCCCAAAACTGCCCCAGCCCTGGACACAGCTCTGCCCAAAACTGCCCCAGCCCTGGGCACAGCTCTGCCCAAAACTGCCAAGCCCAGGTGGGCTCAGCCAGGTACAGCCCAAACCCAGCGTGCCCCAGGCACTGAAACATCTCCTCACATTCCCCACTGGAACATTCCACCCAAACCCAGCTCTTCGCACACAGTGAGCTTTAACACATTTCCTGCTTTCTGGTGAAAGCGAATTTCGCTGGAATATGGGGAGTGCTGGTTTATGGCTGCTTTCAGCCCACATGCTTGGAGAGCAGGAGCTGCATCTGCACTGCTGAACCAGCCCCATCTGTGCCAGTGCTGCCCACAGCTCCTCCAACCAGCCCTGCAGCGCCAGGAGCCTCGCCTGAGCTGCCCACAGCTCCTGGTGCCCCTGCAGCCCCAGCAGCAGGGCTGGGTACCCAGGCTGATCCCCCAGAGGCACCCGAGAGCCCTTCCAGCACCTGGAGGGGCCACAGGACAGCTGGGGAGGGACTTTTACAGAGAGCTGCAGTGACAGGACCAGGGGAATGACCCCATTTAGGGGCTCACACAAGGGCTAACCCTCTTTAAACTGAAAGTGGGGGTTCAGATCAGATGTTAGGCAGAAATTCTCACCTGTGGGCTTGGTGAGGCTCTGGCACAACCCCTGTGGATGCCCAGGCCATGAAGTGTCCAAGGCCAGGCTGGTCAGAGCTCTGAGCAACCTGGTGGAGTTGAAGTGTCCCCAGCCATGGCAGGGGCTTGCAGAAGGTGATCTTTAAGGTGATCCAAAGCATCCCTGGGCTCTGGGATGCAGCAGGGATGCATTCCCCCATCCCTGGTGTCTCAGAGCACGTCGGGGACAGACACAAAGCCTGACCAGCATAGCAAGAGCAGGCTGCTTTTATTTACTCCTTTAGTCCTGTGGAAGGAAAGGGGAGCAGGGTGCAGATAAAGGTAATAAACACCTCCAAGCTGTGGCAGGGCTGGAAATGATTCAGCTGTTTATGGTTTCTCCTGGCCACAAGTAATTCTGTGTCTGTTCAATGGGCAGCAGTGGCTGGGAGCACAGGGCCAGGGGCAGCAGGATGACAAAGAGGAGCACACAGCCACAGGGCAGGCATCTCTCTGCAGCTCCGTGGGCATTTCTGACTCCTCTGCTGCTGTATGGGCCTTGTTCTCCCTGCCCAAACACCTGTATCCCACTGGTGCCAGCTCCGGGAGCCTCCTGGCAGTGTGAGACATGAACAGCCAGGCTTTTCCTGCCACGGCACAGCCTGGCTGCTCACAGACACCCAAACACACCCCGACACCCCTCACAGCTCTCTGGATTATCCACTGCTGCTCCTATTGTGCCATTTGGGTAAATGATGTTAAACCCATGAATTTCTGTTCCTGCTCTGTCAGAGCTCACTTGGCTGAGGTGATCTTGGGGTCCCTGCTGCCCCAGGCTGGCAGAGCTGGAGGGGGATGCTGCAGAGCTGCAGCTAATTACAGTCAAACATCACAACTTTAGACAACTCTAATGTTTGCAGCTGGAAAGACTTAAAAGCTATTTGCCTCTAATCTCCCTCTGACAATCAATGAATTGAACAGTAAATGTTATTAGACTAATTTACTGTTCATCAAGAGTGAGAAATGAATAGAATAATTTACTATTCATACATCCAACTGTGTGACATGTGTACAGATCAGTTTGAAAGAAAAAGCAACATTAGGGTTCCAGTTCTCCTCCCATACCTTTTTTTTATTCCAATTTATCTCCATTCTCATCCTGAAGCTGCTCTGGCTCTGCCCCAGTGGCAGGATGACCACATCTGTTTGGATGCACATCTGCCTTTGCTTCTTCCCAGCCATCTCAGTGTTCTCCACTGAGGAAAGCAGCCAAAACCTGCACAGCTCAAAGGGAGCCCCCTGCTAATTCTCACTGTTCCCTGTGAGAGGCATTGACCTCCAGTTTCAGGTGCCTCCCATGAGGATGTTTCAGCTGTGCTGCATTTGAGCACCTCATCCTTCTGCTGTGGCTACCCTGCTTATTTGGGAGTCTGCAGCATACAAGGAGTAAATTGGATTAATTTTTCTTTCTAGGACAAAACAGGGATGGTGAAAGGCTGGAAAACCTGAACATCCTTAGAGAGTTTGGCAATATCCATGCATAGGAAAAATGCAACCCAACAGGTCTGCATCCTCTCCAGTCAAATAGTCTGAATATTTTAGATATTAAGGACAGAATATGACATCGCTTTCTGGATGCCACAGACCTGAGCACAAGGAAAGGACACTGAAAATGTGAGCATAAGGAAAGCACACTGAAAATGGGATCTGGAATGGCTGGAGCTGAGGTTCTCAGTGGGCTGGTGTTACCTCTGATGTGGATGCCTTCCAACCCTCAGTGATTGTTTCTGGAGTCCAAACTCTGCGTTTCCTGGTGATGGTAAGAGGTGACAGCCCTGGTGACTTTCCCTTCAAACCCAGCACAAGACTGATGCCCTCCCCATTGGCTCTCCTTGGCTAAATTCATTTTTCAGCAAACGGGAGCAGTTTTCCAGTCCAGAGGCAATGGCTGGTGAGTGCACACAGACAACCTCTCACTTCAGTGTACAGCTCCCCCAGCACCCCGAGAGGTGCCACAGTTCTTGTTTTGATAAGCAAATGCCACCACCATCTGCCACCTGCCATCTCCTCTGCTCTGTCAGGAAGGGAGGGCTGGAGGAGCCTCAGCTGTCCCTGCACTCCAGCACTTCCCTTTGGAGCAGCTTTAAACCTCTGTCCACAAGCTCTGAGGTGCTGGCAAAAGAAAATCTGACAAAACCAAAGATTCAACCTTGAAGATCTAGGATTGCTTTTAAAACTATTTACAAAACAAAGCAGAAAGTACAGTTTTACCTTTTTTCCCTGTTTCTGAGCATATTTCTTCTCAGGACCTGACAGGCAGGCTTGTTTCTGTCCCAGTCCCCCACCAGCACCAGTAAAAGAGATCCCAGCAGCCAAATGCCCCATCAAGGCTCCCCTGAACCTCCTCCTTCAGAATATTATAATGAGGAGGAAAGGCACCTGAAAAAATACACCTGAGGAAAGGCACCTGAAAAAATACACCTGAGGAAGAACACCTGAGCAAAGGACACCTCAGGAAATACACCTGAGGAAAGGCACCTGAAAAAATACACCTGAGCAAAGGACACCTGAGCAAAGGACACCTGAGCAAAGGTGCTGTGCCCTGTGGGAGCCCAGCCCTGCCCTGCAAGGCAGGAGAGCTGGGCTGTGCAGGGCAGAGCTGATGCTGGCTGAGCTGCAGCCAGCTCTGCTGTCTGTGCTAGGCAGTGTTTGAAAAATAGAATCAACACATCAAATGTTCTGTCATGTAAGTTTTCCGTGTCAAGGAAAATAGCCCAAGGCCCTTCTTCCCACATTTGCTGCTACAACAGCCAGACAACCTGGCCTCTGAATTTATTCTGGTCTTTAATCAGGCAAAAATCCCCGTGATCTCTGAGCTGGGGCTGCAGGCTCTGGGAATAGATGGTGCAGTTTACTCAAAGGAAGGCACTCACCCCGTGCTGCTGGGGTCTGTGGTCACTGTGAGAGTCACACACGTTGTGCACAGCCGTGGAAACGTGGGGATTGCTCTCATCTGTCCCAGCCCTGTCTGTGCAGCGAACATCCAGCGTGGCAGCTCCAGAGCCACTCCTGAGCTCAGTGTCCCTCTGTGCGCACACAGCAGCTGCTCCCCAGCACCCACATCACTCTCGGTGCTGCTTTCATCCTCTCCTCGTTCCCCTGTTCAATTTTTCCATCTCCTTGTGCTGTGGTTTGCCTTTCCCCCAGCTGTGTTGCCCTAAGAACAAATCTGGTCCTGCACAGCCCAGGCACAGCGAGGCTGCAGGGTCACTGCTGCTCTTAATTGGTTTTGTTCTCCAGGTTAGGGCACAAATAAAACTTCAATTGGCCAGAGTGGGATTTCCCCTCCTGTGCTTGCCTTTCCACCTTAATTAACGACTTCAGAGGTTCTTCGGGATTTTGTGAGATGCAAGTTTTGCCTTCAGGAAAGAACAAACACCCTAAATGTGTGTTCAGCTGTTGGAGGCTCTGCCACTGGCTGCTGCAGGTGGAGCAGGACCATCATGGAGCTCATCAAAGTCTCCATTTCGGGTTCTGAGCACTCTGAGTAACTCAGAGCTCTAAAGCGAGCACACTCTGAGGAGAGAAAGGATGTAAAACATGAGCCAGGGTTCAAGAGCACACGAAGCCTCAGCAGCCTTTTAGGCCAACATGCAGTTTCTCTGGCAGGCAGTGTGGTTTTCTTGTATATGTACTAAACCTCAGTAGTCAGTAGGTTTCTTGTATATGTACTAAACCTCAGTAGTCAGTAGGTTTCTTGTATATGTACTAAACCTCAGCAGAGCTCTGTGCTGCCCCTGCCCCTCTCTCCCGTGGTGCAGCCCTGGTTGCTCCCACTGATCTGAGCTATTTCTGAGCTCAAGCAGAAGGTTTATCATCCCTGCTGTTCTACCCTGCGAGCAGGAGTTTAAAAAAGGTCGACCACTGTGTTCAGGCAACATCAAATTACTGTAAAACAAGTGAGAAACTTCAGCAATATATGGGGAATCTCAGCATCTCCAGCTCTCTCTCAGGCTTGGTTATAAGTGGGTGGCAAACTGTTGCATTCCTCACAGAAACACGAGCCTTCAGCCCAGACATCCCTCCCAAACTGGTGAGCAGAATGGGTTTCAAATGAAAATGTTTTGTACCTGGACATGCCCTGGTGCACCTGGCATGCTTTGTGTGAGCTGTCTAATGAAGAGTTTCGTGTTGAAAAGCAGTTTCAGGCTGGTTTGGCTTTGTTTGATAAAAACGAGGGGAGAAGATGTGCGCAGCTCCTGGGAGGATGTGTCACACACAGCTCTGGGCTGGGATGTGAGAGGAGCTGGGCACCTCCTCATCAGTGCCTGTGGTCTCCCAAAAATGGGTGGGAGCCCCTCAGAACCCAAAATCAGCCTGCACACAGCCCCTGGTCTGTGCCAGCCCTTCCTCTGCCACTGAGGGCACCCTTTGTCCTTCCAAGCTACACTGAGCCCTCACTGGGAGCCTCTGCAGCCCAAAGACACCTGTCCTGCACCTCAAACACACCTGTCCTGCACCTGTCAGAACCTGAGTGTCCTGCATACACACCTGGGTGTCCTGCATGCACACCTGGGTGTCCTGCATGCACACCTGGATATCCTGCATGCACACCTGGATATCCTGCATGCACACCTGGGTGTCCTGCATGCACACCTGGATATCCTGCATGCACACCTGGAGCTCACCCTGCATGCACACCTGGATATCCTGCATGCACACCTGGAGCTCACCCTGCATGCACACCTGGGTGTCCTGCATGCACACCTGGAGCTCACCCTGCATGCACACCTGGGTGTCCTGCATGCACACCTGGATATCCTGCATGCACACCTGGAGCTCACCCTGCATGCACACCTGGATATCCTGCATGCACACCTGGGTGTCCTGCATGCACACCTGTAGCTCACCCTGCACTCCCTCCCTGGCTCGGGGCTGCCATTCCCGAGCTCATTTCTCACCAATTACTTGTCAAACAACGTGTAATTAAACAGCACGGAACTGCCTGCAATGCATCTGTGGGTCTTTAAGCCGTTTTTTTTGCATCCCCCTGTTTGTGGCATGCCTCTCCAGCACTTCAAGGCTACTGCACACTGCAGAGCAGCAGAGGAACAGAGTGATAATTGAACAATTAACAAGTGATGTCATAAAACAATGCGCTTAAAATAAAATGCATAATTAAAATAAGTGAACCAAAAAAAAAAAAAAAAGATGTTACAACATAGACACACAAATGTTGACAGTAAGTCTCATATAGGAACTGAAAAATGTAATAAAAAGGGAAAAAGATAGTACTATAGTGGTTAAATAAAATTGTGGCATAAACTAGCAAACATCTCTGTGATTTGCCAAAAAATGTAATAATGTTGCAAAAGACTTATCCTCTGAAGTTACCAAGTCTGGAGCGTAAAGCAGTGCTTTGGTGGCTCCCTGTGTCATTACGTGCTACCAAGGCACGGCACTGATGGGCTCGTGGGGCCCCTGCATTCAGCCATAGATCAGTAGGTAGGAAAGCAGAGCTCCCCCCAGATTCCCTGCCTGGAGAGTTGTTAGGATCCATGCTAGTTCTTTAAAGAGCAGAGCTGTGTACAATGCTGCACTCACAAAGACCCCATTAGGAATATAATCTTCTGCTACAAATGAGATGTTCGGGGAAAAGAAAACCACAAGAAAGCCAAAAGGAAAAAAACAAAAACCAAAAAACCAACAACCAACAAGCGTGCTTGACTGAAGCTCACTGTAATCGCAGTTAAAATGCAATTTTTAGGAGTTCCGCGCGCTGCCTGTACGTCTGCCCTTGGGAAGGGCCGCAGAGGGGTCACTCCTGCTCCTCCAGGCCAGGCTGCAGGCTGCCAGGCTGGATTCACCCCTGGCTCTCACTGCCATGGGCACCCAGCACGGAGCTGTTCCCATCAGCCCGCACCTGCAGCCTGCTCATCCACAGCCCGTGCAGTCCCCTGCTCCAGTTTCTCTGCTTTCTTCCAGCACGTTTAGTTCCTTTTTCTCTAAACGCAAGACGCTAGGAAAGGTTTTAAAGCGTGAGGCAGACGTGCTTTCCAAGAATAATTGCTCCTTGGCTGATGCACAGGAGCTCTGCTCATGCATTTCTGGGAGATGCCTGCAGACTGCTAACTGCTCTGGAAGCCTCTCAGCCTTTGCTGCCTGCAAATGGCATTATTATTCACTAATAGCCTTGGCTCACCACGTTGTCTTTTGGTTAGTTAGCAGCTATTCTGCAAGTCAGAGACAGGCAGAGAGGAACATATGTTTAAGCAGTAGCCAACTTGTGACCTGTAAAAAAACCACCCTGGAAGGTTTTCTCGGAGCAATCCCCACCATTAGCTGGGAGTGATTAGCAGACAGCAATGGGAAGGGGTGTCCCCCACTCCCACGGAGCAGCTGCTGTGTCTCAGGCAGGTTCCTGCAGGGGAGGATGCAGAGGATGCAGAGGATGCAGAGGATGAAGAGGATGCTCCTGCAGCTGCTGCCACAGGGCCAGGGAGCAGCAGGTGCCAGGATTCCATGGGGGTAGGAGCAGAGAGTGACCCCAAATACCCACGGTGCAGCATTCCCAGACTAGTGCACCTAAATGACAAACATTCATAAATCTCATTAAAACTCAGGAGGACTTAATTAAAAAAATCCTTCCTGGCTTGTTTTTTTCTAAAGGTTAGGGACTGGGTTTGTTTCATTTTGTTTCTCTAAGGCTACTTGCTCACCTGCTCATTTCTTTTTGGATATTGTAGGGTTCTGTTATTTACTGCTCTGGCAGTCCCAAGCACTGCTCTGCTGACATTTCACGGTATTTAGTATTGACCAAACACTACATGATAAATCTTTATAATGCTCCGGAGACACCATCAGGGGAGCAGTTACAAATGTATACATTGCAGTGTGCTGTGTTCTGGGTTAAATGAAATATAAAACCCCATGGCCAGGCTGGCACTAACGTCTCTATCAGTGTTCCATCACACCAGCTGCAGGTGTGGTGCTTGCCATTGAGACATCAGCGTTTGTCAATGGCTGCAGATGGTAAGTGATGGATTCCCCTTCCCTGGGCACTGGGGATGGCATGGGAGCTGCAGGAACAGCAGCATCTCAGCCCAGTTACTGCTCAGAGCTCATGGGAGCTGCAGGAGCAGCAGCATCTCAGCCCAAACACTGCTCAGACCCCATGGGAGCTGCAGGAACAGCAGCATCTCAGCCCAAACACTGCTCAGACTCCACGGGAGCTACAGGAACAGCAGCATCTCAGCCCAAGCACTGCTCAGACCTGTGGGAGCTGCAGGAACAGCAGCATCTCAGCCCAAGCACTGCTCAGACCTGTGGGAGCTGCAGGAACAGCAGCATCTCAGCCCAAACACTGCTCAGACCCCATGGGAGCTGCAGGAACAGCAGCATCTCAGCCCAAACACTGCTCAGACTCCATGGGAGCTGCAGGAACAGCAGCATCTCAGCCCAAACACTGCTCAGACTCCACGGGACCTACAGGAACAGCAGCATCTCAGCCCAAACACTGCTCAGACCCCATGGGAGCTGCAGGAACAGCAGCATCTCAGCCCAAACACTGCTCAGACTCCACGGGAGCTACAGGAACAGCAGCATCTCAGCCCAAGCACTGCTCAGACCTGTGGGAGCTGCAGGAACAGCAGCATCTCAGCCCAAGCACTGCTCAGACCTGTGGGAGCTGCAGGAACAGCAGCATCTCAGCCCAAACACTGCTCAGACCCCATGGGAGCTGCAGGAACAGCAGCATCTCAGCCCAAACACTGCTCAGACTCCATGGGAGCTGCAGGAACAGCAGCATCTCAGCCCAAACACTGCTCAGACTCCACGGGACCTACAGGAACAGCAGCATCTCAGCCCAAACACTGCTCAGACCCCATGGGAGCTGCAGGAACAGCAGCATCTCAGCCCAAGCACTGCTCAGACCTGTGGGAGCTGCAGGAACAGCAGCATCTCAGCCCAAACACTGCTCAGACTCCATGGGAGCTGCAGGAACAGCAGCATCTCAGCCCAAGCACTGCTCTGACCCCATGAAGCACACACACACACAGAGGGACAGGGTGGCACAGGCCATTCAGCATGGTCACCCTGCTCGCCTACATGCAAAGCCTTCTGCTCCAGGAGAAGAGCTTTTCCAAGCTCTCTGAAAGTTCTGCATTAGTTTTGGTTAATTTACAGCCAAGTTGATTTCGCCATCATTAGCTTTTCTACGTTCAGACACACTTTAATTTTCTTTGGAAGATGCAGACGTGTGTACAGCTAGATAATGCCCTGTTTATTTTACTGACTAATTCATCACCTAAAGTGCAAGGCTATAGGTTGAGAGACCAAGACTTATGCACAGTTCCACACCCCTAAATCAGGCCAATAAAAGTTAAATTCACACTGTTTGCAAGCACTTCATGCAGATGGAAAATGTCACCTTGTCTGAAATACTTTATGGTGCGATGCCGAAGCAAAAAGAAATCCCACAGTGAGAGATTAAAAAGCTTCACTAATGCTTAGCTGGGAGGCACAGGGCTCTGTGCTGCCTCCTCCCCGTGCAGTGGGGAGCCTTTGCTGGCAAGCAGCAGCTGGTGCAGCTCTGGCTGGGTACAGAGAGCTCCCCCAGTGCCCCAACACCCCCTGGCATCGCTGAGGGCAACCCTGAGCAGGGCTGGAGGGGATGGCTGCAGGGCACATGGACAGGGTACAGAGAGCTCCCCCAGTGCCCCAACACCCCCTGGCATCACTGAATGCAATCCTGAGCAGGGCTGGAGGGGGTGGCTGCAGGGCACATGGACAGGGTACAGAGAGCTCCCCCAGTGCCCCAACACCCCCTGGCATCACTGAATGCAATCCTGAGCAGGGCTGGAGGGGGTGGCCCCGGTTGGGTACAGAGAGCTCCCCCAGGGCCAGCCCTCACTGGAACAGAGCTGCCTGGCCCTGTGAGCTTCACACCCGCTGAAGCAAAACCAACAGCCTCCAAAGCCCCATTCCCAGGCGGGAGAGACAGAAATTGAGGGTGGATCCGCTGCTCCCAGCCCACCTGTGCCACCCAGGCCTGTGGTGGCTGCCAGAGCAGGAGCGATCCTCACCCCAAAAGTGCCAAAGCTGCTCTGAGCCCCCTGTGCCCCTGCCAAAGAGGGGGCATTGCCCGGCTCTGTGCTGGGTGGCACAGCTGGCTGCAGGCACAGCAATAAACGCTCTGAAAGCGTTTGTGCGCTGGGAAGTGAGGCTCTGCAAACAGCTAATGGGGGTATTTCAATTCCCTATTAATTGCATATTTATTACTCGGCTGCTGCAAGGAAACGTCATGTTACGTTGATTAAAGCTTTGCAAGCTGTACAGTAAATATTTTAAACAAAAAAGGTTTTGATCTCTGTTGCTGTTGGGAAGGGTGGGGGGAAGTTGCCATTAGAGCTGCTGTAATTAGCAAACTCCATTGCAGACAGTATTTCCCACAGGCTCTGCAGCATGCTTCGTGTGCGTCTGCATGTATTTAGACTGAATATTATTTTATGTATACGTTATCTATAAATTATATATACTTTTATATATATATATATATATCATGTGTGAAGAAAAAAGGAAGAAAGCCTGTGCTGCTCTCATCTTGCAGATTGGAAAGATAAAAGACTTAAAAGGCAGAATAGAAAGGGGAATTTTGGTGCCTTGACTGAAGTTTGGGGGGTTAGGTGACCTGCCTGCTAGCCCTGGCTGCCCAAAAATCCTGTCTGATTAATGCAGTCCTGCAGAAGCCTCTGCTCCAAAGTGCCAAGGCTCTGCACAGATGCTTCCAGTCCCCCTCTCTTGCTGGTGTCACTGCTGGTCTGTATGGAAGGGCAGATTTCACTGGAGAAGGTTTGTCAGCACCACCCAGACACGGGGCAGAGATGACCAGCACAGCCACCCCGAGCTTTGTCTCCTCTCCATCTGTGCAATGTCACCAACCCATCCCAAGAGCAGAGAAAAAACCAGTCCATATTTCTGACAGACCGAATCATCTTCGTGTGCCGTTCAGCCCCGCTCACCTCCTGCACCAGGAGCTGCCACAAACAGAACCCACAGCAGGACCATGGCATCAGTGTGTGCCCAGCAGAGCTCTGTGCTCCCCTCAGAGCAGCTCAGGTGAGTCCCAGCCCTGCTGTCCCAGCCTGCAGCAGCAGCAGCGCTCCGGCCCCAGCCCGGTGCTGGCCAAGGGCAGCTCCCTCTTCCCCAGCTTTCCTCTTCCTGACACACGACATGAATCAGTGCAGGCATCGGTCACAGCCAGCCAAACAGCTGGGCACACCTGCCACAGGACAGGACAAGTCAAATGGCACTGACGGAGGAGAGACAGCGCAGTGATTCACAGTGCTGGGTGAACCGGGGTGGCTCTGGCAGGCTCAGCCAGCCCAGGCTCAGCCCCAGGGCTGCAGGACCAGCTCTAACACAGAGCAGTGCTGAGCTTTGATAAACCCTTCAGGGCCCAGGCACTCCTCGGGGCACTCACTCTTTGCTCCCTTCCAACTTGATTTCCTTACCCCCAGTGCATGGAGCCCACGTCCCCATCCTGTCCCCACGTCCCCCCGGCACCCAGAGCTGCTGCAGGCAAACCAAGGGGCCATTTTCAGCAGCAGAATTTGTTGTTGTCAAGCCGTAGGAGTTTGTTAAGCTGCAGTATTTGACTTGGCTCGTTTCCTGCAGTGGCTCCCTCTCGGAGCTGTGTGATTGCAGGCGATGCAGCAGTTATTAACAGCAAAGCAAGTTTCCATCTCTTATGATTGTACATGGAGGCTCAGAAGTGTGAACCTTCAAAGGCACAAAATGCAGAAAGCAAAACCAGAAATTATTCAGAATTTATTTCTTCAACAAAGGTTTTGGAAACCCTTTTCAAAATTCAAGGGACCTTATGTCTGATTTTTGAAACAAAAGTTGGCAGTGCTAAAACCAAATGAGCCGTATTTACATCTGACTGATTTCTGTGAATGAAAGGGTGGCAGTGGGGGTTTGGGGGAGACAAAACTCCATTTGGCAAGTCCCAGCACAGAGAAAAGAACTTAAATAAACAAAGCAGGAACAGAGCACTTTCAAAAAGAATCAAACAGCATGGACCATTAATGTTTTAAGAGATAGGAGCTGTACGTGAGCCAACCATCCCCAAGATATTTATTTCCTATCTTTAAAATTGGGAATTGCATTAGAACAGGTAGAACCTTTCAAAGCTGCGAAAATTTTTAAGGGCACTCACTATACTTTAAAGAAGACTTCAAAAACCATCTCCAGTATTGAGCTGAATAAGTTGAAGAGATTTGTAGGTTATAGCAAGGGAGAGTGATGGGAATACATACAGAGCAAGCTGGTTACTGCAGTAAACAAACCTCCCCCAAACCAACAGCGAGTGCTTCAGCTCAGGAACAAATGTTTCACATGAAGAAATCCATTTTAAAGCGAGACAAGGTGCTGGGTAAACAGCAGCCAAGAGCTATAAAGCATTGCTGGGGAAGGTGAAAGCCAACCAGCCTTGGCCATTGGGCTGGCGAGGGAGCGCAGAGCCAGACTGAGAGCAGCCTTGAGCAAGCCAAGCCCTGAAGGCTCTGAAATTAAAAATGATGAAAAGGGAGATGTTTTCATTGCAAAGGGGGACAGCACAGCACAGCCATAGAGGCAAGGCTTCAAGCAGGGCTGTGCAAATCCGTGACAAAGGCAGCGAGAAGGCGCCGCTCATCGCGCGGCACCGAGGGCAGCCCAGCCCGCTGCAGGAGCGAGCCACTTCATCTCCTGCACAGAGACATTATCAATAATTGACTCACACCGAGCCTTTCCCTCATTGCTGGGTGCTGGAAAGCTGAGATACTGTAATCAAGCCAAGTTTCAAAATTAACGGGGATTGCTGGGCTTTGTTTCCCCACCCAAAAACGTGGAAGTGCCACCCTCAGCCCAGTGCCAGCCTGGGTATCCCCAGCATGCCCAGCCCCTCGCCATCCTGCCCATGGACCAGGGGCCTTCTCGCCTCTGCAGGGCTCTGCCCAGGCAGCTCTGGCACTGCCCTTGTGGTCACAGTGCCCAGGTCCCAGCACAGGCTCCATTTCCCACCAACAGCAGGACTGTCTGACCTGGAACCCTGTCTAACAGCCCCAGCTTCCTTGCTTTCCCACAGCTCTCCCTCCCTTTGTCTGACAAAAATAACTCTACCTCTTGCATCCTTGCAACATTGCCCCCCTTCCATGTTAGTACTATATTATTATTAGTATTAGTAGAATTGTTATTATTGTTGTTATTATTGACAATAACAACAACAATAATGATAACGATAATAATTTTATAAGCCATTTGGATCGTCTTTTTCAGAATTTCTCATTTTATAATTACTATTCTGAAAGCCAGACTCATTATTTCGATGACTTATTATTAAAACTCTATCTCCTTAGGCTCTGCCAGTTCTCCAGGTTGCTTCAGGGCTGGACTGAGGGGTCCAAAGGCTTCCTCGCTTGCCCATAGCTTGGGGCAGAAGAAGTGCTGGGCATGCCCAAGGCTGCTGTGAATGGATCCCTTTAGCCCTCCAGGAGCCAGCCTGGGGCAGGGCAGCCCCCTGAGCCCCCAGCCTGAGCCCCACAGGCTGGACAGGGCCCTTTGAGCCAGCCCAGAACTGCTCAGAGGAGCCCCTGCACCTCGTGTGCTTCCAGAGACACCTCTGCTATTCCCCTGCAGGCAAACATCTTCCCAGATACTGTGAAGAGCCCTTGGTATAATGTAGGATCATGTCCAGGACACTCCATTACCAAGAAGATACTTAACTAATGTTCTGCTTGTAGCAGGAGGTCACAGGAGATTTATCTGAAGAGATGCACATAGAAAGAATTAGCAGACAAGCCATTTCACAACCTCTAATACCCTCACCTTCTTAGCTGCTCGCCTGAAATGCCTTCAGGGATACGTTTTACAGGAGCTCAAAAGTGAACTGGAAACTGCTTAGATCACACAACTTATGCATTTTAAATAGCAGTGTAAAATACAGTGCTTGACAAAAGCCCAGTGTTGTAGTGAGCAGGAAAGCCCTGCTCTGGGCAGGCAGGCTGCAAAAGTTGCAGCCAGTACAATGGAGAAAACCCCTCATACAGCAAAACAAATCTGTGACTTACTAAAGTTTATGATTAAAATTTAAAGACTGTTCAAGTTTTATTCCCCGTAGCTGCTGCTCCCTGGACGAGAAGAGACAGAGGGAGACTGACCTTGAATAATTAAGCTGGTCTGTGGCACCAGATCAATTGCTGGTATTGGCAGAGCTCCACAATCAGGCATTTTGAAATGCAAGTGTCAAAGTGCATGTAACTGTGGGGCTTTTGGTGCAAAGCAGCCAATATAAAGGAGAAGAGGTGAAGAGTGAGAGAAAATAGATTGTGGAGTTTTGAGCACAGTCATGGGGGAGGGATGGGTAAAGTTTTCATTTCCCAGCTCTAACAGGGCAAAAATTGCTGCTGACAGAAACCTGACATGTTGTTTTTTCCCCCTGTAACCTTGAAGATGTCACCTGGAGCAAGCTGAATGTCTCCTGAGCAACTTAAATCCATCACCAGCTCCAGAAGCAGACTCTGAGCAAGTACCAGTCAACAGTTTAATTGAAAATAAACGCTGTAAATCCAGGGAAACCTCTCTGTTCAACATCAATTACTGGACAAACCCAAAGGTGTTTGAGCCCAGGTGAGCATTCCCAGACGTGGTGAGGATTTTTCCTGCTGTTTCTGCCCTCCCTCAGATCACAGTGCTAAGGTGACCCACCAGAACGGAATGTGGCGAATTTTACAACAGCCAGGCAAGGCTTTATATCAATGTCTGCCAAATAAGACTTTGTATTAATTTCAGGAGCCATGGGAACTCCTATTTAAATCCCTCCCAATCCCTTGACCTCAAATGCGTGCGTGCAGGAGCAGCATCAGGCAGATCAGGCAATCATTGTGCTCCAGTGCAGCAGCCCTGGAGGATGCCCTTGGTACTGGAGCTGTTCCTCAGGCTCTCTGCCAGACCCTTCCAGACAAAGCCCAAAACCACTTAGGTGGCCTTCTGTGGAGCAGGCAAGGGACAGCAGGCAGGCAGAGAGGATGTCCCACACACAAAGGCCCAAGGTCCCCTGGCCAAAGGCTCTCTGCAGCACCAGGAAGGTGGCAAGGGGTTGGCAGGGATGTCACAGGGCACTGGGGACTCTCCTGTCCCCTCCTGCACGGTGGCCTGTGCATTCCTGCCAAAGCAGCAGGAGCATGGAACAGGGAAGGGAGCAGACCAGGCCATTCCACTGCCAGCCCCATGATTTTATAGCAGGTTTTGGGGTCCCTGCTGTTCTCCAGAGAGCTCCAGCACCTCAGGTTCTGTGATGAGACAACAGCAGCATCCCTCGATGCAGTTTTACAGCTCATCACGAGCCACAATTTTCTCAAGAGTATCCTATGGATGCAAATTCCAGGAGGAAATCAAAACCAGCCCAAATACACTGAACAAAGAAGAGAATCAATCCCTAGCCCAAGTCATTATCTACAAGAGTTTGCCATGATTATGTGGGGTGGCCATTCTGTAGTGATCTGGAGACCTGGCTCAAAGTGCAGCGTGAGGAGTGAGGAAAGCTTGGTTATGGCAGCTGCAGGTCAGATGGGCTGGGCAGGAAGGAGGACAATGGTTTCCTCATGTTCTCCCAACCCATGACCACCCTTGCCAAGGACTGCAAGGACCCTGCACTGCAGTTAGGAGGGCAGGAAGGGATAGCAGAGCCTCTCAGGGCTCAGGGGCCATCAGTTCCAGCATCCCTGTGAGTAATGCTGGTGCCTTACGGGCCTCCAGTGCCTTTGTTCTCCCCTCCTTCCACTCCATGGGCTTCTGGTTTGCACAGTTTCCACGACACAGTGAGAGGGAATCAGCAGCCTGGGCTCCCCTCCTCGGTGGAGATGCTTTGAAACTTTCAAAGAACCCAAGTCTTTGCCCACATCCCTGTTAATATGCACCAACTCTGCTCCTGATGCACTCCATTGTAAATGATGTATGAAATGAAATCTCCTCGCTCGCCTAATGCAGAGAAGAAAGGCTCTGTAGGCAACACTGCAGCATCCCCGTCCAGAGATAAAGGCACAGAAACCTCACACTCCCTATGAACATTTTTTTTAAGTTGTTGCTCTTCAGTGTTGGTGTTTCTCCCTTTTATTATTTTTTTTTCCTTTTTTTATTGAGAGTGGGGATTTGAATTCAGATTTCACAGAGAAACCCAAACGACTTACATGTGTTTCTAAGCCTTTCACAGCAATTGTGTGACTGTTCCCGTCCCCTCCTCAGAGGGAATAGCAGCAGCAAATTCATTAGCCCCACAAAGCAGCAGAGTGAAAAGAATGGCTTAAAACTTGCAGGAGGGAAGAGGCTGAGTACGTGGGGGATCGGCAGTGGATGTTAAGCTTGATCTGGATTTGAGACCTCCTTCCAGTTTTATATGAAGCTGTTTCAACACCAGACTGTGCTGGCAGGCTCCGAGGGAAAAGGGATCAGCGTGGCCCTGGAGCCATGGTGGGAGCAAAGCCTGAAGGTCAGCAGTGTAAAACAGCAAATGCACCACGGGCTGCTCCAAATGATGGATTAGCTAAGGGCAGAGGGAAAGCTGCTGGCAGGGAGATTGGGGAAGGTGACTGAGACATTGCAGGAGGCACAGAGCGAATATCTGCTGGTGACAAACAGCCACGTGCTGCTCACACAACCCTCAGCAGGGTTTACTGCAGATGGACCAACCTCAGCAGCCCCTGGGAGCCCTCAGAGGCCTCCAGGCACTCAGCCCATCTCTCACAGAGCTGATCCTGCTTTGGCCAGGCAGAGCCCAGCTGGGGAGGGAGAGCTCGTGCTGGCAGGGACAGGCAGGGTCTCCAGTGCATGTCCTCCAGAGGGCAGGAACGGGGTGAGAGCTGTGTGTCCTCCAGAGGGCAGGAACAGCCAGGGCTGCCCCTGCCCTCCCACATCCCCCCAGGTACCTCATCTGCACTGTGACTCCAGAGCTGAGGAGAGGATGAACCAAGCTTTGCCAGAATCAGAGACCAACAGGACATGCTGTGTGAAAGCAGGCACAAGGACCCTCCCAAAGCCCCACTCTTTACCCCCTCTTGGGTGTTGTCATTATAGTGTAAGAGTTCTACAGTCATTACACTGCAAGGGTTCCATATTGCTAGATTTTCATACCTCCTTGGTGTTCCTTGTAGGCATCTCCTCTAGCACTGCCTCTTCCTTGTCCTCACAGCAGCCAACCAACTCCAGTTCCCTCAAACAACCACTCCACTCTTTTATAACACTCTTCTTATCAGCTACAGCTGTGGCCTGTTAACATCAGGCCTACTCCTAATCTTTAATAATTAACCCAGCTGCAACTCTTTAGCGGGTATGATTACTTTCTATACCACCTTTATTTACTTATGTTCTATCCCCCTACACCTGGGCAATCCCCCAGACTGTTGGAGTTCTTGGTTTGCTCTGGCCAGAGTCACATCCCCAGGCACTGACTGTCCCCTGTGGCCAGGACTGAAGGAGAGCCTGTGACAGACATTTGGTCACACACTGCCATCACCCTGCTGCCATCACCAGCAGCAAACCCAGCCTAGACCTTAAAACGCTTTAGTAAACTTCTAGGAATGATGCATTTACAGCTGACAGATGAGCCACCCCGATGGGTGATTAGTCACGGTTAGCCATCCTTGCTAGACTTTACATTACCAGGGAGTTTTAGGGGCCTTGCTTTCATTTTTCTCTCCCTTTTGTTTGTTCTGAGCAGCAACTCTCAAAATGACAAAACAAAATGCTTCAAGGCAGCAGCTGGAGCTTGAAATTAGTAATAAAAAGTAGTTGAGCTGATGTTTGGTTGCAGAGTCATGCTGGCAAATGCATGTTTCATACAGCCATGGTGCTCTCGATAGACCTGCTTGGCATCCCCATTTCCATGGCACAGCATTGGTGCCAGGGCAGGCAGGGAGCCAGGAAAAGCTCCTAGGGCTGGAAAAAGCAGAATTCCTGAAGGTCCAGGTTTCCTGGCACCACCGAGAGCAGTGACAAACACAAGCACAGATGTTATAACCACTCCCAGCTGATATTGGCCCTGCCCAGCACACATTCCTGTTCTGGGCTGCTTGCAGGGACATGGCATCCTCCAGCCCTGAGGAACCCACACTCACTGCAGCACCACAGACACACCATCACAGCTGCAATAAACCTGCCCATTTTTCACACAGGAAGGTAAAATCTGCATGACTTAAGTGTATTGTCAAAAAAATCCCCAAAAGTGCAAAAGGGCAAAAGAATGGCCACGCAGTTCCACAGTTCTGCTATGAGTTCAGCTAGACTTGACCTTGCTACCCCTTGAATATGAATTTAACAGCAAAAATATCTGTTTATCGGAGCATGGCACCGCTATTTCATAAAGCTTCTTTATTTTCCCTTCTGTATTGGAAAAATTCCCCAACATAAACCGAACATTACTGCAGGCAGATTTTATTCTCGTTGTTCAAGGGTAAGAAGTGAATGGGAACGGCAGGAGGCCAACTATTCTCTAGCTACACAAAGTGAAAACGATATTTTGAAGAAGATCAAAACCAGTAGAAAATATTCAACCTCTTCCATGATGTGTCGTATAATTCTGGCTGCAGACAGGTGACAGCGATACAGAACCTGAACCTTGTGAGCAAAATGAGATGCAACAGTTTTTAATCAAACTCTTCTCAGGGAACATAAACCAGAGGAAAGCAGACAAAATAACAGGAGTGATTCTCAGGCAGGTCTGCTTGAGCTGTGATTAATAGCAACAACAATAAAAAAGCTTTGTATTCCCAGACTTTGCTTTATCCTCTACTACTTTTGAAGCGCTGCTGTCTTATTAAAGAAAAGAGAAAAAAATCCCCATATTATTCCCTTCCTAGGACTTTGACAGGAACAAATCTGACAACTAAATAGCCAGGGTGCTTCTAGCCGGATGGCTTCACTGCATGGCACTGGGGAAATGGAACCCCTCTGCTGCTGCTTCTGGTGCCTCTCCTGCAAACACATCCAAACAAACACATTCAGTAATTCAGGACTCAAACTTTCAGGAAAACACACACACATTTCCTGGCCTGCAAGTTCCTCCTTTTTACAGGACATGAACATCTCACTGACATAGCCATCCTTCCTCCTATTACCGCAGGTGGTAACTGAAGCAGGAAACTGCTGGAATAAACATCTCAGAGGTCTCAGTGCTGGGGAATGTTAACTGTGTGCTAGCTGCTCTGCTGGGAGGGAGTTTGTGCTGCCTGAGTGATCCTGGCTGGCACCTCGGGGCAGGTGTGGGTGAGTGGGGCTGGATGTGCTGCTCTCACTGGGGCTCAGCAGCAAGGAGCCCATCCCTGGGACACACACACACACAGGAGCAGAGCTCTGCTGCCTGCAGGTGCTCCTGCTCACCAGACTCTGCCATTATTGGTCCAGGAGGAGAGAAGAAACACAAAGCCAAGCAGAGGGGGTTAACTCAGCGCTGCACTCCTTCAAAATCTTCGAGATTTCTGGGTGGTACTGAATAAATCAGGATCGAGGCAGAATGAGCCCCCAGAATAAATCAGTGCCACCCCAGAATGAGCCCCCAGAGGGGCAGGAGACAGCTCACTGCAGCCACAGAGCCCCATGTCACAGACATCTTTTATGGAAAATCCTTTCCTTGGGATTTTTCCTCCTGAGAAGCTGGGAGGCCTCAGGAACAAAATGCAAACAATGGTTATCTGCTGCTGTGGAATGCAACAGGTGCATCTGGGATTGGTCTCATGTGGTTGTTTCTAATTAATGGCCAATCACAGTCAGCTGGCTTGGACAGAGAGCTGAGCCACAAACCTTTGTTATCATTCTTTCCTATTCTATTCTTAGCCAGTCTTCTGATGAAATCCTTTCTTCTATTCTTTTAGTATAGTTTTAATATAATATATATAATAAAATAATAAATCAGCCTTCTGAAACATGGAGTCAGATCCTCATCTCTTTCCTCATCCTGGGACCCCTGTGAACACAGGGGTCTGAGGAAGAGGGAAGAGCCACGCACACACAGAGAGGCAGCTTTGCAAACAGCTTTGGGGGCTCCTGGAGAGACAGCTCACTGCAGCCAAGGAGCCCCACACACACAACTTGCAGCCATGGAGCCCCACAGACACAGGGGCAGCTTTGCAAACAGCTTTGGGGGCTCCTGGAGAGACAGCTCACTGCAGCCATGGAGCCCCACAGACACAGGGGCAGCTTTACAAACAGCTTTGGGGCTCCTCGAGTGCCACGAGCCCTAAAGGATGCCGCTCGCACAGACACCGTGTGAAGCCCTTAGAACACTGCAAACAAACCTGAGGGCTGCAGCACGAGTTCCAGCAGAGCACTGGAGCCCTGCCTGCCCCCTGGCAGCCCCTCGGTGGGCTGGGGCAGTGGGCTGGCTGTCCCCAGCAGCAGCAGGCTGGTGCACAGCACCCCTGGCTCCCGCGGTACCCGCGCTGCCAGCGGGCATCACCCAGCCCTGGCACTGAACCTCGCGTCACACACATCAGCTCGGATCCAGCCCACAGGGCACTGTCCAATTCTAAAGGAAACCTCAGGAAAGGTTTGGAGCTGGAGAGGGGCACACAGCAGCTTTACCTGCAATTGCTCAGCCAAGCCCATGAACTTGGCAGGCCCGGTTCCATTAGAGCCGTGCTAATGGTAATCGTTAATCAGTTATTTAAAGTCATTCACATGAAAAGCTAGGAGCTTTTTTTTTCTTTTTGGAGCTAGTATAAATCAAACTTATAGGCAAAAGAATAAATACAGAGAGACAGCTGTACAGATCACACTGTCACACCAATCACTGCTTAAAAGCACACACTGTAAACAGCAGACAAAATTCACCCCCAGTGGAATGCCATTGATTGCACGGGCTGGAGCTGCAACAGGGATAAAGTGGCCTATCAAAAATACATAAAAATTTAGAAACAGAATTCAATGACGTGTGGAAGAGATGTATCACAGCTATGTCACTTAAAATGACATTATCACTAGCAAACCCATTAAATGTTATGGGTCCCATTAAAATCCTAAAGGGCCAAACAACAAAGGAGTTGTTGGGATGGGACAGGGGGAATTTTATGTTGACCTAATGACCACTCACTACTCACCTGCTCCTGAGCCTGGGACGGACAGAGCTGCAGGGTGACAGCCACCACCTGCACCAGCAGGACATGGCCACATGTGTTCTCATGGTCACAGCATTGCCACCAGACCCCTGCAGCAGCAGCAGTGCCACTGGCACCTCAGTCCATTGCATCACAAGTGGAACAGTCAGTCCATCAAAACACGGCTCTCCAGGAGCCCAGTGTGTGTGTTTGTCCTCCTCCTGCAGGTTTCTGCTGCAGCATCCCAGTTCCACAGCTGGAGTGAGTGATGCTGCTCTAGCTGCTGCTCTAGCTGCCTTCCCATTCTCAGCAGCTGCAGTTTGCAAAGCCATCCCTGCAGGGAGTGGGAGGGAAGGAAAGCAGACACCTTTACTCTGTGTGTGACTCTCGGGGCGTGACAATGATCTCAAGCCCTCCACGGGCCCTCAGCAGCAGTGGGAGCCCAGCACAGAGCAGTGCAGTGCCTCCACAGCTGGGCACTGTGTGTAGCTCCAGCAGGAGCTGGGAGGTTCACTCAGGGCATCCTGAGGGCATCACATTATGTTTTCATGGAGATGGGCTGAGGAACACTGCCTAAGCCTGAGAGTGTCCAAACTGAGCAGTTCAGCCCAGTGACTGGGGCCAGGATGGCTTCAGTGACACCAGTGATGGCTTTTGCTGGTCCAGCCATGGCGAGCAGAGCTCGGCCAGGGCAGAGCACCCAGAGAGGAGTGGGAATGCACTCCACAGCCATTGGGTGGAAGGCACAGCCCAGCTGATGGAATTAAAGAACAACCAACTGTTTTCTCCTGGGGAAAAAAGAAAAAAACAACCGCAGCTTGCTAAATTGCCTTCCCAGGATTAGATTATTGCAGATACAGGGCCAGGCAGCCTCAGTCACACCACATTTCATTACTGTCACTGTGCTGTGGGTCCTGCTGTCCCTCTGTCCCCCAGCACAGCCGTGCAGGAGCAGGGGCACAGCACTGCCTGCACACTGCACATTCCGTTCTGCTGCTCTGCAATCCCCCTCTTCTCATTGCTCCTACAGTTGTTAAGGACAGCAGGTACACAGGAGCACAAATAGCGGCGTTGTCCCTGCAGAGGTGTCACTGAGCTCTGAGAGCAGCATGGGGATGGTGCCCCATGGTGTCCCCCCTGCCAGCTGGGGACCGTGGGCACAGCACTGCTGCTGCTGCAGGAATGGGGCAGAGCCAGCCTGGCAGCAGGTGAGCATCCCTGGATCTGTTCACAGGTAAAACCTGGCAGAGAGAGGGCAGGAGGAGCATCCACACTTCGTGTAATGGAGGTGTCACATTGCATTAGTCTGGAGATATAAAAGAACAACAATTGCATCTTAAACTGGGATAGTTAATTTATTACTGGAGAATGGAAAGGCAAAGCGTAAGAAGGGGTTTTTTCCACACCCTGATAGATAGATTGCTAAAAACCAGATACATTAATCTTTTTTTTTCTTTTCCCCCCATGACTATAAAAACAGAAAGCTACCAGAGGAGTCAGGAAGAGAATTGTAGACTTCATGGCAACTGATGCCTCTGAAATTCTCCACCAAATATTTCTAGCAGGAGTTTCTAACAATCTCAAGCTGTATGACTGCCTTTTGTTCTTCTGCTAATTGATGTTTTTGCACGGCACCATACCTAATCCCTGCCTCTTAAATCAAATTTTATTAAAATTCCTTAGCAGTGCAATGAGAAATAGTCACTTGGGCTTTTATCCATTTCTTATTCCAAAATCCCAAAGCATTTTCCTTGCATCTGGTAGGCCTTGTAGGCAAGAGCTTTTATCCTCTGGGACGCAGCAATGCAACTGAAACAGTGCCACACATGAGCAGGCAGCAGGTCTGGCAGGGAGCAGCCTGTCCTCCCACCAGCCATTCATGACCATTTCTTGTTCTCACATCTCTACTCTTCCCTCCTGACCTCAACTTATTCCTCAAAGAAACAAAAACACCCCAGAAATGGCCGTTTTCTTGGGAGCAGTGTATTGTTCCCATGCCCAACGGATTGTTACTTATCAAATCCAACATGTCACCAGCCTGAACACCTACGCCTTATTCACATCTGGAAATGAATCAAAACCACGGTAACCAAGAGGTGTCCCTTCGATTAAAACCCAAGTAAATTTTATCCATATTTTCCAGATTTTGCTTACTGGATGTGGGTAACAGGAAACTGAAATAAATCAGTAAAATCTGGGCTGCTAGATGAGGTAAAAGCAGCGTAAATGGTGCCACACACACTGGAGGGGTTGGGATAAGAGATGGCCATAGACCACATTTCAAAATCAGATGCTGATGTTTGAAGGCAGACAGTAAGATAAAAAGGCAATGAAATGGGAGTGGCACCAGATGCAGTCTCCATCCTGCCTCCCTTGGTGCCCATCATCCGAGGGCTGCATCTCCCAGACTCATCTGCTAAAAACTGGGGGTGTGATTTGCACGTTCTGCTGGAAGCAAATGAGGCAACTTTGTCCATAATGGAAATTTTCCCCACATTAGGAAGCAAATAACTTCAGCAAAGGACAATTTGGGTTCTGTATGCATTGTGGGTTTCTATGACTGCAGTAAAACATCTGCAGAACCCAAAGTGACACGTTTCCTAATTCTCTTACGTGGTTAGAGTTCAGCACAAAATGGGAAACCAAATGAAATTCAGCTATCACAGGCTGATCCTCCTCACCGAGACACTCAGCTCTGCACAAAGTCACGTCCATGCAGGAGCACACATTTGTCCCAGCTCTGCGTGCACACCCATCCACCTGCCCACAGAAGGTTCTTTGGCTGCTCTGCTGTGACATTTATTGACAAAGTCCCCGAAGTATTGCACCTATTCTTCCTGGCATTACCCACGTAGTGCAAGGTATAAAATTCTTGGTGGATGTTCTGAGTTTGTATTTAATAGACCTGGAGGCTCTGAGTGCCTTTTCACAGATTGTGTTCCAGCTGTCTGCTGATATTTGAGTGCGCAGGTCCTGGTCCCATGCTGTGCAAACAGGCAGCCTCCCACACACTCTGTGTACCAGGAGTAATTTATGAGTCTATCCAGAAAGGAAATAACAGTGTGTTAAGAAGGGGTTATGTAAAGCTCTGAGATTGAGAAGTAGCTCAGTTAACTCGGTACAACTTCCCAACATCACCGTTGTGTTTCAGCTGATTTACAAATACAGGAGGCCTTCAGCTGGTGATTCATGTTCCTGCTGGAGCAGATGGGGGGAGGCAGGAAGTATAATCACTGTCTCTGCATAAATCTCATGTCACTGAAAGGCTCCTACCTTGAAACCTCATATTCATTAACCACCCTCTGCAGAAGCCAGCGTCTGAATTGAGCTGCAAGTCCCCAGGCACCCGGGGATATTCTGGTACCAATCAAATGGATGAAAAAATAACATACGAGGTGCTGGCCATTTGTTTTCCATCTCATGCCACGGGGATTTCTTGCAAATTGTCCCTTATTGCAAATACTACAGGCAGTGCATGAGAATCCACGTGAAGGGGTGGCCAGTGCCTGACACCCTGTCAGGAGCCCTGAGGAGCTCTGAGGCTGCAGGGAGTGACCATCACCCCACACAGCCATCCATGCTGGGCTCTGAGGGCTGAGCAAAACAAAACCATCCATTTGCAGGACCCTTTTTTAGCTTTTCTCCCCCCCAAAATGGAAACCAGCCTGTAGGTATTGGAGACACCTGTCTGCAAACCATTTCAGTCCTGCTTTTCAAAGCCAGCGAGCAGATAACGGGGTCTGAACAGCAAAACCTTTCCTAGCTCAAGAGCAGGTTGTACTTAGCAGCCTCACATCCCTTCTCAATTGCAAACAAGGCACAAAATGCAAAAGTTGCAAGCCACTCAGCTTAACAAGTTCAGCATTATTTATTTAACGTCCCTCAGAGCACGAATATTTAAAGTGGACAGTGACCTCCAAGCAGAAGAAAGTTACCAAAATCCATATGTGCCACCTCTCCAGCCAGAGGCCAAGCTGAGTTTGCTGCTGGGCTCAGGTCAAAGGGGAGCAGAGCAGAGTCCCCATCCTTCATCTCGGGCTGTCCCTGACCTGCACAACTCCCACGGCCACAAATGAGCTGCAGAGCCCTGGGGTCTGGCACAGGGACAGGGGCAGCAGGGCAGGGACAGCAGGGATGGGGCAGCAGGGCTGGCACAGAACCTGCAGCTCAGGTGTGTCCCCAGCCTGCAGCTCAGGTGTGTCCCCAGCCTGCAGCTCCATTGTGTCCCCAACCTGCAGCTCTATTGTGTCCCCAACCTGCAGCTCTATTGTGTCCCCAGCCTGCAGCTCCATTGTGTCCCCAGTCTACAGCTCCACTATGTCCCCAGCCTGCAGTTCAGGAGGGGACACCTCTGATATTTTGGCAGGAACACACACTGGGGTCACAGCCCCTGCTGTGCTGGAGGCTGACCTGAGCTGCCACATTAAAGTTTTAACCCCAAATGAAGGTTTTCACAAACATTTCTCCCCACCTTACCCCAAGCTAGTGCCAGCATTGAACATTTTTAACCTCACAAAATATTCTATCTGTTTTTACTCTCCTAAAAAAAGTCTTCTCCTCTCCCAGCTTTCTTGAGACTGTTACTAACATGTTATGCACTTTTTTTTTTCCTTTTTGCAGTCATTTCTATAAAAATTCTCACATATCTAGACAAAACCACTGACAATCCTCCCCAAAATCCTCCAACTGGTTTGGTTTGAAGATTTCAAGACAAAACCAACAGTGAACATGGCATCTTTTCCACATTTCTCAGCCAACAACATTGCTGATCTGGAGAGGGTTTTTGGTGGTTTCAGGAGCATCTCTGGGCCCATGGTGGGGCCAGCAGGCAGCACCTGCTCAGGATGTGTTCCCACCTCTGTCACACAGGGCAGGCAAAGGAGCCACGTGGAGCAGCTCATCTGGAAATCAGGGATAATAACAATAACATTTTCCTACCTGGCAGGCCCATTAGGGATGTCTTCGTTAGCGCTGGGGAGCAATCAGAGCAGCTCCATGATGAGAGCCATAAAAAGCTGTCCCTGAGCAGTTCAGTCACAGCCAGCCCAGCCCTACCCTCTCTCCTGCTGTCACACCAGTGAGACAGCCCAAATTCAAAAGCCAAGGAGCTGTCTGCCATTTTCTCTGCTGTTTTAGCCACTGGGACTCAGGCTTTGCCAACTGTTAGCACCTAATGTTGCAACCAGCACATTTCAGCTTGTGAGATTTCTGGCATTTCACTCACAAAGATGCTGAGCTCCTAAAAAAAGAACTTTTTTTTGCAATGGAAGCTTCTCCTGAAAAATCGTTCACACCCGTTTTTTTTCACCAAAGTCTGTTGAAAGCCAAAGAGAAGAAGCCAAGAAGGAAGCAGCAAGCAAGAGGAGCTGGAGAAGGCCCTGGGGAGATGAGACCCTCTGAGACCCTCTTTGTGATTCACTCTGAGTCTGGGGGATGATGAGACCCTGAGTGTGATTGTTCACTCTGAGTCTGGGCAGATGAGACCCTGAGTGTGATTGTTCACTCTGAGTCTGGGCAGATGAGACCCTGAGTGTGATTGTTCACTCTGAGTCTGGGAGATGATGAGACCCTGAGTGTGATTGTTCACTCCGAATTTGGGGGATGAGACCCTGAGTGTGATTGTTCACTCTGAGTCTGGGGGATGATGAGACCCTCAGTGTGATTGTTCACTCTGAGTTTGGGGGATGATGAGACCCTGAGTGTGATTGTTCACTCTGAGTCTCATTCTCAGGCCTGGGACCTTCCCAGGTTCCTCCTTCTGCCCAGGAAAAGGAGGAGCTGAAACAATCATCCCCAAGGGACAGGGCCACACCAAAGCTTCCATCCCTGGCACAGGATGCTTGTGCCACCCAGGGGAGCAGCTGGGCCTGGAGCAGGCTCTGGGATGGCTCCATCCTCATCCCACTGCTTTGCAGCAGCTCCTGCAGCAATCAGGCACTTCCCAAACGCGTTCTCACCTCAACAACCCAAATGCCAGCTCTCCCAAACTGTGATTTCCACCCTGCCCTCCTCCTCACCGTGACAGCTCAGGAGGGAAAGCAGATTTCTGGGCGCAGTCTGACACCAGGCCAACCTGAGAGCTGAAAATCAAAGTGGATGAGGAGTACATTCATTATAGACTAATTAAGCCAGCAGAAGACTCCTGCACAAAGGTTGATGACATTCACTTCGGGATAATTTTGAAATAAATATGAGGATTCATAGGAGAAAAAAAAAATGCAGTTGGGAAAAGATATTTTTGAAGCATAAATATAGCTCATTTCTAGCCCCCCTCCTCCACATATCAATTAATGAAGCAAATCATCTGTCTGAATCAAAGATGTGGGGGAAAAACACAGTTATCTATTTGAACTCCAAAAAAAATTAAAGGATTCAAAATTAAACATATAATTAGCCTGTAGGACTCTCTGCTGTAGGTTATTGAGGCAAAAAAGAAAAAACCCTTTACTAACTTTCAAAAAGGCCTCGACAGCTACAAGAATAGCTTTAGCTGCTCTACAAAAGAGGGGAAAATGTTCATATTCTGGGGACAACAGGCCCAGGCAGAGCCCAGCCCTGGGCTACAGCCTTTGTAATTCTGTTGTCACGTTTTGCCCAGCTTTGTGCTCTTTTACTGGCCTTAATTTAATTTTTTTTTATCCTACCTGCAGATGCAGGAGCATCTCTGTGCCCACCCTGCCCCTGGCTGGGGCAGCTCAGGTGTGCTCACCTGAGCTTCCAGGACCCCGAGGGAAATGGGAGAGCCAAACCTTTCACCTGCCAGGTCCTGACAGGGAGAGCCAAACCTTTCACCTTTCACCTGCCAGGTCCTGCTGGTGCCTCTGGTGCCTGCGTCAGTGCAGAAACAAGTGCTAAACGCCCTGGCAGGGGCTGGCAGCATCTCCCTGCACTCCTGCACACTGAAAACCCCTCAAAGCCAAGGGAAGCTCCTGCTCCTGCCCGAGGAAGGTTCTGGAAGCAGCTCAGCACATGCCCAGGTGAGTGACAATCCCACACCTCTGCAGGTGGAGCAGGGGTCCCACCAGCTCAGGTAAAAATTTACAAACCACTTGATCATGATCTTAAGGAAGAAAACCCACAGTGAACCAAAAATTATTCCCTCACAAATAAGATCACTTTGACTAAGTTACTTTCTTCCCCTTCAGAGGAGATTTAAGGTTTTTCTCTCTTCCTCTGCAATCTGGCTCCCTTTTGAAGTTAAAAGAAAGAAAGGTTCAGGGGCTTTTTTACTTAAGAAGAAAAAACAACCTTCTCCTCTTTGAAACTATTTTTTTTAGACAATTGCTGTGTCAAATTTTAACAAATATTCGCTAATTTGCACCTTGTTCAAAAGCAAAACAGTAGGTTTGATTTTTTTTTTATTATATTTTTTTTGTGTACTGAATGTTACTTTTCCTTTCTTTGTCTTGGTGGCAGAAGGGAGAGTCTTAAAGAAATCAAACTACCAGCTCCCTTCCAGATTTTCACAATTTGTTATATAATTTCTTAAAAGGAGCCATAAGGCCACTTGGAGGGAAAACAGAAATCTTCTAAAAAGAAGAAAGAAAATAGATTTTTTCACCCATCTTCTTGTAGATGAAGTAGATGAGACTAAAAGAGGCATTTCATTTGAAACATTGAATTTGAGCCCAAGAAAAAAAAGCTGACAAGGTGTCCCTGCTAGGAAATTCATTCTCAGCAAGCAGACAGAGGAAACCAAGAGACTTTCTTCAAGGACAAAGGGAAAGGAAGTTTGGAGAAATATGAACTCAATTTAAAACACCCATTTTTTTGTGGTTTTTTTTTTTTTTTTGTGGGTTTTTTCTGTGGGTTTTTGTGGGTTTTCTATTTGGGTTTTTTGTTTGTTTGTTTGTTTTTGTTGATTGTTTTGGTTTGGTTTGGTTTTGGTTTTTTGTGGGGGGGATGTTAAATTTGTTTTCCCAAGCTGTATGAGCGCAGGTGTGCGGGTTTGCTTTCCCCAGGAGCAGAGGTGGGCTCTGTGTGCTCCAGGGAGGGACGATGGCACAGCTCTGTGTGTGTGTCCCTGCCTCAGAGCCACCACAGGGCTGCAGTTCTGGATTTTGGGAAGCAGGGGAAGCTCTCACTGCTCTGCGTTGTTCCAGCAACAAGGAGCTCATCTGGGCAGCGTAGAGATTTCCCTGAGAGAGCACCCCAGCAGCAGAGCAGGGTGTCACAGGCACGGGGATCACCCCAAAACAGGGGGCAGAGGGGCTCAGCCAAACCCTTGGGCTTTGGGTGGGTTTGGGAGCAGCCCTGTCACACACAGCATGGGTATTTTGGAATTCTCCTCCAAGCATCCCTTGGGCAGAGGCTGCCCAGCCCTCCCACCTGCCCTGGGACCCAGGGGCACCTGCAGGCTCCTCATCCCCGAGTCTGCCTCCATCTGCTCCCTCCACAGACGCCTTCATCCCCCTGTGTGTCACAGGGGAGGCTGAGGAAGGTGAGGAAGGCTCCCAGCCTGTCCCTTCCCAGAGGAGCGGGTGCTGCTGCAGCTGCTGTGAGGAGCACGAGCGGCTCCCCCACAGCACCCCCAAACCACACTGACACCCCAAACCACACTGAGAGGACAATTCCACCCCTCCAGGATGGGATGGAGCTCCTCAATCCCCCAAACCACACAGACAGGACAATTCCACCCCTCCAGGATGGGATGGAGCTCCTCAATCCCCCAAACCACACTGAGAGGACAATTCCACCCCTCCAGGATGGGATGGAGCTCCTGATGCCCAGCCCAGCTCCTGCAGCCCCACAGGTGCAGAGCAGCCCCAGGGCTGAGCTGGGCCCCGCTCAGGGCTGGAGGGCTCTAGGGCAGCAAGGACACAAGGACACAGCCGGGGCTCACAGGGATAAAGGTGTTTTAAAGGTGTTTCTGGGCTGATTTCACACCCAGGAGCTGGGCAGGGGTAAAGGCTGAACGGCTCTGGGATGGAACCAGCAGCCCCTGGCTTGTTGTTGTTTGTGGGTTTTTGAGCACACACAGTGCGTGTGCTGTGGGAGTGTTTGCACAGCTCTAATCAGCTGAACAGTTTGTCTGTAGCCCAGCAAGAATGGTAAATTAACCCAGGATTCTGGTGCTGGAGACATTTTGTACTGAAAGGATGTGTTTGGTGGCAGACTCTCAGATTCCCTCCTGGATCACACATTTCCATCAAGGATGTTTTCTCTCCAATATAAAGCATGGGAAAACAAAACCAAACAGCCAAACACCCTTTCCAATAAAAATAAATGAGATAAAGCATCAAAACATGTCTGCCATTTGCTTACAGAAAAATATAAAGTCAAAGCCTTCACTAGCAGACTTTCAGGTCTTTTCAGCTCAAAACATCAGTTCATTTACAAGTTTCCTCCAATTTTTTATAGCGCTTCCAGATGAAAGCCAAACCAGCATTAATCCAAATGGAACTCCCCTTTTTCTCTTTCCATCTTTTCTCACTGAATTGTCCCTCTGGGACCGTCCCCATCAGTTCTCTCCTCTCCAGGGAGCTCTGCAGATCCCCTCAAGGATGCTCAGCCAAGACCAAGGAGTTTCCCTGGCTGTTCCTGCCTGCTGAACCCAGAGCCTGCAGGAGGCACCTGGAGTGCCCAGTCCTGGGGCCAGCCTGCCCTACCTGGCCAGGTGAGCCCCTGCTTCTCCCACTCAGGAAGATTTCCTGCATTTTTCCCAGCAAAATTTTCATTTTCAAGCTGCATCTCCTTGGTGGGAGCACAACACAGCAGCTGTGGAGCAGAGAACCAGCACCTGGTCAGTCCCTCATGGGTAACTTGAGAATGTCATACAAACGAAAAGTGTTCTGCATCAATGCAGCCTGGCCATGGTGCTATCGTGATAAAGATCGTGGGCCTGAGCTCCCACTGCACCAGGGAAGGGGTTTCAGCCACATCCTGCTTCGTTAGCAGCACCAGGCATTAAAGTGCCCTCCAAAGCTCTGCAGGTGTGAGGGGACAAGGACAGGTGAGCAGAGCATCCTTTCAGGGCAGTGTTGGGTTTGTTTCCCTCCACTGCAGACTTACAAGGATAAATGTGAGAGCTGGGCAAGAGCTCCTAATGTTTCCCCCCTGTGTTTCTTTCCCCCAGGAGCGGAGCTATTCCTCGCTATGCTTTAGACTCTTAAGATGTTCCTGCCTCGTTTTTCCCCTCCTGGCTGCTGCAGAGGCAGGAGCTGGGCTCGGGGAGCAGCCGAGCATCCCCAGCCCCAAAACGGGGAGCAGGATGGGGCTCACGGCTCCTGTCCCACAGAGAGCCGGCCTGCCTCCTCCCAGCAGCTGCAGCGGGAGGCTTTGAACCCAGAAATGAAAGGAGGAAGGGGAAGGATGCTCCCTCTCCTCCCCTGGCACATCCACACGCACACGCTCTCCTGCGGACTTCTCCCGTATCAAATGGCCGGGGCTTTTTGAAGTTACCATGGCAGTGGGAGCAGAGCAGCAGCACGGCTCGCACAGGGGGAGAGAGCAAAGGAAAAACGCGGCACGGGGAAGGGGAGGACAGAGAGGGGCCCGCAAGATCCTCTGATGTCTACAAGATGTGGTGCGGGAAAGGCTCTCCCACCGGAGAAATTAAAATAAGCAAGTAAATATCCAGCCATGAGAGGGCAGACAGAAAGTAAAGAACGGCGAGATCTAAGAGCGGAGCTGGGAAAAGGACGAAAGTGGAAGTAAAGCAGAGACAGAAATTCAGCTAATTAGAGAACAAGGTGTGCACGGAAAGAAAAGGAGATGTGGGTGAAGGAGGATTTGGCACCCAAACCTGGAACAAGGGTAATTTCAGGAGGCTAAAGAAGAACTGCCAGTGGCAGGTTGCTTGGGGACACCCAGTTCAAACACCGCCAGCAGTGTCAGGGTCCCCTCACCATACACCCAGGGCAGACCAGGGGCGTTCCACCTCTGGCTCTCCAAGGCCAGGCCCAGTCACCCCTCTGGGCTGGGTTTGCCTGCACTGAGCTCAGCACAAGGCTGGAGCTCAGGGGGGTTCTACACCAGGAAACCCCCACAGCCTGCTCAGCCCCTCTGCAGGGGCTCCCTGCAAAGCCAGGCTGACCCTCACGTTACCTATCACACCCTGCTCAGCCCCTCTGCATTATCTATCTATTATCTATCTACCAGCCCCTCTCACGTTACCTATCACACCCTGCTCAGCCCCTCTGCATTATCTATCTATTATCTATCTACCAGCCCCTCTCACGTTATCTGTCACACCCTGCTCAGCCCCTCTGCATTATCTATCTATTATCTATCTACCAGCCCCTCTCACGTTATCTGTCACACCCTGCTCAGCCCCTCTGCATTATCTATCTATTATCTATCTACCAGCCCCTCTCACGTTACCTATCACACCCTGCTCAGCCCCTCTGCATTATCTATCTATTATCTATCTACCAGCCCCTCTCACGTTATCTGTCACACCCTGCTGGTGCCCACGGGCTGTAGCAGGTAGGGACACGGTGGGTGCTCCAGAGAGCGGCACACAGACACAGCACAGGGTGGGAGCAGCAGGGACAGCCTTATCTGAGCCCAGCTGGGCTATCTCAGCTGCTGCTGGCTGCACACAGCCACGCTGCTCCGCTCTGCTTCCCCTCTGTGCCCGAGGATGCAGCTCCGGGTCAGAATCACTCACCAAGCCTTCCCCTGCACCTGATAACGTGAACCTGGGGCTCCAAGGAGCTCATGGCCAGCCCAGAAAACCCCTTGCACAGCTGGGGAAAGCACCACTGACCTGCCTTCCTGCCAAGGTTAGGTGTCTCCAACGTGCATCTAATCTAGCCCAGCAACACAGACCCAGCATTTCCCTCTTGGGCTATTCCACAGATTTCCTCACCACAAAGTCATTCAAAGCATCCCATTTTTTCTCAGCATGAGCCTCTACTCCCAGTAGAGCCATGCTAAATAATTCCTTTTTGCTTTGGAAGTTTAAAATCTTCATCTGTCATTTTGGCATTGTACCTTACTTAAAATGGTTGACATTTCTTCAATTCCAGGCTTACCTGGAGGCTGCTAAGCAGAAGACCAAGAGACTGGAAAACTTTGCAAAGCAAAAATCTCATAGAAGAGGAGAGTGGGATGAAAACAGCATCCCACGCATACTTAAGTACCAGCACCCAGAGTGAGCAGGATTATCATTGCCTGGCCTGAAACAAATGGTTCCACTTTTGCTGCTGCTAATACCATTAAATATCCAAGAGAGCGAATGTCACTGATTAGAAAATAGCACGGAGCGTTTGGAAGCGCTAATCAACTTCACAGAAATGTTAACTTTCAGACCTAAAACAGCCCTGCCAGTGTCCCTGTGAAGTTATTTCGGGTGAGGCTCTGCAGACCAGAGCTGTCCCTTCGCATTAGGCTCCATCCCTGAGCAGCACACTGAACCCTTAATGCCTCTCCATTACACGACAAGCAAAGCAACTTATTGGTGCTCTTTATGGTAATGCCCCAATATTTTTCATATTTATGATATCTAATTACATTTGCTCCTGATGGTGATGTAATGTTTAGGTATGGAAGATTGAGAAGACCGCTCTAATGTTAATATATTTACATTATTAAAAAGTCATACATTACATAGGCAGTGTGCTGTACAGGGCTGGATTTCTAGATGAGCTCTCAAGGCAAATCCATTATCTTCTCCCTCCTCCTGTCCCCTGCACAGATTCTGATAACTGGCAGTGTTTAAAGTGACTGCAGCTGGTATCGTGGTGCCAAAAGGGAAAAGGTATCTCACACATGCATGAAATTAAATAGGCCCAGGGGTCTCAGAGGACCACACTGCCTTACCAGGCACAGGAATTCAAGGCATTAGCTGAGAAGATCAGCATTGCAAAAATGGTGCAAACAGAACCCTCCGGAGGGCTGGGGAAAGGCAGGCTCCCTGTGCAGTGCCATCAGAGGCACTTTCTGTGGATCAGCTGCGAGAGAAGTCTCCTCAAGACCCTCTGGTTTTAATCTGCCTTTTCTCTTTGGCCAGGGAGTGCTGCATGTCTGATGATCATCAGCTGCACATCTTATTGCCCTGTTCAGGTGAGGAGCAATGATGTATTCATAGGAGAGGCTGAGCTGCTCTGCTCCCTGAGGATCACCTTGTGGAGGGACACGTTCCCTTTGGGGCTGCCTCCCCCTCAAATGCTCCCTCACCCATCGCGTCTTCGGAAGTTCACCAAGGAAAGCCAGGACCCAGGCTGGTGCCTCATACATTTTTTAGACACACCTCAAGGAGCTAACTCAGGGCTAAAATGTGTTATTCGGTATTGCGTGTCTGGTTGAGTCAGGAAAGATGTCAACTGCAAATGAAAACTGGGGGGGGACGGGAGGCAGAACTGAGGGCAGCCTTTCGCCAGGGAATATTCACCAACCCAGCAGGTGCTGAGCATCTTCATCCTCTGCTGTGACCTCTGAGAGTTGAGCTGGAGCCACATCTCCTCTAAATCCAGCAGTTCAAACACTGGCTCCACAGCAGAGCCTCTAAAGAGCCCTTCTCTCACAGGGAAAATGGGTGAGAAACACGAGGGGACACAAAGGGACACAAAGGGACACAAAGGTGTCCAGCAGCACCAGTGCTGCAGGAGACACCAGCCTGTGCGGGGCTCATTTACAAATTCCCAATAAATGAAAAATGGGTTTTTAATGAACAGCACCTGCAGCAGTGGTCTCAAGGCTCCAGTGGTTGACACAGAGAAAGGACAAGTCTGGGGCACACAAGCCCTGCTAATAGACACGAGATAACAAAGCAAAATAATAAAAAACAACACAAATAGTTTCAGAATCTGCACCAGCCACAGCAAGTCTACCTGACCTCCCATGAGCTGCTTCTGAACTGCAGTTTGTGCAGTCAGTCACACATGAGGAACCTGCGCAGGGCACATGCACTGTGACAGACCCTGGGTGCCACCTGGAAGGACACTGGTTAACCCTGGTTAACCCTGGCCAGGTTAACAGCACAGCGAGGACAAGGGGAGGGTTAACTCCTCACTGCTCCAGCACCTCCCCATTGCAGGGATGGCCATTCCGTACCAGGTGCTCAGACCTTTAAAAGGAAAACACACAAAACTGGGTCTCCCTGGCTATTTCTACTGCTTTGGATGGAATTAGTGTCTCCTCAGAGTGATGTGTGCTTGCACTGAGGGATTGGAAATGGCTCCTGAGTCAGTAACAGTGCTGGGGAGGAGGGGGCTGCCTGCAAGTCAGAACTCATCTGCATTGACAGAGGAGTTGGAAGGCAGCTTCTGTGATTTCCACCCAAATTAAGCCCAGCACAAAGGAGGATTCTCAACCTCTTCCTTTAATGAGCACAGAGCTATAAGGACAATTACTCTGAATGAAATAAAATTAATTAACACACACATTTGGGGACTAAAAATGCTTATTATCTAATGTGCATGAATTTGACCTAGCTTAAAATTAATGACAGAGCCAGGATGTACGTGGCATCCAGGTTACATGAAACTGCAATAAACATGGTGCAAAGAGAGATGCTGCTGATCCTGTTAATATCAGCACTGTGAGAGCTCAGAAGAGCGGATGAAAGCATGTGCTATACATAATTTTCATAGAAATTTGCTTCAGTTGAGCTTGTACTTTACATGTGTTTTAACAACTGAACTTGCTGGCAGGAGTGAGCTTGGCAAAGTGATTATTAGGTAATACTTCTATGAATATTCTCAGGAGCTGGAATTCTCCTTTGGAAAAGGCTTGCACAATGCAGCACTCTGCTTTCCGGGATGCCAGCAGCACTCTCCTAATTGATGGAGTTTGTGGTTGCCTGCATCCTGGCCTTTCAGCCTGCTTTAAATGCTTGATCAGGAATTTTTATTCTTGGAGGATTCTCTCAAGGAGAAGCATCCATCCAACCTGAGAACATAAGTACACCATGTGGCCTGCTGATCCAATTAGACTGACCAATGCCCTTAAACTCTAGCATCCAGAAATATGCAATTAATTAATCACTTACATGCAGACAACAGGCCACAACTTATTCGTGCAACTTATCTAGCAAGAAATAACTGAATTATGAGGACATTCAAGAACATCATAAATTGTTCGTGGATTACAGCAAGGCAAAGTTGATTAAATAACTCATCCAAATTACTTGGGCCATTTTATGTATGACAGAATAATTTTTGTGTATAAGAACTTCTTGGATGATGTTAAAGGGCAATTCTATCTGGATGGTGGCTGTGAAATCACATTTGGCATCTTGAGAACTCCAGCTCAGCACGCTTCTCTCATTCAAAAAAAATGTGGAAACATGTAGTTTTACTCACTGGTCCAAAAAATGAGCTTAATGGAAGCAAGGCACCTCGGGCCTGCCTGTGCTGCCTGATAATACAAAGCAAAGCCCTGAGCAGAGCAGAGCTCCCAGCCACACTCACCGGAACCCCTCAGGCCTGCAACTGGAGAGTGGCACCAAAAGGCACCCAAGGATGTACAAAAGATAGAATAAACCCTGCCATGGCTGTGTTGGGGACAGAGGGAGGTCTGTGCCCAGTTTTAGCCCCCTTTCCCCAGCCAAGGCGAGCTCCTCCGGCATCCCAGCGCCCCCGGCCCGGGGGAGGGAGGAGAATTGGATGCACATGGTCCAACGGGATTTGCACCAGGGATGGCTGGAGCTTGGCATCCTCCTGAATCCAGCTGTCTCCTACACACACAGATCCAAACAGGGACAACAAAACCTTCCCTGCTGAAAGGAGCACAACAAAACCTTCCCTGCTTGTGTGCCCGTGTCCGCAAGAACCCGGGCCTGGAACAGAAGGGAGATGCAGAAAGGATAAAGTGCAGAGCTGACCCCCATCCCTGGGCAGACACAGCTGTCTAGAGCACTCTTGGTTGCAGGTTTCTCAGGGCTGGCAGTGCCAAGGGATGGGGAAAGGATGGCAAGCTCCTCTCACTCCTTACATGCCAGCTCCTGACTGTCCCTGGCCCCGTAGGGGTTGGGATTTGCCAGGGTGGCTGGGCCGTCTGCAAACCCCAAATGCACCAGGGCTGTGGGGGGAAAGATTAATGGAGGAAAAGCCTTTCCCCATGGCTGTGATGGGTTGAGGCAGCTCTAGGGACACCAGGGCTGTCCCCACAGCACCAGGGACAGGCAGTGAAAGCACAATGAAGGCACGCCATCCCTCAGTCACAAGGCAATGGGTAAGAGTTTTCCGAACCAAGCGCAGGCTTTTGTATGTAACCCCATTTTCCTACAGTGAAATCTCCCGTGTATAACTCCCATGTAATTCCTTATTCAATGCTTCTATAATCCTATTTTTCTTCTGGGGAGATTTCCTCCACTTGGTCTGCCCCCAGATCCTCACCAGGATAGAGGCTGGGTTTGTTCCTGAGGGAGAGCACTATCAGCTCTCCTCCCAGTGCTCTGAAGCAGTCTCTCAGCCCTGCAGAGGCAGGACCCTTTCCTACTCGTGCTATTAGCATTCCCTACTACTTGCATGTTATTTTTCTTTTTCCTCTTCATTCTCTTTTTTTTTTTTTTTTTTTTTTACTTCTGCAGTGAATTCTGCTTCAACACCCACATGTCTGCTATTGAAGCCAATCAGCAGGATTGACTCAGGTAAGTTCTTTTATTAGGTACTGATTTCTTTGTGTCTGATGTCTTTATCCAGACTCCTTTGAAAATCCCATTTTGGCTGAGCATATTGAAGCAAATGCCTCTCTCACTCTCTTTCATTAGCAATTTTAGGGCAGCTCTGGCAGGTTTTTCACTCCTCTCTCTTGAACTCAGAGAAAAAAATAAAAAATCTGCAGTAGTTTTATCTCTTTTCACTGTCTCCCGAGGATGTCCTGCCAACACTCCCCCACCCCCAAAATTGGACAGGAAAATGTAGGTCTTGGGTAGTCTGACGGGCTGAGATTTGGAAGCAGCAACACTTCACGACACTGGCTTTCTAATTTCCTCAGACTAGAATTAGTTCTGCCACCAACATTTTGCCCAGGGCCCCCAAGCCCAGGAGTGCTCACAGTGTGTGTCTCTCTCACATATTATCATGCTCCAATGAGGATGTTCCTAGCAGAGCTCTAACGTGTCTGGCACGGATTCATGCTATATCTAGGTTTTGACATTGGGCCTGCTCCTATAGAAGACAATGTCAAAATTCCCTGTGAGTGTTCAAGCACAAGGATCAGGCCCACTTCCCTGATTTATGCAAGTTATTTTTATATGATAGTGAATTGGATGCAGTATTATAAAGTCTGGAATTAATCTGCATTCTAATATATTATAAAAACCAGCAAAAAAAATAAATCCCAAATTAACATCCTCCTTAACCTTTATTTTTATCAAGTGTACTAAATCAACTGAAGAATAATTGCTCTGAGGACTATGCCAAATGAGTGCACATTTAGTTTACATATTCCCTAACGTAATATGAATTGATGAACTTTCTGAGATACACATGATATAAATGATCACCATGCACCATTCTTAATTTCTTTCAATTGTCTCTGCGAAAACACTTTGCTCCTAGAATGAAAAGCGAGTCACGTGCATTCCGGCCCCACAGGAGAGAGGGAAACACACTTGTAAGAATTTGCCCTTTTGGCAAGAAGTGGAGCTTTTCTAAAGGAAAAGGTCAAAACCCTGCTGCGCAGCCACTGGCTGGGACTTGGATTGCTGCACTAAGATTGAATTCCAGCCCCTCTCAGGTGTGGACAGGAGCCATCTGAGCTGGGCCCACCATGCCATGGTGGTCCTTCCTCCACCTCGTGGGTACCCCAGCTCAGCTCCCAGCCCAGGAGTCTCAAAGAGCAGTCTCAAAAGAGAGGAGGAGGAGTGGCTGCTGCTCCTTGTGCACCCCAGGTCAGCTCCAGCCAAGGGCTCTCACACCCAGCTGGAAGGGTGAGCCACAGCCTCACCATGAGGAAGGACAAACACTGAGCCACTGATGTCCCTCTGTGCCTGTCCTGGCACCCAGCTCCCTCTGGCCACCTCCATGAGCATGGAAACACCTCAGTGACCCTCTCTGCTTCTCCTGCTGGCCACTGGCCACCTCCATGAGCATGGAAACACCTCAGTGACCCTCTCTACTCTCCTGTTGACCACTGGCCACCTCCATGAGCAGGAAAACCTCCCAGTGGCCCTCCCTGCTTCTCCCTCTGGCCACCTCCATGAGCATGGGAACCTCTCAATGACCCTCTCTGCTTCTCCCGCTGACCACTGGCAGAGATGCTCTGTGGCAGCATTCACTACCACATGCAATCACCAGATGTTTTCCATACCCTCTGAGTCTCCCAACCTTGTACGACCTTGGGCACATCTTCCCTGGTCTTCAGTTTGCCATCTGTTAACTGGGGCATGATAATGTGCTACAGGTTTCAGAGCCAAATGGGATAAGCAATCATCTGAGTTGGAGTGCTGTGTAATAGAGGCCACTGGACTTCCCCGAATTCTCTTTTCCATCAAAGCAAAGCTCTCGGAAAATGTATCCTGCTTTGATTTGCTCATAGCCAGACTCTGAGGATGCAAAGGAAATGTGATAAACGGTGCCAACGTTAATTACCATCACAGACAGATATGTCTGTGTTCATCTCCCTGGGCGGACTCCTGCATTTGCTGAGCACAAGTGGCCAACAGAAAGGTTTGCTGCTCAGATAGCTCAGACCACGACCAAAGCACCTTTCCTTTCCTGCTGTGGCACTGAACTGTGCTAATAACACACTCCAATAGTAATATTTATCAAATGTTCCAGTGCCTGCCTTCAGCCATATGGTTCCTCCTGATCTTGCCAAGGTGCCCTCAGTGGGTTTGGCACCAGGGAAGGGATGCCAGCGCTGAGCTCCTGCCCTTCCCTGTGCTCTGCTCCATCCCCATGGCACCAAGGGGGCCCCATCTCCATTAACCTTGATGGGCTCTCCTGCAGTGCCAATAACAGCACTGGGGGGATCACACAGCCTGTGCCCAGGGAGAAACTTCTCTTTCCTGACACCTGTGAGCAATCTGGAGCCATTAGCCATCTCACTCCAATACTAATGATGCTCCCTTCAGTCATTATCACTTATTTTTTTTGTAAAACCCTCGGTAAAGCTGAATCTAACAGGTCATTAAAAGCCCAGGGAAGCCCTGACTGACTTGATCCCAGTTGTTCCTTATGTCTGACAAGATTTTCCCTATTGAGCATTTGACTTGCGTTTTATGTTGCCTCATTAAACTGTGCTAGACTTTAATCAAGGTCAAATAGGGGCAAATCTGCCTTTCCAGAATCCAAACATCTCGCACCTAGGTGCTGATCTGCAGCTTGCCTTGCTGCACGGGCTCTCCCCGAGGATGGAGCCCAGTGGATTTCCTTAACGTGGGGCACGACCTGCGCCCCACAGGGCCCCTGGAAAAACCAGGACACGTGCTTGCTTATCCCTCATTAAAGCCTCACTCAAATCCCACCCCAAAGCCTGGACAAGGAATCAGCGAAGGAAGAACGCTGTGTCACAGCATGAATAAAACATATTCTAATTTTATCAACACCTAGACTCCCGCTCTTTAAAATCCTGAGGTTTTTTTTTTTTCCTTTATAAGGTATATGATGAACAGCCGATTACATTTTTGATGTCTTTTAATGATCATAATTAAGTATGATCCATCATTGTAATTCCACCACTAAATCAAGGTAGATCACCATAACAGTCATGATAAATCACGCTCTTTGCACAACTCCTCCTGAGGATGAACCGGAAAATGAAGTTAGAGGACTCCAGACCCTCTCTGCTCCACCAGCAGGACCCAGAGCAGCAAGTGCATCCCTGTGGCACTGGGATGGGATGATGGAAAACACTCAGATTCCCTGGGATCCATGGGCTGCAGGGCTCTGTGCCCCAGCCCTGCTCTCCCACATCTCTTGGTCATCCCTTCTGCTCATTTTCCCTCCTGAAAGTCCAGGGTCAGTGTTTCTTGTTTAAAGGAAGGTGGCATCTACAGAAAAGAGCTCCTTGGGATATTCCCTGGGCAAAGCCTTTTGTTGAATAGGGGACTGCTTTCAAATAGGAATAAATACACAGTCCCACCAGCCATGGCTAAAGCCAAAGTGCTCACCACAGGAGGTCAGCTATGACCCCTTAGCCCTGCCCATATTTATCAACACTCCAATTTACCCTCTAAGGAAGCTTACACTGGGACCATTATGCCTTCCACATCCCTTCGGGTGTCTCATCATATGTTCCTTAACAGCAAAAATCTTGATAGAACGAACAAAGCTAATTTCCCTTGGCCAAATTCAAGCTTGAGGGTCTGCACGAAAGCCTTTTCCAGACTTTTGTCTGCATTTTCAGTTCTGTTAGACACTGTTCTGCAGTGTTACATGCCACAGATGGCTGCCTACCCAAGAAGTGTGATAAGAGCTCCTGGGAGTATAAAAAGCAAAAATCTTATGTAAGTTTCTCAGCCCAAAAGTTGAGCAAATAAGTGCTAAAGTATCTTGTTGACTGCTCTAGAAGTCTCTGGAGGAAAAATAAATAGTGGCACTAATATAGAATATTGATTTTTCCATGTAGTTTTGTGTGATGGAGCATGCTACAAGTTCAGCAACCCAAGCTCTTAACAACTCATATAAGAGATGTACAGTACTCATCATCCAACAAACGGGGAAGCTGAGTTTTGTAGGTGTCAAATGTTGTTGTACAGGATGCCAGAAACCAACTTTTTCCAGGCACTAGGTATGGATTCCTTCTAAAGAGCACAAGGAGAACAGAACAAGGTCCCTGGAGAGGACAGTAAAATGGTAAATTTCCCTCATCAGAGTCCAAATGAAAAGTACAGTAAAGGCCATACATCACAGTGAGATTCCCCACTCTCCTGCAAGCTAGCAGAGGGCTCCCATCACTCTCAGGCTCCTTTCTCACATTTATTTTAATCAAGTTTCTGTCATTTTCAGGTCCGGGTGCAGCATGATCAGCTCGACCTGCCTTTGGCTCTGTGTCAGGGATGTCACATTATCCATCCCTGTTGCACTGGCACTGCTGGATAGCCAGGAAGGTCATTTCATCTCTGATAATTCCCCCAAAGGGTATATGAAGCTAGAATGATTACAGAGTCATATACCTTCTTGCAGAATACCTCATCTTTGTTCCTAGATTATTTAAATGATAAATGGAAATTGGCCAGGGAAAATCACTTAGAAATGAATCGTGGTCATAAGCCATAGGAAACATGTTCAGTTTCCAGAAAGACAAAATAAAAAATCATCAAAGCTTATTGTCTTTACTAGATACAGCCTAAAAGCAGATGTGTAAAGTATTGTAGATTTCATAGCACATACTCTAACAGCACGAGGCAGAGTTCTGCTTTTATGGGGGTATATCAGCACACGAATGGCCCAATAATCTGAAATAACCTGTCCAAACCTGGAGCTGGTATCTGATGATCTAGAGAGAAGGCATGTGTACAGCCAGGCTCTGTAAGCCAGAGGCACTCACATGCTAATCCTAGACTGTGCCAAGCTAAGAGGAAGCAGAGATGCTCCTACATAGCTGAAAAAAATAACCTGAGAGCTTAGATCTGAGCTCTTTCCAACCGAGGATGACAATACGGTAATTCTAAAAATGTATCATAATTTTTCTTCCCTCTGTCATCTAAAGTTTTGCTTTTGCTGCTGCTTTTGTTCCCATGCTTTGAAATACAAGTAAATACCTCTCACAACCATCCCTCAGTGCAATCAGCTGGGAGAAGGCAGCATGGGGATGCCAGTGAGGATGGCAGGTTCACCCCTCACCAGGCAGCCTTGGGCTACCCAGCCCAGCCCAGCTGTCCCAGGCCTCCTGACTGCAAAATATAAAATTGCAATAATACTGCCGTGCCTCTCTGATGCCTAATTACTGGCAGGGAAGGTCTGTGCCCTGTCAGAATGCCAGTGCCTCGTTGCTGATAAGGGAGCAGATGACAGCAGGCAGGTTGTGGCCGTGCTCCATGGACGCGCTGCTCCTGCCCACTCCAGCCCCTGGCTAACGTTTATAATGTTTAAATCATAAGGTCTTTAATGCAGAGGCACTCCTTGCTCAGGATCAATCAGCACGGAGTGGGATCCTGGCTTGTGGGAGTACAAACATTACCCATGTAAGCGCTCCCTGCTCAGCGGCACGGCTTGGGTTTGTGGGCTTGTACTGAAATCCACCTGCTTTTCCCCCTGCTCTGGGCTTCCTTTTATTGACAGCTTAATCACCTTTGTGTCTGCTGCTTATCTTGGAGGATTTGCTATGAATTGCATGCGCTTGCTTCCACTGTGACAATATCTGCTTTGCTAATTAACCGCCTGCTGGACACGGTTACAAGCCACAATAAATATTTTCTGTCCAAGGGAGTAATCAGGATGCTGCCACCTGACCTGAGGGAGTTTTCACATCCTTTGATTTTGGGGTGGGTTTTTTTTCCCCTTTCTTTTTTATTTTGGTCTTAAAACTCTCTGAGGTGTCTCACTGCAAATGCAAACAGATGTTTCACACCCTGACTCAATGACCCATTCTACAAACCTAAAACATTAAAACTTCAGGCACGGGTGTTTCTATCAAATGAAAAGTCCATATACTCCTTTCAGCCTGGTACAAAGGATGAAAAAACAAAGGTTAGCCCAGGGAAGCTTAAGTCTCCAAAAACCATCAAATCCTTGGAGACTACCAACAATATTGGTAATTACTGCTCAAAGCAAAGCTGAGTTGGCATGGAGACCACCAAGAGCTGGGTCTTTAAGAGATCAGCTCCTATTCAACACATATATTAAGTGCTGTATTAAGCACCTACTGAACCCCAGAAAAAATATAATCACAGAATTATTTCTAAATGGACTTTTTAGTTTTTCATGTCAAAAAAAGGGGGCCATGAATAGAAAGGGCAAAAATCAGCGTGGAGAAACATTTACCTCAGCCTCGCTAGGTACCATTAATCACCCTTTCTGGAAAGCCTGGTACAAAAGCCATTAAAATTTAAGACAGGAAAATCACTGCCATTCCTGCAGCTACAGCTATTGCTGCTGCTACTACTCTTAATTAAGGTCTGAGAGCAGTTAAACATTTAAATATGATAAGGCTTAGAGGTGAGCTGACTTGCCAAATGGGGAAAGAAAACATTGTCAAACAGAATCAGGGAGAGGAGCCCAGGCAGGAGAATGAGAGGGACAGAGAAATGCAGGATGCACTGCCAAGTGCCTGCTCTGAGAGCAGAGGTTCCTTCTGAGGAGAAGCCAAAGCCAGCGTGGTCTCAGGCACTAAATTGAGCACAAATGCTGATTCTGAGGAGGCTGCTCTGCTCAGGGACCCTAAGACATGACTTAGAGGAGGTGTTTGTGTTTTTGGAGGGCCACCTAACACAAGAAGGCAGGGAGATGCTGAACACAGCCCCGAGCATCCTTCCCTGGAGAAAAGCCCAGGTCAAGAGCCAACACAAAGTGAAGGATCAGAGCCACAGCCAGATGAATCACATTCCCAGCTGCAGAAAGCCTGTCCTGGCAGACCTCTGGGTGATGGAGGGGGTTTGCAGCCTTGCTGAGCACAAACCACTCGACATAACTTGTGCTCAGAAGCGGCTCTGGGCATTTCCCGTGAAGTTATTGTCGTATTGTATAATCCACATTTGCTTTATGATGACACAGTGTCTTCCCTGCTGGATATTTTACTTTTCAAGCAGCAAGACAATAAACTACAGTCCCTGACAAGAAATGTTTTCATTGCCATTGTTTTAGAAACACATGTTTTCCCATTCACTATCAGCACCACCTAAATCAAAAGAGGTGACTTTCACAATAAATCAGATAAGAATGGCTCAAAAACTGATATCTGCCAGCTTGTTTTCTGCCTTAATGGTGCTCCTGAGGCAGGCTGGGATGTGTTCTCCCCGACAGCCCAGGGAGAGGTGTGAGGAGGATGCAGGGCACAGACACAGGCACTGGCTGTGGCACCACAGCGGTGCCCCGGCTGCCGTGGGTGAGCTCTGAGCACCTCTCACACCGTGATGGATGGCACTGCAGAAAGTGCAGCACTGTGGGAAGCATGCAGGGAAATACAGGAGCCATTAACCATTTCTCAGCCCCAAAATGAGGGGCTGAACAGCTCTTTGAAAGTCATTGCCAGCCCACAGTACAAGAACAGCACTGGCGAGTGCCTTAGGGATCAGGACGGACTTTGGCTGCCAAAATGAGGATGCAGATGCTGAATAAAATCCAGTGCTGTGGTTTTGATGATCACAATTCATGGCTTAGGGTTCCCCTCTCTTCCCCTGCAGTATCCTGGGCCACAGAGGATAAACACAAACAACCAACAGGATGATCTTTGAGCACCTAAGCAGATGTTTGCCCAGCTGGGGATACGCGCAGGTTGTGTCAGCAGCTGCGAGCTGCACTGCACACTTGCACTCTGCATGCAGGGATGAACAATAACCCTGCAATATCGCTGCTCTTGGATGTTGGAGAGGTTTCTGGAGGATGAAAGAAGGGTAAATGGAGGAGCTGTGCACTGCAATTCCTCATCTCAGCCTGCCTCAGCTGGTGAAGCACCACGCTGAAGTGAGGCATTAGCAAAGATGCCTGAGAGGAGCAGGTGGGTGGTGATTAGAGTTATTTCTTCTCTTGCCCTGGGTGAATCTTTTCTGTGCTAAAAGAATGTTTCTCTCACACAGGCAGATAACTTATTCTCTCCATTGTCCTCGTTTTCCTCCACAGACAGTGGGTGCAGTTTCTGTGCCCACGGCAAGGACATTCCTTGCCCTCGTGTGGTCACTCCCTTTCCCTCAGACCCTCACTGCTCATGAGGCACCTTCCTCAGACACAGCTTCCCCTTGGAGCCCTCACCACCTCACACCCACAGCTTGTCTGAATTTTTAGAAGCTGTGCATCATGTCCCTTGCATTCTGTATTCATTTACATCACCAGGGCTCTTGTCTGCCCTCTCATTATCTCAGACCCCATTAACATGACATCCTCCAGGATCCTGAGGCACTAGAGCTCACGGTGAGTATTGCTGCCAAACCTGCTCCTTCCCTGACCCCATCACCCTCTGTGCAGCTTTCCCAGAGCCCTGGTCCCTGTGGCATCACACAGAATCTGTGTCCTTGCATCCTTCCACAACTAACCACCACTGCCAGTGCCACCATTTCACCCTGATGGTGCAAACCTCTGCTGTTCTACTGCCTGGCAAACCTTTTCTTCCTCTTCTGACCCTTCAGGATAACACAGAGTCTGTAAACATTCACCTTTGCTGTTCTCCTCAAACATTCCTTAGGATGCCAGTTTGTGCTATAGAAATGCAGACACCAATTACACTGTTCATGTGTGCAAACAGCATTTTAAAGGATGTCTTGCATGTCCAGACTGTGGTCTCATTATCTTCCATTTTTCCACCTCAATGTCTGCATTTCTGTTTGTCTTGTCTCTTAAATGAAAAGTTGTGTAAGGTGGAGACAAACTCTTTGTAGAGAAACTTGTACACCATGATCCTGCTCCAGACTACAGAATCTGTGCTAGATGCTGCAGGAATAACAGGGAAACCTCTCCTTTCCCTTGGCAATTTCCCAGTGCATTGCAGGGCTGGAGTCTCCCTCAGATGTTTTCTGCTGGTTTCTCCTCCTCTTCCACCCTTGCCTGCTCCTTGCCTAGTGCCCACTGTCCAGTACAAACTCCTTCCCTTCCCAGTTTCCACCCGTCCCCACATTTTTGTCTCCCTGTGGAGGTTTTGTCCCTCAGCCTTTCCACACGCAATCCCCTTCCTTCCATCACTCAGGGACACCCAAACCCCACTTTTGTTGTGCCATCTCTGGTCTCTAGTTCTGCTCTCCCTGCTGCATCCCTGCCTCCCTGGGCTCTCCTGCCTCCCTGCTCAGTCTTTGCACTGATAATCCACATTGCACTGCTCCCTGCTCATATCTTGAAACACAGGCACATCTCTCACAGATGGAAATAAAAATATATGAAAAGAGGAATGAGAGATAAGACAAGGCCCATTGCCTGTCTCATCCAGCACACTTCCACTGGCACCAGCTGTTCCAGACAAGAGTATTAAAATCCCCTGAGCAGCCTCAGGATTCAAACTCCCCCAACAGGAACATTCAACTGTAATCCCTAATAGTTACAGATCATTTTGTGTCTTAAGGCACAAGTTTTATGTGTCTGTATTAAAACATTATAATTCAAGACATGGATATCTCATAACCCAGATGTGGGAAGCAAGGCAGGACTTGCTGCTTTTCCAAACCACGACTCAGTGCCAGGAGGGGGACCAGGACCTGTCCTGCTCCTGCCCTGCTCTGATGGGGCACAGAGGGAAGGTGCTGGGGGACAAAGCGGCATTCTGGCGGCTTTGTTCAGGTCACAGGACATGGTGTCCCAGACAGAATGTGCCCAGCACAGGAAGGACACAGCCCTGCTGGAATGAGTCCCACAGAGATGCTCAGGGGGCTCAGCCCCGGGAGGAGAAGGCTCTGGGGAGAGCTGGGAGCCCCTTGCAGGGCCTGAGGGAGCTCTCAGAGAGCTGAGAGGGCTTTGGACAGGGGAATGGAGTGACAGGACAGGGGCAATGACTTCAGGCTGAAAGAGGGAGGGTTTAGGCATTAGATTCCTAATTAGATATAAGGGAGAAAATCTCCGTGGTGAGGATGGAGAGGCTGGGGCACAGGGGGCTCAGAGAAGCTGTGGATGTTGTGGATGCCCCATCCCTGGAGAGGCTCAGGGCCGGGCTGGATGCTCTGAGCAGCATCCTATGGATTCCCCATCCCTGGAGAGGCTCAGGGCTGGGCTGGATGCTCTGGGCAGCCTGGGATGGTGAAGGTGTCCCTGCCCAAGGCAGGGGGTTTGCAGTGGTTCATCTCTCAGATCCCTCCCAAACCATTCTGTGATTCTGTACCCTAACCCAGGCATCCCTGCTATGTGCAAAAGGACACAAGAACTTCCACAACCTCACCTGGAACCCTGCTATGTGCAAAACAATCCAAGAACTTCCACAGCTTCACCTGGAACCCTGCTATGTGCAAAAGGACACAAGAACTTCCACAACCTCACCTGGAACCCTGCTATGTGCAAAAGGACACAAGAACTTCCACAGCTTCACCTGGAACCCTGCTATGTGCAAAAGGACACAAGAACTTCCACAACCTCACCTGGAACCCTGCTATGTGCAAAAGGACACAAGAACTTCCACAACCTCACCTGGAACCCTGCTATGTGCAAAACAATCCAAGAACTTCCACAACCTCACCTGGAACCCTGCTATGTGCAAAAGGACACAAGAACTTCCACAACCTCACCTGGAACCCTGCTATGTGCAAAACAATCCAAGAACTTCCACAGCTTCACCTGGAGCCCTGCTATGTGCAAAAGGACACAAGAGCCTCCACAAATTCTGGGTTTTGCCAAAGCCCTGTGCCAAGCTGCACCATCCCCTGGCAGCATTTGCCATCCCTAAGAGCTGGTTCCTCCCAGCCAGGCCATGCAGCATCCACAAGGATCCCACACTGCCAGCAGGGTCTGTGCTCTAATTCAGGTTGTGATTCTGGCCTGAGCTCTCAGGCTGCAGCAAGCTCCAGCCCATGCCTTACAGACCTCATTAACAAAAAAAGAAAATAAAAAAAAGAGCCAACCTTTGCACAGTTCTAATTTTCATTTCAACACCTCCAGGCTTACTAGAAAGCTGTGTTTGTACCGGCAGAGACCTTAATTTGTATACAGCAACAAAACAAAAATTCCAAATTAAACATATGAATTCAATTGCCGAAAACCACCCTTTTACCGAGGGTTCAAATGTAATGACACAATCATTTAGAACAGCCCCGTGTGGGTGTGTGCCTCCTGAGAGCCGTCAGAGGAAAATAAACCACATTAAAATACAATTCCTCCAGCAGCTTCTGAGATGCAATCAAACATTCCAGCGGGGATTTTTCACAAGACAGGGTTCTAGCTCAATAAAATCCATAGGTGGGGGGGTCCCAAACAGCTCGTGTGCAATTTTTATTCATATCTAAAGGTGGAAATTATCTTTATGTATGGCCGTGTGCACACAGAATCCTCACCATCAGAATTGCTGAGTGCATCATGCTTGGATCCTTGAGCTTGTAGAGCCTGTGTAAAACCAGAAATTGAGGATGTGGGGCAAAGATTGAGGCACAGGCACTGATGCCACCTTTGTACCTTATCTAGCTGCTCTGGTACCCATGGGGAGCATCAAAACCTGATTATTTCCCCGTGGGGAGGGAATCAGGGGGATGCAGCTGATGGAACCCATGGGAGCCCTCAAAGTGCTGCTGGGACCAAGGGGCCACGGTGCAAAAACCAAAACTTCCCTTGAAATAACAACTGTTCCATAGAAACAAAGCTAAAAAGGGGAATAAATAGCCAGAGAAGGTTATTTGCACTGCCCGGCATATTTCTGTTTGAAATGGGAAATGCTCTGCTTTGGTCTGCAGCTTCTGAGCCTGTTCAAGTGGAAACAATAAATAAAGAGCACAGATGTGGACATAGCTGTGAAAGGGCTCCCATCCAAGCAGCCGTTACCTGGGCTGGGATTCCCTACCCCCAGGAAAGAGGCACCTAAGGAGGCTGTAAAATCAGGAATGTCACGCAGGAAAAATGAAGAGGACAATTATTCACTGTTTCTCACAACACAAGAAACAGGAGACATCGCTGTCTGGAGATGATTTGCAGCTGATTGAGCAGAAACTGAGGAAAGCCCTTTGTCCCATGCTGCAGTGCTGAGCTAAAGCCCAGCAGGCCCCCAGATGACACAGGGCTGATGGTCACTGATGTCCAAGGGATACAAGGCCTTTTTATATCAAACAGAAACATACCAGGGAAGATTCCCTGGGCACACGTGGGTGTGGGCATAGCCAAGCCTCCAGAAGACAGGACATGCATGACAGCCCCTCCACAAAGCCCAGCACCCCCAGCAAATCCCATTTATTCACAGCTCATTCAGTGCGGGGACCTTGGAGGTGCTGTGTGAAATCCTGATCTCTGCTCCTGGTCTCTGCAGTCCCTGGGTGAGATCAGAGGCAATGCCTCCCACCCCACACTCCTGCAGGCTCTGACCAGCCTGCTCCAGCGGCGTTTGCATCGATCAGACTAACGGAGAGGAAAGTATTAGTGGGATTATGCTCTGAAAACAAATCCTAAATACCCATCACATTCAGTATCTTGTGGCTTATCCAGTGAGAAGTGCAGCACAGATCTGGGAGAGCCTGGGTGTGTTCCCAGAACATCTCGGTGCGTTTTGCAATCGGATGCGCGCTCGCCAGCACACATGACTCAGTCCCAGGGCCTTGGGAAGCATGAAGCAGAAAAACATCCATAAAGCATTAGATCACAATCCCAGCGACAGCACTGCCGATTACTAAGGGGGCACAGAAAAGGCTCATATTAAAGACTTTTAGCAGGATGAGCATTTTGCAGCATTTAAAATTCTTTGAAGATTAAGTCTGTGTTAGAAGATACCCTTGCTCAGAGAAAGCCAACCTTGGGCCAGCATTATATGATACAGCCGTGTGGCCCTCCGGATTTTGACTTCAATCATTTCCATTGATTCACAGGCACTCTAAAATGCTTAAGTTACCACATTGGATTTAAATTTCAGATCAATGCTGTCTTTGCAGAGCTGCTGTGCCTGGAGCACGGCTGAGAGGATGTGGTGGTGCAAGGGGCCCTGCTGGGGCTGGCACCTCTCTGACCCGGGCAGGTCCTGACCAGCACCTCTGGGAGCTCCTTGTGCTCACTCTGCTCGTAACCTGTCGCAGACATCTTTGATGGAAAATCCTTTCCTTGGGATTTTTCCTCCTGAGAAGCTGGGAGGCCTCAGGAACAAAATGCAAACAATGGTTATCTGCTGCTGTGGGATGCAACAGGTGCACCTGGGATTGGTCTCATGGGGTTGTTTCTAATTAATGGCCAATCACACTCAGCTGGCTCAGACTCTCTGTCCAAGCCACAAACCTTTGTTATCATTCTTTCCTATTCTATTCTTAGCCAGCCTTCTGATGAAATCCCTTTTTCTATTCTTTTAGTATAGTTTTAATATAATACATATCACAAAATAATAAATCAACCCTTCTGAAACATGGAGTCAGATCCTCATCTCTTCCCTTGTCCTCAGACCCCTGTGAGCACGGTCACAATAACCTTCAGGGTTTGGGGTGTCTTGGATGGCACATTAAATTCTCCTGCTGGCAACACCAAAAATGGTTCCAATTACCACCTTCTTGGTAACTAATTACGAACAAAGGTGTTGGGGGGGTTTGGTTGGGTTTGCGAGAGGTTGGCAGCTGTTTCCCTCCACCTCTGTGCAGTGCAGGTGGACAGCCCTCACCGTGCTTGCTGTCCCCACCACCTGAACCTCTGCAGGTGGCAGGAGCAGCCTCACCTCGGCCACATCCCTCCTCCTCCTCATGGCAGGAGCTCTGTGAGCCACACCAGCCCAGCATGGAGCCAGCCCGGGCTATGTAGGGCACAGCAAAGCTCTGCCAGCTGGGAACCATCCTCTTGTGCTCAAACATCACCAGCCACAGGTTCCTGCTCAATTATCTGCTTGGCGCAGTGAGGATGAGCTTGTCCCTCACCCCTGACACCATCACCCTGCCTGGCCCGAGCTCTCCTTCCCTGCCAGGCCAGCCCTTCAGAGCAGGATCACACATCTGGCTGGGGCTGCTCCTTCCCCTCTGCTCTGCCCACTGCTTTGCACCGAGCCCCACAGAGGGGATATTGGCTCAATCCCCTGGTGCCTCTTTTCCTGCCTGTGCAGGGAGTGCTGCTAATTACTGCATTACATCCTGCAGCTTGAAAGGAATTCCCAACGAAGCTGACAGAACTGCGCGGAGCACGGCGGAGGAAAGGGAAGCTTGAGTGTCAGCAGGGCTGTGACAACACCACGGGAGAGGATTCAACCCAATGCATCTGCCACCGTGGGTCCTGTGCCCCATAATGACAGAAATGAAGGTTTGGTGCTGAGCCAGAGCCCTGCACCAGTGACAAGAAATGCAGCTCCTCCTGCCTGTGAGGGGCTGCCAGTGAAACAAAGGCTCTGCCGAGTTCCATGTGGACAGGTCTCAACCAGGATTACATTTTCCCTTCTGTATTTCAGTACAAAAGTGATTCTGTTTCACAAAGCTGGAATGGGGAAAAAAGCCCACTTCCTCCTTTCAAGCTGCACACAGTCACTAAATCTTTGTTGTTCCCTAAATGCCTGACATCAAACATTCTGAAATCAGAGGAATTATCTTTTCCCCAAGCTTTCAGGTCTGTTCTATGGGGGTAAATCATGGCTGACATGTTAAAAGCCAGCAAACTTTGAGACAATTTCAGGAGCTTCTTCCTCTTTTCCTACAGCCTCCAATGCATTTAGGGATTAGTATCCAGGGCACCTATCATGAGAGTCTTTAACCAGAATCAATAGGAGGAGAAATGTGTAATCAATACATTGATGAGCACAGCTTGACCTTTCCACAAGGACTGCAGGGACAAGGAAGCATTTAAAGAAAGTTTGGCTAAGTTTTCATAGAAGGAATTTCAAATTTGCAGAAAGTTCTGGCTATAAATAGTTCGGGACAGGGAGCAGACATCAAACAACCGCATACGCAAAGGGCCTCTGGCCAGCTCCCGGTCCACCCTGACACACAGCCCATCTCCCAGACTGTTTGCACAGCAGCCCAAGGTGAAGACAGAAGATCAAGTAGGGAGCAAGAATAAAGCAGCAATGCCTGCTGTGCTGCAGAGAGCCCTCGGGCAGGTGGAGCCCCCTCGGCAGCGCAGCAGGGCGATCTCACCGGAGCAGGATGCTGCTGGCCCCCTCCTCTGGGAAGGGCCTTTGCCTCTGCAGCAGGGGGAAAGGCAGGAGCAGGGCCGGGAGCCCGCCCTGGCAGCTCTGGAGCTGGGCAGCACAAGGGCAGGGCTGAGGCTGCCGCCTGGAGAAGGCGCTGCCATCACCGCCCTGCCCAGGGCAGCAGCCAGCAGCTCCTCTGAGAAGCACACAGCTAATTAATCCCCCACACGCTGCGCTCTGTGTGCGCTGCTGAGCAGCCACCACTGCCACCAGAAACGAGTCTGGGTGTGAGCATGACCGAGCCATTGGAGCTGCTGACTTACCCTGTGCCAGCTCGGGGCGCCCGGCACTTGGCACCAGCAGCATAATGAGAATTTATGGCAGCCAGGAAGGAAGCTCTCCTGGGCTGCAGGATGGAGCCTGGCTCGTGGGCTGTCCCTTTGCTGAGAGGGCAGGGCTGCCTGGTGCTGCTCCTGGGGAAAGGACCTGGGGAAAGCTGCTCCTGGGTGCCTGGTGTTTCTCCTGGGGAACAGGACAAGCAGTAAAGCAGGCATAAAGCAGAGCGTGGCAGTGCCAGGCTGCTTCCCACACCCCAAAACACAGCAGGGCAAACAAACACCCCTGGGCAGGGCAGAGCCTCCCAGGAGCTCCCTTTGCCAGGGCCAGCATCCCTTGCTGTGAGCCCTGGGCTCAGCTTTCCTGCCCTTGGGAACCCGGGGGGATGAAGGAAGGGGCTCTGTGACCGTGTTCACAGGGGTCTGAGGATGAGGGAAGAGATGAGGATCTGACTCCATGTTACAGAAGGCTTGAGTTATTATTATATATATTACATTAAAACTATACTAAAAGAATAGAAGAAAAAGTTTCATCTGAAAGCTAGCTAAGAATAGAAAAGAATGATAACAAAGGTTTGTGGCTCAGACACTGTGTCCAAGCCAGCTGGGCTGTGATTGGCCATTAATTAGAAACAACCACATGAGACCTATCCCAGATGCACCTGTTGCATCCCACAGCAGCAGATAACCATTGTTTGCATTTTGTTCCTGAGGCCTCCCAGCTTCTCAAGAAGAAAAAGTCCTAAAAAAATGATTTTCCATGAAAAGATGTCTGCGACAGGGCAGCTGCATGTGGCACCCCCCGTGTGCCTGGGCACAGCCAGGGGAGCAGGCAGCGCTCTGAAATATATACCAAGAGATCCCACTGGAGCAGCCACCAGCACCAGGAGCTGTGGCACCTTTCGCTAGAGGTGATTTTGCAAGCAATGATATAATTACTGCTTTCAAGATTGATATAATTCAGATATAATTACAAGCTCAGGATTGGTGCTTTTACACCAAAGAACTGTGCCAAACTGAGCTCAGGACCTAAAACCACTCAGCAACCTTTGATAGAGACAAGAGGTGAGACAGGCTCCTGGTGCAGTGTGTGGAGGGGACTCAGTGATGGAGGCCTAATTTTCTACTCTGCTGCAGATTTCTGGATGGGACCGAATATATCATTTATCTCCATTTCCAAAATGGAAATAACCTATTTCTATTAATTTGCAGCAGCACCATGAGCTGCTGGAGGCAGCTGTGTGTTGCCCAGTACAGCAGGGTGTCTAGCCCATTAAAATAAAAACCTCAGCCTTAATAATTGTGGCCAATTCAGGACTTGTATGACATGCTCAGGCTTTGAAAATTCCTAAGAAATTCAGCAGAGCACAAGGCTCCGTTTTGCTCTGACAGTATATTTGGTTTAAAACATTAAAGACAGATAAATAGATAGTACAAAGTATATGTTGTATATACATATATATTCTCACACACGGAATTTTTCTTTAAAGCATGCCTGTTACATTTCCCCAGTAAGTGCTATTGCTTTTCCTGTGCAACTTCAAACCCTGAGCCACGTATTTTAAAGCAAAGAAATTATGACCAAAGGTATAAATACATCCTAGCCTACCACTGACTGACAACATGAGCTTCATTTTCATGCTTTACAACACAACCTGAATCACTAAATATATTTCTGTTCTTGTAAGACAGCCTTCCACATAACTTTTATTTGTGAATAAAAGCAGCGAGATGCGCACACACACTGTTGAAATCAGGAATAAATTATTTTGGCAGAGTCCATTACTCTGGGAAGGAGTCTGAATACCTGGCAACATAAATACAGACCGAGACTCACACCAGTCTGAGCCTGCCAGCAGCATTTGCAGTGCCTGTCCCAGGGCTGAGCCCTGAGCACCCTCCCAGCGCTGCCCACGGGCCTGGGCCAGCAGCAAGGGGCTCGCTCTGCTGCCCCCAGGCAAGGAGCAGCCCCAGCCTCTCCCCTGGGCTCCAGCATTGTCACAGTTCTGCTGCTGCTGCCCCCTGAGCTGTGCCAGCGCCAGCAGACGCAGTGCCAGCTCTGGCCTGGCACGCCTGGGCACACAGAGCCCGTGGGCACCCGCACAGGCAGCACCGTGAGGGATGGGCTCCTTAGAAGGCAGAATTAATAGCAGACAATTCTCTGGGGGCAAGAGAATACATGGGTGCTTTTGGGGGAAAATTGGGAGCACTTGAGGAGGACAGCGGTAGAAAAATAGTGGGTTTTCATCTAAGTGTGCAACCAGCAGGATTTTTAAAGAAATGCTGCATGACAGCCAAGAGAAACATCAAAACATCCTTCAGACACCCTTCCCTTGCACTACATCCCCTTCGCTCAAGCCAGGGCTGCCACCAGCCTGTGCCAGGCAGGAGAGGAGGGTGGCTGTGCCATGCTGTGCCATGCTGTGCCACCTCCAGAGCACCACACAGCCCCAGCAGCCCTCCCTGCCCTGCCAGCCCCAGCTCTGGCCACGCTGCTGAGCTGCCCCCAGCTCCTTCCTTCGGTGAGAGCAGACAGACACGGCAGCTGTCCCACAGACTGGGGATCCCCTTGGATCCTGTTGGGAGGGCCTGGCTGGCCTGGGCTCCAGGCTCACCCTGGGTGATGCACTCCTGTGGGCTCCAGGCTCACCCTGGGTGATGCACTCCTGGGCTCCAGGCTCACCCTGGGTGATGCACTCCTGGGCTCCAGGCTCACCCTGGGTGATGCACTCCTGGGCTCCAGGCTCACCCTGGGTGATGCACTCCTGTGGGCTCCAGGCTCACACTGGGTGATGCACTCCTGGGCTCCAGGCTCACACTGGGTGATGCACTCCTGGGCTCCAGGCTCACCCTGGGTGATGCACTCCTGGGCTCCAGGCTCACACTGGGTGATGCACTCCTGTGGGCTCCAGGCTCACACTGGGTGATGCACTCCTGGGCTCCAGGCTCACACTGGGTGATGCACTCCTGTGGGCTCAAACCTGCCTGAGCTTTAGGCTCAGACTGATGCACTCCTGGGGCTCCAACAACGTCAGGCAGTGACAGTGATGGATGGAGGCAGCTCCTTGTGGCCACACCTGAGCTGTAATCCATGCTCATCTTTCAGCAGACAGAACAAACGTGTCTGATCCACATCAGCCGTGCCCAGCAGTGAGTGTGGAATGATCTCTGCTCTGTGTCAGCCCTGCTCCAGCCCAAACACAGCCACAGCCAATATGTGCCAGTACTTGTACTTTCTGAGGGTTTTGTGACCATTTGTTGCAGATGCTGCTTGGCTCCTGATGACTATATCAATTATCATATTGCCTGCATCTTTGCTGTCTATCCACTATTCAAATGCCTTTTCACTCCAGCCTTCTCATCACCAAAGATACCTTCAGGGTATCCTCGTATTTCTAAACATCCCAGAAACTGCAGACTCTCACAGCCCTAATGCAGCTCAATCCATTCTCATTTTCCATTTGTGACGGCAGTGGTTTGCTAAAGAGCACGGGCTGCTATCAGTTCCTATCGTTGGTGACAATCTCCAGTCCCTGCTATCACTCCTGGTTGCTGTGCCTCCACGGCAGCTCAGCCCACAGCTGCGTGTTGCAGGGAATGCCAAGGCACTGCCTGCATGCCCAGCAGATGGTTCCCCATATGGACACGGCACAGGAGGACACACTGGTGCTGCAGCACTCACCAGTGGCAATCCAGGCCCTTCCCCTGCACGCTCTGCACGGTGCTGGGGGTCCCGAACCCCAAATCTGCCACACAGACCCCAAACTGTGCCTCCCCATTTGTGTCACTGCTCCCCAAGCTGCTGCTCTGAACTCACATTTCTCTGCCTCACCCACGAGCTCCTGAGCCCCACCATGCAGCTCTGGGGCCCTCGTGGAGATGGATGGCATTTCTCCAGGGACATGTGAGGTTCAGGGCCACAGAGCAGCTGCCGTGGGAGTGCAGCAGATAATCAAAGCCTGCCAGCCAGAGGAGATCCTGGCCACAGCTCTGCCAGGGCAGAAGAGGGAATCCCAGGGAAGGAGCCAGATTCCAATGTCTGTAATTACTTATTGACCTGAACATCTTCACTTGTACCTCCAGGTAGAAAATCTGTTTGAAATTCTGGAGCAGAACCTTCCAGACAGGATGATTGGACTGTCACCAAGGAGATTATTTCTCAGTGAAGTAACATACCCATCTCTGCATGAGCTGTGCATCTGACAAACCTGTTCCTGGAAGTTTCCCAGTTCCCTCCATGGCGGATATTCACTTCCACACAAGCACTGGATTCATTTTCACTGTCACACACAGGGTCCAGCACTTGCACACCCAAGTTTCCTACAGAACCCCTCTGCAAAGCACATCCCACATCCCTCTCCCTTCATTTCCCTCTGGCTGATGGCACTGAACACAAAGAAATATCACTCAAATATGCGCCTGGAGACAGGGCACAGAGAGGAGCATGTCCAATTTGTCACTGTGCGAGGAAATGGAGCAGCCCCAGCAAAGCCTGTTAATAATGTACAGAGATGAGCTCTCCTTTGGAGCCAGTTCCAGAACAGTGGAATGACGGGCACCGGGTATCCCAAAATCCTGACTCACCACCTCAAAACACCTGAATTCAGCTAAATAAGAATAAAGAGAATCAGTGCTGGGCTCTTAGTTGCTTTCCTACTCCTGAGCACTGAGGATGCCCTGTCTTGTCATGTCCAGGAGCCCTCACATGAACATCAGTACATGTCTGTGTGGCCCTGCCGCCCCTGGGCATGCAGCAGCCCCCCACAGCTGGACAAGCAACATACATTCCCCCACAGCTGGATTAGCAGCCCCCACAGCTGGAGCAGCAGCTCTGAGCCCTCTGCAGGGGCTCAGTGCCCAGGGCACGAGGAGGGCACAGCATCCATCCCCTCCTGCAGCAGCCAGCCCTGCTCTGCCCGCGCTCTGCTGGTTGGCACCAGCCTGGAGGTGATGCCTGTTCCTCGGGGGGCAGAGGGAGGGAAGGGCAGGCACGTGCCTGAACAAGTGCTGGCTGCCAAAGCCTCCCTGCACAGGAGCTGCTCGGGCTCTGTGGCCTGGAGTCCCAGTGGGCAGCAAACAGCCCAACAGCTCAGCACAAACCCAGGACAGCTTCCCTGGGAGAGGAGCTGCCACCCCAGCACCGTGTGGCACATCCCCACTTCCCCTGGGTGCAGCCAGTCACTGCATCCCCTTTGATCTCTGCTGCAATAACAGGCTAAAAATGAACATTGTTTTCTTAAAATGCAGGGGCGTGAGGAAAGAGGGTGAGAAGGAGCAAAATTGGCCTGCTAGGTTCATCTCAACCATAAGAAAAAGTCTTTTTAACTTCTCTTAATGAGGACTACTTTTTCCAGATACTACCTAATTATTGCAAATTGCTTCATCTTTTAATTGTTACTGCAAGGCAACTAAACATTGTTACGTTGATTGCTCAAGAGTGGATTGTTAATGGCTTTAATCATTTGATAATCCAGTAATACAATCAATGTAACTCTGCACCTTGCAGGAATAATTTTGGGATACACACGCTAGGAAAGATATCCTGCCTTACCACGTGTCAGGCACCAGATCCTGCCAGTCTTCCCAAGGGCAGCTGCTCTGACTCTGGGAGCTCAGCTGTCCACAGGGATGGGATGGGATGGGGATGGGGATGGAGATGGGGATGGGGACGGGATGGGATACCCTTTTCCTCACTTCTGTTGGTCCCCAAATGCAACCATGGCTGGTTTTCACAGGTGACCACGGGGGTGTCGCAGACATCTTTTATGAAAATCCTTTCCTTAGGATTTTTCCTCCTGAGAAGCTGAAAGGCCTCAGGAACAAAATGCAAACAATGGTTATCTGCAGCTGTGGAATGCAACAGGTGCATCTGGGATTGGTCTCATGTGGTTGTTTCTAATTAATGACCAATCACAGCCAGCTGGCTTGGACAGAGAGCTGAGCCACAAACTCTTATCATTCTTTCCTATTGTATTCTTAGCCAGCCTTCTGATAAAACCTTTTCTTCTGTTCTTTCAGTATAGTTTTAATGTAATATATATATACCATAAAATAATAAATCAAGCCTTGTGAAACATGGAGTCAGATCCTCGTCTCTCCTCTCATCCTCAGACCCTTGCAAACACCGTCACACAGGGGAGTCCCCAAAATGCAACTTTAGGCATAAAAACACCCCTGGAAGGTGAATTCCTTCAGAGCCACTGGGAGAGAGGGGAGGAGGAGCACAGCCTGACAGGCTCAGTCAAAAAAGTCATTTCTGACAGACAGCAAGGAGACTAATGAACTAAAGAGTTGCTTTGATTTAGTCTTCAAGGAAAAGGAGACAATTAAGAGGCTCTGTAATTCAATAACAGTTAGCAGGAAGAGGAGCTGTCACAGGCACGAGCAGCAGTGCCAGCGCACACACCCTGCAGGGAACAGGAGCAGTGGGGCTGTCCCTGCCCCTCAGAGGCTGAGGGAAGGGAGGGAAGAGTGTTTATCCTGACCCTGCATCCCAGCAGAGTGAGGGAAATCAGGATAAACACAGCTCAGCCTCCCTCTAACACCAGGTAAAATCCAAGGGCATCAAATGGAACATGTGGGGGAAGCAGCCACCAATAAACCAAAGAGATGAAAGGCAAGCCCCATCCAGGCAAAGGCTGCCAGAGCAATTTATCCCCAAATTTTCTGAAGTGGTCTCGAGATCAGAAGGATCCATTTTCATTAGGGTTTAATTTTCTCCTGTGTTGGGAGCATACTGTCCATCAGTGGTCAGGGGATGGGCTGATGTTTGCTGGCCAGGAATCCGTGGTGTTTCCACACACACAGTGCTCCCACTGCCATCAAACCTGCCTGCAATTAAACAGAAATTAGCTCTGCACCCTTTGGTGATGGCTCAGAACAGGCAGGAACAAAGCTGAGGGGATGCTCCCAGCAAGATCTGATAAAGTCAGCAGCACCAGCCCTGGCAGCAGCAGCACCTAAAGCAGGAGTGTGAAATGCAAGCTGGTTCTGGCGGTCAAAGGCACATTACTGAGTTAGTGAGAGGATTTTTTTCCCTGTCACCTCTCCCTGTAGCTAAAGGTAACTTCTGTCCCCAGCAGAGCAAGGCAAACACGCTCAGGATAAGCTCCTTTGCAGGACAAAGCCCTGGCAGGGAGGGGAGAGCACCTGGGACAGCCAGGGCAGGTGAGAGATGGCAGCACCCAGCCCAGAGCTGATCCTCTGGGTTATGCCCTCCTTGGGGAGCAGCCTCATGCCCTGGCACAGTCCCTGCCCTGGCACAGCCCCTCATGCCCTGCACACTGCCCACCTTGGTGCTCCCATCAGGCAGAACCCACGGTGCTGGGGAAGATGAAACAGGAAGGCCTTATAAATATGATTGCCCGGCAAAAGCTTTTGAGAATATGGAAACTATAATTGAGATTGAAATGAAAGCAAGCTTTGACATCCCTCAGTTACTGAACAACTGGAAAACAATGGTGTGGCCAGCTGAAGGTGATCCCCTTTTGATGGAACAACACCCTTGGCAGAAGGGGCCCAAAAAGGAGATTTTAGGGTTTAAAGTGCAGCACCATATTTCCATTTCAGATTTTACACAAACCCTGCCCACTGTTATCAGCAGCTGCCCAGCAGATAAGGGCTCAGCCTCCCGTGTCAGGGGCTGTGTCTGCCCCCAGGAACATCCCCCGGCTGGTGGCTGCAGCTGCACAGATCATAACTTCTATTACCAAAACATCATAGGGCTCCTTACGCCGTGTAAATGAGATGAACTACAGGAGCAAAGATGTAGTGCTGATTAAAAATACATGTGCATGCACCTCAACAGGTCAGAGTCCAGCAGGCAGAAATGTTAAGTGGGGTCCCACTGAGTGCCCTGCAAGGTCAATACCATTCAGTAGTTTTATTAACAACTTGGAAGCCAGGCCAGGGGTATGCTAATGAAATCTGAGCATTTTACCAGGATGGGAGGGTAGCAAATAATTTGCAGGACAGGAATAAAATACAATACGAGCTTGATGAATTAAAGAAGTGGCCTGCAATCAATACAAAGAGATTCAGCAGGACAAATGCAAAAGATTAATACATAGGAAGGAATAAACACAAGCAGGGAGGCTGTATGGAGATATCTGGGCAAACAGCTATCCAGCAGAGAGCGGGCTGGGGGGATGATCGATTGAACAGAAGTCAATAGCACCAGGCTGCTGCATCCCTGCAAGGTAATTATTCTGCTCTTCCCAGGGCTCCTCAGGCTGCTGTTTGAAGCAACACACCCAGATCTGGGCATCACACTCTAACAAAGACAGACAAGCCAGAAGGAGTTCAAAGGACGACAAAATTTGCCAAAAGAATTCGGGAAAACAAAAAAAAAAATCTTTGTGTGCATGTGAAAAATGAACAGCAAGTGTGAGGCCTGGCTCTGCCTTTGTTCCCTGCCATTCCCAGGACCCTGCTGAGGTACAGCCCCAAAACTGAGCCTGGGCTCAGCCACAGCATGAGGTGAGGCATGTCAAACAACAGGATGGACTAAAGGGACACAGCACTGATGCTGGGATTAATCAGGGCTCACTGTGCCCCTGGTGAAACTGCAGCACTGGGCCAAAGCTCCAGCAGAGAAAATTCAGGGGAGACTTAACTCTGTGGTGAGTCTGAAAATTCAGGCAGTGGAAAGCAGCGAAACACCAGAATTCTCCTCTTGGATGGAGCTGAGACCAATCAGACACAGCACAAAAAACAGAAAAAGATAAAAAATCTGATCCCGGTGCCCATAGAAGTCTCTGGTTGGAAATGCTCTGCTGGCATCTCCCCATCAGACTCAGCCCCCACAGACCCTCCTGAGGAGGGTTCTGGGATGCTGCAGAAAGCCCAGGGCACCCAGGAGCCCCCAAACTCAGAACTGAGACCCAGAGAAGTAAAGCACCACATACAGCACTCCCACTGCCATCAAACCTGGCTGCAACTAAAGCAGAAACGAGCTCTCCACCCTTTGGTGATGGCTCAGAACTGTCAGAAATCAAATCTGCTTGGCTGCAGCTGGAGCAAGAGCCCACGAGAGCTCCCTGTGCCCCAGCACTGAGAGCTGCAGGAGGGAGCAGGGGCTGGGGGAAGGCAGAGCCTGGACAGGAGCCAGAGCCTCTCTCGGAGCTCCAGCGTGGAGACGGAGGTCTGCAGCTCCACGGCACACTGTGCAGGCTCCTGCCAAAAGCCCAATTGCACCATCTGCCAAATTAATATTCCTATTTTTAATATCTCGTTTAAAGGGAAACATGAAGCGGGGAAAGGAGGGGGAAGCAGAACAGCCCCTCGCTGACTGGATTTATCAGGCCTGCGAGGAATCGCAGCAGACACCGGGTCTGCTCCTTCCCCGAGCTCCTGCGATCAATCCCGCTGCAGAGGTGCGGGGCTGCCGGGTCCGAGGGGGAAATGCACCACCGAGCACCTGCTGCTGCTGCCACCGCCGCTTGGCGAGGGGGGCTCCGGGACACGAACCGACATGCTTCATTTCTCCGTCAGGAGCTCCTGCCCTGTCCTATTCCCATCCTGGAAGCTGCCCCTGCAGCCTCGCTCTCCTGGGAGGGACACAGGAGCTGGACATGGAGGGGAAAGGGGTGAGAGTGGAAATGAGAGAGAGAGAAGGACGGGAAATCCCTCTGGAGAGCAGCAGTGGAGTGCACAGCCGTGTGTGCCAGGGAGGGACAGCCTGCGGAGCTGATGCTGGATTAGCAGGGGAGCCCAGGCAGGAGGCAGATGCTGGGAGCCACAGCAGGGTTAGCAAAGCTGCAGGGCTGGGGCAGGGGCTGATGGCCAGCCGTGAGTCCCCCTTCCCCGAGCAGCAGCTCCTGAGCCGCTCCCCGGCTGAGCACAGCACCGCTGCTGGTGCTAATGGAATTAAACATTAATATGCTAAACAGGACAGGAGTGAGAGAGGGGCTTGGATTTCTCTAGGTAGCAGGCATGTCTGAGGTTAATGCCTGCCAATCCTTGTTTGCTCTGCCATGTCAGAACCCGTGTCCTCATTAGGCAGCCCATTAGTCCCCCGAGGCCAGGGGCCCATTAGCTCCGTCCTGGTCCTGGCAGCGCTTCGCTCTCTCCAGGAGATCGGCTCTCATTGCCAGGCGCAGCATCCACTGCACACCCGCTCCCACCTGGAGCCTTTGCAGGGCCCAGCCTGGGGCATCACCGAGCCAGCCCCAAACAAAGCGCTCAGGGAGCGAGGGTTTTACCTCTCCCACCCCGGGCTGGTGCTCTGCAAGGTGGGATGGCTTCCTCACCTTCCTCTTCCTCCTCCAAAACACTTCGTGTCTGCTCCTACTCACTCATTGCTGACTTTACATGACGGATGCTATGGAACAGGAAACTTTTCCTGGCCAGGAAAGGGTCCAGGTCCAGTCTGGAGCCACACATTCAGCGGGACAGCTTCCCAAAAGGAGATCCCCAAAGTCACCGCGATAGGAAATTGGCCATACCTCAGAGTAAACAGCCTGCTACCCCAGAGCGAACATTTCCATTGAAGTTCTCCCCTGTGCAGGCAGGGTCCTTCCGTTTCTCTCTATTCCCAAGCCTCAGATCGAGCAGAACACGGGAGCAGTTACTTACCTCTAATCAGGAGCATTAGTCGCTCCATTGAAGTCAATGGGACTTCTCAGGTGCTTAAAGCAAGGAATGCGCTCCGAGTGTGCTGCTAAGGCAAGGCGAGGGTGGCTGATGGAGACAGGCAAAAAGCAGCCAACAAATGAACCAGAACCATCTGCAAATGACTCCCAGCTGGGCAGGCTCCCTTCTAGCAGTCCCTTAGACTGCTCTGCTTGCTGAGGAATTTTTCATTATGAACACAGATCTGCTGCTGCTGCTGCTTTTAAACGGGGCTTAGCAATGGCAGCCCCTTGGGGAACTCCTGAGACACAGCCAGAGCCTCCTGCCCGCTGCTCGGGCACCCCCAGCCCAGCCTGGGCTGGCCCGGGACTGGAGGGTGGAGTATTTAAATCTGAATGGAAAATGGAAAATAAGCCCATGGCCACCATGTGGGGAGTGCTGTGATGGCTCCCACCTGAGTTAGGCATACTATTGTTATAAATGGATAAACTGGTGAGGTTATAGATGGATAAACACTGGTGAGGTCTAGAACATCACCATGAGCTCCCAAAGGAGGGCTATGAGGAAGGTGGAGGGTCTGCAGGAGAGGCCACATGAGAGAAGCTGGGGTCACTGGGCTTGTTCAGGCTCGAGGAGACTGAGGGGAGAGCTCAGAGCAGCTCCAGTTTCCTTGGGAGGGAAGAGGAGGGACAGACACCAACCCCTCTCTGTGGTGACAACGACAGGACCCAGGGAATGGCCCAAAGCTGTGTCAGGGGAGCTGTGCACACCTGGGAGGGAGCACCTGCAGGAGAAACTGCCCCTTGCTCAGCCACCCATAACCCTGACAATGAGCACCAGCTAAAAACAGTTCTTCCTAAAAGCTCAAAATTCACGTTTTAAAAATTCACCCTTTTCTGCAAGTAAACTGTCATAAAGTATTTACAACTTTCAAAGGGAATCTGAATGCAAAACAATTCTTCCCTTTTTTCAGGTGAGAAGTTTCAGAAGCTCTAGTCCTGGAGCTGTTTTCACAGTAGATTCTGCATGTTCTCTATTGCTTTTTAAAGACATTATGGGTGGCAGTTTGATTTTTATTAATTATTTCTATTGCAGCAAAACATAAGGCTGATGTGATGATGCTCTTATATTGTGTAGGAGTAGCAAATAATGAGATTATCAAGTTTTGTACTGCTTCTGAAACGCTGTATTTGGGACTTGTAACATTTGTTGCAACATACCCTGTAGACAGTATTTATCAGAGCGACGCAAAAAGAATCCATAATATCCAGTGCTGCCTCTGTGATGTGATGGGAATTCAGGGGAGCGGTTTGAGCCTCCTCCCCGCAAGGACCAGCACCACGACCACAATAAAAATGAGCCATCAGATGTTCCTGGATGTGTCCTTGAGCAGAGATGTAGCTCACAGACCAGGTTAATCTTGTCCTTGTCCCTGGGGGTGACCTGCTCATCCTGGAGGGGCTGCTCCCCTTTCCCTTGCAGGCAAAGCCTTGGGGCAGATAGCTTGAGGACTTTCGATTGTGTTTGGGTTGCAGTTATTGTAGACAGCATACAGGTAGAAGTTGAGGAGGGTGAGTTTAGGGCTGTAGATGATAAGGATTGCCATTCAGCCTAGGTGGGAGATGGGAGAAAAGGCTGGGATTTTGGGGATTTGTGTTTGGTTGAGTCCCATTCATCCTCCCAGGGCTGCTGAGAGGATGGCCAGGATAGTTGGGAGTGTGGGGTTTGACTGCAGGGGCTGTGGGGGCTCACAGCCTCCAGTACCAGCCCTGTTATCAGAGATGCCCGCATGCCAGGCAGGAGATGGATATCTGCTCCAGAGCAGGACCCACCCGGCATGAAGGGAGAGAGCTGCTGGCAGAGAGAATGTAGCTCACTATTTAAATCCCTCTTTAAAAAAAATGTCTTTCTTAATAAAATTTCCTTAGCAGAGTCTCTCTTGTGTACACAAAGCTGTGGGCAGATTTCCCAAAGGGTACAGCAGAGATTACAAGATACAGCCTAGGCTGGAGCGTCAGGGGGTGGATGCTCTGAACTCAGGGGGTTTCTAAAAGCACAAGGGAAATTATTCCAGAGTTGGAGTATTTCACAATGTTTTAATAGGGGACAAATTACTCATTTTTCTCTACCCTCTGCAGATCTGTCCAAAGAATCACAAACACTTTTCCTGCCTCAAATCATCTCTAGTGAGAGTGATAACAATGCATCCCCAACAGCCTCGCTCCACCTACAGATCCCGAAGCACTCGATAAAGTTTCTCAGGTTTCATGAGAGCTGTTTTCCAGGGGCAGGGAGAGGTGAAGTGACTTCACTAAAGACCTTACCTAAGTAGTCGAACCAAAAAAGTCCCTTATTATAGTAACACAAAGGCTTCCTTTAAGATGCTACAATTTGACATCATCCCAAAAAATATAATGCCTCGGGGCATGACTCCACAGCCATTAGCGTTTGTGTAAGGCTTTCCATTGACACCGGTGGAAGCTGGGTCTGCCTTTTAAAAGCCATCCCTTCATCCACTCAGACAAGCCCTTTCTTTCCTTCCTTCCCATTTGCAGCTGACGTTCTCCAGCCCATTTTCTGGAAAGCGCCGACTTTTCCATTTTCACATAGAGCAGCTTGATTTCCTGGCCCGTTTGGGATGTCAGGGTGTGCTCCCAGGAACGCTAACATGACATGACAGGCAGATGCAGCTCACCCCGGCAGGACCGGCCAGGGAAGCAGCTTAAAGCAGCTTTATTCCAAGGAAATGTGCTGCAGAGGGAGGGCAAGGGGAGGACTGGATCCCCCGTTTCTGCTCCCAGAGAGATTTGAAGTTTCACAGGCGGGTTTTGCTGCCAGCACGGCCCCAGAGGCGCTGGGCACAGCCAGGGCACTGCCAGCCCAGCCAGGGACAAGTGCAGCGTCCCAAGCCAGGGTGACAAGTCTCTCTGCTTGATTTACCAGCTCACACACACACAGCCAAGCTGTGTGCAAGCTCTGGGGGCCTCTCCAAACACCCAGAGACATCCTCTGGCAAAGGGGCAAAGGGAGCCGAGGATGTGCCTGGCCAGGCTGCGATGCCTCGGAGGGACAGCACAGGGTGAGTGACGGAAAGAAGGGAACATCCCACATCTGTCATGGCACAGAGAGGCTTGTGGATGTCCAGGAGGGTGAACCATCACCCAGATGGGCTGTGGGTGTCCCCCCACCCCAGCAGCAGAGGCAGTGCCCGTGCCTCGCTGGCACAGCTGCTCCCCGAGAAGGGAGAAGGGAGAGGGGCTGTGTCAGGGTGAGCAACGACTGCGCGGCAGCACAACAGCCTCTCAACACAGAAATTACTCCAGGCACAAAGAAAACACCAACAAAGATCATACTCGACAAAGAGAGGCAGGAATTTCACAGCAGAAGAGAAGAATAGAGACTTTAAAAGCTGCTTTCATTTCACTTTGCAGCTATGTCCATGGACAGTCGAACTCCAGAAACGCTGGGGCTTGGGGCACGCTGCGGGTCACCAGGATTTCCTCATTTATTGCTTATTTCTTATATAAGCTCACTACAAACAGAGGAGTCCTCGTCCTCTCTACATTGTTTGGAAGCAGCGAGACTGAACGGGATCTTTTCTCGGCTCTCCTCTCCTCTGAAGGGCTGCAGTAATGAGCAGAGGATGCAGTTCACTTGGCTGAGAGGGGAGGCTATTAGAGCTGCTGCTAAACACCCACATCAGAGAGCCTGGGGACAGCGGCTCCCTCCTCTCCTTCCCGGGGGAGTCACAATCTGCAGCTCCACTCGGCAAAGAGCGAGAGGAAGGAGCTCCTAAAGGGCGCTGCCAAAAGCACTGACCGCTCCTGGTCCAGCTCCTGCACAGAGCTCTGGCTGTGGGTCAGCCCCAGGAGATGGAACGGGCTGTCTGCAGGGAATGCCACTGTCCACATGGACACCGAGGAATTCAGGTTCTCTGAAATCTCCTGTCACAAGGCCAGGCTGAGATCGCTGTGACCCTAATGAGATTATCACCTTAAAGTAGGTTAGTGTGTTAATAAATTAATTATGCATGGAGGTAGCCGGTTGTCTGAGGAGAGAAGGATTAAAATTACCTCCTAGATAAATTAGGAGCAAGACATCCTGTGGGGAAGGCGGAGAAAGGAAGATCTGAACACGAAGGGTTCCTGCAGGAAACCCAGAGAAGAGCCCAGAGGTGAGACCTGCCCTGTGTGCCTGGAGCCAGCACCCTCCGTGTCCAGGGACAGCCAAACTGTCTCAGACAACTTTTATGGAAAATCCTTTCCTTAGGACTTTTCCTCCTGAGAAGCTGAGAGGAACAAAATGTGAACAATGATTATCTGCTGCTGTGGAATGCAACAGGTGCATCTGGGATTGGTCTCATGTGCTTGTTTCTAATTAATGGCCAATCACAGTCAGCTGGCTCGGACAGAGAGCTGAGCCACAAACCTTTGTTATCATTCTTTCTTTTCTATTCTTAGCCAGCCTTCTGATGAAATCCTTTCTTCTATTCTTTCAGTGTAGTTTTAATGTAATATATATAATAAAATAATAAATCAAGCCTTCTGAAACATGGAGTCAGATCCTTGTCTCCTCCCTTCCCCAAGAACTCCTGTGAACATGGTCACACCAAACCAGCATCACCCAGGACACAAACCACACAGGGGCCACGAGTGCTGGAGGTGATGCCAACCTGCAGCTCAAGCTGCCAGAAACCCAAGGGCTGTCTCTGAACTCCCCGTGGGATGAGACAAACACTCCAGGAGGGAGCACCGGGTCCCTCCTCCCCGGAGAAGGCAGTGATTACTGAGGACATTTCCATGAGCGGTGTATGATCTTTATTTTTTCATGCACAATGACCTTTAAAAGTACTGGCTAAGCTATTTGCATTGCCTGGCCCAGAGTTCCAGCAGACAGCAGGAAGACAAGCATTAACCTTAATGGCTAAATCGCTCCGTGCCACCGCCGTGGAGATGGAGCGCTCCCCTGGGCCCGCACAGGACTGCTCTCGTTTCATTGGTATCTATTTAAGCAGCAACAAGCCTCTCCTAAAGCTCAGAGTCCCAAACCTCCCAGTGCCTCCCTGGCTGTCTGCAGGGGCAGCCCAGGAAGGACTGTGGGATGTGATGGTGTTCACAGGGGTTCTTGCATGGGGAAGAGATGAGGATGTTGACTCCGTGTTTCGCAAGGCTTGATTTATTATTTTATGGTATTTTTTACATTAAACTATACTAAAAGAATAGAAGAAAGGATTTCATCAGAAGACTGGCTAAGAATAGAAAGGAATGATAAGAAAGGTTTGTGGCTCAGCTCTCTGTCCGAGCCAGCTGACTGTGATTGGCCATTAATTAGAAACAACCCCATGAGACCAATCCCAGGTGCACCTGTTGCATCCCACAGCAGCAGATAACCATTGTTTGCAATTTGTTCCTGAGGCCTCCCAGCTTCTCAGGAGGAAAAATCCTAAGGAAAGGATTTTCCATCAAAGATGTCTGCGACAGTGGGATGCTGTGGGAAGGAGGCAGGGATGGGATGGACACCTCTGAGGGACACAGGGATGGGATGAGGTGGGGAGGGAGAGGCTGTGCCCAGCACACACACCCTGCAGTGGCTCCTCTGCTCCTGCCATACACAACCAGGCACTGCAAACCCAGGTTTGACCCCCAGACCACCCCGTGGCACTGACTGAAGGTTTGTGACTCCCTGGAACTGGGATCTCACACTTCCATTGCAGTGACACGGTAAAGTGTAAGTTGTATTTATAACCACAGTACAGAAACAGCACAAAGAGGTGTAAATAATATCACAGTGCCCTCAGCACGTGACTTAGGTGAAAGCACCTGCTTTGGGGAAGGTTTATTTGTGTTCACACACACAGAGCCCAAGAGGTGTAAGCAATGCTGAAATGAATTCCTAGAAATTGCCCGTGGCAAAATGTTGTGTGCTATTCAGCCAGCTCTGATAATTAAAACCTCCCATCCAGTCAAGGTCAAAACATGGCCCTCATCCAAGCACATGTGCTTCCATGGAAAGGTTTGAGCTGATCCTGGAGACTCCCAGAAGGGATCCATGTACCTCTGACAGGCACACGGCCACCTCCAATCACACTGCTGTTTCCTAGCAGCTCCCACAATTGCTCTGTGATGATTTTGGGAGGAAGATAAGAGCAGCAGCTACAGAAATCACACAGCAAGAGGTGTTTGTGGGTGGGTGGGTGCTCCCACCCAGCCATGGCACCTTCTCCAGCCTCTCCCCTCCATCACATCAGCCTTAATGACTGCTCAGAATCAGAGCTTGCAGAGGTCACAGCACCCCTGAGCCACAGCCAGGGCTCTAATTCCCACCTGGAGTGGGGTCATTGAGGCTCTGATGTCACCTCTGCTGGCCTGCAGCCCCTCTAGCACTGAGGAGCACCTCTGTCTGCAGGTGTCTGTGTGTGCAACGAGAGCCACACACTGCTGGAAGTACACACAGAGCAGGAGGGGAGCCACACACTGCTGGAAATACACACAGAGCAGGAGAGTCACACTGCTGGAAACACACAGAGCAGGAGGGGAGCCACACACTGCTGGAAATACACACAGAGCAGAGCCCTCACCTCTGCCTCTGCCCTTACCCTCCCAAACGTGGGCTGGCCGGGACAAACACATCCCCAGAGAGCTCCAGGCTCACAGCCCACTGCCCACACAGACCCCAGGGATGCTGGGAGGGTTGGAACCAGGTGATATTTAAGGTCCTTTCCAACCCAAATAATTCTACAATTCTACAGCATCATGCCCGACCCAGCCAAAACACAGACACAAGATGGGTCCTAGTGATGGGTCCCGACCTGGAGCACAGACATGGAGGGGTGAAGGTGCCCAGGGGATGTGCAGGCCCCTGGAAAAGCCAGCTGCCTGCCCCAGAGGGCACAGAGACACCGGTAACAACTCCAGTGACCAGGGAAGGTTTGACACAGGACATCTGTCAAAGCCCTCCCACTACAAACCACTGAGAGGAAGCCTGTGAAGGTATTATTGGAGCTTGCATTGTGCTGCTGAGCAGTGCTATTCTTCATGTCCTTTTGTCATTTAAGAGAGACTTTTGTGACAGCATTTGCCTATCTCTTGTAATTCCGTACAGGTTTGTGAAGTGCCCTTTTTTTTTAAAGAAAAAAAAAAAAGCCATACATTAGATTTCCCCATTCTCATTTTTCATGATGTACAATACTGTCTAAATCAGTTTAAGATCAGGCCTGTACATCATCTCTGGAAATGAATACAAATACCTCTTATTCCAGTCAAATTAAATAATCAGGAGATACAGTGGCCACTCGCATATTGAATATGAAGAAGCTCAAAGCCTGGAGGTTTGTGCTGCTGTGGAAGCAGCCACACTGCAGCTCTCCATCCCAGCTTACCACCCCAGGGACAATCGAGGCCAGCTCTGTGTCAGGGGCCAGACACAGGTTTGCAAGGGGGTCTTCAGGATTGCCCGCTGCAAACAGGGGGATGCAATCACCTCATCAGCAGGTAACTGAGCACCTGGGGACTGCCCCAGTCACATTCACATTTCTGTGCAATTTAACCCAAAACATAACTCAGTGTTCACTGTCAGTCCTGCCTGCCTGCCCCAGCACAAGCTGCAGGGGCTCCTGAGACCCTCAGCACTGCCAGGACCAGGACACGGCCACTGTCCCTGCCCAGGAGTGACCATGGGCACTGTCCTGCCCAGGAGTGACCACGGCCACTGTCCCTGCCCAGGAGTGATCACGGGCACTGTCCCTGCCCAGGAGTGACCACGGCCACTGTCCCTGCCCAGGAGTGATCACGGGCACTGTCCCTGCCCAGGAGTGACCACGGGCACCTGGGCTGGCACAGGTTCTAACAAGCAGCAAATGCCTCATGGAAAGGGACACGGTGACAGCACACAGTGCCCCTCTGGAAGCCATTACCTCCTTTTAACCAGCTGCAATTACCCTGATTGGATGGAAAGAGGAGGGGCAGGTGTGGAGGGCAGCAGGAGGAGGCTGGGGAGCTGCAGGTACTGACCCCACCATTCCTGCCTAGGGCCATGGGCATCTCTTGTCTGCCACGTGATGTGACCCCCTTGATGGGCAGTGCCCATGCAGGGCACCCGCACATCTGTCTGACCACCACATCTGTCCCCAGGGGCAGGGAGCACCCCAGGTTCTGCTGGGCAAACCCATCCCTGCATCCTGCATCTCCCCAGCTTTCATCCCTGGCTCCAGCAGCCAGCCCGGCCACCCAGCTCCCCAGCCTTGCTTGGTATGCCCAGCCATGCCTCCAGCCAGCAGTATTAGCCTCCTCCTCAGCTGCTCCAGCGTGATTTTGTTTGGGTGATGGGAGCTGAATGCAGTAGTCAAGGCTGACACGTAACGCTGATTGATATATTGGCGCATAAGGGTTTTTATGTTACTGGCAAGTGACTATCAGGCACTGTGACGAGCTGCCTGCCCCTTTTCAACTCACCGGTGAAAAAATAAAAAGTAAAGCAGCAGGGGATGTGGCGGGAATGCTAAAGGAGATGCTGCCCTGCCAGCAGTGCCTGCCCCAGCCCCAGAGCCTGTGGCACAGCCCAGGGACTGGAACACCTGCTCACACAGCAATGAGGAGCTCGGTCCAAAAAGGAACCTACGGCTAAAGGAGGTGCTGAAATCTGTGCTTGGGGTGAGCAGGACCCCAGAGGCTCAGGGCCAGCAGCCTGTCCCTGCCTGAAGATGGCCAAGCACTCCTGTGTCCCCTTGTCCTCTGTGGGGTGCAGAGGTTCAGCGACATCACGCCATGACCAATATGATCCAGTGAAGCCAAATTTATCATCCCTAAAAAGACTATTTATAATAAATCTCTACTGTCCACGTGTCTCTAGCTAGTACATGATTGGGTAACCCTAGCTGTTCACACATCTAAATTAGAATGCTGATTGGATCACCTAATTATTCACCCGTCTTGCTGTGGTCATCTGGCCCACCCATAACTCACGTTTTTCTTACTTTCCCAAGCTCGCTGACAAACTTGCTGAGTCCTGATGACTCTTCTTGTATCGCTTTCAAGCATACACCAATCCCATTTCTGAATATGTCCATTATCCACTGTTTGTGCATGTGCCCATTGTCCATTAGTACAAGCAGGCTGGATTGCGCATCGGCTGAATATGGCCATTGTCTAACAAGAACTCCTCAAGCTGCAAAAACCTCTCAAGAGTCCTCCCTGAGCAGGACATGGGGCACTCCTGGCCTGAGCCCTGCAGCCCCAGAGCAGCAGCTGCTCCCCCTGCCCAGCTCCAGCAGCTCCAGCCAGGATCAGCCAGAGCCCGAGTGAGGGAAGTGGACTCAAGCATGGGACTGGAGTAGGAGCTTTTATGAGCTTTACACAGGAAAAATATGCCTTTATAAAAGCTTAACAGCAGGTAGGCATAAGGCCATGAGAAACAGGGAGGTGGTAATGGTCTTTTGAAAGTAATTCCTTTCAACCATAAAACCAAGACTTGATGAAAATGATAAGCCATGGGATGTGGCTGCCTGATAGTGTATTAACATAAATGCTTCCAGCAGCAGCCACTGCAGCCCCAGAGGCAGAGGGAGCAGGGGAATTTCAGCCTGCTCAGCCAGCACTGAGCTGCTGCACAGAGAGCCCTGTGAGGAGCATGGCAGTGATCATTAATTGTTAGCTGGAAATTACCAAAATTGGCCCATCTGCTTGGCCTGCCCCTCCTGCCCTCCACCCAGGCAGGACAGGCAGTGGTGCTGGGATTGAGAGCTAGATCTCATCCCATCCCATCCCATCCAGGCAGAATCACATCACTCATCACTCTGTGCTTGCTCTAGAGCAGGTCCTGTTTCCACCTCCTTGACCTTCTCTGCATTTCCATCCCCCAGGTCCCTGATAGACCAGCAGACACCCCTGCAGAGAGGGCTCTTGGGAGCCTCTTTCCAATTTCAGATCACCTTTCATCAGGGAGATTCTCACCTCTCCAGACCATGGTGTTGGCCGCTGAGGGCAGCCTCTGTGCCCTGCCCACAAAGCTCCCCCAGGGGTTTCCTGGAGCACAACTTCTGACCAATGAATTTCCAGGATTGCAGCATCCTGTTCCCTCACAAAACTAATATTGCAGGTCAGTGGTGTCCCCAGCAGCAGGATGTGATTTGGTTGCACAGTCTATTATGTTCAGAACGTGAAAGGTCAGGCTTAAATGGGATTTTTCATTGTAAAAGTCACCTACATGAATGACACGCAGAACCACCACGAGGCATTTGTAAAGCACACTCCAGGATTATGGATGCACCATTTACTTCTGTTTATCCCCCAAACAGGAAAGCAAAATATTTGCCTCTCCCAAGCCTCAAGCTTAAGACATTTCCTGGCTCTCTGTGGCCTTTGGTGGCAGGATGTCAAACCAACAGGGATGCAGGGAGCCATAAACACAGCGGGACTGCCATCCTGCAACCCTGCCCTGAGGTTCCATTCCCCCTTGGCTCCAGGGGGGAGATGCTCTGGGGCTGGGGGCAGTGCTGCCAGCGGGGATGCTGCAGGTGCCAGGAGCCCACAGTGGCAGTGCTCAGGGATGGGACACGGCAGGTCTGACCACAGGTGAGCAGATACAAGAGCCAAGGTCGTTTGGTACCCCAAAGGGTTCCCCTCAGTGCTCAGCAGCATCCCAGCCCCATCCCAGCCATTCCCAAACCTGCTCTGGCTGGGTTTGGGCCCCATCTCTCTGTACCCTCTCCCATCTTTCTCTTCACACTTCCCATTTTTACTGCCAGGATGAAAGGGCTTTGAAAGCAGACTCCTCCGAGGACTCAGGGAAAAAAGGGATCAAGATGTGAGGCTCAGGGGGAGAGGGGAAAGGTTTTGGGGACAAAAGAACAAAGGCACTTTGGCCTTTCAGGATCGCGCGTCCTGCTCTGGCTCACTGCAGAAGATGCAGAAGAAAGGGAGAGCCCTTTCAGCGTGGAAAAGCAGAGAAAGGTTCAGCACAGAGAGCAGCAGGAGTGAGAGCAGCCCCATTATCTGACAGAAGTAGAAATAAGACTGGGGGAAAGAATGACTTAAAAATAAAAGGAGCATTAAAACTGATGTTTCCCGGAGCATACGAGTGTGTGTTTCTTTCCAGGAGGAGGGCATTTGGAAGGATAAGCAGGGTTAAAGAGCCTCATTCATCTTCCCCTTACAACTGTGCTGACTCAGAACCTGGTCAAACAAGTTTAATCTTTTTAGCAACAACAAAGAGAAGTGGAAGGAGGGTGGAAGGGAGCCAGCCTGGATGGGCAAAGAGGGAGAAAAAGCACAGAAAGAAAACTTCCTTTTCACAGCTTTTGGTTATTCTTTCCACAGCAGAAATCTGTCCTGATAAGCTCAGGAAGAAAACCAGTGTCACCAGAGCTCTCTGCCTGTGCTCCACGCTGAAAGGACAGGGTGGGGACAGGGTGGGGACAGTGCCAGTGCTGCTGTCCTGAGCCCAGGGTGGTGCCAGGGGGGCAGAGCACTCAGAGACAGAGTGAGGGGGAGTCTGGGAGGTCACTGGTGGGGATGGAGCTGGAGTCTCCTTGTTCCCAGGCTCACACACTGGCACTCGGTGCCAGCCAAATGCTGGCAGCCCTGGCATGCAGCAAACCCCAGCTCCACCTCAGCCCTGAATGTGTTTGAGCTCCCTGGGCCAGAAGAATAGCAGAGCAAGGCAGAGAAACTGCTCTTGCCTTTTTCTGGAGAAGAACAGCATGAGGACAGCACCGTTGTGCCTTTCCTGAAATGGAGGTGTTCATTACCAGCACTGCTCTGGGAGGAAAATGGCCATCACAACAGGAGAGAGAATGCTTTAAAAAATCAAATACACCATACAAAATAATCCTACACTGGCTGGGAGATGAGGTCTTTTTCATCCTTAATTTCTGTAATTCCCAGTCATGCTGAGTATGATGCATCCTCATTTATAATGTAAGAGTTAAGGTTGGGGCAACAATTATTTTCAGGATCCTATAATCTCAACTGTAAAATTTCACCCCAGGCTGAAAATGAAAGAGCAAATCCTTCACTTTGGCATGAGCTGTGTGAGACACAAAGCAGTTCCACTGCTAGCGAGTTACGCAAATATAAATGCACATTAGATTCCCCACTTAACTTTTTTTTTCTGATCTTGAGCCAAAAATAAGATCTGAACCGAAATATGAATTTTTCATTGCGTGTTTCTGATTCGAGATGTAAAAACAGAGTTGGGAGGCTGCGAGCAGGTACCTGCAGAGCCCTGGGATGTGTTTGCTGAGCACACACCCTGCAGACAGCACACTGTCTGGCTGTGCTGCTGCAGAGCCTCTCTGGAGCTGCTCTCTCCAGCCCAGCCCTGGCTGCCCACCTGGCTGCACGCTGCCAGGCAGCCCCAGAAATCACAGGGAAAAGGGCTGGAGAGTGCTGCAAAACACAGCCCCCTTGGAAAGGCCTGCGCACAAACACAGAGCCCAGCCCAGCCCAGCAGCGTGCCTGGCACCAGCTGAGCCCTGCCTGGCTCTGTGCTGTGCTGGGCTCTCCTGCCCCAGCCACGCTGTCTGGGGAACACCCAGCCTTGGAAGGGAGAGATTCTGATGGGGAGCCCCTGCTCTCCCAGGCCTGCCAGCCCCCAGGATTTTATGGGGAGCCCCTGCTCCCCCAGGCCTGCCAGCCTCCAGGCCTCAGCACCCATCTCTGCTTGGGGAGGGGATGCTCTGACACCAGGGTGCTTGTGCAAATGCAGACACAAGCCCTAAAAGCACACCAAGAGCTGAAATGGGGAGAGATGGGGATGGAAGGAGCAGGAATCCACATGGGTTGGTGCCAGTGGCAGGTCAGGCCTTCAGCACGTGCCACCAGAGAACTCCCACAGGGCAGGGACACCTATCAGGACATGGGGATCCCCTCCTTTGGCTTGGTTTGACTGGATTTTCTTTGCCTTGAAGGGAAAGCAGCATTCCTCAGCATTCCTGTCAGGGATCAGTGCCCACAGGCTGGGCAGGGCAGGCAGTGGGATGAACATCCAGAGCGGTGCCCCCCTGTCCCAGCACAGGGACACAGCAAAGCAGCCCAGCCAGGAAAAGGGACCCAGGCACTTCTTTTGGTGATAAAATGTGACGTGCCACGACAGGCTGGGGAAACATCCACTGCCATTATTGCTGCTCTGGCCATTAACAGGAGGAATGGCCCCTGCTCTGGAGAGGTCTGCCCTGCTCTGCTCTGGGAAAGCATCCCAGGACAGCCCTCAAGCACCTGCTTGAAATTCAGCTCATGGCAAAGTGTTTCCCTCATTTGGGCTGGAGTAAGCAAGCACTTAAGGGATTTTTTTTTCTCCAAGCAGAGACAAACCAAGGCCACACAGACACAGAGCTGAGAGGAAAAACAACAGGGGAGGCTTTTCCCTTTCAGAAGATCAAGATGCTTTGAAAGACAGCAAGACTGAGTCTGCAGAAGAGCCTGGGCTATGGGACACGTGGCAGATGCACCTGCAGGCCACGAGGGAGAGCGAAGCCCTGAAATTGTGCAGCTGCAGACAGATGTGGGTGCAGCTGTGCCCCCACACCTGCGCTCACCTTAGCTCAGGCCCCCCAAAATGCCCTCTAGAGCAAACCCTTTGTCATTTCCAGCTTGGGAGTGCGAGTGGCTGATCTAAACCAGCCTGGACTGGTGGCAGGGGCTGCTCCTCCTGCAGTGGTGAGAGTGGCAGCCCAGCCCTGGGTGGGGAATGCAGGAGTGGGACCTGCCCCAGCACTGCCCGAGGAGTGCACACCCCATCCCTGGGCACCTGCCCAGCCCTGGTGATGCCATGGGGTGAGAGGGGAGCCAGACACCAATGTAAACCTGACTGCAGTATTACACACATGCACACAAGGCTGAGAGATGACAGAATTATATAATTTGCTCGGTACAGATTTGCTGCTCAATTTTGCAAAATGTAGCGTGTGATGCAGATTGCTATGAGTGTTTGTTTTTAAATACCAGATTAAATGGGCACATAAAATTACCGTAGCCTTGAGCTGATCCATTGCTCTATGACATTTAACGTTGGCTTGCATCAGTCATGGCACGTTGCGTGGCATCACATAATGCAATGTGACATGAGTGATGAGTGCAGAGCTCTGCTCCATCACCAGGGAGGGCTCTCCAGCCTGAGAGCCATCTCTGGGACCGTGGCACAGCTGGTGCTGCCACTCTGCTGCTCCTCCCTGGGCTCGCCCCCGAGCCCCCAGGATGTGCAGGCACACGAGCAGGGTTCCTGGAGCCCAAACATGCCATAACAGGATTTTCTCTGTTTTAACTCCTTCTCTCGGGCCTGGGCTCCTCCCCAGTGTGCTCATCTGGTGCTCAGCACCCTCAGCCCTGCCTGGTTCCCCAGCACAGCAGGGGCTGAGCTGCCTCAGGGCTGCCCACCCTAAGTGGGCTGATGAGGTGGGGATGGAAATCCACACCGAGCTGCAGGGAAGCACAGGGGATTGCAGGGAGCATTAGCTAAATACCCCAGTGAAAGGAGCAAGGGGGCTTGCTGTGCCACTGATGCTGACTTTGAGGGATGGGAGATGGAAGAGATTGCCTGGGGGCCTTGGACAGAGGAGGAGGAGAGAGGCCAGGGGCTGAAGAGGCAGCTAGAGCTGCCAAAGGGCGCCCTGCACCTCCTGCCCGTCCTAAACACGCTCTGAGAGGGAGGTGAAGAAAATCACAGAGGTTTTTGCCAAACCCATGGAGAGATGAGGAACCACTCTGCAGCACCAAGCCACCTCCGCAGGCCCAGCTGTGCTGCAATGATGCAGCTCATCCCTCCAGGAGATGGGAACGCTGCACCTCCACCCTGGAGCCTCCCTCAGCCCCTCCGTGGCTGCAGCCTCGCTGGGATGCTCAGCCCCCGTTCCCCCTCTGCATCCCACCTGCCTCCCGCTCCTTCTGGGCACAGCCTGGAAATCAGATCAAGGAAATTATCTGGGCTAAAAATAACCCAGATATAATCCTTTAAACTGCCAGAGAGGCAATCAAAATTACGATATTTAGGGATTTGCATGCAGTAGCTAAACGAAGATTATCTTATTTAAATTAGCAGGGGAAGGAAGGAAGGTCCATTGGGCAGGGAGGGGCAGAGGGAGCTCTGACCACCCCTGCCCACACCAGCCCCTGCAGCAGGACCGGGCCCCAGACAGTGCCCAGACCCACTGCCCATCACACTCGGCACAGGGAGAGTTAATTGTAGTGAAATGGGAACGGGTAAAGGAGCCAAATTGGCATTTAGTGCTTGGAACAAGAGCCATCCCTGACAGAGCGTGCACAGCTCCCTTGCAGAGAGCAGCCAGGAGCTGTCCCTCAGAGAGCACGAAATAAGCACCATTTACTCAGCTACCACCACTCACAGGGTTTTTTACAAATGATTGTCCCTCTGTGTGCCACTCTGGCTGGACTTTGGCAGCGAGGACACCAGAGCAGAGCCAGCCTGGTGCTGAGCAGCACAGCCACAGCAGCACGCAGGGACCCAGCCAGAATCAGGCTGTACACTGTACACACTGTGTGCTTGCTGCTCCTCACCCAGTGCATAAAACCTCCTGGGTTTAGGCACCAAAATGTGTGAGATTTAGGAGCCACAGCCCTGCTGAGCCCAGGGATGTGGGCTGGGACACAGGAGCTCATCCCCTGCTATGTATGTACACCCCAAACCACAGCAGAAACGATCCACAGAACATCAAACACTGAACCAGGAAACTTCCCTAAGCCCAGCATGGGGTTAAGCTTTGAAATATCTCACCACAGGATTTTACAGATGATTAAAATTTACTGGAGTTCAAGAAAAAGAAAGGAAATGAGTAGGAGAAAATTCCCCCGTGGGCTGAAGCATCCCAAGCCAACCCACCCCATCCCTGTGCAGCTCCTCCAGCCCACCCCAGCACTGGGGCGGTGGGAGCCCTGGGGACGCAGCTCTGCCTCTTCCTACTCACTTCCCAGGGCTGTGGCCAGAGCCCCTCCCAGGCTGGCTGGCCCTCTGCTCTGACCTGTTATGACTGCTCTTAAATCCTTAAAACAGCTCAGTTTAAATGTCAGTGAAAGATCAGTGGGAAGAGCACATCCCCAGCCGGTATCGGGGCTCTGCTGACAGCAGGTAATTTGTTATGTTGCTGTAACATGATCCTATCTGCAGCCAGCCCTCCCATGCTAACATTAGTTCTGAAAATGGAGTATGGGCAGCCCAGACAGGAAAGGCTTGGGGAAACTTTGTCCAGGAGAGAGGCACTGCCAGCAAATCCTCCTAAAATCCCTCCCATCCCTTTATTCTCGGTGAAGGTGGGGTTAAACATCCCTCTGTGATCCTGTAAGGAATCCAGGTGTGGGAGGGCTGGAACTGGGTGGTCTTTGAGGTCTCTTCCAGCTCAAACCATTCTCTTATTGGATCCCCTTCCAAGAAGACTTTTGTGTTTCCCAGTGCTGGTGGGTGCTGAGGGCTGGGGGACCACAGGGCAGAGACAGCCTGTCCCATGGGGCTGGACTGCCCACGAGCACAGGCACATGGGCCAGCTCTTGGCTAGGGTCCCCTGTAAATAAAATCTACTCCTAAGATCTCAAACCAATGAATTTTCCCAGTGGATCTCTACCAAGTTATCTAGCTGAAGGCTCTGGGTAATTGTGATGGATTGAGACAATCGCCCTGGCCGAGAGTGAGCAGCAGCAGGGACAGGGGATGAGCACGGCCAGCGGCTCAGGCCCCTGGAACTGATTTTATTTACACTGGGACATCCATCAGGCCCAGCAGCCCCAGAGGCACAGCCCAGCTGAAGGAAGGGGGAGCTGTGGAGGAAGGCACAGCCCCGGGAATGAGCAGTGCAGGGCTGAGGATGGGAGCATGGCAGCCTCCCCCAGGACAGCCTGCAGGTCTAAATGGCAATGGCATCGCTCACCCCACATGACTGCAGCGATTTAAAGGCCTCCCAAATCCAATCCTTTAAGGAACAAGACAGAAAACTATAGCAGTACTGGGAAAAATAAGTGGCTAACACCCCAGCTCCTGAGAATCAGCAAAAGAGAGCAGCAAGGAAGCTGCTACGGCACAATCTGCTCTAAGGTTTGACGCTAAAAGAGAAAGAATTAAATGTATAATTTTACACAGCACTTTAAAAAAATCTATTTTCATTTTCAGAGATTGGATTTCCTTCTTGTCCCTCTCCCAGGTAATTTTCTCTCTACTCGGCCTGATGCTGGTGATTTCTCACCATGCTTCCAGCAAGTGTGAATGGTGAGTTGCTTTGCAAACTCTGTTCCCTCCAGACTCAGATTATTATTCGCTATTGATTCATTGCATCCATCCACAAAGATGTGGACTGCAAAATATCCAGGAGCAGTACAAGAAAAGCAATACAAAATACCATTAAAAATGCAAAGAGCCAGCCACGCAGACAAAGACCAGGGGCACGAGCAATGGCAGCAGCAGCAGGCTGTGGCACTGGCCCCAGCTGCCCTTCTACAAACTCAGGGCAATCTGAGGCAGAGGAGGACAAAGACAAAGCTGGTGTGTAATCCTGACTGTGCCCACAAAAGCATTCCAAGCAGTAAGGGCAGCAGCCCTGGTCAAAGGTAACAGCAGTGGGTCCAACACATGAGGGTGGTGTGACCATAGCAGCAGGGAGACATCCCAAATTCCCTGCAGCCTACTCCCAGTACCCCACTCTGTCTCCTAGTAACCTAGAGCAAAAAACCTTCCACCCTATAACAGCCCCATCCAGGGATGGTGTGAGTTCCCTGGGAGAGCCCACACTGGTTGGGAGAGGAGCCTCAGAACCAGAATTGCTGAAAATGCAGGCAGGATGCCCAGGGACTGATCCTTCTGCTGTGCCTTTGGGCAGGTGAGGAGCCTGGCTTTGGCTCTGCCTTTGGGCAGGTGAGGAGCCTGGCTTTGCCTTTGGCTTTGGTCAGGTGAGGAGCCTGGCTGTGCCTTTGGCTCTGCCTTTGGGCAGGTGAGGAGCCTGGCTGTGCCTTTGGCTTTGGTCAGGTGAGGAGCCTGGCTTTGCCTTTGGTTTTGGGCAGGTGAGGAGCCTGGCTCTGCCTTTGGCTCTGCCTTTGGTCAGGTGAGGAGCCTGGCTCTGCCTTTGGCTTTGGGCAGGTGAGGAGCCTGGCTCTTCCTTTGGGCAGGTGAGGACCCTGGCTCTGCCTTTGGCCAGGTGAGGAGCCTGGCTCTGCCTTTGGCTCTGCCTTTGGCCAGGTGAGGAGCCTGGCTCTGCCTTTGGCCAGGTGAGGAGCCTGGCTCTGCCTTTGGCTCTGCCTTTGGCCAGGTGAGGAGCCTGGCTCTGCCTTTGGCCAGGTGAGGAGCCTGGCTCTGCCTTTGGCCAGGTGAGGAGCCTGGCTCTGCCTTTGGCTCTGCCTTTGGCTGGGTGAGGAGCCTGGCTCTCCCCTGGCAGGGCTCAGGCAGGGGACATAACTGAGCTAACTGAGACATCCCTCCCTGGGCAGGGCAGCAGCGGGCATTCCCCACCACCCTGGGTCTCCCAGCTGCAATCCAGGTTTAAAGCAATTCAAAGCTCCTCTTTGCAGGCTCCCCGCTGCAGACCCCACTGTGAGCAGCACCTCGCAGCAATGTTCAGAGGGGACCAGAATTTCCCCATCTCCTTTCCCCTGTGAACCCTTTGGGGTTTGCATTGCACGAAAGAGAAAAGAAGAGGGAAAAATATGGCTCGGTGCATAATCCAGGCAGGAAAAGCTACGTACACAGAGCACACAAATCATCTAATTCGGGGCTTTGTTTGCAGCAGTTTAATATTCATAATGCACCTATTTTTATATTAGTGCTACCCATGAATATAAGTGAATAATTGCAGCTGATTAAAGACAAAAAAGAAAGGAAATGTTAACACTGAGACAAACAAACACTGACTGTGTGATAAATAGAAACACTCAAGGATTTAATTCCCTGGATAAGAGGTGGGAGGGGGCAGTGAGAGCAGAGAGCTCCTACCACAGAATTCCTCAGAACTGATTGCAGCTCCTGTTCCTGGTTGCACCTTCTGACAAACAATTTACAGAGCTAATGTGGTTTTTGCTGTCCAAATGGTCTCAGCCCAGTGCAATACTGGAAGTTTGTCTTTCCCTATCAACCACAAGACTGAATTTGTGTGTTCCCTTCCCCTGGTGGTTCATGTACAGCCAGACTGGGCAGGCTGGGGCCAGTCCAGCTGGGCAAAGGGAGAGCAGTGCCCAGGAGATGGGAGCACTGGGAAAAGCCCCTCTCTCTCCACCTTTCCATGCAGGTGCCCCTGATCTCACACCTTGGCACAGCGAGATGCTCTGTGCCCCCCTGGCACCCGTGGGTCCCTCTTGCCCATGGCACCAAAATGAACAAAGTCTCATTTTCTCTCTGAAAAAAAAACTAAAACTGATTTTCCGACTTCTGGTCAGATTTTCCACCAAATTTAACACCCTACATGTCGTGCTCAAAATAGAACCTCTAAGAGCATAAGGCATGTGTTGTTAAGGTTTATTTTATTATATAATATTACAGTCATTCGGGATAGATTGTATCCCCTGGCAGTTTCAGAAAAGTTTTTTCCCTTGTATTCATTAGAAGGAAAATAAAGTGCTTGCAAGGGAAATCCTCAGTTTCAGTTAAACTGAGTGCATTTGCAGGGACTTCACCTTCAAGAAGGCAGCAAGATAATTTACATTCTGACCTAGATTTCTAACCCAAATGTATTTGCCTGAATGGGAAATGACATTTCATTTGCTCAAGGGTTCTATTTATTTAATTAATTATCAAAGAAAAGGGATGGAAGGAAAGGCTTTCCTTCTCAGATTTCTAGCAAAGAGCTGGGAAGAGATGAGACTAATTCTCTGGCCACACAAGTGGGAGAAGAGTGGTCTCTGTGTGATACCCAAGCCCACCAATCTGTGCTGGAGCTCAGGTTCTGGGGTCAGTCAATGCCTCAGCCCATGGGCTCTGTTCCATTGGCAGCAGGTGACAATGGCAAAGCCCAAAGATGCTTTGGGTCATACAGACACATTACGAATGTTTCCAGAAAGTTGGAGTCCCAACCAGTGAGAAATCAAGAGGTTTGGGTGTAGGAAAAATGCTGTCTCCTTGTAGGAAAAATACTATCCCCATCTATGGGAGAGTCCCTGGAACAGCTCAGGAGGACCTCCAGGCACTGAACAGTTTACCTCCACAGCCTGGCCGCTCCTGGATTGCTTTCCCAGCTAATTCTGTGCTGTTTGCAGGGTGGAAGTGAGCAGCAGCCAGCAAGAGGCAGAGGGAGAGAGGAGTCCTGGTGACCCCAAACCTCCTGCAGGCACCTCCTGTCTCCATGTTCCTCTCTCACACACATTGCCCCTGCACCTCCACGTTCCTCTCTCACACACATTGCCCCTGCACCTCCACGTTCCTCTCTCACACACATTGCCCCTGCACCTCCCTGTTCCTCTCTCTCTCTCACACATTGCCCGTGCACCTCCATGTTCCTCTCTCTCACACACATTGCCCCTGCACCTCCATGTTCCTCTCTCACACATTGCCCCTGCACCTCCCTGTTCCTCTCTCTCTCTCACACATTGCCCCTGCACCTCCCTGTTCCTCTCTCTCTCACACACATTGCCCCTGCACCTCCACGTTCCTCTCTCTTACTCACACATTGCCCCTGCACCTCCACGTTCCTCTCTCACACACACATTGCCCCTGCACCTCCACGTTCCTCTCTCACACACACATTGCCCCTGCACCTCCACGTTCCTCTCTCACACACACATTGCCCCTGCACCTCCACGTTCCTCTCTCACACACACATTGCCCCTGCACCTCCATGTTCCTCTCTCTCACACACATTGCCCCTGCACCTCCATGTTCCTCTCTCTCACGCATTGCCCCCGCACCTATAAACACCCAGTCCCACCCAGAACAGCCCTGCACAGCCCAGGGATCCCTGTTCCACACGGCAATGATCTCTCCCTGCCTCTCCTGTCCCCACATTCCTGATGGAGCCGCACTGACTCAGACGCTCCTGCTCCGGGGAGCGAGGGCAGCCGCAGCTCTGAGTCACAGCCGCAGGACCCTGAGCGCGGCTCTGCGGAGCTCCTCACCTCACGAAAGGAAAGGAAAGCAGAGGAAAGGAGGGAGACGGCGCCCAGGGCCGCAGCGCAGAGCTAATCACCGAACGAGAAAAGCCTTTGTGCGCCGTGAAGTGCGGGTCAAAGCGGCTCCGCTCGAGTGCCGTCAACAAGTCCTTGTTCTGACACAAACAGATGCTCATCACAGAGTGATAGATGAATGGGAAAAGCAGGAGGAATTGACATAATCACGAGGCAGCACCTTTAAATATGAGTGTGCTAAGATAAAGCCTGCCCCTGCCCTCCACCTGCGCGCTGGCAGCTCCCTGCAATAGCTACTCCTGGTACATGACAAAAACCAAGTCATTAGCTCTCTATTTGCCGGCAGCCGATGCCTGACCTGCGGAATCCATCTGCCTAAGAGGTTTATTCTCTCTACTTCACCGCTGGCAGTTCCATCTCTCACCAGGCGCACGTTTCTGCACCCTCCGAGCTGAGCACGGTCCCGCTCGGGAGATTCCCAGTGAAATCCTCAATGGCACCGCATCCCCTCTCACTGGGGACCCGCTCCTGTGCAGCCTCCAGCACCATTTCAGAGCCCCTGGGAGATAAAACCTCCCTTTCGGCAGCGCTGGGGTGACTCTGGCAAAAGGGGATAACGAGAGTGGCGATTTGTGCTCCGGAGCTCCCATTGTTCCCGGCCCTTTGTCTGGCTGCCCGATGCTCACTGGCCACCTGCCTCCCTCCCCGGCCTTTTGGGGAGGATTCTGCGCTTCCCTTTGTGGCTGTCCCTGCCCCACGCTGCCCGAACGGACCTCTGAAAGGAGCCAGAAAAGCGATAGGGACACAGCATAGCCAGGACAGGGGAACACACCATGGCCAGGACAGGGGACACAGCCCGGCACGGGGCAGGGCTAGGCAGGAGGCAAAGAGTGGATCTCTCATGATAAAAACAAATAAAACAAACAGAGCAGAAGAAAAACGTGAAAATGAGCCCGGGGTTCCTTATGGGAAATATTCATCCAGCCTCCGGAGGCTGCTGTAAGTTACCCAGGAGCTGCTGGATGAGCAGGGCAGCGAGCCTGGCAGGGTTTCCTGGTCACGCCCGGGCTCCAGGAACAGCCAGGCTGTGCTGGCCATGCCCGCCGCCCTCCCTGTGCTCCAAGGGCCCGACCCACACAGCAAAGGCCCCGTCTGGGAGGTGAGACAGGCTCGGAGCATCTCTCAGCACAGCCAGCCTCAGTCACGAGCTGCTGTCAGTGTGTCTGGCAGCTCTGTCTGTCAGGGTGCAGCCTCTGCATCGCTCTCTCACTGTCTGGAGCTGTGATTGTCTCTACAAAACACAGTGCCACCTCCTCTGCCCTCCTGCTGGCTCCACAAGGACTCCAGCCCCGCTGCTGGCAGGGATAAAGCTTCTGCTGCCAGTGCCTGTGCCCAACACGGCCCTGCCAGGCTGGCTCCAGCTGCCCAGCATCCACCCTGCATCCCCTTCCCCAGCTCTCCTGCAAGGATGGGGAGCAGCACCTTGGGCACCACCAAAGGGGACTCAGCTGGCACCAGCCATGAGGAGCAGACCCTCAGCAAGGGGAGGGTTTGCAGCACAGGCCTGTTCTCACACCTCCAGCCCATCCCGGGAGACAGTCACTCTGCTCTGCACAAGCCACGTGCTCTGTGCTAAGGACACGAGACAAGCCTTTCCATGGGCAGAGACCCAGCACACAAAAATAGATCATTCTCTGCTCGAGCCTGCAGACTGTGAATGGCGTTAAGGGAATAAATTGCCCCCGGCCACCCTGTGCCCTCCTGGCCCCAGCCCAGCAAGGTGTTCGTGGCAATGCTCGCAGGTCACACCTGGCTCACCCTGACTCACACCTGCTGCATCCCAAAATACCAACCTCCTCCAGGGAGAGCCACGGAGCTGAGCTAGCTATGGAAATCAGCTGCACACTGTGGTGGTGTTCACCGGGCTCTGAGGGTGAGGGAAGGGATGAGGATCTGACCCCATGTTGCAGAAGGCTTGATTTATTATTTTATTATATATATTATATTAAAACTGTACTAAAAGAATAGAAGAAAGGATTTCATCAGAATGCTAGCTAAGAATAGGAAAAAGAAAGAATGATAACAAAGGCTTGTGACTGACAGAGACAGTCCAGACTGCTGGACTGTGATCGGCCATTAATTAGAAACAACTGCATGACACTAATTACAGATCTACCTGTTGCATCCCACAGCAGCAGATAACCACTGTTTACATTTTGTTCCTGAGGCCTCTCAGCTTCTCAGGAGGAAAAACCCTAAGGAAAGGATTTTTCAGAAAATATCATGGCTACAGCACACCCCGCTCCTGCCCTGCACAGAGCAGGCTCCACACCAAGATACCCCTGTCTGTAAGGACCTGCCCAGCCCCACCGTGTGTGCAGATGCCGTGCTGCTGCTGCAGGAGATAACTGCTCCGGGAAGCTGCTTTACCCTACAGGGAGCACTCACAGACAAAAAGGCTTACAAAAAGCTGGTGTAGAGAAGCTCCTTACTGCCAGAGCTGCAGTGTAATGTGTACCCTGACATACATCTGCTAAGACCTGGCAGTGTGAGGTTTATTTTTTCCCCTAAGTTATTTTTTACCTCCCTCTGGTCCTTGATTTACCCTGCACGGGAGGATTTATGCGTTCCAAAGAGGCTGCAAAACGCTTTGTGGAAGAGTGCAAAAGAAGGGTAAAACAGCAGTGATATCTGCTGCTCCTGTGGGCTGGAGACAGCTGGCCAGGGGTGAAGGAAGGGAGTGTGAGAGAAGTCCAAGGGTGGCCACACAAGCAGCTCCATCCCAGCTCCCCTCACTGGGCTGAAGGCAGGACCCGCTGGGGGATGTCTGGGAAAAGCATCATCGGCTCCAAGGCTGCAGCTGTGACTCGCCCAGGGTGGGATCACCCTCAGTGTGCTGCCCACAGCCCAGGGACCTGGCAGGGACAGGAGCTCATCCCCGGCCCTGGCTGTGGTGGGAAGCAGCGGCCTTGGCCTGCACAGCGGCTGCCCAGGGATGCAGGGACAGCGGGGCCAAGAGCCCTCGAGGATTTTGGCTCTGCTCCCCAGCACCACTCGCAGGGACACAGCTGTGGCACTGGGAATGTGCCACAGAAACCCCCCGGAGCCAGCAGGGCAGGGGGAGCCTGTCCCCCAGCCCAAACACTGCCCAGTTAGCACAGCGCTGCTCTCACTGCCACTCTGCTGGCACCTTGTCCTCATGCCCTGTGGGAGCAGCAGATGGCACAGCACAGCACGGGTGCTGCTCTCACCCTGGCCAAACCAGGGAGCCACTGCACAAAGAGAGGCCACTGAAACCCAAACACCATTGTGCCCAGATGCCTGACACGGGGTGATCAAAGCCTTGCTGAGAGCAGCGGCTCCCCGTGAACTGGTGGGGAAGTGTTTAGCCCAATTTCCTCAGGAAATGAGGCTGCCTGAGTCACAACTATTAGTCACAGTGCCTAATGAATCCTGAGCCCCTTGGCCAAGTTCAAACAAAAGCTGGCTGGAAGGGGAGCCCACAGAGGTGTCACATTCCGAGGGGCTTTGGGGGGCTGCAGAGGGGGGGATGCAGGAGCCGCCTTCCAGGATGAACATGCCAGGACCCAGCTCCATGCTGACCTAACCAGAGCCCTGCAGGGAGGCTCATCCATCTGAAACACCCCCAAAACCTCATTTTCTGCAAGAAGCATGCCTGAGGAGCAGGGACACCAGCACAGGCCGTGTCTCACCCCAGGGGCAGGCAGCAGGAGCAGCCTCCGTGCCCAGTGAGGAGTTTGCACTGCTCCAGCCCACAGTTTGCTGATTTATGTCTAAAACACAGACAATTAAATTACATGGGAGCTGATGCTGCTAAATGCATAAAGGCACTGAAATGCCAGGCCTCATCGGGTTGCCATGTAAATCACCATGGTTAGGCTGGGAAGGGAGAGCACGAACAGCAGGGGCTGAGCGTGCATCACCCGAAGCTCCCTGCCAGCAGCACAACCCAGGCACGCCTCGGGACAGCGGGCAAGGGTGGAGGGACACAACAGAGGGGCTGGCATGGGGACACTGACCCATTGGGGGGTTTGTTTTGGGGATTGCACCCCAGGTCAGAGCCACACGGAAGGGAGAGCCAGACTCCAGCAATTCACATGCCCAGCCATTCGGGTTCCAGTGAACTAAAATCAATACAAATAAAGGAATAATAAGGAGAGACACTGCAAGGACAGATGGGAAAGAAGTAGCCAGCTACTCTGCTAGGATAAAAGCACAAATGCTGCTGAGCTCCAGGCAGTTCCATGGAGGTGTAGGGCGCTGTGGGGCAGGTTTAGGGTGCTGTCCCATTCCACCACTCACCCTGCCCTGGCCCAGCACCAGGGCTTAGCTGGTGGGCTGCTGAGCTGAGTCAAGCAGCTGAACCCGCAAAAACCCAAACCTACAAGTACAGCCCCATGGGATGACAGAGCTGGGCTGCTCCAGAGGCTGATAGCACCATCCCCACACAGAGCAGCACAACTGGCTCAGCACAGGCTGGGCAGCACACTGCCTTCCATCCAGATCCTCTGCACATCACAATCCAGGCCACACAGGGCTGGGCAGCACACTGCCTTCCACCCAGATCCTGTGCACATCACAGTCCAAGCCACATCAGGATTTTCTCCTGCTGGGAAATTTTTGCTCCTCTCCAGCCTGGGAAACACCTACAGATGTGCCAGCAACCTGAGTGCTGCCTCAGAAACGGCCCAGGAGCCAAAAAAGTTGAGAATGTTTTCTTCAGTGCCCTTTCTTAACAACTCTGAGCCTGGCCTTTTGCTGCTCATTAATTAACTCGTTGTTAATTAACGAGCAGCATTCCTGGCATGTGTCATTGAAGTGGTGGGGAAGGCATGGGAGAGCAGGGCAGCCGCTCCTCTCAGCAGATTTTCGCAGCAGGAGTGACGGAAGGCACGGAGCTTTGGGGATTTCTCTGGAAACATTAGTGCTGCCAAAGGTCACCCATTTCTGTGAGAGCTCCACAATTCAAACAAGCAGCCCTTGCAAGCCAATTAGCAGCGAATGTGACAGATCTGGATTTTATTTATTATTATTTTATTTTATTTATTTATGTAGCATCTAGCAAACAAAAGCAGGTTTCAGCCCCTATAGCAGGGCCACAGGGCCTGGCAGGGCCACGTGCTGGGTGCACTCAGCATGTCCCCACGGGTGTCAGGTCCTCCACAGCACCACGGGCTGTGGCAAAAACAACACCCCACAAATTACCACCAGTGCCACAATGAGTAAATTTAAACTGGAAAGAAAGGAAACCCTTTTCCACACAGAGCACAATTACACGGCACTGTTTATTGCCACCAGATGTTGCAGTAGCCAAGGGCACGAGCTGCTTCAAAAGAGACAGCACACACTCACAGGGAGTGGATCAGCAGGCCTGGCTGCCATCCCTGGCTCGGGGCATCCCATCCCTCCCTGCTGGAAGGCAGCAGCTCTGCTGCAGGAAGGCTCAGACCCTGCTCCCAGACCCTGCTGCTGGCTGAGCACAGAGCCAAGCCCTGGGCTGGCACAGGCACCGCCTGCTCTGCTCAGGGGTGGCAAGGTGCTAAAGAGCCAGCCTGGAGCCAGTGGCACCCTGGCAGGAGCTGGGCAGGGCTCCAGCTGCGCTCTGCAGGGCTGGTGCTCAAGGGATGCTTCAGATCCTCAGCAGAGCCCTCCTGGTTGGGGGGAGCCACCTGCAGGGGTTTTATTTTTGTTTGAAATCAGTGTACTGCACAAGGCAGCCCATCTTCACGGGCTCACCAGGGCCCTGCAGCATTCCACACACCACCCTTTACCTGCCCATCCATCCCCAGCAGGACACAGCAATGTCCCACCCCAAACTCCTCCACACCTGAGGAAAACCACTCCGTCCCCTTGGTCACAGCTCAAACCCGAGTGCTGCTGCTCTGCCCACACTGGGAGGGTGCAGCAACAAAAGCACATGGTGCTGCAGGATTAATCACTGCCACTCACTGGAGAGGTTCACACACACATCAGCCCAGCAGGAGCAGTGCCGAGCTTTGTCACTGCAGAAGTACTTTTCAAATATACATATAGCAAACCTAACATCAAAGATCCTGAAAGAGAAACTTCTTTCAGATGATATCCCAGGCTCAGCGTCTACAGAGCACAAACAGAAGGGATGAATGATGCTGGAAACAACAAAGAGAAGTAAATTGTCTCCTCTGGATGAACTCAAGCTTAAAATCTCAAAAAGGAACTTGTCTTGCTTTTGTCTCAGCTGAAAATCCACCTCCTGCCTGGACAATACAGGGCTATTCAGCAGGCAAGAGGCAGCCAGAGAGCTGGGCTGCAGCCTGGACAAACTCTGTTCACAGCCCCAGAGCTCACCAGGGAACAACTGAACCTGAGCATTTGCTTTGGTCTGCCCATTCAGACCTCCACCATATTAATGTAATACATTAATTAACAACAGCAGGTCACCCTGTGACGAGCCCTTCATTCAGTGATAACAATTCCACCAGTGCTCATCTGCACCCCCAGAACCCAGTTACACAGGGCTCTTGTCTGTGGTGGCGCTCACAGGGGTCCCAGGATGAAGGAAGGGACGAGGATCTGACTCCATGTTGCAGAAGGCTGATTTATTATTTTATGATATATATTATATTAAAACTATACTAAAATAATAGAAGAAAGAATTCTATCAAAAGGCTGGCTAAGAATAGAATAGGAATGATAACAAAGGCTTGTGACTGACTGAGACAGTCTGGACAGCTGGACTGTGATTGGCCATTAATGAGAAACAACCAGATGAGACCAATCCCAGATGCACCTGTTGCATTCCACAGCAGCAGATAACCATTGTTTGCATTTTGTTCCTGAGGCCTCCCAGCTTCTCAGGAGAAAAATCCTGGCAAAGGATTTTTCAGAAAATATTGTGGCTACACTTGTCTGTCCCTTTGGGGTGATTAAACAGGGTGAGAGGGAGTCTGGGCTGAAGTGGGCATTGCAGGGCATCCCTCCAACCCTCATGGATGATTCACAGGAAAATCCCGGAGCCAGAGCAGCTCCAAGCCCTCAGGAGAAGGGGCAGCAGCAGCCAAGGCTGGGAGCACAGGGCAGCACCCAGCTGTCCCGTGTCACCTCAGGAGAGGCGTCCCCAGCCACTGCAGGAACTGCTGCTTCGCCATTTAACTAGTCAGCATTAATATTTATCGCAGCATGTTCACAATTGTAAAGATCTTCATTTAAAATGTTTTGTGCCTCACACCCTGTCAGCAGGGAAAGCACCATGAGGCAGGAGGCAGGCTTGCAGGCTCTAATGCAAAGTGATGGCTCCAGCTTCAGAAGGGAAGCCTATTTCCAGCAGGAACATCTGCTCTCAGTGTGGAAATGGGTACCTAGCGAGGGAGGCTGGGAGCAGATGGAGCAGGGAAGTTTCTCCTCCTCCTGTCACAGACCCACAGCAAGTGAGGCTCAGCACCCATCCCCGTGCTTCCCTCTCCTCTCGCTCCAAAGCTGTGCCAAGGAGCAGGGGGTGGCAGAAGCACTTTAATTGTTCACCGTGGCAAGGCTACCCCAGTTTAACCCGGTGCCAGAAGCCACGCTGCTGCTGCCGAGGCAGCTCCTGTGTCTCACATGCCTGCAGAGCCACAGCCAGCCTGGGAGGAGATCTCAGACCCCGGGGAAGGTGAGAACTGTCAGAGCATCAGGAGCAGGAGAGGCTGAGCTGAACCAGGCACGGGAAAGGTGAGAGGACTGCGAAGTAAAATAAAGATTAAGGTGGAAAAGTGAGAAGAACTTAATGCTAAGATCTGTTAAACCTCCCTCTTGCAAAGTCTTATGCAGGTGCTTAACTTTGCAGGCTGCGAGTAATCCAATTTAAGTCTCGGCAGGATTTAACAACTTTAATTCAGGGGAATTAACGATAGTGCGCAAAGTTAAGCGCACGCTTACTGGGTAAAACAGTGTGAAAAGGCTCCTTAGGAGAGAGAGCTTCGTGACTTGGAACTTTTACAAGTGGAAAAAAACACCATCAAATATATCGAGAAATAATCTTGCACTGGCTTGGAAGAAGTGTTTGATGTGACCTAAAAGTCTCTTCCATCTCTGACTTCTATTAGTCTGTGACAAGACTTAAAAGGTCAGCCAGTCCACCCCTTTGCTAATGCAGGATTATTCCCCTCAGCACAGCGCCTGCTACTTTGCCCAGTCCAGTTTTAAATGAAAAGCCTTGCAAAACTTCCTCTTCCCCAGGACCATTATCCTCCCAATTCTAATGTGTTTCTTTTTGTCAATAGTTCTGTCAGTATAATGAAATCCTCACTGTGCTAAATTGCTAAAAAAGATCTAAAAGTCGAATCTTCTTCTAATATGACATGAAAGTGCCAGTATAAAAATAGGATTGTATTAGCGATTCTCCACTGTATTGTATTAACATCCTATTTCACTTAAGGGAGGCAGGACTGAATTATCTGCGGATTCCTCCAGCCACTACTCTTACAGAGCTGTGTATTTGGGGTTCAGAGCTGCATGACTTCCCATTAAAGCAATACAATAAAATCCTCTGCGGCATGCAAAATGCTGAGGCAAGCGTCTGGGGCACGTGCCAAGCCCGGAGCCCAACCCTGGAATCCTTGCACCCAAGCAAAGCCCACAGGCTCCGCACAGCAGGGATGTGGAGAGCAGTGTGGGGAGGCCAGTGGCAAAACATGAGGCCCCAGGGGTGGGAAAGAGGGCAGAGAGGAGTCTGAGAAATGGCAGAGTGAAAATATCCACTGTGGAAGCACGGTGGGGAGAAAATGGCAGAGTGAAAATGGCAGAGTGAAAATATCCACTGTGGAATGAAAATGGCAGAGTGAAAATATCCACGGTGGAAGCACAGTGGGGTGAAAATGGCAGAGTGAAAATATCCACTGTGGAATGAAAATGGCAGAGTGAAAATATCTACTGTGGAAACACGGTGGAGTGAAAATATCCACTGTGGAAGAAAGGTGGGGTGAAAATGGCAGAGTGAAAATATCCACGGTGGAAGCACTGTGGGGTGGCTCACAGGTGAGAGCCCAGCCCAGGTGAGAGAAGGGAAGAGCTGGCAGCAGAGCCTTTGCATCCTCAACACAACAAAACCAGGCATCTGCAGCCAATTTACACAGCATGGCAAGAAATCCTGTTGCAGGAAGGGCTCTGAGGCTCCCATCACTCTCCAAGGAACAAATCATCCTCCAGGAGGGCTGGGCAGCAGCACAGGGGCAGTGCCTGAGCAGGCAGAGACCAGAGGTGGGACTGGAGCTCTTTTGGCAGGGCCCTGGCTCAGCAGGGGCTGTGCACAGCCTCTCCTGCTGCTCAGTGGCAGCTACACACGGCTCCTTCCCCCCGCCCTGCGCTCTGAACACGCTTTCCAGCGAGAAACTCCGTACAGCCTGTTCCTACCAGCATCCAGCAGAGCCTAATACAGATTTCTGCATTACCTTGCAGTAAAACTCAACACTAGCACGGCCCCAGTTTCCCAAAAACCAAGTCTGAATACTCTGAAGGTCCCCAAGATTCAGTGAAGCTGTGGGGAGCATCCCATTTACCAGGAATCTGGGGGGGAAAAAAAAATGTTTCATCTTGTTTCAGCCCACTTCTAGTCGCTATTCCCAGCATGTTCTGCAGCCGTGCCCTCCCTGGGATTTACTGGGGCTTATTTTCCCAACACATGATCCTTCATTGCTATTCTTCTTCTTCTTTTCCTTTTTTTTTTTTTTTTTGTGTGTGTGTGTGTGAACTGCATAGCAGAAAGCTATTGAGCAGAAAGCCAGTGGGAAGCCACAGCTATTGTATCTCTGGTTTAGTTCCTTATCTGCTGAGGGGTCCTTTTGTGATTGTGTTGTGGAAGGACACGGAGACAGCGCCTTTTATCACCAGCACAGCATCTCCGGAATGAAAGGAGAGGCAGCGGGGATGCAGATGTGACGTTCAAGTATAAAAATCCACCATATGGTAAAGATTGCTTCTGCTACAGTCTGGTCAAGATGTTGACACTTTGGTTATGAAAAGCAATATGTATCTCTCTCCTGGTGGTTTCTGTTCAAATTAAATGTTTTGTATCAGGCAGAGAACTAATAAAGAGCCAGGTTTTCCCTCGACAGAGGACTAGTAACAAATATGGAGTAATGTGAAAGCTGACTTGAAAATTACTATTCCCAAAGATGCAATAAATGTAGAGATAAGATTTGCTTAGAGGACTCGAATGAGATAAATGCTAAAGGTGCTGCTGCTGGGAAGAGAGTCCAAGGGGAACGAGCAAAAGCGAAAAAGGCGCATTTAAAAAACACACAGCCTGACCTGTCAATGTTTCTGTTAGCACTGAATCCCTCCCGGACATCGGGCACGGGTTCAGCCTCCCAAACCCTCCTCCTTCCACTGTTCGGCACAAGCAAAGCACCAGGAATTAAAGGGTACCCGGGTGCCAAGCACGGAGCTTGGAGCAGAAAGCAGCTCCTGCCTCTGTAAGGGCTTTGGGAGGGATGCAGTGCCCTGCAGGTGTGGGCATGGGCAGGGAGTGCCAGGGAGCTGCAGCAGGGCTCGGGCATAGCCCTGGGGCCAGGGATGCGCAGGGACCGAGGGTGAGATGGAAATGAGAAACTGAGGTACAAAACCGGCCTGAACCATGCGAGGCTGCTCCCCCACTGACCGCACAGTGCGGGCACCGCGATTCAGCCCGGCTCGGGCTAAAATAAACTTCTCCCATCAAATATTGAGCAGCCCGAAATCTCCTCCCGAGGCTGGCCCAGGGCTGCGAGCCCCGCTCCGGTCCCGCTGCCTCCCCGCTTAATGCGAGCTAACAGCGGCGCCAATGACTTATTTAAGAGCAGATCAAGAAATATCCCAGCTCTCTTTGGAGACTTCAAAAGCAGCTGAACACCACCGGTATCGCCCGATAAAGACACAGCTTTGCTGTACCATCTGCCTCGGGGGATCCTCGCTGTGCTGGCGGTGGGGAGGGGGACCGGGGCTGCCTTGGGGACAGCCGTGTGGAGATGGGGACAGTTCTGCACAGGTGGGGACAGCCCTGCGGAGATGGGGGGACAGCCGTCACCCAGCCCAGCACTGCAGCTAAGGGGACCCAGGGTGACCCTTGCCGTGACAAGCTTGTCCAGCCAGCCTCCATCACCTTTAAGGAGGTGGATGAACTTACCATAGCAACAAGAAGAAAGAATTAAAATAAAATTTTTAAAAAATAAAAATAGTAATTTTTTTTTTTTTTTTTTTTTTTTTTTTTTTTGCCTGGGACACCCTCTCAGAATGGCTGTGAGTGTCAATGCTGGCCAACTTCCCTACACCACCAGGCAGGGATGAGGCACTGCAGGATGCAGAGGGTTTGGAGGCTGGGACCAACGATGGAGGAGGGATGGATGGTGCAGAGCCAGAGCTCACTGCTGGCTTAGCAAAGGCTCGCCCAGCCAGGCCCGCCACTGCTGAGCTGTGCCTTCACACAGCACGGAGGTGGAGAGTGACCCAGAGGAAGGCTGGGGAGGCAAATGGCAGCCTGCTGGAGGCTTTCCACTGGAGTTCAGAGCTGAGACTTTATCCCTTTTCTCAGTCCCACGCACAGGCAGGCAGGGCTGGAGCAGAAAGACAGAAGAACCAAAGTGCTCTAATGGAGACCTTGGGACTCGCTCACTGAGCAAGGAAAGAACGTCCTCCATCAACAGATGACATTTCCCACTGGGGAGCAGGGAACCAAAGTTCCATGACCAAAGTCTCTAGCCCAGGCCGAGGCTGATTGGAGATTTGTTATTGATTCACTGTGGCCAGAATTTCATCCTGTGATTTAAACCTAACTCCTCCAAAGAGAATAAGATCAATTTTACAGAGAATCAAATACATAAAGAACAGCCTTTGAGCTGGTGTGCAGCAGACACGGAGAGGGGAGTTTAAAAAAAGGTTCTTTCCTTATCAGGAGAGTTAGGAAAGGAAGAAAAAGAGAAAGAAAAGAACCTGGAGAATGTTATTTGCTCATTTTCCCTTTCTCAGTCAAAACAACCCTGTTGCTGCCTGCTCTCCTCATGGGCACAGAGGGTTTCTGATAGCAGTGCCAGGATGGAGCTGCTGCAGTGCCCATCCCTGGAGCCTCCTGCCCAGATCTCCACCTTCAATCCAGCCCTTCCGAGGTGGTCCCTGGCCCATGGAGCTGCTCCAGCAGCACCGAGGCCCAGCAGGTCTGGCATGCTGGGCTCTCACACCCACCAGGGCTGGCACAGGTGAGGGGCAGCCCCTGCCCCAGTTCCCTCCACATTTGGGGATATGAGCTCCCACCAATCAGCCTCCATCCCTCCTGCCTGGAAAGCTGAGAGCCCTCACACTAAGCTTCTCTCTTGGAGGTTTTATTATCATAATTCCTTTTTATTTTTGCCTTGGAAGACAATTTATCACCCTCAGGCAGCATAGATTGGCCTCTGCCAAGGCTGATGATCAGCTTCTGTGCCTTTTTCCCCTAAAGCACAGAGCACTTGGAGCTTCTTATGTCCTGAAGCTTTGCAAGGGATCAGCCTGGTGCTTGACCCTGTGCTGCCACCCCAGCCACCTTCCCTTGCCTCGGCCAGGAGCACCTGCCAGCACCATGGCAGAGGCTTCTGCAGGCAGCCACCCCCCTGCCCATTATTTAACTGCAGCCCAGAGACGATTTTTCTTGGGAAAAGCTTTTAAGCTTGATCAGTGATGGGGTTAATATTGTTTGCCCTGTGTCTCAATTTTTTATCTGTATTAATGGAAACTGCCACGGCTGGGTTTTCCACAGCAGCACCACAGTGCTGCTTCCTTGGGTTGTTGTGTTTTGCAGGCTGGGCTGCAGTGACTGATCACTCTGCAGCACAGCAGATCGAGCTGTGTCCCCCAGAAGCTGCCCAGACCCCCCTGCCCCGGTGTGGTGGCTGCCCCAAAGCCCAGGGTTTGTCCCCAAAGAGCCATTCCAGCAGCCAGGAGGGAGGGGAGCTGAGCTGGCTGCGTGTGGCAGCAGAGGTGAGCTCTGTAATTGTGCACCTGCCTGTGTTTGTTCTGCCACGGCTCTTTGGGGATGCTCGCTTGCATCACGTTCAGGAGGAAAGGACAACAGCACAAAACAAAAAACAGCTGCAAGTTAAACAAGTGGGAGCCCGCTGGGGCTCTTGGACGCTGGTTCCTGCCCAAGGCAAGCAGGCAGCTGGTCCAGCACCAGACACAGGAGCAGAACCCAAATCCAGACAACAGAAAAGCAGACCAGGGACCATCACTTGCCCCTCTGGGCCCACAACAAGCCCTGAGCAGAGCCCTGTTTCAAACAGGGATATATCATTTTTGCTCTATGCTTTCACGCCTTTGATTCCTCCAATTTATTTGTTCTTGTCTTTGTGGGCTTAACATTCAGCGTGTACAATAAGTCATTGCTTCTTAATCCAATTTGGCTCTGTTTAGATATTCCCGTTTAACATCAAATGTAATATAGAATAACGTCCAGAAGAAACAGGAACGAGTTCCATGGCTCTGAACCTTGCCTGCTGAGGGCTGCCTGTTTTCTTTGCTAATTTATTCTCACGCCGAGCCCCTCACAGCAGCCAGAGGCACAGCAGGGTGGGGGCTCTGTACCTCGGGGTGCACTGCAGCACCCCCAGAAACTCTCTCATACACGAGAGGGACAGCCTGTCCAACCTGTCCAATGGCAGAACCGTGTCCTAGGAAGGGTGGGGACCTCAGGGCACCAGCGGTGGATGCTCACAGGTCCCTCCCTGGGCGTGCAGCCCACCTGCAGCAGCCGAATCTGTGCCCCGAGTGCTCCGTTATCAGCGGCGGCACAGAGCAGCCCAACAGTGCCACAGACAGCAGTGCCCGGCCAGAGCCCGCAGTGCCAGGGGCTCACAGAGCATCCCAACAGCGCCATACGCAGCCCCCAGTGCCAGGGGCTGCCCGGAGCTCGCAGAGCAGCCCAGCAGTGCCACACACAGCCCCCAATGCCAGGGGCTCACAGAGCAGCCCAACAGTGCCACAGACAGCAGTGCCCGGCCAGAGCCCCCAGTGCCAGGGTCTGCCCAAGGCCCACAGAGCAGCCCAGCAATGCCACACAGAGCCCCCAGTGCCGGGGGCTCGGCGCATCCCGGGATCCTTCCCTAGCCCCCGCAGCGAGCTCCCTCCCGCACATCCCCGGTTCCAGACAGGCAATCCCGGGTTTATCTGCGGCAGACGCTCAATCCCTCCCGGGCCGCCCACTCGGCGCTGGCACGGACACGGAGCAGTGGGACACAGGGGACAGCGACCCCCGGCCGGGGAGCACGGCGGGGACACAGGGGACAGTGACCCCCGGCCGGGGAGCACGGGGACACAGGGGACAGCGACCCCCGGCCGGGCAGCACGGCGGGGACCCGTCTGCAGCTGCCATCACCGATCCCCAGCCAGCACAGCGAGCGGAGGGAGGCGGCTAAACCAGGACAAGCCCAGCACCGCAGGGCTCCGGCAGGCTGCGATACACGAGAAAAACCTTCCGTACGGGGGGGTTACAGCCCCATCGCATCCCCCAGCCGGCCCATGGGCAGGGGATGTGCCCTGCTCCCCCAGCGAACCCCGCTCAGCCCTGGCAGCCCCCCAGCCCCCCGCTCCAGGGCAGCCCCTCCCCAGACAGCCTCAGTTCCTACCTGGCAGCCGAGTCCAGGCGCAGGCACGGCTCCGGCCCCAGGTCCCGGTGCAGGGTCCCAGCCCGGGCACGCCGCAGGACCCAGGCGGTGCCTCCCCGGGCACGGAACCGCCGATGCTGCGGCACCGCTGCTCCCCAGCCCGGCGGCAATCCACCCCCTGAAACAAACGGCAGCCTCCCTCGCACAGCCTGGATTATCTCCTTTACCCACCTGCCAAATGAGTCACTAATGAGGGTGCAAACAAGCTGCAGGTGCGGGTGCCGGGCTGGCTGCGCACCGTTACCTGGGGGGTGTCCGTGCCAGCGCACACCTGTGACAAAGCTGAGCCCAGGCCGGGCAGTGATGGGACCTCACCCAGGTGTGGTTACCTGCAGCTGATCTCTGCTCCTGCGTCCCTGTCAGGCAGGATGATGCTGGGTGTGCAGCTCAAGCATCTCCCCACGCCAGGGAAAGGGCTTCCCACGCCACTGCTCCTGTTCCAGTTCCATTTGGTGTCACCCTGACTGAGGCACTGAGTGAGCAGAGACCTTGTGGGAGCATTTAGCCTGGCAGCCACAAAGTGCTTGGACGCTCTGTGTGTAAATGTGGTCCATGAACTTGTTAATTCAGAGGCAGTGGGTGCCGCTCACCATCTCCTCCAAAGCACCCTCCTGAAAAACTACAGAAAATAAAGTCTCCTCTGCCATGCCTCACTAGAGAAGTGTTGGAGGCGCTTCCTACCTGTGCTCACCCTCTCACAGTGGTGTTCCCCTTGAAGGTGAAGCTGGCAGAGCAGAGGACCAGCACTGTGCCCAGTTTCATGGGGGCTCAGAGCCTGCCTGTCCCAGCTGATCACCACTGGGGATGGTGATGGTGATGACCCCTGCTCAGGACCAGGAAAGTTCTGCCTGAGGTCTGCAGCCTCCTGGGTGCCAAAGCTGACCAGCCATGGGACAGGGACGGGGCTGGGGTGGCACCCAGCCGTGCACAGGACCAGCACCTGGAGCCCATCAAAGCAAACCCACTGAGGCATATTTAACCAAACACTTACTTTCCATTTTATTCAATAATTGCTTTAATACTAAAATGCATTAGATGCTCAAAGCAGAGAAAAGAAAATCACATTTAGGTGGAAAACAAAGTTCTCATCAGATGAAAAAATCCCAATGTGGCAGGTACACCATTTGGAAACAGAATCATAATAATTTAATAAAGCTGCTTTATCATCTTCATAAAATAGACAGAATGGTGATTCTTCTTTTTTTTTTTTTTCCTTTTTCCATTTTGTTGTTTACAATGATTCAATCACTGTGAAAATGTACATAACATACATATCAGCATATACAACAATTTATTCTTCATATACTCGGCAACGGAGACACCATGACGAGAACGTACCGCGCTCGGTGCCGCGGCCGCCGGGGTGGTGCTGCTGCTGCTGGGGCCACTGCTGAGGGAGGGGGGCTGGGACCCCAACCCAGGGGTGTCTGGAGACCCTAGCCCAGCTCAGAACAGCTGAACAGAGCCACTGCTGAGGGAGGGGTGTCTGAGACCCTACTCCAGCTCAGATCAACTGAACAGAGCTGGTTTGGGAGGGAGGGGTGTCTGGAGTGAGGAAGGGGTGTCTGGGACCCTACCCCAGCTCAGACCAGCTGAACAGAGCCGGTTTGGGAGGGAGGGGTGTCTGAGACCCCAACCCAGGGGTGTCTGAGACCCCAACCCAGGGGTGTCTGGAGCCTCTCCCCCAGCTCAGACCAGCTGAACAGAGCTGTTTTGGGAGGGAGGGGAGTCTGAGACCCTACCCCAGCTCAGACCAGCTGAACATCAGCCGACACCAGCGGAGGCTCCGTCTCAGCCCCAGCAGAGCAGCAGCAGGGGCAGTGGGGTTTCTCCCCGGCGGTTCCACAGCTCACAGGTTGGATCAGAGATTACCCAGAGCTGCAAAAGCAGCTGTAGCAACAAGACCATCAGTTTTCCCCAATGACAGACAAATGTGTTTCCATTCAAAATTAGATTTTTTTTTTTTTTTCTCTCCCTCCCCCCCACCCCCACCCCCTCCAAGAATAATTTCAACATATTCATCAGACAGTGTGTTCTTCACAAAAGCAACTCGTTTCCTGTTTGGAAAAATAAAAATTAAAAAAGAAAGGAATTCACTTTTGCACAAAGTGTGATCCACAGGCCACCTCCAGCTCACAACAAACAGGGAACGGCAACAATCTCAGCAGACAGCGCTTGGAGGGGGGATGTTTCCAGCCATCAGTCTGCCCCCAGCCCTCCACCGTCCCTCCCAGCCCAGCCCTGCAGCCCCGAGGAAAGGCCAGGGGCTCCCAAGGGAGCAGGGAAGAGCTCAGCCCCTGGCCCCAGCCCCAGAGCTGCTCCAGATGGGTCCTCGTCATGCTCGGGGGAGAAGCGTCGGTGCTTGCTGCTCTCCTGGACCAACAGGGAGCAGAACAAGTCTGCCTGAAGGGAACCAACAGATCCCAGCGACTTTTCCTAAACCAAATCTGAGGACAGGTCTGAGTTATTAAAAAGCACAATAATTACATCTGGAACCCTTCCAAAAAGCCTTCCTGCCCGCCCCGCAGCTCGGAACGTTTTTTGCATGGCCGGTTTCGATGCAAGTAGGAAAAAAAACCAAGGGACTGCAATTTGCCCAGGAGCCTGAACTCATCTCGAGTGACACAGAGGGACAGTGACAGGAGCACCAAAATATTCTGGGGAGGGCCAAGGCAGCGAGGCCAGGGCAGCTCTCTGGGTCTCCCCTTGGCCCCGCACAGCAAGGCCACACCAGGGAAGGGCCCCTCGCTCACATCCCCCACTGCAGCCCGGGTCAGCCCACAAAACTGGTGCTTAAATGCTTTTCTTGGAGGCATAAGGGTTTACTGACCTCTTTAATGCCCCCTTTTAATACAGAACTATTTCACATTCTTTCTCGGCTGTGCTTTTATTCAGAGTGGCAAGGAACGTTTCCTCTGGGTAAATTAGAGAAATGTTTCTATTTTTTTTCTTCTTTTTTTTTTTTTTTTTTTTCCTCTCTTCCTTTTCAGTTAGCATCTATTTTTCACCCGAAACACAAGGCTGGTGGTGGCAGCTCTGCAGGCAGGGGGCAGGCAGGAATTAAGGCTGGTGCTTTTCCAGGCACCTGGGGATGGTGATGGGGCACCTGGGGATGGTGATGGGGCACCTGGGGATGGTGACGGGCACCTGGGGGACCCCACTGCCCACCCCGGGCCATGGGGAAGCTGGGTCCCCTCCTGGCAGAGGTGTGGGTGATGACGGGGCCACACGGAGCCGTTGCCCTGTGAAGCCAAGAGCACCTGACAGATGGGGCAAGGCAGGTTCTGTCTCTCAGCAAACACACGAACGCACGGGAGAAATTCTCCCCCTCCAAATAAAAACCTTCCAGAGCTGACAAAACCAGGTAACATCAGAATAAACTCAGCTGAACAGTTGCAGTTACTCCAACCCAGTTACTCCAACAGCCCCGAGCCAGCCCCTCTCCTCTTTGCTCGTGTTATAATAAAACACACATCTGGGGAAAAAAAAACACAGAAATAAATGACAGCAGTAACAGTACACAGGCAGGAAACACAGCGGGAACAGAAACAACATATCCCTGAAAAATGGGCTCAGAATCCAGAAGAGGGGAGAAAACCCCCAGTTTGCTTTCTGGAGGGGTGCAGGACATCATGTTAGCACGTGGGATGGGAGCTGAATGAGGTAGTCATCACACCAGTGAGGGAAGCATCACAAATTTCATTAGACAACTGTTTTTTGTTGATTCTTTCCCAATTCCTGGCCCTAGCAAGTGGCAGGGGGAACAGGCTGACTCTGGACCTGTCTCAGACCAGCTGTGGCTTCAGGCAAGATCAATCTGCCCTGAAGAAATAAATGGCTGGAGTTTTATTTTATTTTGAGGATGATAACAACTGGAACTTGTTTTCTGGTTGTTTTTCATTTAAATAAATCAAGTAACAAATACTTTATCATGATATGCAGACCTAGAAAGACTCTTTCTCTAGAAACCACTAATTTCAACTTGCTGGTACAGCAAACATTGGCAAGAGCTATATATTTTTCCTTCCAGAATCGATTTTAAATTCTAGGAAACATTATTGAGGGTAGGAAAAATCTGTTCAGTGAAGGGTTAATAATAATAGCAATAATAATAATAATAATAATAATAGACTAACTGAAATCCTCCTACCTTACTCATACCTCACTGAGGAATCATCACTGCAAGAGAGCAGAGAGCTGTGGAATCCCTTCCCTCTCTCCCTTCTACAAAATGGCTATTAAAGTAGCTCAATTTTCAAATCAATTTTACATGAGTAGTTTGTACCCACACAAAAAAAGTCCTTAATTATGAGAAAAAATAAAGAATTACTTTAATTTTTTCTCCATTAAGAAGGCACATTAATTGAATTAGTAGCGTTGTTACGTATCACCTGTCTGCCCCTAACTTAACATCACTATTGCTCATTCCATACTTATTTATGATGCAGGGATAGAAAGAAATCAGAAGGGTCTAAAATCCATGCCATGATGTCGTACCTACACACACCCTCGTGGTGCAATCACGGCTGGGAAACGCTGACTGGGAAGTGTGTGTGTCTAATTGAGAACGTAATTTAGATCTCTTAAAATAATTCCATCTCTTTGACTTGGAAATGACTGGAGGCGAGGGATATCTAAATCTGGGAACTGGAAAAAAACCAAAATAGCCAACTTCTGGAAAAAAACCTTTCCATGCATTGCCTTGAATTTATGCAAAAGAAACGGGTAAGGGGAAAAGTTCAGCACAGTGCATCCGACAATTGCAATCCAGGCAGGATTTTCCCAAAAACGGCTTCCCACAATGCCCTGACATTTTCCTGCAGGGGCTGGGGGAGGCTGCAGGCAATGGGTGGGGGCTGGAAGAAGCGCTTGCTCCACCGGGGCTGCAAACTGCAGCTTCCCCAAGGTTTAACTAAGATGATTGTGATTTATTTTTTTTTTTATTCCTTTTTTTTTAAGCCTGAAAGCCTTTTGCCATCACTAGACATACAGTAATTTGCAATATCAAATACAATAATAGTACAGGTAAGTATGTGACAGCAAAAGGATTCGTAAATGCAGGGGTGTCCATAGCAAAACACCGACACCTTAAAAGACAAACAACCTCGTGCTGGGTGAATTTGAACTGAAACTCACCCGACTGTCACTTTGAACAGTCCCACACAAGAAACAGCCGCTACTCCATCCAGACTACAAAACCGCCGGGGTGGTTACTAAAGATGTCCGAATAGGGAATTGGCCACTCAATTCTCTCCGGGAATGGAAATTTATCTTCGTTTTGAGATACAAAAATATATAAACTCCGAGGAGGAGGCACCGAGCGCTCCTGAGGACTGGGGGGGTCTGGCCTGTGCCCCCACCACCCGCCGCCTCCCGGCCAAAGCCGAACACGGCTCCTCGCTCGGGCTGCACACCCCTGCCGCCCTCGAGACACATGGGATTGTCACATCAACGATAGCTCCATTTATAAACAATACATTTAGGGAAAGCTTTTAAATACAGCAATCTGTGAACCATTGGTAAGCGATAAAAACAATCTGCGCTGGGAGTCGTGCGGTCCCTCATCCTCATCCTCATCCTCATCCTCCTGTGGCCGAGTGCTGCTCAGAGGACGATGTCCTTTAGCCTCATCCTCATCCTCGTGCCGCTCAGAGGACGACGTCCTTTAGCCTCATCCTCATCCTCGTGCCGCTCAGAGGACGATGTCCTTTAGTCTCCGGGCGCCGGGCGAGTCCTTTTCCCGGCTGGCCTGCAGGAGCGGGTTGCCCTCCTGCCCGCTGCTCTCGCTGTCCGCGCCCCGGGGCTCGGCCTCGCTGGGCCGGGAAGGGCCACTGTTCCCAAAGGGCTCCCGGCCGCCGGCGCAGTGCCCGGCCCCGTAGGGCGCCGCCGGCTTGCCGGACAAGGGGCTCTTCAGGTGCAGGGGCGAGGTGACGGGGCTGACGGCCTCGCAGCCGTTGCCGGCCTCGCGCACGGCGCCGCTCACCTTGGGGCTGCAGCAGGCGGCCGAGTCCACCGTTCTTTTGCCTTTGGGGTTGGCGAGGCGCTCCTCGGCTGGGGGCTCGCCGCCCTCCTTGCCGAAGGTGGCGAAGGTCCTTTTGGCGCCGCAGTCCGCGTAAGGCTCCGCGTCCACGGCCGTGGCCTCGATGGACAGCGCGATGACGTTCCTGCCGTGCTCGGGGGACTTGGCGCGGCTGGGCACGGCGCCGCGCGGCATCCAGCACCTGTCCGAGTGGCCCAGGATGCGGCACTCCTCCCGGCAGTGGAAGCCCTCGCTCTGCTCTGCAGGAGAAAGCACAAGGCACGGTGAATGGGGTGCCCACAGCCTCCAGCCTGCCCGGGCTGGGGGCACCACACCGAGCTGGGCACTGCAGAGAGGATCCTACCCCAAACTGCACTGACTGAACCTCAAACAGCCATCGCTTTCAGGGCTCTACAGACTGGAGTTTAATTTCCAGTAGGTTGTGTGTCACCTGTCAGCACCAGCACAGAAGCCTGGAGAAGGAGTGACGGCAGCAAATCCATCACAACAGGGCTGTCGGTGTGTCAAGCCCTCAGAGCCAGTGGTTCCGGGGTTTAGTGGCCAGTGTTAAAAGCCACCATGTTTTAAGCTTGGTTTGACGCGACATTTAAGCTTGGCTTTTTGCAAGGAGGGGAAGGGAACAGAGGGAGGAAAGAAAAGGAGGAGGAGGGAAGGTTCGTTGTGGTTCTGCTGTATATGTGAGTTTTAACTTGTTGCTTAATCCCCACTGACCTCTCACACAACAGAGGCTTTATAAATCTCCGAGATTGTCCACTCCACTGAAGATTAAATGTGTCATTTCCAGTGCTGGGGCTTTATTCATACAGGAGCAATAAAGATTCCTTCTCTCGACTTGGGGCTGTCGTCCCAACACCACTTTACAGTGCTGAAATATGGACTGGTGGTTTAACCCTTCCCAAGGACCCTCCAAGACCAGGTCCAAGGGCTCCCAGGCGAGAGCAAACCCTGGTGCCCGGGGCCTGTGTGCATTCCTGCACTGTCAGTCAGCCCCAGAGGGCTGCACAGCTTCACCTCCACATCACAGATGGACAAAGCGAGGCTCGGGGAAGCAGCCAGGCTCAGCCAAGTGCAAAGCTGGAAATGAAATTCAGCAGTTTCACCATGCCCAGCCTTTGCTGAGCATCCGACCGTGGCTCCTGCCTCACACCGCAGGATCCTGGCTGCTTTTCAGTCTCGGCTTCTCCTTCATTTGATAAGAGCTTGTAATTGCAGCTGCCCTCCTAAAGCACAGCCCTTCCCCACGCAAAGACGTGGCTGCTTCCTCCCATAACCCACACAGCAGCACTAAAGCTCCAATGCCATCACCCCCAGGAGCCCACGCTCGGTCGGGGCTGGGCTGATGGATGGAAGGTGCAGGCTCAGCCCAAATTTCCTTCCCTCCGTCTGCAAACCATTCCTTGTGCTGCTCTGTACATCTGTGTGCATAACCTCCGCTCCTCAGACACATTGGTATTTCCACCACATGCGAGCACTAGGGCGGCTGATAAAAATTCTCAGCACATAACACAATGCACCAAAATATGAGCAGCTTAACACTTACAGAGAATAAACGAGTAAAAGGCAGACCTCAAAAAAAAAAAAAAAGGAAGAAAAAAATTAAAAAAAACACCAAGAAAGGGTTTTTTTAAAGAAAGTGAAGAAGCCAATTAATTGAAAAATATATGGGTAAAACATCAGCTTTTTCTCTACATCAGAGCAGCAAGCCAGTGATGTGGAGCAGGGGGCTGGGTGGAGGGGAGGAGGTCTGGGTTTTGGCAGCTGCCTTTACAGCAGCTTGAGAGAAGGATGCCCTGAGCCCTACACACTGAACAACCAGCACTGAGCTCTAAAAGCCCATGATCTTATACTTTGATTCTGCTAATTTCAAGTACTTGAGCAAAATAGAAAAAAAAAAAGAAAAATTGCCCAGAAAATATTGCTGTCTCCCTATTTATCCACAGCTTAACTTCAAAAGGGTGCTACAGGCATACAAAGTTGTGTAGTCTGGCTGTGATAGCAGAGGACTTGGTGATGGCTGGAGGGGCTACAGAAATATCTCGGATTCTCATCCCGATGAGACACTGATTTATTGTGCTGTGTGACCTTGGGCGTGTTGCTGGAGCACACATCACTTCAGTCTCTCCACAAACATGAAAAGCTGGATCTGTGAGCGTGCTGGGCTGGCTGGTCAGGCACAGGGGAGCTGCTTCTCCTCACCTTCCCTGCCCAGCAGCGCAGCTCAGCCCCCAATCCATGGCACTGCCATAGCCAAGGCAAACCTCACTCCAGAGGGAGCACAGGCAGGTTGCTCTTGCCTTGACCCATTTATTCCAGCTGCCACATTTTACAGCTAGAAACAATTGGAGGGCTTCCCTGATTACTGCAAGTGGATATTCCTCAAAGCCTACAAAGGCACCTGTGCTTTAACAACAGCTCACTAAAGGGCCTGGTGCCCCTCTGCCACGGAGATGATCAGTTTTGGACATTGCAATGCTTGTCTAGAACCTGCAGCAGCTGAAATGCAGGGAGGAAAGGAGCTGAGAAGCATTACATTACATTATACTGTTTCAATCTTTTGTATGAGGAAGGGAATGTTAACAAGTCTCAAAGAGGCCAGGCTGACAGGCAGAGGGTCACAGGTCACCACCATCCACAGACCTGAGACAACAGGTAGTTCCACAGCACATTCTGTCACTCTGTTCTGTGCTCAGCACACATGCCAGCTTTGAGACCTGCCCTGCAGCCAGAACCATCCTGCTCTCGGGGACAACGTGTGTGCAGGCTGCCCAGAGCAGCCCCGACCTGCAGCAGACACAGGGACCAGCACAGAGCCCCCAGCAGCAGCCTCTTCACATGGCACAACGGGCATCTCCAGCTACCCACCCATCCATCACTGTCTCAGCCCCCAGCTGGTATAAAATACTATTCAAACGCCTTGAGCAAGGCCTGTGGATACCCAGAAACACCATTCCTCTGCTGTCCCCGATCCAAAGGCATGCACAGCGGGGTCTGAGCCCCTCCAGCAGCTGACCCAGGGCTGATCCCTGCATGCTGCTCCTGCCCCAAGCAGAGGCAGGCAGGGACTGCTGGGCACGCTCCTGGTGCTGCCCTTTGCAGCTCAGTCTGACTCACCCAGCTTTGATGGCACCCAGGACAGCCATTCATATCCACATTCACATCACTGTACTGCTCTGTATTGTTCTTTACCACTTTAACAATCAGAAATAGAACAACAGGAAATTCTTTTACAGCCCCAGACCTGCCCTAGTCAATACAACTGTTACTGTCTGCAGTGACAAAATGTTCTCGGTGCATGGAGCAAAGCCCAGGTAAAAACCACCAGAAGCATGACACGGTGAGTGCCTGGCAGCCAGAGCAGGCAGCTCCCACCCCTGTGCTCATGGCAGGGCTGAGCAGGCTGAAACTGCTGCTGACCAGAGCTGGAGACAGCCAAAGGGAGGGGAGCAACACAGAGGCAAAGAGGGGTGAGATGAGCTGGAGATGGGCCAAGGGAGAGGGAGCAACAGAGGGGCAAAGAGGGGTGAGACCCCCGAGCTCTGGCACTGCTCTGTGTGAGTGTGAGCACATTGTGTGAGCTCTGGCACTGCTCTGAGTGAGTGTGAGCACCTCATCCTGACGCACAGCCCCCAAGGGCACCAGTGCACCAGGCTGGCAAGGACCTGCCAGCTGGCATGGGCTGGGGAGCACCACGGACAGGGACTGAGAACACCATGGCCCTGCGATAGAGACCACCATGGGCCAGGGACAGAGAGCACCATGGCCCAGGGACAGATAATAGCACGGTCCAGGGAGGGAGAACACTACAGCCCAGGGATGGAGACCACCATGGCCCAGAGCATGACCTGGGCTGCACTCTCCAAGGAGCTGAGGACACTGCACAGTCAGGCTGTGGGGACACCCATGGGGGCACCCATGTGGCACCCAGCTGGCCCAGAGACACGCTGAGCAGCTCGCCTGAGGGCAAGTGCCCTACACGGGAGCTGCTGTACCAGAGATGTGCAGGTCCCACTGCAGCAATATCCGACTTTCAGCCAGACTGCCCTCACCCAGCACAAATCCACAACCTTGTTTCAGGGCACCTGAAACAAGGCACTTGTTTCAGAGCAGTTATCCTGAAGTCAGACTTGGCAGGAAAAATGTCATTACTAAACATAAGCTCTTGCATAGCAAATATGAACTCACATAAAATCCACAGCCACCTCTGGAATAAACACGATCCTCAACAAGTCAAGCAAAATCCATGTTAAGCTCCAGATTTCAAATCAGAGCTCTACTTGCAACTCAGAAGACCAGCACGAAGGCAACTGCTGCAGATAGACCTGGTGGAAGAGATAAAAATCCCCACCTAGCCAAGACCCTTGGCACTTCCCAATGCCATGTGCAAGCTCCTGGTCGGAAGAGCAGGGACAGGGGATGGATGCCCAAGAGGCAGAGCCCAGCAGGAGCTGGCAGAGGACACGTGGTGGGCACTGCGGCAAGAGCCCCCAGCTCCACGCAGCACGGGCTGTTCCCTCATCACAGGGGGACTGAGGAATGTCCACGGTGAGCAAATCCCCCATTCCCTGTCCCACACCTGCAGCACAGCAGCGCCGAGCGGGTGCGCGAGGTGCCCGCTCAGCTCCCGGCAATTGAATTATCTCCAGTGGAATTGCAACGCTGGCCAAAGAGACAAAGTTAAATCGTAGCAAGGTGCAAGTGCCTGGGAATGTAATATTCCTGATAAATGGCCAGATGACATGTGCTGTTATACAATCTAAGGTGCAATTTGGGCGATGACAATAGTCCCTGGAGTTTCCATTTCCAAACAGGCGCTCGGTTCAATCCAATCCGTGTCAGAGCAGCTTTGCTGGGGTGATAACTAGAGCTCGTTTGTGCTGTTACAGGGGAGCAGGGAGAGGAGCAGGAGCCGCTTGAGAACCAGAAAGAAGGGGAGAGAAGGAGGGACTGAGGGATCCCAGCCTGCTGGGACATGCACAGGGCAGGGGAGTGCTGTGCTGAGCGGCCCCAGCCCAAAGCCCCCAGCCCTGAGGCAGTGCCAGCCATGGTGCCTGTACCTGGGCAGTGACAGCACCTGGGCAGTGACAGCACCTGAGCAGTACCTGTATTGGGCAGTACCTGTATTGGGCAGTACCTGTATTGGGCAGTACCTGTATTGGGCACTGAGAGTACCTGGGCAGTACCCATACCTGGGCAGTACCCATACCTGGGCAGTACCTGTATTGGGCACTGAGAGTACCTGGGCAGTACCCATACCTGGGCAGTACCTGTATTGGGCACTGAGAGTACCTGGGCAGTGACAGCACCTGGGCAGTACCCATACCTGGGCAGTACCCATATCTGGGCAGTGACAGTACCTGGGCAATACCTGTATTGGGCAGTACCTATACCTGGGCAGTGAGAGTACCTGGGCAGTGCCCATACCTGGGCAATGTCCATACCTGGGCAGTGACAGTACCTGGGCAGCGCCTGTACCTGGGCAATACCTGTATTGGGCAGGACCTATACCTGGGCAGTGAGAGTACCTGGGCAGTGCCTGTACCTGGGTGATGTCCAGACCTGGGCAGTGCCAGTACCTGGGCAGTACCCATACCTGGGTGGTGCCTGTACCTTAGCAGTGCCAGTACCTGGGTACTACCCATACCTAGGTACTACGCAAACCTGGGCGGTGCCCATACCTGGGTACTATCCATACCTGAGCAATACCCATACCTGAGCAATGTCCATACCTGGGCAGTGCCAGTACTTGGGCAGTGCCTGTATTGGGCAGTGCCTGCACCTGGGCACTACCCATACCTTGGCAGTGCCCATACCTGGGCAGCACCCATGCCTGGGTGGTACCCATACCTTGGCAGTGCCCATACCTGGGCACTACCCATACCTGGGCGGTGCCCATACCTGGGCAGTGCCACAGGTCCCCTCGTGCAGGAGCCCAGCTCTAGCTCCACATCTCGGTGTTCCTTCAGCAACCATGTGATTATACTGTAATCACAATGACACTGCTCCTGGGTACAGCAAACAGCACGATCATTAAAAAATTCATTTCAAAATCTTCCTGGAAGCTAATAAATTTTACAGCAGTTTCAATCCTTTCTCATTGCAACAAAGAAAAGCTTAGTTCCAGACAAATTAGAAGTAAATTGATTGCCTTAGGGGAATCTATTCAAATATCACTTTTCCATGTTAGAAATCTCTTCCTGAAACAAGAAGAGGAGAACCAGGGAGAGCCAGCACGGGAGCAATGTGGAAAAGCAAATCATTAAATCTCAGTTCATGAAACTGAGGGGCGGGGGGGGGAATCAAACTTAAAATAAAATGCAAATGTCTCACTGGGGTGCAGGCCCAACATTTGTGACAGAATTTATGAATAATAAATATGAATAAATAGTAAACACGAAGGGATCAAACACTGTTGTGGCTGTTTACTCATGGTTAGCCATCTTTCATGGACAAAGCGCAGCTGCATTATTTAACACTCCTCTTCCAGCTACTTCGGGGTTTCTTTTCAACTCCAGCACCTTCATCTCCTCAGGACCCAGCACCCTCAGCACACCAGAGGAGCCCACACCCTCCACCCCAACAGGAGTGGCTGTTTCAGGCTCAGGGGCAGCGATCCTCTGCATTACACTCCAGATAAAATAATAAGCTCCAGCAAAATACAAACAGTCCCCAGCCGTGGTTCATCACTCCCTTGTAAATTAAGACTCTGCACCTCTCCCTTATCTCCTCTAATAGCATAACATCAGGAAACGAGAGGTGGGGAATAGTGTATTATATTTTTGACCTGTGGGCTTCACAGAGCCTTCCTTGCCTTTCCTAACAAGAGATCTCCAGTCAATGCAGCAATGTAATCCTGGCGTGGCTTCCCCTGCACAATGCTCAGAGGATACTAATAACCAGGGACAGTGACAAATGCTCTTTACTGCAACAAGAAGCCTTTCCTTCCCTCTCTTTCACCATTATTCGGGATTTATGCAAGCTAAAAACGCTGTATTTTTAATCCTGGATTGCCTGTCCCAACACAGAAGGTCAACAGCGCTTGGACAAAGCACAGGAATTATTTTAATGAAACAAGGGCTGTCATTTAGATTTATTTATTGAGCAATTGCTGCTAAGGACCTGTGGCTGCATGCAGCTCATGGGCAGTGCTGCTGGGATGGTCAGCAGAGGTGTGCAAGGGGGCTCTGCAGACACAGACAGCTCCCAGGGAACGCTGAGGATTCCCTCTGATTTGCACAGCCAAGAGCTGCCCGTTCCCCTCTTGCCCTGCTCTGCACCACCATGAATAGCTGAAGGGTCCCTGCTTTGTGAATGAGGACTGAGGGGGGACAGGCACACCTGGGTGCCTGGGAGCTGCACCCAGCGGGCAAGGACAGCCCCGATGCTCAGGATTTCCTGGGGATGCTGATGCCTCTGGGTGAGGAGCAGGCTGTGGCAAGGAGGGTGATCACCAGAAGGAGCTGTGCTGTGGGTGTGCCGTGCGCCAGAGTCAGACCCAGAAGGAATTATGGGCTGGAATGCAATTTAATGCTGGCTGCTCCCCTTTATCCAGGACCGCAGGCCAATCCCCACCTCATTCACAAGGAAAAATTAATTCCCTTTCAGAAGGCCGGCGGAACACACCATTTAAACTCCAATTAATCCTTTTCTTAAGTGGTCTGTGGAGCTCTGCTGGCCCCTGAGCAGCGGGATGTGGATTCCACCTCTGAAACTCCAGCATTTGTGCCTCCATCCAGGGCTCATTAGCATCCTAACAGGTCTGGGATGTGGGATCCAGCCTGGGAGCGAGGGGAGAGCACTCTGGGCTCTGATGGACCTCCTCCATCTCGAGCCATTAGTGCTCCACCACTCTCGGGCACGGCTCCTGTTAATGCTGAGGCAGCTCCTGCACGGGCACAGACAGAGCCACAACCCCTGACTTCATTACTGCAATTCAATTTCATTAGCACTGGATACAGAGGGATTGTCCTAAATAAACTCTTCCTTAGACTTTTTTCATGTTAATGCAACCATTTGAGTATATTATACCCTGCAGAGATGGAAACATTTCTAGTCTGTTTAAATACATTTCCCACAATTGGGACCAAAACTTTGTCTCAGTTTATGCCTCTGACACCAGCTGCCTCCCATTTAATGGGACTTTAGTCGCTGAAACAAATTAATCCAAAGGTTACTGTTCTCTGCTATTGTCATAGACGAAGCAAATTCACATTTTCTGTGGGGGTAAGGCAGGACCAGCCAGGCAGCCACATTCCAACGGCAGCAATAAATCAAATTATTACTCAGTCCTATTCAAAATCAGGCACCGGTCAGAAAATGGCAACTCAACCACCCTGATAAAAATCCAACAAAACAGAAACTACAGTTGGGGGAGATAAGAAGCAATTCCTGGATGCCTGTACTGGGCCAGCTCCTGGCCCAGAGCCTGTCAGGGCACATCCCTGCCCTCTCCTCGGGGGCTCATGGTTAATGCCTTACTTCAGCCTGCACCTCCATGGTTAATGTCATACTTCAACCAGTACTCCATGGTTAATGTCTTACTTCAGCCAGCACCTTCCTTGGCCAGGACAAAACAGATCAATCCTGATGCTCCTCCTGCAGGGATGTGAAGGCCAGGGTGCCCTGGGGAGGATGCTGCCCCCTCCTTCCCTGCCAGGCTTCTGGTGGCTCCACACAACAAGTGAGAAATAAAGGAGTGAGGTTATAAACGCTGATACATAATTTACTCCTATTATCAAGATTAAACACATCTTTGTATGCTTAGCATAAAACAACTGCCTTTCCCCAGATTTCTCAAGGACATGCATAAACTTCATTATTATCTAAATAATCAAAAGAGTATTTCAATAGAATATTTAACTGTCTGCCTACTGGAAACTCACAGCCTTAATCTAACACTGATCCTCTGTCGTCCTTCATGTAAATATTGTTGGGATGTCAGCCAAAGCCTAGGGAAGTGAGCTTCATCTTGGTGGATGGGAATCTCTGGTGTCAGATACAGTCAGCCTGACTAATGAGAGCCACAGCTTGCCAAAACCTACAGCCTCGCTGTCTGTTCCAGCCATTGAGCGCGCTCAGAAACCCAGTGGCACCAGCCCAGCAGTCTACAGATCCCAATCAGCTATCAATAGCTTAAGTGTAAGTGATTGTGGATGAAGCACGAGCCAAATGTGTTTCCTTTTGCAGTTTTAGGACCTTCAGTATTGTTATTGCACCAGTAATGCTTGCATGGAATTAATCATAGACGTACCCACAAGGCAAAACATTATGAGAAGCTCTTTGTACTTTCCTAAAGTGTGCAGCTCTGAGGAGTGGAGGGAGCTGGAAGGCTTCCCAGCACAATGGGGCGTTCCCCACCATCAAGGGAGAGCTGGGGAATTTTACACTTTTCTTAAAACACCGAAATGTTGGTTGCTGGCCATCTCTCATCATGACATTGACCTCTCACGCCTCCACCCTGGAGCTCAGCATTTTCCCCTCCCTGGTGCTCTACTTTAAGTCTCTTTCAGATGAACACAGGGTTTTTCCATGCTGGTGGATCTTTACTCTGAAACACAGTGATGGACCACGAGGAGATGTTTGCCTAGGGGGGTGAGAGCATCAGAAAATCCTACAAAGACAGGGACAGATCTGCAAACCTGCTCTACATTGTCCACCCTGACTCACAGGGACCCTCCTGCTCTCTCTGCACGGCCATGGAGCTGCAGAAAGGGTTCAAAGCAGGCTCCAGCTCCACACCAACCAGGGATAACAGCAATGCCAGGGAAATGCCACCTGTGGGTTACACTGCCCCAGGGCCAACAGAAGACATGACAGAATTGCCAGAGTCTGAGAATCTGATCCATTTAATTAGATGCAACTTTGTTCTGGCAATTAAGTTTACCTTCATTAATCCAAAGGGCAGATAAACATGCATGTAAAACTATTCTAAGGTCAATAGTTAAATCTAAAACCTCATTATAAGCTTGGGGAAATGTCTTTACCCGTGAGTCATGGACAAGCTCAATTCCAGCAATCCAGCTGGGGTCTCATCCTGCCCCACCCCACCCCGTTCTGTTGGCCCCACAGCCACGGGGGTGAGATGGAGAACAAGCCCTGCAGTGTGTCTGGGGCTGTCAGAGCCACAGGGAGACTGCTCAACAACAGGAATGGAAAATAACTGCATGTCCATGCCTTGCACAGGCACTGCAAGGAGAGCACTCAGCCACACAGCTCCAGCCAAGCTGCTGCCAACCCATGGGCACTGGGCAGTGATTCTGGGTCCCACTGGGGGCTGCACACCTCACTGGGATCGTCCCACACACCCCTTGCTGTGGCTCCAATGCAGAGGTGGGATGCCCTCGCTCCCCAGGACGGGCTGCTCAGCTCTGCCCCAGCTCCTGCCAGTGCAGCCTCTGAGGATTTCTGGTTCCTGAGGCACATTCCTGCAGCGCTGCCCCCAGGTCAGGCTGGATTGTGCTGGCTCCTGGCCCCAGCTCACAGGGCTGTCAGCTAAATTGCACCACAGCACCGTTACTCTCAGTGAGGGTGCGACAGACAGACGGAGCCCAGCTGGATTTTCAAAACCTAAGCACTTTGCAACACTGACAGGCAGGGAAAAAACAACCACCAACCCACAACCCTCTTAGTCCGAGCAGATTTCATCTGGAAATACCCAAAGCTAGTCAGTGTGAGACCCCACAAAGTCATTCCTGCTGAACCACCTTCCTGACCAAGCCTTTTAAGTGTGTCTCTGGGAAATACAGAGCGATAGTACCAGCCCCAGTCAGTGCTACCAGTCCCCACCACATCCTTTACACAGCCCTTGTGCACGGGGATAAGGCAGGGCTGCAGTGACTGATGGAACTGGCGCTACAGACACAGTTAGCACAAGGACGAGAGTCAGGTTCATTGCCCTGAGTTCAGCAGCTGCAGAGAGGACGCTGGGGCTGAGCCACCAGCCCTCTCCTGTCCCACCAGATGCACCAAGGGTGAGGGGGCTCACCCCAAACGTGTCCCCCTGCCTGATTGCGCCCCTGAGCAGCAGCACAGGGAGGGAGCAGCTCAGTCCTGCACAGAGGGATGGGGACAGCTCAGTCCTGCAGTCCCTCTCCACAGGGACCCACCCTGGCTGCCTGCAGCGCTTGCTGCAATGCTGCCTCCCTGCCACTGCACGCTCCCTCACTGCTCCAACACTCGCACATGCAGCCTGCATTAGAATTAAAAAACCATTAAAGCTCGGAAAGGAAAAACTTTGACAGGATGCGTAATATACTAAGGATAATTAATTAAATTGGATGAGGCACTGGGGGACAGGAGAAGAGTGGATGGAGACTGCTCTTGGAAAAGGGATGGTAATGCACTGATGTTCAGTGTGTGCCATTAAAAAGCGGCCTTGGAAGAGGCGAGGATGAGCGACAGGGGCTTCCAGAGACGGCACCAGCCAGTTGGGCACCTCGGATGAGCAGCAAAAGAGGTGGTGGCGTGAAATGTGGCCAATTAGAGTCCTTAAAAAGCTATAATGATGGTGGAAAAGGCACAAGAGAGATGGAAAAGCAGAAATAGCAGCATATTGCTCAACAGCAGTGCTCTAGCAGTGACAGCCTGCTCCAGAGAGCTGCTCTCACCCACCCCACAGGGCACAGACACCAGTTCCAACCAGCTCCCACCTTCCCCAACCAGCTCCAGGCTCCTTGGGGCCGACAGGGGATTCATCCTGGAGAGCATCTGGCTCTCTGTGGGATCATTCTTCAGCTATTTGTAACTCCAGGTGCAGCTCCTGAGTGTGGGCAGCACCCTGCTGCATCCATCCATCCATCCATCCATCCATCCATCCGTCCGTCCGTCCATCCATCCATCCATCCATCCATCCATCCGTCCGTCCATCCATCCATCCGTCCATCCATCCATCCATCCATCCATCCGTCCATCCATCCGTCCGTCCGTCCATCCATCCATCCATCCATCCATCCATCCATCCATCCATCCCCTGAGGTGGGTGGGAGCAGCAGCAGAGATGGGGCCAGGGTGGGAGCATCAAAGGCAGCCCCAGCCAGCACAGCAGGCACAACACGATGAGACAGGCACAGCCTGGCTGTTCAGCAGGACAAAGTTTGAACAGGCTTAACAATAGCATCCGCACTGATCATTAGGCAATTACAAGTGCTGAAAGTTGACAAAGCACCAGGACCAAATGAATTATCTCCCCAAATCCTGCAGGCAGGAGCACGGAAAAGAGAAAAGTCATTGTCAACAGCCTCTGATAGCTCACTGGGTGCAGAGCGGTAACTAAAAACTAAAGGGCTGTTCATTTACTTGCTGCTCTGAGAGATGAAAGGGAAAGGGCAGGAAATGAGATCTACAGAAATATTCTCATCACTCAGGGGTGGTGGGAGGGAAGGTCCTGGAAACACTGATCCAGCCAGGATTGCTCAGCGCCTGGGGACATCTGATTCAGAGGAAGGGACTGCGTGTGTTTGGGAAGAGAAGGCAGATTTTGGCTGGGGGAATTGGCTTCTGAATCATCCCCACGTTCCTTGCTCAGCTCTGCACATTCCTGCACAGCCGCCAGCCCTGACCAGGGACAGCCCTGAGCTCTCCTCCAGGGTGTGGCAGACCCCAAAGTGCCACAGGGACCTGCAGGGCTCAGCCCAGGCAGGACCAGGTGAAAAGCAGGGCAGGCTCAGCCTGTCACACCGTGCTCCTCAAGCACAGCCCTGCACTCTGAGTGACTAGGCACGCTTTTCTGAAAAACATGCAAATGTGATTTAAAGACTCTAAGTGATACAGAATATATCACATCCCTTGGGAACCTGTTCCAGGGGGTAATTATTCTAATTCCTAAAATCATGCATCTCATTTGCAGCTGGAATTTTCCAAGGCAAATCTCCATCTCCCGAGGCTCTGTGTTGCTCACTGAGTTAGGGAGGTGCTCAGCAGCAGAGATCTCCTCTTCCCTCAGTCTGGTTCTGAGCACAGGCTTGGATGGCCAATGTCTCCAGCAAGGCTCAGAGCACGTCCCTGAGGATGCCAGTCTCCCTCGGGTCCTATTTCAAGCCCAGTGCTCTCAGCTGAGAGAATCCTGGTGGATTCAAAAGGCTTTGAGTGAGCTCCCAAATCTCCAGACACGTGTTTGGGGGGGTGAAAGGCAATTTGTTCACCTATCCCAGGAGCTCCTGAGCAGTGTCCAGTGAGCCAGGGGACATGTTTGCACTGACAGGGCATCTCCTGTCCATGTGCTTGCCAGAGCTCGTGGTCCTTGCAAGGCAAGGCTGCTAAAGAAGGGCTTGTGTGGATTTTTACAGTGAATTAATTCAACATATCCACCCAGTAACAATGGAGGAAGACTGACAAAGCAGAGGTCAGGCAATGAGGGAATTGCAGGTAGAATTGTTAATTTTAATTACTTGCCTTCATTAAGATGAGGTTTCTGGATCCTACAGTGATGACTAACGGGTCAAAATTTTTGCATGAGTGAATAGACTTCCGCTAAAGGGTGAAACAGACACAGAATTGGTTTTGTATTTTACAGGGGCTTTTCCAGCACATGACGCAGAGAATTCCCAGAACCCAGCACATACCAGAGGGGAGCAATCAGTAGGTGCAAGATAAACATTTTCATGAGGCACAGAAGTGCCCAGAAAGAGCCCAGCAAGGTGGAAGTAAGTGACAGACAAGGTAAAACACAAGTTATACTCGAGCTGTCTGTGTCTCCTTGGCACTAGAATGAGCTGCAATACAAGAATGAGGGCTACCCGTGCTCCTGACAGCACTGAAAGGAAACAAAAGCTTGGAACAAGCCAAACACATTCAATTTGCCTGAATAATTCAGGCTGCTGAGTCATCATGTGCCTCATGGCCTGTCATGGGGACAGGCTGCCCTGCACAGGAAGGGTCTGTGAATGAGTGGGACCCACACTCACCTGAGAGTGGCTGCAGAGCCTGTCAGAACAATGCAGGACACAGCAGTCACCTGTGAGTGCTGCTGGCAGCTCCTGGGAGCCTGCCAGGACACACAGCAGGGCATCCTGCTCACACAGCTCCCGTGGAACAGCAGGGGCACAAACAACAAACACAGGGCTGCAGGAGAGCTGGAGGGCACTGCTGGCACGGGCATGGAGTGACAGGGCAAGGGGGAATAGCTTCAGAGGCCAGATAAGACATCAGCAATGAATCCTTTACTGTGGGGTGCTGAGACCCAGCACAGCTTGCCCAGAGAAGCTGAGGGTGCCCCACTCCTGGAAGTGTCCAAGGCAGGCTGGATGGGGCTCTGAGAAACACGGGATGGTGGCAGGCGTCCCTGCAGATGATCCCTACAGTCCCTTCCCACCCAAACCATTGTGTGGTGATGATGATGATGGGCTGGTAAACACAGAGAGTAAAAAACAAACCAAAGTCCAGTATACTGGACTATATATACATAGTAACTATACAGTAGTTACTATATATAGTCATATATAGTTAGTATTTATAACTATACATATAAATAGTAACTATATAGTAGTTAGTATACATAGTTATATATAGTTAGTATACATAGTTACTACATATATATATATATATATATATATATATATATATACACACACACATATATATAGTAAATTTCCGGAACACACAGAGCATGCCTGACCCTCCAATAATGCAGTATTTACACCCTCCAAAAATGCAGCTCCTGTCCCAAAAACACCCATCTCTGACAGTTCCTGAATTACTCCTGTGCACAGTCTAACTTCAGGTTTCCAACCCAACTGCTGTTCCCACACAAGAGCTGCCCCTGACAACCCCTCCCCAAGCTGTGCCCAGTCCAGGATCACAGGGAGCGGAGCTGAGGCAGTTCCTGTCCCGGGACAATGGCTCAGAGCCCCGTGGCTCCTGCAGAGCTGCCAGGACCAGCCCGAGCAGACAGGCAGCGCCCCACTCACACAGCTCCGGCTCTGCTCGGCTCCTCGCTGAAGCTGACGCTTCCCAAGCAGGCAGAGGAAATCAAGTGCCCGACCTATTTTGGTTTGCAGGAGATGAGGACACCCACCTCCCTTGGCTCCTCACGAACACTCCCAACCGACGCTCTCACTCTTTCATTTTTCACACGAAACAGAGCAGGAACAGCCACAAAACTGCTCTGCCTCCAGCACGCACCCAGCACAGCCAAGATTCTCCCCAGAAGTGCCAGAAGCTCCTCACCTTTCCCTCATCCCCAGCAGCTGCAGGTGCTCAGCACCCATGGGCGGTGGCACCCTGGGCACAGGGACCCTGCTGTCCCTGTCCCCACAGCTCCCCTGTGCCAGGGGGCTCTGCAGCCCTTCCCTGGCGTGCCAGGCAGCATCTGTGGTGAAATCTCACCAAATGATCCAAGATAGCTCCCTCCAGCTGGGACCGATTGAATATAGCCTGGGCACCGGATGATGTGGGAAATCAGTCGTAGCTGAGCACAAATTGCATGCACAGAGGTAATTACTGCAGCACAAGGTTGGTAGCACCACTACCCACATGACAGTGTGTCTCAGCAGTTTTCATTTCCTATTGCTTCAATTCAGACAGGGGGCTTTTCATCTTTTTTTCCCTTTTTTTTTTCCCTGTGGTTCAATTTAAACTCTTTTTCCTGCAGGGACTGACGCTCAGCCAGGATTTCTTTGGGATGAAGCTCTGGTTTCACTACAGCCAGTCATCCCATACACCTAAAATTCCCCAGTTTGTGACACCCAGACCTCGAGGCTGGCCCAGTGCCCTGCCCAGGTGTGGCTGTCACCCAAGGTGAGGTGACAGGTGACACAGTGTCACCAGCTGTCACCTGCTGCCACGTGCCAGCACCCCAGGCAGCTGTGGATGCTGGTCATGAAACATGACCTGCTGGCAGCCAGTGAAGCCAGCTAGGAAGCAAGTTGTTCTTCACACTTGGAAAAGGGTGAAATACAATAAGGAAAATGGAACAAAAAGGGGTTTCTGCTGGAAAATAAAAACACTGAGGGAGCTAATGCTGAGAGTGGGGAAACCAATCACTACCATTACAGATACTCAGCAAAAACAGGGGCCACCTTACGAGTGCTGTGATTATACACATCGTGACTAACACACATCTATAATAATACTTGTACAAAGAACTTATTTCCCAAACAGACACAGGGGTTAAATGCAGGAGGGAAGGGGAAATGACTGAGCAAAGGCAACACACACCCAGCCAGAGCCTGGCACAGCCCACGCTCCTGCTGCCCACCCACCCACTCCCCACGTACCTGCGTGCACCAGGAGGAAAGGCTGCCAAACTTCTTAATAATTCTGTGACCCATTTAAAACCATCTAGTCTTACATTCATATATGCTGCATGAGAAATAAAATACAGCACTCCCGAGTTTTGAGTGGCAGCACTTCCCTCTAGACAGATAAAAGCTGCGAGTTCTCTGTGCTGTTTGGTGCCAATTATTACAGAGTTTTGACTTATATATTATTACATAGATCATTTAGTAAAACAACCTACATACAAACCCAGTGGTGTGTCTCCCCTCAGCAGACACCTGCAGGAGCTGGAGCAGCCCAGACACTCACCCATATCACATTTTGGAGACGGGTGGGCTCCTTGCCCTGCACCCAGGGGAGTCACAGCTCCTGCCCTGCAGCGTGCAGCCTAATTAGCAGAGGTCCAATCAATTTATAGTTATCACACACATAAATGTAACTGCACCATGTTTTGGAGGGTAACAGGCACCCAACTTGTGGCAGCCCCTCAGGAGAGGCTGGCTCACACCTGAACCCCCAGGTACCAGGGCAGGGTCCACCTGCTGCCCCACCTGTGCCCAGGGGCTGCCCCCAAGCCCCCAGGCCCTGTCCCTGCCCCTGCAGAGCCCGGGGTCACCATGCTGCTGGGGCTGATTATGCCTTTAATAAAGGGCCCTGTATTTTCCAGAGGCTGCAAAATTGATGCGGGTTGCCATGGCAAGCACACATTTTCCCATTTAGCAGAATAATAGGCAGCTTTGTATAATTCACTGATTTCTGATGATTTCTTACCCCAAGTGCAAGTCGCTCAAGTTATATAAGTCACCTGTTGTTTAGTCAATCTGGCAATTTTAATTAGAATAAATTTTTATGATTCGTCTTTGCAACACTCAGAGCAGCTCTGCCACCAGAATGCCGAGATGTCTGTAAATTATACAGGCCCCAATCACATCTCTTTTTTTGCTGTTTTAATTACAGAAACATTGCAGCATTAATCATGTAAGCCTCTGTAAAACAAGTAACAGCCATCCCCTATCATAATTAAAAAGAAAGGCCAAGCAAACAGGAGCTCTGGAGTTTACCATATTTCCTCTGAAAATTATATTTTAACTTAAGAGTTCCACAAACATTGGTTTTATTTGGCTCTAATTAGCGCTGTGAAGGAAACACCGAAAGGTTAATAAGAGATGTTAGTTTGTAATGCAAGTTTCCCAGTGCCAGCCCCAGCAGTTCAGTCTGTTTCCAGAGTCATTAACGATGTAGATTGATTACAGGAGGAGATTGGGAAGTGCTGGCTTGCTGCGATAGCAGAAGGTTTGGTTTTATTCATATACCTTCCCCACTGCTCAATCTGATGGCCATTACCTTGACCACTTTGTGAGAAGGAAAGTGTTAAAGGCTTCCTCAGAAGTTACTGGCAGAGGGGCAAAAGAGGCCAGTGAGACTTTTCTGACTTGTTTGAGAGGCAAAAGGAAGCTGCGAGCTTGCCTAAATTGTTTATTTATCTTCAAACATCTTAAAATGCAAGTATTGGGCAGTGGTTCTGGAAAAGGAGGCTTTGGCAGAGCCAGGGTTAAAACCACCCCATCTTCATCTGAGACAAAGATCTTCTCTGCAAAGGTTCTCCTTGGGCTGGAGTTCAGGAACAGTTAACAAAACCAAGCAGAAATACAAGCTGAAATTCTCTAATCTGAAATACCTCTTCCTCATATCTCCCATAAATTGCTCTCCAGTCACCCAGTAAAAATATGGGTAAGCAATGACTGAATTTGACAAAATCTCATTAAAAAGTACAATAAAACAGTAGAAACTCTCCAAATTTCTGGGCTGATCATTCATCCATTGCAAACCTACACAACGGGGCATGGATTCAAGTTTTAATTTTCCTCTCCAAGTTGCCAAAATGTTCACATCTGCTGAGTGTTCTCTGTGCTTAGGGGGAAAAAACTTGAGGATCTAAAGGTTATAACTCCTGTGACCCTGAATGGAGCAACTTCAGTGATGAAGACTCCATAAGAACTATCTTTGAAGGAGCCTCAAAGCTGAAAGAAGAGTGCCAGGAACGTGGGATACAGGACAATGCTTCTCCTGCAAACAAAGGAGGCTGCACATCTGTTTGTTATTTAGTTCCGCTCTTGCAGAGGGGGATTGGCTTCACTTACAGCCATGGGGATGATTTCAGTGCCCCCAGAACCCTCAGCAAGGACTGCTCCAAGCTGTGCTCAGGGAGAGCAGCACTGAGGAGAGCAGCACAGGGATGTGTCTGTGCCAAGCAGCAATTCCATGGACAGATTAACCCTCCTGAAGGGACCCCTGCCCTGCTGCAGCACAGAGTGAAGGCAGCTGAGCCCAAAGTGGGGCCACCTGTCCCTCTGTCCAGGGATGTGATGTGTGATGCTGCCCACATCACCCTCTGAAGGAGCTGAGCTCCAGTCAATGGTCCCACAAAAGACATTATGCCCTCCACAACCCCAGTTAGGAAATGTGAGCAGGAGCTCGGGGAGGATGGAGAGAGCGTGGGCAAAAGCACCAGTGACCTCCACACAGAGCTGAACTCAAATGCTCAACACGCAATCATTAAAAGTGTGGGAATCACAAGACAATGAACTCCTCTGCCCAAAGAGCAGCTTACCCACTGGCCAGGAAAATCCTCCTCAGGGCTTACAGGGTACGTGAGGAGCTGATTGCTCCCTGCAGGCTGGCCACTGCAGGAGCACCACTGAGCTCACTGAGGCTGCTTTGGCAGAGCTGTGCAATAATAGAGAAATCACAGGAGCTGGGATAATTGACACTGCCCTGAAAGAAAGCTCACAGCATTCATCCATCTTAAGGGATGTGCTGTCACTCACACGTTAATGTCATACTTTATGTCTTGTGCTGCATGTATGAATACAAGAAATTAGGTGCTTTTATTAATTTGTAGAAGCTTCCAGAGGAATGCAGCCCCCAAAGCCCTAGAATATGTCACTGAGGTCTTTATGTGCTCTACAGAAAGGCTTTTCTGCAGAGTGAAAGGGAGTTGTAGGCAGAACGACTGCTGGAAATCAGCTTACAAAAAATCAACAGTTTCTAATACCTGTGTTTGCCTCCAGTTAATACCATTAGTCATGTTCTCAATTCACAACTGAAATACACCCAGACACTATGGAGATGAGCATGAGAACCAATTGGAATATTCCAGATAAAACCTGATCCCCTAAATGATGATACTTCTGAATAATTTGGGATGCAACCAGCAGAAAAGTTTCAGTGAATGTCACAGGCCCATTTCTCCTTTACACCCAAATCTTATTTCTATACTGTGTGATAGTATAAAGAAGACTTAACATAACTACTTAAATATAACCCATTTCTATTCAAAGAACCCTACATCTTGCTGGGGTTTATGGGACTCAGACACAATTAAATCTCCCCTGTGAGCAAAGTTACACAGATGTGGAAATGAATGCGGGATCAGGTCTTTCCAGATGACATTTCACGTGAACCTTTACTGCTGATCTGGCACCAGAAAAGTGGAAGCGATGCTTTTAGAAGCAATTCTCTGTAGAGAGCCATTACTGACATTGCTTAAAACCCTCTCATTTTGATTTAAAGCTTTTTCACTATTTTATGTCGGTGGTGACTATTTCTAACACTGCCATTTTCTGATTAGCCTGTGCTTATTATTTTCATATTTTCTATTTTTGTCTTAAACAGTGAATCACTGCTTCATTGGACCAATGATTTTCTTTCTGTAATTGATGGCTAAAATACTGGCCAGCACTGGGAATTAAGATAAGTGTGAAATCTGTTGCTTCTAACATTAAAAACTTATATTGGAAATACCTCCTTTCTGATTTCTGTGCTGGCTCCCACGACTTAGAGAGTATGAGAATGGCTCTTGCTCAAGGCAAGGTGAAAAAGGCAGTAGAATACATTTAAGCATATCTAGGTGCCTGTGCACATCCACACAAAGAAAACAAGTCAAACCTGCACAAACACTGTGATTGGAAGAGGGCAAAGGGATATAAAGGAAAAAGTACCAGTATGAGGAAAACCAAGGGAGGAGTAACTACCTGAATCACAAAACAGAGTATCCAGCCTCAAAGATGCTAATTCAGGTCCTGAGGGATCTAATCAGCCTCTTTGTTGAAGTAAAGATAAAACTTTTTGACAGCAAACGCTTTCTGATAAAATGGAATTTTCAATTACCCTGTGAACATCTTGTCCAGGGAAAGCCACTACCACAGCCTGCAGGGCTGGGAAACATCTCCCACCGAGTTCTGCCCGTGGTGCTGGGGGAAACGGGGCTCAGGAGCTCCCAGCAGTGCTCACCCCACACCTGTCCTCAGGGGCAGCTCCTGCACCAGCTCCACACCTGAGCTCCTCCTGCAACCCAGGGCTGCCTCCAGAGCTGCGCTTGGAGCCTCGGCTACACCAGGACACGGAGAAAATCCACCCCATCCTGTGGGGAAACAGGCCAAGGCACAAAGGGGAGCCCAGGATTGTGTCCCATCTCCAGCAGGCTTCTCCAGCCATCCCAAACCATCACTGGGATCCAGCAGCTGCCTGAAACCCCCCTCCCTCAGAGAAGCCCTGGAGGTTCAGCTGAGGACTCGTTAGGAATTGAGCACATATAAACTTCCAGCAGCGCTTAGCACCTCCACAAATAAACAAACAATTACAGGCAGCCAGGCAATTGCTGAAGGTGGAACGGCACCAGTGCCCGCCTCCCTCTGCATCCCATTCGTGCCAATTAGCAGGGGAAGGAAAACAATCCTGGCCTGTAATGAACTCCAAATTGGGTACATATTAGAGCAATTAAAGCCATCTTTTCATCAGATGAATTTATAATCAATAATTAAGATCCTGAGGTAAAGAGGGACTGGGCAGAAGTCCTGCTCCCAAAATACGCAATGTGGCCGAGCTCCAGGCAGCATTTCTGATGACCTGCTGCTACCCACTAAAGCTCAGCACTCTCCATGCCATGGTTTGCCATTTTTCTAGGTCATTTCCAAAGGAGGAGAAAGGGCTCCTGCCAGCAGGACTGGCAGCTGGTGTCACTCCCACCCAAAGTGGCACCAGGACAGTCAAACACCAGCAGCTCCCTGGGGCTCCCACGCCCAAGTACTGACCACTGGTGTAAGACAACAAAGGAGCTTGGATCCATCCAAGCCCGCCTCCCTCTGCAGGAAATGCAGCATCTCAGCAGGCAAAGGCTGGCCAGACAGGTCCACACTGACCACCCTGAGCCACCACACAGGATGATCCTCTACCAGCCAGCTACGGGGATTTCTGCCAGCCACAACTCATGGAGGACTCGTGGTGCCTCAAGCTGAGGTCCAAGCCCAGCAGAGACTGGACACAGGGGAGCCCCACCAGGGTCCCTGCCAGGAGATCATTGCCACTAACAAGCAAACTCCAACAACAACTCTCTCACCCCATTTCTCTGGGATTACATGAGATGCACTTTGGGCAGGGACAGCAAGCAAAGTATGGGTACATGCCAGGCTGCTCTCCAGACAAGGGCTGTGTGTTTGGAGCAGTAGTCAGCCAACAGTCCTGCACATCCTTCTCAATGAATTTATCCTTCTCAATGAATTTCTGGTGTTTTCTCCCCACCCTGCCACTCTGCCCCAAAATCAGGTAAAAATTACCAAGTGAAAACCATTGCTTTAATCATGTGGGAACTGCTGTTATCACCATCATCTCAGCATCTTGATTTTCCTGATTATTTTCTGCAGTTCCTGTTTCACAAATCAGCTCAGGCAACACTCTCTTTAACCTCTTTTCCAGCTTCTGTGACAGTAACCACTCACTTCCTCTCATTGCTCCACCAGCACCCCAATAACCTCACAGGGTCACCCCGAGCTCTTCCACACCAGACAGTGTGGGTCCTGCAGGGCAGGAGAGCTGATTGTGGCACACCGGCCTGCAGGTGCAGCTGGGTGCCAGTGCAGCACTACCCTGCTGCTTTCCTCCCAAAATAAACCAGATCCAGGAGCACCAACCCCTTGGGCCATTGCGGGACCAGGACACAGACAGACTGCTTTCAGAAGTCACCTTCTGGAAATACGCCTGATTTTTGGGTGTATTTTACATGCAGAGGGAAGTCCATGCTACAACAGAGTGAACCATATTTACTCCCATCTGACTCCTCCAAGGAGCTCTGCCTCCAACTCAGCCTCTTTAACTTATTTGCATTGTTATCAGAGCCAGCACGCAGACTTATCAGAAATGTAATCCCTGTAAAACCCTATCTGCAGCCCATTGAGATTGGGTTTTTTGCTGAAGAAATGTGACAAAAAATTAACAGATGCTGCTCAGACCATTCACCGGGATGGGAATCAATTATGAACATTTTTGCTTCCACAGTCATCCCTTACTACAAATGCATCTTAGGAAACCCTCTCCTGATCGAAATGAAAAAGCATTTCTTTGTAATAGAAGAATAATAAATGATAGCTATCAGCCTGCATTCTCTGACACGGTGCTGGTCCGCAGAGAATTAAACTGCCACTGTACAGTTATACAAATGTTTAATTTTTTTCATCTTTGGCCACAGTAGGGTTGTCTGGAAATACATTATCGCTGCGGATGCCATCCCTCTCCAATTAGTGCGGCTGGCAGCGTGCAATGTGTAGGTGACCTCTGTGTTCCCCTCCTCGTGGAGTCTCACAGGGTTAACTGTGGCCATTTAACAGACTCCATCGAGAATTAATACAGCCATCAGAATCTCCAGAAAAATCCCACACCCGGTGCCGCAGATGGCAAGAACTCTCTCTCCCCCGTTTGACTCTTTTATGACAGCAAAACAAAGGCTTTTAATGATGTTTACCATGAACTGAATTAAACAGCTGAAGACCAGTTCATAATCACAGCATTTTGTTTTCACATCCTTAAGTCTTTTAGCAGTGGGGCTTCCAGTGGAGCCTCAGCTCCAGCTTATCTCAAGATATAGCCAAGTGCCCCGAGGCTCCCCCGCGCCCGAGCACCAAACCTCCTTAATTGAAACAGACAGGATGTTTGCATTGGCTGCTTGCATCCCTCAGACACTAAAAGCGACATCCATGCCCAAGTACAAATGACACTTGGGCTCAGCTGAACTCCTCTGACTGCCTTCCTCCAGCTAACACCAGTCTGGCTTCAGAGCAGGACTCCATCCCTGCACACGGGGACCAGAAGAGCTGAAAGCTGCCACCTTTGCAGGGGAAAAGAAGCAAACCCTCGCCCAGTGGCCTGAGCTAATCCCTTGTGGGATGCCTGGCTGGTTGTCCATGTGCTCTGCTGACCTTTGGGAGGGTTGGGATCGGAGGGCTGGGAACGGAGGGCTGGGAATGGAGGGCTGGGACGGGAAAACCATCGGTGCTCCGGAGGGGAGGCGGGCAGGGACCAGCCCTGGGCACAGCGCCCTAATTCCTGCCCTAATCCCAGCTCCAGCACTCCCTCACTGTCAGGCACATCTCAGGTTTTTTGCTTGTGAGCAGAGGATAATCCCAACTGCTGGTTTACCTGACAGGCGTGGAGTGAAGATTAATTAATATCCACCCAGCACTCTGACGACGCACAGCGCTATCCCCAGCAAGCACTGAGCACCCTCACTGCTCACCCACCGGGGCAGCAGCAGAGGGGCACGGGGGCCGTGGGCACCCCCAGGGCACAGGCTCACCTTGCTCGGGGCCCTGGGAGCCCACGGAGGGCACGCTGGTGTTGAGCACGTCGTTGACGGCCGTGTCGCAGTAGAGCCCGCGCTGCACGTCGTGCTCGCTGTCCGTCTGGTCGCTCTCCTCGTGCCCGCTGTCCTTCAGGCTGTTCCCCTCCAAGTCCTTGAACGTGGAGCTGCTGGGGAAACACAGCTGTCACTGGCTGGGTGGGACACGGTGGCCCCTGACACCCCGGGGTGCTGCAGTGAGAGCTGCGGGGATGGGAGGTGCGTGTTCCCCCAGCACCCAGTGACACCCAGTGGCACCCAATGACACCCAATGACACCCAGTGAAACCCAGTGATGCCCAGTAACATCCACTGGCACCCACTGGCACCCAGTGACACCCAGTGGCACCCAATGGCACCCAGGGACGCCCAGTGACACCCCCCAGTGACACCCAGTGGCACCAATGACACTGCCAGGCACAGAGAGCTGGGCAGGGACTGGGGGGACACTCCCTGACGGGCACCTCTGCCCCCCAAAACACAGCATCCAGCCTGCACCACCCCTGCTCCTGCCCCTGTGGGTACCCCTCAGGCTGCCCTGCATCTTGCAGAAGCTCAGAGTGAAGCAGGATTTGAAATAAAATTTAAAAAATATACATTAAGTGAGCTGCTTCTACAACTTGGCTCTCCCAAGCTGCACTACCTCATACTGAAGTTACACAAGATCTAAACCTCATTTTTTTAGGTTATAAGCCAAGTACTAATCACTTCAAGCACAAAAACAAAAGTCTTCCTGGAAACAGGAGTGTCTTTTAATCATGATGATGCATTCTGATTTTTAAAAATAAACCAGTGATTGTGGGTCCAAGTTCACGCAGCTTTAAGGAAATCTGACACGCAGTCAGACATCCTTGACATCCTCTGCAAGCACAGGCACAGCTGGGAGGACCAAGCACTGAGCTGCTCCCAGATCTGCCCAGGGCTGAGCGGCCCCAGAGCCCCTGCAATGCAGCCAGAGGGATGGAGGGAGGGCAGCTCCTGTGAAGACAGGCTGGGGGAGCTGGGATTGCTCACCCTGGACAATGTTCTGGGAATACAGCCTCTTCAGTTCCTAGAGGAGTAACTTTTTACATGGGCAAATTGTGATAGAACACACAAATAGAGGGAGAGTGACTTTTTACACAGGCAGATAGTGATAGGACAAAGAGGAATGGCTTTAAACTGGAAGAAGAAGAGAGATGGTATTTAGATATTAGAAAGAAATTCTTCCCTGGCAGGGTGGGCAGGCCCTGGCACAGGTGCCCAGAGCAGCTGTGGCTGCCCCTGGATCCCTGGCAGTGCCCAAGGCCAGGATGGATGGGGCTGGGAGCACCCTGGAAGGTGTCCCTGCCATGGCAGGGGTGGCACTGGGTGGGCTTTAAGGTCCCTTCCAATCCCAACCATTCTGTGACTCTATGAAGAGCTGCATTTTGGCTGCATTTGGGACCCCAACACCCTGAGAGGGGCTGTGTCCCAGGACCAGGGGTGCTGTGAGCAGCAGGGACACCTTGGGACACACCTGACCCAGGACCAGGGGTGCTGTGAGCAGCAGGGACACCTTGGGACACACCTGACCCAGGTGGCACAGCCATCAGGGTGTCCCTGGCGACACCCACCCTGTGCCCCTTCCACACCCAGCCTGGCATGGCAGAGCTGCCCCCACTGGGAGGATCCACCTGCAGCCACCTGTCTGAACTTCCTCCCTGGCTGATGTGGTGTGAGACGTCAGGGAAAGCCTCAGCCTGGGCTTCAAAGCCCCAAAGAGCTGGAGATTTTCATTACTTTGAAAAGCCCTTTTGTGTCTCCACGGAAACCAAGCAGACCACCTACCATCTAATGCTCTGCAAAAGCACACGAGGGGGGAGCTCTGAAATACATATAAATTGGTAAACCTTCAAACACTACCTTTTAAATAAAGATGTCCCTATTGAAGCCGCTGACTTTGATTCCAGGTGACATCAAAGATTTTTAAGTTAAGAAAGCACTACAAATCTACAATTCATTTGTGTGAGTGTAGATGAGCGGGAGAGGCAGGCAGACAACACAGGAAAAGTACAAATAGATTAATTAAGTGCTGGATTTGAGAAGATTCACTCACCAAAGATAGCAGAACTACAACATCTTCATAAAGGCAAAGGATGAAAATGATGCCACAGTGTGTTACAGAGAATATTTTTTGTTCTCAGACGTCTGCACAGCACTCCTGGCACCCGTTGTACTTAAGATAGAAGACAAAGGTAGAGAGCAGGGGAAGCGCTGTCCTACACGGAGCTGCTGCTCGTAATGCACTGTGCTACAAGGCATTTATCCTCCCTGCAGTGAGCCAGACTGTCATGCAGCAGCCCCTGACGTGCCTCCACGGCTGACACTTCCTAAAGCATGGGCAGGTCTGGGGGAAGCAGCAGCATCTCCCAAACAATACAGGCACAGAGTCAGCCCCCTGCACAGGTGAGTGCTGCTGCCTTTATCTGAGGTGGGAGCAGGCAAAGATTAATGGATTTGGGGTTTCTCAGCGTGCCTGAAGGCTCTCTGGCAGGAGCAGCGTGGCCCAGGCCAGCCAGCTCTCTCAGTGTCCTGTTAGCGTGGTTAAAGAGCACGGGCACTCAGCACACACACCTGCCCTCCGCAGCTGAACGCGCTCGCAGCCCCTCGCTGCTCGGGCTGCTAAGGTGTCAACAAACAGGCTCTCAGCCAGGCACATAATTGGGTATTTTTACTGCTCAGATCAGATCTCAGCAGCTCAGGGCTGGCTTCTGCTCTCTGTAAAACCCCTGGTTCAGCGATGGCTTCTGCAGAGTCACGAGCACAGCTGGGCTGGGCACGGGCACGGCCATGGCTTGGTCCCAGCACACCCTGGCCAGGCCCTGGGGAGAGCAGGGAGGTGGGCAAGGAGCTGCTGGGCCCATCCTGCACCCTGCTCCTGTGCAGGGAGCTGTTCCTGCAGCCCTGTGAGGAGCACTGACCACGCTGGGTCAATACATGTCCCTTCCTGAGCCTCCTGCCCCTGGGCGATGCTCACCTCTGGGTTAGCACAGCCCAGCAGGGCTCAGCTGGGTAACCCTGGTGTGAAACCCCCAGAGACAATCCCTCACACTGCCAGGCTCTGAGGAGAGCAGCGTTCCACCCAAAGGGCTCTGTTTCCCCAAGGGTGACTGCCAGGCTGCAGTTGAACTGATTGTTTCCTTTTACACACGGGGAAAACTCAGCCTGGCCAAGTGCTGTTTGCCGTGGTATTCAAACTAAACCAGTGAGCTGGAGCCACGAGCTGCATCCAACCCAATTATTGCCCCCAAACAACTTGGTGTTTTTTTAATTTTCCCCGCCTCACATGGCAGGGAGATCTCACCACCCAAATCTATCCTTTTATTCCTGTGCATTCAAATGGAATAAACTCTCAGAATTTGAAAGTTGTCAGGGTAACAGCACTCTACCTCACTTACTGCACCTTCCCAGCATGAAGAAGCCAATGAGAAGGAAAAAAATATTTCCTTTACTGCAAACCATGAGCAATGGGACTTAATGGTAAATAAGTACTGTTTTAAAAGCAAATTATTACTCTTAAAAAGTTTTGCATATTAAAATAAGCAAGTAGTATATAAGGCAGCATGAAAGAACATTAAACCCCTGGGATCTGGCTGGGCAAAGCAAGCCCTCCAAGCAAGCCCACGTACCTTTTTATTAAATGAGCTCTGCTGTTCACGTAGTTGGAATCAAAGGAGTAGTTCTCAGTCTGCAAGGAGGAAAAGAAAACGGAGATGGTTACAAGTCAGATTTCTCATGAGTGGGAAGAGCCAGGTGTGCAGGGCCAGGATGAAACCTTTGGGGAGGGAAGGAGCATCCCATGATGGCACAGGCCCCTGGGAGCAGGACAGAGATGGAAAACCCCAGCACCTGTCTCAGTCTCTCCACCAACTTTCACCAACAAAAAAGCTGGCTGGTGACCACAGAACAATTTGCAGAGAAGAAACAATGTGGCTATGCTCAGTTACAAAACTAATTGCTTTTAATTCCCTGATGGACTCCGTTCTGTGCGTGTCAATTTGACTGAAAGTTCAAAAGGTATTTTTCTTATTAGTGTATAATTAACATGTTAAAATATTTATTGCATAGATATGTAAATGCCAGCAAGGTAATCCCCTGCCGGAGAATTTAATGTGGGCACTTTTCTTTGTTTTACATCATTTCATTTGCAGAGACAGTGGGCTCTGTTATTAATAAAAAAGCAAACAATGGGTGACATGCTTAAAAGTTGGAGGGGAGTAAAAGAAGGGGAGAAAAGTCAAAGGAGTTGTTACTTGCGAGAAAAACCCACCAACTCGTTCTGCACTTGAAACACATCTTTTACCCTCAGATTACACAGCCCTGGGGCTCTGGTGCTGGCAGCAGAAGGAGCAGGCTTCGCTCTGCTCCCCTCCCTCCAGGACAAGAGCAGCCTCCTCCCAGGACAGCAAAGGGAGCATCCCCCTGCCCCAGCCCTGCCTCCTCTGTGCCACGCTGCTCCTCGCCCCGTGGCTGCTCTCCTTCCCAAAGAGCTGCTCTGGGATGCCACGGCCTGCTTTTATGGCAATTATGAACACGGCAAAAATAAATGCATGCATCTTTAATGTCTCAATAAATAAAGGAAAGCAGAGTCTGCTGCTGACGTAGTCACAATGGCAGGATGCAGGGAGAGGGGCCGCTGCAGCAGAGCCCGATGTGAAATCCAGCCGTGCCCCAGCAGAGGTTACACGGCTCTGCCAAGATCACAAAGCACAGGCAGCCCTGGCTAAGTGTAACCTTTGCTGAGACACAGCACAAGGTCCAATTTACCAAACAGGAACCTCCCAGAGAGAGGCAGGCGAGGAGCAGCGAGCCGGGGGAGCTGGCCCGGCGCTGAGCACAGCTCTGTTATTGCTGCACACAGTAATTACTGCTGGGGAGCCACGCTGCACATTTACTGCACACACCACTGGCCCGCACTCCTGCATCCCTGCTCCTGCCGGTGCCTTGGGCGCTGAGAGCTCAGAACAGACAGACACACGGACTCTCAAAGCGTGTGATACCTGAGAACCCAAACAGCACAGGAATCACCTGGCCCTGTGTTTGTCCGTCTGTCCTGGGGCTGCCGTGCCAAGGGAGTGGGTTACATATGATACCTGAGAACCTCAGCACCACAGAAATCACCTGGCCCTGTGTTTGTCCGTCTGTCCATGCCAAGGAGGTGGGTTACATATGATACTGAGAACCCAAACAGCACAGAAATCACCTGACCTGTGTTTGTCTGTCTGTCCTGGGGCTGCCATGCCAAGGGGGTGGGTTACATATGGTACCTGAGAACCCCAGCACCACAGAAATCACCTGGCCCTCTGTTTGTCCGTCTGTCCCAGGGCTGCCATCTCAAGGGAGTCCCACAGCAGCCCCCAGCCCTGCAAATGGGCTGAGAGCAGCCAAGCAATGGATGGCAGAAGGGATGGAAGCCACTTTTGGCACAATCCTCACAGGGTGGGGAGCCCCCCATCACCCAGCACTGGCAGATGAGGGATCACAGGCCCAGAGCCTCAGCTGGCTCCATCCCTGCATCCCCAGCAGCAGGGAGACCCCTGCACCCAGCCCTGCTCCATCACCTCCATCCCTGTGTGTGCACAGCCCTGGGAATGCCAGGAGAGGAACAGCTGGGGGAGAGGATGCAGACAGCAAATTCCAATATGTACAGGTACACCAAAGAGCTTTAAAACACTCAGAGCCTGGACACTGCATGGCCAAGGCTTCAGGGGCCAAGGAACACCCAAGGGAAAGCCAGACCAAAAATCCCAGAGGCTGAGGAGACACCACATGTGCTGCCATCAAACTGCCACAGCACAGACACAGAGCTGGCACTAAATCCCCCTCAGAACAACATCCTGGGAGCTTTGCTGTTGATTTCAAACCACAACCAAAGCCCATATCCAGGCTCAGCTCGTTCACCAAGGAGCAAATTCCCCATGATTTCTGTTCAATGGACTGGAGAAATGTCCTTCCTGTGTGTTCCTGCTCCACATCCCTGCTCAGGATGCTCTGTGGAACCCCCACATGCACACAGAACAAAAGGGCTCTGAGGGGCTGGACACAGCATCCGTTCCCAGGCCTGGAACTCCCCCACCGCTGGACACAGCACAAGTCATGATAATTACTTCCAGATTTCAGGCAAAACAAGGAGTGACACGGCCACAAGGATGGGAAATCCTCTTCCCTGCACCCCCAGAGGTGAGAGCTGCCTGTGCTGCCCACGCTGGCACAAGGGTGGGCTGCTCATCCTTCCCTCCAGCCCTTTTCTTTACTTAGCCATGGGATTATCTGTCAAGGTTATCTCCATGCAGACTAGGGGATCAAACCAGAAAAAATTAAAAAAAAAAGAGATTTTTCATGGAGAAGGGTTGCTTTACAGCTTGCATTATTCAATCAAAGTTCACTTGATTTAATTCTAGTTCATCCTGCAAGGTGCAACCACTCACAAACAGAGGCAAAATGATGGGAAAGGAGAGCGTCTTCGACATGTCAACATTTTAATTGGGAAAGGATCCACTCCCTCTCTTAATGAGACCCAAAGAACAAAGTCAAAGCACAAAAAAGAGGGAAAAGGTAAGGCTGGCTGGCACCGATGAAAGCGTGCTCTTCATCAAGTGCATCACTGAGAGGCTGGCCCTCATCTTCTTCATTATTTTGGCAAAAGCAAATGAACTGTCACTTTCTCACTAATCAGCATCACTCCTGCAGGAATCAAAGGGGAGCCCAGCCCCAAGTCCAGCCTCTGCTTTCCATGTTCAGAGCCAGGCACAGCCAGGACCTCCCAGACATGCTGGCAGCTCTCATCTCCTCGCTGTAACTGAAGAAAGGATGCTCACACTTGTCACCATCAGCCCCACGGCTGCCGTGCCAAGAATAAACACCACATCCCAGACACTGGGAAACGCTGAGGAACGCCTTGCATGAAGCCTGAGGCCTCAGCCCGCATTTCTCCTGGAGGAGAGAAGCCCTGCTGTCCTCCAGGGACAGGGCTGTCCTTGCTTTCCAGATGCAGACGTGTTGGTGGCACTGCCAAAGAGAGCCCTGGCTTGCCCAAAGCTTACCAGCGCCTAATTTGAAAAAGGCTCTTAACCGCTGCCTTAGCAACACAAATACAAATATAACAACAGACACACTGCAAACTGAGCAATCGGGAGGGAAATGTTACACTTTCTTTTTTTCCCCTAGCGGTTGCTTTTGATTGAGGACTGCCAATTCCATTAAATTAAAAAAAAAAAAAAAGATGTACAAACGTCAGTGTAACTCTGAATATCGATGGGAGGACTTCCCCGACAGCAAAGGGTCTGTGAGCACCAGGGCACTGCTCTAAGGACTGCTCACTCCCTGCCTTGGAAACAGAAATAAACCAGAAATAAACCATAAAATAAAGCATCCAAAGGCGCCTCAGCAGGAACTCAGGCAGTGCCAGCAGGAAGGGCAGCAGCAGCTCTGGGCACCAGCAGCACTGGACACACAGAGGATGCTGCTCTGGGCACCAGCAGCACTGCACACACACAGGATGCTGCTCTGGGCACCAGCAGCACTGCACACACACAGGATGCTGCTCTGGGCACCAGCAGCACTGCACACACACAGAGGATGCTGCTCTGGGCACCAGCAGCACTGCACACACAGAGGATGCTGCTCTGGGCACCAGCAGCACTGCACACACAGAGGATGCTGCTCTGGGCACCAGCAGCACTGCACAGACAGAGGAGGCTGCTCTGGGCACCAGCAGCACTGCACACACAGAGGATGCTGGCAGGGTCACTGCAGGGTGTCAGGGATGGGTCCTGGGCCGTGCCAGCAGCCTGGGAGCAGCACAGGGGTGTCCCTGCAGCCTGCTCGCCTCAGGGCAATGCCTGGCAGCTGGCTCTTTGTCACTCTTCCTCCTTTCAGCAGTTTTAGATGTGGGATATCTTTCAAACCAAACTGCACAGAGGTGAAAATCCAGCTTTCTCCACGGCAGGTGGATGCAGGCTCTCGATAAAGGCTTTGGCTCCTGCCCATCAGCCCCCAGCACAGTCCATGGCTGTTTGGAGCTGGAGCCATCTCTGCCTACCCAAAGTGACAGGTATCCATCCATCTGCCAGCCCTGCCTCGGAACATGGCTCTAAAGCATCTCCACACAGGGATTTTTTGCCCTTCTTCTCACTTCAGGGTGAAAACATTTCTGTCTTTCCACAAATTACTGTAAACCTGCTGCAACCTCCTGCCAAAGCATGTAGGGACTCTTCACAAAATCAGCTTCATAAAAATGACACATTTAGCACCACTTTTTCAGGGTTATCCCTTGAGCCTTTTTTCCCCTACATGCCTTGTTAATAAAGCTTGCATGTCACCCTTTATTATTAAAAAACAAAGCGGACCTTTCTCCAAGGCTGCAATGTGCATCTCTCCTTTTGGTTTCACAAAATGCTCCAGAAACATTGACGGCTCCTCATCCTCTGCTCCAAGCTGCACATCTCCACCCAGAGCAGCAGTCTCCTGACTCCCCTCTGTGCTGCAGGCATCACTGGGGACCACAGAAATGGCAAATTGTCCCCCAAAGTCCACTGGGCCTCCCTGCTGGAGAGGGTAGGGCTTGTAAGAGCACTTCTCCTGGTCCTTGTGTATCCTCAGTCCTGTTCTCCATGGGCCACTCAACCTCAGGCTCCAGCATCTGCAATAGAACTGATGCTGCCTGTTAGGAGATCTCACCAGCATTTAATTCTTATGGTTTGAATTACATTGTGGGTGATACAAAATTCATGCAAATTAAATAAGAACGCTCCAGCTGCACTCGGGAAACAGTGAAAATTTCAAAGTAGGGACCAGGTCAAATGAAGTATGCATCAGCAATGAGGGAAAGTCATTATCATTTAGCAAGCTGCTTATTTAGCCCATGGGAAACAAGGAAGAGGTCTGAGACTCCTTCCCACAGGGAGCAGACGCAGTGGGAAAGCCCAAGGAGCACTGGGATGGAGCACTGGGATGGAGCACTGGGATGGTGCCCATGGGCCAGAGGAGCAGCCAGGCTGGGGTTGATGTTCTCACACCCAGCCACAGGGCTGGTGTCCCTCTGCACACAGACCCAGCAGATCCAGGGCTGGTGTCCCCCTGCACAGGGATCCAGCAGATCCAGGGCTGGTGTCCCCCTGCACACAGACCCAGCAGATCCAGGGCTGGTGTCCCTCTGCACACAGACCCAGCAGATCCAGGGCTGGTGTCCCCCTGCACAGGGATCCAGCAGATCCAGGGCTGGTGTCCCCCTGCACACAGACCCAGCAGATCCAGGGCTGGTGTCCCTCTGCACAGGGATCCAGCAGATCCAGGGCTGGTGTCCCCCTGCACACAGACCCAGCAGATCCAGGGCTGGTGTCCCCCTGCACAGGGATCCAGCAGATCCAGGGCTGGTGTCCCCCTGCACACAGACCCAGCAGATCCAGGGCTGGTGTCCCTCTGCACACAGACCCAGCAGATCCAGGGCTGGTGTCCCTCTGCACACAGACCCAGCAGATCCAGGGCTGGTGTCTCTCTGCACAGAGATCCATCAGATCCAGGGCTGGTGTCCCTCTGCACACAGACCCAGCAGATCCAGGGCTGGTGTCTCTCTGCACAGGGATCCATCAGATCCAGGGCTGGTGTCCCCCTGCACACAGACCCAGCAGATCCAGGGCTGGTGTCCCCCTGCACAGGGATCCATCAGATCCAGGGCTGGTGTCCCTCTGCACACAGACCCAGCAGATCCAGGGCTGGTGTCCCCCTGCACACAGATCCAGCAGATCCAGGGCTGGTGTCTCTCTGCACAGAGATCCATCAGATCCAGGGCTGGTGTCCCCCTGCACAGGGATCCATCAGATCCAGGGCTGGTGTCCCTCTGCACAGAGATCCATCAGATCCAGGGCTGGTGTCTCTCTGCACAGCAGCACAGACCCATCAGATCCAGCTCCGGGCTGGGAGCACACTCAAAGGACGTCAGGACAGATTTCTCCCGTTGTGTGTGTGTGATGGATCATAATTAGTAATTAGCCCCGTGCTACCAGCCCTCCTCTGCCCCAGAGCAGGGTCGGAGGCCAGGACCATGACCAGGTGCAGTGCCTGACCCACGAGAGGAGCTCTGCTCCTGCTCTGGCACTGAGCACCTGCAGCACCCAGAGCCACGCACAGCTGGGAGATGCCAAACCCCTGCTCCCCAGGCCCTGATCCCCCCATAGTGGCACCTCCTGGCACGGTGGGTGTCAGAGCTTTGGGAGCAGCAGCAGCCCAAGGCTTTGGGCTAAACACCAGTGCAAACCCCACCAAACAGCCACTGGGGCTTCCACCATGGGGGAAAATCAGCAAACACTGACAGATGCAGTGCGGGAGCGATGCCCAGAGATCATAGCAAGGAACCCAGCACGTGTCCCTGTGCTGTGGGTGACACCCCTGCAGGGTCAGCACCTTTGCATAGGACCCATCTGGCCACTGGCGCCCATCAGCAGCTCCAGCCACCCCATGGGCACTGCAGCACAAGCCAGGAGGGGGCACAGGAGCAGGACACACCTCTACAGCCCCGGCAGGACAGAAGGAACACATGAAGCAACTCAGCCCTTAAGGAGCATTGAGGAACCATCACCTGGAAGAGCAGGAAGGACCTGGCCTCTGGCATGTCCCTCTGCAGCCCTCTGCCCACACCCAGCTCTGACAGAGCTTCTCCTGCAGGAGCCTGCCAACTGTGAGCTACAGTGCAGTGCCTCGGAACCAGTAAGTGCATCTAGCATCTGATATTGATGGTTTATAATTAGATGTAATACAGCAGATCATTTTCCTGCCCTTGATCAATGAAACCAGCTCTGGGTTTGGGGTTAGGCTGTTTTGCAGACTGATTGCTGCCTCAGCCCACTGGAGCAATGCCTGGCTCACTTCAGCAGGAACGAGCAGAGACGAGGATGTGCAAACACAGCATCCATTTAGATTTACTGGCCCCAAAATATAAACAGAATATTTATTTCTGGCCTTTTAAGTAGTAATTCCAAATTTAATGAGGTACAATGAACATTCCTCAGAGCCAGACTCTACGGCTACTTAACACCACCAAGCCTCTAATTACTAGTGCAGCTCAAATAAAGGGCATTCCGTTATGATGGACATTATTAAACACTGGAGGAACTGAGTCCAGCCTCCATTTTCTCTTGATGAAATAAAAAGCACTGCAGAGAAATCACAGGGAGAGTTCATCCTTTAGCATCACTCCTCTCATCAGACTAAGCAGCAGTATCAAGCCAGACTCTATTACAGTGCAAGCATCCCACTAATCCACACTGAACTCCTGTCCCCTCCCCAAATAAACACAGGCTTTGTCATCTCTTGTTTGAAAATGGATGGGAGGCAAGAGAAAAGCTGCTGCTGAGATGTGATTTTGAAAAAGAGGTATAGGATTAAAAACTCTGATCGAATCCAGGAGCAGCAGCACACAACAAAGCAAAAAATTACACCCCACAAAGCCACAAACTGTGTCACCGGGCTGGATTTGCCAGCAGATAGAAATCTACAGTTATGAAGAGCAAAAATCCCGAAACATCTGCCTTACATCCACGTGGTATCTATAACCCCAAAGCTTTTTGGGGGGCATGGCACAGGGGTCCTCCATTGGAACCATCACAGCAGATAGCTGCTTGGCACCATTCCTCAAAATCTATTGAAAAGCAAAATACTGACCCAAAAGTGGGGCAGGCTATCTGGAGAGGAGCATCCAGACACGTTCTCACAGGGGCCAAGAGCAGCAGGGGCTGGTGATGCCCTGGCAGCCACCCTGGCTGGGACAGGAGGGACTGGGGGCAGCAGGGGCAATGCCTCCCTCCCTGTGCCCACGGATGGGGCACAGCCTCCTGCACAGGGCTGCTGCCTCAGCGTGCCAAGGAAAGCTCCCTGCAGGGATGTAACAGCCAATAAAGCTGATAGAAAGGGGTTTTCCCATTGTACCTGCACTTTCAGACGTGCAATGGATCCACACTTGCAGCTCCCAGCACACACTGCACCCCTCCCTGGGCAGTGAGAGAAACAATCTGGATCTAACCAGCAGGCCCAGGGTGATGGGGCATGACTTGGAGATTTGTTAAAGAAACCCTTCAGAACTGTCCTTTCCCTGCCTCCTGCCATTAGGAATGAAAACAAATATAACAGAAGAACCTTTTTATAAATGTTCCCGTCTCCAGGGCTAAATAAAACTCCCTGTCATTCACCTTCTGGAGTGGCAGGTCAGGCCAATGCATTTCGTAGGGAACAGGAGAAATCACAGATTTGTCACTGCAAAAAGGAGGAGGGAAAAAAAAGAAAAACCATAAACCAAAAATCATTGCAGCTGAGTTAAAATAGGGAAGGCGTGAGATGGTGCTGCCAGCTTGGCACATCAGAGCCAGGGGATGCCCCCCGAGCATGCACCAGCCCTGGGGCACTCAGGGGCCACAGGGACCCTGGCCCTGCCCCATTTCCCAGAGCAAACCCCATTTATTCTGGTTTTTGGGCAGGCAGACAGAGCTTCCCAACCCACACAGCCCCAGCATCCTCCTGCCATGGCATCACCAGAGGCCAGAGCTGGTGCCAGGCTTGCTCCTGGCACACGGTCATGGGCACCCAGACCCAGCCCTAGCACCTCTGCAGCACTCCTGCCTGGCTTCAGCTGCAATCCCCCCACCCTGGCAGATAATCAAAGCCAGACAAACCCTGTCCTGTGCTCATGGTTTTATCATTCTCAGTGTTTATCTGCAATTGCATGGGAAGGCTTGCAATCAGGATAGCCTCAGGCAGCTCCCACTCGAAGCCTCCGGGGGATTTCGCTCACAACAAAACTCTTTATCAAAACCAGTTTTCCCCTATTTTAATGCTTTTTTCCCTACTGGTGCAGGAAAACACAGCTCTCAGCCCACAGAATCTCCCTGCAGCCATGAGGCTGGCAGCAAATCCAAGCAGGACTGGCCTTCCTCCCACTGCCATCGCTGTCTCAGCTGCATGGGGAGGGGATGTGAAGCTGGCTTTGCTCAGCCCACCCTTCCCCAAGGTGCCACCAGCCCCAGCATCCCTGGGGACACGGCAGCACCCTCTGCACAGCCCCTCTGAGCCAAGCCACCAGCTCTGGGCAGCAGAAACCGAGGAACTCAGCTAACAGGAGCCTGTGCTCTCCCAGAACAAACTGCAGGGAAATGAACGAATGACAACACAGCCTCACCACACGAGGGGATGGATCTCAGCCTGGCACTCGCTGGGTGCCCTCTCCCATCCCCACCCTGCCCACAGCCACCCCACATTAGTAACAGCCTGGTAAACACAGCCCCTTGGTTATTACAAAGATGCCAAAACCTTACTACTTCTTGTTCCTTCCAGTTAATGTACCATGGCCGAGGATAAATTGCTATTACAAGGAACTAAAAATAAAAATGTTTCAGAGGCCGTAATTGGCTTGTCTTGTTGGGCTTTTTAAGGAGCCAAAGTACCAGTTCCAGGCTATTAGCCCTAAGGTTGTAGGAGAATAGTATAAAATATTTCTTCATTAAAACCCTACCTTCTCCATAGAGGTGTTTTTCTTTAGGTTTTTTTTCCTCCTTTCCTTCTTTTTTTTTTTATTATTATTATTTTCTTTTTAAAAGACATGCGTTATCAAATGAGCTTTAGTTAAAAGAGGGCTTGGAAAGCCCAGGGGTGATATAAATAGACAGAGCTCAGTGCAGCTGGAGAACCAGCCCGAGCCTTCACTCATCTATTCAGGTCATTTTTCTACAAAACTTACGTAATATTCCTCAGTTGCATCCATAATCTTGGGTCATTTTTAATAATCAGCACCAATTCTTGCAGTCCTTGGGGAGACAGTGCTGAAAGCACCCGGTGGGTCCAGTGGGACAGGACCATCACCCATCACAGGCTGCAGCCCACTATGAGGCCACCAAGGGTGCCCAGGGTGCTCCCTGAGATGGGCACTATGGCTTTTGTTCCTTTTGAGGCTTTTTGATGCTATTTGACTATTAAGAGCTTTAATTACCATTACTCAGTATCAACAACAAGCACCACAATCATAGTTTTGTTTTTGGAGGGAGCCAGGAGCTGGGTTCCAGGATCCCTGTGGGTCTCTTTCAGCTCAGGATCCCTGTGGGTCTCTTTCAGCTCAGGATCCCTGTGGGTCTCTCTGAGCTCAGGATCCCTGTGGGTCTCTCTGAGCTCAGGATCCCTGTGGGTCTCTCTGAGCTCAGGATCCCTGTGGGTCTCTCTGAGCTCAGGATCCCTGTGGGTCTCTCTGAGCTCAGGATCCCTGTGGGTCTCTTCCAGCTCAGGATCCCTGTGGGTCTCTCTGAGCTCAGGATCCCTGTGGGTCTCTCTGAGCTCAGGATCCCTGTGGGTCTCTTCCAGCTCAGGATCCCTGTGGGTCTCTCTGAGCTCAGGATCCCTGTGGGTCTCTCTGAGCTCAGGATCCCTGTGGGTCCTTTCAGCTCAGGATCCCTGTGGGTCTCTTTCAGCTCAGGATCCCTGTGGGTCTCTCTGAGCTCAGGATCCCTGTGGGTCCTTTCAGCTCAGGATCCCTGTGGGTCTCTCTGAGCTCAGGATCCCTGTGGCTCTCTCTGAGCTCAGGATCCCTGTGGGTCCTTTCAGCTCAGGATCCCTGTGGGTCCTTTCAGCTCAGGATCCCTGTGGGTCTCTTTCAGCTCAGGATCCCTGTGGGTCTCTCTGAGCTCAGGATCCCTGTGGGTCTCTCTGAGCTCAGGATCCCTGTGGGTCTCTCTGAGCTCAGGATCCCTGTGGGTCTCTCTGAGCTCAGGATCCCTGTGGGTCTCTTCCAGCCCAGGATCCCTGTGGGTCTCCCTGAGCTCAGGATCCCTGTGGGTCTCTTCCAGCTCAGGATCCCTGTGGGTCTCTCTGAGCTCAGGATCCCTGTGGGTCTCTCTGAGCTCAGGATCCCTGTGGGTCTCTTCCAGCCCAGGATCCTCGGAGGCTCTCAGAGAAGCAAATGCCTGCATTCAGCAGAAGCTCCTTTCAGAGGCAGCAGATGCTCTGCCGAGCGAGGACGCGGCGCTTTGGCACCTGCTGTCCTGATGACGACGGTGACGATGCATCAGCAGAACTGCTCTAATTTATGGCCACAACTTTAAAATTGGCTCCGAGTCCTTGTGGAGCCCGCTCCCACTGACAGGAGCACCTTGGGACTGCCCTGACCACCCGTGACTGCCCTGACCTCCCTGTGACAGCAGCTCAGTGCAGCACAGCACTGCAATAAATAATGATAATATCAGCGAGGATGATGATCCATTTCTTGGTAATATGGCCCAGGAGGGGAAGCACAACAGAAAAATTACAGCAGAGCCTCTAACCCCCTGCTTTTTCTCAAAGACAAGGTTGGATGGCACATTTCTTTGTGAAACAACAACCCAACAGGTATTTACTGCTTCTGTTTTGTGATGTGAGGGCTGCTGCTAAAATAAGACTATTTCTGTTAGGTACAATTGCTATTTTTTGATAGTGTCTCAGCAATACCTTGTTAAAAAGGGCAAAACAACAGTTATTAATTACCCTAATTAACCCAATTCATAAGACACATTTGTGTGGCTGTCATGACAACTGCTTTGACTAACTTGCCAAGAATAGCTTAGCTGTCCATTCAAATAAATCCCTGATAATTACTAGTCTAGTTTACTGGGCTTCTGTGATAATAATAATTAGTGCTACTGTACAAAAGGTCACGTTAAACAGTTTATGAATGATGCATTTCGCATGGTGATTACATGAGTCACGCAGCAGCCAGCAAATGGACACAGCCACATCCCCAACATGGAGAGCTGGGACCACATCCAGCCTGTGGCTGCTCTGCCTGCAGACAGCGTGCGGGATGAGGGGGAGACAGAAAACACCCAAAATACCCAAAACACCCAAAACACCCAAAACACCCAAAACACCCAAGCGTTGGGTGGAGCCAGGACAGCCACCCAGCTGCCTCCTGCACCGCTGCAGGGCCAGCTGCCACCACTGGAGATGGTCCATGAACAGAGACACCCAAAAAGCTTCCAAACCCAGCCTGTCTCATGGTGGTATCTCACCTCAGCAGCTCATTTCCCTCCCTGACAAGGGCAGATGATCTGCAGGAGGAGCTGCCTCCTCCAGGACCTGCCTGAGCTCCAGTCTGGGCTAGGCTCTCATTTACCTTCACAACAGCAAGCCCAGCCCAGTCAAATGTCATTTCAGCTTTGCTGAGGTTTATTGGTGAACACTGATCTGTGGGATTCCCTCTGGCTATGCCTACACAGAGGCAAGAGAGGATGGGACCACGCTGCACCCACGCTGAAATATCCTGCAAAGCCCCAGGGCAGAGGGCAGTGGGGCAGGGACAGAGCCAGGGCATTCACTCCTAATACAGAGGACAGCTGCCAGCTCTGTGGAAATCTACAAAATCACTCAATTTAGAATAAATTCTGATTAAATACCACATATGGTCCTTATTGTCCATCCCTTCTTACCTATCACAGAGACATCTGCACCTGCACAGGGTCTTGATCAGCAAATATTTGTCTGCCAGGGCTCCCTCCTCCCTCAGCCCCACCTGAACTTGCAATTATTGCCATTGATTGACTTTAGGAGAGCAGCAGGCACAGCCTGGAGCCGTGAGCAAGCAGGGGACCCCGCTGCAGTGATCAGCAGGGCCAGCAATTGCCCTGTCACACAGGGCAGGGCATGGTGCAGACTGCAGGCAGCAAGGCCACACAAACGCTTAAAACGTCCTCACAGTGTGAAAAGCGAGCGTGCAGAAGTGACACCTCCTTTCTCTACAGATCTGCTCCCCCAGCATCTCCCAGCCCCGTGAGGAATTCATCTCACTGAGGCTGAAGAGCCAACAGAGCCCTTGGAGGGGTGACTCGGGCTTGTGTCATGGCAAAATAAGCACTGATGGGGAGGGTTTCGATTTGGGGACAGATGGGTTTGAGGTCCCAAAAGGATTTCAGTGCTGGACCCTGAGCCCAGGCTGAGCCCAGGCTCACCTGCACATCTTCCCCACCTATAACCCAAAGTACATGCCAGAAGGTGAGGTGCTTTTTTCATCAGACCAAAAGGAGGAATCAGGGAAACCTGAAGCCGAGCAGAGCACTCCCCAGCTCTCCCAAGTGAAGTCTGCAGCTCACTTCAATATGTTAGTGCCTAATGAAGGTTTCCCCCTTACTCTGCAGGGTACAATCATTCTCCTCCTAATGAGCATGTGTTAATGGCATATTAATGCTGACAACAACTAAGTGCAGGGAACAGGAGATGAACATATTCCAAAATTTATCTCTTTTTTCCCCAAACAAAGGAACCCATGGTGTGGCTGAACCCCAGCCCAGCAGGAGCCTGTGGCTCCCACAGTGATGCTGCCAGCCCTGCTCCAGCTCAGCACAGGACACAGAGCCCAGAGGGGCACGGCTTTGCTCTCACTGACCCAGTCCCCATAATTGATTGCTGTCCAGGGAGAGTCTCAGCCCAAGCTGGCACTGCCCCTGGGCACAGCACCTGGGGAAGGAGGCAGAGGAACTGCTCCCAAAGCCCTGGGAAGTGTTTTGGGCATACAGGTTTGGGTCTGTATCCGAGGCACAGCCCCAAGGCTCCGCTTACTGAACGTGTGAGCTGGGTCCCTGCCAGAGCATCCAGATGTGAATCTGAATATGAAAGGTCCAGGAGGGAGCAGGTGACAGAGGCTCCAGCCCCATCCTGCTGCCGGCGTCCCAGCCCATCTGGGTTTGCCTCAGCAAGTTTACATAAGCTCTCAGGCACGGGAAAGAACACACAGAATGGGTGTTTTCCTGTTTTTCATCCTCACTCGTGAAAACAGTTCTGAAAGCCCTGACAGCTCCCCAGAAGCAGCCTCAGTGTGCTGCAGCATGTGCTGCCCACCAGCAGGCACTGCAGGGAAGAGCTGCTGAGTGCCCAAGTGCCCAGCTCCTGTGTGCTCCCACCATCACTTACACTTACATCTCCAGATCGATAATCGATGCTGCAATCAATAGCAGGGAATTTAGCTACATTATAAAAACAGTAAAATCAGCCAATACTGAGAAATGGCTATTGAGTCCTGTGTTTTCTGTACTCACTTAGTCTAATAATGGTGAATGATATTTTCCAAGTACATTATTCAGCAATAAAACCACCGAATTATTTGATCTCTTCCTAACCTTTATGATTCTAAGCACTCTTTTTGACCCAGATTGAATGAGGCAACATCTGCAGAGCCTTTCACAAAATTGTACTCGGTGTGCACTATTGTAAGTCTGCTGCCAAAGATAAATGTTATTATTTTAAAGCCATCATCCTTCTAATAGATGAGCAAACACACTGCATTAGCATAGCCTGCAGAGCTGGAGCCCGGGTGAGAAAATGCCAGAGGGGTTTCACTTAATGGAATTTTACATACCTGACTTAGGATGGGTTAATGCAATCCACCAACACGGGAATTTACAACCTGCCCTGTGGCATACACCTGCCAGTACAAACGATGGAATAATCCAGCAGCTCCAGCTCCCCGTGAGAAACACAGGGCATTCACACCCAGACCTCAGCAGGGTGCAAGATGAGGAGCTCACCTGCAGATGAGTCCCCAGCACACTCTGACTGACAGGTTTGTCACACACCTGCCTGTCCTGGGTGCCAGGTGCAGCACTGGCATCACCTGTGGGTGCTCAGTGCCATCAGAGGCTGCAGGAGTGCAGCACTGGCATCACCTGTGGGTGCTCAGTGCCATCAGAGGCTGCAGGAGTGCAGCACTGGCATCACCTGTGGGTGCTCAGTGCCATCAGAGGCTGTAGGAGAGCAGTACCTGTCACCCACCTGCCTGTCCTGGGTGCCAGGTGCAGCACTGGCATCACCTGTGGGTGCCCAGCTGCCATCAGAGGCTGTAGGAGAGCAGTACCTGTCACACTCCTGCCTGTGCAGCATCAGCTGTCCCCAGCCCTCACCAGGCCTGGAGAACTCTCTGTAATTCCATGTTAAACAGGAGACACTTCAGGCTCAGCATGAATCACTTGTCCAGCTGACATAAGCCATGCCTCCACTCCAAATCCACACAAGGAGCTAGAGGGAGACACTGGAGCAGAGATGCTGTGCCTCTTCTCCACAAACCCTCCAACAGGTGCCACAGACAGGCTCTGCCCCAGCAGGGACAGTGACATTGGGAGCTGCCAGCAGCCCAGTGTCCTGTGCTGAGCCCTGGTGATGCTGTCCTGGGACCCTGGGGACACTGGGGACACTGGGGACACTGGGGACCCTGGGGACACTGGGGACCCTGGGGACTGGAACTGTCCCAGCCCCAGCACAGCCCTGCCAGGGCAGCACTGCCTGCACAGCACCCCACCCATGCCCTATGCAGAGCACGCTCTAATTTGAATTATAATTACACTTATAAGCACACAGATTACAACTATTTATGCTACAAATAAGACCATCCTGTATTTTAATTAACAGAAAATGATTGGAACTCAACTATAGCCTCTACTGGGAACAATATCTGACAATTTATTGCAGCAAGGCCACGCCAGCCCCACGAGCAGCCTGGCAGGAGAGGGGGAGCGGGCAGGGCTGGGGGGGCTCACCCATCTGAGCCCTCACAAAAGAGCAGGAGCTGCTGGCAGAGTGGGCAAGGGGTCAGGAGAGAGGGATGGCAGGGAGGAGAGAGGGAGGGGAGATGGAGGAGAGAGGGAGGAGAGAGGGCAAAGCCAGGAGAGATGGAGGAGAGAAGGTTCCAGGACAGATGATGGGGCACAGAGGTCTCCCAGGAGAGAGGGAGGCTCATCCCTGGGCAGCCTGCAGGCACAGCTGGGGATGGACGCAGGCAGGGCACGGCGGCTCTGCCCTTGCTGGCAATTCAGGAATGGCCTGAGCGGGCACAGCTGGTGAGGGCAGGAGCCCGAGGAGCTGGAAGGGCACCTGGCTGAGGAGCTGCTCTGGCTCACAGCCCTCAGGAGGGACTGGAGGAAATGGCAGCTGGAAAATGCAGCTCTTCCACCCAGCCAAGCAGATGCACACAAGGTTATTCAAAGGCTGCTGCACTTGGCCTCAGTGATGGCTCTGCATGAGCACGTGCTGCAAGCAAAGGAAACCAGAGGGAGAAACCACAGAGACCACTCGATACAACACAGATTCGCTGGGATACTGCTGTAAGAAAGCCCATGCAAGACTATCCTTTGGATGAAAATTTTAAAAAACTTTACTAGAAATCTTTCCCAATTCAAGAGAAAATTCTTATCTGCCATGTAAATATAGTTGCAGAAGCTTTTTTTATAGACTTCACGAGTTATGCATTAGAAATGTGCATCAGAAATTCAAATTTTCCAAGAGGAAATATTTAAGGAACCTACCAACCCAAACCATTCTATGATTCTATGAAAACAAGAGAAGCCTCTCCAGTTCCAGTAAAAGTGAACCATAAAAGCAGTAGCACAAAAACAAATGAGATGTATCTGATTATATGACATATTATATACCCACATAATTAGATGCAATATGTAATAATTCCATACACACTTTCTGTAGGCATAGGGATACAGGTGTGAACACTGCAGTGTTAGGTTACTGTCTCAACCTGATGATCTTAAATCCTCGAGCTAAATGATTCTGTGATTCTACGGAGGATATCACAAATACAACATACAGTATGTAATATACAACAATATGATCATATCCATGGGAGCACTCAGGCCTTGCTGTTAAACACAAGCAGCCCTAATCCTCCACAGACCATTGGAGCAAACCCCTTTGGTCCTTCCAACCAGGACCCTACCATAGCCCAGAAAACCCCTGGAAAGCCCCAGGAGCTGCCAGGATGGGGTGGCAGCCCCACATCACCAATACAAACCATGTGCTGTTTACTGGGGAACATGGCAATGTTTAGCTCCTAGCTGAACTCAATCTCAACTGCCTTTTCCAACCTAAATGATGTGATGATCTTGGGAAAAGCCAAAGAGTGTTGAACTAAGGGCTTGCCCCACACCCAGGGAGCGTGGCATGGTTAAACACAAATGGGGGCTGCTGTATTTATCTCTGTTGCAGGGTATTGAAGGGAATTTCTCCATACAACAGCTTGGGGCGATTGCATTAAGAGATGTATAATTTGGTTAGGCTGACCTCAGACTGGAATAAAGAGCTGCTGATTTCCATAATGTCAGCCTGTGACACTCTGAGAGGTCAGGGAACCCACAGCGATACACAATCCACTCTGGGAGCAGTGAAACTGAGAGATCTGCTGGGGCTTGGGGCCAGCAGGGGCAGCACACGGGGAGGCTGGGGGTACCAGGGTCCCTGGCAATGCAGAGTGGGGCTGGGTGCCCAGGCAGGGAGATTGGGGGTCCCATCCCACCACCCCAATCCCTGGCAATGCAGAGCAGGGCTGGGTGCCCCAGGCAGGGAGATTGGGGGTCCCATCCCACCACCCCAATCCCTGGCAATGCAGAGCAGGGCTGGGTGCCCAGGGAGGGAGATTGGGGGTCCCATCCCACCACCCCAATCCCTGGCAATGCAGAGCGGGGCTGGGTGCCCAGGCAGGGAGATTGGGGGTCCCATCCCACCATCCCTGGCAATGCAGAGCGGGGCTGGGTGCCCCAGGCAGGGAGATTGGGGGTCCCATCCCACCACCCCAATCCCTGGCAATGCAGAGCGGGGCTGGGTGCCCAGGCAGGGAGATTGGGGGTCCCATCCCACCATCCCTGGCAATGCAGAGCGGGGCTGGGTGCCCAGGCAGGGACAGGAGCCATCCCCAGGGAGGGCACAAGCAGTGCATGTCCAAAGCTGAGAGCGTCACTCCCGTTTGAGGCTGGCTGGCTCCAGGCAGGGCTGCTGGGGCTCGGGGGGCAGAGCAGAGCAGAGCAGAGCCTGACCTGCCTTCCCCAGCACCGTGCATCAGTGGCAGGCACAAAAAAGTGCTGAGTTACAGTGACCTCCCAAGGAGAAAACAAGACTGGCAGCGCTGCCTGCGAAGCCAGCCTTCCCACGAGTGGAACATCATCCCTGCTAATGCTTTAATTATTATGGCTCCTGAAAATAAGCCTCATCTCATCACCCCGCCTGCCTCAACACAGCAAACTTTCTCCGGGTTGGAAATCATCTCCTTTTCCCCTTTCTCCCTGCTCTGTACACAGCATTACTCAGAAGCAAGCCAAATCCCTTCCAATTATATATCATGACGTTTCCCCAGCGCCGCACTAAAGCGAGGCCCTTCACTTCTAAATGGCATGGTTTATAACAAATTGTCTGTTATACCAGACAGAAACTGATTTCCTCAAACCCAGCATATTAAAGTGAGTACATTCATTCTGGTTGTAACACACAAAATGTGATTATAACAGACACTTTGGGGGCTTTTTAAGGCTAGCGGAGAAGAGGAGGATAAGCTGGAGGGGAAGAAAGAATTGACAAGTAGAGAAATGACAGAGAAAGAGAAACAGCCACGCTGATTTCATTTCTTACAAAACAAAAATCTTTGTGTGCTGTAGAAATGCGCTTTAGTTAACACCGCCAGATAGCCAGAGCAAAAGCTGCCGGTGCTGCCTGAAACGAAAATTGCTCTATTGTGCTGAGAAAACCATTTCCCACAGCGAGCAGAACGCTTTCCAGGTAGTACAAAGCAGATCTGAAACCAACGGGGCCTCATCCTGCCACTGCTGCTCCCTCAAATAATCCCTGGAGCCACGAGGAGCCCCAGCTAAATAAATCAGAGTGAGCGAGGATTATGTGGGAGTGTATCAAGGTTGGGGGATTAGACCGGGATTACCACTAAAACCAGTAATTCCCCATCTTACTGATGGTGGCCATCAGCTCAGGAGGAGCTGGATGGCCACAGCTCTGGGAGCTATTGGGTGTGTGGGTCCTGTTTGGGTCAGAGATGGAGGAGAGAGGGCTCCATCCTGACCTTCTCCTCCTGTGGGCTCAACCAAAGCAGAACCAGAGCAGGACCACGCCTGATTCATGCTCTGCTCACAGAGCAATGCCAGGGCTGCCACTTCCAATACTGCCACCACTGAGCCATCCCAGAGCCATCCCAGAGCCATCCCAGAGCCATCCCAGAGAGCCAGCCAAGGACCTCCCTGCCAGTTCCACCCAGTTCCACCCTCTCACAGAGGGCTCTCCTCTCCCTGTCACACCTCCTGGCCTCTGGCAGCCAGGCCCTGCCACCACGGTGGCCCCAGGGCAGCCCTGGGGACAGAGCCAGCTGCTGTGCCCAGCACGTTTCCCATCCTGGAGCAGCAAACGAACGCCATCTCCCAAAGCAGTGCAAATCTGGCATGTAACAGATCCAGCCACCACACACACACCGTTTGCTTTCAAACACCAAGTCAAGACGCAGGCATGTGAGTGCTACCCAAGGGGGGCTGCTCTGCATGCAGGTCATGTGCCCTGGATCCTAAAGGGCTCAGCATTCAGACCAATTTCCACACCACCCCAATGCAACACGCATTTTTATCAAGGAAGCTGCCTAATGGCTCCTATTAGTTTTGATTTTTAATCTCCTGGTACAACTCCCAGCAATATGCATGCAAAACCTGACAACAAGCCCTTTTGGTTTCAAAGCTGACTTCTCATCCAGCTCAAGGAAGACAAAAAGAGCTCTCAGCAGCAGCAAAGGCCCTGAGCAGCAGTGCCCTTGCAGCTCCAGCGTGTCCCACTGTCCCTGCTGCAGAACCAGCCTGAACTAACAGGGGCCAAGCCTCGTGCTGTCAGCCAGGATCACCAGAGCTGTTCCAAACGCTTCCTACCATCACTGCCTACAGCCACGGGGCACTGAGGGGCTGTGGGCACTGCCCTGAGTGGCACCCTGGCACCCACTGAATCCCAGCAGGGCCAGAGCACCCCAGGATATGCCCCTGCATCCCTGATGCTCTCTTGGCAGCCGTACCCTGGCACAAGCAGAGCTGACAGCCCAGCCCCAGCCAAAGGGAAAGGCTTTATAAGGGTGGGCTCAAACTTCTGTTACACCCTCAGAGCGGGACTGCAGCCCCTCAGACACCCCTCTTTAATCCCTTCCAGATCACCAGGGAAAGATGAGAAGTACCAACAAACCCAATTATTCCCAGCCCCGAGACCTGCCACGGCACTAGAAGAAACATTTCCTGAAGCTCCACAAACAAGGCATCCTTGGGGACGGTTATTTCAAGGCTCCTGACTGATAAAATAAATGAGGTTCACGTTAAAGACCAGCCACATCACAGACCCACCACTGCTGGGGCAGCACGTGCTGCAGAGGCAATAGCTCACCCTCAGCCACAGCCACCATATGCCAAGTGACACTGCCACAGACACATTCTCCCCGTATTTTATCTGCTGTCAGCCCAAGCTTTGCCTTCCCATCAGGAGAAGTCACTCCTAGGTGGAGCAGCAGTGATCTCTCCCCGGTGCTGACACCTCACAGAGCCTCCCTGGGGAAACAGCAGCAGCTCCATTGCTGGGAGCATCCAAAGCAGCCCAGACACAGCACCACTGCAGGGGAGGCTCTGGCTCTGTAAACCCTGGGCAGGGAGTGTGTTTATTACACCCTCAGCCCCAGGAGGTGTGCCAAGAGCACCCTGCACAGCCACAGCACCATGGCACAGCACAGCACAGCGCTGCTCCGGCAGGGATGGCTGCAGGGGCTGCAGGGGCTGCAGGGCTGCCATGCTCCCCCATAGGAACAGCTGCTGGTGTTTCTGTGTCACCCCGAGGGCCAGGACAGGGTGACACCAGCACCAATGAACCACCTCACTCCCAGGGGTCACCAGGATTTATACAAGCCAACAGAACCCACACCACCAGCAAGACAGCCGTGCCTGCAACAGCTGGAAGCATAACACACGGGTTCTGCCAAGAAACATCAACATTCCCACCCTGAACTAAACTTCCAAACAGCTTCCCATTGGGATTTCTCCACCCTGTACCCCGATCCTGCCCTTCTGTCCAGAAGCACTCCAGAGGGGGAGCAGCCCCTGCCAGGACCCGTTTCTCTCACACCAGAGCCCTGGCAGGACTGGTGAGCTGCGTGCTGCCCCTGGCCAGCTCCCGGGGCTGCTGTTCCACTGACACTCCAGCACTCATTACAGGAGACAGACCGGTGTCTGCAGGCAAGTACCAGCTCCTCCCAGAGCACCTCACCTGCACAAGAGATGGGAGAATGGGGCGAGCTGCAGGCACAGGGAGAAACAAGCATCCCCTGTCCCTCACAAGAGGGTGAGCAAGGCAGGGACAGCCCTGGAGGGCACACTCCATGAGACCCCAGCCCAGCTGTTGCACCCAGAGAAGCACAGGCAGCAGTGCCTTCTGCATGCAGCTGCCTGCCAACTTTGTCAGTTGTGATGGTCCTGATGGTCCTTCCATCCTCCCTGGCACCTGAGACCTCCCAGTGCCAGCCTGCACTCCTGGAGAATGCCAGCCTGCGATGGGTTTGTGAATCACGGGCTGGCAGGATGCTCCACTGCTCCAGTGCCCATAGCACCAGCCAGGGATGCACTCCAGAATCCTCTCCAGAAGACACTGCCCCAGGAACACAGGAATTCCTCAGGGAGCACTGCCCACAACAGCAGTGGTCACTGGTGTGGGCCAGCCTGGTACACGACCTCTCAGAGCGGGTTCTGCCCCAGGGGAAGTGCCAAACCCCAGGGTTCAGTGAGCATTCTGCCAGTACCAGCACAGCAGGAGCAGGGCCCAGCACCAGCCCTCTCCAGCAGCCCTGCAGAGCAATGGGCCTGGCTCTCTGCAGCTCCAGGATGAATCTGAAGCAGCTCCTCTGCCTTCAGCAACAGCATTTTGCATTTACACCAGCACACTGAACACAAAACAGAGTGAGCCATAAATATTTCAGCTGCTTTTTCAGCTTTGTTATTCTGTTCAAAGCAGGAAACATGACAAACCTTTGATTGTTTTGCTTAAAACTAAACAATAATTCAAAGAGAGACAAACAAGCAACATTAAATGATGCCTGTGATGTACAGGAAAGCCAAAGAATTGGAAGAAACTGATGAGGATGGTGTGGATGAGAGCAGGTACCACCCATCCCTCCCATGCCAGCCAGGGTCCTGCAGAGTGCAGGGACAGCACTGGGCCAGGTGTGCAGGTGGGCACAATGGGACATGCTGCATGGTCTGCACCCCCAGCAGGGCCTGCAGCCTCCAGAGAACAGCCACCAACACTGCTCCCAACAGCCTTTTCAAAAACCTCCTGTGAAGGCCAGCGTCTGCTCCCCTGAGCATCGCCACACTCAGAATCCTCCTGCCAACAGCCCCCTCCAGGATCCCGGGCACGAGGACACAGCCTGGCCGGGCCCTGAGGGTCACCTCTGGGCTCTCTGCAGGGTCTGGGGATCAAACCCCCACCCACGGCCACACGTCAGGGGTGCTCCAGAGCCCACAGGTGAGTGCTGGCTGCTCCCCCTGCCCATGCTCCATCACTGCCTCCCCCTGGGGTGTGCAGCGCACAGGAACCACCAAAGCAGCGTGCTCTGTGCAACACACAGGAACCACCAAAGCAGCGTGCTCTGTGCAACACACAGGAACAACCAAAGCAGCGTGCTCTGTGCAACACACAGAAACCACCAAAGCAGCGTGCTCTGTGCAACACACAGAAACCACCAAAGCAGCGTGCTCTGTGCAACACACAGGAACCACCAAAGCAGCGTGCTCTGTGCAACACACAAGAACCACCAAAGCAGTGTGCTCTGTGCAACACACAGGAACCACAGCAGTGTGCTTGTCCACCACACAGAAACCGCCAAAGCCTGCCCTGTGCAGCACACAGAAGCCACCCTACTGTGCTCTGCCAGGCACACAGAAACCACCAAAACCTGCCCTGTGCAGCACACAGAAGGCAGCAGTGCCCATTTGCCCAGCAGCCCGTTTTGGCACCACTGGCACTGTCAGAGCCATTTTGGCAGCACTGGCACTGTCACACCAGTTTTGGCAGCGCTGGCACTGTCAGACCCCTGGGCACAGCTCAGCACAAACCCACCCTGGGCACAGTTCAGCACAAACCCACCCCAGGCACAGTTCAGCACAAACCCACCCTGGGCACATCTCAGCACAAACCCACCCCGGGCACAGCTCAGCACAAACCCATCCTGGGCACAGCTCAGCACAAACCCACCCCGGACACAGCTCAGCACAAACCCACCCTGGGCACAGCTCAGCACAAACCCTGCTGATCCTGGGCACACCTCAGCCCGAACCCATCCTGGGCACAGCTCAGCACAAACCTGTGCTGATCCTGGGCACAGCTCAGCCCGAACCCACCCCGGGCACAGCCCCTGGCCGCACCGCGCTCACCTCGGGCAGCGGCATGCCGTTGATGATGAGGTCGGGCTGCTGCGGGCTCTGCCCCGTGAAGGTGTGGTGGTAGATGTGGTTGGAGCCCGCGTTCCTGCTGTTCTGGCTCTCCACGTTGAGGAAGGTGCTCTCGGAGCGGCGGCAGCCCAGCGGCAGCGTCTGCTGGTGGTAGTCGAAGTAGTTGAGGGAGGAGGTGAGGGAGGAGCAGCTGACCACGTTCATTTTGTCCGTCTCCTCCACGTCCCGCGGCACCAGGCGGATGTCGTTCTTGCTGATCTTCTTCTTCTTGCTGGATTTCTTCTGGTGCCCGTAGGAGTACTCCGCGATCCTGGGGGACAGAGGGAAATGAGGGGCTGAGAGCATCCCAAACCCTGCCCCGCGCAGGAACCCAGAGGGCCTGGCCCCATCTCCGTGCGGGCTCTTAGTCATGCACGGTACGTCATGGTTTGGGGCTGGTGGCACAACACAACAACACAACTCTTTAGCTTATTTTCACACGCATAACGTTTTCAGGTCAAACGCGTAAAAAAATGGGAAGGGAGAATGCTTCTGTTTTGACCTAGTCAATGTAATTGTTGATATTTAGTTACTAGAAGTAAAGTCCAGCCTGCAGAAGAGAAAAATGGAGATGTTAAAATCCATGAACTGAAAAGGGTGCCTGCATTCATTTCCATGCCTAATAAGGATTTTAAAAGTGATTTAATTTGGTCCCCGTAATGAAAATTCAAAACGAATAGCAGATTTTTTCCCCAGTTCGTTTTCCATAGCAGTAAATAAAGCAGACCCAGAAGCAGTCCTAGCTGGCAAGCTCCATTCTCTCACACTCCAAAGGCTGTTTGTTTATTAATGCTTTATCTAAACTGCTGGTGTTTTGACTGTCTCCTGATCATACCTGATCTTTTCTCCAATTGAATTCCATTCCTGCCTCACACTGACACGCACATCCCCTTCTGCTGGGAAATGCTTTCACCTTCTCAAAACCAGAGAACAACAACCGTGTGCTTTGCAAAGAAAAATGATCCTTTTTGACCTTTTTATTTCACTGCAAGCTTGTTTTTCTCTGCCTTTCCTCCCCTCTTCGCTTCCCACCTGCCAAAAGAATCAACTGATGAACTGCTTTGTTTGCCTTCTGCAAAACACCAGAGGAAAAAAGTTACTGCAAAACAACACCCAAGCAAATAATGACAAATTATTTGCACCTTGCATTAGTTGAGTCTGCTCGGCTCAGACTGGCTGTGGCTCATCTTCCCACAGTGAGCACCACAACAGTCCCTGCCATTAATTGTACATGCACAGCACTGGGCAACTCGGTATTTCCTAGGGAAGCACATCAAATGCCATGCACAGTCAGAAATGCACATCTGAAAGTCAGGATTTTGCTCCTCTTCTTGTTGTGATAACAGCATTTTAAAAAAATCCAGTAGCTGCAACAGAAATAACTGGATGAATAAATAATACAGTTTATCTGGAAAGGCAAATCTTGGACAAATATTCTTGTTCCAGAAAGCTAATTGCCTGAGCATGAAAATGCCACTAAGTCGAACAGCCCTCATCTGTGCCTCATAAATTAACACGTCATTGGAAGAGTCTCCAGCAGCTCCAGTGAAGAATCTCTCGCACAAGGCACCGCAAAGCCCAAAGGCGTGGGGAGAGGGTGCCTGGTGCCTCCCCAGCCCTGCAGCTGCCTCCTGCCCAGACACACACCGATCACAGCCCCAGCACCCCGAGTGTGCAGAAAAATCACGGCGAGGCAGGGATTGCTGCTGTGCCAACGCTCTATATGCTGCTGACTCGTCCGACAATGCCTGATGAAGCTTTAATTGTTTTGTTTACCTAAATGTTTAAGTTTGGCAATGCGAGAGCCCAATTATTTCCTGCAGGCATTCATTTTTTCTGTCCTTTCTCTATTGACCAATTATTTAATTAAACCGCACTTCATTAATCCCCAAGCCGTCACAGTAAACCCGGGGCTTATGCGTTTGTGGGTAGCTGTTAGGGGCACCACCACAACATGATTTTTATCCATTCAGGTCCCATCCCCTTTTAATGGGCCGAGCTGGCAAGAAATCTGCTCTGTGAGCTTTCACTCGGAGCTAGACATCCCATAATACAGCACAGACCGACCTTTATTTGCAGATGATTTTTCCCCCATCGAGCAAAAAGGCTTATATACGCACTTTACGCTGTGAAAACGGGGTACAATGCCCCGACTCTCTGGCATTATTTCTGCGTAAATAAAACTTTAAAGACCGCACATCCCCCCGCGCCGCTGAATTGCCAGGGGCGAGCGTGCGTTTCCAAGGTAGAGCAAAATTAATTTCCATCCCTCCTCTCTGAAACGACTCGGTGCCGAAGGAACGGAGAAGTCATGGCTATTTCACTAGTAACAGGATTAAACCATTTATGAGGCATTGCAGCTGCTCTTTTATGGCATCTGATTGATATTCATGTGTGGTTAGCATTTGTCTCCTAACTTGTGTAACACAGAGAATAGTAAAAGAGAGACAATAATCGTCGGGCTGTTACATATTCAGGGGACTGGATTTCCCCGCTCAGCCTTTCAGCGCTCCGGGCGCGGGCTGACCTCCCCGCCGGCATTCCGGACCGAGGAGCGCCGGCCCAGCCGGGGCACGATGGCACCGAAACGGCCGGAGCCGTGCCCGGCAGCGCTGCCCGGTGCCGGAGCCGCTCGGGGCTGCTCTCCGTGCCGTGCCGGGGCCGGGAGCCGCAGCGGGCACACAATAGCGCCTTTGAGCGCCCGCCGAGGCTCGGGGATGCCGCTGGCAGCGGCTGCTGCGGGGATGCTGCGGGGCCGGGGGCTCTCCGCCCTGGGCAGCGAACCAGCCGTGCCCCCGGCGAACCCAGGAAAACCGCTCTGTCCGCTGCGAGCGGCGATGGAGCACGGAGAATCCGCGCTGCTGCAACAGATTGCCAAGCCGCACAATTAAGGCGATTCGTTACTCCGCGCTCTCCTCGCAGAGAGCGATTTCTTAAAGCTTTGCAAGAAATCTTCTTGCAGGGGTAGGAACCTCGGTTTTGCTCCTAAGGCAAATCCACCCCTCTTCGCCGCCCCCGAGTATACAGCAGCAAATGCAAAAGTAACAGCGGGGGCAAAAATCAAAGCAGACCCGCAGGTGCACATAAACAAAGGTAGCTTTACCTGCAGTTGTAGGTCCTGATTTCCTTGTTATCCCTTTTGCACTTGACTGCCACAAAGATCATGGTGACAAAAAGAATGGCTGCAATACACCCCAGGGCAATAATGAAAATCAAGGAGAGGTTAACAGATCCTATGGACTCCTGGGCATCCAGGGCTGGAGACAGGTATATCAAAATCAAGGCAGAAGCCGAGAGAGATGTTTTCCCATGGTCGTGAGCCACCACGATGAGCTCATAGGCTGTTTTGGCATTCTCCCCAAAGGCTCTGGTGGTCCTTATCTCCCCATTGACCTGGTCGATCTCAAAAAATCCTCTGTCTCCTTCCACCATTTCGTAGGAAAGTCTGCCATTTTCACCCTCATCATAGTCATCTGCCTTGACCACGGTGACCAGGTAGCCAACCCCCGCGTTCCTGGGGATGTACACCTCCGCCGTCCCGTTGACCAGCGGCGGGGCCGTGATCACGGGCGTGTTGTCATTGACGTCCAGGACGATCACCCTGACGGTGGCATTGCTCTGCAGAGAGGGATTACCCCCATCTTTTGCCAAGACTTTGAACTCAAAGGCCTTGGTCTGCTCATGGTTGAAGGACCTCAAAGCATAGATATCTCCAGAGTTGGGGTTGATGGAGACATAGGTGAAAACAGGCATGTCCCTGACTTGGGAGGGCACGATCTGGTAGGACACGCTGCCATTGAGGCCCAGGTCGGGGTCTCTGGCCGACACCGAGAGCAGGTAGGCCCCCGGGGTGTTGTTCTCCTGCACGATGACTTGGTAATAGGGCTTGGAGAAGTGGGGATGGTTGTCATTCTCATCGGTGATCTTGACGGTGAAGGACTTGGTGGCCTGCAGGGACGGGATGCCATTATCCCTGGCCTGTATGGTGAGGTTGTACTGGTCCCTCTGCTCGCGGTCCAGCCGCCCGTCCACCAGGATGGTGGAGAAGCTCTCGTACTCCTGCAGCCGGAAGGGCACGTTGCCCAGGAGCTTGCACTGCACGCGCCCGTTGGCCCCCGAGTCGCGGTCCGAGACGCGCACCAGGGCGATGACGTAGCCCGGCGGGGCGTTCTCGCTCACCTCCACCAGCTCGCTGTTGACAGACAGCAGGTTGATGAGGGGCGGGTTGTCGTTGGCGTCCTGGACGCTGATGGTCACTTTGCAATGGGCAGGGATGGAGTTAGGCCCCAGGTCCTTGGCCTGCACGTCCAGCTCATAGACGTGGCCCTCCTCGTAGTCGATGGCACCGCTCACCGTGATGAGGCCGCTCTGGGGGTCGATCTGGAAGAGCTCCCGGGCCCGCTCAGAGACGTAGCTGTGGAAAGAGTAGAGCACCTGGCCGTTGGTGCCCTCGTCCGGGTCGGAGGCGTTAAGGCGGATGACCGGCGTCCCCGGCGGGGCATTTTCAGGCACGCTGACGGTGTAGGCTGGCTCCTCAAAGAGCGGGTTGTTGTCGTTGGAGTCGATGACGCGGATGCTGAGCTCCACCGTGCCAAAGTTGGGCGGGTCACCACCATCCAGCGCCGTGATCACGTAGCTGTAGTGGGACTGGGTCTCACGGTCCAGGCTCTTCTCCACCACCAGCTCAGCAAAACGAGACCCGTCCCCCCGCGTCTTGGTCTCCAGCCCAAAGAGGTCGTTGGGGGTGATCTCATAGCTCTGCACCCCAAAACTGCCCGAGTCCGGGTCATAGGCACTCTCCAGCGGCACCCGGGTGCCAGGGCTGGCCGTCTCCGAGATCTCCAGCTCGATTTGGTCCGTGGGGAAGCTGGGCGCGTTGTCGTTAAGGTCCTTGATCTCCAGCTTGATCACGCAGATCTCCATGGAGCTGGACATCACCTCCAGCGAGATGACACACTTGGGGCTCTGTCGGCATAGCAGGTCCCTGTCGATCTTCTGCTTGGTCACCAGCAGCCCGGAGCCGGGGCTGATGTCCACCAAGTGGGGGGCCGAGTTAGAGACCACCCGGAAAGCGGCGGGCTGCCGGGGGTCCAGCACGAACCCGGCGTCCCGGGCGTCCTTGGCGACGTTGGCGATCACCGTGCCGGCCCGCTGCTCCTCCTCCACCGAGTACTTGAGGTTGACGAGGGCCCCGGCGCCGGCCCAGAGCAAGGCGGCCCCCAGCAGCGCCGGGAGAGCCCCCATGGCCGCGCCGCCGCTCCGCCCGCCGCGCCGCGCCCCGACGGCCGCCGGCCGCGCGCCTCAGCGGCCCGCCGCGCTCATGCGGGCAGCGCCCGCCGGGCTGCCCCGGCGGCGGCGGCGAGCGGCTGCGGGCGCCGGAGCCGCGGTCCCCCGCGCACACGCCAACGCCGTCCGCTCAGGCGCTCCGTGCCGGCGGCGCCGCGGAAGGGCCGGGCATGGCGAGCGGGTGCGGGCGCAGAAGCGGGGCGCTGAGCCGAGCGGTAGCGGAGCGAGGAGCGAGGAGCCGAGCCGTGCAGCGCAGCGCCGAGCCAGCCGAGCCCGCTCCCGCCGGCGCTCGCTGCGGCGGCCGCACGCCACTGCCCGCAGTCCGGAGCGCCGGCGGGCGGCGCGGGGGCGGGCGGCGCGGGGGCGGGCGGCGGCCGGCGCAGCCAATGGGCGCTCGGGGGCGGGACCGGCGCGCCGCGCCGCCGCCAATGGGAGAGCGCCGCCGGCCGGGGGCGGGGCCGGGGCGGGGCCGGCGGCGCGGACGGGAGCGGAGCGGGAGCGGAGCGGGCACGGAGCCGCGCGGAGCGGAGCGGGACCGGACCGAGCCGCTGCCCAAGCCGGGAGCCCGCTGTCCCTACTGTCCCTGCTGTCCCTGCTCCCCTGCCCCGCTGAGACCGTCCCGCTGCCCGGGAGCTGCGGACGCAGTGGTGTTTTGGCTCCGCGGCAGCGGTTACCGGCGGTTACTTCTTCAGCCAGTGCGCGCTGGGCGGTGGCGGATCTCGCGGGCAGCGTGGGGACCACAGAATCCCGCGGAACGCCCAAAGTCCGTTCAGTAGAGACCCAACCCTCTGGGGCAGGAGGACCCCGCCCCGCCGGGCAGTGTTCCCGGGAGCCGGCGAGGGGCCCGGGACCGCCCAACGCCCCCGGGAGGCTCCAGCCCCGCAGCGCTCGCTGCACCCTGCTGAACCCTGGAGAAACCACCGCGGTACCGTGTCCTTCTAACATAACGATGAAATAAAGCGTTCCCGAGTGCGTGTGCCCGTGCCTTACCTCCCGTCTCCGCGCCGTCCGCAAGGTCCCGGGGGCTCTGTGCGGGGCCGGGGGAAGATGTCACCGGGAAAACCCCCGGCGGGTCGCGGTTCGGAAACCTCCTAACACGCCGCTCCCCTCCCCGGGGTTACAGCGGAGCCGGTACCGGCGCCGCCGTCGGCAAAGCGTCCCGCAGCCCGCCGGTCGGCAGCGGGCAGGCAGCGAAGGGAGAGGGGGGCAGCGGGGCGGGGGTCCGGTGCATCTGCCGCGGCACGGGTCCCACTGGGTGGTTGGCATCGAGAACCGACACCTGGGCGGTGCCGCGCCCCGCGGGCACGGCCCGGTGTGGCCCGGCCCGGCCCGGTCCTGCCCCGCCCCGCCCGGCCCAGCCCAGCCCAGCCCGGCTCGGCCCGGCCGCGCCGTCGGGCCCCGGCGCGCCTTCCCAGGCACAAGAGCGCCATCTGGCGGCCGCGCGGGGGGCGGCACCGAGACACCGAGAGAACGGGATACCGAGAGAGCGGAACACCGAGACACCGGGACACCACCGGGACACCGAGAGAATGCGACACCGGGATACCGAGACACCGGGACACCGAGCGAACGGGACACCGGAACACCGGGACTCCGGAACACCCGGCCTGGGCGGGGTCCTCGCGCGGCACGGGCCCCTCCCGGCTGGGAGGGCCCGTAGAGGGTGACCGGGGCACCCCCTGCCGCCAGGGACAGCATCCATGCACGGTCACCGTCCCCGGGACAGCATCCGTTCAGAGACACCGTCCCCGTGATCCCATCCCGCATGGCATCTGTCCGGGGACACCCACCACTCTCCGGTGACACCTGTCCCGGACAGCAGCGCCCTTTGTCTCCATCCCCCGGGACAGCGTCCCTCCAGGGTGCCCCCGTCCAGGGAGGGACACAGCGCCCGGGGACAGCCGAGGGGACCCGCTCCATCCTGCGGGACACCGCAGGGACGCAGGCCCCCATTTCCGCTGCCGTGTCCGGGAGCCGAAGGACAACAGCCGGCAGAGGAAAGGCCTTTGGCAGGTGTTCCTTCTCCCGTCCGGCAAGCAGCAGCGTAGGTCACTGTGACCCACGGGGGAGTGGCAGTGGGACACGGAGGGGTGGCATGTGGGGACGGCACGAGGGGCAAGGCCCTGTCGAAGTCTTCCATGAGAAAATTAATTCTGATTACTTGAACTGTGCCGTGCGGATTGAAAACCTGGCTGAGGGATCATAAACAAAGGGTAATTAGAAGCAGGGGGAGGTGTTTATGGGGTACTGCAGGGATCTAGGTTAGGGCTGCTCTCATTTAATACCCTCATTAATGACCTGGAAAGAGGGAGTAAACTACACATTAATGAATTTGGCAGATGATGCTATACTGGGAGGTGCTGTGAGCTCCAGCAAGCATAGAAAATTAACACAAAAAGGGCCTAGCGAGATTAGAAACACGGGCAGGAAGCGGCGAAAGGAGCTGCGCCGTGCACAGATGTGAGCGGAGCGACAGCAGGGCTGAGCCGAGCTGAGCCGAGCCGAGCCGAGCCAAGCCAAGCCAAGCCAAGCCAAGGCGCGGTGCAGAGCGACGCCCCAGAGAAAAGCGGGGGCCAGGGGTCAGCAGGGGGACGCTGCCGTGCGGGGGCAGCGGGGACGGACGGGGCGGTCCCGCCCGGCTGCGGGGCTCAGGGGCGGCCCCAGCGCCGCTCCCGGCACAGCCGGGCTGGCGGCCGTTCACAGGGAAGCCACACAAATGATCAAAGGCACGGAGAGACTGATTTCTGAAAGAAGATTAAAAGGCTTAAATATATATATTGCTTGGTTAAGAGCTGTCCGTGGGGAGACAAACTAAGAGCCTTACAGATCTGGTTGGAGTAAATAGAGAGGGAGGGAAGGAATTATTTAATAGAGTACAAGGGGCATCACCAGAAGGGATGACAGGAAATGAAGAAATGGAGCGTTTAGGTTGAATGTCACAGGGGGAAAAAATCCCTTCTGCTGACAGCGAAAATTATGAGACTGCCACGTGGTTCCCTGGAGGGAGAAAGTTCTGTGGCTTGAGATATTTAAAACCAGACAGGATCAGTCTGAATATAAAAGCGCCTGGGATCAGCCACTGGCAGGGGCTGGGCAGGGATGCACCTCATTTCCCAGCTCTTTTTCCACTGAACTATTTCTTTATAGATCATACCTAGAAAAGACCTGCATTTCTTTATCGCATATACATATTTCTGCTGCTATAAAGGAAACCACAGACAATGGATGCTGTGCCAATCACCTCAAAGCCAGGCAGGGCTGAAAAGGCCCTGAGATCAGAGGAACTTCACCTCTGTGGGTGCAAAGGGGGATTAGAAGTGGGTCAATAACTGACAGGAGGTTGCTGAGTGTAGAACCTGAACAGCGTGATGTTCACAAGGTCTCCAGGTGTGCCTCCTGTAGAACATCTCACCTCCCACGCTTTCCTGCAGGATGCTCTCCAGCTGAGCAAGGAGAAGCCAGGCCACAGCTGGCCAGCCACCCGTCACCTGTGGCCTTGGTCACTCTGCACCTGTTCACCTGCAGCTCGCTGTGTCAGAGGGATCCCTTCGGAACAGAACAAGCATCGATTGCAGCCCCACCTCTTCCCCATGTCCTGCCTCACTGGAGCTCTGTGCGTGCTGTCAGCAGGATGGATTAATAGTCCCATTATCAGTTCAGATGGATGGCCAGGGTGAGGAGAAAACATCGCGTCCCAGGGAACTCAAGTAGGCACATTAATAAAGATGCCACACGTTGGCGCTGAGATCCAAAAGCTTCACTCCGCTCCTTGCAGCACAATTAGCTCACGCCAAGCCCAGCACTCCTGTTGCAGTGCGCCTGCTGCTGCCCTTGGCATCACTCCTGGTGGCCTGGCTGGGAGGGAGCTGGTGACAGGGTGGTGCCCGCGCTCCCCCTGGCCAAAGCCCCGCAAGCCCGTTCTGTAGCAGCGCCTCCTGCTCCTGCTGGGCGGCTGCATCGTCCCCCTCGGAGCCCGGGGCCACAGGAGGAGGCTGAGAGCAGGATGGCACCAGACCTGTCTGTCACCCGCCTCATTGCTGGGGCTGGGCAGCACGGGACAGAGATCTGATCTGCCCACCCTGTAGCATAAGGAAAGCTTTGAATTATATGCAAGAAGTGCAGCTTGCAGCTCTTTGTTTGAGCACTAACGTGACGACTCCTCTCCAGCCCTCATCCCTGTCAGAAAGTAAATCTCAGCATCTGAAAGGTGTATATTTTAAACCATGGTATCAGGGGTTTTATTGAGCATTCCTTGTGCGGGGATGGTGGGAAAGGACAGGCAGGGAGCAGCCCTTGCCCACAGATCTCTGCTCCTGCTCACATCCTGCCTGCCCTGGGCTGTGGGGCTGCAGAGCAGGGTGGGCTGGGGGGTTCAGTGCCTGCCCTCATCCCTCAGGCCCCTGCACCAGCCCCCTCATCCTCTGCTGGAGCCGGGGGGAGCAAAGGCAGCACCCCATCTCTCTGCAGAACTGGGCAGAGCACGCACAAAATAGTTTGAAAATTTGAAATCTGTTTTAAACATCAAAGACAAACTTTATCTTTTTAATTTTTCAGAACCTTTCTTTTGGTTTCTCAGTTCTGAAGTGTTGTTTTTCCCCTCTCCAGCACCTTTTCTTTTAGCTACTAGGTGAAGTAAAATAAATGATGTAGGTTTATTTTTTTTCCTTTCTTTGCTTATCCAGTTCTGCACAACTTGAAAGCTTTTCAAAGTATCGGGTGTCAGGAGTTACAGTTTAGGTTTGTGGTTTTTCTTCCCCTTGAAATGTTTCTAATATCACAGTGAAGTAGAAAAAGAAAAAACCTGTGGCATAGAAAAAGGAAGTGAAGAAATAGGAAGACTCAGAGCAAAATCCCCAGACCATTCAGCCATGAAACCTCTACTGTGTGATGAGAAAGAGAAGCCCTAAATGGAGAAAAATACAAGTTTTTATATTCGGGGGGTGTTTGGAAAATGAGACAAAGTATTCAGCTTAGATTTAAAGACATTTTTCTTTTCATCTCAAGGGAATTCAGTGCCCATTGTCAAGAGGGTTTGGAGTAAGGAGATCCTGGCCAGCTCTGCCCATCATCCCTCTGAGAGCCAAACCTTATTGAGCATCTGCAGGACTTGCAGACATCTGTATGTGCAACTCTGTTAGCACTTTGCACATAGTGCAGATAAGAGACCGCTGCTGTAAAATATTGAGTCTTTAGACTATAAAAAACTGTCTTTCTAAGCTGAAATCTAACTTTATTTGTACTCCTGCAATTCCACCCAAGTCAGCAGGGTTTCCTGGCTGTTAGCAAGGGCACAGTCTGGCACGCTCCTTGCACTGAAGAGGTTAAAGTGCCAAAGAGAGGACAACATCGCTCTGAGGAATTCGATAAACTCCTATCACTCAATACTTTAATTCACTTTTACTGATGCAGCATCTTTTATCAAAGATTACATAATGCTGAATAATCATGAAGCACATAATGCAGAACCAGACAGGCAGCCATAATCAGATTTAAAGCCTGTATTATAAAAGTGACAGGTGCAGGGCTGATTCTCTGCTCCAACTCTGGTGTCAGTCCAGAGGAAGCCCGCTGGACCCAGTCCCAATTCACACAGCCTGTCTGGCAGCACAGCGTGGGGAACGGGGAGAAATGCCCGTGGGGAAAGGGGAGAAATGCCCGTGGGGAAAGGGGAGAAATGCCCGTGGGGAAAGGGGAGAAATGCCCGTGGGGAAAGGGGAGAAATGACCGTGGGGAAAGGGGAGAAATGACCGTGGGGAAAGGGGAGAAATGCCCAGCTGGGCTCTCTGAAGGTGCCTGAGGAGCCAGCAGCCCCATCCTGTGTGACAGAAGCAGCACAGGGCACAGCCAGGAGTGGGAGGGAGCTGCCTCTCCCCAGCCTGCACGAGACAAGAGCGAGGCAAGGGCAGCCAGCATCACAGGACGGTGTGGCTTGGAAGGGACCTGAAGGATCTTCCAGTTCCAAACCTTCCCACAGCCAGGGACACCTTCCACCATCCCAGGCTGCTCCAAGCCCTGTCCAAGCCGTGCTTGAGCACTCACAGAGATGGGGGATCCATGGCTTCTCTGGGAACCCTGTGCCAGGGCCTCTCCACTCTCACAGGGAAGAATTTCTTTCTAATATCTAACCTAAATCTATCCTCTGCCAGTGTGAAGCCATTTCCCCTTGCTCTGTCATTCCATGCCCTTGTTCAATTCCCTCTCCAGCTCTCCTGCAGCCCCTTTAGGTACTGCAAGGGGCTCTGAGGTCTCCCTGGACCCGAGACGCGAAGCAAAGCATGCTGCATGGTTCAGGGGGCTGCAATAAGTGATACAGCCTTTCCCCCACCTCACTGCTCTGTGTCCCGCTGGCTGCTGCAGGATCACACAAAAGAACTGCGGCTTGCTTGATTCAATCCCATCTTCTGCTAGGAAAGATGACCTGGAGCTCTGGAGGGGGCTGCTGATCACCCCTGAGTGCCTCCCCACAGTGCAGTAGCTCACCTGCACCTGGCAGCCCGTGGGGAGACACACATCCCAGCCATGCCGCCTAAATATTTCCCATGCAATCAATTCCAGGGTATAAAACCATCAAACAGGATAACCTTGTGATCAAATGGCCAATAGAGAGAAGCGCTTAATATTCCCCGCTCCAGGTAATGAGCCGTATTTCCAGCCCGGGCCCCGAACACACATCACGGCGCGCTAACTGCCCTGCGCTCGCCGGCACAACAGCTAAAGCAGAGATTAAAGGCAGGGGGGAGAGAGGAGGGAGGGCAGAAGGCGAAGCTCGGGGAGGATGGGATGTGTGCCGGGGGCACGTGCAGGGGGCGAGGCGGGAGCGGCCCCCGGAGCAGGGGCAGGAACGGGAGCGGCCCCCGGGGCAGGAACGGGAGCGGCCCTGGGGCAGGAACGGGAGCGACCCCCGGAGCAGGGGCAGGAACGGGAGCGGCCCCCGGGCAGGAACGGGAGCGGCCCCGGGGCAGGAACGGGAGCGGCCCCGGGGCAGGAACGGGAGCGGCCCTCGGGACAGGAACGGGAGCGGCCCCCGGGGCAGGAACGGGAGCGGCCCTCGGGACAGGAACGGGAGCGGCCCCCGGGGCAGGAACGGGAGCGGCCCCGGGGCAGGAACGGGAGCGGCCCCGGGGCAGGAACGGGAGCGGCCCCCGGGGCAGGAACGGGAGCGGCCCCGGGGCAGGAACGGGAGCGGCCCCGGGGCAGGAACGGGAGCGGCCCCCGGAGCAGGGGCAGGAACGGGAGCGGCTCCCGGGACAGGAACGGGAACGGCCCCGCTCCCCACATGGCTCGGCCGCCTGCGTGCGGGCCGGAGCCGCTGCTGGCCCCGCAGGTGAGCAACAGACGGCCCCGGGCTGGGCACGGATGGATGGAGAGGCAGCCAAGGCTCTCCCTGCAGGAGATCCGCCTGCCGGTGAAGGTTATCCCGGGTGATGGGACAATCTCCGCTCTCTCTGCCCTGCTTACAAACAGCACATCTTAATTCAGGCTCCGGGTCCCCGCGTGGACAAACAGATTGTGATGGTCGGGGAATAGAGACACCTGGGGAAAGACAGTGATTTAGTGGAACAGAGCAATGCAGTGTCTCGAGTCTGAGCGGCTCCACAGATAACACAGAGAGCTCAGCCAACTCCGACAGCCGCTCCAGCAACACCCAGCCCATCTTTCACAACACTCGCGAACGGAGCTAAATCACTTGTTCTGCATTTCTCTTTCTGCTTTTCTCCCCCTTTATTTCTGGATGCTACTTAGTCTGCTGCTGACTCCATGCAAGGGGTCAGAGACACTGCACCTCTTCCATCTTCCAGCACAAACTGGAAGATGTGGAACTGGCAGAACACTGACAGCTCCCAAAATTCATCTGCCTTTACCCCTGAGCCACAAGGCTCCTTCCCAGCACGCCAACAGGCAGGACTCATTTCTGGGATGTGCAGCCTCCTGCTGCAGCCCTGAGCGTCAGCTGGGGGATTTCAGCAGCATTCCTCAGCTGGTGCAATTTGTCCTGGCTGCAGAGCTGCTGGCAGAGATCCAGCACCAGCTGAGAAGCAGCCACGGGGCTGAGAGCAGGCTCCAGCTCCATCCCACCAAGGTGCCCACATCACGGAATCTGGCTCTGGTTCCTTCCATCCCACCAAGGTGCCCACATCAGGGACTCTGGCTCTGGTTCCTTCCATCCCACCAAGGTGCCCACATCACGGAATCTGGCTCTGGCTCCTCGCTGGTTTTGACTTTGGCATTTCAAGGCTGCCTGCCCACATCCCACACCCAGGCACCTGGCAGCCCAGGCACCAGTCCCAGTGCACTTCCCTCCTCCCTGGCATCCCCTACTGCAACTTCTGCAACTGCAGACACAGGGAGGCTGCAGAATGCACCCACCAAAGCCCCAGATCTCCCCCAGCATTGCCACGTGGGTTATTTTCACCCATCAAACTGAGACTGGCAGGTTGTGGCTCCCCTCCTGCCCTGTCTGCAGTGAGCCTGATGCTCCTGCCCCGCAGCACAGCCAGGTGAGCAGTGGTGTTTGAGCTGAGGATGTCAGGGAAAGGGATTCCTCACATAACATCACCTGGGAGAGGAGGCAGGAAATGCTAGAAAAATGCCTAACAATTGTAATTATGTCCTCCTGAAATGGCTACACGATGTCAGACAAGGGCTGGCATATCTTAGCACAACTGAACCTGGGTGGATGCTGTTCCAAGCCAGTGATTAATAGCCTGCAAGGATTTGTTTTGGCAAGGTGGAAAAAACTGAGTAGAGTGTCTAAAAAGATGCCAGATGGATGGCCTGGAGCAGAGCCCCCCAGCCTGCCACCAGCACACTCCAGAGCAAGGGCCTGCTCCTTATTTGTGGGGTAAGAGCCTCCTGGCAGGGAGCAGCTCCTGCTGCTGCCCCAGCACTCCCCGAGCTGCTCCCAGAGCCTGGCAGGGCAGGTGCAATGCTGAATGCAAGGGGCAGCCTGCAGGCAGGGGGCTGGCTCTGCCTCCTGCAGCACGGCATGGGGAGGCAGCTGTGCCACCATCCCTGCAGTAGCCGTGCCACCAATCCTGCAGCAGCCGCGCCACCATCCCTGCAAGCAGCCGTGTCACCATCCCTGCAGCAGCCGTGCCACCATCCCTGCAGCAGCCGCGTCACCAATCCTGCAGCAGCCGCGCCACCATCCCTGCAGCAGCCGCGCCACCATCCCTGCAGCAGCCGCGCCACCATCCCTGCAGCAGCCGCACCACCATCCCTGCAGCAGCCGCGCCACCATCCCTGCAGCAGCCGCGCCACCATCCCTGCAGCAGCCGCGCCACCATCCCTGCAGCAGCCGCGTCACCATCCCTGCAGCAGCCGTGCCACCATCCCTGCAAGCAGCTGTGTCACCAATCCTGCAGCAGCCGCACCACCATCCCTGCAGCAGCCGTGCCACCATCCCTGCAGCAGCCGCGTCACCATCCCTGCAGCAGCCGCACCACCATCCCTGCAGCAGCCGCGTCACCATCCCTGCAGCAGCCGCGTCACCATCCCTGCAGCAGCCGCACCACCATCCCTGCAGCAGCCGCGCCACCATCCCTGCAGCAGCCGCGTCACCATCCCTGCAGCAGCCGCGCCTCCACAGAAAGTTCTGGGCCTCCTTTCCACTGGAGTGCCCTGACCAAGCCCAGGCTGCTCTTTCTCCCCTTGCCCAGCAGGCAGCACTCACTCATTTGCCCTGGGATGATGAGACATCCCCTTGTGGGCACCCAGAGCAGCAGCTGCTGCTCCAGCAGGGCACAAGCACAAAGCAGTGTCCCTCGAGAGGGCACCCAGCTGCCCTGGAGCAGGGGCACAGCGTGCCCGGTCTGTACAGGTGCCCAGCCTGCACAGGGTGCCCATCCTGCCCAGCCTGGGGAGGATCTGCCCTCTCCCCAGAGCCCCGGGACAATGTCCCACCATGCCAGCAGGGACCCTGTCCTTGAGAGAAGGGCGTGCTGGGGAGGTGGCAGCAGAGCCCATCCAGGTACCAATTGCCATCAGGTACCAATCTCTCAGTGTCTGCTGATGCCAACCTATCCTGATTGTGAGGCTCAGGATAAAAGTGAGCCCAGCTGGGCCGTAAGATATATTGTTTGGATCAGGCTGAGAATCAGTTATGCAGTGTTTTATTAACCATAATGGATAGCTGTGCCTGGTAAAATGAGTAATAATCTTGTTTAAGGGCTCGCTCCTGAATCACACAGCGCTGTTGCCAATGCTACAAACTTTCCTCACTGCTCTGCAGGCCAAATTCTGTCCTGGAGCAAGCAATACCCTGGACAGAAGACCACAAATCAGACAGAAACAGCTTTCTGCCTTTTTTCATAAGAAATAGAGGTAATATGACATGTAGCATCTTCCATCTCCCAGTCCCTCTGATTTTCACACTCCATCTCATCACAGTCCATCAGCAGAGCTATCTCACCCAGCACTTACCCAGCCTGCTGCTCCACATCCAGCCTGGTGTTTCCCTGGCACACAGCTCTGCCTGGGGTAAATGGCTGCTGGCTAATGGAAGGAAATAGAGGAAAAAATAATTTACATCAGCTGAGCATTCTGTACGCTGTTATTTTGTGATCATCTATAATTTTGATCTATTAACAGTAAAAGGTGCATCTGTTCCCTGGGTTCATCTTGTTTACAGGTGATGTAAACAAAACCCAGGGACTGGTGAGCTGTTTGGGGGAGATTTTGTATTTCTGCAGACACCCCTGAAAGCCAGGGTGGCACGTGGAGAGGGACAGCACCCACCTGATGGAGGAGCCAGGAGGAGCAAGGAGACACCACAGCCATCACCCAGCTCTGGGCAAGGAGCAGCAGGAGGGACAGCACCCACCTGATGGAGGAGCTGCCTTTAGAGCAAGAGCTGCTGCAGCGTGTGACACCTCAGGAGTGCCACGAGGAGCCAGGAGGGGCAAGGAGACACCACAGCCTTCACCCAGCTCTGGGCAAGGAGCAGCAGGAGGGACAGACACCCAGGCACTGGGCAGAGCACACAGAGCCAGGAGACAGCTGCTCAGCCTTGGGGACAGCAAAGCACACCAACACTCACTGGGCTTCTGCAGCAAGTGCCATGGGGACCACTCTCTTCAATGCAAGCTGGTTGCCTGTTGCAGACATGTTTTATGAAAAATCCATCCCTTAGGATTTTTCCTCCTGAGAAGCTGGGAGGCCTCAGGAACAAAATGCAAACAATGGTTATCTGCTGCTGTGGGATGCAACAGGTGCATCTGGGATTGGTCTCATGTGGTTGTTTCTAATTAATGGCCAATCACAGTCAGCTGGCTTGGACAGAGAGCTGAGCCACAAACCTTTGTTATCATTGCTTCCTATTCTATTCTTAGTCAGCCTTCTGATGAAACTTTTTCTTCTATTCTTTTAGTATAGTTTTAATGTAATATATATCATAAAATAATAAATCAGCCTTCTGAAACATGGAGTCAGATCCTCATTTCTTCCTTCATCCTGGGACCCCTGTGAACACGGCCACAGTTGCCCACCCCTCCAGGAGCCTCCTTTAAGCTCTGTTTTGTCCCAAGCCCAGGAGCCATCTCCCTTTTCCTGTCCCCTGCCCAGCCCAGCAGCACAGCCACTGTCCCCTGCTGTCCTCCCCAAGAGATGTTCCTGCCCACACCAGGTATGGAACATCTCCCTGGGATTGTGAATAAAACCCCATCTCCAGAAATCACAGCCACCAGCAGCAGCTCAGCCCAGCGGGCTCTGGCTGCTCCTGTCATTCCAGCACTGAGGATTCCATGGCTCTGGGCTCTGCAGAACCTGAGCTGGAATGGACAGAGCTGGTGCAGGTATCCAGCAAATTTGCAGCAAACAGCTTATTGGAAACATTTAGCCCTCTTTCTGTTCATTAACGAAGTTCAAACATACTTTGATTTTGTTCGTGTTTGCTCATTATTGGGAGCTGCAGAGGGATGCTCTAATGGGGACGCTCCAGAGGGGCACAGGCTGCCCGTGGTTCCCAGGCAGGCAGCAGCAGCCCCAGCACGGCCCTGCAGGATGGAAACCTGGCCGGGATTCAGGCTCCTTCCACCTCCCCACCCTCCCTCCCGCAGGCTCTGCTGCGAGCAGACTTTGCTCCAGACGCCGAGAGCCATTTGAAGGGGTTTGCAAACAGCAGCACGGCTCTCATTGAAACAAACCTCCAGCAGCCCGTGTCACCAGGGAGAGCAGCGGCTCTGGAGCCATCCCCTGCCCCAGCTCTCATTGAAACAAACCTCCAGCAGCCCTGGGACCACCCCCTGCCCCAGCTGCCTGGGACACGGTGCCACAGCAGCAGCCTGGAGCATCCTGGCCACGGGCAGCTCCTGCCAGCCCTGCCGTGCCACAGGGAATGGACACCCCATGGCCAAGGTGCTCCCTGTGGTGGGAGCACCCCAGCCCAGGCACAGGGCCAAGCTACGTTCTCCACCCCCACAGAAATTCCTGCACGGATAACAGAGCTCCAGGAGCATGAGGCTCCCACATGGGCGAGGAGAGGCAGAGCAGGGCCATGAGCTCTCTCCTTCCCCTGCTGCTGCAGCCCCTCCGACCTGGGCCAGGAGTCTGGGTGACCCTGGCTGGGGGAATCAGCTGAGAGCTGTGGGTAAGGCACAAACCCCTCATTTATCCCATTACACCAAGAGGTGTTGGAGCCACTGCCACATCTCAGCACTGCAGAGGGTCTGACCAGACTCAGAGAGTTGCCCTGCCCCTGTTGGAGCCACTGCCACATCTCAGCACTGCAGAGGGTCTCACCAGACCCAGCAGCGCTGCCCTGCCCCTGTTGGAGCCACTGCCACATCTCAGCACTGCAGAGGGTCTGACCAGACTCAGAGAGCTGCCCTGCCCCAGCTGTGGGACCAGCAGCCACCACAGGGACGTTCCAAACAAGGAGCCCACACCAAGCACCAAAAGGGTTTGGTGTGAATGGTTCCAAACAGCCCCAAACCTCCTGCAGCTGAATATTCCAGACCTGCTGTGCCACCCGGGTTACTTCATGCATTGCATTGCACAATCCCAGTTTATTTTAGGAATTGCATGGTGATGGATAGCTAGATGGAAGGAAAGGCCATTATATGCTATAAAAAGCTGCAGAGTCTTCCTGACTGCTCTGTGACAAACCATCTGCTTCTCCTGCACCTCCCTTTGTTTATCCTGCTCAGCTCAGCTGAAATTAAAATTGACAAAAGCAATTTCTCCCGATCAGGTTGGGAAGATAAGGAGAGAGGCTGCTGCACACAGTGCCATAGAAACCTGGGCCACTCCTGCACTGCCTCCTGCTCCTGTGCAGCAGCTCAGGCTCTGGGGAAGTGCCCAGCTGCAGGGGAAGATCCCCCACTCCTGCCAAAGGAGAAACACAGATGGATTTAGCCACGGGAGATCCATCTCACAAAGGCAGCGCTGAGAAGGAGTTTTGTTTTAGCCCTGCTCCCATCCCCTCCCCTTGGATTCAGGCGCACAAAGTGGCCCCTTTGATTAGAAAAGCACATTTGGATGGAGCTGGAATTATTTCCCCTTCAAGGGAAAGGAAGGGGAGAGGCAGCATATTTTCTTGGAGAATATTTCTGGGGCATTTGAGAACCTTCTAGGTTATATTTGCACTGCTAAAGCACTTTGCAGATCAAAGCACTGAAAAATGTGGGTCCAGGCTGCAGACACAGCTGCACTCAGCCCTGGCACCAAGCCCCCAGGACTCGGTAGCACAATCTCTCACAGCACACCTGGCAGGGGGGTTCAAAAGCTCTGGGATGGAAGAGAGCCCCTCACCAGCTGCTGGCAGCTCTCCTCAAAGGGCTGGGGCTCAGCATTGCCCCTCCAGCCCAGCAGGGTCAGCTCCTGGAGCCCATCTGCATCCGCCAGCGCTGCTCAGGAGCCCCAGGCAGGGAGTGCAGCTCTTAGAGGATGAGGGACCTTCATATTTCTACATCCAATTTCTTCAGACATGGTAATAGCACGAGGCCTTTTTTCTCTGAGATGCAGGAGCAGCTGCTCAAGTCTCCACTGAATTAAGCTAAGGGCAAGTTTTGCATTTTGAAGAGAGATTTTTTTGGGTCTGGTATTTTTCTTTCAAACCTGAGAGCAAAGAAAGACATCACAAAAACATCAAGCTGCAAGACATGCCATTTTCCCTGTGCTGGTGTAAGTCAGGAATCGCTGAACAAAACCACAGCCCGTGTTCCTGACAAATTCCCCCATGGGCCGAGTAAAGGCTGGAGAAATTCCACCCAGAAGGTAATTACTTTCTTTTTTTTCCCCTTCCTGAAGTGATTAGAGTGGCAGGAAGGCCTTGGAACAGAAGCACCTGGGATCACAGGAGCAGCAGCGCAGCGTGAGCTGGAGCTCTCTCATGGGCTGCAGGTGCCAGGATTGGCAGGGCAGTGCAGCAAAGTGAGGGGACTGCCAGGTGTCACAACCCTTCTATCAGTTAAATTTGGAGGTGGGAACCTGCAGGGCCGAAGGGGAGGCCAGAGAGCTCTAGATGGGAGCAGGAGCCCCGTGACACAGACTGCACCTTCTGCAGGCACCCATGGCCCCACGGTCACCTCTCAGAGCCCAGGAAAGCCACCCCAGCTCAGGTGAGAGGGAGCAGGGGGCCCTGGCTCCCAGCCAGCCCTGAGCTCCCCTCTATTGCCCTGCACTCACTGGGAGGGCTCACACGGCTGCAGCAGGGCTGCTGCCACTCACTGCCTGCACTCCATGCAGGGCCATCGCAGCTTTGATTGCATTACACATCAAGGGGCAGATAATGCTGATAAACCCCTCTGCAGAGCCACAGCCAGCACGTCAATGGAGCCGCTCTGGATTTGCATGGGATGCATTACCCCGGGCTCTGGAGCTGCTCCTGGGCTTGTCCAGGATAAGCAAGATTAGATCTGGATCAATCCCAGCCTTAGTGGGGCTCAGCAAGATTAGACCACAATCAGCCTGGCTATTGATCCCATAATTTGTCACTCCTGTGCTGGGGAAAGCATTCCCCTGCAGGGACAGAGGCTGCCCTGGCACAGGGGTGGCAGTGCCAGCCCTGCTCCCCTCGCTGTGCTCATTGGATGTGTCACTCACTCAGCACTGCCATTGTTCCCTGTGACAAACTGCTTAAAATTCAGCACTGCACTCCTCCCCACATGTAAATGGAGACAGGGATTTACTCCAGGACATATATTTTGCATTAAAAGAGTATTTTAAGAGTTGGAGTAAGGACTCACCTGGCTCCTCATCTATCTGCAGCTAATGAATCCCCACCAAGCAGCAGCCCTGGGGCGCCCAGGCCTGGGCCAGAGCGTGGCACAGGCAGAGGAGCAGCGTGGAGCCTGGGAGGGAAGGCTGGGGAGAAGGGACACAAAGAGAATGGGGAACGACCCACAGCACCCCAGCCTGGCAGCCCGTGCTGGCACCAGCCAGGGCCAGGGGACGTTTGGTGCCTGGGAAAGGGACCTGACTTCATCCAGACCTTGCTAAACTCCCTGGGATTTTGAAGGGTCTGATGATTATAATAACTCATTTGGTTTAATTTTTTTTTTTTTCCATCAGCTGCTTTTTATGCATCCCTGACTGTAGGAGTTGGAAGGATTCAAAGACTTTCAAGCCTGCTGTCAGCTCTGGGGCCCACAGCAAGCAGGGAGGAGAGGGAAGAGCTCTCCTGGCCTCTGAAGCCTGCTGCTCCTCAGGGAGCAGTGGGAAGTTATTTCTGCAATCTGGCAGCTGGATCAGCCGGGGAGGGGATGACACGAGACGAATGAAATAATGGTGCTCTGTGGGCTGAGCAGGGCAGGATATTGCCCTGGCAGCGCTCCTGGCAGCAGGCTGAGCAAGGCAGGGAAAACACAGGCACAAACCTTCTGCCTCCAGCAGCAAAACCTCCTTCTGTGCGCGCCTTTCCCCTGCCTTGTCCCTCCTGTGCAAGGCAGGGCCATTCCCGGTGCACAGACGAGTTCCTCTGATCAGGAGCACTGCACCCAGCTTGATTTGTTCAATGAGACCAGCCCCAGTGCTGGGATTTTATCTAGCCAAGCACACACCTCCCGAGGCGTCCCTGTCCTGCTCTTTGGAAATGTCACCTGCTAGAGACAAGCATTTGACAGGTGACACCAGTAAACCCCTGGGTCCCACTGCTGCCAGGGAGACCCTGATGGGCCATGTCCTTTGAGGCCCTCTCAACCCCATTGTCCTTTCCCACAGCAGGGTCTTGCTGTGTGCTGGGGGTCCCTGGAGGGTTCAGCCGCATCTGCAGACAGCGGTTTCTGCAAACCACCCTGTGCAGGTTTGTTCCCCCTGCTTATCCCAGTAAATGTGTTTCACTTAATCCAATTTGCTCTTGCACTGAGGCACATCAAACACAGTGGCTGCCGACCAAATATTCAAAGCAGCAGCTCCAGGCCCTTGCTGGTGGCTTGGGAGAGGAGGAGGCTCTGTGTGGGCATCACCCATGGAGAGGGCAAGCAGCTCCCCAGCCCTGGGACGCAGCTGGGGTCACCAGCGACCAGCAGCAAGAAACACGGGGCAAAAAGGACTAAATCACATTTGTACAGCCTCCTCCACCGTGTTTCCCTGCACTATTGAAGAGACAACATGTTCTCTTCTAGTCTTTACTCTTTCTCTTTTGCACTCAATCCCTGCTGTGGGCGAGTGAGTTCAATCAAGCGCTCCAAGCCCAGGTTTGTGAAGACTCTCTGATCACACTCTGGGTGTGGTGTAGGGCTAGAAAGGCATCTCTGGTCCTGCAGCAGGACAGAGCCAGCCCTGGGATCAGCCAGAGCTGGAGCTGAGCTGCCCTGGGCTTGGAGCTTGATTTAATTCCATGGCCAGTCACAGTCCAGCTGTCCGGACTGTCTCGGTCAGTCACAAGCGTTTGTTATCATTCTTTTTCTATTCTTAGCCAGCCTTCTGATGAAATCCTTTCTTCTGTTCTTTTACTATAGTTTTAATAGAATATATATATCATAAAATAATAAATCAAGCCTTCTGAAACGAGGAGTCAGATCCTCATCCATGCTGGAGGTGCCTGCAAAACTCCCACACCCCACAAATGCCCATCCATCCACCCCTCAGGGCCCTGCAGGAGCACAGGAAATGTCACCTGCAGGGCCCCCATGGGCAGGAAGGGCTGGGGGACAGGGGCAGCCCCTCCACAGCCCAGTGAAGGCAATGGGGCTGCTCCCCCTGCTTGGCAGGAGGGGACTCTGACCCCCGAGGGCACCCATGAGGGTACAAGGCTGCAGCGGGCACCAGCATCTCCGTGGGTAACCCACCCCTGCAGGGCAAAACTGATTTTTTGGAGTTAATCTATTTACAGAGCTGGAGTTGAGCTGGCTTTAGGTGCTGCTTAAGCTGCTTTCCCTGAGCCTCACATTCAGCGTTTGCATGGTGGGATTAAATCAGATGGGGCAGCAGAGGTACAAACACCTCTGGGTGTCTGAAACCTGCACACCCAGGGCAGGGTCTGAACCTCCTCAGAGCCCCCCATCCTGCAGGCCTAATGCACCCCCTGTTAGTGCAACAGCACAGCAACCCCAAAAGCTGCAGGGTGCAGCACTGGAGGGTCAGAGCCCCCCAGCCCAAGGGGCTGCAGCCCAGCAGGACCCTCAGCACCCCCCAGCAGAGATCCTTCATGCTCTGGGAAAAAGCTTAGCGAGGAGGATTTCTCCTCTCTGTCATTAACCTGACATAATGTCTTTCCTGCTGGCAGCTTTCAGGCTCAGCAGGTTTGTTATAAAATTCATTATCAGATATTGCAATCACAGTCACCTTTATTGGGCTCTGCATTTACAATAATTAGGCCAATAAACACTGATTTATAAAAATGACAAACAGGAACTCCCAGTAAGCAAGAAAAATGCGCTTTCTTTAGCAAGCAGTTTCTCACAGGGTGGAAAAAAAATTGTAGAAAGGTAGGAACCAATCACTGCAGGTGACAGCAAAGCAAAGCAGATTCTCCTGGGAGTTTCCACATCCCAGCCAAGCCATCAGCAGGGACAGTGCCAGGGTCCCTTCCCGGGGGCTGCAGGAGCAGGGGAGGTGCTGGAGGGGCAATGGGAAGAGGAGACCACAGCAGGTGGCACAGAGAGGAAAAGAGCAAGGGGAGGCAGCAGGAGCCAGGGGGGAGAGTGGGAACAGAGCAACGGCAGAGAGAGAAATCCAAGAGAAGGGAAGAACCTTGGCAGGGAGGGAGGAAAAAGAACCTGCCAGGTATAGCAAGGGGAGAGCAGAGCAGAAAGAGCGTGAGATGGAGCTTCAGGCCTTAACGTCAAGGAAAAAATGAGAGAGGGAGGTGTTGTCTGAGAGAGGGCACTGCCGGTGCTCTGTGCACTGCCAGCCTGCTCCAAAGGCTCTGCTGCCACTGCCCCACAGCTCCCACCTGCCCTGCGTGCCCCAGAACCTCCTCCCACCTCTCTTTCCTACCTTTTTGTTCTGTTTCGTGTGGCTGATGCTCGGCCCCCGGCACACATTGCTGCTGGGAGCCCTGCAGCCCCCCTCTGCCAGCCGGGGCACGCCCCAAACCCATCCCCTATATACCCCCCCAGGCAGCTGAGCAGCATTGGCCCCAAGCACCTCTGCTCATGAGGAGCACCTGAGGGCCCAGGAAGGGCAGGGCTGTCAAGAGTGTCCCCATCTGGGCACCCCAGGGCCCCCCAGATGCCAGGGAGCGCCCAGAGGGGAGCCAGCATCAGCTGGTGAACCCCAAACCCACGGGGATACAGAGCCTCCAGCACTGTGTTCTGTTTGAGGCAGACGTGGGCAATCGTGCTGACTTTGTTTCGTTTTATTTATTTTATTGATTTTTAAAATAGCTGCTTTTTTCCCAAAAACACCCTGGGGCTGTGAACAGCTTGATGTACGTGTGAGAGCAGGGAAAGAGGCAGAGCTGGAGCTGCAGGGAAACAGGTGAGGCTGCATGGGGACTCCACGGACAGGAACCAGGCAAAGCCCATCTCCTGAGCCTCAGAACCTCATCAGAATAACCAGGCAAAGCCCATCTCCTGAGCCTCAGAATCTCACCAGGAACTCAGTGCACCCAGGAGAGCTGGGGAATTCACCCTCCCAGCACTGGGCTGTGGTCTCAAAGGACCAGGGAAAATGGTGTTTGCATCATCACTGGGCAATTAATGGTAAAAGCCATCAATGGGAGAGTTAATGACATTAAAAGAAAAATTAACCGTGTTGAAATTCTTCAGTTTAATGGATCCTATCTTGATTAGCAGCATGTGGGAGTAATCTCAACTCTTTCTTTACTTGCTTTAGAGTAAACAACATTAATGCATGTAGCAGGTGACAGTAAAATAATTCAGGAGGCATTGTGGTGCTGCACTGATTCAGTAGGAAACGTTCAATATGTTAGCATTAAACACTTTAGGTTTGTTAAGCAGTGATAAAACGCTGGTTATTCTCCTCACACAGTCCCAGAGCAATGCAGGCCCTTTCACCAAAATGTTTCTTCTCCCTGTGGAAGAGGGCTGGGAGAAGAGACTGACCTGGCAGTTCCTCAGAAGGGACCCTGGTGCTGATGATTTCATTGCTGGTACCCAGAGCATCCCTGCATCCTGCACAGCACCACACCTGCACCTCCATATCTGCAACCCCACACCTGCGCCCCACACCTGCAATCCCACAAGGGCATCCTCTCCTTGCTCTCCTTTCCTGCACACCCCAGAGGAGCTGCAGACCATTCCTCAACAACCCCCAAACTATTTTTAATAATGTAATTCATTTTTTCTGTGTGGCACCAACACACACGGAGCTCTCAATTACATTTTAGCTGTCCCAGAAGGAAGCAGCTCTTTACTGAGGAAAGTGACTGATGCTGGTGCAGATTATGGGTTTGATCTTTGCATTCCAGGTATTCAAAGCCCGCTGAAAATAAAAACTGCTCAGCACACACTCCACAGCCGAGCTGAGCCTCGTGCATGGGGAAGCATTTCGGGAGAAGTTAAGTGTTTGAAGTAAAACTGTGCAGTCGTCTGGTAGAACAGAGACATGGAATTGTTATTTATCAAGATGAAGCCGGCATTTGGATAAAATTCTCCGGCGCTGTTAATAACTTCTGTTGACGAGGGAGCTGCGAGAGCGGCGCTGAGGCAGCTGTCCCCAGAGCTCGCAGGAGTGGGATTTTTCATGGGCTGTGAGCAAGGCAAGCGTGTGCCTGCTGTAATAACTTTCTGGGCGCCTCCGTCACAACGGCCACCACGAATTTATCTTTTTCTGCTCGCTCCCAGAGCTTTGTCAGTTTTGAGTAATTTGCTGTGAGTAGCAGCTGCTGGAGTGCCACATGGCCACGTGCGCCTCCGACATGAACTCCGGCTCCCCGAGCAGTTTTATCATCATGATTAAGTTTCTTAACTTGAATCAAGGATGTCTCTGAAGCTCCCTACCACGATGTGAACTTAAGATAAACAATGAATGATGAATAGGCCAATTACTGAAGCCTCCCTTGCTGGAACCCTCGACTGAGGCTGGCTGATAAGAGGAGGCACACGTCCTCTCCTCTGGCAAATGTTATCCAAAACTGGACGGTTTGAAGTGAAGACAGTCCTGGCTAATCAGGCGCTGGCTAATGAGCACCTTCCTTTTATGTGTGATTTTTCCCTTTCTCTGTTTGCTGTCCATAATGCTGGAAGTGGAGAGGGAGCTCTCAGCCCGAGCCACGTGCTGCAAATTCTGCACCATGGTACAAATCCCTGCCCTCGGCCCCAAATGCATCCCAGCACGAGGCACAGCAGCAGCAGGCTGTCTGTCCAGGGCTGTCTGGTGGTCCTGCACATCTCCTGCGCTAAGGAAGCCTTTGCTGAGAGACCCACCCAAAGAGAGGAGCAGCCATTCCCAAAGCAAAGGGATACAGAGAGCACAGCTGAGGATGGAGGGAAGAGCACCTTGGAGCAGGGCTGCAGCGCTCCAGCCGTGCTGTCAGCCAGCATTCAGCATTTTGGGCTGAAGCACCAAACAGAGCAAAGCAAGAGCATTTTCCCCACTGAGAGATCTCCAATGGCAGACAAGGCCGAGGGCTGCAGTGGAGGGGGCTCAGAGGGTCCCTGGGTGCTGTGGCTCCGTGCTGCTCCTGTGCCCCATCCAGGAGCAGCTGTCACCGCTGCCAGCAGCGAGAGCTGCCTGGCACCACGTGCCACAGCAAGTGATATGATTTACTTACTACCTATGGAATTGCCCAATTAATTCACTATCCACATTAATATTATGCCTCATTTTTAACTTTACTGTCTCCATCGTTCCAATTTAGTGCTGCTCAGAGATGCTGCCACTGACCTTAATGGGTTTTTCATTATAACAAAGAGCACGATATTAATCACGAGGGGCTTTCAGCTGGAGGCTGCTGCCCAAGCCCCACTGCTTTGAGGAGCTGCTTTTTAGTGGTTTGGGGACCTATTTTATTTCTGCCAGGCTGCTCACCCCCGCTCACAGCGTGCACAATCCTTTGTGCTGTCCAGGAGGAATTTCTTGGTGTAACATTTCCAGGCACAGAGGTTTTATGCGGCAGTCAAGCCACGCTGCAGATATGATAGATTTTTTCTGGGCAAATTGGAACACGGAGTAGAAAACTGGAAAGGATGCACCAGTCATAGCCAATGAGCCTCTTATTGTCCTGAATAAAAATCAAATGCCTTTTAATCATTTCAAATGTTCTTCTGGGTATCAATTAGTCACACATTAATATCAGTATTGCTTCTCTTCCCCAGTTCACATCAGATTAAATTCTCCCCTGTCATATACACTCGCTCTCATTAGCTTCATGGAAAACTAGTAATTGTTCCCTCTCCATTGGCATTGATGGGAGATCTTCATCAGAACTGCTTTTTATACAGAGGACCTGCTTGTCATCCTAAGGATGCTAAGAGGTTTTCCCCCAAAATTATTGTCTTTTCATAAAAAATCCTTTTTTTTTTTTTTTCACTCTGAAATCCTGAAGTCTGAGCCAGAGCATTAGAGAATGGGAAAAAAAACCCCAACATTTTCATGAGTGCCATCCTGCAGTTTGTGCCCCTCTGTGCATCCCAGCCACGTGTCTCCTTGTCAGGATGGGGGGACACCAGGGGTTGCACAGGGGTTTGCTGCTCTCAATCCCCCAGAGCAGGGCTGGCTATTCAGAACACTCCCTGAGCAGAGCAGCAGTGTGGAGGGCTCTGATCCCGCTCCCTGCCCGCCGTGGGGCAGCCGTGCCCAGCACTGCCAGTGCTGCAAGGGGCCTGTGGTATTTACTGAGCTTTATTAACTCCCAGCCCTGGGAGCTCCTCACCTCTTGCAGCTAATTCAGACGCCCGACTCCTGATGGAGTTGCAGTGATTGCCATTAAAAAGCTTGACATTTACCTTACAACAGTAATAAAATAATAATGCCTAATTTGGTTTATGAGTGGTATTTGCAGTGTTTCCTGTGCCTTGAGTGGGGGATATGGTGAAGATCTGCTGATCAATTATGTCTGCTAAGCAGCACTGCTGTAATTCTTTCCTGTAATCAGAACCATCTTTCAGCAGAGCTGCTCCAAAGTTTTCCTCTGAAACTCTAATTTTGACAAGAAAAGAAAATGTTTTCAAATACTTGAATTTCCAGTGAATAACAAAAGCTTCCGAGATGGAACTTTCTGGTGGGAAGTGGAGACAGACAAGCCTGGTGCCTGCACAGATTTGCTGCATTTAGATTTCCAGAACCCCTCAGATGTTTTCAAAGGCTGCCTGCGATTGCTTTCCATTAAAAAGGGGGGTGTTTTTCTCCTCCAAATAACCTTGTCAGTATGATTCCCTTCTCTAACAGCCATCTCAAATATCAACCCCCCCAGTGTGCTTCACAGCCCGGCACTGCTGAGGGGCTGTGGGGTGAGTGAGCAGCTCCTGCTGCTGTGGGGCCAGGGAGCCCAAACCCCTTTGCAGGGAGCAGATCCACAGCAGGGCAGCCCCCAGCACCCACACATGTACACACTGCTCTCCCCGGGCTATTCAGCATCTCCACTCCTGCCCCTCCGGGATTTACCCCTCCTTGCAGGCAGCAACATCCCAGCGCTCACAAAGCCAGTGCCAGACCTGCTAAAAGCAATTTCTTTCTCCATTTCTCATCCTGAGCAAAATTCGATGTGGATTTTCTTTTTTCGGTGCAATTTTAATTAGCGCATGATGCACTTTGGGTTTTTATTAGAGTAAACAGCTTGGAAAAAAAGTCCGTGCCAGCTCTTCTACACCAGGGAGCCTCATCCTGTTCAGACCAGAAACCTCACGCTGGATTTCTGAAAGCCTTTCTTAAGATGGGTTCATTTCCATGAAGAAACGCTACCATTTCAACAAATGGAAATTTTTGAATAAAAAAGAAAAAAAAATTAGTCAGGAAATTCCTGGCTAGGCCAACTTTGGGGTGGGGCTGTGCGCGAGAGGGAGAGCTGAGGGCTCACCCCACACATGGGCTGCACACATGGCAGACATGGGCACAGTGCATGGCCTGGCACACCCTGCTCAGGTGGGCACAGTGCATGGCCGTGGGCACAGTGCATGGCCTGGCACACTCTGCACAGGTGGGCACAGTGCATGGCCGTGGGCACAGTGCATGGCCGTGGGCACACCCTGCACAGGTGGGCACAGTGCATGGCCGTGGGCACAGTGCATGGCCTGGCACACCCTGCACAGGTGGGCACAGTGCATGGCTGTGGGCACAGTGCATGGCCTGGCACACCCTGCTCACCTGGCTGCACACATTACACACACACCTGTGTGCACACACTGTCCCCTGCCACCCCGTGTTCCCTGCCATCCTGTGTCCCTTGCTGCATCTGTGTCCCCTGCCATGCCCATGTCCTCTGCCATCCCTGTGTCCCCTGCCATCCCATGTCCCCTGCCATGCCCGTGTCCCCTGCTATACCTGTGTCCCCCTGCCATGCCCATGTCCCCTGCCATGCCCATGTCCCCTGCCATGCAGGGACCCCTCTGGCATCTCCCGGGCTGTTCCCCCACACTCAAGGACAGTGCCGCAGTGTCCCTGTCCCCAGGCTCATGGGGCACTGTCAGTCTGGCCATGTCCAGCCATTGGCACAAGGGCCAGGCTGGGGCAGCAGCACAGGTCAGAGAGAAACCTGGCCCCGGCCGTGTGACAGCCACACCCGGCGCTGGGCACAGCTGATATTTCTGCTGTGTGTCCCTGCCGGGGGTGCCGTGGCCCTGCCTCCCCGGAGTGCAGCCCAGGCTGGTACAGCAGCACAGATCACAGCACAGGCGTGTCCCCGGCCGTGCGACAGCCATCCCACAGTGTGACAGCCACACCCGGCGGGGCCAGCGGCGCTGGGCACAGCTGATATTTCTGCTGTGTGTCCCTGCCGGGGGTGCCGTGGCCCTGCCTCCCCGGAGTGCAGCCCAGCTCGGTGACTCCCCCTCGGGCGGGCCGGCCGCTCGCACACGGAGCGCGCACACCATGGGAGGGACGGCGGGGCGCAGCCCGGAGCGCTGCCGCTTTCTGGACGTGAGTGCACGGCCGGCCTGTCCCCGGCCCCCGCGCGGCCCGAGGGGTGCCGTCCCTGCTGCCGGGACCCTCGGCACAGCCCGGCCATCGCCGCTTTCCCTTCCGCAGGCAGAAGCGGCCAAGGCGCGGGAGAAGGGCTGCCCCAGGTACCAGCTCTGCGGACTGCTCTTCGGCCTGCTGCTCCTCTCCCTCATCCTGATATTTTTTGGTGTCAGGTACCTCTGGAACCCAGCGCCCAGAAAAGTAAGTAAAAACTCTTTGATCCGGCGTTTCAGAGCGTCGCTGCCCCAGACAGAGCTGTCCCCCTCCCCTTGGCTCGCTGAAACTTTTAACAACTCTCCAAAACCCAGGCAGGCAACTTCACAAAATGCATTTTATCTCAGACCACAGGTATTCGGGGGACTTTTAAAAATCTTTGTATTATTCATAACTAGCTTTTACTTTATGCAGGCTGGTTTTCTCCCCCGTCACCGCGCTCTGTCCCCAGTTGACAATTACGGGGGATGGGAGCTACGCCATGAAGAGTTAAAGTTTCTCTTATTTCACCGGCAGCAAATTTTATGACAAGTAAGAAAATATTTTCCATTTCATTTCAATTATCTTGCCAGAAACCGGTGGAAAAGTCATTATGCCACCGCATAAAGAGGAGAGAAAGCCAGGACACAGCGGTGATTGATTGTCATGGATTATATTTCTTACTTTAATGTGTCTGCAATGTGAGGGACGGTGAGACGGATTAGCTTCTGCAGGAGCCTGTGCTAACAGGATTGGGCTCCTTTATCCCCAGCTGCAGCCCAGCGCTGTGTGAGCTCTGTCGGGGCGGCAGCAGGGCTGTGCCTCCCCAGCCGTCTCTGCCCGCTGCTGCCCGGCATCCTGGCGCTGCTGCCAGAGCCCTTTTATCCCACAGCCCAAGGGAACCCTTTAACCTTGAAACCCACAGCCTGCCTGCTGCCCCTCATCCTCCCTTCCTTCCAATCTCCCTGCTCATCCAGCAGGCCCCGCTTTGCACCCCGTCACCAGTGGGGTTTGCTGGCTCTCAAGAACATCTCCAAATTCCTGTGCACAGCCCAGGCAGCCTCTTTCCCACGCTGGCATCTCCGCTCTGCTCCCTGCACTGTCCTGGAGCTGCTCCAGCCGGGCCAGGCCGCCCTCCTGCTGGGCAAAGGAAGCACCCTGCTCGCTGGAAACTTTATCTTCTTATCAGCAAATAGAAATAAATACCCCCTGAAAGAAAAGGAAAAACAATAAAAGCCATATGTTCCTCCAGAATCCTGCCAAGACCATTATAAAGTCTCTACTGTTCCTAGAAAAACAGGGGTCATGCCAGCCATGAGGGGAAGAGGCTGTTAACCCCTGCAGGGGCGGTTTTCTCCAAACAGAGACAATGCCACAGCCTCAGCAGGGACATCCAGAGCCCTGGGTGTCCTCACCGGTGGAGGATGGAGTCCATGCAGCACTCCCCAACAGCCGATGGGCAGGGAAGCAGCGTGTGAGGTCAGGAGAGAGCAGAGCTGCTCCTGCAGCGGAGATGCACACAGACACTCCCAGCGCCCGGCACTGCCCCGTCCCTGTGGCTTCTCCAGCTGGCCCGGGAGTCCTCAGGACAAACAGGCTGGAGGGGACTGGAAGTTGGTAACGCTCAAAGATATCAGCCAAGGGGAATTAAACTCTTTAAAGAACATGAAACCCTTCAAGCTTCCTTCATGTAACTGGAGAGTGGAAGAAAGCTTGAAAGAAGAGTTGTTCCTCTGAGGGGTGGCCTTGGACACGGCTCTGCCCTCTGCACAGCAGCCTCGTCCCAGCCAGCACAGCTGATGATTCAGCTAACGAGGGGCTCATCACAGCCTCGCAGAGGGACATATTTCAACCATTCAGCAGCAAGTGTCATCTTTAGCCCTATAAAACATCTCATAGCTCTCTGAGCAGCGCAGGGCTGGCAAAGCCCAAGTGGCTTAGCTGGCTGCTGTGCTGGCCAAAGTCATTCTCTGTAAATGGAGAGGCACTTGAAGGTAAGGTGCCACCCGGGATCCTGCCCTCCTTGAAGTGATTTATGGCACTGTGTGCATTTTGTCAGTCAAAACCAGCGACCTTCCACCCATTTTAAGCTTCAGACTGTTTCACCATATAATGAAATCCATGGAGAGCTGTATATCTTCACAAAGTCTTCCTGCAGACCATCAGGAGATGTCCGTGGCTGCCAAGGCACACATCCCTCCTCTAACCTCTGAGCAGAATGTTCCCATCAGCTCCCATCTGCACAGGCAGTTCTGCACCCAGGTGGGGGCCAAACAGGTGATACCAATGCTGGGAGCACTGCTCAGGGGCTCTGAACCCCGAGGGGAGGGATGTGCAGCCACCAGGGACTGTGAACGGGGGCTGGCACTGAGGGCAGAGCTCCTGCCCCTCACCAGTGGGGCCAGCATGTTCCAGCCCTGCTTCATGGCCATGGGATGAACAGGGCTCTCCCCTCGCTGTGTGTCCATGTCTGCTCCATCTCTGCTCCATCTCCTGCCCTGCTTCATGGCCATGCCATGGGATGAGCAGGGCTCTCCCATCGCTGTGTCTCCATCTCTGCTCCATCTCCTGCCCTGCTTCATGGCCATGCCATGGGATGAGCAGGGCTCTCCCATCGCTGTGTCTCCATCTCTGCTCCATCTCCTGCCCTGCTTCATGGCCATGCCGTGGGATGAACAGGGCTCTCCCATCGCTGTGTCTCCATCTCTTCTCCCTGCCCCATGGGCTTGAGGGGATTTGCAGAATCCCTTTGACTTCCCCGCGGCATCGTGGGATCTGGGAAACGAGGCTCCCCAGGGCCCGGCAGCTCTCGTTTTTTCTCAGGATCGTTTTTGTGCTTCAAAGAGCATCTGCCATCCCTCATCCTGGCAGGGTCAGGCATCCGCAGGGACCGAGGGCTGCCGGAGTGCGAGCGGGAGAGGGAGAGGAGAGGAGAGGAGAGGAGAGGAGAGGAGAGGAGAGGAGAGGAGAGGAGAGGAGAGCACTGCTGGTGCTGCTGCTGCCGCTGCTGCCTCTGGTGCGGCTCCCCGGGGATGCGCCCGCCGGGCAGCTGGCTGCCAACGCCCCGCAGCGCTGCAGCAGCCCTCGAGGAGGTCTTTGATCCGCAGGCAGTCCTTGATCTCCTCCAGGCAGAGAGAGGCTCTTCCCTCTGCCTTTCGGGAGAAGCAGGAGGCACAGAGATGGAGCGGGTGAGCTGGGGAGGATGCGGTGCAGCAGGTGAGCCGGGGACACCGCGATGGAGCAGAGCAGCCGGGGATGCAGGGGGCAACAAGCAGACCAGGGAGAAGGAGAATAAAGTACCTGTGGATTCGGGAATTCAGTCCAGCCTGGGCTGTAACCGGGCTCATGCCACAGAGAGCACCAGCCAAGGCTGCTCTGAGGCAAAGCTCCTGCTGCAGGTGTGTGAGCAGCATCTTCTCCCAGGTGTGACACACGTCCCAGGCTTGACGCGCATTACACCCCTCACCCTGGCTGCAGCCTGCCCTTTCACACAGCCCAGGCCCTGCCTGGGAGCTGCCTCCCCTCGTGCTGTCCTGGTGATTGCTCTGGCTCGCAGCTGGGCTTGAGGGAGCAGCCAGAGCCGTGGTCACACACCCAGCACAGCCTGCCCACCCACTGGACAGCCTGTGAAACCAGACCCCTGTGTGGCTTTGGCCTCCAGGTCTATGACATGGAGCACACGTTCTTCAGCAACGGTGAGAAGAAGAAGATTGTGATGGAGATTGACCCCCTGGCCAGGACAGAGACCTTCAGCAGCGGGAATGGCAGCGAGGAGATCCTGGAGATCCATGACTTCAAAAACGTGAGTGTGGCAGCTTGTCCCTGAGGCCCTGCAGTCCTGCAGAGGGACTGATGGGCCCTGTAGGACACTGTGAAGCCCCCAGAGCAAGTCCCAGGACTATTTGTTCCTGCATCAGGGACAGCAGCACCCAGACACACTGGGGATGCTCTCAAAGGAAAGGAGATGTGCTATCTGCATGAGCTTCCACTTGTATTTAATAGCAGTGTGGTTCAGTTCCAGTGAAATACATCCTGGAAGCAGAGCCAGTTATTGGATTTACCCTTGCAAAGGAAGGCAATGATCATCAGTCTATCTGAGCCCAGTGCATTTGTCTGTCTGGAGAGCATTAAAACCTCATGACACTGAAGAAGGCTCTCTATGAAACCTAATTAAAATTTGGAGGGAAATACCCTGTGCAGTGACATATGGCAGAGTTTTGAGCTAATAACCTAGCAGGAACTGGGGGCTGAATGTTCATAAAACCAGAACGGTCAGATGCTACTCTGCATATTTTTATTTATTATAATGAGAGCTCATGATAGTTATCAGGAAAAGAGGAGCAGAGTAAAATTTTATGACTACCCACCTTAAAATATTTGTAAAAAGCCCAGTTCTCCCAAACCATAAAATGCAATATCCCTTATGAGAACCTGTTAGTACATCTTAGCAGCGCTGCTGAACGGAACTGGCACAAAAATAGCAACAGGAAAAATATGACTAAACCTTCCTCCTCCAGCTGTACCCTGCCTCCAGTGGGTTATCCATCCTGCTCTCTGCCCTGACTGCTTTTTGGGTGTTTGCTTCGATCCTGCAGGGAATTACCGGCATCTTCTTTGTGGGGCTTCAGAAATGTTTCATCAAAACTCAGCCCAAAGTCCTGCCTGAGACAACAGAGGCCAAGATCCCTGAGCTTGAGGTAGGTGAATGGAGCAGGGCTGCCTCTGCCCTGTGAAACCCACTGCTCTCCCTGGCATTGGGCTGCCACTCCTGCTGCCTTCCCAGAGATGTGCAATAAAGAAATAATGACTTGTGATCGCTTCATAAACTGATCTTATTTCAGAGGATTGCTTATGAAAACAAGTGAAAAGAGACGGGATTAGAAAGCAACAGACAAAAGCCTCTCAGCACAATACCAGAGATCAAGGACAATAATCCTGTTGTAGTCAAAAGGTCGTAAGGCAGCTCAGGATTAGCAGGCACCAAAAAGTCAATCAAATTGTTTTCTCCAAGATTTGAGCCTCATGTTTTCAAAGAGAATGAGGCAGAAATAAGGGATTTAAAAAGCAGCCACGTTTAAGAAATGCAAATTGAGAAAACCCTTGGCATGCAGACCTGAGGGGTGGGAAGCACCAGGCTGGGGCCACTTGCTTGTGCTGCATGGACCTCTGTCCCACTGATGTGCCTGATTGCTTCCTGCACACGTTTAGCTGCCCTGCACCCTGCTGCAAGGAGCCTTGCGTGCTGCATGGAAGAGTGTGGGCTCCATGACTGAACCCCTCCCTGACGGTGGGACCTGCAGGGACAGCAGTGTCCTTTGTCCCCAGCCCTGGAGGTGGCACAGGGCACAGCCTTCCTGCCTCCCCATTTGCAGACTGAATCCCCCCCAGGGAAGCTGCTGCAGATAAAACGCCAGCAGGACACGTGTTTGAAATGAAGCGTGGGCAGAAACATTTCCCTGAATCATGACCCAAATTCCCAGACACCGATTCTTTGATTATGCCCTAAGAAGCTCATAGATCTTCCCAGCCACCGTCGTAAAAGGGATATAACTTGCCAGGCTGCAGCAGAACATTGCCCCGGGTAGGGAGCTGAGATGTAAAAGCCAGTGAGATAAATGTAGATTTAAGCTCCAGTCATGTCTTCCTGGAGCCTGCACGCTGCCAGGTCCTGCAGGCAGCACCTCCCCGACCCTGCAGCTTCCACCAGGCTCCAAAAATGACCCAGACTGGCTCGGCTTGTGTTGGCTCCTTCCTGTGACTTCCCAAAGCCGTAAGGAAAAACTCTATAAAAGAGATATACAGCTCTGGATGCCTTCTGGAGAGAAAAACGCTTTTTGCCAGCTTGCTCTATGGGCTACCACCACCAACACAGAGAAGGTTGCCTTGGCAGGGAGCTCACGCAGACCCATCCCATAATCTTTATATATCTCCCTCCCTAAGTGCCTGCCAAAACACACCATGGACTAATGCAACGGCAGAGACATGTGGTATAAATTACGGAACACAGCCGTGCAAGGAATTTCTGTGAGGAGTAAATTAAAGTGTTCGATCAAAAAATCAGCAGCAGAAGGAGAGAGGAATTAAATCCTAGGAGCAAAGTAGAGCAGAGGTGGTTTAATCTTGTGTTTTAAATGATTAAGGGGGCTCCAAAAGGATCTTCCAGTTAGTGGGGACTGGGCAGGAAAAGGGCCTGTGGTGATGAACTAAGAGAGGAGAGAGAAGGGTGGTGAGGGCTGTCGGGGTATTGCATGTGCATCCCATGAGCACCACGAGCCAAGGCAGGTGAGGTCCAGCTGCTCTCTGGGAGGAAAGAGGTGCCTCTAAGCCAAGGGCAGGTGTCTCACCACACCAGGGTAATGTCTTGCTCTTCTTCCAGGGACAGGAAATCACCACCACCTACTTTGAGCAGTCTGTGGTCTGGGTGCCTGGGGAAAAGCCCATTCAGAACAAGGAATTCCTGAGGACCTCCAAAATTTTTGACATCTGCAAAAACGTGACCATCTTCTGGATCCACCCCACGCCAATAGCAGGTACAAGGAGCCATCTCCTCCCCAAGGGCCCTGCCTGTGGCCCTCTGCCATGTCCCCCTCTGTGCCATGCTGGGAGCCCACTTTCACAGCCTCGTGTACATCTCAGGCATGAGCTCCACAGGAGATCCTGGCCAGTGTAATAGCAGGGACTGAAGATTCTCTGCACAAAGCACTTGTCTCTGCCAGCTCCCCGCCGCCCTGCACTTTGCAGAGTGCCCACCCTCCTCATAACAAGGGAGAGAAAAAAAATAATCCCTTGTACCTGCAAAGAAAGCAGCACTGCTGGAAACTGGGACGCCCAATTCCTCGTCCCCACATGAACATCAGAGTGTGAGCAGACATCTGCATCTAAATCACACGGCAGGGTTGCCACCTCCAGCTGCTCACTGCACAGCCCTCACAGAGGTTGTGGCCTCTGAGATGTGCTGCTGTAATTACCTGCTCTCTCTAACCCACTTCCAGCCCAATGAGGCACTTTAAAAGTCCCTGCTGAGCAAACTCCCTCTGCTCTGCAGCCACGGAGGCACATGGCTTGGATCACAGGTACAGGCCAGCTCACCTGTGCTCTGGAGGGCAGCTGGGCACCCCAGCTCCCCGGTGCAGGGAGGCTGGTGTCCCTGACTGCTGTCCCCTTTCTGCTTCCTTGTCCCTGCTGTTGCACCCCCCTGCAGCAGTGTCCTGGCTCAGTGAGTGCACCAAGGTGCATCCAAAGTCCTTGCCAGGACAGCAGTGCTCAAGGCTGCCTGGCACCTTCCCTACCAGAGCAAATTATTGCCTCTGTGGTTGTTTCCTAAGCTAAGAGAGCTGAAACTGGGCATGATGTGCCCCAAATCTTGTTGCTCTGATGGGACCCTACAAACCCACCCCCCAGCAGCAGAGCCCAGCAGGAGGATGTGCTTCTGCACACCCACAGCCCCACGCAGGAGATGCCAGCAGCACCCCCCAGGGCATGGGGATGGATGGGCCACTGTCTCCCTCAGCCCTGCTCAGGCTGGGTGACAGCAGGAGGCAATGGAGCACCGCTTTGCAGTGGGCTTTTTGTGTACCTTGGCACCAAATTCTGGTAGAGACGCTCATTCTTGCTGCTGCATTTGCCCCCTGTTCTGTGCTTATTGACAGCGACATTTGGACTCTCCCTGTAGCTCCTGAGCTGGCCAACCTCGAAGGGGCAGAAGAAGAAGAGGCTGAGCTGCAGATGGACAGCCAGAGCTGGCTGGCCGGTGGGAACGAGCACAAGGAGCTGGAGGAGAACACACGGGCAGGGCCCAAGCGTCGGGCACGGCAGCTCACCGAGGAGGACCTGCCCGTCAATGACTATGTGAGTGAGAGAATCCCACCCTGGGCTGCCCTGCCTGAGCGAGGGACCCACCCTGGGCTGCCCTGCCCACCGTGTGCCCCAGCTTGTGCTCCTTGGGATGACGATGCCCTGTGCATGCCCTGGGGTGTCTCCACGGCCCCGGGGAGCCCTGCTCCTCCCCTGGGGTTGTCCTGTCCCCTCTCCCGGGTGCCTCAGCCCCGCAGCCCCCTCTGACCGCGTCTCTTGCCGGCAGTCGGAGAACGGGCTGGAGTTCCACCCGCTGTGGGATGAGCGGGGCTACTGCTGTGCCCGGTGCCGCCGTGCCCACCGCTACTGCCGGCGGGTGTGCGAGCCGCTGCTGGGCTACCACCCGTACCCGTACTGCTACCAGGGCGGCAGGGTCATCTGCCGGGTCATCATGCCCTGCAACTGGTGGATCGCGCGCATGCTGGGCAGGGTGTAGCGGGGCACGGTGTAACCGGGCAGGGTGTAACCGGGCAGGGTGTAGCGGGGCCGTGCCCAATGCTGGGCAGGGTGTAGCCGGGCCGTGCCCGCTGCCCGCCTCCAGGAGCCGCTGGCACGCCGACAGCGCCGCGGGGCGCTGCCCAGCCGGTGACCCTGTGCCCCCGCCCGGCCGGTGCCCGGTGATCCCGCACCCCTGCCCGGTGATTCTCCAGCCCTGCCCGGGCAGTGCCCGGTGATCCCGCACCCCTGCCCGGTGATTCTCCAGCCCTGCCCGGCCGGTGCCCGGTGATCCCGCACCCCTGCCAGCTGGTGCCCGGTGATCCCGCACCCCTGCCCGGTGATTCTCCAGCCCTGCCCGGGCGGTGCCCGGTGATCCCGCACCCCTGCCAGCTGGTGCCCGGTGATCCCGCATCCTGCGCTGCCCCCGCGGGGCTGCGGGAGCCAGGCTGGGCAGCAAGAGGCAAACAATAAACGTCCTGTATGAGCGATTGCAAAGAGAACTAAAGTCCTTTAGTGTCAGTGTGGTGCTCGATGGGTCTGCGAAGGGATCTGATGGCGGGGCTGCCCCCGGGAGCATCCAGAGCTCAGTGCGGGCGCTGCAGCCTGCGGAGGGCCCTGGTGCTGCCGGGGCTGCTCAGCGTGGCCCGACCTGTTCCAGCCTGCTCCGACGGGCTCGGTTCAGCTGCTGACACCCAGGGGTGCCACCAGCACGGGCACAGGGAGCTGGCACAAGGAGCTCCCTGAGGAACCGAGCAGCCAAAGTCACAGCAAGTCCACTCCTATGGAGGACCCCAGGTGCCACCAGCTGTCCCCAGCCCTGTCACCGACAAATGGGCGAAGCCTGAGCTGCGGGAGGGAAGGAGTAAGTCCTGAGCACTGCAGCTGCCCTGAGCAGGACAGTGCCTGCCAAAGGGCTGAAGGCTTTCCCCAAAACCCCTGTGCACCCTGGGCACATTTCTGCCCATGACCCTGGGCTCATGCCAAAGCCAGGTCCCAGATGTCACCCCAGGGGCCAGCTGCTGCTGAGGAGCTCTGACACCCTGCAGGTGTCACCAGGAGCCCTGGCACCCTCAGTGTCACCAGGGGAGCACGCTGCCGTGGCTGGAATGTGCAGACAGAGCAGGGAACGGGGACAGGTGCCAGGTGTGGCATCCCCAGGGCTGCCAGACCCCCCTCACCTCCCCGCAGCCAATCTCCAGCCCAGCTCCCAGCTCCGACACATTGTGCCTCACATCCTGCGCCAGGAGGCTCAGCCAGCCAGGAGCTGACAGCAGCCTGGTTTACTCACCTGGGATAAATGCATCGTGAGGGTCTGGGGCATTTCCCTCCCTCAGCAGCCAGGCTGGCCCATACCAGGGCATTGCTGGGCTGGGACAGCTTTGACCAGAGGGGTGACACTGACAAAGGGCCACCACTGGTGGCTTCCCTGCTCTGGTCACACCTGCCTCCTCCCTAGAACAGGACAGGCAGCCCCACATCCAGCCAGACACAGCTCAGCTCGTTTGAGTTCAGTGCCTGAGACCCAAAAATCCCACAAGCTTGGCAGAGGAGCTTCACTGCTTCACTGCAGCACCAGGCTCACAAAGGCAGAGGCTTGCTGACAAAACAGCCCAAAATGAGCAGTAACAGATGAATTTAAAAGCTTAAATGCACATTTCTTGCCCTGGGGAGCAGCTGGGGCCTGGCACTGCCCTGCCCCTTGCTCCAAGCCAGCAGGCCAAGCATGGCTCACACTGGGCTGAAGTTACTCACCCTGCTCCTGGGCTGGGGTGCTCCAGGCCCTCTGCTCCAGCGCTGTTACACAACCGCTGCTATGAAGAAAATTCAATTACAGAAGTTATTTGCAGGCAGAAGTGCACCAGTGCACATTGGAGGAATGCAAACTGCAGTGGCCAGAGGTTCCTGGCTGGCCCAGAGTGAGCAGATCAGCCCTGGGGGGATTTGCTGCTCTTCAAGCAGAGGAATTTCCAGGACACGAAAAGAAAAGTCAAGAAGGTTTCATAGAGTAAAATATCTTAATATTTATTGTGTCTCAGGACAAAAAGAATTCTACTCAATACATAAAATGAGTTGAAGCAGCATATAATACTGACAATCAAGTCACAGCTGAATCGGTGCAAGGACACCTACCAAGGTAAAGGCACCAGGAGCTACATCACCAAACCTCACTACAGCTTACAAGAACCACTACAGCCCGTCCTTAAAGAAGTACAACTATAAAAAAGTATATAAAACCCAGGCAGGGAGGAGGCAGCTTGGCAACAACCTTGCTGAGCCAAGGCTTCAGGCAGGCAGGACTGAGTTTAACAGCCCTGTCTCAAGAACAACTGTGTCTGGAGAGTGAGGGGGCGTCCAGGGGCTGCCCAAGACAAGGGGGAGCACCCCTTTCCCAGTGGAGGCACCGAAGATGAGCACTGGGACACCCGGGAGCTGTGCTGAACCAGCACAGTCAGCTCAGCACAGGGTGGCACTCGGGGCTGCAGCCACCACAGCCACACCAGTTATCACCCAGGCAGTGGCACAGCAGAGTAGTGTCAGGACAAGTCCCTGAGTGCAGCAGGACAGCTGCTGCACTCCCTTCTATGAGCTAGTTGAGAAGAAGACCAGTCAGTTCAAAGCAAGATTTCACGACGTGGCATCCAGGGGAACACCTGAGGTGGAGGCATCCTCCCCAGCCATTCCCTGCAAGGCACACAGAGAGTGTTAGCAGGCAGGATGGATTTACATGGATTATACACAGGGTCAAATGGCACGGGGTCAAATGGCACGGGGTCAAATGGCACGGGGTCAAATGGCACAGCAGACCTGGTCTTGCAGGTGCCCTCTAACCCTAAACCCCCCACACGTGGTACCCTCACCCCATGGGTGACCAGCAGCAGCCCCCAGGCTCACAGACATACCCAGCCACAGGCACAGAGCTCTGGGGGCCAGCTACACCATCTCATACTGGTTGTTGGTGATGTACCGGGACAGGCAGCAGGACAGGATGATGCCAATCAACTGGAAAAGAGAAAAAACAAACCCTGCATGTCAGAAGGAGCCAAAAGCAGGGAGAGGTGTTTTCAGGAGAAAACCTGACAGATTGACCCAGGTTTTATGAAATCCAAGGATGGACAGTGGGGTTTGCAAACCACCTCAAGGCTGCTGCACCCTGCCTCAGAATCACCGACAGTGGCCGAAGCACAGGATCCTGGCAGCACCAACTAAACAAGCTCCTCACTAGAGATGCCCCAGGTCCCATCCCATTACAAGCTGCTTCATGAAGCATTGGCTGTTTTATGGTGACTGCAGAGATTACACAGGTACCAGCAGTGCCACAGCCAATTGCACAGCCACTGGAGAATGGCAGCACCTCTCCCTGCTGCAAGGGCGCTGGGGAAGCAAGGCTGCTGCTCTCCCATCAGCAAGGTGCTGCTATCACACGTGCCCTGTTATCACAACACAGCCTCCCAGCACCTGTGCAGGCTCCAGGGCCAGACCCTGCATGACTCTGACCTCCACAAGCCAGGTTAGAGGCACATCAGCACAAAGGCTCCCTGTCTGAGGTGTGACCCAGCCAAGCTTGTCAAGGGGGCAATAAAAGCCAGGAACTGGTGTCAATGCCCAAGCCTGCCATCAGCTGAGACAATGCTGCAGCTGGGAGTGTGTGTGCAGCTCAGCAGTGGTGTATCGGGCATATCTCAGTGAGCCCAGAGCCAGCCCAGCCCAGCCAGGGAGGAGCAGGCACAGCAGAGCAGCTCCGGCTCTCCCAAAGCCCTCAGTACCACGAGCTGCAGGCTCCCACCCCTCCCCAGTCCAGTCCATCTGTACAGAAAACACACAGTGACAGCTCATACAGCAGAGTATCTCACAGGTTCCTGTCCCCAGTCCCAGCCAGCAGCACCCTGATGCTCACACCGCAGCCTCTGGGTGCTGGGCCAAGGGGAGGCAGAGCCCGAGCCCCTCCGAATGAGGGCTGGCTGCTCAGCCCAGAGCCCAGCAGGCTGGCCCAGTGCAGCTGGAGCAGGGCCAGCTGCACATCCTGCAGCCAGGAAAGCCCTCAGCACCTCGGGAAAGCCCCGGCTGGGGGCAGGGGCCTCCTGCTTCCTGCCAGGACAGAGCTCTGGGGCCGGGGCTGGGGCTGGCCAGCACACTGCTGCTGCTGCTGCACGCAGTGCCCTGCACGGTAAAGTGAAGGAGACACTGCAGGAGAGGACACAGGGCAGGGTAGGGAGGTCAGCCACCACACAAGCAGTGCCACACTGGCACTCACGGTGACCCCACCACACAGGGGTGATGCCAAACAGCCCCTGGTAACAGTGAGGGTGGGTAGGAAAAGGAAAAGGAAGGGCACAGATCTGATCCCTGCCAACAGCAGGCACAGAGTTTGTCCATCTCTGTTTGTCTTTTCTTGGAGTCTGTTGTTTCACAGAGGAGATAATAATAATAATAATAATAATAATAATAATAATAATAATAATAATAATAATAATAATAATAATAAAAACCTAGCCTCAAGGAAACAGAGCTGGGGCTTCAGCCCTGGGTGTGAGAGACCGGGGCCTGCACAGCAGTCAGGCTGAATGTAAGGGGAATCCACAGAGTGGCTGCTCCTCCCTGGCTGAAACCAGCCCTTTGTACACACCAGACTTTGCACTGAAATGAAATCCCTCTGGAGACGTGCTGGCTTCACCCTGCCCTCCTCCCGAGCCAGACAAGGAGATTTACCTGGAAACACGAGATGCCAAAGGAGATTCCGGCCACCACGCTCATCTTGGACTCCATTGTTGACGTTACCAGGAAAAAACAACCCTGCAGAGGAAGCCAAGCAAGCACGTGGATGCAGCGCCTTTCACCCCAGGGGCACAGAGCAGCTCCTCCCCACAGCTCCAGGGGAAGATGCTCCTGTGCAGGCAGCAGGGGGGTCCAGGCTGACCCCTCCTGCCAGGCCCCAGCACAGCCATTCCCAGTGCCCCAGCCCAGAGGCCTTATCAAGGGCACCACTGCCCTCGGGCTGCTCCCAGCCCCAGCCAGGTGACACATCACAGGAGCCCTTGCATCACCCAACCATCCCTGAGCATGAGGTCACACACCCTCAGCACCGGGTCAGGACTTTGCACCCAAGGGCCAGAGATGGCAGCACTGCTGAAACAAACTTTACTGGGAAGCTGCTCCTTGCTCACCTGTTCTTCAAATCACACATCCCCAACGGCCAGAGCTTGGGTCGGGCTGGGCCCTGACCTTGAAGGAAGGAGTGAGGGAACCTCAGACAGAAGGGAGGATTCCATACCCTTACCCACTCCAGGGGAGTCCCTGGGGCACTGAACATCAGCATCAATAGGGCAGTTGTCCTTTCCAGCCTGCCAGGGACAGACTGGCCCTCCTGCACGCAGCCATCCCTGCCCTTCCCACCTCCAGGAGCAGCAGGCAGATTTTTCTGAGCTTAACTTACATTCACAAACACTTTGAGCTGGGCCTTGTTTGGGTCTTTGAGATCTTGCTCTGAGCAGTCGTTCTGGTTCTTGCAGCAGCTGCTGGGGATGCCCTTCTGGCTGAAGTACTCAGTCTTCTCCCAGTCAGAATAGTTCTGCACTCCACAGCAGTGCAGCTGGAGTGGGAAGCACATGTGGGGAGCCTGGTCACACCAGGGAACCGACCCCTGCTCCCCCATCTCACCAACATCTGCCAAATTCCAAAGCCACTGCCATGGCTCCCCCATCTCACCAACATCTGCCAAATTCCAAAGCCTGTGAGGGGATGCTGGTGCCACAGAGGCCAGAGGGCACACCCTGAGCCAGGGCAGCATTCCCACCTGCTGCCAGCCAGGGGCTGTCACCCATCCCCACCAGGGGCTCTCACCGTTCTCTGGATGGTGTCCACGGCCTCACTGTGAGGATTGGCAGTTGCATTGTAGTCCTTCAAGGCCAGTTCCAGGTTGCTCTCAAAGCTGGTCTTTATCTGTAGGACAGAGGTGTCAGGGCCCTGCTGCCCTGTCCTGCTGTCCCTGCCGTCCTGCCCTACTGGCCCTGCTGTCCCTCCCATCCCACGTTAGTCACCCCCGATGGCAGCAGTGACTCCGGCCGTGGCCAGCAGCCATTTCCCAGCACAGGCAATTAGAGGCTGTATTAGAGGGCAGGCTGGGTGCACCATGGCAGCAGGGATGCTGTGTGTAATAACAAGGAGCTGCACCGTGCCAGCGCCCTCCCAAGCAGGCACAGAAACCCTCCCAGGAGCTTTAATTACTGCAATCATTGCAGAAGATAGACCAAAGCCAGAAATTACAGTCCAGGGCTACTCTGCCTGTTCTGATGGACTGACCTGGCACCCAGGCTGCTCCTTCTGGGTCCTTACAGGGACCAAGCTGCTCCTTGTGATGGTTTAACCCTATCTCTGCCAAGCTAAGCACCGCTCCCAGGCAGCCCCTCTGTCCCTCGGTGACACTGGGGTAAAAGCAGCATCAAACTCACTCTGCAGCACTGGGAGACGGCACTGGCCACCCAGACTCACCTCGTGCCTGAAGACGAACCCCACGATGGCGGCCACCAGGACGATGAGGAAGATGAGGGACAGGAGCATGGCATACTGCGGGCAGAAAGGATGGGATGGGAGGGGATGGAGAGGATGGGGCAGGACAGGAGGGGATGGGACGGGAGGGGAGAGTGGAGGAGGAGAGGATGGGATGGGATGGGATGGGATGGGATGGGATGGGATGGGATGGGATGGGATGGGATGGGATGGGACGGGAGAGTGGAGAAGGAGAGGATGGGGCAGGACAGGACGGGACGGGGTAGGGCAGGGATGGGACCAGGCAGGAATAGGACGGGGTGTTTGGGGATGGATCAGGACGGGTCGGGATGGATCAGGAGAGGAGGGCGCTCCATCCCGCCGTGTCCCAGGCCACCCACCAGCTTGAGCATCCAGGTGCTGCCGCGGCAGGTGGCGAAGCAGCCGAAGGTGCCCAGGAGGACAACGACGGTGCCAGCGCCCACCAGCACGAACGGGACATTGGTGGCTTTCTCGTCCAGCAGGGAGAAGTAGACGGCCAGGCTCACCCTACCCCAGATGCCCACGGCCAGCAGCACAATGCCCGACACCTGGTGGGGAGAGGGGAAAGCCGCGGTGGCTCGCGACTATCGCGACAGGGCGGCGCAGCCGCGGCGCGCGGCGGGGGAAGGGGCGGGCGGGCGCTCACCCAGAAGACGAAGGTGTAGGTGAGCAGGACGCTCTTGAGGCAGGTGATCACCGGCTTGGTCTGCAGCCGCCGCGACGGGGACGCCATGGCCGACACGGGGCGGCTGCGGGACGGGCGGGACGGGGCGGGGCCTCGCGACACGCCCGGACACGCCCCGGACACGCCCCGGACACGCCCCGGACACGCCCCGGACACGCCCCCGCACGGGCCGGGCCCGCCCCCCGCCGGAGGAGCCCGAGCTCCCACGGAAACGGCCGAGCGTACCGGCGGCGCCGTGCTCTGCGCCCCTCCGCCCGCAGAGGGCGCCCCGGCCACCCGTCAGGGGCCACCTCTTGTCCTGCGACACCTCTGTCCCCTGTCACCCCCTATCCACTGTCACCCCCTGTCCTGTCACCCCCTGTCCCTTATCACCCCTGTCCTGTAACATCCCCTATCCACTGTCACCCCCTGTCCTGTGACCTCCCTGTCCTGTAACATCCCCTATCCACTGTCACCCCCTGTCCTGTCACCCCCTGTCCTGTCACCCCCTGTCCTGTAACATCCCCTATCCACTGTCACCCCCTGTCTGCTGTGACCCCCTGTCCTATGACACACCTGTCTTGTGACACCGCCTGTCCCGGGCCATCCTCTGTCCTGTGACACCCCCTTGTCTGATGTCACCGCCCGCCTGCCCCCTGTTACGACCTGTCCGGTATCATCTGCTGCCTAGCCCGTGCCACCCCGTACCTATCCCTGCTACCTCCTGTCCAGTGCCACTCCCTGCTTAGCCCGTGTCACCCTCTCTCCAGTGCCACCCACTGCCTCTCCCGTGCCACCGCCTGCCGGTGTCACCCCCTGCTTGCCTCATGCCACTTCCTACCTGCCTGGCGCCACCCGCTGCCACCTCCCGCCTGTCCCGTGCCACACTGTGCCACCCCGTGCCACCCCTTGCCCGACCCATGCCATCATTCCCTGCCTCCCCGGTGCCACCCCCTGCCTGTGCCGTGCCTGTGCCACCTCCTGCGCGGTGCCAGCCAGCGCCAGTCCCTGCTCTCCTGCTGCAGCCCTGCCGTGCCCCACGCCGTGTCCAGGTGTCCAGCGGGACAGCCACCCCGCGCCCGGCACATGGCACTAACAGCACGCCGGGCTTCGTGGGCTGAGCCCTGCCGGGGGTGTCCCCGGTCTGCGGGGGCTGCGGGCTCCCCTCCCCGGCAGCAGCAGCCTCTCCCGGCTGCCCTGTCCTGCCCGGGACAGTCATTAATTAGCGCGCTCCCAGCCTGGCCGCCACATAATTAATTAGCCCATTGAGAGAGAAGCGCGTCCCCCCTGGCACACCCCAGGGAGCGCTCCTACCTGTCCGTGCCAGCCCATCCCATCTCTCTGCCCAGCGGAGCCCCAGCCCCGGCTCCTGCCCTCCTGCCCGACCCCAGCGGCCCCGGCTCCTGCCCTCCTGCCCCGCGGAGCCCCAGCCCCGGCTCCTGCCCGCCTGCCCGACCGCAGCGGCCCCTGACAAAGCGCTGCGGTCCCGGTTCCTCGGGGGCCGGGCTGCGGCAGGGAACAGACCCCAGCTGGAAGCGCTTTTCTCGGAGCCTTCCGTCTGCAGCGGGGTCTCTCCTCCCTCCCTCCTCCCCTCCCTCTCTCCGGCAGGAGGTGGGAAAGGGGACCTGGCTCCTGCGGTTTGCTGCTCGCCCCTGCAGGCCCCGCGTTCCCGGAGCCCGTCAGGGCTGGCACGGGCTTGGCTTGGCTCTCTGCTGTGTGCAAACAGGCTCCTGGCTCTTCTGCTCGCAGGAGAAAGCCTCTTACAACTTTTTAAAGCCCCGGAGAAGCAGGAGGCGCGTCGCAAAACGGGCGATCCCGGCATTTATTATTTTTTACAATCTCATCATTTTGGGCCTGACTCACGGCTTTTGAATGTTTGGGATGGGCGGCCAAGGGCGACAGTAAGTTTGCTCAGCAGAAGCGGAGCGGCCAGGCAGGAGGGCCAGACCTCTCTGTGCGGTGACAAGGCGGCCGAGGGGGCGTCCCCCTGCCTCCAGCCCCGCTCCATCCCCGCCAGGGCCCGCGGCCGCCCCCGGCCCCAGCACGGCGCAGGGCAGCCCAGCGCGGCATGGCAGCCCCGCTGCTGCTGCTGGCCCTCGCCAGGCTGGTGTCATCCACGTGGCACGAAGGTGAGTGCGGGCACCGCGGGCACCGCGGGCTCCCGGGGGCGGCGGCGTGCGCGGCTCCGCTCCTGCCGAGGGCTGGGAAGGGATGGAGGGAGCCCGGGAAAGCGATGCCGGGGGAGCATCGGTGCCCGAGGAATGGGGAGGCTGTGCGGGTGAGCTGCGGGTACAGGGAGGAACCGAGGGGGTGCTGGCAGGCACCCAGGGAGGAGCAGAACTCCAGCCTGCCTTCCTCACACCCGGCCCGCCGCTGCCTCCCGGCTGCCGCGGGGCCGCAGATGTGTGCTGGCCCGAGCCCACGCTCCCGACCGACCCATGGCTGGGCGAGCAGCTCACGGGCCTTGTTTGGGGTGGTTTCCCCTCCCTGCTCCCATCCCCTCCCGGGCCATGCGGCAGCACGCCTGGGGATGGATGCTCCCGCGGGGCTGAGCTGGCCCCAGGCGAGAAGGAAAAGGCAGCACTGGCAGAGGAAGGGAACATTAAATGGCACATCTGCTGCGGCGACACGCTGCACTTTGTCCCCAGGCCCCTGGAGGGGTCTTGGCAGCCTCCCCGCAAACAGCTTCGTTCCCCAGGTCACGGATCCATCCCCACGGTGCCGCCCCTCCCCTCTGCTCCCCGAAGAACCACGGCAGCGTGAACGGGCAGCTGGATAAAGGCGCTGCGGAACGGGCGGGCTCGGGGGAGCCGCTCCACAGCGAAGTTCACTTTGGGAAGATCCGTAATGGAGTTTCCTGCCCGTGACGGGAGGGCTCCTGCTCGGGCTGCCCCGGCGGATATCCCCTTCCCAAAACGGGGCAGGGACAGGGGGACACGGTGCAGGCATGGCGGGGCTGCCGCCTTTGGGGGTGCCCAGAACGAGCATCCCCGTGCCCAGGGCAGCGCCGGGCGGGCGGCGAGGAGGGGGCAGCGCCGGCGGGGGCCGGCGGAAACGCGGCGGAAACGTGAGCTCAGTGCTGGGGAATGCCGCGGCGGCCGAGGCGCCGAGGGGCCGCGGGCAAGGACGGCAGCCTGGCCCCTGCACGGCCCCCTCCCCACGGCGAGCGCCGTGCCCGTGAAGGGACAGGGCGGCCCGCAAGGATGGCACAGGGCTGTCCTCAGGCCCCCCTGCGCAGCGCGGCTGGCCAGGGGCCCGCATCTCCGGCCCAGCCCCTCCAGCGGCTCCATCCTTCCCTGGGGCACGGGCACCCCCAGCAGCCCCGGGCCGGGCAGAGGGCTCGCCATCCCTTCCTGGGTGAGGAGACGGGCAGGAAAGGACAGGAAAGCGCAGATACAGACAGGAAAGGGCAGGCAAGGGCAGACAAGGACAGACAAGGGCAAGAAAGAGCAGCTTTCTTCCCTCCCTGGGGATGCCCCGTGGCAGCGGCGGTGCCATGGGAGCTGTCGAAGGCTTTCCCGGCAGCAGAAGCTGGGGGTCGGTGCCAGCCCACTCCGCGCCAGCGCCCGTTTCCTGCCACAACCGCGGCTGCCGCTGTTTAGTCTGCGGCTGGTGCCAGCGCCCTCCGTGCCACCGGGGACTGCGCTCCCGTCTGCCCGCTTTAACCCTGGACAGCAGCCCCAAGGACAGGCTCTGCCCGGGGCTGGGATTGCTCCTTGGCAGCTGCGGGACGTTTTGCAGCCACGAGCTGCCCCGCAGCCTGCTCGTCTCTTCCTTCCCGCCAGGCTCTGGCTACTACCTGGAGAGCCACACCAACGAGGTGTACGCGGAGGAGCCACCGCCTGAGCCCGCCCTGGATTACCGCCGAGGTAACGGCGCCCAACCCATCCTCTGCGTCCTCGCGGGGACACCGAGGCGCGGCAGATCGCTCCGTCAGCTGCCCGCTCTCCCGCAGTGCCCCAGTGGTGCGCCGCGCTCAGCATCCACCGCGGAGAGGCCACCTGCTACTCCCCGCGGGGCAGCTCGTACCGCAGCAGCCTGGGGACCCGCTGCGAGCTGAGCTGCGCCCGCGGCTACCGCCTGGTGGGTCCGAGCGCCGTGCAGTGCCTGCCCAGCCGCCGCTGGTCGGGGATGGCCTACTGCCGACGTGAGTGTGCCCTGCTCTGCCAGCATCCCCACAGCACCCGGCCCTGCGGCTCTGCCCACCCGCACGGCCCGCAGCCGCTTCCCCGCCCTCTCTGCTCTCTCCATCCCAGAAATCCGGTGCCACGTGCTGCCCGCGGTGCTGCGGGGCTCCTACGTGTGCTCGGCAGGCGTGCAGATGGATTCCCGCTGCGACTACACCTGCCAGCCCGGCTACCAGCTGGAGGGCGACCGGAGCCGCGTCTGCATGGAGGATGGGCGCTGGAGCGGCAGCGAGCCAGTCTGTGTAGGTAAATCCTCACCCCGTGTAGGTAAATCCTCACCCCGTGTAGGTGAATCCTCACCCCGTGTAGGTGAATCCTCACCCCGTGTAGGTGAATCCTCACCCCGTGTAGGTGAATCCTCACCCCGTGTAGGTAAATCCTCACCCCGTGTAGGTAAATCCTCACCCCGTGTAGGTGAATCCTCACCCTGTGTAGGTGAATCCTCACCCTGTGTAGGTAAATTCTCCCCCCGCACTGCTGGGACACGCTGGGGCTCATCACCCGTGCCTGGGGTATCTGCAGGTGTCACCCCACAGCCAACCGTGGCATTCCTGCACCTCCCTCCCTCGGGACCCCTGTCCCTGTCCCCGCAGTGCCGTTAGCCCCGAAGCACAGCCACCAGCCTGGACTGGGGCACTCAGCACTGGCTTTACAGCAGCTCCGGGTGGCTCCGAGGCTCTGGGTTGGTTCAACACCGCTCTCACGGCTCAGCCAGGGCACCCACAGGTTCCATGAATCCCTCTCTCCCTCTGGCAGACCTGGAGCCTCCCAAGATCCGCTGCCCAGACTCCCGGGAGCGCATAGCAGAGCCGGGCAAGCTGACGGCCACCGTGTACTGGGACCCGCCCCGGGTCAGGGACTCTGCTGACGGTGTCATCAAGAGGTGAGGGCAGGAATGCTGCGGGCACTGCCATCGGGGGCTGGGGGCACTGCCAGCGGGGGCTGCGGGCTGTACCCGGGGTGCCGATGGACAAACCCGTCTGTGGGTCAGGGTGACGCTGCGGGGCCCGGAGCCCGGCTCGGAGTTCCCCGCAGGAGAGCATGTGATCCGCTACACCGCCCACGACCAGGCTTACAACCGCGCCAGCTGCAAGTTCAGCATCCGCGTCCACGGTGAGAGCGCTGCCGCGGGCACTCGGGGCTGCCCCGGCCGCAGCCTGCACTGATTCCGCTGCAGGGCACCCAGCGCCCACCCTCAGGCGCCTTCTCCCTCTGCAGTGAGGCGCTGCCCTGTCCTCAAGCCCCCGCAGAACGGGTACATCTCCTGCACCTCCGACGGCAACAACTACGGCGCCGCCTGCGAGTACCTGTGCGACGGGGGCTTCGAGCGGCAGGGCACCTCCCTGCGGGTGTGCCAGTCCAGCCAGCAGTGGACGGGCTCCCAGCCCCTCTGTGCCCGTAAGTGCAGGGCCGGACTCGGGCAGAGCTTCGGGCGCTGCCCTGTGGGTCCCAGGGGTGACGGGGGGCACCGTGGCACCTCCCCGCACGCTCGTGTCGCGCCCCAGCCATGCAGATCAACACGGACGTGAGCTCGGCCGCCGGCCTGCTGGATCAGTTCCACGAGAAGCGCCGCCTCTTGGTCATCTCGGCCCCCGACCCCTCGAACCGCTACTACAAGATGCAGATCTCCATGCTGCAGGTGAGCGCGGGTGCCTGCCGCCCCCCGGGCCAGCTGCACGGCCAGCACCCCTCACTGTCCCCCCCACAGCAAGCTGCCTGCGGGCTGGACCTGCGGCACGTCACCACCGTGGAGCTGCTGGGACAGCCCCCGCACGAGGTGGGGCGCATCCGGGAGCACCGGCTGGCCCTGGGCATCATCGAGGAGCTCAGGTAGGGCAGGTGGGGCCGTCCTGCACAAGGGGACGGGGAACGGGAATGCCTCTAGCGATGGCAAAGCGTGAGGTGGCAGCTGGGTTCACGAACGGCCCCTTTGTGCCGCGCCGGAGGGTTCGTGCGGCAGGGGAACCCCTGCGAGTCTGAATGCAGCGGCGCCAGAGCTTCCCAGCGCTCCCAGCCCCCAGGAGGGGATGGGGGACCCCTCTACAGGAGCGAGGCGGGCAGGCTCAGCGCCCTGAGCAGCCACCCCTCGCACCTGCAGGCGCTACCTGCACCTCACACGCTCGCACTTCAACGCCGTGCTGCTGGACAAGGCGGGCACGGACCGCGAGCGCTACATCGCCCCGGTGAGCCCCGACGAGCTGTTCGTGTTCATCGACACGTACCTGCTGAGCGAGCGGGAGGCGGCGCGGCGGGCACAGAGCGGGGACCCCTGCGAGTGACCCGCCCTGGACACCGCCCTCGCTGCTCTCCTGGTGCCCGCTGCAGAGCAGGAGCGGGGTGCCAGGGGGCTCAGGGAAGGGGACCCCTCCCTGGCTGCTCTGGCACACACAGGTGAGCAGGGGCTGTGTGCCAGCAGTGTCCCCCTGCCCAGGGCCAGAGCAGGGGCTGTGTGCCAGCAGTGTCCCCCTGCCCAGGGCCAGGGGCTGTTTCCAGCTGGGAGATGGTTCAGCCCAACAGGACCCTGCTGGGAGACACTGGAGGGTCCCTGCTTGAATCCAGGGCAGGGGGGAGCCAGGAGCGTGGCAAGGCAGGCAGGGCAGGCCAGCCAGCAGGGCAACGGCCCCTAGCATGGCAGCTTCAGCCTCCCCACAGCTCGCCTGTGCACGACCTGGACCCGATGCCCCCCACTCTGAAAGCCAATGGCCCCACGCTCAGCAGAGCCCACAGCAGGCAGCCAGCACGCAGTCCACCCTCAAGGGCTTGCCATCTCCCCTGGCACTCACCCCCTCTGCCACCACCCACGGGGAACCCTTTCTGGGAACTGCTTTGGCAGTAGAATATGAAGTTGAAATAAATAGATTTGTATAAAAAGTCAGTGCTGGCACATGTGTCACTGAGAGGCCTGGGGAACAAATGTTTCCTGGAGACCACAATCCCCAAACCCCCCAGGCTGACCCCACACAGCTCCATCCATGCAGTGCTGCAGCTGGGGCTGGGCTGGGCATGGGGAGCAGGGGGGAGAGGACAAGCAGAGAGCAGACTCTGGAACCGGGTGGTAGGAAAAAGAATGGGAAGAAATAAAAACACAATGATATTTAAAAGCATTTTGCCTGGGGGAGAAGAAGGGAGGGCTCACACGAACTGCAGTTCAGCCTGAAATCTGGTACAAGGCTTATGACAAGGGGAAAATGAAGCTTTAAATGAAGCTCGGCCAAGAAGACTTTCTGCCCGAGCCTGTGTAGAGAAGGTCATGTTTATTAAAGTGTAAGAAAAAAGCCCAACACATATTTGGCTGCCTTGCCAGGCTGTGCCTGGCACCCAACAGCGGTGCCAGTCCTGGTGCCACAGCCTAGGGCCCCAGCCTGGCCATGGTGGAGCGCAGCTGGAGCGTCCCCTCTGCCCAGGAGCCCGGGTACTGGCACATCTTCTGCCACAGGTTCAGCTCCTCTCCCGTGGAGTCCATCCAGTCCACAGCCTGCCCGTTGCTCATGCCTAGGAAAGGGAGGGCAGAGGTGGCTGCTGGGGCAGCCTGGTGCCTGCAGCACAGCCCCCAGCGAGGCTACTGCTGTGCCCAGGGTAAGGGGTGGCAGAAGGGACTGCTGGGGCAGCCTGGTGCCCGCAGCACAGCCCCTGCTGTGCCCGGGTGTGAGGGGTGCAGCTCTCACCAGTGCCCACCCCAGGGTGTGAGGGGTGCAGCTCTCACCAGTGCCCACCCCCAGGGTGTGAGGGGGGCAGCTCTCACCAGTGCCCACCCCCAGGGTGTGAGGGGTGCAGCTCTCACCAGTGCCCACCCCGAGGGTATGAGGGTGCAGCTCTCACCAGTGCCCGCCCCGAGGGTATGAGGGTGCAGCTCTCACCAATGCCCACCCCCAGGGTGTGAGGGGTGCAGCTCTCACCAGTGCCCGCCCCCAGAGTGTGAGGGGTGCAGCTCTCACCAGTGCCCGCCCCCAGGCGCACTCCCCCCAGGAAGTCGTTGCTGGACAGCGGCTCCCGGTCCCAGACCGTCAGCTCCAGGCACAGGTGCTGCAGCTCCTCGGCCTTGATGCCGTTGTAGACAAAGGTGTGGTTGTAGTGAGGGTTCAGGGTCTTCTTCACCACGGGCGTCTTCCTCTTGGAGGCTTTGTTCTTGTGTGGCAGGAGGTAGCTGGGGGAGCAGCCCTTGGTTAGCAGCACACGGGCACCTGCCTCCTGCTCTGGGGGCTGGGGCACCCCAGACCTGGCCTGGAGCCCCCTCCTGCCTGTCCTGGCACGGCTCAGCAAGAAGGACCACGGCACCCTGCCTCTCCAGCAGCTTTGGGAACACAGCCAGAGAGGACAGTGCCCTCCTCGCCCCAGGACCCTCACTCACCCCTTGACAAAGCTGTCTGAGGTCCCTCCTGACTTGGCTGCTGTCAGGTTCTTGGCTTCTTTGATCCACACCTGGAGCTCACCACCTTCCCCTGTTTTGCCTAGGAAAAACCCAACGCAGTAGAAATTAATCCAATTTAATTTCTAGCACTGCAAACTTCTGGGAAGTCCCTGCTGAGCACCCTTCATCCCAGAGGGAGGTGCAGAGCCTGGACTGGCATCTCCTCTTGCCTTCTCCTGTATTGGCCCTGCCTGCTGAGGGCAAAAGCAGACAAAATTGCTTCATGCAGGGCCCAGCGGCCCAGCCCCAGGGAAGTACTGAGATGGTTCAGGCAGCTTGAAAAAACCCAGGTCTGCCCTGACCCAGAGCAGCTTTGTAGAGAAGGCTGCAGTGGCACCACCCAAAAAGCCCATCCAGAGCCAGCCTGCACGGCCAGGAGCAAGCCCTGCAGGCGGCTGATTCCAGAGCTTCAGCACTCACCTTTCCTGCCATTGCCAGCCCCAGGATGCTTGGCAGATGGGATGTACTTCATGGAGACAACCAGCTCCCCCTTGTACTGGTGGAGACCAGCAGCATCTGCCCCAATCTGCCAAGAGGTGAGAATTACCAACCCCTGCAGAGGAGCCATGGCACCCACAGTGACAGCCTGGTGTGCAGCACCTCCCCTGCCTGGGACAAAGGACTTGGCCTCTCCTAGCTGTGGCTGAGCTGGCACAATTGCCTGCCAACCCTCCCCAGCATGACCAGTGCAGCCCAGCTCCTCTGGGATCTTATTTTGGCCCAATCACCTGACAAGGAGAGGGAAGCCAGGCTCAAGGCAGAAGACTTTCCCTTTTTTACTACAACAGCACTGCTGTCTGCATCTGGGGTTTTCATACCTCCAAATAAAACCTTTGGCAATGCTCAGCTGAGGTGTCCACACCCCTGTGCCCACCCAGGGCTGTACCCCAGCAGGAGCAGGCAGGGGGGCTGTGGGCAGCAGGGGCACACCTTGCCGTGCAGGGGCAGGAACTCCTCCAGGTGGCTCTCCAAGTTCCAGGCCCCCAGAGGCACCTCTGCCTCCCCCAGGAAGGTGTTGCGGCCGAAGCGGTCGTGGTGCCACACCGAGAACTGCAGCGTCCTCGCCAGCAGCAGGGACCTGCCAATCTCATACTGGGGAGAGAGAAAGAGAGAGAGAACCACTGGTGAGCAGGCAGCACAGGGCAGGGCAGGCCTGGCAAACTCCATCAGCTCAGGAGCATGAGAGGAGACAGAGCAGCAATGGATGAACAGAGAGCCTGCTCCTCTTTCCTTCCATGCCTGCCAGAACCTCAGAGTCCCAGGGCAGAGCTGCAGGAAGGAGCCTGTGCTCTCCCAGCCCTTGGAGCCAGGACTCACAGCACCCAGCCATCCCACCATCAGCAGAGCTCTGCCAGACCACAGAGCCTCAGGTGGTCAGAGCACAAGACCTCAGCAAACCTGGCTGTGGGAGCCTGAAAACCAAACCACAGCTCTCACTTCCTGCTGTGCAAGAGTGCCTCAGAGCTGCACTGCCAGACTCAGGGACAGTCACACAGCAGGGATGGTGAAGGGCAGTGCCAAGGTGCTCTGCCCTGGGGCCCAGAGTTTATCTCTGCCCCTGTGGCTGCTGCCCTCCCTCCCTCCTGCCACTGTAACACGGCTCCAGGGCCAGGAAGCTCTTGGAAAGAAATACCCAGGGTAAGCAGGATGCCTCTGCTCTGGGAATGCCACAGAACCAGGGACATGTCCTGTGACACAGTCACACCTGCAGCTGTGCCTCCACCCACCGTGGCACTGGGGGCTGGCAGCACAGCCAGGGCACAGCTGGCAGTGCAGGGATCCTGCAGCTCTCAGGGGACAGTCTCTGGACATGGCTCCTCTGCAGAGATCCACTGCAGGGTTAGGAGCTCACCCCTCCCTGTGCTTGTTCCAGCAGCACCCCTGAGCAGCTGCAGCCCAGCCCAGCCCCTCTCACCTTCAGCAGCTCGTTGTACAGGGGGTTGATGGTGTTGCGTTTGATGGTGGTCTTGCGCTTCCCTTGCCGGGATTTGTCGGGCAGCAGGTAGGTCTTCACATAGCTGAGGGGAGAACAGGCAGCACTTAACAAGCCCCCCACAATTCATCCTCCCAGCTCCCCAGGGCAGCCCCAGACCTCCTGCCTCACCAGGACCCTCCCACTTACAGCTCCCATCTCTGGTGGGCACCCACCACCCGGCCGGGCACCCCCAGCGGTGGCAGCAGCCATCGCCCCCCTGCTCTCACGGGTTGGAGCGCCTCCTGCCCTCGTCCCCAAAGGCCAGCTGGCGACACTCCTTCACGTGGATGAACAAGGTCTGCGTCCTCTCCTCGTAGCTCAGGGAGAAGGAGATGCCCCCGGTGACAGCCACGCTGCCGAAGTCGCCGGCCTCGCTGTAAATGCTGACCATGCTGCCCAGTGTGCTCTGCAGGACAGGGCAGGGCTGGGCTGGCACAGCATCACCTGACAGGCCCTCCTCATCCTCAGCAAGGTTACTCCCTGTGCCTCCTCTGCACAGCCCCCCTCACCTCCCCATGGCTGGGGATGGCCACACAAAGCGGCCTGGAAGAGAGCTGAATCTCTGCATTTCGATTCCCTTCCAGGGGAAGAAGCCACCCCACATACAAGGCCCTTTCCCCTTCCCTCCAGGAGCTGCCTGCTCTGCATCCCTCCCACCCAAGCCTCTGGCACTGCCTCTCTCCATCCCTCCTCCCAGAGCAGAGCAGAGCAGAGCAGAGCAGGGCCATGCCCCTGGCTCACCGAGGAGGTGCCGCTGCGCATGCTGCCCCGGGCCACGCGCTGCCGGTGGATCTCCACCAGGTTATCGATGTCCTCCTCCTCCTCCTCCTGCAAGGACAGGGATAAGCCGCCAGTGAGGGGCACAGCCAGCTGACACCCGGGTCCTCCAGCTGGCAGCCATCTCCCAGCACTCAGGGTCTCACCAGCTCCGTGTTGAGGCCAGGCACTGACTTGCTCCTGTCCCCCAGAGAGCCACCTTCCCCCACCAGGTCCTCGGGCCGCAGGTCGATCACGGACTTGGTGTAGTCTGCACGAGAGGGGTGAACAGTGGCACAGAGCAGAGCTAGCAGAGCCCAGGGGCTGCCCCAGCCTCTCCCAGCCGCACTGGAAACCCTTCCCAGCCCAGGGAGCAGGAGCTGCCCACCCTGGCCGTGTCAGCACCCGCACATCTCTCACCCGCAGGCCTCACCACCCGCCGGGGGTTCTTCTTGAATATCGTTTCATGCTCGTCCGCCAAGGTGTTGCTGCGGGTCCCCACGGTGGCATCCTGGGCAGGAAGAGTCCCCTCAGAGCAGGGCAGGGCTGGGAGCCCTGTGTGTGCCCAGCCCCATGCCCCAGGACAGGGCTGAGCCTGCCGGAGCAGCGTCACGCACCCGTCCGTCAGAGAACGCCTTCTTGGAGCGCACAGGGAGGGTCAGGCTGGAGGCAGCAGGTCCTGCCGGCCCAACAGCCTGTTTTCCAGGGATGGCTCTCTCCAGGGAGTTCCTCCTGTGGCAGACACAGAAAGCTCTGTCCCAGGCCACAAGCACAGCTGCCAGAGTTGTTCCTGGACAGTGCTGGCCAGGAAATGCCACTTGAGCTGCCCGCAGCAGCCTGGGAGCAAAGCACCTTCCTGCCCAGGGACAGGCTTCTGCCAGCCTGAGGAGCCAGCTTCCCCTCACTAGGCTGACAAAAACACACTTCAGATGAAGGTCCCATCCTCTGCCAGCCAGTGTTGCCAAGGACAGCCCACCCCAGAATCCTCTCACCTGGCCCCCACATCAGCAAGACTAGGTCTGTAGCTGTCCAGGCTCATGTTTTCCATGGACTCTGTGTCGCTTTTGCCATCCCGAGGCTCTGAGGCATCTGGAAACAAACTGCAGACAAGCAAAACCACAGGTATGTCCTGTTTGGCAAGGAGGTCGGTCTGAGAGAGCTCCTGTGCCACCGATGATCCACATGGGGCAGCAGATTGTTCTCTAACCCGCAGCAGATTGCTCTCAAACCTGCAGCCGATTGCTCTCTAACCCGCAGCAGATGAGAGCTGCTGCTGGAGCACGGGGGACAGCAGGGATTCTTACCTGGACCCCTCGCGGGGTGCAGGGGGACTCGGCTGCCGGCCTGCAGAGGAGCTTTTAGGCTCACCGAGCTGAGCTTTCTGGAGCAGGGTTTGTCCCACGGTCTCTCTTTTGTTGGCTGGAAGCAGAGATGCATCGGGAGGAGCACTGCTCCAAGCTCACCCATTGCCTGGAGCAGGTGGTGCTCCATCCAACTCCAGACTGGGCAGAGGTGCACTGGGGGAAGCTGGAGCACCCCAGAAGGATGGGCTGGGGGAGAGGGCTCTGCCGTGGCACCCTACCTGCTGGCCTGTGCCGCAGGGACAGCCGCACCATGTCGCTGCCCAGGTGGTTGGCGAAGCGGTTCACCCTCTGGTCATAGAACCAGTCACCCGTTGTCTTCTTCAGCTCACTGCAGGGCAGGGGTGGTGGGGGCAGTCAGGGGCAGGGGGGCTGTCTGCTGTGCCCCAACCCACCCTGGGCGCTGCCACAACCCAGGAACACAGGCACAATGGGCACAATCAGCAGGTGACCGGGCAGGGACCAGCATTCACTGGGCAGCTGACAGGCTCAGCTACATCCTCAGCAAACACGGGAGCAAGCCAAGTTTTGTTTGTAGGACAGGGGAGGTCAAAAGGGAGGAAACCTGGGATGCTTGAGACACAGGCTGTGCAAGGGGCACAGGGGGATGCTGCAGTCAGCTCAGGGGGTGAAGGAACAGGACATGAAGGAGACACAAAAGGGCCCATTTCTCCATCACCCAAACATGGGAGCCCTCCCCAGGAGTGACAGCAGAGCAAGCTGCCCTGCACTGGGGAGGAGCAGCCAGGCTAGGAAAGGCTGGCCATGGGCATCAAGTTGAGGCAACTGAGAGGAGGAAGGGGACAGGAGGGATGTACAGAATGTCCCTGCTGCTTGTCCAGGCTACTCACGCCTCCTTGGAGCAGACTTTGCAGCGCCAGGAGCCGCTGGGGCTGTAGGAGCGGCAGTCCCGACACACCAAGTGGCTGCAGCCCCGGCAGGTGTTGGCCTTGGGGCTGAGGCGGCCCAGGCTCTGCTGGCAGCGGGCGCAGGTCCGCTCGCTGTAGCGCTGGCTGCCCCGCTTGGCTCCCCTGCGCCGGATCTCCAGCAGCTCATTCTTCAGGCGCCTGTCAGAGCCACACCAGGAGCGGTCAGAGGGGCCCGGGGACACCCGTCACCCACACTGTCACTCATCGCCCGCTTCCAGACAAAGCGGGGAAGCGGCTCCTGCCCAGCTCCAGCCGCGCTCGCACCTGATCCTCCTCTCCTCTGCCTTGCGGAGCTCCTCGTCGCGCTGCAGGACCTGCAGGATCAGATCTCGCTCCACGTCCGACAGGAAGGACAGGTCCACAGCCTCCGACATCGCTCCACCCGGGCTGCCTGGCGCTCACCGGCCGCCAGCTAGGGACGTGCCAGCTGCTGAGGTGCCCCGTGCCCGCTGCCGGGGCCGGACGGGGCACCCGGGACACCGGCCCGCCCGCCGCCTCACCGCCCTGCCCCGGGCCGGGCTCGGGCCGCCTGCCAGCCCCGGTGACCTCAGCCGGCTCCGTGGGACCGCGCTGCCGCCCGGCACCCGCGGCAGCCCCGGCAGGAAGGAGCCGCCCCGGGCTGCCCCTCCCTCGCTCGAGCGCACCGGGGCCCGGAGCTGCCCGGGAGCCGCCGGAGGAGCCGCCGGGAGCGGGCGCGCCCCAGGACCCGCGGCAGGGACAGGATCCGCCTGCAGCGGCGGCGCCGGGACGGAGCCGGAGCGCTCGCTCGGGGGCCGCAGCCGCTCCCCGCTCCCGCCAGGATCGGCGGAACCCTCGGGAGGGACCTTCCCGTCCCCGCAGCCGCGCTCCCGCGTCCCTCGGGGAGGAGGCGGGACCGACCCCAGACTCCTCTGTCGGGGAAAGGGGTCCGGGACCGGGAGCACCGCGTTCCCAGCGCCGCCACTGGGACTGGGAACTGCCCCCGCACCGGGACACCGCGGCTCGACCCCCGGACCACAGAGGGACCCCCGGCTCCCCCGACTCCCCAGCAGCGAAGGAACCCCCGGTACCCCGGCAGGGGAGGATCCCCCGGTACCCCGCCGGGGCAGCGCCGCCCGACCCCCCGCTCCTCCCGGTACCTGCAGCGGCTCCGGCCGGCGCCACCCGGCAGCGGGAGGGGGAGCCGGGAGGGGAGGGCGGTGCCGGTGCCTTAAAGGAGCCGCGGCGGCCGCACCTGCGGCACCGACGGGGCGGCCCGTGCGGGAGGCGGTGCCCGCTGCCCCCCGGCCCCTTCCTGCCCCATCACCCCCGGCGGAGCTGCGGCTCCGGCCCCGCGGGCCCTTTCCCCGGTGCCCCGTGGCCCTGGCTGGGTGTGCGGCCTGTCCCGGAGAGCACAGAGCGCACCGACACCCCAACTGCGGGACCCCCGGCAGCCCCGAGGAGGAGCCCAGGCCGCGGGCGCGGTGTCCCCGCCGCAAGGCTCCAGCGCTGCCCTTGTCCTTGGCGGCAGAGATACGGGTCCTGCGGGGTGCCTGTTCCCTGCCCCCTGCAGGGAACCGGGGAACGGAGCGCGCGGCCGGCCAGGACGGGGGGCTCCACCCGAGGGGAGGCGGCGGCTGCTCGCCGCGCAGGACAGCGGGGGAGGACACCTGGGCGCAGCCCCGAGGCAAACGAGAGGACGCGGCTCTGCCCACGCTTTCGGCCGCACCCCGGGGATGGGAAGCGATGCGACACTGACACAGTGGAAAAAACCGCGGAGACATCAAAGGGCCAGCGGGAGCTTCCTCATGGGGCAGGGGTTTGCTCCACTGGGAGTACACAGAACAGATGTAGAGGGCTTCGGGCTTGCAGGCAGACAGTGCCACAGAGGCTTTGCTCCCTGAGCCCCTCCACACACCACCCTAGGACCCAAAGTCCCCAGGCCAGACCCCCCACACTTGCACCAGTGTTCATGTTTTAACTGGACACCAACAAGAGGTGGTGAGAAATATCTTTATTTCTGAAAAAAAATAGGAAGGAAACAAGATGAACAGACTTGCTTCCAGTACATTAAAAAAGCATGCTGGTAAATACAAGCACAAGGCTTGTCCCTGACCTGCTGAAATGAACCCAGCAGGAACCCAAGGCTTCTCAGCACTGTGGCTCTCTCCTGTGTGAAAATGGGGCTCAATGTGCTAGCACGTGTCCAAGACCTGGGCAGGACCGGCAGAGCCAGGGTAGAACACTGGCACTCTGAGCCCCAGCTTGCTCTATCCTTGTCTGGATCCTGACGGGATCTGCCATGGGGAGCACAGCCCTGGGTGCCCCGGGCACGGGGAGGCACTGCTGGGCAGTGCTGCCACCTGGGAACTAGGGGAACAAGGCACCTCCAGGCTGGCAGCAGGACACTGCTGGCCACCCGTCCAAGGGAGCTGGAGCCCCAGCAGTGCCCGTGCCCCGCTAAACGGGCAGCACAGGCCGGCACTCGAGGTCCAGCACGAGGTGATGCACGTGTGGCGCGTAGGACTTCACTGGCTCGACGTGCAGGACGCTGCTGCGCCACGGCCCCCCGTGCAGCTCTGCCAGCAGCCCCTGGATGCGTGTGGCCGTGCCTTCAGCCCAGATCTGCCACTCGGGCCTGAGCCCGGCCCCCAGAGTCTCCTCCCCACCGTGCTGTGGCGGGCGCTGTGCCTCTCCCCCGGGGCTGGCTGCCTCCGGAGAGCCCCGCTCAGCCAGCAGCACCGCGCTCTGCGGCGTGGCTGGGCGAGTCTCCACGTTGTGGTGGATGTGCAGAACCCCACCCGTGTCCTTCTTCAGGACGCGGCAGGCCACGGGCCAGCCCTCCTCCGAGCTGGGGATCAGCCCCAGGTTCACCCTGTCGGCCACGTCCCGCAGCTGCAGCTGGGGACAGAGCAGAGGTGAATGGATGCTCGCAGGAGCGGTCCCGCGGCCCGGCCCGGCCCGTTGCAGCGCTCACCTGCCGGCTGTCCCCGCTGTGGATGTGGCAGCGATCCCGCACCCCGTTCAGCACCAGGCTCCTGTGCAGGGCCTCCACGGCGTGGCTGTTCCACTCACAGGCGTGGACAAAGGCGGCTCGGGCGTGCACCAGGAACGGCAGTGTGAAATAGCCGATGCCTGCAGGCAGGAGGCGGCAGTGGCCGAGGGCAGGGACCTCCAGAGACCCACACTCTTCCCCGAGGGCATGGCAGGATGCACACTGCCACCCTGCCTCTCCAGGTCTGCTTTGCTCTGGGTTGGAGAAAGCCCAAACACTGGAAAAATGGAAATTTATCCTTCCCTCTTCTGCAAAAGCAAAATCTGCCTTGAAAACTGTTTAGAGGCCCTTATTTTACCTTCAGTCTTTGGCCATCAGGTGGAGACCTGCCTGGCTCTACAGAAGCATCCATATTACTGTTTAGTTTGATTAATCTAGAGCAGTTTTCTGGGTGCCATGTCCTTTCAGTGTGGCACAGACTGGAAGCACTAACTTCCTTAAGCACAAGCAGTGGCAAATCTTTGCCCTGGATCCAAGTGATTCCCCAAAGCAGCACTAGGCACAGAGCCTGAGAACAGGACACCTTAAGTGTCCATAGGCTGCAGGGACACAGGCAGGACAGCAGTGCCAGCATAGCTGCAGGGCTCGCAGATAAGACAGGAGCTCCAAGCCTGAGTATTTTTCATAAGCTGGAAATGACATTTCATGTCTACCTGGGCGCCATCAGCACCTCCTCCATTACCTGCATAGAGGTCCACCACGACCTCCCCGGAGCAGGGCAGTGAGGCCACACGCAGCTTCTCGGTGATGTTTCCCGGGGAGAACATACACTTGGTCACGTCGAAGGTGTACCTGGAAGACCCCGTACAGACAGTGAGAGCAGTCCTTTCCCCGCCAGCCGCACCCTGCAGCTCCTGCCCACCTGATGCCATTGTCCACGTGCTCCACCCAGCCGTGCTGGCCCAGCAGCAGGGTGACCCTGGGGCTCCTCATCCCATCCGGCATCACCCGTCCTCGCCTGGCCACCCGCCGGGCCCCCAAAGCCTTGGCGACCGTCTCCCAGAGCGCCGGGCCTGCAACACAGCAGCTGGACATGCGGGTGGTGTGGGCCAGGCTGGGGCAGGCTGCCCTGCTGGCCTTACCGAGCCTCTCCCGGGACAGGCAGCCCTGTGCTCCTTACCCAGCCTCTCCCGGGACAGGCAGCCCTGTGCTCCTTACCCAGCCTCTCCTGGGACAGGCAGCCCTGCTGGCCTTACCCAGCCTCTCCCGGGACAGGCAGCCCTGCTCTCCTTACCCAGCCTCTCCCGGGACAGGCAGCCCTGCTGGCCTTACCCAGCCTCTCCCGGGACAGGCAGCCCTGCTCTCCTCACCCAGCCTCTCCCGGGACAGGCAGCCCTGCTCTCCTCACCCAGCCTCTCCCAGGGCTCAGCCCTGAAGCTGTCCTCGCTCAGCAGCACCAGGTCCCCGTGCCTCTGCCAGGCGTGCGGCACGTCCCGCTCCAGCTCCCCGGACCAGCCCGGCCCCAGCAGCCGCCGCAGCTCCTCCCGCAGCCTCTGGGCCGGCGAGCGCCGGCGGGCGGCCCTGGAGGGGACAGGGTCCTGCGGCAGGGCCATGCCAAGGGCTGAGCACCACCGCCGCAGGCAGGGCTCGGGGCCCGGGGGCTGTGCTCACCTGGATCCCGAGCAGCTCACACGGCACCTCCCGGGGCAGGCTGAGCTGGGACAGCTTCTCCGGCAGCAGCGGCGCGGCCACGCGGCCCCCCGGCACCCGCTGCAGCCCGTAGCGCCCGTCCAGGAGCCGCTCCCGTTCCAGCCACTGCCTGCACGGCCAGGCGGAGTCACCCTTCCCAGCCCCAGAGGCTCCGGCCGCACCGGAGCGGCACAGGGCTGCCATCCCCGTGCCCTCACCTGAGGCGCTGGGCGAACCTCGGCTCTGTGGCCAGCGCGGGGACACCCGTGGGCACACCCGTGGGCACAGCCATGGGGACCTCCGTGCCTTCCATCCTGCCGAGCCCCGGGCGGTGTTAGGCTCGCCAGGGGCTGTGCCCCGGGGCCGGTGCTCGAAGCGGCATCCCTGAGGATGGGCCCCCCCCCCGCTCCCGGTGCCGGGGGATCCCCGAGGCCGCGGCCGCCCCGCCCGGGGATCCCGGGGAGTCCCGGCACCCGCACCCCGCTGCCGCCGGTGCCGCGTTTCCCGCCGGAGCGCTTTTTGAAAGCGCCGCTCCGAGCGGTTGCGGACGGAAGCGGAAGCGGGGGCACGGCTGCGGCGCGGACCGGAAGCGGCGCGGGCGGCGCGATGGCGGGGCTGTCGGTGCGGGACCCCGCCGTGGATCGCTCCCTGCGCTCCGTGTTCGGTGAGGCCGCGGGGCGGGACCGCCACCTGCAAGGGGAGAGGGGCGCGGACGGGCAGGGGCAGGCGGGGCGCCGGCGGGTTTCCCCCCCCTCGCCGTCGGGGCCGGTACCCGCCGCGCTGACCGGCGGCACCGTCTGTCTCCGCAGTGGGGAACATCCCGTATGAGGCCACGGAGGAGCAGCTGAAGGACATTTTCTCGGAGGTTGGGCCCGTGGTCAGCTTTAGGTGAGAGCGGCCGCAGGCCTCCCCCGGGTCCCCCTGCTCGGCGCAGACCGAGCCCCGCGGGCTCGGAACCGTGAACCGCAAATCCGTGACGTTGGGAAAGGCCGCTAAAACCCTGCAGCCCAACCGTTCCGCCCGCACCGCCCAGCCCACCGTGTCCCCACATGCACACACACCTTTTGGCCACTTGCAGGGACGCTGGCTCGGCCGCCCCCTGCTCTGGTGGAGGAGCTTTGGCGAAGGAGCTTTGCCTGACAGCCCCTATAAACCTCCCCGGGCCCCCGAGGCTGGCTCCTCACACAGAGCAGCAGCTGCGGGGGTTGTGAGGCTGTGCCAGCTGTGCTCCGGGCAGAGGGACCCAGTGGCTGTGCCAGGGTCCCCTGGAGATGGAGCGCGGTGTCCCCAGCACAGCAGGTGGGTGTGGAGCTGCCCTGCTGTGGCTGCTGAGGGCTCAGTGCTGGTCGGGCTCTGTGCTCCTCGCTGCCATCCCTGTGCCTCTCACAGGTGTTTTCCAGGCTGGGCACCAGGCCCTGGTGCTCTCAGTTCAGCTTTTGGGAGTTCTGGGAGCAGCCAGTCCCGTCCTGTGCCTCGTGGGGTCACGGGAGGCACACAGCTGGCACAGGTGGGCATCCTACAAACCACAGCCTTGGCAGCAGCCATGCCAGGAGCCATCAGGCCCTTTGGCTTGGGCATGGGCCTGACTGCTGTGTGCCTTGGGGAGCCCTCCCTGTGCTCCCAGCACTGCTGGGGCTCTGTCCCTGTGTCCCCTGAGCTCTCTCCATGCTCCCAGCACTGCTGGGGCTCTGTCCCTGTGTCCCCTGAGCTCTCTCCATGCTCCCAGCACTGCTGAGGCTCTGTCCTTGTGTCCCCTGAGCTCTCTCCATGCTCCCAGCACTGCTGGGCTCTGTCCCTGTATCCCCTGAGCTCTCTCCATGCTCCCAGCACTGCTGGGGCTCTGTCCTTGTGTCCCCTGAGCTCTCTCCATGCTCCCAGCACTGCTGGGGCTCTGTCCTTGTGTCCCCTGAGCTCTCTTTATGTTCCCAGCACTGCTGGGGCTCTGTCCCTGTGTCCCCTGAGCTCTCACTGTGTTCCCAGCACTGCTGGGGCTCTGTCCCTGTGTCCTCCCTGTGTTCCCAGCACTGCTGGGCTCTGTCCCTGTGTTCCCTGAGCTCTCTCCATGCTCCCAGCACTGCTGGGGCTCTGTCCCTGTGTCCCCTGAGCTCTCTTTATGTTCCCAGCACTGCTGGGGCTCTGTCCCTGTGTCCCCTGAGCTCTCACTGTGTTCCCAGCACTGCTGGGGCTCTGTCCCTGTGTCCTCCCTGTGCTCCCAGCACTGCTGGGGCTCTGTCCCTGTGTCCTCCCTGTGCTCCCAGCACTGCTGGGGCTCTGTCCCTGTGTCCTCCCTGTGTTCCCAGCACTGCTGGGCTCTGTCCCTGTGTCCCCTGAGCTCTCTCCATGCTCCCAGCACTGCTGGGGCTCTGTCCCTGTGTCCCCTGAGCTCTCTCCATGCTCCCAGCACTGCTGGGCTCTGTCCCTGTATCCCCTGAGCTCTCCCTGTGCTCCCAGCACTGCTGGACTCTGTCCCTGTGTCCTCCCCGTGCTCCCAGCCCTGCTGGGGCTCTGTCCCCGTGTCCCCCCCTCGCTGCAGGAGCCGCGGGCACAGCAGGATGCCCACGCCCCTCGTCTCCGCTCCCTGGCAGGCTGGTGTACGACAGGGAGACGGGCAAGCCCAAGGGCTATGGCTTCTGCGAGTACCAGGACCAGGAGACGGCGCTCAGCGCCATGCGCAACCTCAACGGGCGCGAGTTCAGCGGCAGGGCCCTGCGCGTGGACAACGCCGCCAGCGAGAAGAACAAGGAGGAGCTCAAGAGTGAGTCAGCCAGGGTGCCGGGGGCTCCCTCACGCTGCGCCCCGCCTTGGCAGCTGCAGGGCAGGGAGGCTCTCTTCTGCCAGGCTGGTGGAGCTGGCCTGCTCTGGGAGGGGGTGTGAATAGTGCCCCAGAGGGATGGATGCGTGGGCTCAGCTCTGGGATCTCACTCCCACGTGATCACAGAATTACTTAGGTTGGAAAACGTTTGTAAAGATCGTGGTCCAGCCTTTGACCAAACACACCGCATCAAATTGTATTGCCCTAATAGATCAGGGCAGTAAATGCTATATCCAGTCTTTACTTAAACTTTTCCAGGAGCAGTGACTCCACAACCTCCCTGAGCAGCCTGTTCCAATGCCTAATCACCCCTCCTAAGGTCTCCCTGGTTTTGGTGCCTCCTTTTCCCCTGGTGGGCGGGTACTCCGCTCCCGATGAGCCTGTTCCATGAGCTGTTCATGTTGCAGGCTTGGGCACAGGTGCCCCCATCATAGAGTCACCCTATGGGGACCCTGTCAACCCAGAGGATGCCCCCGAGTCCATCAGCCGGGCCGTGGCCAGCCTGCCCCCCGAGCAGATGTTTGAGCTGATGAAGCAGATGAAGGTGAGTGCAGGAGGGCCATGCTCCCTGTGTGAGCACAGCTCCTCCCACCACTGCCTGCACCCTCCCAGCCGTGTCACAACTTGTCAGAGCTCTGATCAGTGCCTGTCTCCTCAGCTCTGTGTCCAGAACAGCCCCCAGGAAGCCAGGAACATGCTGCTCCAGAACCCCCAGCTGGCTTATGCGCTGCTGCAGGCCCAGGTGGTCATGAGGATCGTCGACCCCGAGATTGCGCTGGTTTGTGCCTTGCTGCTCGTCCAGGGTTGGGAGGGTATTGGTGGGAGCCTTTGTGGAGTGGCAGTGGAAAACAACTCCTTTCTCCTTCTTCCTCCCCTAGAAAATCCTGCATCGCCAGACCAGTGTTCCTCCTCTGATCCCCGGCAATCAACAGGCGGTGCCAGGCCCGGGGCCTGGGCCGGGACCAGGGCCTGGGCCAGGGCCCAACGCGCAGCTGAACCCCCAGAACACCCCATCATCCCAGCCACAGGCCATAGTAAGAGCCTGCACAACCCCTGAGCTGTGCAGGAGGATGGGCAGTGCCAGCTCTCCGGCTGGGGCACGTGCCCAGGTGTGAGGTGTCCCTCAGACCCCGTGTCTCTCCTGCAGGGCGGGATGCACGTCAATGGCGCTCCTCCTCTGATGCAGCCACCCATGCAGGGGGGAGTGCCAGCCCCAGGACAGATGGCAGCCCCTGTGCAGGGCCCAGGCCCTGGCCCCATGGCTCCAGGAGGTGAGTTTGGGCCGAGCTGCCCCATCGTGAGCACACAGGTCCTGCACACACCCCTGTCTGCTTTCCCCCTAACCAGAGGGCTCAGCCCTGTGAGAGCACACGTAATCCTGTGCTGTACATTGTGGTTGTGCTGCTGCCAGAGGTGGGCTGCAAAGTTGGATTATCCCTGGGGGGAACCAACACCAGGGGAATAAACCTCCAGATGCTCCCCCAGGAGCTGGGAGTGAGGAGGTATTTGGGACCAGAGGAACAGGTTAGTCATCAGGGATGGCTGAGGAGGGGTCTGATCTCTGCCTGTCCCCTCTCAGGTGGGATGCAGCCACAGGTTGGGATGCCAGGTGCAGGGCCAGTCCCCTTGGAGCGTGGACAAGGTAAAACAGACGTGTGGAGTGCTGTGTGTGGTGTGAGCCTGGCTCCAGTGAGCAGTGCTGTGTCCCAGCTGTCTGCAGCCTGGCTGTGCCCAGCCCTGGGGCTGTGCCCAGGTTTATTCACTGAAGCACAAGGCTGTGGTAGCAGCTCCCTGGCTCCCAGGCCTCGCAGCTCATGCCCAGTTAGCTCCCAGCTCATTCTGCACGCTGTTGTGCACTCGTGCCCTGGCAGCCAGGAGAGCTGCCTGTCCCCACCGAGCGGGATGTGTCTGTGTTTTCCACCTCTGCGAGCCCGTGTCTGTCCTTGTGCTTGTGCGGGCAGGCAGAGCTTGCTCCTCTCTGGTCCTTGTCCTGCTCCTTCGCTGCCTGGGCGCTGGGGAGCAGCCGCTGCGGCGCCGCGTCCTCCCACGCCGTGCCCAGCAGAGGGAGCTGGGTCTCCGTTTGGCTTGAGGCTTGGCAGGCGCTTCCCGGAGGGTGACGGCTCGGCTTTCCCTCCGCAGGCACGGTCTGTGCGGCCCAGCCCTGGGCCCCGATTGCTTACGGTTCACACGTGTCCATGTGTAGGTCAGCACGGCCCCGGTGTGCTGTTCTCCAGGAACAGCACGTGCACACACCTGTCACCTCTGCTGCCTTGACATTCATCATAGGCCTTGTTTCAGCAACATGCAAACCCAGTCTGAGATCCTTTGGCCTTAGGGTCAGCTGACTCTCATTTTCTTTGGGGTGGGCACTGTCTTCCTGAAAGCTGTCTGATAGTTCTTGGCGCCCGAAAGGTTTTGGAGAGCAGAAGCTGGTGTGTGTTGTGGGGCCAGCATGGCCCCACGCAATGCTGAGTCTCTTGGCAGGGTGTTTTCTGTGCCTGCCTCTCTCCTGAGTGAGGGAAGGACTGTGCCACGCTGCCTGTCCTGCCTGTGCTGACAGAGGGGGTGTGAACAGAACAGGCTGATAAAGCCAGACTTGGAACATTTTCTCTGTAGGTTTTCTGGGGACTTCAGGGTGTGTGATCCTGCAGGCAGCACTGTCCCCAGAGCCGGTGCATGCGTGCATACACTATTTACGTGTCTGCTCTTTCCCTCTTTTCCTGCTGCTTGCCCAGGGAACCTGCAGCTCTCGCCCGTGGGACCTGCCAGGCCTGCGTCTATCGAACGCGTTCAAGGTACCCCGGCACCAGCTCCCTCTTCGCATGGAGCTCGTTGTGGAGTGTGCAGAGCAGCTCTCACCCTGCTCTTCTTAGGGCCAGGGACTGGCGTGTCACTCCTTGTAGCCTGACAGCAGTAAGAGGAGAGGAAGGAGGCAGGATTTCTTCTAGGGCTACAGGAGAGAACAGACTAGAACCATGCATGGAGCCTCCAGTGGGAAAGGAGAGCTTGTTTAGAAAGAGCTTTTGCCTAAGATCCAGCCCTCTTTGACACTGTGCTTCCAGGAGCCTTCCAGGTCTTGCTTTGCTCCTGGCCCCACGTTAGCAGGGTGTCGATGCCCACACTTGTAGGGATTGCCATGGGGGCACCCATGCTTGGTTTGGCCCCTGGTGCCACAAGGAACCTTAAATAAAACCCGAGAAGAAAAGGAGAGGAATAGAATTGGCAGCCAGGGAAGGAGCTTTGGTGTGCTCCAGCCTCGTGTGTGGGGCTATGTCCCCAGCAGACAGCACAGCTCAGGGGAGCAGCGTGGCTGCCCCACGCCCGGCCTGAGAGCGCCGGCGACAGTCTTGGCACGGCACTGCTCATGCAGATCCTCACGAGTTCTTGTGTGTCTCCCTGGCAGTGCCCATGCCAGACCCGAGGGCCCCTATGCAGCGTGGACCTCTACCTGCTAGTGGCCCGCCGCCCCGAGGCCTTTTGGGAGATGCCCCGAATGACCCTCGCGGAGGGACCCTGCTCTCAGTCACTGGAGAAGTGGAGCCCAGGTGAGGGGAGAGGGAAGGAGAGGAGCCCTTGGCACTGTCCCCTGCCCAAGGGTAGCCTCTCGCTGAGGACAGGGATGGCACCAGCCTTCCGGGAGTCACTGCTGCCTGGTCGGAGGCCTGCGTGCTGCCAGCCGTGGGGGCCGGCCCGTTTCCCCGGGGAAGGGATCTCCCCGGGGTGATGGCAGCTGCCCTGTGGCATGGGGCCACCAGCACCCATCCCTGTGCCAGCCTCACCCTCCTCCCCTGCGGCCGGCTTCGGGGGCAATCCCAGCGCTCTGCCCAGACCGTGCCAAGCCAGTGTCTGATTCACACTCTCTCGCTTTTTCTCCTCCTTCTGCTTTGCTCTCCTCGTCTCTCTGCGTCAGAGGTTACCTTGGGCCGCCCCACCAGGGAGCCCCTATGCACCATATGCCTGGTCATGACAGCCGTGGCCCCCCCCATGAGATGAGGGGGGGACCCATGGGAGAACCCCGACCACTGATGGGAGAGCCGCGGGGGCCCTTGATGGATGCTCGAGGTGAGAGAGGGGGCATGAAATACGGGTGGCTTGGATTGTGCAGGCAGGAAGTCAGAGTGGAGCCGGCTGCCCCGACCCGAGGCGTAGGAAGGGGGTTTGGGCAGTGAAATGACTGACTCCAGGCGAGGAGGGACAGTCCCAGGGTGCAAGGGACTTTCTCCAGGCATGTCCCCTCTGCCCCCACCCCGCACTGCTTGGGTGCTTGCTGGCCCCAGACAAAGGAGGCAGCAGGCTCTCTCCCACACTCCTTGCAGCGCTGCTTCCTTCAGGAGCTGACCTTGTGTTTCCTCCGCAGTCGGAAGAGATCCGCGGGGGCTGGAGCCGCGAGGGCTGGAGCCGCGCGTGCTGGAGGCGCGGGCGCTGGAGGCGCGGGGCCTGGAGCCGCGGGTGCTGGAGCCACGAGTGCTGGAGGCCAGGGCCATGGAGGCCAGGGTGCTGGAGCCGCGGGGCCTGGAGCCCCGAGGGCCCGGTCCCACCCCGCGGGGCCCGATGCCTGGTGGGATACAGGGTCCTGGGCCGCTGAACATGGGAGCCAGTGGCCCGCAGGGGCCCCGCCAGGTACGCGCGGCTCTGCTCGGCCGCTCGGGCACCCACGGCGTCCTGTAGGCTGGGGCTGGGCGGGGGTGTGGGAAGCACCAGGCTTTGGGCGCTGGGGGGTCAGGGCACCTGTCCCATTTCCCCAGGCACTGCCCATCAGCTGGGACAGGACAAGGCTCAGGCCTCTCTCCACCTCTTCCTGAGACAGAGAGGAGCGCAGGAGTTGGGAGGGGAGAGCACGTAAAATGCACTCTCTCTTTGTGCTCAGGCATCTTCAAGCAGGCTGTGAGGGCATCCGTCCGATCATCTCTTTTACCTTCCTGAATTTGTAGGGCTGAGTCCAGAAACCCCCAGTCCCTAACCCCTCTCTTACTCCCCCAGGTTCCTAACATGGCTGGGGCAGGCATGCAGGGAGGAGGCATACCTGGGGCAGGAGTCCAAGGAGCTGGTCAGCCTGGAGGCTTTAGCCCTGGACAGAGCCAGGTCACCCCCCAGGATCACGAGAAGGTGAGAGAACAAAAGGGAAAGGGTGAGACAGTACGAGCAGCACTTCCTGTGTGCCTTTCTGTGGCGGGGTCAGCCCCTCCCTGGCTCTGGTATGCCGTGGCTGCTCTGGGCACATCTCTGACCCCTCTTTCCCCACAGGCAGCGCTGATCATGCAGGTCCTGCAGCTGACAGCAGACCAGATCGCCATGCTGCCCCCAGAACAGCGGCAGAGCATCCTCATTCTGAAGGAGCAAATCCAGAAATCCACAGGGGCACCCTGACAGGTGATGTCCTTAGCCTGGTCTCACCCTGTGCCTGTTCCCCTCCAGTAAAACAGAGCTGCCTAGGATGGGACTCTGCCCTGCTTCCCTCTGTGCCTGCCTCACCCTCCTCTCCTTCTTTCTGGCAGGCACAAGATGGAGATGCCATGTGCCTGGATAGAGGTGATGCTCCATGGCAGCTGCTTCCCATTGCTACCTGAGCTGATGGTGCATTTTAGGAGAGGTTATGTCACCCTCAAGAGGTTTTTTCCTCCAGTTCCTCCAGTTCATCCTTTTTTTTTTTTTTTTTTTTTTTTTTTTTTTTTTTTTTTTTTTGTGTGTGTATATTTTATGGTGTTTGAAATAAAGTGGGAGGAGGGTTTGAGTAAATCCATGTCCCTGGCTGCCGTGCTTGGTCTCTGATGGAGGCCAGAGTGGGAGTGTTGGGTTCTGCGAGCAGTCCAAACCACTTGCCATCCTCCCTCCTCCCCACACCAGGGCAAGAATTAATAATGGAATTTCTTGTAGTGTGCTGTTTACAGGGGTCTAGGGGAAGGGCAGGACAGAGAGCTTGGCTTTCTGTCCCTGCTGGCAGGGCAGGAAGGGCTCTGGATCCGATTGCAGTATCACTTTCCACACCAGCCTGCACGGGGAGCGGGGTTTCCCTCTCTGCATCCGCTGGAGCAGAACCTGCTGGGAGCTGCAGTGGGAGCTGAGCTGGGTGCTGGGTGCAGGCAGGCTCTGGGGTGCCAGGGTGGCAGTGAGCCAATGCAGAGGGGGGTCTGATCCTGCACCCCAGAGGATTTGCTATCCACCAGCTCTTCTATTGCAGCCCTGCAAGGGGCAGGGCGTGGGCTCCTTTTACCTGCACAGCTGAGGCACCACAGAGGCTTTCATTACAAAGAAAAGGAAGTTTCATTTATTCTTATACAAAAGAGTGTTTAAACCCTGAGGGGCACGTTTGGCCCCTGACACCTGCAGGGATGCTCATGTCCCATCCCCATCCAGTGGTTCTGCCCAACCTGCTGGGCTCCCACAGCTTCCTGCTGCTCCAGCAGCATCACAGAACGTGGCTCTGCTTTGCAGTGAGGGGCTGGCTGGAGCTACAGGCCCACTGCTCCATGAGGACCCCTTGTACACCAGGACAGGCAGTCTTTGAACCTGGAATTTCTCATGGAGATGGAGTACCTTGCTGTGTCCAGCTTGGCTTCAGTGCATGCACAGATGCTTCTTCCTGGCCTTGCTTTGGAAAGGCTTGAGGCAGTACAGTCAGGGTCCCTGCCCACTTAAAAGTTTTCCTTGTTGAAGTAGAATTTGACCTTCCTGGGGTCCAGGCTGGAGTGTTGGTGACAGGACTTCTGCAGGCTCTTTGCCAGGGCCTGTGGCCCACAGAGGAACACACCGACCACTGACCTGCAAACAGCACGGGCATGTCAGTGCCAGGAGGCAACTCAGGGAAAAGGGATTGAAAAGCTTTGTGGGCTCCCTGCCAAAGCCAGCCCAGTGCTGAGTGCCAGGGTAGGGGGCATGCCTCTAACATCCCAAATTCCCTGCTCAGCTCTCACCTGGGGTGGGCTGCAGCCACTGCTGCAAACTCCGTGTTCCACATGGGCCGCCCGAAGATGGTTTTGTGCCTGAGGCCCGTCACTGTGTCCGTAGCGGTGTCAAAGTGCAGTGCCACGTTGTTGGCCTGGGCAGGAGGGAGGGTGAGAAGCCAGGCACCACCCATGAGCCCCCCTCCAGCCCCTCAGCACAGAGGAGCATCCATTGCTGATCCCACCAAACACTGTGCCTGGACCTGGTGCCTGAAAGCCGTTGTCATGCTTGCCCTGCCCTTGCTGCCCACCCCGTGTGCCCCTCTCGCAGCCATGCCAGCCTGTGCTTGACTCACAATGCTGGTGTTCCAGCCAGTGAGGAAGAGGCGGTAGGTGAGGAAGTCAGCCTTGCCCGACTCAGCCATCTTCTGCTCCAGGGAGGCAAGCAGGTCGTTGAACCAGGCAAAGGCTCCTGTGTCCCGGCACAGCCAGTAGAAATAGATCTGGGGTGCAGGGGGAGAGGGATTGCTCAGGGTGGAGCAGAGCCAGAGGAAGCAACCCACCGCTGGTGCCATCCATGGGATGCTCTGTACCTTCTTGGTCTTGAGGGTCTGGTCACCCTGCTGGAACTTGTACCAGATGGACTTGAGGATGGAGGCGAAGGGGGTGACACCGATGCCCGCTCCAACCAGCATGGCCACCTCGTACTGGAACACGTCCTCACTGGCTGTGCCAAAGGGACCATCCACCTCGACCCTGGCCAGAGCAGGGCCTGGGTGAGAGCTACGGCCTCCCCAGACCCCTGGCATGACTGTTGGGCACTGCCCAGCCTACCTGGGCGTTTCCAGCTGGAAGGTGTTGATGAGACGCTCTGTCCAGTCGCCGGCTGCCCGGATGTGGATGGAGAAGAAGTCCTCCTCAGGTGCAGAGGTGAGGGTGAAGGGGTGCCACTCCAGCGCAGAGATGGCGGGGCAGTTGACAAAGATGTACTGCCCCACCTCCATGCAGAAGCCCTTCTTCTGCATCTGCAGCTCCAGCACGCGGGCGGGGTGCATGACCACCTGGGGCACGGGCAGGGCTCAGTGCCCAGCCTGGCACATGTCCCGAGGAAGGGGCTGTGCCTGTGGCCCTGCCCGCCTCCCCATGGCCACTCCAAGGGGAGGAGCTGGCAGAGGAGCAGCTCCTGCACCACCCACCTTTTTGACAACCACCTTCTGCTGCGCACGCCAGACCCGCAGGAGCCGCTCAAAGACATAGAGGATGATGGGAGCCAGAACCCACTTCCAGGACTGTGAGGATGGAGGAGAGCAAAGGATTGGGCATCCCAAGAGCAAGGGAAGAGCTTCTTCCCCAGGGCCACCCCACCACTGCCCTACCTCGGCAGGGATGCTCCCGAACTCGGGGTCTTTGCAGCAGCTGTGGGTGCAGTTCTGCTCCCGCTGTGTGAGGTACTCTGCGCAGTCGTAGGGGTGCACCTCTGCCATGCTCTGCTCCGTCTGCCCACGCACCAGCCCGCTGCAGGAGGTGAGGGGTGAGCCCAGGGGCCAGCTGTGCCCCCAGCCAGGGCTGAGCCCAGGGACCAGCTCTGTCCTGGGAATGGCAGGTCACAGCCCCACTGCACTGTCACAGCTGCCCCCCAGGGGTGTGTGTGCCCTGCCCTGGCAGAGCTGAGGAGCCTTACGCGATGCCGTGGATGACGAGGCCAGCGAAGTAGACGAGGAACAGGTGGTGTGTGTACCAGAAGAGCTCAAAGTAGTTCCTGCGGATGAACTCGGTGGAGGACGTGACCATGAGGATGAGTGCCAGCGTGATGATCACCCCCGTGAGCCCCGGGATGGTGGTGAAAGCCACGTATTCGACGGTCTGCAGGGGCAGCAGGGAGGGAGGGTCAGGGGAGCAGGGGACAGGGGTGCTGGGTTGCTGCATGCCAAGGCCACACTCACCGTGTGGTTGGAGTGGATGGGGTTCAGCCACTCGCCGCCCTGCAGGTGCATCTTGGACAGCACAGCGGGGAGGCTGCCGTCGGTGGCTTGTTGGCTCTGGTTGTAGCGCTCCAGGTTGAAGAGGTGGGCGATGGTGTGCACAGCTGGACAGGGCACAGGCAGTCACCACCGGGCATTCCCAGTCCCCACTGCTGCCCCATCCCAGTCCAGGGCGTACCTGTGAGCAGAGCCAGTGCGTAGGCCACCAGCTTGTGGAAGGTGAGGTTGTGGTCCAGCTGCTTCCGCAAGGTCCGCCTGCAGCACTGCAGGGAGAGGCAGCAGGATGGTGTCAGGATGGGACAGGGATGTCAGGATGGGACAGGGGTGTCAGGATGGGACAGGAATGGGGATAGCCACGCTGGCTGTGCCGCACGGGACACTCACCGAGCAGGTCCCACGGAGGAAGGAGAGCAGGTTGCGGCAGACGGGCAGCAGGATCAGCATGCTGTTGAAGTTGAGGCACTTGGCTGATGCTCGAGCCCATGCCAAGGCAGACTGGGGAGGAGAGAGGGGTGAGCACCACTGTCCTGTGGTGCTGTGCCAGGATGGGATCAGTCAGTGCTGAGCTAGGCTGGGAACTGGGATGGAGAGGTGCTGGGCTGCCATGGGAACTGGGAGGAGGAGACGCCAGGCTGGGCTGGGATGCTGCTGGGCTGAGAGCAGACAGGGATCAGGACAGGGACTAGCATGGTGCAATGCCAGGCTGTGGAGTGGGATGGAATGATGGTGGGCTGGAAGGGAACAGAACATGAAAAGGGCCTGGGACGTTGCAGCCCTCACCCCAGGGGCTCCTCTGCCTGGGCAGGCAGGGTGCTGTGGGGAGCACCTTACCCCAAGGATGGCCCTGGTGTAGAAATACCGCTCGTCCCGGTCAAAGAACAGAAAGTAGTAGGTGAAGAGGAAGATGTTGATGCCCAGCCAGGCTGCCTGCAGGGGAAAGGCACAGCCTCATGAGGAACCCTGTCCCGGGAGCCTCACACTGCAGCACTCAGGGCTGGGTGCAGCCAGAGGGTGTCGGGACAGACAGCAGACAGCATCCATCGCGTTTCCTTGTGAGCTGCGCTGTCACGCACAGCGCTGGGACACAGGGTCAAAGGTGGGGAGAGGTGTGGAAGCCTTGCAGAATTGCTGTCTTGTCACACACTGCCCTGTGCATCACCGAGCATGAGGAAGGAGGAAAGGCAGAGCAGCCAACACCCATGTAACGGGAGGGAAGGCAGATCCAGAGGGTGGTCAGGACTGTGTGGGGAAGATTCTGGGAGAAGAAGTTTCACAGGGAGCTGGCTCACCTGGCCCACAGTGCTGCTGTCCCCTGCCTAACCCCACTGCATCCCACACTGCCGCCTCTCACAGCCACTGAATTTTTGCAGAGGTCCCAAAAAAAAAACACCCAAAAAATTACACCCTGCCATGTATTTGGTTTTTGGCTGTTTTCTTTTTCTTTTTTAAGTAACTTAAAACATTAAAATAGCCCAACTGTCAGTAAACCCCATGTTCCCATGCATTCACAGCTCCTCACACAGCTCTGAGCAGCTGAGGGGGGCTGGCCAGGCAAGCTCTGTTACACCAGAGATGCTGCAGCACGGCAGATGGTCCCTATGGTGCCAGCTCCTCACCCTGCCGGGAGCTCTCACAGGATCCTCCTCCTCTCACAAGGGGAGAAGAGGCACGTGGCAGGCCCCCAGCCAAAGTGGCCAGGCAAAGCAGCAGCGTTTTTAAGTTTTCCAGGACCCCCTTTCCCATGAGCTGTGTTTTCCCCGAGACTTCAGGTCTCCAGAGCCCATCCCTCCCCTGGCTGCCGGGGTGTGTGTGTTGGGGAGCAGAGGGGATGCTCGTCTCTGCCCAGCCCGGCCCAGGGCAGCTCATCAGCCCCCATCTCCCCCATAAACCCGCAGGGTCCCCCTGCACACGCCTCGGAGCCCCAGCCCCAGACTCACCAGGACAGCAGCTGAGAACCAGTGGTTGACCAGCCAGTTGCCCATGGCGCGCTGTGCCCGCGCTGTGCCCGCGCTGTGCCCGCGCCCGCCGCTGCTGCCCGGTTTTATGGAGCAGCGGGCGGTGAGACAGCCCCGGCCCGGGAACGGCACCCGGGACTTTCCCCTGAGAGCGCCTGGAGGAAATGCCGGTGCTTTCAAAGGCTCCTTCCAGGAAGGCAGGGCTGGCCCAATCGGCCAACAGCAGAACCGGCCCCTTGTGCTGGCCGGGGATGGTCCCCCCTGAGACCCCCCTGTGCCCCACGGCTGGGTCACACAGGGTGTCTGCCTGCTCCTCCCGGGCTTTTGCAACCTCTGAGGACAAAAAGGGGCGTTTTTGTAGGGCAGGAATTTCCTGGGAACAACTTGTGGAGGATCCATCCTGTTCTGGTTCAACAGCTCTGTTTTCCCTGGCCTCCCTCCCCAGCCTGCAATGCCCATCTTCCAGGGAAACCACCAAAGGAAGAGAAGCCTCCTGGGGTCACGGCGCTGCGCTGTGCCAGGATCCAGCCCGGGCATCCATTACAGGTGGGTGATGTAAGACCGAGCACCAGTGGTGCTGCACCTCCATGAGCCCCCAGGGCTGATGAGCATCCCCAATCCAGTACCCAAACTGAGCTGACCCCAAAAATGGGTGCTGGGGTGGGGGGTGTCACACTGCTGGTTTGGGGCCAGGGTTCCTGGGTCCCATCAGCACCCACTGCCACTGCTGTGCCAGCCACGCTTCGCCTGCTGCCTGCCCTGCACTTCAGGGCCCTGAGCCTCTGGGGTGTCCAGCGCTCCAGCTGGGAACAGCAGCCTGTGCTGGGCCCCTGAGCCTGGAGGAACAGGTCAGACAGGCTTGCTCCTTGCTGGCACGCTGTTCTCTGCTGGCCTGCAGCCACGGCCACGCTGACGGAACACAGGATGAGCCAGCCCCATCCCACCGTGCTCCTGAACCTCCACAGAGGGGCTCCCCCATGCCCACTTCCCGCTGGCACAGCCCCATTCCGGTGCCTGTAAAGGAGTTTTACGTGGACAGCGGGTGTGTGCAGCCGTGCCAGCCCCTGGGACCGTCCCCACCCTCCGTGTGAGTCACTGCCAGCACCCAGACTCGCAGTCACAGCAAAGTTTCTTTACTGCTTACAATAGTCCCAGTGGCACCCGTGGCCCAGGTCACCGTATGCACCGTCGCAGCACTGGGGGTGTCGGGGCACCCCAGGGGCTCTGCACCATGTGGCAGCCAGCTGGCAGGGGCACCTGCTTGGGGCACCCCATAAGCCGTAGAATTGTAGAATTGTAGAACAGTTTGGGTTGGAAGGGACCTCTAAAGGCCATCTAGTTACACTCCAGAGGTGGGCAGGGACATCTTCAACTAGGCCAGGCTGCTCAAAGCCCACCCAACCTGGCCTTGAACGTTTTCAGGGACGGCATATCCACCATCTCTCTGGGAAACATGTGCCAGTCCCTCACGACTCTCCTTGCCAAAAACTTCCTTATGTCCAATCCAAATCAGCCCTCCTTCATGTTCATGAGTGGTCCTGAGCGGGCAAGCACACTCCTGTCCCCCTGCCCCGAGGGATGCACTGGGACCTGCTGCCACCACCGCAGCCCCAGGCAGCACTCAGCCTGTGCCACGGGCATCCTCTGTGCTGCCCATGCCCATGCCCATGCCCATGCCCAGCAGGAGGAGCCGGGAGCTCACACAATGCTGTGCCTCACGCCAGGCTCTGAAGGTGCCTCGAGGAACAGCGGGGTCCCCGCGGGGCGCCGGCGGCAGCACACACAGTGCAGGAAATCGGCCACGTTGTGCCTGAAGAGCTGGCGGCAGGGGTGCAGGTACTGGAAGAAGAGCAGCATGAAGTAGATGCCCAGGCAGTAGCCCAGCAGCAGCTGCAGCACCAGCAGCGCCGTGCAGACGTTCTCGTAGACGTCAGTCTTGAAGAAGTACCAGAGGATGACCAGGGCCGTGTTCTCGGCCAGCCGGGCCACGTAGTACACGGCCAGGCGGCCCCAGTTCTGCGACTTGTCGATGAGGTCCCGGTCGGCCAGCTTGAGCTGCACGGCCGACCAGCAGAACATGTTGATGCTGGAGTAGAGCAGCGTGAAGGCGCACAGCACCACCACCGTGCCCAGGCGGCTGAAGTTCTTCTCGATGTTGTCGGGCAGGCGGCTGCCGCTGCGCCAGAACTGCACCCAGGGCAAGAAGAAGACCACCAGGAGGTTGGCCAGGGCGATGGGGATGATCCAGTGCTTGAAGACGGTGCTGAAGAGCACGAGGACGGCGATGCGCGTGGAGATCTCCAGGCTGCGCCACAGCACGATGCACAGGAAGGCCAGCGGGCGCAGCTGCACCTTGTAGTCGTCGTACTTGACCTGGATGGCCAGGATGTTGCATACCAGGGCCCCGTAGGTGACCGACACCAGGCAGATGGCCATGAGCACGGCTGCGGAGGGACAGAGCGGGCAGTGAGGCAGTGCAGGGACCCGGCTGCGTCCTGCCTCTCCTCTGCCCGGGTGCAGAGTGTGGGAAACCTGGGGTGCCAGTCCTGGTGAGAAGTACAGGGTGCCCAACACCTGGGCTCACAGCAGAAGGCTCAGCGTGAGCACTGCCAGAACAGCTCAGGGATGGTGCTGACAGCCCCCATGATGAGGTGGCTGCTGGCAGCAGGAGGCTCAGAGCCCAAAGGTTCTCCCTGCACCAATAAAACACAAACCTTGGCCAAACCAGAGCCATTTCTGTGCTTGGAGCATGCCCCAGCCCCCTGCCCTGTGAAGGAACTGCTGCTCAAGGGTGAGCAGGGCACAGTCAGTGCTGCAGGGCCCCTCTGCCTTCACCCCAGCCAAGAGCTGCAGCACTGTAGCCCCAGAGGCGCCCCAAGAGCCAGCCCCATCCCAGGGCTGCAGAGCCAAGGTCATTTGTAGGGAATGCCAGCAGCTGCTCACATTCAGCACTGCCAGGAGTACCACGGAGAGGAATAGAAGAGCAGCTGGTCCCATCCAGGGTGGCTGCCAGCTGCAGGGCTGAGCTGGCACTCCAGCTGCGAGGGAATCACCCAGAACACATCACTTGGTATTTACCTCCTGCAGCTACTGCTAGAGCAGCACTGGCACTCATTCTTCCTGTGCATCTGCAACTCCCCAAATGCCTCTGCAGAGGGCTGTGGCAAATCAGGGGGTTTCTACGGGGCATCTCCTGTGCTTCCCTTTTCATGCACCTGCTGTGGGCACAAGTGACAAGGTCTGGGCTCCCAGCACTGCTGGGTGAGGGCAGCTCTTCAGCCAGCACTGTAATGGTGCAGGAGCACACCTGTGTGCCCAGCTCGGTGCCAAAATGGGAGTTAAAAGTTTGCTCTGGCATATCCACCCCCAAGCACATAAACATCCTGGGAGCAGGCGAGGGAGCCTCGGAGTGGGAGTGCTGGGCTGGGAGCTCTGGCTGCTGGAAAATGTGCAGAAATAGATGCAGTGGGGGGACTTGAGGGAAGCCAGAGCCTGCAGCTAGATGGAGAAAAATGAATGGAGACTGGAGCAGGCTAGGACAGGGACCTGACCCTCTTATGAGACTGGCACTGGCTGGATGGCTTGGCTCTGGAGGGCAGATATGAGCACGGGGCTGGGAGCAGAGCCTGGCACCTCAGCCAGGCCTACTCTCTCCCAGTTTGCGTCACTGCAAGCAGGAAACCAGAGAGCTGATGAGTGCCCAACATTTGTGGGTCGTGCTGCACATTTCAGGGAGCCCAGTGGAAGCTGTGCCCAGGAGGGACTTTTTGGATGGCCTGGATGTCCCATCAGCACAAGCAGCCGAGGAGCTGCCCCAGGGGGTTCCTCCCTGGCGGGGAGCCCTTACCTCGGGCGGCAGGGACGTACTTCTCGAGCACGCTGATGTAGAGCTGCAGGGTGAGCTGCGGCGTGGAGCCCAGGAAGGCCTGGATGACGGCCATGCGCTTGAAGGCGTTGCGGTGCGTGGCCAGGCGCCGCTCCGAGTGCCCCACCTCCTGCTCCAGCTCCAGCTCGTAGCCCTGCCGCAGGCGCCGCTTGCGGGTGATGGTCACGTAGGGCTCCTCCTCCCTGCCCGACCAGCAGTACACCACCAGGGCCTCCACGCACCTGTGGGACACGGCAGTTGTCACCTGCCGGCCCTCCTGCCGTCCTGCTCCAGCACCTCCAGCCCCACCCTGCCCGTGCTGCCCAGACCCCACTCCTGAGTGCTGCCCGACTGCCCTGGGCACCTGCCCGAAGCGCTGTGGGCACACCAGGACCGTGGGCATGGCCGTGGCTGCTCCTCTGCTCCAGCACTCATGGTGATCTTGGGTACCAGGGGGCAACAACTGCTCCAGAGAGCTGCTGGAAGAGGTGCAGCATCCCGGGTACAAAGCAGCGACCCTGCTGGGAGCTGCAGCTACAGGAAGGTGTTGATCACCCTTGGGTTCTGTTTTCCCAACCGGCAGAAACCTCTTCCTCTAAGCAGAGGCAACAGAAACTCTGAACTATCCGAGCAGACTATCAGAGATCTCTTTGATCTCTCGTTTTGAGCAGAAGAAGGCTTCCACACTTCCTGCCTGCTGGGGACAGCAGGAAGGATGGCGCAGGGTGAAGCCGTGTGTGGTGTGGGCAGATAAGGGAGAGTTTCCTCAGCCCCTTCTCTGCAGGCCCCACTGTGGCAGGGCTGGGGCTCTCTGCCCTGCCTGCAGGGACAGGGACCTCAGCCCCTGCACAGGGCCATGGAGGGTGTGCATGGCCACAGGGGATCAGCTGGGCTCTGCCTGGGCACCAGCTGGCTCTGGGACCAACAGGACACCATTGTTTATGGTGCTTATCAGGACAGCACAAATTGCTGTGGATCAAACCCAAAAGGAGGGAGGGTTTAGGATAAATTCTATTGACAGATCGAACCAGCACTAATGGCTCATTGCAAACTCTAACGGGAAAACAGCTTCATCCCAAAGGCCCAGCCTGAAGGGCAGTCCCAGCTGGCTCCCAGTGCCCCGCCAGACCTTCTCAGCAGGCTGGGCTGCACCTCCAGCCCGAGCAGCGTGCCCCGGGCAGCCCCGGCTGGCTCCTACAGCAGCTGGGCAGCACCACCAGCTCAGCCAGCCCCGCTGGTGCGCTGAGAGTCCCAGCGCTGCTGTGGGCAGCACAGGCCGGCAGCACAGGCTGGCAGCACCGGGCAAGGAGGCTCTGGAGTTAAGCCGTGGTGACAGGGACACATCTGGTGCACTGCTTGTTTCCGGTGGCAGAGGAAGCGCGGAGCAGCCACTGTGCTTTGGGAGCCTGTGGTACAGCGAGCCCAAAGCGTAGCTGCTGGGCTGCCCTTGGGAAGGAGCCTTGGAGATGGTGGCTGTGCCCGGCTTCCTGTGTGCCATGGCTGTGCCATGCCTCCTGTGTGCCCTGGCTGTGCCATTCCTCCTGTGTGCCATGGCTGTGCCATGCTTCCTGTGTGCCCTGGCTGTGCCATGCCTCCTGTGTGCCCTGGCTGTGCCATTCCTCCTGTGTGCCCTGGCTCTGCCATGCTTCCTGTGTGCCATGGCGGTGCCATGCCTCCTGTGTGCCATGGCTGTGCCATTCCTCCTGTGTGCCCTGGCTCTGCCATGCTTCCTGTGTGCCCTGGCTGTGCCATTCCTCCTGTGTGCCATGGCTGTGCCATTCCTCCTGTGTGCCCTGGCTCTGCCATGCCTCCTGTGTGCCCTGGCTGTGCCATTCCTCCTGTGTGCCCTGGCTCTGCCATGCTTCCTGTGTGCCATGGCTGTGCCATGCCTCCTGTGTGCCATGGCTGTGCCATTCCTCCTGTGTGCCCTGGCTCTGCCATGCTTCCTGTGTGCCATGGCTGTGCCATTCCTCCTGTGTGCCATGGCTGTGCCATTCCTCCTGTGTGCCATGGCTGTGCCATGCTTCCTGTGTGCCCTGGCTGTGCCATTCCTCCTGTGTGCCCTGGCTCTGCCATGCTTCCTGTGTGCCATGGCTGTGCCATTCCTCCTGTGTGCCATGGCTGTGCCCTGCCTCCTGTGTGCCCTGGCTCTGCCATGCTTCCTGTGTGCCATGGCTGTGCCCTGCCTCCCGCATGCCATGGCTGTGCCATGCCTCCTGCAGTGCCTCCTCATGGAGCAGGCTGCCCGGTGATGACAGCCCGGGAGGCACGGCAGCATTCCCAAGGAATGAGGGATCAGTTTGTGCAACACCCATCCACCCCCTCACTGTCCTCCTCCCGGCACAGCCCGGTGCCCCGCGGCTCCCATGCCAGCCCCACTCCTGCACCCAGCTGCCCTCCATGTCCCATAACCCCGCCGAGTCCCGCTCCTGGCCCTATGCAGGACACCCCCGAATCCCACTATGTGCCCAAGACCGTTGTGCAAAGGTTTGTTGAGCTCAGACAGGCCAGGTGCTGTGACCACCTCCCCGGGGAGCCTGTTTGAGATCCGCACCGCCCTCTCTCTGCGTGTAAAACCTTTTCCTGATATCTAAAGTAAACTTCCCCTAACTCAGCCCCATACCATGTCAGTATTCACCCCGGAGCACCCACCGGGGATTTCCAGCACAAGCACAGCCAAATGATGGCAAAACCGAGAGGCTGAGTGAATGGCTGGCTGCCGCCGGGACCCGAGCAGAGCTTTCCCAGCAGCTGGGACGCAAGAGAGGCAGAGCCGTGTCCTGCCCGGAGCGCGCTCCAGCAGCACCGGCGGGCAAGGGGTCCCCGCGGGCCGGGAGCAGCAGGGCCGGGGCGGAGGGACGGGGAGGCGGCAGGAGCAGCTCCGGGCAGGGGACCCGGGGTGCCCGTCCTGCCCGGCACCGCTCCCTGCTCGCACCCGCTGCCCGCGCCCCTGCCGGGCCCCGCGCGTAGGTGCCGGGGGTACCGGGGGTACCGGGGGTGCCGGGGGTACCGGGGGTACCGGGAGTGCCCGGGGGTATCGGGGGTACCGGGGGTGCCGGGGGTACCGGGGGTACCGGGGGTGCCGGGGGTACCGGGAGTGCCCGGGGGTACCGGGAGTGCCCGGGGGTATCGGGGGTACCGGGGGTGCCGGGGGTACCGGGGGTACCGGGGGTACCGGGAGTGCCCGGGGGTATCGGGGGTACCGGGGGTGCCGGGGGTACCGGGGGTACCGGGGGTGCCGGGGGTACCGGGGGTGCCCGGGGTCCCCGCCGCGCTCACCTGATGATGGGCCCGAGCTGCAGCAGGTGCATGAGCAGGACGAGCGGGCGGTCGCGGCTGAGGTCGCGGTGCACGAAGATGAGGGTGAGCTGCACCAGGACGGAGGGGCAGAGCACGAAGAAGACGGTGAGCGCCAGCCAGAAGCGGTCGTCGGAGTGGCCGTAGGAGAGGCAGAGCACGGCGGCCGCCGCCCCCTCGCCGCAGAACAGCGCCGTCGAGAAGACGATGCCGAGCGGCAGCTTGGCCCGCGACGGGGCGGCGGCGGGCGGGCAGCCCCCGCTCGGAGCGTCCATGGCGGCCCCGGCCCGGCCCGGCCCGGCCCGGCCGCTCAGCCCCGCCGCGCCGCCATCCCGGGCTGCAGCGAGAGACAGAGCCGCGCTGCGGGGCGGGACGGCCGGGGCGGGGCTCCCCCGCCGCACCGCGCCGGGCCCCGACGGCCGGCCCCGCTCCGGCCCCGCTCCGGCCCCGCCGAGCCCGCGGCACCGGCACCGGCACCGAGCCGGGACCGCCCCGAGTCCCGCGGCACCGGCACCGAGCCGGGACCGCCCCGAGCCCCGCGGCACCGGCACCGCTCCGGCCGAGCATCCCCACCGGGTCCGTATCCTCCAGCCAGAGCCCCCCGGCTCCCGGTGCCGCAGCCCTGCCCTGGCCGGCACCCTCCTGCTCCGGGACCCCCTCGCTGCTGTGCCCTGTCCCCACCAGGTGTGGCGGTCCCTGCCCCAGGACAGCCCCTCCTGCCCCTCTGCCCCTGCACCCCTGTCTCGGACCGGCACCTTCTGCCGAGGGCTCCCCATCTCTGCAGGGAGGAGCCCCATGGCCAGGACCCACAGCCCAGAGCCCCCCAGAACCCGCCTCGGGACTCCCCCTCCCCAGATACAGCAGGACAATCCCCGTGCTACCCCTCGAGTGTGCCCTTGAGACTTTGGAGCCCTCCCCAGGACCCTCCTGCCAAGTCCAAGCCCTATCAGTTCCTGGCAGTTGCCAACACAACAAACCAAGGTGCAGCAGCACATGGAGGGTCCCTCCGGGGCAGAATTGTCAGGTAGCCCCAGGGACACTGGGGTCCCAGTGCAGGGCAGGAAGGGTGCCAGTCTGGATGCCAGCCTTGCCTGAATCACACAGCTGCCAGAGAGCAGCACCTCAAATCTGGGGCCTGACCCCAGCTCCAGAGCCAGAAATGGCACCACATGGCCCAGAAATGGCACCACGTGGCCCTGCTCTCGATGGGCAGCGTGTGGAGGGAGGGCGTTGTCAGGGCAGGAGCATTCTGGTATCTCAGAAGATAAGCTGTGTCAGGGACACGCTCCAGGTGTGAGTGCCTGCTGTGTGTGTGGAGATTTGGGAAGGTTGTTACACAGGAGATGTCTCCTGTATCTTGGATGTTCCTCCTGCCTCCAGCTGTGACCTTGTGCTACAGCTGAGCGAGAGTGCTTTTCCCATCACCTTCAAGGACCCACCCTGGAGATAACGGGATGTGTGCACTCACTGACAGAGCCAAACCTCCCAGCACTCAGCCCCCTCGCTGAGTCTGTCCCCCCTTGTCCCCCTGCCCGTGGTGGGAGCACAAGGCTGGCTGGGCTGTGCCCACTCCATGCCCATGGGGTCCCTGCTGTGCCCGGCTCACGCTGCCCCCAGCTCCAGCCCTGCCCACCTTTCCCCAGGAGGGCTGGGGTGGGCACAGGAGGAGGCACACACGCTGAGCACCCAATGCCTGGCAGAGCTCTCAGCCAGCCTGGGCACCCACTGCCTGGCTGAGCCCTCAGCCAGCCTGGGCACGCACTGAGCACAAAACCTCCCAAACCACACACACCAGAGTTTCCCCATTTCACCGGGCTGGAAGCATTTCCAGGGCTGTCAGGCTTATCAGCAGGAAAGCTGAGAATAAAACAGCCTGAGACTCTGGAGGCCATACCTCCCCCAGCAGCAGCTCCCACACAGAAGCCATCCCTGTCCCTGCAGCTGCTCAGAGCTGTTCCTTCCAAGCTGAACAGCTGCTTTGGGAAACCACAACCGCCATGAGCTCATGGGGACTGGCCTGACTGGCGGGGCTGGGAGATCTGTGTGTGACCACTCCGCTCTGGTATGACAGTCACATATTTTCAGGCTGTTTTTGGAAAACAGCCTCTCAATAAAAACCTCTGGCAGGGCACAGGGTGAAGGCAGCAGTGTCCAGGCTGAGTGGAGACGGTGGCCAGCCGGGGTGGGAGCAGAGCAGGGGAGCAGCTGTGCCTGGCTGGGTGCTCAGCCAGCGACAACACATCCTGTGGCACTGCCAGCTGCACCCACGGCCCCGCGTGAGCAACAGGCAGCGTGCCGTTTGTACCATTTATGCAACTTCCACTTAGCCAAATTAAAAGCATTCCCCAGGAGTCTGGCAGGTCACCAAGCCCTCGGCTGAGCAATGCCTGGGCTTCGACTCATCATAGTTTTAATTTCAGCTTCCCCTGCTTCGTGACGAAATCCTTAAGAGCGGCTGCTTAACAAGCAAGAATTCCAGTCCTGTATCCGTAAGCCCCAGCAGCCACCAGGAGGAATGGAGAGACAAAGCCTCACAGCGTTTTCCACACCAGTTATTATCCCATTTTGTGTCCCAAGCAGGGAGCAGCAGGAGCTGTTCCTGCTGTGAGTCACCTCCAGAGCCTGACCCCACCTGTCCTCCGTGCTGTAAACAGCAGACAGGCCATAAAAGTGATGTGGGTCACAGATAGCATCAGCCAGAGCTCCTGTCCCACTGCCACTCCCTGTTCCTGCCAACCCCACAGCCACACTCTGCCTGCCAGCCCAGCACCGCTGGGGCTGCACAGACACCCTGGGACAGACTGACGGAGGGAAACTGTCTGAGCCAGAGATGCACGGACACCATGGGACACCCCTGCCAATAGAAACTGCCTGAGCCAGGGCTGCACAGACACTCTGAGACACACTGCCACAGAAACTGCCTGAGCCAGGGCTGCACAGACACAAAATCACAGAACCATGGAATCACAGAATCACAAAATCACACAATCACAGAATCACACAATCACAGAATCACGGAATCGCGGAATCTCCTGAGCTGGAAGGGACCCAGAAGGATCATTGGGGATGCCCAAGGCACCAACCTGAGTCTCACTACCACGTGCAAATGTCAATTTTCTTGTCTCCACAAGGGCCTGCCCTGCCCTGGACAGTATCCCAGCTTCATTAATTTCTTAATCCCAGCCTCCATAAATTTTTTTTATTAATCCCAGTGTTCACAGAGCCCACCTTGCACCAAGGGCAGTGCTGGTGGTGCCTGCCCACTGTGTGAAACGCCAGGCTTTGCTGTGCAGCTCTCCCAGCCCCTTGGATGTGCCAGGGCACTCGTGTGTGGGAGCCTGGGCTGTACGTGGGGTGGGAGCAGCTTCCTCAGCGGCTCTCAGTCCCAAAATAACCCTGTCTGCTTTGCACACGCCTGCCTGGCGGCTCCGCTCCTGTAAAAGGAGAAGAGAAAATTGTTTGGAAAAGGCAGGGAGCTCCGAGCCAGGCTCTTAAAGGGCCCAGGTGGGGAGAGCTGCCAGCGTGCTCCCCCAGCTCTGCTCTCCAGGGCCCAGAGCAGGCACCACTCCCAGGGCGCTCGTTGGAACACGCCCGGCGCGCTGCTGCCTTCCCAAATATAGCCCTGCACACGGAGTGGAGGCAGCAGCAGGCCGTGGGGCTGGCCGGGCTGCCTCGGAGCTGGAGCTGCTCAGGAGCTCAGCCTGGGCTGGGCTGGGATGCCACAAACCCAGCCGGGGCCAGGCAGTGACAGTGGGGATGTGGCTCAGCCCCATGGGCTGGGCGAAGGGGCAAGCACACAGTGTTCCCCAGCCCGATGGGGGTGTGAGAAGGGGACACAGTTCTGTCCCTCAGTGCAGCCACACTCCCTACCAGCAGGGCTGGGAGCTTCCCAGCAGTCTGTGAGCTGGGAATTTTTGACTTAGTTTGGAAATACCTTTGCAAATGACTGGTTTCCACAGCCTAAACTGTTTGGATTTTGTGTTGCTTTCACAGCAACTCAGCTGTATTTTTCCCTGCCCCAGCAGTCTGTGGAATAGTTTCTGATTGGGGAAATATTTATTCCATTTGCTTCATCATCCAACTGCTTTCAGCACTCCAGTTCCTCATGCAGCCCCACTGTGACCCTGCTGGGAGGGACTCAGGTGTCAGTGCTGAGCATGTCACCCCTCTAAAGCTCAATTCCTCATGCAGCCCCACTCTGACTGTGCTGAGGGGGACTCAGGTGTCAGTGCTGAGCATGTCACCCCTCCAAAGCTCAATTCCTCATGCAGCCCCACTGTGACCCTGCTGGGAGGGACTCAGGTGTCAGTGCTGAGCATGTCACCCCTCCAAAGCTCAATTCCTCATGCAGCCCCACTGTGACCCTGCTGAGGGGGACTCTGGTGTCAGTGCTGCGCAACCCATCCCTCTAAAGCTCACTGCAGGCTGTGCTGAGCCCACTGGATCTGGGCACGGGCTCAGTGCTGCCAGGGGATGCTTGCAGGCACAGCACAGGCCACGCCAGCTGCCTCACATTTCAATTCTTTAACAGGAAAGCAGAGTTACCTTTGGGTGCATTTACAGATCTTTGTGATAGTTACACATTTTGGAGTCATGCCTCCTTGGCTACAATCCCAGCACAGGCAGTGGGCGATGCTGTAACACTAAACCAGGCAGGAAGGGTTAAAATTACATTTAATTAACTGATTCCCTGGTCCCTGCTGTAAGAGTATACAGCCCTGGCACAGTGCTAACCCACTGGCAGTAGGAGGAACAGTTTATAGTCTCCTCTCCCCCATGCAGGAAGGCAGCAGGAGCACCAGAATGCTCCCAACAAAGCCCGTGCAGGGGCCTGGGCAGGGCCTGTGGCCATGGCAGGGGCTCCCGGAGCTGAGGCACGGGGCAGGGAGCGAGGAGGCAGCTGGCCCTGCAGCAGGGAGCACAGAAACAGAGCCAAATCCCAGCCTCTCCCAGAGATGTGTGTGTGCTTTGGCTGGGGAGCTCCCTGCCAGCAACGGGGTGAAAGGCAAACAGCTCCTGCATGCCCCTGCCCCTGCCCCACCAGAGGGCGATGGCACCGGCTGGGGGAGCAGGGAACCCTCTGGAGGAACCATCTCCCTTACCCAAAGGAGCTCGGGGAACGGCTGCCCGCAGTGTTTGCATGGCAGTGGGGTGCAGACCATCCCCTGTCCCTGAGCCCTGCCAGCAAAGCTCCCCGGTGCCCCAGTTCCTCGGCAGGAGCTCTGGGTGTCACAGGCTGTAAATACCCCGTGTTCCCGGCCTGGCTGGGGCGTGTGCCTGTAATTAGCTGCTGGGATTTGGGAGCTGCTGTGATCCGGGGTTATCGTGAGCCACCGGCAGCGCTGCGCTGGGATTTAAAGGGACAATGTGGCTGTGTGCATGCCGGCCAGCTCGGAGCTGTCGTGTCACACATTAAACACAGAGATGAGTCTCCCCTCAAAGCCCGTGCGTGTCCTTGCCCACCACAGGTCCCTTTTTGGGCAGGGTTGATGCAGTTCCAACAAAGCAGAACAGCTATACGGAATTGATAATATTTCTGCCAGGACTTTGTGGTCTCTGCCATCACCTTGGCTCTGGTGCCAGCTCAGCTCAGGGCTCTCCAGGCTGCAGCAGCCCCTGTTGCTGTGCCCTCTGTGTTCCCTTGCAAACCCTCATTGCCCAGCTCCCAGCTCCCCAGCTGCCCCCAGCCCTGCTGCTTGCCCGGGGTGCCAGGGGGTTCCCTTTTCCCCGCGTGCCCCACGTACTCACGGGCTCTAGTGCAGCCAGGGCAGGGCAGCCCGCCAGCCCGCGGCCGTCTGCGCCTCTCTGCTGCCCGTGGTTCCTCCTCACTCCTCCCCTGCGGCTCCCAGCGGGCAGGAGCAGCCCCAGAGCACGTGCTGCCTCCTGGGCAGCGATGCCAGGCCGGGCAGCCCCGGGCACTGCCCTCCCTGGGGCTGCCGGCACCACCAGGGGCTCCAGCCCAGCCCGGGGCACGGGCTGCTCACAGCTCCGCTGGGGAACATCCTCATTCATCTGCCAGGATAGCAAATTCTGCCTGAGCTTCTCACCTGGCAACAGTCACCAAGGAAACCAGAACGGCTGTGGCTGGTCCTGCTGGCACCGCCTGGGGAGGCCCGCGGACCCTGGCAGGGCTCTGAGGGTGGCTGCACCCTGGGTGGGTGTGGGGGCACGGGGGCAGCGCCCACTCGCAACTGGGCACTGCCCCAGCAGAACTCACAGCAGAGCTCACAGCAGAACTCACAGCAGAACTCTCAGCAGAACTCTCAGCAGAACTCACAGCAGAACTCACATCAATGTGGGCTCAGCCCTCGTGCCCCTTCCCTGGAGCTGAGTGTGGCTTTCACCAGATTTGGGGCGGATTTTGAGGTTTTCCTGGCTGTTGATCCTGCATTGGGAGGCGTGACCTGGAGCTGCCTCAGGCTTCTGGGGGGTTCCCTGTCCCCAGCTCTGGTCTCACCAGGGATTTTGGACACTTGTTTTGAAAGCAGTGGCACCCCAAGTGTTCAGAGATGCCTGGAAATCCACTGGTGCCAGAGGGAGAGCAGATCCTGCTGCCCCTCAGGGCTGCCTGACACATGGCCCTTCCCTATTTATAGCACCTGTGGTCATGCTATAGCACATTCCTGTCCCTGCTGGGCTGTCCCTGCAGTGCCACCCCCACACACGGAGGCAAGAGCTGACACTTGGAGCAGATCATTACTGCTCTCATTCAGCTAATTCTGCAAAAAGCATCGCAGCCCATGCTGGGTGAGAACCTGCCCTGCCCACTGCTCCCTGCAGCCTGCTGGCACAGGCACAGACCAACTGGGAAAGGCCACCAGGATGGGCACAGGGAGGTGCTGCCACTGCCCCGCCATCACCAGCACGGGGGTGAGCAGTCACCCCAAATGTGGCACCTGGCTGTGATATCAGAACAGCAACTTCACCAACCATTAACCCTGCATGGCTGCCTGCCCGTGGCGTGGAACTGGGGCCCCTCCCTTGCCCAGGACAGGGGCCGAGCTGCCGGCAGTGCGTGGGGCTGGGGAGAAGGGCCTGGGGCTGGGGAGAGTGCAGAGCCAGGTCACAGGGGCTGAGGGAAGGGCTTGGGGCCGTGCCCATCCTGGGCTGGCACCCTGGGGCCAGGGCAGTGTCTCAGCATCTTTGGCTCGTGGTTGGTGCCCAGCTGGTTGAGGGGGTGCTGCTGGTGCTGGGTGCTCTGGCACAGCTGATGTGAGGCTGCAGGCTCCCTGTTTGCCCCTGGGCATGGCTTTTGGAGGATCTTTGTCCCCTTGACTCCACTGCCCCCTCCCAGAGCTCCTGCAGCTCACACATCTCAGTGCGACTCCTCCACACACATCAGTGGCAGCCAGCCAGGGAGGGCAGCTCTGGCTGGGAAAAGGAGCAGGAAACCTGAGAAGCAAGATAAGAGCTTCAGAGATGGACATCGAGGAGCTGGCCCCATTTTCCTCCACTCCCTGCCCCATGGTGTGAGGGTCTCCACCACTTCCCTGCTCCCAGGCAGGCTCCTGCTGGGGCTGGCTGCTGTTGGCACCCCTGGGAGCACAGGGCCTGCTGCCACTCAGTGCTTTGTAGGGCACAAAGCACACACAGTGAGCAGTGCTGTCCCCAGCCCGGCTCAGAGGGGACCCTGGTGAGCAGCAGAGCTGTGCTCACATTCCCTGTGAGGGGCTGCACACAAACATCAGAGATGCTGCTCCTCAGAGGAGCCCCTGGCTCAGCCCACGGGGCTGTCAGGCAGCGTCAGTGGGGTGGGTGGGTCACCCCAGCAGCAATGGGACACGGGGTTCACTGGGGTGGGTGGGTCAGTGCCACCCAGCGTGGCAGTGCCACCACAGCCGTGTCCCTGCGGCCACTGGCCTGGCCCGACCCACCCGGATTAAGGAGCCTGCAGGAGTAAGTAATTTAAATCCAGATTAGGTTTAAGCAGCTGCTACGCAAAGGGCATGTGAGCAGAGGCTGTGCAGTGGGGATGAGCAGGTGAGACACTGAGTGGCACCCCTGATGAGCAGGGTCTGTGCCCATGGGGCATTGCCCAGGACAGATTTTTCTCCAGGTTGGCGTGTGCACACCAGACTGGAGGCAGCAGTGCTGTGCCATGGGACAGGGCACCCAGGATGAGATGTTTCCTGGCATGAAGAGAGAGCCCAGAGCAGGATGAAGCACAGGGACACGCTGGGCTGCTCGCGTCGTGGGGGCTGCAGAGGGGCCAGCCCTCGGAGCCGGGCTGCAGACCATGTTCCACCTCTTCTCCCACTGCTGGTCGTGGCTGCAGGCCATACAGGAGCCCGTCAGGTAGGTCCCTGTGCCCGCTCCGGGGTTCCCGGGGGTGACAGTATTTACCCGTGTGTTTTGAGTGTCACCAGGGTGGTGACAGGGGAAGACAGGTGCCCAAACTGTCCCCAGAGTGCTGAGCAGGGCACACAGGTGTCCCCGCTGCCCCTGCAGCAGGTAGGGAAGCAGGCTGGGCAGGGATGCACTGCAGGGATGGTGCCAGGGGGATCCTGGCTCTGCAGAGTCAGCAGCTCCCCAGGAAAGCTGGGCAGGATGAACTGAAACACCTGCCTTGTTTGCATGTGTCAGGACACCCAGGCTAATTCCCTGGGACAGCGCTGCAAGGAGGTTTATGCTCCTCTCCCTCCAGAGGACACCTTACTTCACCTGCTGTAATTCTGGAGGTGGAGCTGTGCCACCTCTACTGCTCTGTATGTTTAGGGAAGAAAATGGTATTGCAAATAGCTGTAGTGGCTTGTCAGTGGCAGAGAAAGTGTTGCCTGTGTGCCTCTGGTGGATCACATTGCTGGAGAGTGGACAGCACTGTTCAGTAACAGGAAAAACTCTGAGTCCAGGCAGAAGCTCATAAAATCATCCTTGCAACCTTTCCCTACCTGTGTATGCTCAAAATGTACTGCAAGGGAGATGTAATTACTGACTGCATATAAGGAAGAATCGTGCTGGCCTGTGCATATAATCGCTTAACCTTTTATGCTTTGAAAACAAATCCTTGCCATAGGCAGCACCCTGCAGGCTCTGCAGCGTGGCTGTCCCACAGTGTTGGGGTGGCTCCGGGCACTTGTGCCTGTCCTCACCCTCTCCCTTGCACCAGGGATTGTCCCTGCACTTGTCCCCAGCTGAGACAGAGCCTGTGTCACCGTCCTGCCCCTCTCCTGCTGAAATGCAGTGCCATGGGCAGGGTGCCCTGCCTGGGGTTAGGGTTAGGTCACTGTCCCCAGGGAACAGAGCCTTTCCTGGGGGGCTCAGCCGCTGTTGTTGCTCCCAGGAAGGTGACACTCCTCGTCATGGGGCTGGACAATGCGGGGAAAACCTCCGTCATCGCGGACATGGAGAGAGGTGAGGAGCGGCACACAGCCAGCCCAGACGGGGCAGCAGCTCTGTGGTCCTGTGGAAGCAAAGGACCGAACTCCTGAGCTCCAGGGCTGCTCTGGGCGCAGGGCCCGGCGTGTCCCGGGCAGCGCCGGGGTGGGAGCGGGGATGTGGCGGGGCAGAGGGGCACAGGCACAGGGGCGCTTCCGGGTTCCTGTGCCAGCCCCGTGCGCTCTCCCCGCGCAGCGCTGCCCGGGGAGGCGCTGCCCGGGGCGCAGCCCGGCCAGAGCCGCCTGCGGCTGGACAGGTTCGAGGTGACGCTGCGGGACCTGCCCGGGGCTCAGCGCTCCCGCGGCGCCTGGCGCAGCCACTACAGCGAGGCGCACGGGCTGCTCTTCGTGCTGGACTCCGCTGACCTGGCGCGGATGGAGGAGGCCCGCAAGGTGCTGGGCCGCGTCCTGAGCCACCCCGATGCGTCCGGGAAGCCGCTCTTGCTGTAAGATCGGGGTGGAGGCTGTGAGCTGGGGGCGAGGGGCGGAGCGGGACCCTGAGGGTTGCGGGCTGCGGGATGTGGTGCCCCGGGGACACGAGCGCCCCAGCGGTGTCTGGGACACGGAGCATCCGTGGGGAGGAGGAGAGGCGAGGAGGGGGCTCGGTGCCAGGTGAGGCTGGGGCAGTGCTGCACCTGAGCGCAGGCAGACGGGATAGGGCACGCAGCCTCCCTGGGGTACGGGCCCGAGGCGGCGCTGACGGCCGCTCCTGCCGTGCCCCAGGCTGGCCAACAAGCAGGACGCGCCGGCCGCGCTGCTGCCCTGCGAGCTGATCGAGCGCCTGTGCCTGGAGCGCCTGGTCAACGAGCACCGCTCTCCGTGCCGCATCGTGAGTGCGGGGCTGGCCCTGCTCCCGCTCCCGCTCCCGCTGCCGCCTCTGGGCGCTCCCGTTCCCCCTGCCCGATCCCGCTCCCGCTCCCCGTTCCCGTACCCGGTCCCGTTCCCGCTCCCGTTCCCGCTCCTCGTTCCCGCTCCCGCTCCCCGCTCCCGTTCCCTCTCCCGCTCCCGTTCCCTCTCCCGCTCCCGCTCCCCGCTCCCCGCTCCCGTTCCCTCTCCCACTCCCCGCTCCCGTTCCCTCTCCCGCTCCCGCTCCCGTTCCCTCTCCCGCTCCCCACTCCCCACTCCCCGCTCCCCGCTCCCGTTCCCTCTCCCGCTCCCGTTCCCGCTCCCGCTCCCGTTCCCTCTCCCGCTCCCCACTCCCCACTCCCCGCTCCCCGCTCCCGTTCCCTCTCCCGCTCCCCGCTCCCCGCTCCCCGCTCCCGTTCCCTCTCCCGCTCCCCGCTCCCCGCTCCCGCTCCCGTTCCCTCTCCCGCTCCCGCTCCCGCTCCCCGCTCCCGCTCCCGCTCCCGCTCCCGCTCCCGTTCCCTCTCCCGCTCCCTCTCCCGCTCCCGCTCCCGCTCCCGTTCCCTCTCCCGCTCCCCGCTCCCGCTCCCGCTCCCGCTCCCGCTCCCGTTCCCTCTCCCGCTCCCTCTCCCGCTCCCCGCTCCCCGCTCCCCGCTCCCGTTCCCTCTCCCGCTCCCTCTCCCGCTCCCCGCTCCCCGCTCCCGTTCCCTCTCCCGCTCCCGCTCCCGTTCCCTCTCCCGCTCCCGCTCCCGCTCCCGTTCCCCGCTCCCAGCCCTCGTTCCCGCTCCCTCTCCCGTTCCCCCTCCGTCCCCCCGCAGCGCTCCCCGCGCCGATCCCCGCTCTCCCGTTCCCCGCAGGAGCCGTGCGTCGCCAAGCGGGTCCCGCCCGCCGGCCCGGCCCGCACCACGCTGCAGGGGCTGCGCTGGCTGCTCCGCGCCGCCGCCGCCGCCCCGGCCCCGCCGGACGCCGCCCCGGTGCCTCCCGCCGCCCCTCGGGCCGCCCGCGGCCGCCCGCCCGCCCGCAGGTGAGTGCCGGGGGATCCACGGCCCTGTCCCGGCCCCTGCTCCCCCCGCAGCGCTCGGCCTCACCCCGCTGCGCTCCCCCCGCAGGGACCGGCCGCTGCGCGGGGAGGATGCTCGGGAGAACGGGGAGCCCCGCGCGGTGCGCCCCGGCTGCCGCCTGCTGCCCCTGGTGAGTGAGGGAGGGAGGGAGCGATGGCACCGGGATGGACGGGGGCGAGAGGGGCTCTGCCCCCTCCCCTCATCCCCCTTCCCTGCCAGGAGGAGAGCGCCAAGGGCCCCAGGAGGAGGAAGAGGAAGGTGAAGGTGAAGAAGAAGGGCTTGGGGCAGGCAGGCCCAGCCGAGGAGCCGGAGGGGCCGGGAGCAGGGGCTGCCGGGGGGCTGCTGCTCCCCAACAGGGTCGGGCAGGAGGAGCCCTCAGCCGTCGGGACGGGCACCCCACACCCAGGTGAGAGGGGACTGAGGGGGCTGCCAGCCCTGCGGGACCCCAGAGCCACCCCAAGGGAGGTGGCCAGGCCTGGCAACGTCACCAAATATTGCGCACTGGTGGCCTCCACCTCCATCAGCTCTGCTTGCAGCCCAGCTGAGTGCACAGCCAGGTCAGGGATCCAGAGGGGAAGAGGAGACACCCCTGAGCACCTCCACGGGGGATGGTGCAATGCAGGACTGCACTCCTGCCACCAGCAGTGCTCTCAGCTGGTTTGGTGACAAAGGCACCCTTGCTCAGGTGTGTGGTGCCCGAAATTTTGTATTTCTCTATTCAGCACAGAGTATGAAAAAGAAAAAAAAGAAGAAAATCAAGAATAAAATCAAGTCTCGGGAACCTTCTCTGGAGCAGCAGCGTGAGGAGGTCTCAAGCACCTTTGGTTGGTATATCTCAGGACAGATTTTGCTGAAAGCACCATTTTGCTGAAAGCACTGGCCTGCTGGCAGTGGGCTGTGCAGGGACACTGACCATGGGGGGCTTGGTGTGGGGACACGGGCACAGACAAGTGCTGCTGCAGGGCTGGGAGCTGCTGTGGGGCAGATGCTGCAGGGCTGGGAGCTGCTGTGGGGCAGATGCTGCTGTGGGGCAGATGCTGCTGTGGGGCAGATGCTGCTGCAGGGCTGGGAGCTGCTGTGGGGCAGATGCTGCTGCCCCTGCTGTGGGGTGGGATGCAGGGAGGCCACCCCAGTGCCTGTGCTGGGTCTGGGCTGTCCCTGCAGCCCTCACTCAGCACAAGCTGCGTGCAGCTGGTCCAGCTCAGGGCCTTTCTGCCCCCTTGTTCCCAGACTTGTACCGCCGGGCCATGCTGGCCCTGAAGATGAGGCAGGAGCAGAGGAAGCAGCCGTCGGCCATCGCTCCCTGAGCAGGGAGGCACCGAGCACGGGCTGTGGTCCCGAGGAGCCGGGCTGCAGGGCACGGCAGAGCTGTGGGTGCTTGGCCAGGGCTGGCAGAGCTGGGAAAGGGGTCCTGGGGCACAAACTGCATCTTTGTCCCCTGCGCGGCTGAAAACCAGGGATCCACAGGGCCAGCCAAAAGTCCCTTTGTAAAACGCCTCTGGCAGCAGCCCCGAGTGAAAAGGGAACAGCCGGCCCCTTGCTGCCCCCTGTTAGCATTCCCTGGAAGACTCCGACGAAACACCGATCGGTCTGTGTGGAGAGGGAGATCCGAGCAAACACCAGGGGGAAAGCTCGTCCCTTTTATTGCGCCGCGCCGGGGAAAGCTGTGCTCGCGGGCCAGGGCTGACCCGGCCCGGCACTCCCTGCCTGCTGCCCGGAACGGTCTCGTTCCCTGCTGGTGACCGAGGGAGGGCAGCCCTGGGCAGTCTGCAGAGGAGCTCCGCATCCGGCAGGGCTCAGGACCCGCTTCCCACGCTGCAGGAAGGTGGTGCCCGTGTTTGTGCACCCTGCAGCCGGTCAGTGAACATTTACATTCAAAGGCAGCTGGTGGCGGAGGCTCCATACCCAGGAGTGACCCTGCCACCCTTCCAGGAGGGACACTGTCGCTGGCAGCCTCGTACTCTGCTGCTGCAGGTGACACGGGACAGCAGCAGCACCCCTGTCTGAGCCCAGCCTGTGACACTGTGACACCCCGTGTTTGCCAGAGCAGCAGCAGCACGCCTGTCTGAGCACAGCCTGTGACACTCTGTGTGTGCAGAGCAGCAGCAGCACACCTGTGACACTGTGACACTCTGTGTGTGCAGAGCAGCAGCAGCACACCTGTGACACTGTGACACTCTGTGTGTGCAGAGCGGCAGCAGCACACCTGTGACACTCTGTGTGTGCAGAGCAGCAGCAGCACACCTGTGACACTCTGTGTGTGCAGAGCGGCAGCAGCACACCTGTGACACTCTGTGTGTGCAGAGCAGCAGCAGCACACCTGTGACACTCTGTGTGTGCAGAGCGGCAGCAGCACACCTGTGACACCGTGACACTCTGTGTGTGCAGAGCAGCAGCAGCACACCTGTGACACTCTGTGTGTGCAGAGCAGCAGCAGCACACCTGTGACACTGTGACACTCTGTGTGTGCAGAGCGGCAGCAGCACACCTGTGACACTCTGTGTGTGCAGAACAGCAGCAGCACACCTGTGACACCGTGACACTCTGTGTGTGCAGAGCAGCAGCAGCACACGTGTCCGAGCCCAACCTGTGACACACCGTGTCTGCCAGGCTGCACGGCAGGCACAGCTGCCCTCAGCCCTGGAAACACTCCACCTGGAGTCCAGGGCTGGTGTTTTTCTCGTGGCACCTGCAGCAGGCAGCGTTGGAAGCTGGGGTGTGCGTTACTCACCTCTGCTCCCCTGTTACTCATTAACGGGCTCTGCCTCTGCCGACCAGGGGAAGGCAAATCAAGGGAGCCCTTCCCTGGGCAGGGCTGGAAAGTGAAAGGAAGAGAAAGTGGCTGCTCTGCCTTGCCAGCCTGCCATAAAGCTCTGACTCGGGGGTTATTTGTAAATAAACTGTTAATAACAGCAGCAGAAGTTGATACTGCCCTGTAAATACAGCACTTTCAGCAACACCTGTCTCAGTGTGGTGGAGTTCCCTGGGGTGTGGGTGCTGGGGGTACCGGGCAAAGTGGGGACCAAAAAGGAGATGGTGGCTCCCACGAATTTTGGGGTTTTTGGAAAATGCTGGAGCTCCAAAGGTGCAGGAAGCAGGAAGCAGTGCCTCAGCAGCTGCTCTGCAGGAACACATTTTCTATCTCTTGTGCGTTGCACCAACAGCACTTTCTACAGGGCGCCAGCTGGGTGACGCAGCCCTGCTTTGCATTTCAGCACTTGGATATTATCTAGCACACCCTTCCTTTCCAGTTTCCAGAGAAGCTGACTCAGGAGTGCCAGGGTAGGCAAAATATTGTGCCTGGTGCCACCAGCACTGTCGTGGTGCCTCACCCGGGCTGTGGCTGCATTGCTGTGGAGTGGTGTGTGAGTGCTGCATTCCTGCAGCTCTTGTGCTGCTCTCCCAGAGACCCAGCAGGGTCAGCAGCAGCTCTGTGCACAGCCTGGGCCATTCTGAGCCTGAAGGATGGAGAGACAGAGATGGAGGAGTCTGAGCCTGGCTGAGCTCTGCCCGAGTCGATGCTGTTTGTGTGCTGCCAGGAGATGATGAAGAGATGTTTCAGCAAGTGCCATGGGAACACACCTCCCAGCCCCTCATGCCGAGGTTGCTTTGCACAATTGGATTGTTTCCCGATGGCTGTGATCACTATCAGGAGTTAAAGCTGAGCAGTGAGCCTGCTGCTCCTTTGAGAAGAGCACTGCTTGGTCAGTGTTCAAACCTCACCGAGTCTCCCGTGCCCAGGGCACCCCCAGTCCTTGCAGGCAGCACAGGAGAGGCTGCAGAGAGCCTGGAAGGTGGCTCCCTGTGCTGAGGCTGCCAGCCCCTCCAGTTCCACCCATGGCCCTGCTGTGCTTTCTCCAGGGTCATTGCATTTCACTTTCTGCACGCTGGCAGGGCTCAGCCAGCACTACACTTTGTGTTACAGCCCCCCAGAAAGGATGGGGGTGATCTGACTCTGAAACCTCCTCAGAGAGCCCCTGGTTTGCCCCACACACACGGGCAGGGCAGCAGGCTCCCCATGGCAAGCTCTGGCTGAGAGTACAGGCACCTCTGCTGCTCTACATCCACTGCTGTGTTAATAAAATCTAAACCCTGTGGGTTTTCTCCACGTACATTACAGTTTCCAGGGGAGTGGGAAGCATTGTGGATCTCATAATCATTTCCAGGACTGTGATGGAGACACCCTTTGGGGATCAGCCTTGCTGGCAGCTGCAGTGAGGATGCTCTGAGGGGCAGGACAGGGAAGGGAGCCTGCTCCACACATCGGGGAGTGTGGGGTGGCAGACCCATCAGCAACCAGGCCTGACAAAGGAAAAGAACTGAAATGAGAGACAGAGATTTGTGATGTGTGAAAAACATGGCAGTTCTTTGCTCTTCACTAACCCAGATTTACAGAAGAAGGAGCCAGTGAGTGGTTTTTGAGAGCACCTCTGACACTGGAATGTGAACAGTGATTTAGGGCAGTAAAGGGAATTAATTACAAGGTGATCCAGGTTAATGGGTGTTTGGAAAGGCAAACGGAATGGGACACATCCTGTGGGGTGCCTCCCACTGTAAATCTGTAAACACCATCACCTGCCCTGGGGCACATAAACGGCCAGGGAAAGGGGAGGGCAGTCCTGGGCACAGAGCCTGGGGTCTGGGCTGGTGAGGGGCTCACATGGAGCCCTGCCCCTCCCTGCTTTGTGAAAAAGGTACAAAAATTAATTACAACAAATCGCAGCCCAGCAGAGCGGCCCCTTGGCTTTGCTGTGGGAGGCACTGCTGAGGTGTGGGCTCTGACCTGTGTTCCACTGCTGCCCGAAAGCTGCTGTAGTATGTACAGACCTAAATAAACACGTGTCAAGCAGGTAAGTGGATTTTAAACCCTGGAATGGGTGTTAGGGTTGATAAAACCTGGGGTGGGTGTTTCTGTACTTGAGCAGCTCGTTGCTATGTACACTTTCTCCTGCTCGCAGGTTCTGCCCTCTGACTAACCTGGGTGGGCGGGGTGCCTGCACTTCTTGTGGAAAAGTGGGTGTTGGGAAGTGGCTCAGCTTTTTTCAGATGAGCACACCAGGGCCCAGGGCATTTCAGAGATCATTCAAAATATTGCAATATATGTGGTAACAGGCGGCTCAATATGTTGAACAATGAGCAGCCATGCACAGAGTTTCTTTTGGATATTTTGTTACCTGTTGTAGACACTCTGTTGTGTTACACCAAAAATGAGATCTGGAGAGTTTCCTGTCATATATACTGAAAAAACAAAGCTGAATTCATATTGACAATAACTCCCTAAGCTTCTTTTGATGGCCAGAAGGAAGCTGTTAATGCTTTGTAAGGAGGGAGAGGACAAAGGACTGGAAAATGAGAAACTATGAAAACTTTCTAGGTTAAAGGAGCCTTGTTGGAGACATCGTTGCTGGCAGAAGGAAGAAGGATATAATCAAATTTATTTAGTAGATAGGTTTGTCTTGAGGCACCAGGAAATGTGCTGGAGTCTGAGTACATAAATTTGTCACATCATGTACCAAATATACTTGTTGGGTTTCCCCTCCTCTGAAAAAGAAAGTCTTCTTTTTAAAAAGGGGACTTTTGTTAACTAAAATTAGTATTCTCTTTCATAGATTGTCACCCTGTAAGTTGCTGCATATTTGAACAGGTGATTTCACAATATAAGGACAAAGTGCCTCTTGAGGAAGCCTATCAGTGTATTAATTAGGGCTTCTGCTACAGGATATCTCTGGGTGTGGGATCAAGAGCCAATTTCTTAGCCAAATCTTTTCATTTGAAAATCAGCTGCAGCAATCAGAGCTCGGGCCTTGCCTGTGAGAGATCTTTCACCTCCTTAAACTGCACTTGGATTTCAGCGCAGCTGAGTTTAGCAAGACTGTAGCCCAAATACCTGACCTGCATAAATCCTGCCTGGTGCCCAAGCTCTCATCTCAGACCTTACACCCCACCTTCCATGCACAGTGCAGCTCTAGGAGAGGCTTGGGGGGCACTTTGTGGGGGTTTTCTGTGTTTGTTTTTTGGGCTGCGATGAACCTGTGGGTCACAACAGAGCCCTGCCTCTTTCCAGAGAGCTGGGACTGAGCAGCCCTGAGCAGCCCTGAGCATGGTCTCCCTTGCCAGCTGCAATGGCCCTGCCCTGGCTGTCAGGGTGTCTCAGCAGTGGTGGCACTGGGCAGCCCTGAGCATGATCTCCCTTGCCAGCTGCAATGGCCCTGCCCTGGCTGTCAGGGTGCCTCAGCAATGGGTTTTTCCTGCCTTCTCCCGGGTGCTTCTGCCCGGCGTGAGGAGCAGGCACTCACTGGGCAGGTGATGATGCCCTGGCAGTAAATGAGCTGCCAACCCACACGCTTGGTTAACGAGACCTACTTCAGGCTAAAGACAAACCTGTAGTACCTGTCCGGCGGTGGGAAGGACTTGGTGAGAATGAATGCATCTCCATTGACTTCACACGACATCGGATGTTATAAAATCCTTACGGTATTTAAAGACACGGATAGCCGATTGCCTGGTTTATTGACAGTGCTTTATCCTCCGATGGCCACACGATGGCAGAAGACGCAAACACTGCAATAATAAATGCTAAAAAAGCCAAAAAACCCCAAACCCACAACGGTGTTAGAGCGGTCCCGAGGCCAGAGGGAGCCCGGCCCTGCCTGCTGTGGTTCCTGCCAGGGACTGAACTCCGACACCCCCATGGCCGAGAACAGCCAAAACAAGGCCAGGAGGAGGATTTTGCGGGAGGATTTAATGGATTCACCCACGCTGTGAGTAAAGGCTCTCCCTCGCTGCTCCGTCCGTGCCCTGGCTGCAGTGTGCCCGGGCTCGGCTGATGCGCCGATTGCTTTGTGCTCATTTTGGTGCTAATGGAAGTGGCGATGGACTCCAAGCAGGCTGTATGTGCAGAATTGTCCCTGGCGCAGGGCACAGCCCCTCGTGGTGCCTGCCGCGGGCAGGGCATGGCTGGGCTGGCAGCAGTCTGGGCGCAGCTCCGGGCACAGCTCCGGGCACGGCCGGGAAAGGCGCATTAACGCAGATTTCCCCTCTACAGACCCGTGAGCCGACAAAATTGCCACCAAATCAGCGGTGGAACCGTGCGGGCGGTTCCAGGCTGTGGAAAAGCCCCGTCAGGGCTGTTTGCTTCCTCTCTGCGGGGCTGTTTTGCTGAGATGGGGTTTTGCTGCCTCTGTGTCAGCAGCAGAGGGGTGGCAGCTGCCTGGAGCTCTCAGTGAAACCCTGCCCGAGCCTCTTCGGGGTCAAGCATGGACATGGATGGATCTAAACAATCTGGGTCACTGCAGGACACTGCGCTCTGGCCGAGTTTCGGAGACCAGGCCCTCACCTGTGGCTCCTCCCAGCTGTGATTGCCCTTATTTCATCTGGGAGCTCCCTGGAAAAGGGTCTCTGTCCCTGGTGGCAGTGCATTAAAGATAATTGATACAGAAGTCCAAGTCTTGCGTTTTGCTTCTAATCCTTGCAAATTTAACAAAAATTAAGAAATTATAATTTCAAATTAACTGTGTAGGGGCTGCAGTTTGTATGGCACAGGAGCTGTAAGGCCAAGTGCAGCTGCATGGGTTCTTCTGCTGGTGACACCAACTCTCCTGATCAATTAATTCAGGTGGAAGGTGAGGACCAGCTCTACCTGTAGCAACTCACTGAGGACAGAACAGAGCTGCTTTCCTGTGGGCCAGGTAAGCCAGACTGCCTTGGCCTTTGGGGACATGCAGGGGTCAAACCCCAAAGGCTGGGCTCTTCTGGTCTGTTCAGCGCCCACCACAGAGCCCCGCCACAGGAAAAGTGTCTGAGAACAGCTCCCTCTTCCAGCCAACACAAACAGGCCAGAACAACACCAGGAAAGTACCCAAAAAGCCAGGCAAAAGCTGCACGGTAGCTTGGCCTGACTTCAGTGCTCTGCTGCTTTGTGGGGGAGGGAACTCTACAGCCAAACTGGTTAGGCATTCTAGAGAGATGTTTAACAATTGCCCTTCATTGTTTTAAAGCGGCTGGCATTGTTCTCTGGTTTCCTCTGTTGCGGTGAGGCCTTTGTGTGGAAAGGTGAGTAAGAGCCCAGCTGCACGGGAGCAGAGGGAGGGCTGCCCTGGGGTGCAGGTGAGGGGAGCAGAGGCAGGGCTGCCCTGGGGTGCAGGTGAGGGGAGCAGAGGGAGGGCTGCCCTGGGGTGCAGGTGAGGTGAGCAGAGGGAGGGCTGCACCTGGGATCCAGGTGAGGGGAGCAGAGGGAGGGCTGCCCCTGGGGTGCAGGTGAGGGGAGCAGAGGGAGGGCTGCACCTGGCGTGCAGGTGAGGGGAGCAGAGGCAGGGCTGCCCCTGGGGTGCAGGTGAGGGGAGCAGAGGCAGGGCTGCCCTGGGGTGCAGGTGAGGGGAGCAGAGGGAGGGCTGCCCCTGGGATCCAGGTGAGGGGAGCAGAGGGAGGGCTGCCCTGGGATCCAGGTGAGGGGAGCAGAGGGAGGGCTGCCCCTGGGATCCAGATGAGGGGAGCAGAGGCAGGGCTGCCCCTGGGGCGCAGGTGAGGGGAGCAGAGGCAGGGCTGCCCCTGGGGCGCAGGTGAGGGGAGCAGAGGCAGGGCTGCCCCTGGCGTGCAGGTGAGCGCTGGCTGTGCCTGGCAACGCTGCTCTGCCCTGCAGGGATGTGGAGCCCTCCCTGATCCCTCTGCCTGCTGCCTTGGGAGCACTGGGGTTAAAACCCCCCAAAGCTCCTGCCTGCCCGACACCTGACTGCTATTTTGGTGCTGGGGCAGGCTGGGATGTGTCACACTGTGTGGAACTGCCAGACAGTGGGTGCCACTGCAGAGCAAATGGGACCGGTTTAGCCTTGGTAAATCAGTATGATGCTATTCTCACTTTAGAAATGCAAAGTGAAAAATCTGTGTTTTCCGGGCCTCTGGAAGCTGCCAGAGCTGCTCTCTAGGCCCAGTAGTGGTACCTCAAGGTGAGTTTTGCTCAGTTTCCAGGAAGAAGCTGGCTTTAAAACGGGAGCAATGCAATCTGCTGAGGTGGCAGTGGCACCTGGGCACGGGGCTGGTGGAACCTGCCCACTCCTGGAGGTGCTCGGAGCTGTCAGCAAGGACAGCCCAGGGAAGCTCCCTGCCCTGGTGCAGAGGATATTGCTCCAGAAAAGGCCGTTCTTTTGCTGGGCAATAATGATGTTGAAAACAATAATAAAAACATGTAGGTTTTGTTAGGTTACAGCTCGTCCTTTTCAACTTGATGTTGAAAACATAACATCATGTAGATTTTGTTGGGTTACGTCTGGTCTTTTTCAATTGGGTGCTGAAAACAACAAAAACATGCAGATTTTTTTAGGTCACATTTGGTCATTTTCAGTTTTGGTGGTTTACGTTAATATTCTCATGCTCTGTGCCTGCTCGAGTAGGGAGAAGGTTCCTGGAGGAAGCATTTCAGGTGAGTTTTACTCCCCCCTTGCGCTGTCCCAGCATGGGGAAGGGGGTTTGTGTTCAGCCCGAGTGCTGCAGGAAGGTTGGAGGCACCAGGGACTGCTGGGCAGCTCTGGGCCAGGAGGCTGCAAAGTCCCCTCGTGTCCCCTGTCCCCGTGTGTCCCCTGTCCCCCCTGCCCTGTCCCCGGCTCTCCCCTGTCCCCGTGTGTCCCCTGTCCCCGTGTGTCCCCTGTCCCCGTGTGTCCCCTGTCCCCCCTGCCCTGTCCCCGGCTCTCCCCTGTCCCCGTGTGTCCCCTGTCCCCCTGCCCTGTCCCCGTGTGTCCCCTGTCCCCGTGTGTCCCCTGTCCCCGGCTCTCCCCTGTCCCCGTGTGTCCCCTGTCCCCCCTGCCCTGTCCCCGTGTGTCCCCTGTCCCCGTGTGTCCCCTGTCCCCGGCTCTCCCCTGTCCCCGTGTGTCCCCTGTCCCCCCTGCCCTGTCCCCGTGTGTCCCCTGTCCCCGGCTCTCCCCTGTCCCCGTGTGTCCCCTGTCCCCCTGCCCTGTCCCCCTGCCCTGTCCCCGTGTGTCCCCTGTCCCCGGCTCTCCCCTGTCCCCCCTGCCCTGTCCCCGGCTCTCCCCTGTCCCCGTGTGTCCCCTGTCCCCCCTGCCCTGTCCCCCTGCCCTGTCCCCGTGTGTCCCCTGTCCCCGGCTCTCCCCTGTCCCCCCTGCCCTGTCCCCGGCTCTCCCCTGTCCCCGTGTGTCCCCTGTCCCCCCTGCCCTGTCCCCGGCTCTCCCCCGTCCCGTGTCCCCGTCCGGGCTCGGTGGCTCCCCCTGGCGGCCTGGCGGGGCTCGCGCTGCTCCCAGGCTGCTCCGGGCGCGGCGGCGCCGCCTCCAGCGGCGGGACAAAGCGGGGCCGAGCGGGGCCGGGCCGGGCCGGCGGCATGGAGCGCGGAGCGGAGCGGGGCCGGCGGCGCGGCCCGCAGCCCCTCTAGGAGCGGAGCCGGGCCGGGCCGGGCGATGCGGCCGTGAGCGCGGCGGGGCCGGGCGCCGCCGCGATGCTCCGCCGCAGCCTCAGCCGCCTGGTGAGTGCGGGGCCGGGGCGCGGGCGGGCAAAGTTCGCTGTTTTTCTCTCCCTGCCGTGTGCTGGGGCCGTTCTCCCGCGGGGCTCCCGCATCCCCCTCCCCGCGGGGTCCGCCCGCGGCCCCGGCCCCGCCGCGGCGGCTCCGTCCGACCCTGCGAGCCCTCCAGAAGTTCGCTTTGCTGCCCGAGCCCAGACCTTGTTTCTTCCTCCCGGACCTGCCGGAGGGCGCTTCCCCGGCCGGCAGCGCTCCCCGGACCGCGTGGCTCTTCCTGCCCGGGGCGGGATGCGGCTCTGCCCCCGCCGGCTCCATCCCGATCCCTGCCCGCTGCCACATAGGCTGCTCGGAGATTTCACCGTGACCTCACTGCTTGGCCTGGGCTCTGTAATTACTCATGTTTTCCTTTTCCGCAGCAAATGTGCGAAAAGCGGTGTTTTACCGTCGTTCCAGGCGCTGCTGTTTGTTCAGCAGTGTCATTGATTGCGCAGTGCGTAGTTAGCGAAGTTCCTGGAGTTGGGGCGGTGTGTGTGCTGTGTGTGTGCTGTGACACAGCCCGAGCACCCTGCGATGGAGCTAGGGTGCTGTGTGTGTGTTGTGACACAGCCCGGGCACCCTGCGATGGAGCTAGGGTGCTGTGTGTGTGCTGTGACACAGCCCGGGCACCCTGCGATGGAGCTGGGTGTGCTGTGTGTGTGCTGTGACACAGCCCGGGCACCCTGCGATGGAGCTGGGTGTGCTGTGACACAGCCCGGGCACCCTGCGATGGAGCTGGGTGTGCTGTGTGTGTGCTGTCACACAGCCCGAGCACCGTGCCACGGAGCTGGGCAGCTCTGGGCCAAGGGGCTGGAAAGCTGCCCTGGGAATAGGCTGGCCTGGCTGAGCCACAGCCCGAGCACCGTGCGGGGCTCCGGGGCCGCTCCCGGGCCGCTCCCGGTTACTGGCTTTGCCCTCAGGCCCGAGTCGCGCTCTCCTGTTCGCTTTTGCTTTGGAGCGAGATATTTTTTCCAGACTTGGAGCACAAGGGACTCTAAATCGCCTTGTTAAGTCTGGAGGTAGCTCTGCGGAGCTGGGCAGGGAAGGGTTTGATTTTTGGGTCGGTTTTCTGTTTGTAGGCGGTGTTTCTGTGGCAGGCTCTGGGTTAGCCCTGTGGAGAACACACCTACCTCAGCCATTGTTTTGCAGCCTCGGGGACAGATAGATGAGATGGAAACTCAGTGCCCTGACTGGCTTTGATGCCTTTTGGGTTCAGCTCTGCCCTGAGTGCTTCCTTCCCCGCCCAGCCCAGCGGCAGTTTTTGTGCCACTCATGTCAGAGGCGTTTGTGGTTTGAGGCATCTCCGCCGGGTTCAGTGCAGAGCTTTTTCGGGTGGCTGCTTGCTGTGAGCGGGTACTGGAGGTGCCTGCCTGGCTGCTGGACCCAGCACCCTCCTGGCGGGTGAGGAGCAGCCCCTGCCCTGCCCGGGGTCCCACACAGTCCCTGTGTCGCCTCTGGGTCCCTCGGTGTGGAGAGGAGATGCTCAGTGCTGCTGGGGTGTGATGTCCTCTGGGGTGCAGAGAAACCATCCCTGCACAGCCCAGGTATTTCCAAAGGCTCTGTGCAGGGCTGGCTATGGCAGCAGCCCTTGGGAAGGGTAGAGAGGTGGTGTGGCTGGAGGAGCAGCTCTGTTCAGGGCCCAGGACCGAGTGCCAGGTCAGCTGCAGTGTTGGTGTCGTGTTAGGCACTGATTGCACCTCCTGGCTTTGTGAGCAGCACTTCAGCAGCATGGAGCAGTTTATCAGGCTGGTGCAAGTGGTGTGGGTCCCCCATATCAGCCTTGGCTGATAGAGCAGCTCGTGCCCTGTCCCCAGCCCTGCAGGCTGCCACGGTAGCCTTGGGCCAGCCCTCTCCCTCCTGCTCCATGGGAGAACAGGGCAGCCTGTGCCAGGCTCTGAACCATCCTGAGGTGCTGCCTGGCCCTCGCTCCTGGATGGGCAGTGCTGTTCAAGGGAGGCTCATCCTGTGGCCGTGGCATTGCAGGAGTTCGCTGCAGTTATTAAAGGCTGCAGATTTGCTGGCACTTGGGATCCCATAGGGCTGCTCAGACAAGCGCTGTAACCTCTCCACTGTGTGGTCTCTGCCTGAGGCTCATAAATACCAAGAGATAGTCAAAATCCTGTTTTCAGTTGTAACTCACAGCTTAGGCACAATGGAGGTGACTTGCCCTGTCAGCATGACTGTGGCTCTGGTTTTCCCTCCTATAAACTCTGATCCTGCATAGGGTATGAAATGGGATGGTGAGAAGAGCAGGAAGGGTCGAGTGGTGCATGTGGGTCTGCACAGCTACCTGGGGGTGCAGACTGATGCTCTCAGAAACAAATTGGATTCTGAACTTTGATTTGCACCACCGAAATAATCCCTGTCACAGGAAGAGTGGGGCTGGGATCATTGCGGGGAGGTGGGATTGAATTGCCATGGTTAATCCACTTTTAGGAGATACTGTCAACTTGAAATATAACTTTAATTCTTTTTTGGAAACAGATTCTAGCACTGAAGTCTTATTTTTAGTCTCCTGCTGCTTGTACGGCTGTTGTGGGAGGGTGCAGGAGCGGGGTGGGGAAGTGTGGGGGTGTCCGGGGGGGTTTGGGGTCACTCTGCTGGGCTGGGCTCCTCCCAGCATTGTCCACTTGCAGCTGGCTGGGCAGTGCTGCTCCCTGTGTCTGCATCACAGTGGGCTTTTCTCACCTATTGCTCTCCTGTTCTTCGCTGAACCCCGGGGCCACAGCTCTGCCAGGGCTGGGGGCAGTGCCCACCCGGGCTGGGGGAGAGATAAGGGAGGAATGCAGAAAGAGAACTCACTGATGCCCTTGTTATTGGCAGTTTTCCTCCCAATTTGCCTTTATTTAAGGCCAGTCTGGAAGCGAGCCCTGGGAGCTGAGACCCAGCTCATGATGCAGGAAGGCTGGGGTGGTGGGGGAAGCACCCCGGGGTGGTGGGGGAAGCACCCCAGGGTGCTCTCCCTGCTCTTGGGGTGCCTGCTGCTGGCTGAGCCCCTGGGCTGCTGCTCTGTGCTGGGTCTCTCTGCAGTCAGTGCAGCTCCTTGCCCTGGCACTCTCCTGTTTGTGTTCAAACCCAGGATAAGTGAGAAAACAACAAACAGTCTGTAATTGGGAGCAAAACTCTTCTGCTGGAGTGTTTGTGCAGAGTGTAACAATAGGACCTTAGTTGTGTTATTCCAGTTAATTAAATACCTTGGGGCCTGATCCTCTTTGCAGCCCGAGTGCTGGTAAATCCCTGGTGTCTGGCGAGTGCTGGGCTCCTTGGGAGCTGCTGGCTCTCAGCGCTGTGTGCCTGGTGTTGGGAACGAGGTGTCCCTTGGGTGGGTGTGCAGGGCTGTCCCTGGGCTGGGCCTGTGGCTCTGTGCCCTGTCACAGGCTGCAGTGATGTTCCCTTGCTGCTCCTCCTGGGCTCTGCATCCCTCCGTGCTGTGCCAGCAGTGGGCACCCCAGCTTGGGCATCCCTCTGTGCTGTGCCAGCAGGCATGTACCCCCATCTTGGGCATGGGGCTCCCTCATCCCTCTGTGCTGTGCCAGCCGTGGGTACCCCTGCTTGGGCATGGGGCCCTGTGGGGCAGGTCCTACCTGAAGATACCCACCCCACTGAGACCTATTCAGAAAAAGGCTGAAAAAGGGACATGGCCCAAAGTCACTCTTGAGATGGGAAGTAAATTTGGCTCTGGGAATAGGGGAGAAGGGGCAGGGCTGGCTGGGGGCAGCCCCTGGGGGGCACTGGGCACTGTGGGGCTGTCCCTGCCCAGCTCAGGGGGTGTGGGAGCTGTCCCAGGCTGTGGTGGAGGATGCTGATTTACACTCCCATCTTTAGGATGTGCAGCAAGTGTGCTCTGTGTGCAAAAATAGATTTTATTACACATCTGTGATTTTCTTTCACACTTGTTTTTTTTCCCATAGAGTGTGAACCAAACATTAGTGTGTGATTGCAGTTCCCATTCTAATAATAAAGATGATTACGGTTCGGAGTTGGAAGCTGTAGGAGTTGTCTCTTCCTCCCAGTCCAGCCCTGTTAGCACCTGGAGAGTGAGGCTGCATGTCAGATGCCAGCTTCTGCAGGAAGTGTTTGCTTTCATTGGTGTGACAAAAACCTGTGAGCAGCAGAGGCTGGGGCTGGGGTGTCTCTGGGACACCAGGTGGCACAGAGAAATCTGCTGGGGAAAATCCCACATTTGAAAAGAGTACAGATTTCAATGAAACCACTTGAAATTGTCATGAAAGTTGCTGGAATTTTGTTCTGTAAGATGTGTTTGGCGTGACAGCAGCATCCCTTGTGCTCAGGCAGTTCCCCTGCAGCAGCCACAGGGCAGCCCATGCTTGACCACAGAGAAGTCAAGGGAGGCTCAAATGGGGAAGCTGGGGCTGCAGAAAGCTTAGGGCTGCAATCCCCCATTGCTGCTCCTTCCCTGGAAAATGGGGACACGGGAGTTTCTCAGGTTCTGGGGGACGCGGGGGTTTGTGAAATTCCTGTAACCGTTTCCTCTTTAACTGTCTGCTAACTGTAGCCTTATTCCCAGAAATAGCTCAGCCATTTGGCTAAAAATAAATAAAAATCAAACAAAAAGCAAAAGCGTGGCCTGGGATAAACAGCTGCATGTGTTCATGTGTTCAGTTAAAGTTTGGGAAGTTGGGAATGGCTCCAGGGAGGGCTGGAAAGCACCGGTCAAACATTAATGATAAGTGATGCTTCTAATTAAACCTGGGCCATGCTGAAACTTTTCTGTGCAGAATAATGAGTCTTGGCTGTATTTTCTTCTTCCCTCCATGCCACTTTTTGTCCCCAGCTGGTGTTTTCCTAGGAGTAATGATGATTGTTTGGGCTGTGCAGGAGAGGTTTGGAGCGGAGCTGACTGGAGCTGCAGCTGAAGACATGGCAATTTGCTTTTAATGAGAAAATTTGTAAAAGCAAACGGGACGTCTATTAATAACAAGCTTTTCAGCCTTGCCTTTAATTTCATCCTGTTGCCTTTGGTTTATGTGTTTCCTTTCTGAATAAAACTGCTGTGTTCTGGCTGTAGCTGTCTCTAGTGGAGAGATTTATTTTTTTAAGTGTTAGTTAAAGAAGAGCTGATGGAGAGCATTCACGGTGTCTGTAAGTCAGATGAAACCTTCACACCCAGATTAGTCGTTGTCTGCCAGTGATCACGTTTTTAGCAGTGCAGGTTTGGTCCCTGTGAGCATCTTCCTGCCATGGCACCAAGCTTGCATCTCCTGTCCCAGGTGAGTAATTCCTGGCGTTGTGGGACTGTGCTCCCTTGGGAGGTTAAACCCTTTGCCAGAAAATGCTGGGCTGGCCAGGTGGGGAACATGTCCCCACCTGCAGAGGAGCTGGCACTGCAGGGACAGGGGAGTGCCTGGGAAGGGGGAATTTCCAGGCAGCTTGGACCCCGGGTGACAGAGTGTGCTGTTACCCCATTTGCCCGTGTTACCTTGGAAAATGCCCTACCTGTGCATCTAGACTGGAGTCTGCTCCTCACTGCTCATATTGGCAATATTTCTGTGCTTTCTGAGCTCTGGGAAGGATGGGCTGGTTTGGGTGTTGCGGACCTCACCTGCCTGTGCTGTCCCAACCAGCGCACCTGTGTCCAGCCCGGGCTTGGAGCCCCACAGGTGATGCTGTGGGACCAGGAGAGCCTGGCTCACCGCTGCAGCTCTGCCCCTGCCAGCTCCCTCACTCCTGCAAGTAAATAAGATTTTTTTTCCTACTTCAATTAGCAAGCAATATTGAGGTTCAGCCAGGCTGCTGTGTGCTGCAGGGGATGGCAGTGAGTGGCAAACTGCTTTAAAGCTTGATTTACTAACTTGTAGCCTGGGGACACTGAAACTTGCCTCTTTTAAAAGGTCTCCTCTTTGCTGCCCTCGCCCTGGCAGCAGCTGGGTCAGGAAAAGCCTGTTCTGCCCAGGGCTGCAGTGACTTCAGTAGCTGTGTGTGCATTAAATATACATGCTTGCAATATATGCACATTAAATATGCATTTAAGCAATACAGAGATGCATTAAATATATATATTTATTTTTGCTTGTGGGCTGTGTCTCAGGCTGGGCCAAGCCCCAGGGAGCTGCTGGGCAGTGGTTGGCACAGGGCACTGTCCTGATGGCTGCAAAGGGCATTTGGGTCCTGAGCCCCACATGGACAGGGGTGTGGGGAGAGGAGCTGAGGCTCTCTGGGGGCAGGAGAGCTGCCCTGGGGTGTGCTCCTGCTCCCCTCCATGGTTTTGGTGCTCTCACAGGGATGCTCCCTGCCACAGGTGCTATCAGAACCTATATATCCTCTCTGAAATGTGTAGCCCCTTGTGCAGCCCCTCTGCCCGCTCCGTGGGCTCCTCCTGCTGACTCCGGTGGTTTTCCCCCAAACCTCAGTGGTGCTGGTGGGATGGAATTCCAGCTGAAGCCCATTCAGGCTAAAAGCACATCTCCTCAGGCCATCCAGCCTAACTGATAGTGCTTCAGAGACGTTGTCCTGCCCTCCCTAAGGAGAGCCCAGTGTTTGTAGGATCCAGCTGTTTGTACAGAGCTGTTTGTTTGCGCCCTGCAGCGCAGGAGGGTAAGCTCCTGCAAGGCTGTTCTAGCTGGGTGTTTTGCTCTCAGATCAGGCTTTTCTTTCCTATTTCCCATCCTGAACAGGATTCCTGTTAAACTCCATTGTGGCCTTTGCTGAGTAATGCTTTGCTGCAGGCTTTTTGCTCTTGTTTTCAGCTGAATTTCAGGATCTGTAGGTGAAAGGACTCCAGCCTTCTTTATGGAGGGCTTGGTAATTATTTGCTGTGTGTTTTCAGAGAATCTCTTCATCTGGCATGTCCTAAAGTATGCTGTATACCTTAGCAGGATCCTGTGAGATGATTGAAGTGGGAAACAGAGGCATTGCTCCCTTGGTGCATGTAATTTGTTTGCACTGTTCTGGCCAATTTGCAGACCAGAGGGATCCTCTGTTTCCTGTGCTGTAAAGGACCCAGAAAAGCTGAGTAAGATGTGCAACAGGCTAGGCCAGACAATTTGAAGCGCTTCTTTGGTGCTGCCATCCCAGATCTCTTCAGCAGTAATACAAATTAAATACTGCTTGACTGCAGCGACGGTCTGCTCTGCTGCTGGAGTCTCAATTGGCTTAAGAGGGGAAAAAAATAAAAAAAATAAATCTCACTGCCGGGAAATTAAATGCAGGGAGAAAAAAAAATCCACTTTTGTGAGCAGCCCTTCCATCTTTTATTATGATTTCTGTGTAATTCCTCCCCAGCATTCATGCAAAGCCAAGCAGCTGCTATCTGTAGGGACTCAGACTGCACTCAGGAGGCTAAAGCCAGCCTTGAAATGCAGTATTAATGAATTTTTTTTTTCCTGTTTGCTTTGGGTGGTGTTTTGCATGCCACTTCTGTTCAGTCTGAGTTGTGGAAGGTTTTCATTCTTCTTGTTTTTTCCTCCTTCCTTGCAGCTCACCTTTTCTTACATTGTTTGCTCAGGGAGGGAGTGCAGTAAAATGAGCTGTGATGCCCGGAGGCTGTTATCCTCATATCAGCCAAATTGGTATTGTGGAGCGCAGAATTTCCGTGGGGGAATTTCCGTTGATATTGTGGAACCCAGAATTTCCACGGGGGATTGGTATTGTGGAACCCAGAATTTCCACGGGGGATTGGTATTGTGAAACCCAGAATTTCCATGGGGGAATTGGTATTGTGGAACCCAGAATTTCCATGGGGGATTGGTATTGTGAAACCCAGAATTTCCATGGGGGAATTGGTATTGTGGAACCCAGAATTTCCATGGGGGATTGGTATTGTGGAGCACAGAATTTCCACGGGGGAATTGGTATTGTGGAGCACAGAATTTCCGTGGGGGAATTTACAGTGATATTGTGGAGCACAGAATTTCCATGGGGGATTGGTATTGTGGAACCCAGAATTTCCATGGGGGGATTGGTATTGTGGAGCACAGAATTTCCGTGGGGGAATTTACAGTGATATTGTGGAGCACAGAATTTCCATGGGGTGGTTTCTCTGGGGCAGCTGACTGGATGGAAGTGGCACTTTCCCCTTGACAGGTTCCACTGCAGCGAGTGCAGGGTGGGCAGCAGGCAGGCAGAGAGGAAGCCTGGGCTGAAGGAGCTGCTGTTGGTGACGGTGAGAGCAGGAACTCCCTTGTCCTGGTGCCTGGCTAGGGAAGAGCCTGACGGGCTGGAGAGGGCCGAGTCATCCCCAGAGGGGCTCTGCAGCTGCTGTGCTGGGGGGCAGCGCGGGGGAACCGCCGGGCTGAGGGTCAGTGAGAGCTCAGCTCTGCGTGCCTGTGTCTGCAGCTCACCTAGCTGCTCTGCTGGGCACTGCTCACTCTGCCCTGCTCCCTTCCTTCCCCAGATGTGTGTGCAGCTCTGCTGGGCACTGCTCACTCTGCCCTGCTGCTTTCCTTCCCTCCCCAGATGTGTGTGCAGCTCTGCTGGGCACTGCTCACTCTGCCCTGCTCCCCTCCCTCCCAGATGTGTGTGCAGCTCTGCTGGGCACTGCTCACTCTGCCCTGCTCCCCTCCCTCCCAGATGTGTGTGCAGCTCTGCTGGGCACTGCTCACTCTGCCCTGCTGCTTTCCTTCCCCAGATGTGTGTGCAGCTCTGCTGGGCACTGCTCACTCTGCCCTGCTGCTTTCCTTCCCCAGATGTGTGTGCAGCTCTGCTGGGCACTGCTCACTCTGCCCTGCTGCTTTCCTTCCCCAGATGTGTGTGCAGCTCTGCTGGGCACTGCTCACTCTGCCCTGCTGCTTTCCTTCCCCAGATGTGTGTGCAGCTCTGCTGGGCACTGCTCACTCTGCCCTGCTGCTTTCCTTCCCCAGCCCAGCCTGGCCGGAGCAGGAGCCAGAGGATTTCCTGCAGATAAACAGTTCCAGGCCCCATGGTGAGGATTTCTGTGCTGGCTGGGTGGATTTCACTGATCCAGTGTCCTGCTGTGGCTGTGCCTGCCAGCCCCAAGGATCAGTCTGTTGGTCACTGTGGTAGCCAGAGATGAAAATATTCCCAGTGGGGTCTGGGTCACGTGGAGCTGGTTTTGGCTGTGGAGTAAGGGTTGAAATGGGTGATTTCTACCTCTTTTCCCTTTTATCTCCTGCTGCTCCTGTGGAACCATTTGTCTGTAGTACAGCAAGGGGCAGCGTTAGGAACCCACAGTTTTCATGGTTTGGGAGTTGAAAAGCTCAATCCGAACCCGTGAGTGAGGAGCGTGGGAGGCGCTGGGACCTTGGTACCCATTGTGGGGTTGAAGCACCCCAGGATGCTGGGGCAGGGCTCTGCAGGATGGAGCTGCCCTCCCCTCCCTCCTGGAGCTGTGTTTGGGGGGCAGAAGAGCTTCCCTGGGGCAGGCTTGGTCTGGGGATGGCTCTGGGCAGCCCTGGGTGCCGGCCCTGGGTGCCAGCCCTGGTTCCTGGGTGCTGGGCTGAGGCACATCCTGGCAGGGCAGCCTGCAGCCTCTGCCCTGCAGCGTGCTCAGCCAGGCCAGGCTTGCTTTGCTTCTCAGGGGAAAGGCAAGAAACTGCCCTGGGAAATGGGCTTCTTGCCAGCCAGCTGGCAGCCTGGCTCTGAAATGCTGGGAAAACTTAAAAAGGGGCAAAATGTTTGTAGGTGGCAGAGGTTAGAGTAAGTCTGGCTGAGCTGGGATACATAACGTAGTATTTAGGGGGTTTTTGTTTCCATAACTGAAGAGCTCAGGCTTTCAGAGGACCAGAAAACAACGGGAAAACCAACAAATTATAGCTCTGCTGGGTGGTGCAAGCACTGACAGTTGCAAACTGGGAGGTTTTTTCCATTTTGGTCTCATTTCAGTTTTAGCCAGGCCAAATCACTGCTCTGGAGAGCTCGCTGCCCTGCTAGGATAGCTGCTGATGAACAGACATATGTGCGCAGCTTGAGCCGGGGAGAGGAGGGAGGAAGAGTTTTGAAGGCAGGAAGACCTCGTTGTGTTTGCTTTGTGACCTCTGCAAAACATTTGGCTCTTACTCAAAGTCCCTTTTCTGTTCTCGAGCCTGAAGTGTTCCTATGAGCCCGGGTTTTATATGCCGGCGGCATGCTGGTCGGACTTTGCTTTTGGGCTGCCAAAAATAAAGATCTGCTGCCTGGATTTCAAGATGAGCAATGGTTTCATAACCCTGACTGCCAGCAGGGCAGGGAGAAGAAGAATTGAGATGCTGAAAACTTCCGAGGGTCGGTGCTTGTGTTTGAGCAGGAGCAGCAGATTCTGCACCACCAGCAGCCCTGGAGTGAGGCTGCCCCAGCTGATCCCCTCTGGTTTTGGCTTTGTGCATCACTGGTGGAGCTGGCTCTGCTCGGTGCTGCTGAGCAGGAGCTGTGCTTGCAGCCATTGGGGCATGCTGGCTGGCAAGATGCAGGGCTGCCTGCTTGGAGGGCAGGCTGCCTCCAGAAGGAAAAACAAAATCCCTGCCAGAAAAGGTCTTTTCAGCTGTCACCCCTGTCCACGGCGCTCCTCGAGTCCAGGATAGGGCTGGGCTCTCCTTTAAATTTATTACACGGGGAAAAAACTTCTGTATTTCCTCTCTCCACCCTTATGGAGTCTCTCAAGTAGCCTTTTCCCCTGTTCTCCCCACCCAGCCATGTCTCTGTAGGTTTTTATCAGTGCCTTTGTTGGCCAAGGCAGCGTTTGCAGGAAGTGCAGCCTGGCTGGGCTCTGTATTCCCCAGCCCCTGTCCTTGCTGGAGGTGCCCTCCCTCTGGCCATGGGGTGAGGCAGCAGCTCTGGGGACAGAGGGGACACAGGGCGGGCTCTGCTGGTGCCCCTCACTTGCTGCAGTCCCCATTGCTTTGAGGGTGCTGTGCTGTGGGTTGGGTGCTGTGCTGGGCTCATCTGCGCTGCTGTGCCATCCCCAGGGAGCAGGGCTGTGTGCTGAGCCCCGCCATGTGCTCGCTGCTGTGAAACCCCCCTGGCTCTTTCCCCAAGGCTCTTCTGCTCTTGCCTTTTCTTGGGGTCTGGGGGCTCTCATGGCTGCCCCCCACCCTGGCTGGAGCTGGTGTGACCCAGCGGTCCCTCCTTGGTGGTCACGTCCTGTCCCTGGCTGAAATATCAGTGTGAGCTCCAGCCTCGGCTCAGGGCAAGGGATCCTGGTTTAAATTTCAACCTGCTGTGTTCCCCAGGTACCAGCCTTCCATCCTGGCCAGGATGAGGAGCGGAAAGGGATCCTGGTTTAAATTTCAACCTTCTGTTTTCCCGAGGTACCAGCCTTCCATCCTGGCCAGGATGAGGAGCGGAAAGGGGTCCTGGTTTAAATTTCAACCTGCTGCTTTCCCGAGGTACCAGCCTCCCATCCTGTCCAGGAGTGAGCAGAAAGGGATCCTGGTTTAAATTTCAACCTTCTGTTTTCCTGAGGTACCAGCCTTCCTTCCCATCCTGGCCAGGGGTGAGCAGCAGAAAGGGATCCTGGTTTAAATTTCAACCTGCTGCTTTCCCCAGGTACCAGCCTCCCATCCTGGCCAGGAGTGAGCAGCAGTCCCATCCAGTGGGAGATGAGGCCGGGCAGTGTGTGCCCTTCACCCTGGCCCTATGAGCTCCCCGCATTTCAGATTGGGCTGGCTCTGTTCCCAAGGTCTGTGTGTGTTATTGACCCTCCCGTGCAGGCACAGGAGCTGTGGGCTTGGTTCTGATGCATGGAGCTCTCTCTGTAGATCAGGAGATCTGCTGAAGGATGTGCTCAGTGTGGGTAAGCACAGCCTGAGCTGCTGAATTATTGAGGCTGTTCTCAAAGCATGGCTCGTGTCCTCACAGAAGTGACTGAGGACAAAGAGTCGTAGGAAAATTGGCAAGAAGAAATCTCAATTAAAAATACATTGGCTGTGCAGTGAGGCTGGTGGATGTTTTGGGGAGGTTACCGTAAATTTATGGAGGCTTTTTAAAATTGTGGCTGTGTTTTCCTTTGTTCTTCTGAGGCTAAGTGAAACAGCAGCTAGAACAGGCTGTTTTGGGAGGTGCTGTTATTTTTGCAAGCTTTTTTTGTAAATCAGGTCGCCTTCTCTACAACTTTTATGATAAATGGAACAATACAGGAGCAATTAGACTTTAAACTATTCATGAGATTGAAGCCAAGTAATGTGATTTAATCTTTCTTTTGCATCTATTTAATGTAAGCTGTGCTTTCATTCAAGTGTTTGAGCTTTGTAGTTGTGTTGGTTTAGCAGATGATTTTTTTAAATGCCTGTGGTTTTTATTAGATCTGTTTTCTATGAGTTATTTGTGTTTACGTTGTGGCTTACAGTTATCTTCAGCAAACATGAAAGGAGGAGTTTTTTTTACTGGTTAGTTCTGGTTTTGGTGCTTTCTGGAGCTGTAGTAAATCAGATGCTGGTGGTTTTTTAGTTTTACTTCTGCTGCCGTTTTTTTTCTGGAAACAGGGCCAGAAGGTAGCACAGACACTTGCTTTCCATATGGGGGATATAATTAAAGGCTCTGTTTGCAGCTGCCCTAGAAATAGTCCTGTTGAGGTGGCTCCTTGTCAGCAGGGACTGCAGGGCACGGGTTCACCTCTCCTGTTGGACTCGGTCTAACTCCATTAATTTTTACCCAGGCTTGCTAATTTTTACCCAGGTTTGCAGCTTTTATCCGGTGCCATCTGGGTGCTGTGCGTGGTGCTGGATTGGTGGATGCCCAGAAAGTGGGGAGGGGTCCTGAGGAGGGGTCTGTCCCCGGGGCAGGTGGGAGGCTGTGCTGGGGAGGGACATTGCTGTGGGAGGGGGCGCACATGGAGAAGGGGAAGGGGGCACAAAGGGACAGGTGCCCAGACCGAGGCACAGAATTTGGGGACTGCTGAGCTCCTTCAGGAGCAGTCTGCTTTGGATGCCCTGCTGAGGGATTGACTCAGCAATCAATGCTTGGTGAGGCACCAGGGCAGTGGAGCAGGAGCTCTGCAGTGCAGCTTGGAGCATCGCAGGAGGCTCCTGCATCTGTGGGGCTGGTGCTCAGGGGGTGCCGACAGGATGGTGGCCCTGCTCAGAAACGCCTCCTTCCCTCCCTCCCTGCAGCTCCTGGTGGCTGCAGGGTCCCCTGGTGCTGCTGTGATCCCTGCCAGCTGCAGGGAGCTCCTCTGGGTGGCCGGGACAGGTACGGCAGTGGCTCTGTGGTCACCTACTGCAGGTGGCTCTGTGGTCACCCTCTGCATCCCCAGGCTTGGCGGGGGACACAGGGTAACTTCCCTGGCTCTGTCCCCACTGCTGATCCCTACAGACAGCTCTGCTTCCCCCAGTGCTCACACAAACACCTCTGGCCCAGGGAGGTGAGAAAGTGCCAGGGAAAGGAATGCAATTGTTTATTTTCTTGAACAATCCTTTTGGCAGGCTTGGCTGTAAACAGCAGGAGAAACTCTGGCTTTTGCCTGCACCAGCTCACTCCAGCACTGTGAACTGTGGGCTGTGTAGAGCCCCACCAGGCAGCAAGCTGCTTCAATTGCATCCAAGTAATATTTTCTTTTTTTTTTTTTTTTTTGCCATCAGAATTAAATTTTTTCATGAAAGGCAGTGGGAAAAAGTCGTGTAAATCCTCTCCGTGCTAATCTGCATATTTTATAATTTTCCCAAAAGCCTGGCAGTTATTCCCTAAATCTGCCTCTAAGTCTCTCTTCAGAGCTGTTATTAAGACGTAGCAATCCATTAACGACCCACGAGGGCTGGGCTGCTCCAAAGGGTGATAGCCTCGATGCTGAGCTCAGGCTCCCCTCCCGCTGCAGCCTGGGCTGTGCTCACCCTCTGGGGCTGGGCAGGATGGGCTGTGACCCTTCCAGCTCTGCTTGTGGGCAGCTGTGACACCGTGGGCGTGGAGGGAATGGGAATGAAATGCTGTGAGTGGTGGGAGGGCTGGCATGCACCATGGGGTTACAGTGCCACTGTCACCCTGGCGTTGCACTGGGTGTGAGGCGAGGCTGCAGGTGAGCAGCTGAGGGGCTTGGAGGGTGAGATCCCCCCTAGGAGCTGGTCCTGAACTTGTGTGGCTTGGTCAGCCCACACACCACACCTGGATCTGGGTTCTCCTCTGCTCTGGGGCTTCACATGCACCATGCTCTCCATGGCTAGTCAGGAGATCCTCGTGAACGCCTTTGGGGATCCTCGTGAACACTTTTGGGGATCCTAGTGAACGCTTCTGGGGATCCTAGTGAACACTTTTGGGATCCTAGTGACCACTTTGGGGATCCTAGTGAGCACTTTGGGGATCCTAGTGAGCACTTTGGGGATCCTAGTGAACACTTCTGGGGATCCTAGTGAACGCTTCTGGGGATCCTAGTGAGCACTTTGGGGATCTTAGTGAACACTTTGGGGATCCTAGTGAGCACTTTGGGGATCCTAGTGAGCACTTTGGGGATCCTAGTGAACACTTCTGGGGATCCTAGTGAACGCTTCTGGGGATCCTAGTGAGCACTTTGGGGATCCTAGTGAACGCTTTTGGGGATCCTAGTGAACGCTTTTGGGGAATCCTAGTGAACACTTTTGGGGATCCTAGTGAACGCTTTTGGGGAATCCTAGTGAACACTTTTGGGGAATCCTAGTGAACGCTTTTGGGGAATCCTAGTGAACACTTTTGGGGATCCTAGTGAACGCTTTTGGGGAATCCTAGTGAACGCTTTTGGGGAATCCTAGTGAACACTTTTGGGGATCCTAGTGAACACTGTCCCAGCAGTGCTTTAGGCAGAACTCGCTGGTTTCCGTGCCAGGGTGAGAGTGGCAGACCCTGACCCTGCTCCTCCCCAGCGCCGTGCCAGCGGGCAGGGGAAGCTGTTCCTTCCTCCCTGAGCTGCAGGGATGCTCAGCAGGCACGCCTGGCTCCAGAGCCTGCTCGGGCACACGGTGGGACCAGCGTGGGGACGTCTGTCTCAGCTGCCTGGCACTGCTGTGGCGTGGACGGATGGCTCTGCCTCCTGCTCCTGGGGCTCAGCTTGGGCACGCCGTGGCTGGCACCTCCACAATGCAGCAGGTACATCAGGGAGCCTTTGTGGGTCTGGTTTGTGCTTTGAAGAGGTGCAGTTTGCTGCTGGTGTGGCTGGGCGTGGTGGCATTCCCCAGTTTGGGGGCTGGTGGAGATGGTCACTGGTGGGGTGCTGGTGTGGCTGGGCACGATGGCATTCCCCAGTTTGGAGCTGTGTGCCAGCCCTGCCCGGTTTGGGGGCTGGTGGAGCTGGTCACTGCTGGCTCTGTCAGGGTGCAGGGACATGGTGTGGGGCATGAGGATCCTCCTGCTCTGAGCGTCAGCCCCTGGAGCTGTGAGCATGGCTGTGGTGGCGGCGCCCCTCCCCAGGTACAGGCATGGTGTAAAAATGCTTCCTTAGTTACAGGTGTGCGGGCATGGGTGGGAAACAGAGGAAGGGAAGAGCTGCTGCTTCCTTTGGGCAGATCCTGCTCCTGGTGCAGCAGGATCCATTCTGCTGTTATTGCTGCTCCAGATCCACTGGTTTTAACTGATTAAATTCTTGGGTTTGACCCTTTCCCCAAGCAGCAGATAGTCCCAGGCCTTCTGTCTTGGCCTTTTCTCCAGCTGGGCTTTGTTTGTACCTTTCCAAGCTGCCTGTGATGAGCCCTGTGGATGAGGGATGCTGAGCTGGATCCAGGGCACTCCTGCACATCCGTCTGCAGAGGCTGAGCCTGTGCTGGGCAGCTGGCTTGGGACAGGCATTGGGCAGTTCTGGCACCTGCTCTGGGGGGGTTTCAGTGTAAGCAAGTGTGGGTTTGAGGATTAGTATGGCAAAGTGGAGTATGAGCAGTGTCTGCTGGTGTTTCAGCAGCCCTGCTGCCTGATAGTGCCCTCGAGCCGTAGACTGACAAATGTCTTCCCTGTTCATGTTTTAAAACTTGAAAACTGAACTCTAAGGAAATCTTACCCTGGTCTAACACCACTCCTTCCCCCTCACCCCTCTTTCTCCATTTGCTCTTTGTGGGTATTTTAAATTCACTGTGTAATTTTAAGTTCAGCATCACAAAATGCTTTGTGGTGCCCACCAGGTCTTCTCCTTGGCTGTGAGCATCTGTGGCAAGGACACTTTGTTAAGTGAAAGGGGGAACCTGGACAGAATGAAAAGCTGATATTTCAACTTGCACAGTTGCACAGTTCTGTTGTTTCTGAAAATAAAGTTTTCTGGTTCAGTGTGGAACTTGGGTGTGCCGATGGGGACAGAGCCCAGGGTGCTGCTCAGCCCCTGACCTGCCTGGCCTCACCTTTGTCACAGGCTGGGAAAGGCTTTAAAAGAAGCTACAAAAGTTGGAAATGCTGAAGGGTTACATTGAAATAGAGGAGCTCCAGTGCTTGTGGTGCATTCAGGTACTGTTCACTGTGTGTTAACACCCTCTCTTCGGCCAGGGGGTCTGTCTGTGCTTTGCAGGTGCTGTCACTGCCCAAGAGGTGGCTGGGCTCTGCTGAGCCCCGTGCTGCTCCCAGGTGTTTTTGGCTTTGTGCAGGGCTGTGTTCTCCTGCAGGCAGCCCTGTTCCCTGCCGAGGTTATTCTGCTGCAGCTCCCTCATCCTGCTGCTGAGCACTGGGGCTGTCAGCAGCCCCCATGACGTGACGCTGACAGTCACTTGTGACATCTCATTCTGCTTTAAATTAAACCCCCGGCAGGCCCAGCTGGCTCCCCAGCACCGTGTGTGTCATCTCGGGGAGTTTGTGCTGTGAAGCTGTCTGCTTCATCGTTCGTGATTTTAGCTGAGGTTTTTAAATAGCAGAAGCAGACCCTTCTGGTTTGTGAGCTGAGCACTAAATCTGTTTGTGCCAGTGTGGTGGTGAGACATCCTGCATGGGTTTGAGGGTTGGGCAGAAGAGTGAGCGTAAGGGAGGGTGCAGTTGGCATCTTCCTCATGCAGTGAATAAACCCAGAGCAGAAGGGTTCTCCAGGTCGGGACTAGGGAGAGATGTATAGATGCTAAATTATGTTCCTAATGCCTTGAAGTGCTTGATAAAGACAAGTTCTCCTTCAAGAAGGAAAAACAACCTGGCGCAGGCTGCAGATGCAGGCAGCAGCAGTGCAGTGACCTGTCCTGGTGGGGTGTAGGGTGGGCTGTGCTCCTGAGCTGATGCCTGAGCAAAGCTGTGTTCCAGGCTCAGCATGTCCTTGATTTTGGTAAATGACCTTACTCTTCTTCATCCTCTGTGCTTTGGCTGGGGCAGTGAGGTGAATTTCTGAGTTCCAGCTGCCTTATTTGCAGTGAGCAGTGCAGTGTGCTGAGGAGCTGGAGCCTGTGAATGCAGATGTTTGGATTCTTTGGGGCTCACAGCTCTCTCTCTTTGCTGCCCACAGTGTGCTGGGGAGGAGAAGCTGTGAATACAGATGTTTGGGGCTCACAGCTGTCTCTCTTTGCTGCCCACAGTGTGCTGGGGAGGAGAGGCTGTGAATACAGATGTTTGGGGCTCACAGCTGTCTCTCTTTGCCCTGCAGTGTGCTGGGGAGGAGAAGCTGTGAATACAGATGTTTGGGGCTCACAGCTCTCTCTCTTTGCTGCCCACAGTGTGCTGGGGAGGAGAAGCTGGTTTTACACAGATGTTTGGGGCTCACAGCTGTCTCTCTTTGCCCTGCAGTGTGCTGGGGAGGAGAAGCGGGTGGGCACGCGCACCGTGCTGGTCGGGCACCGGCCCGTGGCGGACACCGAGGCGTACGTGGCACAGAAGTTCTGTGACAACAGGATTGTCTCCTCCAAGGTGAGCCCCCTGCCCGCCCAGGGCGCCCTCGCTCAGCCTGGGTGCTCCCCCTGGTTTGCCCTGGTGCTGGGTTTGGAAACTGGGAGAGCCTGAGTTCCTCCAGGATGGAGGCAAAGGTGCCCCTGCAGGTGCAGCAGCCCTGGCACGGCCCTGGCACGCAGCTCCAGCTCTCTCTGGGGATTTCTTTTGCCAGTGGAGATGTGGACAAGTTCCTTTCTTGTAGGCTGGGTAAGAGCAAAACGTGGACACGTTGATTTTGTGGGGTTGGGGATTTTTTTTGGTGTGTTTTTTAAAGTTTTCTCACATCCCCTTTGGGAAGAAAAGAACAGGTGTATAATACAGCATGAGATAACAGCAGCTCAAATTTTATTTTATAAAGGGCATTACTTTATAAAGGGACTTAAAAATATGATTCCCTCTTTTTTTTATTTTATTCTGTAGGATTTTTCTTTCTTGAGATAGGACAAAAATAACCATGCTCTGTTTATCCCTTTGGATGGAAGGGGGGGAAACATTCATATGGTATTAATGCAGCTTTTGTTTATGGTGGAGAACTGTGATGACACCCATCTGCCTTCTGCTTAGCTTTTCTCCATGACATTCATGAAGCTATTTCGAAAGATTTGAAGCCAATTGGAGTAAAATATCAAACAAGTGGCATTCCATATTGTCAACACAGCTGGATTTGTATGCCAGTGCTCAGCATTGCTGACGCTCAGCGTGCACTCAGGCTTCAGTTTTGCTGTACTTGAGCTGCAGAGGGGTTTTTCCCTCGCCTTTGTTTCTTTGTACATTTTGGATCTTATCAGTTTTTGTATGTCTGGGTTTATTTTTGGGAAGAGCTTTCAGTCTGTTTAGCTGGTGCAGCGTTGCCATTGATGTTTGCTGGCACGCAGAGGGGCCTGAGTGAGGACACCTTCCCCCAGCTCAGCTCCCTCACTGACAAATGGTTTGCTTTAGCACTAATTTTGGTTCTTCCTTGATTTATTTTTGAATGTTATGTCCTTGTTCTTTTTCCCTTTTATATTTGCTAGGCCTGGGACCTGTCCAGTCTCTTTTATAATTAAGTGGGCATTAGTCTTGAGACTTGACTGTTTATTTTTTTTTATTCCAGACAGACGGAAAGATAGATATGAGACCCATTATTTTCCATGTTGTTCTTAAATTCTGCATGCTTTCCAAAGTAAATGATTCAGCAGCCTTCTTAAAATTATAATGAAGCACAACATAATACTGAATTTGTACGGGCAAGCATGGCTACTTTTTTTTTTTTAACAAAAACATCTCTGAGATAGTTTTGGGAATTTGGAAAAAATGTGTGCACTTTGGGCTATGTTGTAATGAAGTCACCTTTGTTCAAATGCCTTTTTAGATGTTGTCTCACTGTGAGCCACCTCTGACTGTTCAGTGTTCCAGCAGAGAGCTGGAGCTGGAACTTGGAGCAGGAATTTGGTGGGATCTCGGCCCCAGCCGCACTGTGGGAATTGTGAATTTCATGTAACCTCAGCCCCAGCTGTGCTGTGCTCCTGGTTTTGGCTCTGGGGCTGTGCTCCCCTGCCATGCCAGAGCAGAGCTGCTCTCCCTGTGCGCTGCCCATCCCGCTGTGGCTCTGCTGCCAGCCTGGCTCTGTCTCAGTGCCCTCTCTCCCCACAGTACACCCTCTGGAACTTCCTCCCCAAGAACCTTTTCGAGCAGTTTCGAAGAATTGCCAACTTCTACTTCCTCATCATCTTCCTCGTGCAGGTAAGAGCTTCGAGGCTGAGCGTGAGTTTGGTTTGGGCTTAACTGATGTTAAACACGGCTTGAACAAGAGCTGAGCTTTAGAAATGTTTGTGCTTATAAGAAGTTTGGAAATTTTGAACTTGGAGGCTGTTATAATTCTGCCACACCATCCAAGGCATCAAAATAATTAAAATATCTGGGCCTGAGATGGGCTTTGAGTGACTGCTGAAACACTGAAAAACCATCTTAATTCTAACTGTTAAGATCATTCAGCCACTGAAAATACAGTTGATGCTACACAATTAAGATCTGTTTTTTGTCACCATTACTACTTCTGTTTCTTATCTCTATATTTCCCCAAGTGGTATGATATTTTTGTGTCTCAGATATCATGAGTTTCAAGGCAAGCAGGAGAGATAGGATGTACTCAGTAAAATTCAGAAAATGCATAGGATGAGTTTTGGAAGCTTGAGGAAGTTGCTCTGCCTGGGCAAAGCAGCAGATTTATTCCAGACACAGGGATGAGTGCCTGAATGCTGTGCTGTGCAGGGAGGGCTCTGGTTCCCAGCCCTGGCTGTGCAGGAGCAGGGTTCCCAGCCCTGGCTGTGTGTGGCTCTGCTGGCAGTGTGACACGAAAGGCCAATTTGCTCTGGCGTCAGCTGGCTTGCCTCCATCTCCTCATTGCGCTGGCATTGCTCCACTTTGTCAGACCCAATTTGTAATTTGCCTTGAACTGAAGCGATACCCTGGAGTCAGGATGTCCTCTTTGTGTAGCTGGCCACTTAGTGACGTGCTATTACATTTTATCTATTGACCCTCTGGCTGTGGAGAGCAGGGAATATTCCTGATTATAGCCACAAACTGGGTTTGTCTCGCTGCTTGCACGTTTCAGGCACAGGTGAGAGAAGAGCCTGCTGCTCCTCCTGGCCTTCATTCTGTGAACACCTCTAAAATCAGGAAGCAGCCTTGTGGTGGATTAGAGAACACACAAACCCAGCTGAGCAGAGCCCAGCCCTGATCCTGGCTGCTGCACAGAGCAGCCCCTGGCCCAGGTGCTTGTCATGCTGAGACGTCCCCTGCCTCAAAAAGGCACTCAGGGCCACTCTGTGCATTTGCAGTACCAAGGGTTATCCCTTGGAAAATGCCACCTGCATCTTGCATGTCCGTGCTTCTATTTAAATGTCTGTCAGTTACTGGGGTTGTCCCCCCTGGGTGCTGCATGGGGACTGAGGTGTCCAGTGCTGGAGGAATTACCTGAGGCATCTGCCTTACCTGTGTGAAACATTTAATCAAACCTTCTGTTTCTCTGTGGCTGCAGATCCAGCTCTTTGTGAGACAGAGTGGTGCATTCAGCATAAAACACTGCACACAAACAGTGCAAATCCCTTTGGTTCATGTGTTCCAGCTCTCACAGGAGCCTGCAGGGAATCTCCTGGTGGAAGGGGCTGGCCTGGATGAGCACAGCCAGTGTGTGTGTAGGCAGACCAGGCTGGTGGCAATAAGCTGTTTTAGGAATCTACCGAGAGTCGCTTTGAGGAGGAGAGTGGAGATAACTTTTGGAGTGTGGTCCTTAGTGTCCTAAGGAATCTCCCAAGAAGAAATTATTAAGTAACAAGAGGACTTTGTCGCTTTTAAGTGGATTCAAATTAAGCTGTTGAAGTCCTGAACCAGTCCAAAAATAGTTTCAGGGGAGTCTGTCTTTCTCCTGGCTTGTTGCTTGTGTGTCCCTCAGCTTTTCACCAGCCACAAAGGGGAAGAGTAGTGTCCGGCCATGGGGCTTTTGCAGGGAGTCCAAACTCTAAATACATATATGAGTTATTCCAGACACTTAATCTGATATTGTCCTCCTATATCTGTGTGTACAGAAATTGTGCTTTTTAATACAAATACATACAACTATAACTTGTCCAGAGCAGGAAGCTCTCCTGCTGGGCAGCAGGAGGTCCTCTCCTTTCTCCTTCTCAGAAAGCCAAAGCTCTTCTTGGATTCCCAAGACCTGTCCAGTTTTTGCAGGATAACTTTTGGCTAACTGGCCTAAGCTCCATGGTACTGCCCTGGTGAGTGGCCATCACTGCTGTGTGCAGTGTCTGTGTGACACTTGGCACTGTCCTCACTCAGAGCTGTTCCTCCACATTGGGTTTCCACCAGACTTTCTGCTTGGGAACACCTTACACCCATTTGAGTGAGCCAGGGCTTTGTGTACCTGGAAATGCTTTTGGTGTTTATCTTGGTTCGCTCTCCTGCTGCTTAACTCCTCTGCCATTTATCTGGCTGCTGCTTGTGGTGTCTCTCTTCCACTTCAGAATCTTCTGGCTTTTCTCTCTGGGTTCAGTAGGGCAGGGTGATATTGCAGTGCACAGCATTTCATAGTCAAAAATGTCCACGTAGCTTATAAGAGGAGTCCTGTCCTTAGCACAGCTTTTTACAGGCAGCCTGAAACAATAAATACCCAAATGCTGCTGTTGTGTGAGCGTGCTGGGGAAGCACAAACAAGAGACAAAGGCCCTTTGTGGGCACACAAAGCCTTTCTGCTGAGCTCCCCTGTCCCTTTCATCAGAGCCCCTGGTGCTCCCAGTCTCCCCAGGAGCAGCAGGGAAATGAGCAGGCTGTGGTGTGTTGGGAAGGTGGGAAGGGCTCCCTGCCCCTTGGGAACCATTTCACCCTTTGGGCCCTGTCAGAGGGAGCAGCAGTTCCCACAGCCTGGGGGTTTCACTGCTGATCAGAGGTTTGGGCTATGCCTGGAGCTGCTGCAGTGAGCTCAGCAGGATCCAGCTGTGCCCCAGGCCCCTCTGTGGTGCCCACAGTGTGCTCTGAGCTCCACTTGGAGAGCTTAAACACAAAGCCTGCATTTCTGGTTTGCTTAAATATTCATGTTCTGTTCTGCAGTGTATTTCACAGGTAATTTGGGCTGATGGCTGTTATTTTTAGCCTCCCAGTGTCAGTGGTTCAGGATGACTGGTGCTGCTCTTCCTTGCCTTTCTCCTGTGCTGGGCTCTGAGCTGCCCTCAGTGGGATCAGCACCCTTTTCCCCCATCAGCAGAGGTTTGGTTTTATCTGCAGCCTGAAACCCAGGGCTCAGCAGTCCATTTTTGTCCTGCAGGTGATAGTGGACACCCCAACCAGCCCGGTGACCAGTGGCCTCCCGCTCTTCTTTGTCATCACTGTCACAGCTATCAAACAGGTACAGCTGTCACTGTGGGGGAGATGCTCTGTGAGACAGGCACAGAAATGTGTATTTAAATATGCTCAGAGGCCACCAACGTGTGCTGGTAGGTTTGGTGCCCCCTTTAGAGGGTGATTTGGGCGCTGGTGCTTTCCAGGAGAGGCTGCACTTTGGGTGTGGGGTTGATGTCTCCAGTTCTAGCAATGGAAAGCATCCCTGTGCTGTTGAAAGCAGGCCAGGAGGGTCAGTAAGCTTTCTGCTGTAGGCCTGGTGTTGCAGGAATGTTTTTCCTTTTCTTGGAAACGCTCCCTGAGTCCTTGCAGAGACGTGCTCCAAATACACCCACGCTCTGCTCCGTGTGGGGAGGTGGGAAGGACAGGTTCTGCTCAGCCCCTCACCAGTCCTGCAAACGTGTGCTCCTCATCTCCTGGCAGTGCTGAAAGACCTTTTGCCTCCCATCACAGGCACACATGCCATTTAAAATTTCCTGAGTGAATAATAAAGAAAGAAGTTTCATCTACGGGGGCTGGAAAGGGAGAGGTAGAATAAAAATCTCTCTGCCTCAGATCTCAATGCTCATTCCTCCAGTGAAGGCTGAAGAGGAAGAGCCTCATCCTGCGTTACCATAGGAAGGAGTTGCAGGCTGCTGAGTGTATTATTCATATTGTCAGTCTGTTCTTACCACAGCTCAGAATAATAGAAATGTGTTACAGTAGTTCAGCTGCTTGTTGCATGCCCCACATATAGATTATTTTTGTGTTATTTTAATCTGTTCTGAATCTGTCAAATATGCATATGGAGGTTTTCTAAATGAATTGATTCAGTCTGAGCTGCTCTGGTTGGTGTTTTGTCAGGCATGAAGGAGGTCTGAGGACAGTTGCCTTATTCATTGTTTCCACGTGTCCCTGTGATCCTCACTCCTCCTTTTCATTAGTTTACTCACTTGGTAAGGGGTTTGTGCTGCCTGTGTCTGTGCTGTAGGGGTACGAGGACTGGCTGAGGCACAGAGCTGACAACGAGGTGAACAAAAGCAACGTCTTTGTCGTGGAAAATGCAAAGCAAGTGCGGAAAGAGAGTGAAAAAATCAAGGTAACCGTTACCTGAGAACCTGTGTGTGGCTCTCACTGAGGCTGATGGCAGCACAGAGCTGTGCTGAGGGGACAGGGCAGGGGAGGAGGGCTGTCCTGGGTCAGAGCTGCCCCAACTTGCTCACTTTGAGCTGAGATGCTCCAGAGCTGCTCCCAGTGAAGGAGTGAGGCTGCCTTTGATTTCTTTTGAAAAGCTGTCTCACAAAAGCTGTACCGGGCTGACAGGTGACACATCTGTCAGCATTTTGCACTTCTCCAGGACAGGCAGTCCTCTTCTATTTCCTGCTCTCCCAAGGACACCAGGAAAGTACACTTGGCTTTGATGTTAATTTATCACAGCGTACTCCAGGCAAGTACAGTCTCTTGCTCCATCAGGATTTAGCAGAGGAATAAACACTGGCTGTGCCCCGTGGGTGCTCTGAGTCAGTGCAGGGCTGGGTGGCCCTTCAGGCTCTGGAGTGATGGTCAGGGATCTGTGCACCCCCTGGACCCCAGCTTGCCTTTGAGAGAAGCTGAATCACACTCACCTAAAAACACCTGAGAGGGCTGTTCATGTGAGTGCTTCCTTTCTCCTAGGTTGGAGACATCGTGGAAGTGAAAGCAGATGAGACCTTCCCCTGTGATTTGATATTTCTGGCCTCCAGCAGCACTGATGGCACCTGCTATGTCACCACAGCGAGCCTGGACGGCGAGTCCAACTTCAAGGTCAGGGCTGGGAGGGCAGCTGGAGCTGGGCACCTGGGCATGGCCCTGCTGGGGCTGTGTGGGCAGCTGGAGCTGGGCACCTGGGCATGGCCCTGCTGGGGCTGTGTGGGCAGCTGGTTCTGGGTCCCTGGGCATGGCCCTGCTGGGGCTGGGCTGGGCAGCTGGAGCTGGGCACCTGGGCATGGCCCTGCTGGGGCTGTGTGGGCAGCTGGTTCTGGGTAGCTGGGCATGGCCCTGCTGGGGCTGTGTGGGCAGCTGGTTCTGGGTCCCTGGGCATGGCCCTGCTGGGGCTGTGTGGGCAGCTGGTTCTGGGTAGCTGGGCATGGCCCTGCTGGGGCTGTGTGGGCAGCTGGTTCTGGGTCCCTGGGCATGGCCCTGCTGGGGCTGGGCTGGGCAGCTGGAGCTGGGTAGCTGGGCATGGCCCTGCTGGGGCTGTGTGGGCAGCTGGAGCTGGGTAGCTGGGCATGGCCCTGCTGGGGCTGTGTGGGCAGCTGGAGCTGGGCACCTGGGCATGGCCCTGCTGGGGCTGTGTGGGCAGCTGGAGCTGGGCACCTGGGCATGGCCCTGCTGGAGCTGGGCACCTGGGCATGGCCCTGCTGGGGCTGGGCTGGGCTGGGGGCTGCTGCATGGAACCTGTCCCTGTGGCTGCCTGGCTCTCCAGCAGCTCCTGCCCTTGTCTGCCTCCAGGGTGTCGGCAGTGAGCCCTGGGGCATGGGTTGTTTGGGGGATGGACTGCTCTGTTTGTTTTCACCAGCATGAGAAAAGCATTGCTTCTGGGATTTTTCCTCCCTTTCCCTGGAGCAAGCAGTGAAAGTTAATACTAGTCCTGCTCAGGATGAGTATCTCCAGTTTATTTTCTTTCTTTCTGTATCTCCCCTTCTCTAAACTAGGGAAAGAAACAACAACAAAGAGCTTATATACGTCAGAAGACATAAATGTTTGGTTTCATTTGAGTTTGATAAATATTTGTATAAGTATAATGCAGACTATAATAATATTATAACAATATAATAAGTATATGATAAATACACAGACACTAGCAGCTGCAGCAGTGGGACTGGAAGATGCTTGACCATGACATGTTTCATTCCAGCACACTGTGAAGTCAGTGGGAGCACCACTGTGGAGCTGATGTGCTGTTCTGGGATTTGTGGCTCCTCTCCATGGGTGGCTGCTGGCTGGTGCTGGATAACCTGAGTGGGAGCTGTGGCACAGTGCTGGCTCCACTAGTGAGGAGGAGCTGGAGCTTTGAAGTGCCTTGAGGCTAGAAATAGCTAACCATGTTAAAGGCTGTTGCTTATTTGTGTCAGGTGTGATATATGCATCAGTTCACATTACTTGTGCAGTCTTGGCTCTTACCAACTTGTGAGCCTGGAGATGTGATGCTGAGTTTCTAGATCAAGCACTGTGCTGTTTTTTTCTTGGTTTGTGGATTCCTGTAGGTGACTGGGAGCTGTCTCCTGTTTCATGAGGAGGGAAAGATGAGTTTGAAGGGGGAGAGGGAATAGAAAAGCCAGCTCTGTTTGGGGAAATAGATCTAACATCAGGAACCAGGGTTTGCTGTAAAAGGGGAGTGAGGGAAGCACATTTGAGTAATCACCAAACCTCATCTGCAGGGGTACCTGCTGCCTTCCTGCTGGGGATTTTTCTGGGATTTGGAGCATATCAGGTTGAGGTATGGGAAAGGTGCCTGATTGAGTGAAACTGGAATAGAAATGTACAAGAGATTTGGTCAGGGCTCTGTCTTTGAAGCACAAATCTTTGGCCATATGTTAGCTAACAGAACATGTGTTTTCTAAATGCACTAAAGGGTGTAAAGATCCTGGAATTGATTGGGAGGTGGCTTTGAAGTATCCCTCAGTAACTGCACAGTGTCTCTGCTGATGGGGGCATTGCAAACCCCCCCACGAGGGCTGGCTTTGGTCCTGCAGGAGCAGTTTGGCCAAAGCTGTGATGTGTCCATGTGTGCTGAGGAGGCAGGCAGGTCAGCAGAGCACACGGAGGAGGGGATGGCTCACTCCATGGCTGCAGTGTGTGTAATCCTGGGATCACAGGGCTGGGATGCACAGGGCAGGAGAGCACACGGAGGAGGGGATGGTTCCTGCCATGGCTGCAGTGTGTGTAACTCCAGCGATGCACACAGAGGAGGGGATGGCTCACTCCATGGCTGCAGTGTGTAATCCTGGGGTGCACAGGGCAGGGATGCACACAGAGGAGGGAATGGCTCACTCCATGGCTGCAGTGTGTAATCCTGGGGTGCACAGGGCAGGGATGCACACAGAGGAGGGGATGGCTCACTCCATGGCTGCAGTGTGTAATCCTGGGGTGCACAGGGCAGGGATGCACACAGAGGAAGGGATGGCTCACTCCATGGCTGCAGTGTGTAATCCTGGGGTGCACAGGGCAGGGATGCACACGTCAGGAGCGGAGGAAGCGCTTTAATGAATTTGTTTATGAAGATGGATTGAGGCAGCCTGCCGTGAGCCTGCTGTGACTGGGAGCTCTGAGCAGCTCCTATAAATAGAGCCTGAAAGGCAGCGAGCAGATCCTTTGTGGGCTTTTCAGTTAATTATGAGAGATGAACCTTTGCAGCAGCAGCTGCTAAAAATAGCTGGGAGTCTGCCAGGGCAGTGCCGGGTCCTGCTGCTGGAGCTGCTGTGTGGTTACCATCAGGAGCCAGGGCAGGTGGGCAGCTCCTCCTCCACGGGGCCACCTGCAGCCTCCCTCCACCCCAGGCAGGGCAGGTCCCCAGGGAAAAGCCAGGGATGCTCTGCTTTTGGGGGATGCCTTGCTGAGACAGCCAGCAGCTGCTTGCTGCTGTGGTTTCTCTTAGCATCGGTGACTTCATTCTGTCTCATCAGCGACTTCATTCTGTCTCTGAAAGATGCTTCAGCTGCCTTGTGGGAGCGTGGTGAGGGCTCTGGGGAGCCGCTGGTGCTGACAGGCTTGTACATTTTGAGTGATGGGGTGTAAAGCTCGGGGTGGGAGCGCTGCTGGGCCTGCGGTGACCCTGCCTGTGCTCCTGTGCAGACCCACTACGCCGTGCGGGACACCGCCGTGCTCTGCACCGACGAAGCCATCGACACCCTCACGGCCACCATCGAGTGTGAGCAGCCCCAGCCCGACCTCTACAAGTGAGTCTGGCCCCCCTGCCTCCCCCGCTGCCTGTGCTGCCTGGGGTCATCCCCTGCACACACCTCAGCACCGTCACTCGGGCATCTGCAGCTCAGCAAAGCAAATGCCATCTCCTTTGGGCAGAGACCAAAAGGTGGCTCAAGGCACTGATAAGCTGCTGGGCCTCCTCTGTATGAGCATGGCAAAGTCTTCAGAGCTCAGTGTCTTTGCAGAAGAGCCTCCCCTGTGCAGCAGTTTTGGTGGTACAATGAGCTGGTTTTTGTCAGCTCAGCAGCAGGAATGGTCCCTGCACCTGTTTTTAGGCCACTCTTACCTTCCAGTAAGATGCGTTGGGCTGAATGACTTCCAGGAGTGAGTTCTCTATGTTTTTAGACCCCTTAGAGAGGTTTTCTGGAGTGCTGCAGTCTGTAGTGGGGATGTGCTGGGCTGTGTGAGCACCCTGGGGACTGTGTGGCTTCTCCCTGTCCTGAGCACAGCCAGCCCTCTGAAACATTAAACTGTCAGATTCACTTGTTTCTGGATTTGCTTCCATTTCCTGTCAATGTTATTTTTGTTATTTTGTTATTTTATAGTGTTTATAATGTGTCTGTAATACAAGTTTCTCATATTTTTATCACAGATTTGTTGGAAGGATTATCATCTATGGGAGTAACCAAGAGCCTGTAGCCAGGTTGGTCCTGCAGCTGCCTGTTGGGCATCTACAGAGAATTTCAGAGATCTGAGCCTGTCCTGCCACCATTTGGGAATTTTTTTCTTAAACCATTCCAAAGATTTCATTCTAAAAGGAGGCCTCCCTTCTGCCATCCTGTGGTTTGTTTGAGCCCCTTTTGGGGAAGCAGTGCAGAACCACCTGGTAATGTCCTGCCCTGCTGATGGGGCACAAATTTATCAGGCAATGGTAAAATATTGTCATTGGAAGGTAAGCAAGAGCTCAAACATCAATCAGAGTGTTCCACAGAAAAAATGAGCAGGTGATGTTCATAAACCATCCAAAACATTGGCTCTCACCAGAGCGTGCGGGATGGGTTTTGTGCTCTGGTGGGGCTGTTCATACCCTGGGAGCAAAAATCTGGGAGTTTCAAAGAGAAATAAAAACACAAATGGGGCTGCCAGCATTGACTGACTGGGCTGGAATGGACAGGCTTCTGCTGATTTTAACACTGCATTTTTGTATGAGTACTGGAATGTACTGCATCTGAACATTTTGCAGTTACTCCTCAAAAGCCTTACTGAAAATCCCCCAATGAGAGTGGAGTCTTGCATCAGGGATGGTATTTGTAAGATGAAATGGAAATGTAATTACATAAAGAGAAAAACTCAGGCAAGGCCCCAGTTTAACATACAAATCATGTAATCAGGCATGAGGAAACTTTGTTTGTCTTTCTATTCTAATTCTAATTTATGAAGTAGTTTAAATGTTCTTTGAGTGATGTAATGTTATAATTTCTTTTATGTTTAGGTCTTTGGGTCCTGAAAACCTGTTGTTGAAAGGTGCTACCCTCAAAAATACCAAGAAGATTTACGGTGAAGTTATTTTTGTTTGTTTATTTAAATAGTTCTGATAAGTGGTGACAAATGTAGATGTTCCCTACTGAATCTGGAGAGGGAACATCTCTGCTGCCTGTCTACCTGGGCTGTGCAGTTTTCATGCAAGCTGGTTGCAGAGTGGCCAGGTGAAACTGGGAGGCACTGGTTCCATGTGCAGGGCTGCCCAGGTGTGTTAATTAACCATGGGCTCCTGCTCTGGGGTGCAGCAGGGCCATTCCTCACTCTGTGTGATCCATGAGCTCTGTGTGATCCATGAGCTCCTGCTCTGGGGTGCAGCAGGGGCATTCCTGTCCCTGTGTGATCCATGGCTCCTGCTCTGGGGTGCAGCAATGACATTTGTGTCTCTGTGTGATCCATGGCTCCTACTCTGGGGTGCAGCAGGGGCATTCCTGGCTCTGTGTGATCCATGGCTCCTGCTCTGGGGTGCAGCAATGACATTCCTGTCTCTGTGTGATCCATGGGCTCTGTGTGATCCATGGCTCCTGCTCTGGGGTGCAGCAATGACATTCGTGTCTCTGTGTGATCATGAGCTCCTGCTCTGGGGTGCAGCAGGGCCATTCCTGGCTCTGTGTGATCCATGGCTCCTGCTCTGGGGTGCAGCAATGACATTCCTGTCTCTGTGTGATCCATGGGCTCTGTGTGATCCATGGCTCCTGCTCTGGGGTGCAGCAATGACATTCCTGTCTCTGTGTGATCCATGGGCTCCTGCTCTGGGGTGCAGCACTGACATTCCTGTCCCTGTGTGATCCATGGGCTCTGTGTGATCCATGGCTCCTGCTCTGGGGTGCAGCAATGACATTTGTGTCTCTGTGTGATCATGAGCTCCTGCTCTGGGGTGCAGCAATGACATTTGTGTCTCTGTGTGATCATGAGCTCCTGCTCTGGGGTGCAGCAATGACATTCCTGTCTCTGTGTGATCCATGGGCTCCTGCTCTGGGGTGCAGCAGGGCCGTTCCTGGGCAGCCTCAGGTGTTTCTGGAGCAGAGCAGCCCCTGGGTGGTGCCTCCTGCTCCAGCTGGGACTGGGTTTGGTGTAAGCACCGCTGCCCTGGTGGCCCAGTGCCAGCTGCGCCCTCCAGGCTCTGTCCCTTATGAGCCCTGCTTTGGTTCCTGCAGGAGTTGCAGTCTATACTGGCATGGAAACAAAAATGGCTCTCAACTACCAAGGGAAATCTCAGAAACGCTCTGCAGTAGAGAAGTGAGTATTTGTGTTCAGGAGAGAATCGGTAAAACCTGTTGGGTTTGGGATTGTTTTTAATGGATGGCTGGTACGGAAGTAATCCCCATACCACTGCCTTTTGTTTCAGATGCTCTCTGATTGCATAGAAAAATCTGGGTATTTGATAAAGCGTATCTTGCAAGAAGCAGAATCATTTAGTAGCTTTTTTATTTGAAAACAAAATTAAGAAATGTGTAAATATATGAACCTGATGCTGAATATCAGCAGTGTTAAAAGCACTTGTTCTGTAATTCCCTTCTTGAAAGTAAGGAAGTCTTGTTCTTGCCTATTTACATGTTTTTCTCTATAAAAATAGCTGCAAGAATTTCAAAAAGAAACCTGTTTTTCAGATCCATCAACGCTTTCTTGATAGTGTATTTATGCATCTTATTGGGCAAGGCCACTGTGTGCACGACTCTGAAATATGTCTGGCAGAGTAATCCATTTAATGATGAGCCTTGGTACAACGAGAAGACTAAAAAAGAGAGAGACACGTTCAAGGTGAGTGGATTTGTGTTTCAGCACCTCCTCCAGCTTCACTTGCTCTGGCTGTTTGGTTTAATGTGTTGTGCCTGCTGCCAGCCCTGGGAGTCCTGTTTGCTCACACAAAGTGCTGTTGTTTCCTTTGGTCTCTCCTGCTGTTTGTGCTTCTTTTGTGCCTCCCTCGTGCTTGTGCACAGTGATATTTGTGTGGATCAGGGGCAGAGCATAAATAAATACTGTATAATGTAGAAATACAGCTGATGTAACCTGGGTCCTTATCTGAACTCGAGATATCTTTCAGCTTTGAGTAGGTAAACCTAAATTGAGGCCATGTCAACCAGTTTGTTAAACTTGCCCAGACGTGGGCAGTCAAGCCTGAGAGAGTGAGTGTGAGTGTGCAGGGATCCTCACTGGGTGGGTTATTGAGTTGATGGGTTGTGTGCAGGGATGTCACTGCACACTTGTGCCACAGCCTGACTGGTCTCGAGCCACCTGCTCCTCTTTTCTGCTTTCCTGGGGTCAGGATGAGCCTGTAGCAGTGTATTTTGAGAGGAATATGCTTATGAAACACTGTTTTGGTCACTGTGGAGCAGTGAGATGGACTCCTGTTCCTGGTAGATCTGCAGAAGGCAGTGGGATTTTCTGTGCCAAAGGAAATGGGATTTGGCCCTGTATCTCAGCTGTATTTATTTTCATGTTGTCTTTTCCTATTTAACCTTTTCTGAGAAGCTGTCCAGAACCCCTGAGGTGCTGCTGCAAACTGCCCCTGTGCCCTGAGAGCCACAGGCTGCATCTCCTCCTCTTTCCCGTGCAGGTGCTGCGGATGTTCACGGATTTCCTGTCCTTCATGGTCCTCTTCAATTTCATCATCCCCGTCTCCATGTACGTTACGGTGGAGATGCAGAAGTTCTTGGGCTCCTTCTTCATCTCCTGGGACAAGGAGATGTACGATGAGGAAATCCAGGAGGGAGCGTTGGTGAACACCTCGGACCTGAACGAGGAGCTGGGCCAGGTCGGTGTGCTGTGTTTGTGGGGTCTGTAGGGATGGAAATGGGGCTGGGGGTGCCCTCCCTGCGAGGAGCCCTTGCTGTGGCCATCCCTGGCATCCCGTGGGGCCGGAGCCTCACCCAGGGCTGTGGTGGCACTTTCCATTGGATGTGGTTCCGCCCTCTGCCAGCCAGATAAGGTTATAAATAGTGCCTGAAAGAGCAGGAACTGGGTCACATCAATTGTTTCCATTTTGGGCAGGATCAGGCGCAGCGCTCTGCGTGTCAGGGTGCTTTGCTTTCGCTGCTTCAATTAAAAATTAAAAAGCCTCTGTCTCTGTGAGGATTAGTGAAAATGCCTGCCCAGTCATCTCCCTGGGTGTGCAGAGCACGTGCAGCTGGGGCACCCAGACAGCTCAGGCTTCCCTTCCTGCTCTGCAGAGGAGAGATGAGTGCAGGGCATCTGAGTGCCTCCTGCTTTTGGTTTTGCTGTAAAAACAAGAATAAAAACACACTTGGAGTAGCAATTAGCTAATTGAAATACAGCTCCAAGATGAAGGTCCCCAAAGGAGGCAGCAGACCTGCAGCAGCAGTTCTGCAAGCTCTAGGGCTATAGCAGAGGACCCAGGGAAGTGAATGGGGGGAAAGTGAAGAGCCTGGAGACAGGTTTTAACTCTTCAGAAGCTGCCTCCTGCCCCTATGCAACAGGCTGAAACACAAAGGAGCAGAGTGCAGAGCTACAGAGGGGTGCAGTGGGGCACCTGTGTCTACAGTCGGGTTGGGATACCCAGGTGCCCTGCACAGTGGCACAGATGCCCTGAGATGCCCCAGGCTGTGTTCCTGGGGGCTCCCTGCCCAGCCCTGAGGCAGCTGCCGGGTGTTGCAGGTGGAGTACGTGTTCACAGACAAGACAGGCACCTTGACAGAGAACAGCATGGAGTTCATCGAGTGCTGCATCGATGGGCACAAGTACAAGGACTGCATGGCAGAGGTGGATGGCTTCTCCCAGCCTGATGGGCCCCTCAAGTACTATGGCAAGGCTGAGAAGGTGAGGGCTGTGTGTGCTGGTGGCTGTAGGGGTTTTGTGGCAGCTCCTGCCTGGGTGTTCAGCTGGTAACAGCCCTCCCTCCCTGTGTCCTGCCCAGAGCCGTGAGGAGCTGTTCCTGAGAGCCCTGTGCCTGTGCCACACGGTCCAGATCAAGGAGGCAGACCAGGTGGATGGGCTGGTGGCACACCCAGAACGCAAATACACCTACATCTCCTCCTCCCCAGATGAGATCGCTCTGGTCAAAGGCGCAGAAAAGTAAGGATGTGGAGATGTTGGCTCTTTGATTCCCTCTCTCTGGTGGGAAGGAGGGAGGTGAGGGTGACCTGGAGGAGACAGATCCCTTGTCACGGTCTCTCTGGGATGGATGTTGTGATAGCACTGCTGAACCTGCAGTGCTGTGAGCCTGTGGGCTCAGGTGAGCTCCCTGTTAAAGGGGTGCTCTGTAAAGGATCTTCCTGGGAGCCCATGGTTTGCATTCACTGAGAGCAGCCCCAGGGTGCTGCAGTGCCCAGATGTGGCAGAGGGCTCTTTGCTGGAGCCCACCTGGCCTTGTGCTTTAATCCCCTAGAAACAGAGACCAGTTACCATGTGAATATTGCAGTGAAACTTTTTCCTTGCCATGCAGTGGCAAAATAATAGGATGGTTACTTCTGTCAGCCCCACATTTGAATCCTCCCAGAGATGCTCAAGGGCAGGCTGGGTGGGGCCTGCTCTAGTGAAAGGTGTCCCTGCCCCTGGCAGGGGTTTGGCACTAGGTGATGTCTCCAGCCCAAACTGTTCAATGATTCTGTGCCCTTGCCACCCCCTTGCTTTAGGTGGAGGCTGTTGCAGCTGTGTGCACTTGCTCGTGGCTTGCAAGGCTGCCAGTGAGCCAGTGGACCATGTGCAGAGGCTCTGTGTGCTCCAGTGCCCAGGCTCTCCAGGGGATGGGAGCAGTGCCAGGACATCACAGCAGGCTCTGCATGGAGCACACAAACATCCAGCCCTGCTCCTCAGCTCGGGCTCTCTGCAGTGCAGGGGTGAAACGAGAACATTGTTGTGTGTGATATGTGCCAACGGGTGTTTTCAATGCTCTTCTGTCCTTTTGTTTATTGACAGGTATGGTTTCACTTTTCTAGGACTTGAAAACAATTTCATGAAAATCCGAAACCAAAAGAATGAAACTGAGATGTAAGTGCTGCTGGGGAACGGGGCTGCTCTTCTGTACCACTCCCACCCAGCTGATGGAGTTTGACCTTGCCAGGCTGACCAGAGCTGTTCCTTGAGGGCAGCCAGGCCGTGCTGACCTGCCCCAAGACTCCTGTCCCATTTACAAAGCACAGCACATCAAGGTGTAGGCAAAAAGAGTCACTTGCAAAAACCCCTGGGTGGTTTTGTGATGTCTAAATTCAGGTCCCTCAGGAGCCTGCAGTTCTTTGTGTGTATCCTTCATCTGCCCCAGCTTGTGCAGGTGGCTCCTGGCATTCAGGAGGTGGCTGCTGACCTTAAGGGCCGTGGCTGGGGCTCACAGCAGGACACTGTGAGCCTGAACTCGTGACACAGCTCCATTCCTGTAACCTTTTCTTCCCTTCCCAAGCTGAAAATAGTTAGATTTTACCCTGTGCTCACAGCTTGGTGGACATCTGTGAGTCACTGACCCAATCCAGCAGTCCCTGAAAACTTGCCTTCACAAGCAAGTTTCACTTCTTGCTTCCCTCACAAGGAAACTTCATATTTAACTGTGAGACTCAGTGTAACTGCTTGTGGCACGTGATGCCCCATTCCCTGCCCAGCCTGGGGGCTCGGTGCCCTGGTGGGCACCCACACCCTCAGTCCCATGCTCAGAGCACCACAGGATTACTGCAGTTTGGGTTTTTTCCTCCATTTTCTTGTGCAGTAGCTGTAAAATTCATTCCCAGGTGGCTGATGCCACTTGTAGGGTGTATTGATTTCTGCAGCTCATTGTTAGTGATTTTCTGTCTCCAGTAGTTATTTTTCTATTTTTCCTGTACTGAGCCAAAGCTTTTTTCCCCTTTCTCTGAAGGTACCAGCTTCTGCACGTGCTGAACTTTGATCCTGTCCGGCGGCGCATGAGTGTCATTGTGAGAACCAGCGCAGGTACAGGCAGGGAGCTCCCGTGGGCTCTGCAGCTGTGTGCACACTGTGGAACACATCCTCCTCCTTCCTGTCACCCACACAGGCTGGCCCTTAGCTCTGTCTCAGTTCTGTCCTGGGACTGGCTGCTGTAGAGTTAACTTTCCTCCATGGGAGCTGTTTGGGACCAGCAGCTCATCAGGGGATGAGAACAGTGACCCATGGAGAGCTCCCTGCCTGCCCGCCGGGTTCCAGGCTGGAGCAGGCACAGGGAGGACATGTGAGAATGTCCCCTGGGTGGGATGGGGTTTCGTGGGAGTAACAGACAGCAATGCAGAGGTCACCATCCTTCTCGAGTGTCAGTCCTGCGAGGTTTGGGATGCTGCTCTTACCCTCCCTGGAAAGCTTGCCAAGGCTTACAGGTACAGTGTCCTGCAGAAAACTTGCTCAGAGGCAGGTAGGGACACACAGAGTCTCAGCCAGAGGAGTTTCACAGGCTGCTCCAAGGCCATTTTTGGTAGGCAGTCGGGTTTCTGGCAGTTCCCTCTTTAGTCCTCCCAGATTTCCTCCCTCTGCATCACTTGCTTGCTGTTGGCATTGTTAACTCCTTCTGCAGCTTGTGAGTGCCATAAACTATTTATAACTTGTTTTTAGGAAAGTTGCTTCTCTTCTGCAAAGGAGCAGACTCCTCCATTTTTCCGAGGGTGCAGCAAGAAGAAATCCAGCGAACAAAAGTCCACGTGGACCGCAATGCCATGGTGAGCACATGGGTGGGATTTGGCTGGCTCCTGGGGTCAGGAAGGCTTATTCCAAGCACAGGGATGTGACCTTGCTCTGCAGTGAAGTGTTGAAAATGTGAGTGTCACTTCATTGTTTTGATGTCAGGCTCCTTTCCTTTTCTGTTTGGTTGGCTTCCACCTTTATTTGATATACTTATATGGTCTCCATCACAGTTGTCCAGCATCTCCAGGCAAGTTAAAAATAGAAGTAACATCAGCAGCCTGGTCCCAGTGTGGTGGCCCCCAGTGCTGCTCTCCCTGCTGCCTGCACGCTCCCAGCGCTGCTCCTTCTCTTGGTTTCTTTCTGCACATAAGAAGCAGAACCACAATTACTCTGTACAAACACAGAAAATTGCTTTTTTGACACAAGCCAACAAATTATCCCTGCCCTCAGGGAGAGTACTGCCAGAAACACTGATGGCAGACAAAAGCACCAGCCCTGAAGTGAGGAACTATAAAAAACCTGGATTCAGGGCATTTGCCCACTTTGTTTTCTCTCCCTCCCCTGCCAGGATGGCTACCGAACGCTCTGTGTGGCCTTCAAGGAGCTGACTGAAAAGGAGTATGACAGAATTGACAGGCAGCTCAATGAGGCCAAGATGGCTCTGCAGGACAGGGAGGAGAAGATGGCCAAGGTTTTTGATGACACAGAAGCAGACATGCACCTGATTGGGGCTACAGCTGTAGAGGACAGGTAAGGAGGTGACTGCAGCACCAGCACTGTGGTGCCTGTGGTTCCTCTGTGATGTGACCCTATGGCCTGGACTGGCTGTGGTGGAGCTGAACAGCCAGGGACATGCTGGCAGTGTCCAGGGCAATTAATTACACCATGGCACAACCCATTTCACAGTGCCCTAGTTGCTTAAATTGGCTGGTGTAGTAGGAATTGGGATTTATTAATGAAACTACAGAAATACTTGCACTTCTGGAGAGTGAATTAAGCACACAGCATTAATTTGCACATCAAAACAAATTCAATTCCACATTCAGTTATAGTAACTGCAAGTGTAAATTAAACTCTTACTGTGAGGCCTAAGAGTCAAGAGTATAAAGCAGCGATTTCTCTTTTTGTCTGCAAATCAAAATTTGGTATTGCTGACTTGTAATCCTTATTCCTGTGGCAGCGGTGTCCCCAGCAGGGGAAAAGTCAATTCCCTTCTCCTGAGCTGGTGTTTCTGGGTGCAGAAGCAGGCTCAGGCTGCGTGAGCAGGTGGGTGATGCTCTGTTTGTGCTCGCAGGCTGCAGGAGCAGCTGGCAGAGACCATCGAGGCCCTGCACGCCGCTGGCATGAAGGTGTGGGTGCTGACAGGGGACAAGATGGAGACGGCCAAGTCCACGTGCTACGCCTGCAGGCTGTTCCAGACCGGCACGGAGCTGCTGGAGCTGACGGCCAGGACGGTGGGCGAGGGCGGCAGGAAGGAGGATCGGCTCCATGAGCTGCTGCTGGAGTACCACAAAAAGCTCATCCAGGAGCTGCCCAAAAACAGGGCCAGCCTCAAGAGGTGGGTGAGCAGAGGACACAGCTGTGCCCGTTTCGGATGCAGAGGTAGAGCTGTGCTGGGGCCCTGGGGACTGGGTACTCACAGACACTGTCAGTGGTTCCTTTGCTTTGCTCATCATCTCTGCTATTAGCTGGCTTTGAACTTCATTGCACTGTTCCTTTAGTGAGGGCACATGCTAAGCCTAAGCCTTTAAAAATTGCTAAGCCCCAAAACATGGATGGGAAGAAGATTAACCCAAAGCCAGGGCGTTTTTCACTAAGATGATACCAGCAGCTAGGCTGACTCAGTCTGATGAAGTTCCAAACGTGTTCCTTGTTGTGCCCAGAAGCTGGACGTTGAGTCAGGAGTATGGACTGATCATAGATGGCTCCACGCTGTCGCTGATACTCAACCCCTCTCAGGACTGTGGCTCCAGCAATTACAAAAGCATCTTCCTGCAGATCTGCCTGAAGTGCACTGCAGTGCTCTGCTGCCGGATGGCTCCCCTGCAGAAAGCACAGGTATTTATTTACCTCTCACCGTGACACACGCTGGATTCATCAGCTGGGACTTCACCTGAGCATCCTAACTGAGCAGGACTTCTCCAGGCTGTGTGTAAGCCTTGCCTGAGCTTCAGAGCAGGATGAAAGCACACCATTCTTTCAAATCTGAATGCAAACCCTTTGTTTAATATGCTGGCAGGACCCCATAAACCCAGGCCAATTAGAAATAAACAAAACCTCCCAGTTTGCTATTTTTTTTTTTTTTTCCTTTCCAAATTTGTCAAGTGGAGTTGGTGACTTCGTCAGTGCAGCAGATGATGTCCCAGGCTGATAAGTGATGTGTTTCTGCTCCCTGGGATGCGTGAGAGAGCCCACCCTTGGGAGAGCAGGGTCTGGCAGAAGGGAAGAGCAGGATGTTGATCTGGGGTTTGTTTTTAAATCCTGTCCTTCAGCCCTGCACAGCTGGGTTGGGCTTCTGCTCTGGTTGTGACTGCACAGCAAGTAAAGAGGGCTTTTATTAACCTGAGCTCTCCAGGTGTTTCAGTGCTGCTGTAAAAGCCTGATTGCTTGTCCTGGGGGGAGCAGCGGGAAGGTCTCTGGAGGCTTTTTCACTGAATTTTGGGTTCTGCTGCTGTTTTTTTGGAAATCTCTTAGATTGTGCGAATGGTGAAGAACACGAAAGGAAGCCCGATAACCCTGTCCATAGGGGATGGTGCAAATGATGTCAGCATGATTCTGGAAGCACATGTTGGGATAGGTAAGAGTCCCTGGAGCATCCATCTCACAGCCCACACCTGTCTGCTCTGCCTGGGGCTCTCTTCTGAGGTGCAGTTGGTGTTTCTGATTGCATGTGGCTAAACCAATCCCACTGAAAAATGTGAGAACCCTGCTCTTGCTTTCCTTGGAGGCAGAGTTTAACTCCAGACTAATGCTGAGATCACAGAATCATGGAATACTGATGGTTGGAAGGGGCCTTTAAAGGGTCCCATCCCTGCAGTGGGCAGGGAGATCTGCAGCTCCATCCAGTTCCTCAGCTGTGTACAGCCTGAGCTTGAGTGTTGCCAGGGATGGGGCACCCACAGCCTCTCTGGGCAGCCTGTGCCAGTGTTTTACCATGCCCACTGGGGAAGGGAGAGGTGAGATCCTCATCTGCTGCTCACCAGTGCCAGCACCATTCTCTGTTTCAGTGACACACTGCAGGTTATGTTCCAAAACTCTGTGCCCAGAGTAGTGGTGGTGCTTGCTTGGGGCTCAGGGAGAAGGGGCACAAGCAGCAGACAGATGGTGGTTGGTGGCAGGGCAGTGACAGGGCCAGGCTCTGTGCCAGCTGGTGGCAGCAGCTCAGCACAGCACCCACAGGGGTTTGGGGGCTGGTGCCCAGGTGTGCTGTGCCTGCACTGTCCCGTGACCCACAGCAGCTGGAGGCTCCTCCTGTCTGCAGGATGGTGTCTGAAATACGGAGCCTCCTGTAACACCACTGAGGAGGGGTCAGTGGGAGAGAGAGGGCACGTTCTTCATTTGGGGCTGTTGGAGATGCTGTGGTGCCCTCTAATGCAGGGAGTCCAGGGCAGCCCATCTGGATGTGCCTTTTGTGAGCAGAGCAGCTCTGGGGATGGCTCAGGAGGCTGAGCAGCTGCAGGGGAGTAACTGAGCTGTGAGAGACGCAGGCCAGCCCAGGGGAACCAATTCCTTATCTTCCATCAGGTTTGCCTAGACTCCCTTCTCACACCAGGCCCTTACAGGAAATCACAGAGCAGCCTAAATAAATATAGCTGAGAACCTCCAGAGGCAGGTCTGAGTGTTGTGGAGCCAAAACCACACCAAGTGTTCGTGCTTGGTCTCCTGGGGGTCTCAGAGGGAAGCTCAGCCTTTGTCCCTTTGAGGCACTGAGTGATGTGAGCAAACCTGGGGACAGCATCCAGACTGCAGCCCTTGGGGATTAACCCTTGCATGCTTCTGTCTGCAGGGATCAAGGGCAAGGAAGGACGCCAGGCCTCCAGGAACAGCGACTATGCTGTGCCAAAGTTTAAACACTTACGAAAACTGCTACTAGCACATGGGCATTTATATTATGTGAGAATAGCACACCTTGTACAGTATTTCTTCTATAAGGTAAGGGGCAGTGTGCAGCTGATCTTTGTTTATCCTGTGCATTTCTGTGGCAATAGAATAGAATAATGAACAGGATTAATGTGGGGGATATTCTGTAGCTCTGTTTTCCCTCCCTGGGACAGGCTGTGTCTGCTATGTGCCTGTCCATTGAAAACAGAGCAATGTGAGCATTCTTCTCGTGTCTCCTGCAGATACTAACTGCTCACAGGATTGCTTTTGTGCTTGATTGAACAAGTGCCCTACCTTGTCTGATGTTGTAATGTCAGACACTAATGTCTGATAACAGGAAAAACTACTGGGTGTAGACCGAGAAGTCAAGTGCTTCCCTGCTGACCATTTGTCTTTTGTTTTCCCAGAACCTTTGCTTCATTTTACCACAGTTTTTATACCAGTTCTTTTGTGGATTCTCACAGCAGGTAACTTCCACTAATTTGTCTATAAAGGCAAGTTACAAAGCAAGTGGCAGGATGAGGTCTCCTATCAGAGACTTGGCTTTTGGCATCCTGTCCCTTTACCACCTTGCTCTAGCACCAGATCTGGAACATAATATTTTGAAACCATAACTGCAAAGAGAGCAATCTGCTTTCTTTCCTTTCCCATCCACCAGCCATAGACACAGGTGGACACCTTCCTGAAGTAGTGAGAGAAAGGTTTGGCTGGTTTGTCAGCACCTGATTTTGCTACTTCTGCTTTTCTTACAAGAACAAGTTTTGAACAGTTTCCTGATGTTGTCTCCTCTGCTGAATTTCAGTGCGTTAAAAATGTCACTCAGAAGGAAGAATGGTTCATTCTCTTATGTCTTTTAAAAAAAGACACACAATGAGTGTTACCAGAGCTTTGTTTAATCCAAGTAAACATCAGAGGGGCAGATCCATGTGTGAGTGGGTTCATGTGCTTGGAGATGAGAGCTTTGGCTTTAGTGTCAGCTTAAGGGACTTTTGTGTCTATTTGGGCTCAAAAGTTACAGGAAGAGTGAATGGTGAGAGAGAGTTCTCTGCTTGTTTTGGCAGAAAACTTTCCTTTTTTAAAAAAAGAAGCTGTGGTTCCTCTAAAACAGTGTAGTCCTTAGAGAGCCACGGGAGGCACCAGATGTATTAACAGAAACAGCAGCACAGGAGCAGCAAGAGGAGAGCTGTGCTAAGGGCTGCTCAGTACTGCTTTTCTGGGGGATAAGCTGCAGGTGAGACCAGCCAGTTACAGAACTTCTGTCAGTGGGGCAGGTTCCTGGGCACTGCAGGTGCCTTGTTCCCCTGCCCTGCACAGAGCACAGCTCCATCCAGCGAGGCTGTGCTGGGTGACAGAGGGAGGCATCTGTGTGACAGAGGGTATGCAGGAGCTGGTGATTTATGCTTTCATTTCTTTGTGGAGAGGCCTTTTCCTTTCCTGTCTGTCTCACGTCACCCTTTGTTCCTCCTCCAAGCCACTGTATGATGCTGCTTACCTGACCATGTACAACATCTGCTTCACGTCGCTGCCCATCCTGGCTTACAGCCTGCTGGAGCAGCACATCAGCATTGACACCCTGACCTCGGACCCTCAGCTCTACATGTGAGTACTGCTGGCCTGGGCTGGCCTCTGCCACCTGGGCTTTGGGTTTCTGGCTGCAGGAGGGTGAGCAGGTGTCCCTGCCCTGTGTCAGGGATGGCGTCACCACCAAGGGCATGAAAAGCCATTCCTGTCCCTGTGGCTCAGCTGTTCTGCACTCAGGCTGAGCAGCCTTGTGTTTACTGCCTGTTGCTGCTTGTTTATGCTCCCTGACAGTGTCTGGTCTGGCAAACTGCACTGCTGTGTCTCTGTGAAGGGTAAACTGTAGGTGGAATTCATCCAGAAGGAAAATGGAGTTGTGAGAGTGGCCAGGCCATTCATTCACGTTACCTTTGAGCCAGGCACGTGATGGAGCGTGTAATGCAGGCAGGGGAGGGGCAGCCTTCAGGAGGAAAACAGATCCATGCATTTCCAGGAAGATGAATGTTTCTGAAGCCCAGCTCAGGCAGGTGGTTTCTCAGCTTGTCTAAATGGATGTGGTCCCCCAGGCTTCCCCTCTAAGGCCAAGTTCCCTTATCAGAACCCAGGGATCTCAGCTCATTGATCCACACACTGTGTTCTGCCCAGGGAAAGGACAGCTCAGACTGTCTCCCTCTGCTTTGCCTGCTGCTTTCTCTCCTTGGTTTCTCTCTCCAGGGAGAGGCTCCAAACTTGCCCAGGAACAGAGATGCTTTCCCTCTTCCTCCCAGCCCTGCCACACACGTGCTTGGGGCAGCCCTTCAGCAGAGACTAAGGAAGATGTTTTCTGGGGAAGCCCCTCTCTGTGCATCCCTGTTGCCAATTCCCCAGCCTGGCAGTCAGCTCAGCCCTGGGGCAAAGCCAGGTCAGGGCTGCTTTGGGCAGTGCCAGCCCTGTCACTGGTGTGATGCTCCTCAGCAGTGGAGCTGTGTGTGCTCGAGCCAAGGGTGATCTCTGTGCAGAGACAGCAAAGGGAATTATCAGGTGCCTCAAATCCTGTGTGAGCATTGCCCTAGGTATAAACAGCAGTGCATGCAGCCAGAGCTGTGTGGCTGGGAAGGGGCTTGGGTGGTTTGAAGTGAACACTCAGAGCCATGATTGATTACAGCTCTGTATTCCTTCGCTCCGTGGCAATATGCCACCGTCTGGGTTTTTAAATAGCTTGGTAATTGAATGTAGTGCGACAGAGAGCAGGAGCAGCAGCCCCTGTGCCTTCCCCTGTGGGCTCTGTGCTCTCTGGGGTCTGTGTGTGCAGGGGAACAGCCTGGTTGGAATATTCCTGTGCCTGTGCTGGGTGCAGAGCGCCCGCTGCGCTGCTGCTGCTGCTGCTGCTGCACTGCAGATCCTCACTCTGGGAAAGCTGTTTACCACCAGCACTGCAGGACAGAGATGGCAGTGCAAAACAGAGCTCACAGGGAGGAAGCTGCTTGTGTTTCTCTGCTTGCAGTGCCCCACGCTTCCAGTCTGGTTTGTCCTTGCTCCTTTCTCAGACCCAAGGTGTGACACGTTAGAGCGTGGTCACAGCATCACCCTGTGTGGGTTTCAATAGGATCTCATTTCAGAAATGCAGTTACAGGAGCCCAGCACCACACAGGTTTGCAAAGTGCATCTTGCTGGAAGGGGATGTATTCCTTTAGGAGTTAAGGAGAACAATGCAGAAAAGGTGGGGACTTTACAGAAAGTAGTCTGAAAAGATAATGATGCAGGGGACTGTTTTTAACTCCTTCCTGCCCTGACAGCCACCCTCCACTCCCCAGGCCCTGTGTGTGGTCCCTGCAGAGCTCTGCTCATAGCCCATCCATTGCTGCTGCTGCCTCCGTCCCAGATCTCATCCTGGATTCAGCCAAGAGCCTCCTGCTACAACCCCTGTGATAAAAACACCCACCATACAATTCAGGAGGTTATTTTCAGCCTGTGCAGAAAAACACCACTTCAGGGAGCAGGACTTGCAGAGCCTTTCTCAAAAAAGGACTTTGTGCTTCCAACACAAAAAGAGGGAAACACACCATGGATTTTATGCATCCCATACAGCTGCTCTTTAGCCTTACCCTGCTTTTAAAATTTAGCGGAAAATATCAGATACCATGGGCAGCACAGGGGCTGCAGGAGAGGTATAGGACAGCCTCTGTTGACTTTGTGTTTTTTTCATCCAAGTTTTACCTAGAGGAGAAAGACAAAACAATTAATGTGCTGAACCCCTTGTGATTTCTCATGATCAGCAGCTGACATTAGAAGTGTTCTTTATGTCCTGGCAGGTGTTTCTGTGGGTTCCCCCTGGGCTCCTCCTGCAAGGGCTTGCTCCAGGCCCCCAGCCCTGCTGTGGGGAGCTCTGCAGCCCAGCCTGGCTGGTGCTGATGGTGCTGTTCCTCCATCTCTTGGCAGGAAGGTGTCAGACAATGCCATGCTGCAGTGGAGGCCCTTCCTGTACTGGACCTTCCTGGGCGCCTTTGAAGGACTCGTGTTTTTCTTTGGGGTTTATTTTCTTTTCCAAAACTCCTCCTTGGAAGACAACGGAAAGGTAACGGCCCCAGAGAGAGGAAGATGAGTGTTTGTGTTGTGTGCTGCCTCTGATATGCTGGCAGGGAATCTCTGCTTGAGCTGTGCACTGTGTCTCCAGTCTTGTCCAACAGTGGAGCCTTGCTTATGGTGTGATCCTGCAGCAAATGCTTGAAATAAAACATTTCCAGATCGCCATGGAAACGGGGCAGAGCTGGTTACTCTCACTAGGTAACAGGACTAGTCTCACACACTGCCCTGTTCAGCACAGTGGGCTCTGCACAGGGCTCTCCCCTGCTCTGTGTGGTCCCAGGCACTGGCCCAGGGCAGGGTCTGTCCTTCCCACCAGGGACAGCCCAAAATTCAGTGTGTGCTGGGCTGGTGGTGAGCAGCTGAATTATCCCCCTTGGTGGGACGGTGCTCCTCGGGGCAGCCGTGGTGCAGGGCTGCTTGTGTGCTGGGCCTGCCTGGGGCTGTGGGTGCAGCCTCTCTGCCCACGGAGGGCTGGGCTGGCCTTTTGCTCCTGTTTTGGAGCCAGCCCAAGTCCCCAGCTCCTGGAGGCACCGGGATGTTGTCCCTGCTGCCTCCTTGCTCACGCCTCTGCTGTGGGGATGAGCCCTTGCATTGCTGTGGGAGCTGCTGGGGTTAACTTGCACAGAAAGAGGAGGAAGAAAGATGGAGGGTTTTTTTATTTTTCCTTTTTTCTCATTTTTTCTTGTTCTGCTGGTTAACTGAGTACAGAGCAAAGCATTAGTGCAGGGCAGCTGCTCAGGTGGCCTGAGTGGTTTCAGGACCCTTTCCCCAAGGGGATGTGCAGTGTGTTATTAGATCTTGGCTGATGGGAAACTTCTTTGCACCATCACTTGTGACCCCTGAAAACACCAAAACTCTTTAGTGGCTAACACTTGGAGAAAAGCTGATGAAATTTCTGTGTATATCCATACACTGCATCACTGCCAGCATTTATGGCCCCAGCTACATGCAGCCAAGCCCCTGTATTGTCAGATCAGTGCTCTGCTGTGTCTGTGGCCATTCTGGTTGGATTGGAATGAAACATGAAGCACTGATGTGCTCTGCAAATGCCTTCAGGGGTCAGATCTGTGTGGCACTGCAGTAAGATCTGTGGTTATGTCCTGTTCTGTAAACACTTATGCCTGTAAGAACTGCTACCAGCAATTGTTCATAATATCCATGTATGTTTGATTGACTCGTTTTTCACTCCTATTGACTTTAATTTTTTTGCATTTTTTGGAAACTTTTACATTTCACTTTCTGTTTTAATGTATGCATTCAGAACTTGACAGCCTTTGGTAAGCATCTCTCCCATTCATTGCCATCACTGGATTGATAGACAGTATCTGCTTTCCTTTGTGTGCCTAGTCCCCAGTTCCCACAAACCAGCCAGCTGGGGCAGCACCAGTGCCCACTGGTGCCCTCTGCAAGGGGACTGCAGAGAGGTGATGAGGAGGAGGAGGAGGATGGGTGTGGCGAGAAAGCAGAAACTGAGTAAATTGCCAAGAAACCCTGAGCTGCAGGTGGTGCAGTGCCTTGTGTCCTCATTGACATTGCTGTTAGTAGGAGGCTGTCCCTGTCACATCCCAGCTCTGTCACCTGTGTGTGTGTGGCACTGCATGGCTCAGGGTGGCGTGCAGAGCTGCGAGCGTCCCTGTCCCTCTGTCCCTCTGTCCCTCTGTCCCTGCCTCCCCTGCTCCCTCGTGTCCCTGGCCCCGTGCTGTGCCTCCCCAGAGGGCCAGCACGCTGTGGCAGTGCCCCGTGTGTTTTGCAGGTGTTCGGGAACTGGACCTTTGGGACGATTGTCTTCACCGTGCTGGTGTTCACCGTCACTCTCAAGGTCAGCACCTCCCTTCCCTTTCCTTGCTGGCCTTTCCAAGGCTCCTGTGCACTGTGAAATCATGGCTGAATGGGCTGGAAATAGTGTCTGAGTATTTCCCACCACACTCAGATCTTCTCCCGTAGAGGCAGAACCTGCTTACTTTGCTTTGTGCGGTCTGTGGCCCTTAAGTATGTATTCCTTTTTTGTGTTTGTTCTGTTTAAATTATTTTTCTATTTTTCCCCTCTTTTGAGGACTACAGTTGGTTATGGTTGACTCTCCCCCACGCTTTCACCTCTTGATGCTCAGTTCCAGCAAGAGGAGAGGAGCAATAGAGAATTTGGGTTTGTCCACCTTGTTTCAGACAAGGCTGAGTGCCAAAGTGATCACAAAAGCACACGTGTCAAATAACAATAGCAAATCTATTTTGTTTCATGGAGCTTTCCAGAACAAACTGTTTGCATAAGACCTTACAAAAGGTCCTTTGTGTTTGGTTCAGGACAGCAGGTGGTGACGAGGCAATTACAGTCCCCGTAACCTTTAGATGTTTCTTTCCTGTAGGATCAGGGGTTGCATCAAATTTATTCCATTTAAAAGTGTCAGTTACAATTAGAATGCCACTGTTTCCCTGCTAGCATTGTGCCAGACTGTGGACATGGAAAGTGTTTGTCCTGGTGCCCATATGCACACAGGTAGCTGTTTGGAGAACCTTCAGCCTTAATGTGAAACCAGTCTGAAATGTCACATAAATGCAATGCACTGTGCATCTAAAGCCTGTTTTGTCTCTCTTTGTTCCCACAGCTAGCGTTAGATACCCGATTCTGGACGTGGATGAACCACTTTGTGATTTGGGGCTCCCTTGCTTTCTATGTGTTTTTCTCATTCTTTTGGGGAGGAGTCATTTGGCAAGTATTGTTTTCTTTCCCCTGCCCTTTGCTAGGGCAGTGCCCCCTCCTCAGGGCATCCTGAGACTGGCAGTGCCAGGGGTGTGTGGGGCAGGTGCCAGGTGGGGTGTGCAGCCTGCTCCTACCTAGGAGACTGGCAGTGCCAGGGGTGTGTAGGGCAGTGCCAGGGGTGTGTAGGGCAGGTGCCAGGGGTGTGTAGGGCAGTGCCAGGGGTGTGTAGGGCAGGTTCCAGGGGGTGTGTAGGGCAGTGCCAGGGGTGTGTAGGGCAGTGCCAGGGGTGTGCAGCCCCGATCCTTCCTTGGAGACTGGCAGTGCCAGGGGTGTGTAGGGCAGGTGCCAGGGGGGGGTGTGCAGCCTGCTCCTACCTAGGAGACTGGCAGTGCCAGGGGTGTGTAGGGCAGGTGCCAGGGGTGTGCAGCCCTGATCCTTCCTCGGAGACTGGCAGTGCCAGGGGTGTGTAGGGCAGTGCCAGGGGTGTGTAGGGCAGTGCCAGGGGTGTGCAGCCCCGATCCTTCCTCGGAGACTGGCAGTGCCAGGGGTGTGTAGGGCAGGTGCCAGGGGTGTGCAGGGCAGGTGCCAGGGGTGTGTAGGGCAGTGCCAGGGGTGTGCAGCCCCGATCCTTCCTTGGAGAGTGGCAGTGCCAGGGGTGTGCAGCCCTGATCCTTCCTTGGAGACTGGTAGTGCCAGGGGGTGTGTAGGGCAGTGCCAGGGGGTGTGTAGGGCAGGTGCCAGGGGTGTGTAGGGCAGTGCCAGGGGTGTGTAGGGCAGTGCCAGGGGTGTGTAGGGCAGGTGCCAGGGGGTGTGTAGGGCAGGTGCCAGGGGTGTGTAGGGCAGTGCCAGGGGTGTGTAGGGCAGTGCCAGGGGGTGTGTAGGGCAGGTGCCAGGGGGTGTGTAGGGCAGGTGCCAGGGGTGTGTAGGGCAGTGCCAGGGGGTGTGTAGGGCAGTGCCAGGGGTGTGCAGCCCCGATCCTTCCTCTGCCCCCACCACACCCCCCAAAAGCAGTGCTGCAGGAGGGCTGGTGCGCCGCGAGAGGGGTTTGAGGAGCTCTCAGCCCAGCAGAGGGATTGTTCTCAAAGAGACAACACCCTGGGCATCATCCAGGTGCTCAGATTGGGCAGGGGGTGTTTGCCTTTCTGCTGCTTGAGGCTCTTGCCTTTATTGGGAGGTTCTAGACCGAACCTTTTAGGGTCTGTTTGTGCATGTGGAGGAGAGAGACAGACAAGTTGTGGTGGAAAGAACCTCAGTGAAGCAGAAGGAACAGGTGAGGCAGATGCAGAGCAAGGGGACTTGGCCCTCTGGGACAAGCAGGAGAGAGTCAGGTCCTGGTGTTGAAATGGAGAAATTCTCATTGACTTGAGTGCACCCAGGATTGTAGGTTCAATGTGTTGCAAAAGCAGGTGACATTAGTACATTACAAACATTTCACTTTTGTATTTCCTGTGCTGCAGTAAATGTTCAGTTGACACTCACAGCATCTCTGTTTTACCCCTTTGCTTTGCCATGGGATATTGGCTGGATCCCTGATCCAGTAGCCTGCTAATAAGGATGTAGAACAGATTTCAGTATTTTCTGTGGGGGTCACAAGCTTTAGCTCCTCAGTTAACTCTTGCTGACCAACAGATCCAGGTCTGCAATCTAGCCACATCTCTATGCTCAACTGAGCTTTCTACTGAAAACTCTTCCTACTGTTTAACTTGCACAGCTCAATGTTTTTTGATCCAACAGTAAGCAAAAACTGCTTTGGGATCCCAACTGCTTTGGGATCCTTGTCGTGAGTTATTGATGAGGTGTTTCTCACAAGCAGCTGTTGGTTGCTTTCCCTCATCAAGGAAAGGAGGAAGGGGCAAATAACCTGTTGTGATTGAGAGACTCTGGATTTCCACTATCAAAACCAAACCAGAAGCTATAGCAAAGCCTGACACTGAAATAAAATGACCTGGTTTTTGATGAGGTGAATAATTTATCAGTGATGGTGGCTAAATTCAAGCCCCTTCCCACCCTGAAAAGAAACAGACGTGGAAGATGCAAAATGGATCATGACACTCTTCCAGAAATAGTGCAGCTGGAGGAGGAGATGCATTAGGAGAGGGATGGGCAGTGTGTTTCTGTGCTGTGTCCATCTCTGTCTGAAAGGGAGACACAACTGCTAATAGCTTTACCTGAAGTCTGCTTTGGTTCTGATCTTCTGGGAAAACCCATGCTAACCAGAATTTATTTGTATCCTTTCTTTTCCAGGCCTTTCTTGAAGCAGCAAAGAATGTATTTTGTATTTGCTCATATGCTGACTTCTGTTTCCACATGGCTGGCAATAATTCTCCTGATCTTTATCAGCCTTTTCCCAGAAATTCTTCTAATAGTTTTAAAAAATATAAAAGAGAAAAATCATCAGGTAAGGAACGAGGTGATGTGTTGCACTGTGTTTTTAGGCAGACTGTTCTCACCCTTAGGCACCAGATGAACCTTTAACAATACCACATACCACTCACATCTCAAGGAAGGCTTCCTAGAGTCTTGCCTTGCTCTTTCACGTGCCAAAAATGTCAAAAAGTTATTCCAAAAATTCTGCCTAGGTCTGCAGCAGGGAGAGAGTCAGCCTGTGCCTTCCCTGGGTGGGAGTGTGGTGTCTCCTAGGGAAGAGCATGAGCCTTGTCCAGCCTGAACTGGCCACCAAACACACTTTATCTTGTCCTGAGAAAAGCTGCTTGTTGTAGTGTCAGAAAAGCAGGCTGCTCCCTGGCGTGTGCCCAGGTGCTGGGCAGTGGGAGCAGGGTCAGGTCTGGTCCCACCTGGGGTTCTCCTGTGCCAGGGCTGCAGAGGGCACAGCTGAGGGCACATGGGCAGGGCTCAGTCAGGAACCCCCAGCCTGGTCCTTGAGGGAGTCACAGGAGGGTTGGGGTTGGAAGGCTCCCTAAAATCACCCAGTTCCAGCCCCCTGGCAGGGCAGGGGTGCCATTCCCTAGATCAGGGTGCCCAGGGCCCCATCCTGGCCTTGGACACTCCCAGGGATGGGGCATCACTGAAGCTGAAAACAGGGGAGATGGCAACAGAGCTGTGGTTGTGTTTTGTGAGGGTCCATGTAACTTCCATTTGGGTATGATTTAATAGTTTCCAGCTGGGCACCACTGTTGAATAGGCTGGGAGTGAGTTGCTCTGAGCTGCAGACAGAGGAGAGCTTGGGGCTGTGCCCTGGAAGGTGACCTGGGGGTTTCTGAGCCCCAGCTCAGCTCACCTGGGAGGTGTGGCCCATTTTTGCCTTCAGCTGCTGAGCAAAGATCTGTCCCCTCTTGCAATACTTACATTCAAGAGTGCTTTTTATTCATGTAACAAAGGCTCTTGTGAAATCACTTAGCAAAGCAAAGTGAGTGTCAGCTAGAAAAGTCTCTTCAGATGTGCATCCCAAACTAAACACAGGCTGAGAAATATTTAAATGTACATTTTGAGTAAGAGCTTTATTGTAAGTGCCTGAAGGAGATACCAGCTCTGGATATCTGTGCCAGCCATCAGACACCAGAGTCAGCTGCCTGATTTGTAAAGGCATCTAGGACCAGGTAGATGAATTCAAATCAAAACCCTTGTTAAGAATCCTGGCCTTAATATTGAAATAAAATAAATATCAGTGTCCCAAGGGAAGCATACAGTGAAAAACAGAATTAGGGACATTGTATGGGAGCCTGATCCACAGCTTGGGCCAAGGGTCCCTTCTGGAAGGGGAGGGCAGAGTTAGGCCAGGTTGTTGGGCATTTGCCCTTGGTCCCAGTGGGACAGGGTTTCACCCCTGGTGTCCTATAACAGCACATCAGCTCTGCTCAGCCTTTATTAAATTTTCTGTGTGGTAACGTGGTGGTTGTTTTTATTTTCTTTTGGTTCTGTTTGTTTTTTTAACTGCAAGGCGCATTTGTGTTTTCCTTGGTTTCTGCCTTTCTCTTTCTTGTACTGCAATTTTCTGTCTTTTGTGCTGTTGTGAACTAGGTAACGAAGCGCCTTCCTTCCTCAGGAACATCCACTATCTTCATGCTTTCTCAAACTTCCAGCAATCACAGCTTTTCTTGGAGTGAATAAGGTGATTTCCTTTCTGAGTCGCAATGTGTTGCTTGCTCACTGCTTTTTTCTTCTTTCTAATGCCTAACTCCTGAAAACCCCCCTTTAGATGTGCTCACACAGCAGAACCTCGCTTTCCCCCACCTTCTGCCTTAATTTAAATCTTCTGCTTAAATATTTTGTCTGTCTCTTGCCCTTGGTCTCTTGCTGCAGCTCAGGTGGGTGAGCTGGTGGTGCTCAGGGTGTCCGGGTGAGGTGGGCACACACAAAGCTGGTTACACTCTCCTTCCCTGCTGTAGTTGTGTCTTAGTGGACCAGACAGGAGTGGGACAAGGTGGAATTAGTGTCGGTTGTCCTCTGGGTGAATTGTCAAATGGCTCAGGCTTGTCTGGCCCGGGAGGAGCCTCCCCAGTCCATCCCATTTCCAGTGCTGCTGTTGTTCTTTGTGTGAGTGACCAAGCCACAGCCCACAACCCTCACACCAAGGGACAGTCCTGGACCTGCTGACCGTGGGACTGCTGGGGTCACCCTCAGCAAAGCACCCTGATTGCACATCCCTGGTGTCTGGGTTCACTGCAGCTCCCCACATTACTGGCTGTTGTAAAACACCAGTTGTGTGGGGATAGGGATGTCTGCTGCTCCCTCAGAAGCACCTGCAGTGTGAATCTCCAGACCCTTTGGGGAGCAGGGCAGTTTCTGAGCACCTCCCGTGCCCGTGGCACTGCAAACCCACCAGTGCTGGTCACGGTGTGCTGCCCTGTCCTGTGAGAGGGGCTGTGCTGTGTGTCCTGCCCTGCTCGTGTGCTGTGTGTCTGTCTGTGCCAGGGGCTGTGTGTCTGTCTGTGAGAGGGGCTGTGTGTCCTGCCCTGTGGCACCTGTGTCACCAGGCAGGCTCAGGGCTGTGTGCTGTGTGTCTGTCTGTGCCAGGGGCTGTGTGTCCTGCCCTGCTCGTGTGCTGTGTGTCTGTCTGTGAGAGGGGCTGTGTGTCCTGCCCTGTGTGACCAGGCAGGCTCAGGGCTGTGTGCTGTGTGTCTGTCTGTGCCAGGGGCTGTGTGTCCTGCCCTGTGGCACCTGTGTCACCAGGCAGGCTCAGGGCTGTGTGCTGTGTGTCTGTCTGTCAGAGGGGCTGTGTGTCAGGCTCAGGGCTGTGTGCTGTGTGTCTGTCTGTGCCAGGGGCTGTGTGTCAGGCTCAGGGCTGTGTGCTGTGTGTCTGTCTGTCAGAGGGGCTGTGTGTCAGGCTCAGGGCTGTGTGCTATGTGTCTCTTTGCCTCGCTGTTGCAGAGCAGCAGGAAGGCACCTGATTCATTGTCGGCCAGACCTTCTGTCAGACCTCTTCTTTTAAGAACATTCTCAGATGAGTCTAATGTGTTGTAACAGGTACCCTGTCCTGAGGATTGGGATGGTTTTAAAGGCATTGATTAACCAAATGTAACCCCCTCCAAATCAATTAAACCGTGGTTCTTGTAATCCTCTTGGCTCTCGGTGTGGGGCACCTGTCCTTGTGGAATGGAGATGCAATGCTTGGGATGCATTTTAATTTGGGGATGTACTATCCAGCTTCTTCAGAATCCCATATCTGTACAGATCCTTTCAAGTATTTGGCAAAATGTAAACAAATCTCTCAATTTAACTGCTACTTCAGTCTAATATTAGCACAAAATTGAATGTGAGAGTGCAGCCTGAATCGTGCTAACACTGGTTATAAAAGCTGATACATTTACAGTGAAGGATGGAAATCTCAGTTGTTAAAATGATTCCAGTATTGCATCTGAATGGTACCAGAATCCCTTTCTCTAGGGTGCATGCTGCTCTGTCAGGTAGAAATAAGTATGTTTTAATTCATCTGCACAGATGGGTACTAAACACATGTACTTGTCTGTGTGTGTCAGCACATGGGACAGAGGCCTGTCTGGGTGTCCGTGTGTCTGCACACACACAGCATCCTCCTACGGGTTGATTTTAAACTCTGTAGTAAGCCAACAGCAGAATAAGAGAAGTAAAAGTGCCTAATTGAATTCACAATCCTGCATTAGGGGAGATGTTATGTGTGGTGAGCTGCAAACATAAACCTGCAGATTATCTACGAACCTCTCGCACCTCTGTGCCCACCCCTGCTGCTAAAGCAGTCAGATTTATGGGCATGGCAGGGCCAGCAGCAGCCCTGCCGGCTCCAGTGCAGCCAGCCCTGCCGGCTCCAGTGCAGCCAGCCCTGCCGGCTCCAGTGCAGCCAGCCCTGCCAGCTCCAGTGCAGCCAGTCCCTCCCCACTGACATTAGGTGGTGCTCTCCACCACCACACACTGCTGCAGACTGCTGTGGGAGTGGCTGCAGCAGCACAGGAGCTGCAGGGGACAGTGGGGCAGATGCCACTTTTGGACTTGATGCGGCATTTTGCAAATTGTGAAAATTTATTTGTCATCTGATTACTTGGTTGTGAATGATATTTGGCACTTTTATCATGGCCTAATTATTCTTCTTCTCCTATATATTTTATTTTAATAACCCAGGGAAAGGTTTACGGGTTTGGGAATGTAACAGTTGCAATACTTGTTTGTTTTCCTTCTGATTTTTGCAGGCTGGCCCCTTTGATCTGCCTGTGTTAGTGTCATACAAACGTATAGAGAATGGTTATGTGAAGGCTGAAGATGCTGTTACTAATCTGGCAGAAAGATATCCTCTCAGGATACCTTAAAGTGCTCCACACAAACGTTGTCGTGCTGTAGGAACCCATGGTTTTAACCTGGCAGTGACCTTTGATAGCACCAAGGACTGCGAGCAGCCTGCTTGGGAGAGCAGCCAGGGCACCGGCCCCACGTCAGGCTTTGGTCTTGAGGCTTCCCTGCCCTCCCAGAAAAACCAGTTCTGCCAAATCCTGCATCATTGGAGCTGGGATAGCATCGTTGGGAGCTCACCCCAGCAGCATGGATCGAATGCAGGAGTGCAGTGCCAGCCCCATCACGCACAGGGCTGTGTGCCCGCTGCGGATCTGCCCCAGAGCAGCAGGGCTGCTCACGCTCCTGCTCTGCCTGACCAAAGAAGTAGCACAGACTCCAAGCCAGTGACATTCCCCTGCAGCCCTGAAGGCACTGGGACGAGGCTGCTGCCCTCACACAGGAGGTGGATGCAGCCCTGGAGCCCCTCTCCTGGTGCTGGTGCTGGGCTGTGCTGCCTCGCTGGCAGCTGCCGTCCCCAGCCACGGGTGCCCAGATGGACACGGCAGGATCACTGAGAATTCGGGAGAAACCTTTGTCCCTGTGTCCTGCAGATGGAGCTGGAAACAGTCTGTGGTCTGGCCACAGCAGTGGTGTCTGTGAAGACCTGCAGTGCTGGAAGTGCCAGAGCATCCTCTCACAAGCGGTTTGCTGCTGGGTTTGTTCCTGCTGCAGAGCGAAGAAAAGGTTGTTCTGTGGCTGTTTGTGATGGAAGGAAGCTTTGTGGGGGAAAAAGGAATCCCAGAAGCTGGGCTGTGCCAGACTCTGAGCCTAAGTGCCCAGGCTCCTCTGCTGTGCTTGCATTACTGCACTGTGCAGTGGCTCCAACACTGTAAAGGGTGAGGGACAGTGTGGTCCTTGGCTGATCCCAGGGACATGGGCTGTGCCTGTCAACATGCAGGTGTATGAAACTGCATCTTGAGTTATTTGCACTAAGAAAAAAGAAGGCAGTTTGAAATGGAATACATGAACCTGATTTCATTTTACATTTATTTTTAAATTGGCATGTTCTTTTCAAATCTACCTGTACCATGGTAGTAGGAACTTTCCTCTTTAGGTTCTGCACAGCAAAGGTGAGATGCCTGACTCTCAATATTTTTTTTTTGTCTTATACTTCACGTGTGGCAAGAGCAGCTTGTTTTGTTGTGTGAAGTCATGAGCAGTGGCAGAGCAGGCTGTGTGCCCTGCTGGGTGGTGTGGCAGTCCTGCCTCGTGCTGATGTCCCCCAGAGGAGCTGCGGGGAGAAGCTTGGGGCTCCTTTCAGAAGCAGCAAGCTCTGCACTGCTGCTGGGTTTGGCTCCTGCTCACTCAGCTTTGTGTCAACAGAACCATTTGGGACAGACAGAACATTCCCCTCACCAAATTAACTGCAGACTGTTAATTGTTGGAAGAATCAAGCCTTGCTCTCTGGCTGCCGTCCCTGCGGTTCGTCTGCGGCTGGTGCGGATCGGCTGCTGGCAAATCCTCTGGTGCATCGTGAGGAGGTTGGATGGCCTTACCTGAGTGGGAGAGGGCAGTGCACAGTCCCTGGGGCTGCCCTGCCCTCGCCCAGCACGGGAGGGGATGGATGGAAGGATGGACAGGAGCACTGTGCCATGCACTCTACACTGGCCTCAGCACGAGCGGCGTCCGCGCTCGGCTCCTGCTGCATGCGGGGCAGGAGCTGCACTGCCAGCATGTGCCCGTGGGCAAAGCTCTCATCTCCTGCTTCTGTTTGCTTTTCCCATTTTCCTAGCTCATTTCACAGACGTAGAGTTCGACTTGCAGCCCTTGTCCCGTGCTCAGCTTTCCCTGCAGAAATGTGGTGCCTACAGATCAAGTATGTGATGAATACAATGGAGATGTGCTCTATATGCCAAATCTAACCATTCTCCTTAAATACACGGTTGCTGACTTGTGTTTACATAACCTCTGAAAAATGGGCACTAAAATGCCTCATTCCTGTGATTCAGAACCATTCCAAGCCTGAATGGTCCCACGCTTGACACCTTGCTTCTGAGTTTGTTTTGTGTCGTGCTCTGCTCCAGGGCTCAGAGTGTTCCCCATTGGTGTCAGTGGGAGCAGTGGAACCTGACGTGTGTGTGAACTGTTCAAATAGTCACAGAACCAGGATAATTCCTGCTGCCTGTCTCAAGTCAGAGCCTTCTGAGAACCAAATCTTTCTCTTGGCCTTTCCAAGTGTCCTGTCTCCAGCTGGAACAAGCCATTGCAATAGCTGAGCGTTCAAACCCGAGGTGTGCAGGGTGGAATTCATGTGGAATCTCTTGAATAGCAGCTCTTTTGGGGAAAATGCAGTTTTTCTTGGGTTTGGATCTTCAGGTAGTGCACTGGTGTGGGGCTGGGTGCCAGGACAGCCAGGCTGGCCCGGTCCTGCAGGAGAGCTGATCCTCGTCACCCAGCCATGGCAAAACCAGAATTCCAATTGCTGTGGGTGACTCAGGGGACACAGGAGCCCCTTCTGAGGCTGGAGAGGGCCAGGAGAGGCGCTGGTCAGGCTGTGAGGTGTGGGGCAGCAGGGCTGCCGTGGCAGCAGTGGCACAGGGATGCTCTGGTGGGTCCCTGGTGCACTCACGGTGCCCTCAGGGACACTAAAGGTCAGTACAGGCTTTTCGGTGGAGAAACTTGAAGGAAAAAAGGCTGGGCTTTTCTCATCGTAATTTGTTGAAGTTTTATCACTGACTAGTGACACTGAAAGATAAGGAAAGTAATTAAGATTCCCTCTAAAACTCTTATGTGGTAACAGCGGAGCTTGGTGTAGTCATAGCGACTTCTCAAAAACTAATCCTAATCATTATGAGAATATTATAAATTACTTGGAATTGCATAAAAGCTTCAAATTGAATTTGTATACACACAGTTGAAAAACTTTCCTAATACTGCACCATTTATTCAATTTCCCAGCTATAAATTTTTTTAAAAAACCATGTAGTGTATAGAAAATGTAAATTATATACAGGCAATGAGCAGATACATTTTCAGCTTCTTGCAAAGAAAAAGGACTGCAACCTTACATTTTTTCACTTAAATGCAATTTTATACATTTATGTTGCTTTATATCAAGGAAATTGAATGTGAATGTTACCTTTTATGAATGCAACTTGCTCTTTTTTCATTACAGAAACTTTTGTTTGAAGTAATCAATAAACTTTGGTATGTTGTTCTGATTAATATATATTTGTTGTCTCTCTCATCTCCTTGGATACTCCTAGGGGTTTTCCAGGGCAGTGCTAGGGGCACAATCAGCATTTTCACATTGGGGTAGGTGCCAGCCAGGCCATGCTTGGTTGTGTGATGTGGAGCAGCATTTGCCTAAGGAAACACTGCTTGCTTCTCATACATTTTTATTTTTCCAGCAGCGTATTAGCAATTGTGGGTATCAGCTGCTGCGCATAGCTGGCTTGTGTGCTCTCGACTCATTTCCCTCAAAATGAACGTTTAATTATGAAAGTGAATCCTGTGAATTAAGTGAATAAATTGATTTAACTTTATAGAATAGGTGAACCCAGGGCTTCAGCTGACATTAGGAACTGATGTAGGTCCATGTGCCTGATTTCCATTCATGAAGTGTTTTCCTTGCTGCTGTTTTGGTTCTTGGTTCTGTGTCGTGCTTGTAATAAGTAATTTTTAGTTCAAAGCCTCAGAATACACAAATGGGGTTTGCAAAGTGCCTGGTGCTGGTGAGGTTCAGGCCCAATATTTGCATTGATGAAATCCCAACAACACGAGGAAACTGCTAAAGCACGACTCACAGTGTTTGTATAATGCACAAGAAATATATAGGCTTAACTTTCTTTTTAAGGACACGGGTCTGTTTCAAGCTGAAATGTTTGTAATGAGAAACTGACAGTTTGAAAAATTCTGTTTTGGCTGCTTGTGTGCCTGCAGCTCCCATCAGGCACCGCAGGACAGATGGCTGAGCTATTTAAAACAAACTCTAACCTTTCCTGAGTACTATTGGAAACCAGATACACGCATTGAGGATCTGAACAGCGGCAGGAGCGATAGTGAAACGTCTGCAGGGTGGGGAGGCTCTCTCTGAGCTGGCTGGCCAGGCTGGCAGCACAGGAGCTGTGAGTGTGAGCGATGGGCGCTGACCGCAGGGCACCGGTGCTCAGAAAGCACCAAAATCAGCGTTTCAAACACCGTGCAGCCCTTGTTGGAAAGGAGAGGCAGTGTCGTGCTGTACGGTGATTTTTAACAAGGACAGCAGGTTTTGAAGGTCAGGCTGTTGGCTTGAGAGGGCTCTTGGCACATGGAGGGGTCACGGTGTCCCTGTCCCTGCTGTCCCTGCAGCTGTTGCAGGACATGCAGCCACTGCTGCCAGGGGGCTTTGCTTTACATTCTCACACGTCAGGATAACCTGCTAAGCCGGAAAATGCACAGTGGCCTGGAGAAAGGGTGGGTGTGTGCACCTGAGAGTGCTCCTTTCCAAAAGCAGGAGCTGTGACAGCAAACAAGGCAGCTCTGACTGACACGGGCAAGTGAGAGTGGCAGGACAGAGTGGAGCCCTTTGTTTTTATTTCACATTCAAGTAGGAGACATAAAATCCTCCTGATTAAACCTGTGCAGGTGTGGCTGGCTTCAGTGGGGCCAGGGTTTCTGCCAGGCTATGGAGGGTCTGCTCAGCCTGGACCAGACTGTAGTAGTACGCCTGGAGCGGGTGATGCTGCTGTGTGCACAAGAAATCCCCCTAAAGCTCATGAAAACCAGCCCGAGGTTAATTACTGTTCTGCACAAGTGGTGTGCTGTGCTGTGCTTACTCCAGAGGTGAGCAATCCCTTGGACATCACTCTGACTCTAACCTGTGTTTAGCCAGCTCTGTTTTTCCAGTTCTCAGCGCTTGACTGAACAGGTATTTTTGAAGGGTGATTTTTCAAATCTAAATAATGGCTCCAGTCTCAACCCAACCTTCTAGCCTTAACGTGGGAAAGGGAGAAAAAAGTTGGGTGTTTTTTCAAATTCAAGAGCTTCAGAATTTTGTTTGAGTGGGTTTTTTTCAGCCCCTGATCTGGAATTAATGAAATTAGTTGGAATTCTTCCTACACCTTCTCCCTAAGATTAGATTTTAAGGATGAGGCATTGCACCCACATGAAATAAATCTCTGTAAACAGGTGGTGTCACGATTTTCCACAGCTTTAAAGGGCCCTTGCCCCTCACACGCTGGTTTGGATGTGCCACCCTCAGGGTGCTGAACATTGCTATGGGGCCTGGACAGGAGATCCCTGAAAAAGAAACAGCCACGTTTCTGGCTGGCATTGATTCCTTTTTAATCTGTCTCCTTGCTGCTCCTCTCTGTGTTTAGCAGCTCCTGGGCAGGCAGAGGGTAACCCAGCTCCGGGGGAGCCCAGGGGCTGCTGGCACTGTGAAATGGGGCAGCTGGGGGATGCAGAGTGCCTTGCTGGGACAGCTGGGCATCGGTGGTGAAATGCCCCAAAGTGAGCAGCCAGGGTTCCACACTGAATCTCAGGGGCCGCAGGGGAAAGCCCCACGAGCAATTGCCCCATGAGGGAAAGCCATGAGCGATTGCCCCATGAGGGAAAGCCCCACGAGCAATTGCCCCATGAGGGAAAGCCATGAGCAATTGCCCCATGAGAGAAAGCCATGAGCAATTGCCCTCCAGCCTGAGCTAGCCCAGCTCTTCCAGCTGTGAGCTGGCCAAGGCTGCCTGTGCAGGGTTCCTGCTGCCTGCAGCAGTGCAGCTGTGGCTGTGCAGGGTTCCTGCAGCAGTGCAGCTCTGGCTGTGTGTGCAAGATTCCTGCTGCCTGCAGCAGTGCAGCTCTGGCTGTGTGTGCAGGATTCCTGCTGCCTGCAGCAGTGCAGCTCTGGCTGTGTGTGCAGGGTTCCTGCAGCAGTGCAGCTCTGGCTGTCTGTGCAGGTTCCTGCAGCAGTGCAGCTGTGGCTGTGCAGGTTCCTGCAGCAGTGCAGCTCTGGCTGTGTGCAGGTCCCTGCAGCAGTGCAGCTCTGGCTGTCTGTGCAGGTCCCTGCAGCAGTGCAGCTCTGGCTGTGTGTGCAGGGCTCCTGCTGCCTGCACTGGGGCCAGCCCAGCCCACCTGGCGCTCGAGCAGGGGCTGGGCTGCAGAGACCTCACCCAGATCCTGTCTGAATGGCTTTGCCTCCATCCGGAGAGCAAGAAATGGATTGATTGTGAAACCTTGGGGCTGACAGCTGCATCTTCCCGGGGTGGCTCCATTCTCCCCAAGGCGTGTGTCGGACAGCGGGTGTGTGGGGATGGCTCCCAGCTCCAGCAGAGCATCCCCTGCACAGAGCTGGGGCAGAACAGGGGCTTCCAGGGTCCCATTCTCCCTGGGCCGGGGCAGTTCGGGCCAGACAGCATTCCTGTGATAAGAACACCCCAGGAATGTGGCAAGGCTCTTTCTTGGCTTGTAGCCTTGTGTATCAGACTGATTTTTTCATCAGTACCTGCACAGGAACTGTTCCTGTCACACAAGGAGTGCTTTATGGCCAGACAGAAAATCATCTCTCCAAACTGTTTGGTAGTGAGAACCTGCTGTGTCACCCATGAGGAGCACTGGCTGATTGCGTTGTTTTTCCTTGAAAAATTCAGTATCAGTGTAAGAAGGGCCTACCAAAAGATGCTGGGGTTTATATTACCACTGTTAGACCACAGCTCTTTAATTAATAGCCCTGACTGCTGAAGTGTTGGAAAAAGGCTGCTATTATAGTAAAGAGCATAATTAAAAGGTCGTTTTGGAAAAACAGGAGCATCTACTTCTCCATGCTGCCTCCCTGGGCGGCTCAGGCTCCTGAGAGAATGAGCTGGCATTGTTGGAGCCTCAGCATCAGGAAAAGTGAGACCGATGGGTCAGCCCAGAGCTCTGGCCAGCACTGGCTGTAGCACAGTTTAATGTACTGCTCATAAATCGTTCAAGGAATTTGCTAGAATGCTGCTTGCAGAGGATGGAAATGCTTTTTTTTTTGTTTTTTTGTTTTTTTTCCCTACAGAAGTGCTGTAGGCACTAAGGCAGGGAGTAAATCCAGCTGCAGGGTGGTGTGCTGGGGGGCACTGGGTGTAGTGGTAAATGAAAGAGAAGAAAAAGAATAAAAGGGGAGGGAAAGGAAGGGGAAAAGGGAGAGGAAGGAAAAAGCAAAAGAGGGAACAGAAAGAAATACTGGAAAAAAGACTAAAAAGAGGGGGCAAAAGAGGAAAAATAGAGGAATGGAAAAAAGGGGGAAGGGGGAAAAGAAAAAGGGAAAAAAGAGGGGAAAAGGGAGGAGAAAGGGGGGGTCTAAACTAAAAAAAAATTAGGAAAAAAGGGTGAAAGGAAAAAGAGAAAAAGGAATCAAGAGTAAAAAAGGGGGAGGAAGAGGAAAGGGGGGAAGAGGGGGAAAAAAAAGCAGAAAAAAGGAAACAAACAAACAAATAAACAAACAAACCAGGAAGGAAAAAAACGGGGGAAGGAGCTAAAAAAAAAGTGAAAGAAATGCCAGGGGGCGGCGGTGCCGGTACCGGACCGGGGCGGTGCCAGTGCCGGTACCGGGGCGAAGGCGGTGCCGGTACCGGCAGCGGTACCGGGGGCAGCGGAGGCGGGGCGGGGCCGGCACCGGGGCGGTGCCAGGGGCGGGCAGAGGCGGTGCCGGTGCCGGTACCGGGGTGATGTTAGTACCGGACCGAGGCGGGGGCGGTACCAGGGCAGAGGCGGTGCCAGTGCCGGTACCAGGGCGGGGGCGGTGCCAGTACCGGACCTGGGCGGTGCCGGTGCCGGTACCGGGGTGATGTTAGTACCGGACCGAGGCGGGGGCGGTACCAGGGCGGGGGCGGTGCCAGTGCCGGACCTGGGCGGTCCCGGGGCGGTGCCGGGGGCGGGCAGAGGCGGCGGCCCCGCCCGTCGGGCCCGGGGCGCGGAGCGGGCGCTGCGGGCGGGGAGCGCTGCCCGCGGCATGGCCCTGGCCCCGGCCCCGGCCCCGGCCCCGGGCGGGCCCCCGCCGGGCGGCACCTCGGCGGGGGACATGGAGCGCTACTACCGCCTGCTCCGCGCCGCCGCGCTGCTGGAGGCCGCCGCCGCCGGTGAGTGCGGGCGGCCGGGCCGCGGGCTCGCCGTGTGCGGGCGGCGGGCGGACGGCGGCTCTCCCGGGCACCCTGGGCGGCGGCAGCGCGGGTCCCTGTGCCGGGGCTGCCCGTCCCTGCCGCCCCATCCCTCCCCGCTGCCGCTGCCGCTGCCCGGGAGCCCGGCCGGTCCGTCTCTCGCGGCCGGCCGAGGGTTCGGCTGCCGCTCTGTTATTCGTTCGTGGATGCGTGCGAGCGGCCCCGGGGGCTCAGCACAGCCTTGTCCCCGCGCTGCCGGCGGCCCCGGTGTCACCGAGTGCGGGGCCGGGGCGTCCGGTGTGCCCGGGGTGCCCGACTGCGTGGCCGGAGTGCCCGGGGTGCCCGGAGTGTCCGGAATGCCCCGGGTGTCCGGGGTACCCGGTGTGCCCGGTACCGGCGGCAGGCGCTGCCGGGACAGGAGGATGGATGTTCCCCAGTGCGAGCCCCGGCGCCGCTCCCGCGGCCGCAACCGAAGAACTCTTCCCTGGGTGCTGTAGCTCAGCTCTGGCCTGGCTGCCCGTTCCGGGTGGGATAGATGTGTGGGAGCTGTGCTCCTCCGTGAGACGCCTCGGTCCCCTCCCGTGTCCCGAGCACCCCCGAACGCCCGGCTGTGTCGGGAATGCAGCGTTGTACTGAAGCCGCTGTGCTGCTGTGCCCGCACACCCTGAACGGGAGAAGCAGATGCAATCTGATCCCTTATCTCGGGCCGTGGCTTCCTCAGTGATGTTTCCTTTGGTGGACGGCGATCTGCTCAGAAGTTGTGTGGAGCCCTCACTTTTTCATTATTTTCCTGTTTTCCCGAGGGGAGTTACAGGTGTTTTTGCAGTGAGGGGAGTTACAGGTGTTCTTGCAGTGAGGGGAGTTACAGGTGTTTTTGCAGTGAAGGGAGTTACAGGTGTTTTTGCAGTGAGGGGAGTTACAGGTGTTTTTGCAGTGAGGGGAGTTACAGGTGTTTTTGCAGTGAGGGGAGTTACAGGTGTTCTTGCAGTGAGGGGAGTTACAGGTGTTTTTGCAGTGAAGGGAGTTACAGGTGTTTTTGCAGTGAGGGGAGTTACAGGTGTTTTTGCAGTGAGGGGAGTTACAGGTGTTTTTGCAGTGAGGGGAGTTACAGGTGTTCTTGCAGTGAGGGGAGTTACAGGTGTTTTTGCAGTGAGGTCTTTCCCAAACCAGGAGGGGAAGGGCCCCCTTGGGTGGCTCCAGGCTCACTGGAGGATGCCCACCTTGGCAGGAGTGGCAGCAGGCAGAGCCATCACTCCTGTTTGCAGCTGGTGGAGTGCTTGCAGCTGTGCTGATTACAGAGAAGACACACTGACCCTAAAAAGGCTCCCTGTCTAGTGCCAGCCTTCTCGCCATCTTTGCAAGGCACAGCTGGGGTGCAGGAGGAATCTGTCAGGGGTGGGTCACAGGTGAGGGCTCTACCAAGGTGCCACCTGCTTCCCAGAGCTGCTGTGTCCGTGCCCCTCTGAGGTGGTGCCACAGCACCTGCAGCTCTGCCTGCCCTGCCCACCTGCCCTGTTTCTCTCCCTGCACCCTGAAATGGGGCAGGTACTGTGGGCAGGGGTGTCACGGTCAGTTAGCAAATGGTGCTGCTGGAATGGATGTGGTTAAATGCTCCCTGTGCTGCTGTGGCATAGAACAGCATGGATGTGGTTAAATGCTCCCTGTGCTGCTGTTGGTGTGGAACAGCATGGATGTGGTTAAATGCTCCCTGTGCTGCTGTTGGTGTGGAACAGCATGGATGTGGTTAAATGCTCCCTGTGCTGCTGTGGCGTGGAACAGCATGGATGTGGTTAAATGCTCCCTGTGCTGCTGTTGGTGTGGAACAGCATGGATGTGGTTAAATGCTCCCTGTGCTGCTGTTGGTGTGGAACAGCATGGATGTGGTTAAATGCTCCTTGTGCTGCTGTTGGTGTGGAACAGCATGGATGTGGTTAAATGCTCCCTGTGCTGCTGTGGCGTGGAACAGCCCCATGTGCTGCTGGAGCAGGAGCTGGTGCCACGGCCATGGGCACACAGTGGTGCCCGTTTGCTGTGAGCTGTGCACTGAGAACCAGGTGAAAGCAGGCCGTGGGTTTCTTCTGAGCATGGGCCCTCCCTCCCAACCAGCTTCTGGCAGATGACCTTTGTGAAATGGTCATACAGAGCCAAAATACCCCCACAAAGGCACACTTGTGTGGTTATAGCTGCAGGATCCGGACCCATGACTTGGCATCCACGCAGGTTCTGAAAATAAAACGTTGACAAAGAGACAAAGTTGAGTAAGGCTCTCCAAATCATAAGATTAAAAATAAATCAGAAGCTTTTTTCCCTTATTGCCAATTTCTGGGCGTTCAGGCTGATCTGGGACCGTGTTTTAACCATTTCCCTACATGCAGCAGTTCTGGAAACCTGTTGGCGGTTTTTAGTAGAAGGTGATTCACCCTTACCTGCCTTGGATAGAAGCCAGTGAAAATCCCAGGCCCTTTGTGGCCATTCCCATCTCTAGGATGTCTCGGGCTCCCCCAGAGCGTGGCAGAGCCCCAGCAGCCCTGGGCTGGCACCACCCAGGCCCTCGGGTGGCCCACGAGCAGGAGTAGTCTGGAGCACCCAGTAGTACGTGGGATGTGTTCCTCTCCCCACTGCACATTTGCTACAACCACTCTAATGGTTATCATTCATGTACCAGGACAAAAGTGAAGCGACAGCAGGGCTGCGTGGGAGGGAGCAACTGAGGTGTAAAACATGGTGGGGGAAAGAAAGAGTTTCCCAAAGAGCTCTGTTTGCCACAGAGCGAGAGGATGCTCGGAGACACAGAGTGCCGGGATGGGGTCAGAGCTGGGACACTGCCCTGCTTGTGAGAGCCTTTGTTAGTGCTGGTTTTGGCACGTGGGACTTGCAGGGGAGTCCTGGAGCCCCAAACCAGGCCCGGCCAGCCGCGTGTCGCTGTGACAGGGGCTCTGGGGACATGTGCTGGGCACGGGGCCCCGCTCAGCCTGCTCTGTGCCGGCCTCCCTCACGCTGGGCAGTGCCAGGGGAGGCAGGGTGAGGAGTGCTGCTGGCAGTGCTGCCTTGTTTTCTGCATCCCTTTTTGCTCCCGGGCCGTGCTGGGTTTGGTTTCAGGGCAGGGGTGAGCCAGGATGCCCTGGGCAGAGCTGTTCCCTCGCCCAGCACGGTTATCCTGCTGCTCTGGGGGTGTCTGTCAGGGCAAACAGGGGTGGCACAGCAGCAAGCATCAGCAGTGCCCTCCCCACCTCCCTTTCCATTGCACAGGAACACATCAGCTGGATCTGCAAATGTGCTTTTTCTTAGTGAGAGAATGCCAGAGTTGGGCATTTCCACTTTCAGTTCAGGAAAATTTGTGTTTATTTTCCCTTGCTGTACGGTAGAGTTTCCATGTGATGCCATTGGGGGAACCTGGCTGCATGGTTTAGTTTCTGGGCTGTGTCAGCTGTGAAAGAAATTGTTCCAGTGTCCTCAGTGAACTTCAGCTTCTCCAGGCAGCCAGTGGGGCCCGGGATTTACTGCTGAAATATCTCCCAGGAGTTACTTTGTGCTGGAATTTCTCTGAAAAATCAGCGTTTGCATGGTGCTCAATGATGATGGGGAGGTTACTGATGTCTGTACATTTTTATTGGGTTTTGGAGTGTTTCGTGCTGCGTGGCTCTGGTTTGGGGGCTGGTTGTGTGCACTGGGAAGGTGTGTGCTGCTGGCAGATGCTGAGTGTGCCTCTGCCTGCACAGCTGGCAGGGCAGCCCTGCTGCTGATGGCAAACACAGGGATGCTCTCTTTGGTGAGGGAGGAGTGACTGGAACTGGAAAAAGGAGAAAACCAAAGTACATTGGAGCTGTTACATGTTAGAAATGCAGGAAACTAGATTTTCTCAGCTCCCACACTGAGGCTGAATCCAAAAGAGGGGGTGTTGGGAACCTTTTATTGCATTTCTCGCAGCTGACGTGAATTCATGTATGATGGAGCTGGCTTTTATCTTCCCAATTTGTGCTTCCTTTGGTGTGATATCAGAGTGGGGTTTCTCTGATTGGCCATGGAAACATCACAGCATAGCAGGAGGCAACAGCTAAGCCCTGGTGCTGCCTAATTTGCTTTCGCTTCCCCTTTTCTTAGCAAAGCTTCCCCGGTTTCTCAGCTGCTAAATATAAATTGCAAGAGATTCCCTCCCCACCACCCCCAGGCCCCAAAACTCCATGGTCTCCAGCAGAGGGGATCTTTTAACCTCCCCTGAACTTCCTCCCCTTCCTCCCCTTCCTCCCTTTCCTCCCCTTCCTCCTCTTCCTCCTCCTCCTCCTCTTCCTCCTCCTCCTCCTCCATGGCTCAGTGCACACTGGGTGTGGTGGTGCCACCCTGTTTGGGCACAGGCTCCTGCTGGAGGGTGGCATTGGGCTGTCCCATGGGGACACTCTTCCTTGGGTCACTCACACTGCCTGGGTGATGTTCCTCAAACCTGAATTGCACCCGGTTAATATTTTCTATTTCTTGTCTTCTTTTCCTTTCACAGCACCTTTTTTTTTGCCTTTTTCCTCTTATCCTCAGCACGTCTAAATCGAAGCCTTTTGAAAAGGTCGTTGTGGTTTTTCAGGAGATCTCCCTTTTTTGCTGTGTGGTTCTTGGTGAGCACAGCCCAGGCTGGGAGTGGGGATGTGTCTGCTCTGAAGCTCTCAGGCACACGAGCCCCAAAAGGGCTCACAGGAGAGGCTCAGCCCTGGGTCAGAAGATGGAACCATCTGCTGCTGCTGCCCACGCTGTGTTGGAGCAGGTGCTTAGGGACAAGGGAGAGAAGGAGCTTGGAAATAGAGTGAGCTGTTCCTTAAAAATCCCTCCAGTCTGAGAAGAGATAATTTAGGGAGTCCTTGAGCCTGGTGAGGTGACCACGCCGTCACTCCTAGGGATGGACTAATCCTGGTGGGATTTGATGTGCAGGACTCCAGGCCTTGCAGGGGCCATCCCCCTCAGGATCAGCCCATCACATCTCCCATAAGATAGCCATTTATAAAGCTCATTGCTGGCCTTTCCCTGGGATGAGAGCTGCTTTGGGCTGGCTGTGGGCAGGCAGCAGTGCCTGCAGCTGAGCCAGGGCTGGGATGGGCAGGTGAGCCCCTGGCCACAGAGAGGAGGGAGCTGTCCCCAGTGGGGACAAAGGCCCTTGCAGCACTCACAGGCGTTCAAGCTTTCTGCCATAAATATTGTAATGTGGCTGTTGTGTCCCCACTTGGCACGGGGAATGGCACACCGGCTGGAATCCCAGGGAATTCCATGGTTCTGCCCTGTGCCCAGCTTGGACCAGCACCTGCAGCAGGGTTCAGCAGGTATTTATCACTGCCCTGGGTGCCAGTGTCACACACACAGCCATGGGCACCTGCAGCAGGGCTCAGCAGGTATTTATCACTGCCCTGGGTGCCAGTGTCACACACACAGCCATGGGCACCTGCAGCAGGGTGTTCAGCAGGGTTTAGCCAGTCTCACACACCATGGGCACCTGCAGCAGCTGGTGGCTTGGAACTGCAGGGTCCTCCCTGCCCTTGGCATCAGGGTGCCCATGGCCCTTTGCCAGCCCTGCTGGCACTGCCTGTTCTGTCCCAGGTGGGCACCTGAAGCCAATTTGCTCCTGGCTACCCAAGAGTTGGCTCTCACCTGCAGGAAGCAGCCCCAGGGCCTTGGCTGTGCCCAGAGCAGGTTCCTGAGTGAGCTTGTGAACAGAGCAGGCTGTGTGGAGGAGCACAGGGAGCTGCTGTGTGCCACACGTGCCGTGGGCTGTGTCCATCTCATCAGCCTCGTGCCACCTGTGTGTGCCAGCCCCTCCCAGGGCTGTGTGAGCACCTGCTCTGCCTGTGCCAGGGAGAGTGTTCTGTGCTGGGCAGGACAGACTGACAGCAGAGTGTCCTGTTCTGGGCAGGACAGACAGACTGACAGCAGCCCAGCAGTGTCCTGTGCTGGGCAGGACAGACTGACAGCAGAGTGTCCTGTGCTGGGCAGGACAGACAGACAGACAGCAGCCCAGCAGTGTACTGTCCTGTGCTGGCTGGACAGACTGACAGCAGCCCAGCAGTGTACTGTCCTGTGCTGGCTGGACAGACTGACAGCAGCCCAGCAGTGTCCTGTGCTGGCTGGACAGACAGACTGACAGCAGCCCAGCAGTGTCCTGTTCAGGCAGGACAGACAGACTGACAGCAGCCCAGCAGTGTCCTGTCCTGTGCTGGCAGGACAGACTGACAGCAGGGGATAGCAGGGTGCTCTCGGGGCTGGTGCCAGCCCCTGTTCCCCAGTGTTTGCCCTGAGGCTGGGCTCAGTGGCCGGCACAGGGCGGGTGCCAGGGATGGGTGAGCTGCCCAAGGAGTGGCTCTGGTCACAATCAGGCTCTTGTTGTGCCCGGCCTTGCCCAGGGCACATCCTGCTCTGTGTCCTGTTGGGCTGTCCCACAGGATGGGCACAAACCCCTCCTGCACCTTGGCAGGGCTCTCAGGGCTCTCAGTGCCTGTGAAACCTTTAAATGATGGGTTTTTAAAGGTTAGCTCCCTTTCTGCAGCCTGTTTCCTGACCAGCCTCATGGCAGTGCAGGTACCAGTGCCAGCAGTGCAGAACCCAGCCCAGCCCTCCTTTGCTGCCAGCCTGGGCTGGGGCTGCTCTGGTGTCCCAGCCCAGGGGGGGCTTTGGGGGCAGCCAGGGCTGGCCAGGGGGGGCTTTGGGGACCAGGCAGCCCACGCTGGTTTGTGACAAACGCGTGGGCACAGCATGGGCTTGTGTCCTGTGTTTTCAATGGCGCGCGCGTTTGGTGTCATCTGGTACGTGTGTTGGAGCTCATTAAGTTGTTAAATGTGAATTTTATCAGTAAGAAACCATTGACCTGGTGAAAAAAGGAATCAGCAAATAGAGGAGAAATCTCTTGCTGCTGCTTGTCCCCAAGCTGGGTGAAGAGGTTGAATGAGAGACAAATATTTGAAATATCTTTGCAAGACAAACTTCTTCCTCACCAAGAGCAATTCTAGGGCCTGTTAAAATCAAGAATGTTTCTGTAGATGCCAGTGGGGCTGGGGCTTCATGCTCAACAAGCAACAATCCCATTTTTATCTGCAGGAGGGAACCCAGCAGTGTGTGTGGCTGGAAGGGCAGAGAGCAGCCCTGGCTGGGGAATTTGGGAGGCACAGAAACCCCCAAACACACCTGGGCTGCAGCACCCACAGCCAGAGCAGGCCTGGAAACCCTGCAGATAAAGGAGAAGTGAGCAGAAAGCTTTTGAGAAAAGGGAAATAGAACAAATACTGATTATGCTGGAGTGTGCTGAAGTATGCAGCCTGTCTGATCTAAGACAGCCAGAGATTATTCCCTAGGACCAACTTTGGGAAATAATCAGTGTTCAAAATTTGATTATCAGAAAGCCCAAGGACTTTAATCTGTATAGATGTGCTTCAAAACATTTATTTGCAGGAACAAGGATATTTGATTTTTAGCTGTCATTCCATTTATAGATAATCCAGGAAAATGTCTGCCAGCTGTAAGCTCCTGTGGTGTTTAGTCAGTGTGGGCTTTGTTCCCTTCTCCCAGGGAGAGGTGAGCTTGCGTGTGTTGTTCTGCTGTGCTCCATTGCCTCTGAATGGTGCTGGTGCTAAATGTGCCATTGCAACAGCTCTGCCATGATTTAATTAGGAAGAAATCTAATAACTGAGCATAGGAACAGCAGCCTCTGCAATGGCCCCGTGCCAGTGAAAGCCTGATTTAGGAGCTGTTTGTGCAGAATTAAGGACTGTCCCAGCCTGGCCCCAGGGCAGCAGCCTCGGACGCTGCAGCTCCCAGCAGAACCTCAGCCCATGCATGGCCAGGGCTGGGAGGCACTGGGGGCTTGGTAATACAGGCAGTGGCATTGCTGACTGCAAAATACGAACATTGCACTGGGTGTGGATATCGAGGGGAGGGCAGTGCTCCCTCGGTGCGTTTGGTGCAATACATCTGTTGCTGATTTGTGGCTTTCACCCTGCTGGAGTCATTAGAAACATGAGAAATAACATCTCTAAGGTCTATATATCCTTTATTACGCAATTTCATGTGTAGTTTAGGGAAGTTCCACCTTTGGATTAACTCATTGATAAATGTGTTTGCTTTGGGTTTGTGCTTTATTTTGATTGCTGCTTTTCCCTTTCTCCAGAAACTGCAATACCCATCTGTGCAAAGGACATCAGTGATGATCTGATGAAGGAGTTTGCCTTTCTGTCTGGTGAGTACAGAACATCTTCAGGGTCCCTTATTGCCTGTGGTAATGAAGTACTCCAGAGAAAGTTCTTGCTGTTTGTCAGTGATGCTTCCCACAGGCTATTAGCCACCAGGTGGTATCCAGTGCCACGAGAAATGCTGTTAGTAAATCATGGGGGCCCTTTGCAACAGCAGATTGGGGTTCTGTCTCGTGCCACTGTAAAACATCCTGACTCCCAGCGCCCCATGCATTACAAGCCCTTTGCTGTGAAATGCATTTCTGTAGGCCCCAGAGCAGTGTGTGTGTGTTTGCCCTTGTATTTCTGATTTCTTGTGCTGTGCTGTGTAAAGCACACTCAGTGAATGAAGGAAATGCTGGTGCTGAATGCATTTGTTTCAGCACCTGTGAGTTGGGCTCAGAGGCAGATTTGGCTTTGTTTGGCTGCCCTGGTGCTGTGAAACCCCTGTGCCAGGGGCAGCGAGTGCCCTGAGCTGCTGGTGCCCCTCAGCAGTGCCAGGGCAGCCTCCAGCCCTGTGTGTTTGCAGGTGGAAGGGGCAAGGACAAGGCCTGGATCATCACCCTGCCTGACAACGCTGGCTTCAACCAGGTGCCCGAGGAGAGCGTGGCCAGAGTGCTCAGCTACCTGACCTCAGTGCCCAGGTAGGAGCAGTGCCAGCCCTGGGGGGCACAGGGCACAGAGTGCTCAGCTACCTGACCTCAGTGCCCAGGTAGGAGCAGTGCCAGCCCTGGGGGGCACAGGGCACAGAGTGCTCACCTGCCTGACCTCAGTGCCAGCCCTGCCCTGTGTGGGTACAGAGTGCTCACCTGCCTGACCTCAGTGCCAGCCCTGGGGGGCACAGGGCACAGAGTGCTCACCTGCCTGACCTCAGTGCCCAGGTAGGAGCAGTGCCAGCCCTAGGGGGCACAGGGGGGTCCTGCCTGCCTTGGGCAGGGCTCTGCAGGTACCCCAGGGTGGGTGAGGGCTCCCTCAGCTCTCAGAGCAGGACAGGGGTGCCAGCCCTTACAGTGTCCAGGTGTTGTGTGTGCCAGGAGCTGCAGGGAAGGAGTGGGCATCATCCCTGTGACCTGGCAGCTGGAATGTACCACACATTTACTTGATTAAGTTTCTAATTAGCAACAAGCTTTCCTCAAGCTTTGGCGTGTGTCACTGCTTAAATATACCATGGCACTGCAAAATAATGTTTTGACATGTACAAACAGGGAGTCACTGCTGTGGAAAAAGAGAAATGGAGCCAGAGGAAGAGACTAATTACAGAACAAAGCCTTTGGGGTCTGTGTGGCTCAGCAGAGAGCAGCAGCTCCCATTGCCTGCCCGTGTGTCAGGGCTGAGCTGCTGACTCTGCCTGTGCCCCACGCAGGGCTGTGGGCTGGATTAATGGCCCTCCTCATTCCTGCTGGTGACTCAGTTACCCGGAGTCCTTCATTTTCTGGAATAATGCCTGTTTTGGCAAATTCTGTCCTGCAGGGAGAGCAGGCTGACAGCAGCTGGATAGGAGCTTCCCACCAGCAGCTGCTTTGGGAGAAGTGTGGAGTGTTTAGGCACCTCTGTTCAAAAAACAAAACCCAAAAAGGAGCCTCTGGTTCCTCTGCCCTCTTTTTGATGGACTCTGAGGGTTCAGGGCTCCTGGCCAGCAGGAACAGGACCCAGGACCCTGCCAGGTGTGTTCACCCTGTGCAGGCAGCCCTGGTCTGTGCATCTGCCCTTCCCAGCTCTGGCTGGCTCTCCAAGGCTCCTCATCCCACCCTGGCATTAGCATGATGAGCACTCCTGCTGTCCCTTGAATGGGTCAGACTCAATCAAGAGACTAATGAGAGCTGCGAGCTCGCTGGTGACTCAAACACGTTCAGCATGTTTCACTAAAAGCACTTTGATCCTCCTGCTCTGCTCCTCCTGCCACCACAGCAGCCTGCCCAGTGTCTGACCAGCTCAGGAGCATGTGCTGCCCAGCACCTGGGGGCTGCAAGGCTCAGGGGCCCAGGCCAGCATCACCTGGTGAGGGCGGCAGCTCTGTGCCAGCCCTGGGTGCACATCCCCCAGCAGCATCATGTCGTGGGGTTACAGTCAGACTTTGGCCAGAAAGCCCCTAAAAGAGGGAAATATTTCCCTGCCAGAGGCATTTAATTTCACCAGATATCAGGGTTGGGTGGTATTTCATTTCCCCATATATCAGTTAGGTGGTATTTCATTTCCCCAGCTATCAGGGTGAGGTGGGTGCACCCACACCTGCTTACCTGGCTGTGCAGGGCAGATGAAAACCACACACCCCTGCCAAGGAGCTGATGGTGCCCTGCCTGTGCAGCCTGGGAACACCTCAGGGCTGGCAGCTTTGTGGTCTTTGGGCAGGCTGAATGGTTTGGAGTATTTTGGGTGAATTTCACGGGGCGCTCTTCTCCTGGAAATCGCTGCTGGATAAAGGAGATGGATGCTGGAGGCTGCTCCTCAGGGCTGGAGCAATCCCAGCAGAGCCAGCAGGAAGGTGGCTCTGCAGGCAAGTGAATTTTGGGTGTTCCTGGGAACTGCTGCAGGCAGGAGGCAGCTGCAGGAGGCGCCTGTGTGCATGAGCTGGAAGGGAGAATGAGCAATGCGTGCCCACTTTGTGTTCTGTGCTCATCCAGCTCCAGTGGTGCAAAGCTGCCAGGGCAGGTTTGGAGCAGGCATTAGGAAGCATTTATTGCTGAGGGGGTGTCAAACACCAGAACAGTTTCCCTGGAGATGCCGTTGGTTCCCCAAGCTGTCAGGGTTCAGGGGGCATTTGGACAATGCCCTGAACACATCTCCTGGCTTTGGTCAGCCTGGTCAGACACCTGGACAGGTTATCACTGTGGGTCCCTTCCTGCTGAAATGTCACATCCTCTTCTGTCCTGTTCTGTTCTCTCTGACGCGCAGCTTGTTGGTGTTTGGACAGGCTTTGGTGCTTGGACAGGCTTTGGTGCTTGGACAGGCTTTGGTGCTTGGACAGGCTTTGGTGTTTGGACAGGCTTTGGTGATTGGACAGGCTTTGGTGCTTGGACAGGCTTTGGTGATTGGACAGGCTTTGGTGTTTGGACAGGCTTTGGTGTTTGGACAGGCTTTGGTGTTTGGACAGGCTTTGGTGTTTGGACAGGCTTTGGTGTTTGGACAGGCTTTGGTGTTTGGACAGGCTTTGGTGCTTGGACAGGCTTTGGTGTTTGGACAGGCTTTGGTGATTGGACAGGCTTTGGTGCTTGGACAGGCTTTGGTGTTTGCTGCAGGCTGGAGGTGAGGTGCAGAGTGCTGAGGGCTGTGACACAGAGCAGTGGCACAGTGGAGGTGCTGGTGCCTGTAAATATCCCTGGATTTCAGCATTGGGCAGGTCCTGGTGCTCTGATCCCACCAGCACCAGGGACCCTCTCAGGGCTGTGCTCAGTCTCACAGCTGCAGCCTCCAGGGTCCAATTTCAAGTCCTGCAAAACATCCCAGGTCTTTATTTTCAGTCTGGTGCATCCAAAAGTGACAAGAAGCGCCCAGAGAAAAGCAATCCTTGCCCAGGTTATCTGTCTGCATCTTCCTGCTGCTGGATGCAGACAAAGAGCCCTCAGAGCCTTGGTAGAAAGCATTGATTTATTTTTATTGTCGCTCTGAAAGGTACATCACAGCCTGGAAATCGGATAAACTTGCAAGGCCTGGGTTGCAAATGGTCCCAGACTTTCTCCACTGGCCTAGAATAAATGACAGATTTCTCTCAGTGGGTGTCAAGGCTGTCAGACTGCTGGGAACTTCCCTCTGTTTCTGTAAGGGAACTGATGAAATTCCATTAACCTGCTCAGAGGTGCTCCCTGAGCATAACCTTGTCCTGAGTTAATGACTTCAGCTTTTTTAACTGGCACTGCACTACAGCCTGGCTGCCTTTTCTGCATTCTGGGGGTTGCATTCAGGTTTTATTATGATTACAGCAGTTCTGTGTAAACACAGTTTATGTTTTTCACTTACAGGCCCTTGGGAAACACCAGGGAAGTTGGGAATTATTCTTTATAGCTCAGAGACATAGCTTTTAAAATTTTAGAGTGTGCTGAAAAACCCAAGGGTTTTATTTTTGCCTCAAACCAAAGGATCCTCTGGCCTGCTCCCACCCACCTGGGTCACTTAGCTCGTGGTGGGGGTGAGCAGAACTGACAGAAACCTGCAGAGCTGTCTCACACTGCCTAAACCATGCTAAGCAAATAAAGGTTTTGGCTGAAAAGTCACTCACCATGCTCAGACTTCATTCCATGTGTTCTGTGTATGACCCATATGTAAAATCTGATGCTCATTTTCTCTGCTCTTTTCTCCTACTTCAAAGCCACGGAATGAATTCAAGTGAAACCTTTGCACTGTGGGTGTGAGGCTGCAGATCCATAAGATGTGGCACAGGGTGGCTTGGGAGCCTCTCCATGCCTTCAGTCAGCTGTTATGAGTCAGGGGGAATTGGAGTCCTTACCCCTCTGAGCAGCACTGCTGATTCCTCTGAAAGGTGTTTGTCAGGGCTGTAGCGCCGCAGAGCAGAGCAGCAAGCTGTGCCCTGAATGGAAGCTCCTGCACTGCCTTCCAGCGACTTTTTCCCTTTCCTGTAGAGAGTTTCCAAGTGTTGTCTGCCTTGTGCTGCTTCTGAGTAATCCCCTGTGTTTGCCTTGCCAAGCGCAGGGGTTAGCAGGGATGGTGCTGACTTTTTCCTCATATTCAGATGGAATTCCCTGGGTTCAGTTTGTGCCTGTTGCCCCTTGTCCTGTTGCTAAGCTCCACTGGAAAGAGTTTGGGCGTTCAGGAAATTTTTTTAAAGGGAATTTCAGGAACTGCAGAAATACTAAAATGGGGTTTGCATTCAGAGTTCTTGGATTTGGGTTTTTTTGGGAACAGAGTCACTTTTCTTGGAACGTTATCTGGTTATTGGTATTTTCTTATCTTGCAGTCAGCATGAGTCTGACACCAAATTTATCCTAATCCTGGACAGAAGACTGGACACATGGACATCAGTCAAAACGACTCTCCAGAAAATAGCAGTAAGTGCTCTTTAATGTGGATTGCTCTTAGTCACTCTGCCTTTGTGTGCCTCCTTCAGAAAACTCTGGGAACCAGAGCAGTGCTGCTCCTGCTTCCTCTCTAGGCAGCACTTTGCTTTATGGCCCTGTAATTAATTTGTGTGCATAAATGAGCTGTTTGTGTGTTCATTTGCTTGCTTGATGCATTTCCTGGGGTTTATACTCTTTTGCACTCATTGAAATGTGTTTTGTGCCATATTCTTTGCTTTTGATGGGTGGAAAATTTTGCTCTATATATGTTCTTTCTTGACACTGTTATTAGTTAATTTTACCTAATTGTTGGTGACTGAAAGTTTTAGGTTCTTTAAACAGGCTTCAGAGGATTTGTATGTGGGCATGGATGGAAAAATCAATTTTAAAGTGTATGGATGCATTAATGTGTTTTAAATGATGTAGTGCAGACATGCATTAAGCATTGGCAGGTTCCTGTTCTGAACACAGCTCAAAGGGGGTTTGTGCAATTCTGCATTGCTCTGTGTCTGGGCACCAGAGCTTGGGTTTACAGCAGAGTGTGCAGCTGTAGGAAAGTCACATTATGGGTGCATGGGGAGCTGACAGAGAAATCCTTTCCCAGCCACACCATGCCAGGGGGGTGGCTCAGTGGGAGTATTCTGGGTGCATTATTGCTGTGCTTGTTTCTGCTCAGTCATTGAGGGGTTAAAGACATTGGTCCATCTGAGAAGGGATGAAGGGGATGTACTGAGACAGAAAATGCTTGCCTGGCTCTGATAAAGTTAGATTTACGGTATTTTAAATGATTGATGCTGCTACAGCTGAACTTGGTGTTAAAAATGCCTGGCTGTGCTGGCAGTTTGCTGCTCAGCATCCCCCAGGAGGCAGAGAGGGTTCCCTTTTGCAGTGGGAATGAGGTCCCACTAAGAGTATTTTGGGTTCTGCTTTTTCTGAATGTCAGAAACTGAACTTGCAGGTGTGGTTACCATACCACTAGAGAAGAAGCAGCATTTAGAAAGTAGTTCTTTAAAGTGATCATCAAAATTCAGTCCTGCTGCCAGCGTTTGAACAGGTGCTAATACCAAGAGCATCCTTTAAGGATGAAGGACTTGCTTTGCATAGTCTGGAAGTGTCAAATGGGAAAAAAATCCTGTCCTAATTTGTAGCTTCTACAGAAGTGTCATTCGTTTTGTGTTTAATAAGAAAATGAAATTATTTGGGCAGCCACCCTGTTTGTGCCATGTGTCCATGTGGAGAGGTGACTTTGCCTGCAGTATCAGGGCTGTCCATGCAGAGAGTGGGAGGTGCTCTGTGCAAGGAGGGATGCAGGAAACCTGTGTACACTACATCTTGACACTTGGGAATATGGTGTTAAACACACAGTCAGGTCCTAAATGGCTGTCTCTGTGTCCAGGAGGTGTAAGGACAAAAATTTAAGACTTGATTTTTTTCCCAGTCACGCATCATGAGCCCTGATGCAATTTAAAAAAAAAATCTTTTCTGATCTTTGTACAATTTTGGAGTAAAGGAGTGCCATGAAGCTGAATTTAAAGCACAGACTGTGTCCTATTTTTTCCAGCATATGTATATGCAAGTGCAGCTCTGCGGTTGTGCATCTGATCTTGAACATTTTTCTATCACACCGTACAGATTTTTAACTCTTTATGTATGTCTGTGGTTGCCTGGGCAGAGCAGGCTGGCAGTGCTGTGGGAGGTGATGCCGGGCAAGCCTCGGGTTTTGGCCAGGGCATCCTTCCTCGGTTCACCCCCAGAACCCCGAGCAGCTGGAAAGGCACCTTGGAGATAGCGGCGGGGGGAAAGGGAAGGGTGAGCGCTCCGAGCTGCGAGCCAATGCTCCAGCAGAGAGCGGCTGCAGCGTGATTTTTGGCATTCCACCTTAAAAGCAAAGCCGGCGCTGGGGAGGAGAGCGGGGCTGCCAGCCGGGAGCCGGCAGGGCTGCTGCCTGCCCGAACCGAGCCGAGCCGAGCCGAACGGAACCGCTGCGTGCCAGCCCCGGCAGCGGGGAGAGCCGGGCAGCGCTCGGCAGCATCCCTGCATCCCTGCATCCCTGCATCCCTGCATCCCTGCATCCCCTTCCCGCAGCATCCCCGCATCCCTGCGGGGCCATGGCGGAGGCGGGCCCGCGGCGGGGCGGGCGGCCCGCCCGGGATGCGGTAAGGCTGCGGGCCCGGTGCTGCGGGCACAGGGGACAGAGGGACGGGGGACAGCGGGGCACCGGGACAGGCCGGGCAGCCCCGGCACGCCCGCAGCGCTCGGGCTCCGGCGGCGCGGGGGGAGCCAGCGGCGGCATCCTCCGTGCGGGAGCGGCCGGGCGCGGGGTGCCGCTGGGGCCGCCGGTACCGCCGGGTACCGCCGGGTACCGCTGGGTACCGCTGCTGCTGCCGGGGGCTGCCGGTACCGCTGGGTATCGCTGGGCACCCTGGATAACGTTGGGAACCGCTGGTACCGCCGGATATCACTGGGTACCGCTGGGGCCGCTGGTACCGCTGGGTATCACTGGGTACCGCTGGGTGTTGCCGGGGGCCGCTGGTACCGCTGGGTACCGCCGGCTATCGGTGGAACCATTGGTACTGCTCGGTGCCCCGGGTACCACTGGGCACCCCGGGTACGGCCGGCACCGCTGCTGCCGTGGCTCCCGGCCCGCAGCAGCAGCGGCTCCGTCATTGCTCCCCCAGCGCAGGAAAGCCGCGGCACGGAGCGGCCCCGCACGGACCCGTGCCCGGTGATGCTGGCAGCATCCTCGGGGGGTTAACCATGCACGGACCCGTGCCCGGTGATGCTGGCAGCATCCTCGGGGGGTCCATCATGCAGCCGGCTGGAGTAAAGGTAGCAGAGCGCTTGGGGGTTTGGCTCTGGCTCTGGGGAAGTTAAAGGCTCGGATTAGCAGCATTGTGTGCGTATCCTGGCATTTTGTTGCATGACTTTTCCTTTAAGGGGCAGCAGAAAGTCATTAAGTTCAGTACCTGGATAAGGACTCCTGCCTCTGTCTGCAGTGCTCGGAAAGAAACTTACTGGAGGATAATACTTTGGTTTTTTAAATTACTTTAATATTTTTTATTTATTGATTTGCAGCCTCATGGATGCCCCAGTGAACTGCAGGGAAGAATAGTGTCTGAAAACGGAGTTCCTGGAATTAGCGGAAATGTTAAAATACCACTAAATGTGTCAGAATGAGATATCCAGTAACGAGGCAGTAACTGTGATCCTCTCAGTGCGTGTCCTTTCTTGTGCTTCATTAGCCCAGTTTATCTGTATTGATTAAATCAGGGCTCTCTGTTGGTTCTAGTTAAATGTCCATTTAAAAGTTGCTGAAGTGGCTTTAAGGTGTCCGAGTCTGTCCTGGGAAGGGGGATGTGGTGAGCAGGCTGTGGTCAGTGGCACAGTTAACAGCGCTGAAGTGCCTGATCCAGTGGGACTGACTGTGCTGGGAGTTTTCTGCCTTTCCTGGTGTGCTGCAGAGGGCAGAGGCTTTAGAGGCTTCTTTAGGTGTTCTGTTACATAACCCCAGGCTTATCGAGTGCACAGGATTCTTTTTAGACTTACAAATGTTAAGATAAAGCATAAGGCAAGAGTAAATATCCTTTTATCTTTGCTTTCTTTCATATATTGTGGGAGAGGGTTTTTTGCAGCAGTACTTTCAGTATCATTAGAGATCAGTTTTCAGGAAACTTGTCTACACTTCAACTCTGAGAAAAACTAAAATTTTTACAATAACTAAAAAAATACAATTCCTGCAGGAATGTTATGTTGAGGAATTACTGCTCTATGTGGGTTTTTTTTCCCCTAACATTTCATCCTTTCCCTTAAGTCTCTAAGAGGGCACAGGACATGGCTTGTTGGTGTCTGTCTTTCTTACAAGCTTATTTCTTGTGTTCATTTCCCCCCATGCTTGGAACACATTAGGTGTCATTTGCAAAGCTGTGCTTCCTGTTTTGTAGCTGCTTGGAAGTGCTGACCTTGATCCTGTATGTGTAAGATCAGCTGAAAAATCCCCAAATGCTTTCTAAACTGAATGGAAATCCAGTCACCTGCCCTGGAGATGATTGAGGTGAAGTACCAAGGAGCAGGAGGGGTACAATGGCATGTGTATGGCTGTCCCTGTGATGGAGGAGGGCAGTGCCATGGTGCCCTGGTGTGGGCCACGTTGGCATCCTGCAGCAGAGGTGTCCCTGTGGTGCACGAGGGCAGTCCCTGGTGTGTGTGCTGTGGCATCCTGCAGCAGAGCTGTCCCTGTGGTGCACGAGGGCAGTCCCTGGTGTGTGTGCTGTGGCATCCTGCAGCAGAGGCGTCCCTGTGGTGCACGAGGGCAGTCCCTGGTGTGTGTGCTGTGGCATCCTGCAGCAGAGGCGTCCCTGTGGTGCACGAGGGCAGTCCCTGGTGTGTGTGCTGTGGCATCCTGCAGCAGAGGTGTCCGGGGCCATCCTGCTCCCAGCCATGCGGCTCCCTCTGGTCCCTGTGAGCTGGGCTTGTCTCCTGCCCCTGCTCCCCTTTCCTGTCCTGCCCAGGGCTCCTGGGGCTGCCATTCAAAGCCTGCAGGCTTTCCCGTGGGGCTTGGACACCCAGGCTGTGCCTCCAGGGACGCTGCTCTGCCCCCACAGGGTGCCTGTTAAAGAGGACTTGAAGGAGAAGGGGAGGCCAAAGCTCCAAGTGCCAGCAGGGCCAAAAAGGGGACGGGGGATGAAGGGAATAATGATGTCAGACTGAGGGAGGATGGATTTCTGGCTGCTGTTCTCAAAGGCATCCCCGCAGCATTTCCAGGGCAGGGCCAAGGTAGGAGCCCACGGTTCACAGAGCAGGCATTCCGTGCTGCCCAGGGCTGGAGCAGGAGCACAGGAGCTCAGCACCAGGCCTGCAGCCAGCACCAATGGCCCTGGTATTTAATGGCTTGCTGTTGTTTCCAATGCCAAGTCCTTGTCCCTGGCACCACTCTTGTTGACTTCCAAAGGATATGAGTTTGTCATTTCATTCACAACCTTTTTTTTCTGCTTGTACTTAAAATAACAGCAGATCAATATATTGTATTTACGTGGCTTATATGATCCTAAAGCTCACTGTCCATTTCTAAGGGAAGCTGTGGGCAGTGGAAGCCACAACCTGCCCCTTCCTACCCAAGAAAACAGAGTAAGTGTGTGGCCGTGCAGCTCAGGGAGGCCAGAGCTCAGGTGTAAATCCTGTTTTAAACAGCACTCATGCATGTTTGTGGGATGATCTTTGTTTTGAGGGCATGGATGAAATGCCCTGCAGTGTGAAGTACCCAAACATGTTCATTATTCTCACCCTTGGCATAGAGGTTGCTATCATGTTTCATGGAGGAGGGTGCTATAAGGAGGAGGGAAATGTCACCTGGCCTGGCAGGATCTCAGAGCAAATCATGTCTTAATTAACTCAAGGCTTTGCAGCATGTGCTTATCCATAATTTAATGATGCAACTTCTACTTTCTTAAAAATTCTTTTTCATTCTCAAGAACCCTTTTCACAGATCTATTTAAAAATGCACCTGCTAACCATATGCTTGAAAAAAGGCTCCAGCAGTGTAGACAGGAAATTCCAAATTCTTGCCACAAATTAAATGTTGCCTGGTAATTACCAAGGACAAGACGAGTGCGCTTCATGCAGTTATGGGATGATTAGCAAGTTTGGCAATAAATTTTGCTTCCTCAATCTGTCATTCCTCTCAATGTTCCAGCCCTCTGCTCCCTGCTAAGTTGCAATTTCAATCCCCAAGTTATAATGATGAACAGTGTCTGTATTATTAAAGTTTATAACAAGTGTGCCTCCAAGGAGCAGGGCTGACCTCCTGCCTGCTCCTAGGGGAGGTGGGGCTGGACAGCCCTGCTGCAGTTCCATCCCATATCTCTGACCCATCCCCAGCATCTGAACCTGCTGCAGTTCCATCCCCTATCTCTGACCCATCCCCAGCATCTGAACCTGCTGCAGTTCCACCCCATATCTCTCAACCTCTCCCAGCATCTGAACCTGCTGCAGTTCCATCCCCTATCTCTGAACCATTCCCAGCATCTCCCTCCTGTTGTATTTGTGGGGTGCCTCGATGAAGGAAGGAATGATGAATCTGACTCCATGTTCTCAGAAGGCTAATTTATTATTTTATTATATTAAAGAATACTAAACTATACTAGAGAATACAGGAAGGATACTTACAGATGGCTAAAAAGATAATAATGAAAACTCGTGACTCTCTCCCAACACAGCTTGGCACGAATTGGCCAAAGAGTGAAAACAACTCACAGCAGAATCCAGTGAAACAATCACCTGTGGGTAAACAATCCCCAAACACATTCCAAAGGAGCAAAACAGAGGAGAAGCAAATGAGATAATTATTGTTTTTCTTTTTCTCTGAGGCTTTCCCAGGGGAAAAACCCTGGGCGAAGGGATTTTTCAGAGAATGTTAATGTCACACCCCCGTTTTGAAAACAAGAAAAAAAACCCTAAAACAGAATGATTCCCCTGCTTTCAGTGCACTGGGGGCTGCTGCAGGAGCTGCCCCTGCCCAGGGTCAGTGCTGTCTGTGTTTCCTTGCAGGCATCCTTCCCAGGGAACCTGCACTTGGTGATGGTCCTGCGGCCCACGGGCTTCTTCCAGCGCACCTTCACCGACATCGGCTTCCGCTTCAGCCAGGAGGATTTCCTGCTCAAGTTACCGGTGTGGAGCTGAGTGTGCACTGCTGGGTGTGCTCAGGGCCTGGGCATGGCTGTGTGTGTGCTCAGAGCTGAGTGTGCACTGCTGGGTGTGCTCAGGGCCTGGGCATGGCTGTGTGTGTGCTCAGAGCTGAGTGTGCACTGCTGGGTGTGCTCAGGGCCTGGGACAGAGCTGTGTGTGTGCTCAGAGCTGAGTGTGCACTGCTGGGTGTGTGCTCAGGGCCTGGGACAGAGCTGTGTGTGTGCTCAGAGCTGAGTGTGCACTGCTGGGTGTGCTCAGGGCCTGGGACAGAGCTGTGTGTGTGCTCAGAGCTGAGTGTGCACTGCTGGGTGTGCTCAGGGCCTGGGACAGAGCTGTGTGTGTGCTCAGAGCTGAGTGTGCACTGCTGGGTGTGCTCAGGGCCTGGGACAGAGCTGTGTGTGTGCTCAGAGCTGAGTGTGCACTGCTGGGTGTGTGCTCAGGGCCTGGGCATGGCTGTGTGTGTGCTCAGAGCCTGGGACAGAGCACTGGCAGTGTGGGGCAGGAGGGTGGCCCAGGTGACACGGCCCTGTGTGTGTGTGTGCAGGTGGTGATGCTGAGCTCGGTCAGTGACGGGGCAGTGACAGGGTCAGCGTGGGCAGGAGGGTGGCCCAGGTGACACAGCCCTGTGTGTGTGCAGGTGGTGATGCTGAGCTCGGTCAGTGACCTGCTGACGTACATCGAGGAGCAGCAGCTGACCCCCGAGCTGGGGGGCACCCTGGAGTACTGCCACAGCGAGTGGGTCATCTTCAGGACGGTGAGTGGGGCTGGCACAGCCAGCTGGGGCTCCCTGGGCACGGGCTGCAGTCAGGCACTGAGCACTGGGGGCTCAAAGGAGCCGCTGCACCTCCCAGATCACATGTGCACAGGAGCCAAGGGGTGTTGGGCTTTGGTGGGTTTGCAGGAGCATTGGCTCCCTCAGGCTCCTATTGAAACTGCTCCCAAAAGATCTGTCTTTAAAATCTTTATTAGAGTTCCTTCAATGGGAGATACCAAATAGGCTTTTTTGTTAATAATGGTTGCTTAATGTGATTAATATCAGAACTGTGTTTGGGAAGCAGGGTGATGAGACTGCCTACTGCATACTGACCACATGCAGAGAATTTCCAGTTAGGTTTATTTCTTTCCCTTTGCAAGAACTTTGATATTACCAGGAGTCAGGAGTTGTGCCTTGCTGTGTGTTTCTGTGCTTCCTGCACACTCAGTTTCTGGGGATGCTGTGTCCCAGGTGATGGCAGGTTGGGTTCCCAGTGGGATGTTCTGTCTGTGTGTGCCCGCACACCCCAGTGGGATGTTCTGTCTGTGTGTGCCCGCACACCCCAGCCAGCTGTCTCAGGGCTGTTGTGCTGCCCTGCCCAGCCCAGCCCTGGCTCTTGGGGTCCCCTGAGGAGCTGCAGGCCGGTGCTGACCCCGGGCTGATGGCAGTCCCTGTGTCCCTGCAGGCCATCGAGAGCTTTGCCCTGACGGTGAAGGACATTGCCCAGATGTTGCAGTGCTTTGGCACGGAGCTGGCCGAGGCGGAGCTGCCTGAGGACATGTTCTGCATCGAGCGCCTGCTGGCCCTGCGCACCGAGAGGTACCTGCAGCTCAAGGTATGGCCCAGCACAGCTATGGCCCAGGGTATGGCTCAGTCACAGGTACTGCCAGCTCAGGGTATGGCACAGACACAGGTATGGCCCAGTCACAGGTACCTGCAGCTCAAGGTATGGCTCAGCACAGGTATGGCCCAGGGTATGGCACTGCCAGCTCAAGGTATGGCACAGTCACAGGTACTGCCAGCTCAGGGTATGGCACAGACACAGGTATGGCCCAGGGTATGGCACAGTGGCACTGCCAGCTCAAGGTATGGCACAGTCACAGGTACTGCCAGCTCAGGGTATGGCTCAGGGGTTCTGCCAGCTCAAGGGATAGCTCAGACAGAGCTACTGCCAGCTCAAGGTATGGCTCAGGGATACTGCCAGCTCAGGCGATTTGTGATTATTATTATCATAGGAGTCAGTGGAAGGTTCAGTGCAGCCAGCTGCTGCTTTAGCAGCTCCTGCACCTTCCAGGGAGCAGCACAGGCCCCAAACCCTTCCTTCAGGAGCAATCACTGTGTTCATAGTTGTTCTGTGGGGCTGAAGAATGAACTCCTTTGCTTTGTGGCAGGTTTCATTTACCTAAGTCAAGGAATTGTATCTATTTTAATTTATATTTCATTTGTCATTCATGTGAGAGCGAGTTTCCAGAAAGCTGCCTCTAAGAAATACTGAAAATGCCATCCAAGTTGTGCTGTGTGTAGGCATAAACACATGAGTGCATGTTTAGAAAGTATCATTATAGGCACTGTCAATGGCTCTCCATCTCTTTGAAAATGAACAGAGTAATATGAAATAGCAGCTACATCTATTGCAGCTTGACTCAGTGGCTTCAGCTTTGTGCTCAGGACTGTGGCCACAGTGCAGGGGGCAGATAGCAGCTCCACAGGGTGGGTCAGCAGTGTAAAACCGCCAGCAGTGCCCACTCTGTGGAGAAATAAAACACATCACGTGTTTCCATTTGCGTAGAAAGCACAGCAGCACTCAGTACAAGCCATCTGTTGCTTTTAATTCCTCTTCTATTAATTTCAAATATCAAAACCACTCATTGGCTCTTGTCTGAAGTGAGGTCTGCTGGCTTTTTTCTTTTGTTCCTTCTAAGACCGTGAAACACAAAAGCAGATGAGAAACTGTGCACAGATTGTGGTGACAGCAAGACATGGGATCCTTGTCTCTCATGGCAGCCCCAGGACTGGTGCAGTGGATTCCTGAATTCAAATATTTAGTAAATCAGAATAATTTATGTAGCTGTGATGCTGAGCAGAAACTGGCATCAAGCACAATGAAAAAATGATAGAAATTAATTAAACCGAGTAACTAAGAAATTAACCCCACTGATATACTGAACAGAAAAAGTCAAGTCCCCACCTGTTTGACAGTCAGACCATTTGCTTTGTGGATAATGAATGGCTTTGGATCAAAGAGGAGCATGGCTCTGTGCAGAGTGAGGGGCGAGAGGATCGGTGACAGCCCCTGCAGTGTAAAGCATGCTGCACCATTTCCTGCTGCGTCTCCTGCCTGGCACTGTCAGGAGATGGGTTTGTGTTCATGCTCAGGTGTTTCAGTGGCACGGCTGGCACTGCACACTGGGGCAGGGGAGGTTCCTGTGCTGTGTCCTGCTCCTGGGGCCGGTGGTGTGTTTGGGCTGTGTGAGCTCTCTGGGGCAGGCACACACTGAACCAGGTCTGGGCCCTCTGAATCCTCTCCCCAAAGAGACTTTGCCATTGTTTCTCCTGCAGTAGGAACCTGGCCATCTCCTGGGAGGGCTCTCACCCCTCCAGGGCCAGGCTCTGCAATGGACCCAGACACAGGTCACTCCTTCAGGGCCTCTGCCACCTCAGCCCATCAGCCACGTGTGTTTTCTCCCTCCTCATTTCTGTCTTTGGCCTCTTTGTCCTGAAAATAGTTGATTAAGTGCGCATGTTTGCTTTGGGGCTGAGCCCAGCCAGCACAGAGCACCTCAGCTGGTGCTGGTGAGGACCCCAAGGGTTTAAGTTTCCCCTAGGACAGGTTGGATTGGGAGTGTTGGCTTTGTGTGCAGAGGTTGTGCTGAGTGCTGCTGTGTGGGCTCAGTCCTGGCTTTGTTCCCCATGGCGTGCTGCTCTTACAGCCTCCTCTGCTGACCTTGGTGGAGAAGCCTCCCACAGCCTTCAAGCTGTGGAAGATCTTGCCTGAGGACATGAACTGATGGACAGGTGTCTCACACCAGCCCCACTGCTCACCAGGAGAGAGCTGGGGCCCTGCTGGCCTCCTGAGTCATTCTGTGGCCTGCTGTGTTCCTGTGTGGCACTTTCCACCCAGCCTGGTGGCCCATCCATGGCTCAGCCTCGTGCAGCTCAGGGGTTAATTCCATGTTAGGAGGGCTGAAACATCTGCTGGGAGGGCTTTGGTCTGTTGGGTATTGCTGCTTGTTTCACACAGGGAAACTGAGGCAGGAGAAACACAAAATGCCTTATCCTTACCTCACAGTAAGCAGCCTGAACAAGGAATATTTTGTGTTATACAGGAGGAGATCACGGCAGTCACAAAAGAGGGCAAGTTGCTTTTGAGCAGTTTTGAAGAGCCAGACTCAGGGGAATGCAGTCAGGAGCAGCAGCAGGAGAGGCCTGGGGACTGGGAGACGGTGAATCGGTGAGTGCACTGGGTTCCAAAATCCCCTGAATTCCAGTGGAAACACTGAAATTATTGAGGTGTGGGTGTGCTCTTTAGGTCACCTATCAAAGAGAGACACCAGAATTTTGCTGCAGTCCTTCCGATTGCTGGGTGGCTTCTCTCATGCCTTTGCTCTGATCTCTGTCCCCACTGTTGTGATGAGGCTGTGGAGCAGATGCAGGGCTCTCCCTGCCAGGCCCCAGGTTTTACCCAGATAAATGGAGACAGCAGCAACTGCTTCACCCAGATGTGTGATCACTCTGCTCTGCAGTGCTCATTCCATTAAATCTGTCCCTGGGATCATCTCAAGCCACATGTACATGTCTGTTGACTTCTTCTGAGACCTTGGGTCCCTGTGTAGGCGATCTCTAGGGCTTGTCCATCTCTGCTTGTCCCCTGTTTGCAAATTGTCTCAATCTTGTCCTTTTTCTGTGCCCAAGGTTGCTTGGTCAGCTGCGTGAGATGGAGACTGCTTTTGATGGCTTCTGGGAAAAGCATCAGTTAAAAATGGAACAATATTTACAACTCTGGAAGTTTGAGCAAAGTTTTCAAGAGGTAGGATCAGATGTGCTTCCATTGGCAGAAGAGAGAGGTGGAGGTCTGATGGAGAGAATTCTTATGCTTTTATTTTGAGGGTGTTTAATTTATGCTGCTGTTCCTTGGCGGTGGCAGGGCTGGCTAGCCTGGGGAGACGGCTGTGCTTCCTCCCTGCAGCTAATTTAGGTACCACTGCCCTGCAGTTGTGTGCATTCTGCTGATGGAAGCATCTTTCAATTTACAAATTAGTTCTTGGACACTAGTTGTGTTATTGGATTTAGCAATCGTAGCTCAAGTGTGATTAATTTTGGGCTCAGACTGCTTTCCTGCCTGTGCTTTGTATCCTCCTGCAGCAATTTTCTTCTCTGTGTCCAGGTGAAGAGTGCCATTGAATTTTTAATGGGGCAGCAGGCGGAGCTGCCCGACACCGGCGACAGCGTCCCCCAGGTGAAGCAGAGGCTCAAGGAGCTGGAGAGCTTGGATGGCCTGGCTCAGGTGAGATGATGGCCTGGCTCAGGTGAGACAGATCACCTGGCTCAGGTGAGATGATGGCCTGGCTCAGGTGAGACAGATCACCTGGCTCGGGTGAGATGGTGGCCTGGCTCAGGTGAGATAGATCACCTGGCTCAGGTGAGATGGTGGCCTGGCTCAGGTGAGATGATGGCCTGGCTCAGGTGAGATGGTGGCCTGGCTCAGGTGAGATAGATCACCTGGCTCAGGTGAGATGGTGGCCTGGCTCAGGTGAGATGATGGCCTGGCTCAGGTGAGATAGATCACCTGGCTCGGGTGAGATGATGGCCTGGCTCAGGTGAGATAGATCACCTGGCTCAGATGAGATAGATAGCCTGGCTCAGGTGAGATGATGGCCTGGCTCAGATGAGATAGATAGCCTGGCTCAGGTGAGATGATGGCCTGGCTCAGGTGAGATAGATCACCTGGCTCAGATGAGATAGATAGCCTGGCTCAGGTGAGATGATGGCGTGGCTCAGGGGGGATGGCCTGGCTCAGGTGAGATGATGGCCTGGCTCAGGTGAGATAGATAGCCTGGCTCAGGGGGGATGGCCTGGCTCAGGTGAGATAGATAGCCTGGCTCAGGTGAGATAGATAACATGGCTCAGGTGAGACGGCCTTGCACAGAAGCAGCACCCACGAAACACAGGAGCCACACTCCGTATTTGTGGTAGGTCTTTGTGAAATCACCTGGCTCTGTGATTTGTTGGTGAGTGCTGCACAAAGGATTGATTTCATGTCTCTGCTCTGAGCAGCAAGGCTGTGATCGCCCTGAAAGCCAGAAACAGGCTGTTTAATTATCAGAGTTAAAATAATTGCTGAGCCACCGTGAATATCCGGAACAGATAAATGTCTGAACGTGGGGGAGGCGTGGGATTTAATGAGCTGGAAGAAGAATTATTTATATTTGAAGTGCTTTAGCTATGCTAATAGGCAGAAACTTGTTACCAGGCACATGGAGTTGCAGAAAAGTTGTATCCTGCCATGTCTGTGAGTTGAACATAACATATGGGTGAAGACTAAGAGATGTGGGGGAAAGAAGAGTGAAGAGAAATGATTCACAGGAGCCCAGCTAAGGCTGTGACCTTTGCAAAGGGATGTGCTGGGCACCTGGGCCAGGGGCAGCAGGGAAATCCTGAGGGCTCTGGGCACAGAAGAGTTCTAGAGAGGGGTCTGAGGCTTGCTGGCCATTTGGGAGAAATGTTTGTGGAGAGAGGGAGGAGGATCAAAAAGCCAGGCAGGCAGGAGCAGCAGGAAAGCCATCCCAGTGGAAAGCCATCCCAGTTCCTCCCAGCCCTGGAGAAACCAGAGCCATTACACTGACTGAGGTGTGCAGAAAAGCTCCGGTGTTCTTGGCATCCAGATAAACCTCAACTACTGCAATTGCCTTTGATGAGAATTGGGATGCTTGGGAGCATGGAGTCAGCTGCAGTTTGTTCAGGGTGTGGCTCCTGGAGGGGCAGTGATGCACTGACAGCAGGCACTCACAGCCTTGCTGCTTTGGTGAAATACTGTTTTCTCTTTATCCTGTGTATGGATAGGAAGGCTTTTCTCCCCAGATGGTGGGCACCATTTTATGCTGTGCAAGCCACTCCTGCTGGCCACTCCTGATGGCAGCCATCCCCCAGAGTGGCTGTGTTATAGTAACTTCTTTGAGCCAGGTCTAATAAGCTCTGGGAGGCCTATAACACACCCAGATCGCTCAGGTATCCTTGGAGGCAATAAAATCAACAGGATGGCTTCTGTTGCAGTGTTGGAAACAAAAAGGTTTAGTAAAAGGCAAAATAGCAAACAGAAATACCGAGCCAGGTACAAGAAGTCCCTGCTCCTGGTAAAACACCTTACAAAAGCCATTAGTTTCTTTGTTCTCTTCTTTTTCTACTTAATGCCCAGGTGGGACTTTTTGGCTCCTGTCCAGTTAGCTATCCTTAAGTTTGAGGTGAAGTTCCCCAGGTCCTATGAGGTGTCTTTTCACTTAATAGAGGAGAGAAACTTGTGGGCTTATTTCCTTTTAAGGAGACAAAGGATAATTTTGTCACTCCATCAGCAAAGGGCACACTCCTACCTGGCTGAACCCTGGTGAGCTGGGAGGGCACGCTGGTGTGTGAGTGTGGGCACTCTGGCACCATTTCTATGTGAGTGTGGGGACACTGGCACCATTTCTGCGTGTGTGCCAGCCTGGGCTCTCCCCCTCCTGCAGGAGCTGATAGGGAAGGCTCAGGTGGTGATCCTGCACGGGCACCAGCTGGCTGCCAACCACCACTACGCGCTGAACCTGATCTGCCAGCAGTGCAACGAGCTGCGGCACCACTGCGACCTGCTGGCCGAGCACGGCAAGAGGAAGCAGCTGCACCTGCAGAGGACCCTGGAGCTGCACACCCGCCTGCAGCAGGTACAGCTCACACACACGGGGCTCTGAGGAGATGGTTGGGTAGCCTCTCCATGGGCTTAGCCTCCCTTCTTGGCTGGAAACATCTGGAATGGCAGCTGTTCTTCGCAGTTAATGGTAGGGAGGTGTTCCCCAGAGGCAGGAGGAGCCCCTTGGCTGGGGAGTCAGCAAACAGGGACCTGCTGCTGTGAGGGCAGCAGAAAGACGTGGGCATCTCCACCCAGCACCAAGCTCAGCTGCTGCTCTTGGTGGTGCTGTCATGCTGCATCCATGAATTCATGACTTTGGAGGTTTTCCTGCCCAGTGTGACAGAGGTGATGCTCTCACATAAATTCCTGTCCCTTTTTCTGAGGGGTTTGTTAAGAATGAACATGGCTGAGTGTGAAATGAGGTGACAGATTGGTAGATAGGCACAGCTGCTGTGTGCTAGCATGGAAGTGGAGTCATGTGGCTCCAACGCTCTTTGATATCTTAATCAGCATCAAATATTCATTTAGGGAAATTCACACTAATTAGGCCAGAAGGCACACGGCTGTAATGTGCTTGAGGCCAATTAAGAGAAACAGAGGATTCTGACCCTGTTCCATTTCCCTGTTTTGGGAACTGGGGAGCTCCTTTTTCCTCCCTGTGTGCTCCAGTTCAGCCCTGTGCTGATCTGTGGGACACAGTTCCTCAGCTGCAGCACAGGGGCCTCTCCTGGGCTCCCTGCAGGCCTGGCTGCTGCCTGGGGTCTGCCTTGGAGCACAGCATGGTCCTGCTCTCCATGTCTCCTGTCCTTTCACAGCACTGGAAATTCTCTGTTGTGCTTGGCTGGAGCATCCTCTCAGCCCTGTGCACACCACAGTGTGTGAGTGCCAGTGTCACACACAGCTCAGCGTGTGAGTGCCAGTGAGCCCCAGTTCAGGTCTGAGCCTCAGAAACCTGCCAGCCTCCCTGTAGGCTCCAAAGTGCCCACTTCAGCTTTCCCAGCTGGGCAGATGAACACCTGCTTGTGCCTGCGGTCAGCTGTGCAGCAGTACCCTATGGCAGGTGCACCACTGATTTTAGCCAGGTACACCACTGATTTTAGCCAGGTACTGCACTGATTTTAGCCAGGTACACCACTGATTTTAGCCAGGCACAGCATTGATTTTGGCCAGGCACAGCATTGATTTTGGCCAGGTACACCACTGATTTTAGCCAGGCACAGCATTGATTTTGGCCAGGTACACCACTGATTTTGGCCAGGTACTGCACTGATTTTAGCCAGGTACTGCACTGATTTTAGCCAGGCACAGCTTGGCTGGGTCTGCTGAGGGCTGCAGTCACCTTACAGAGAAAACATGCCTTTGTGCTTTCTGATGGAAGCCCAGTGAGTGCTGGCTCTTAGGGAGTGCTGCTGGCTGCCCCCAGAGCCAGTCAGTGACATTCTCATGAGAGCCTCGTGCCAGTGGGGGCACTGGGGGATCTCACTCCCTGTGCTGTCCCCAGGCCCTGCAGTGCTGTGATGAAGGTGCCTACCTGCTTGCCAACCAGCAGATGGACAAGTGCCAGTCTAAAGAAGGCGCCCAGAAAGCTCTCCAGGACATAGAGAGATTTCTTGAAAGCTCTTCATCCTACTTGAACTATGATCCCCAAGCCCTGCAGGACGATTTTGAGTCTGTTTTGACACCTGAGCTGAAGGTAAGCAGTTCCCCAGGAGTGAGGAGCAGGTTTGGGGTGTGTATGGCAGCGCTGGCACCCTGGCAGCCCTGTGCCAGCTCAGCGTCAGGTGGTGCTGGCTGTGGCTCCCCTTTTGGCTCTCTGCAGTGCCAGGTGCAGGTGAAGCTGGTGATGGGTCAGGGTGAGCTGATGCTGCTTGTAGCTCTCAGCTGTGGGTCAGGATGAGCTGGTGCTGACTGTGGCACCCTGGCAGCCCGGTGCCAGGTCAGGGTGAGCCGGTGCTGACTGTGGCACCCTGGCAGGCCTGTGCCAGGTCAGGGTGAGCCGGTGCTGACTGTGGCACCCTGGCAGGCCTGTGCCAGGTCAGGGTGAGCCGGTGCTGACTGTGGCACCCTGGCAGCCCGGTGCCAGGTCAGGGTGAGCCGGTGCTGACTGTGGCACCCTGGCAGGCCTGTGCCCGGTCAGGATGAGCTGGTGCTGACTGTGGCACCCTGGCAGGCCGGTGCCAGGTCAGGATGAGCCGGTGCTGACTGTGGCACCCTGGCAGCCCGGTGCCAGGTCAGGGTGAGCCGGTGCTGACTGTGGCACCCTGGCAGGCCTGTGCCAGGTCAGGATGAGCCGGTGCTGACTGTGGCACCCTGGCAGGCCGGTGCCAGGTCAGGATGAGCCGGTGCTGACTGTGGCACCCTGGCAGCCCAGTGCCAGGTCAGGATGAGCCGGTGCTGACTGTGGCACCCTGGCAGCCCAGTGCCAGGTCAGGATGAGCCGGTGCTGACTGTGGCACCCTGGCAGCCCGGTGCCAGGTCAGGATGAGCCGGTGCTGACTGTGCCTCCCCTGTCTCTCCGCAGTGCCAGCTGCAGGCCGTGCAGGGCAAGCTGGACAGCGTGCGCAGCATGTTTGAGAGCAGGCAGTGCTGCTTCAGGAGGCTGCTGGACAAGCACGTGAGGCCCGTGCAGCTCGTGGCTCCACGGCCAGAGACCCCACCCCGGGCCAAGTCACCCCTGTTCTCTCCTAAGCACGGTAAAACACCCTGCACTTATGGGTTTCCAGCTGGTAACTCTGCTGTGAGGCTTAGGGTGGCTTTGAGAAGCTGACTAAACCTTGCTGGCACAGAGAGTTATTGGAGAGTGTTAAATACATATCGGTGATTTATGAACTCCCCAGTGTTTGTGCTCCCATACCTGTGTGAAGGGTGAAGTTGGTTCCTTATTATTTATTTCCACTTCCCACTCAGTGAAAACACAGCTGTAAGTAGTGCACACCTCTCCACCTTGGGTCTGTGTGCAGCAGGCAGAGCTCTCAGGTGGCACCTGCAAGGCCGGGCTGTGCTCACCTGGGCCGGGCTGTGCTCACCTGGGATGGGCTGTGCTCACCTGAGCTGGGCTGTGCTCACCTGAGCCGGGCTGTGCTCACCTGGGCCGGGCTGTGCTCACCTGGGATGGGCTGTGCTCACCTGGGCCGGGCTGTGCTCACCTGGGATGGGCTGTGCTCACCTGGGCCGGGCTGTGCTCACCTGAGCTGGGCTGTGCTCACCTGGGATGGGCTGTGCTCACCTGGGCCGGGCTGTGCTCACCTGGGATGGGCTGTGCTCACCTGGGCCGGGCTGTGCTCACCTGGGATGGGCTGTGCTCACCTGGGATGGGCTGTGCTCACCTGGGCCGGGCTGTGCTCACCTGGGATGGGCTGTGCTCACCTGGGCCGGGCTGTGCTCACCTGCAGCACCTGGCTCACCTCCCAGCTGCTCCATGTCTGCCCTCAGAGCCCCTCCAGCATCTGCACGTTTCCTTACAGGCTGTTTGAATGATGTCATACAGCTCACCAGAGAGATTGATGCTTTTATTTTTAAGCTTCCAGTTCACCTCTATAGCTCAATTGCAACTTGTAATCATTTACTGACAGTATCAATAAATTTGTGCAAGATGGACAAAGAGTTTATTACAGCTGAGCATCTTGCCCTAGGTTCACAAAAGGACTTTAAAGCAGTGTCCTAGCAGGGGGTGTTCTTTTTTCGAGTTTATTTGCTTTTATTGGTTTTGCTGTTATCATATGCTCAGGCTCCAGAGACTTTGTTAGGTTTTGATTACTGTGTTCCCTTAGTGAACATTTTGTTTTTCCTAAATATTTGTACTTTATGACCGTGGGATGTGCTGTGTGGAATCAGTGTTGTTTGGGATAAATACCCTTTATTTTGTCAGCTTGCTATTAGTCCTAGCTAACTAATTATTTAAACTGTATCCCATTTTTCTTCTGACTTATTAGTTTCTGTCTGCAGAATCTCCTTCACCATAGAGGTACATTATGTAATTCTGCTTTCTTCTATCCAAGGTGTAGATTTTAATTCCAGTTTGAAATTTTCATTTGATCTTTCTCTCCCTGGGAAGAAAACTTCAAGAAAAACTCCAAGTTCTCGCAAGGTAAAAATTATTCATGGGATCTGAGTTAGTTTTATGGAAAAGTGAAACTGCTCTAAAGATTGAGTATACTTTGGATTTGGAGATGCTCTCTTTATTTTCTTTTTTTCTTTTGCCTTTTAAAAACTCAAGCAAACCCAAGCCCTCTTGTATGCCTGTGGTTTAGTTGCGTTAGTCCAACACCTGAGCTCTGGCCTGACTGATTTTACAATATCTGGGTGCCCATTTCGTGTGTGTTGTTCCCTGAAGTTATTTCTCACATAACAGAGGTGTGTATTAGGAAATATCCCCATGCACAGATATTTCCCCTGTGGGAACTGTTCTCTGCCTCCTCACTAATGAGTTATGTTACCAGTATTTCACATTCATGTAGCAGAGTAATTTCTGGGAATTTCTGACTCCCCATTACATGTTATTCCCTTCTGAGGTTTGCTGCCATGGGGTTTTATAAGGAGGCTCCTTTCATCCTTCCCCAGGGCTGCAGCAGGGCTGGGCTCCTGCTGCCCCTGCAGGCCCTGCTGCAGCTCTGAGCTCTTCCCACTGCATCCCTTTTCCCCTTTTCTTTCCCCTTTTCCCCTTTTCTTTCCCCTTTTCCCCTTTCCCCCCAGATCGAGGTCATGCACGACTACCAGGAGAAGAGGAATTCCTTGCAGTACTTCATTTCAGACAGTGAGGACAGCTTGGATGTGCTGAAAGGGTGAGCACTCGCCCCCTTCACACCCCCTAAAGGATGTTTGTTTGTGCCCAGTCCTTGCCCCATCCCTGTGTTCCTGCAGCCTGACCCAGGAGTCATCTCCTGTGCTTTTACCTCCTGGTTATTAATGAGATCACACAATGGTTTGGGCTCCTTGAACTACACTCATCACCTGTGGGGCTTTTATAGACGTAAAATAATACGTTTCTATATTTTTTTTTCATTTTAGGCATGTGATAAATGAGCTTATAGAAACAGAGAGAGTGTATGTGGAGGAGCTGTTCACAGTTCTGACGGTGAGTGAGCTCTGCAGGTTCCCATTGCTGTTCCCTGGTCACTGGTACCAAAGGGCACCTGCCACTGTCAGACTGAGCCCAGGTGGGACAGGCAGCTTCCACCAGGCTGCCAGGTCCCAGTCCAGTCACAAATGCTCAAGTTTGCTCCCTAGGTTTTCTTTGTTGGAGGCATCTGCAGGAACAGTTGGTGTCAGGATGAGCTTTTCATCTGCAGTGAAGGAGAACCCTTGTGTTTGTACACAAAAGCACTGGTAATTGGCCTCAGCAGTGCCTGTAAAATATACAAAAAGCTGTTTCTCTTGAGTGTTCCCTAATTTCCTTTACCTTTAGGAGACAAAAGGAAGCAGCTTGTGTTTTATCCTTGGAGATTCCTGTCTCAATACTGTGAAATGGTGACTGTATGAAGCACATTGCTTTAGACAATGATTTCTCATACTGTCATTTTAGACATTACTACCTTATTCCAAAATAACTCTTGCTGACGGCCAAAACAGGGAATAAAAGGGATATTGCACTTAGAAACAGGGAGATCACATTGAAAGTCTGTTCATGCTCCCTTTTCACCTGCCTTTGGGGAGATGGCAGCTGAGAGTGAGCCCTTTTCCATTGCAGGGCTACAGAGCAGAGATGGACAACCCTGCCATGCTGATCCTGCTGCCCCCCGTGCTGAGGAACAGGAAGGATGTGCTCTTTGGAAACATGCCTGAGATCTACGACTTCCACAACAAGTATGGGGCTGCTCTTCTCCCTTCCCCAGGCTGATCCTGGAGTGCTGCAGCACCCAAAGCTCTCCCTGCTCACTGCTGGTTCTTGTCCCTTCTCCCATCTCTTGCAGGATTTTCCTGCACAGCCTGGAAAGCTGCCTGGGAGCCCCCGAGAGAGTGGGATGTTGTTTCCTGGACAGGGTGGGTAAATCCTTGTCACTTTAAAGCAGACTCCCAAGCCAGGCTTTCTCCTGGCTGTCCCATTCTACAGCACCCCAGCTATGTTGGTGGGGTCAGGCCAGCAGAGATGGCAGAGCTCCAGCTGTGACCCCAGCTGTGCCTTTTTCACCCAGACTGTCACTTGCAGACACTAAAGCTGGCAGCAGAGGTGAAAGCACACACGCTCTGGGTGCTGGCTGGCAGGATTGGTCCCTGAGGTGACCTGCCCCGTGCTTGCCTTGCAGAGGGAGGATTTCCAGATGTATGAGAAGTACTGCCAGAACAAGCCCCGCTCCGAGTCCCTGTGGAGGCAGTGCTCTGAGAGCTCCTTCTTCCAGGTGAGCTGCTCTTCCACCCACCTGGGGCACTGCCTTGTCTGACAGCCTCCTCACAGCCCACAGGGCTGCAGTGTGTTTGGTGCTGTGTGCAGAGTGCACACAAAATGCTCACAAAAGGAGATGTTGGTAGTTCTCGTACCCCAGGAGTACAGGGCAGATCCACAGGTTAATTTGCATGTAATTATAATATTACTTTAGCTGTAGGTATCATTCAACCCTTGGACATGAAACCCTTGGAGTCATCAAACCCCACAGCTGTGCTGTTGGAATATCTACTGACAGGTGGTGCAGAGCTGACTTGGTCTGACTTGCGTGTTGCAGGAATGCCAAAGGAAACTGGAGCACAAGCTGGGGCTGGACTCCTACCTGCTGAAACCCGTGCAGCGCCTGACCAAGTACCAGCTCCTGCTGAAGGTATGCCAGCTTGTGCCAGTTACTGCTGAAGGTGTGCCAGGTTGTACCAGTCATGCCAGGTTGTACCAGCTCCTGCTGAAGGTATGCCAGGTTGTACCAGCTCCTGCTGAAGGTATGCCAGCTTGTGCCAGTTACTGCTGAAGGTGTGCCAGGTTGTACCAGTCGTGCCAGGTTGTACCGGCTCCTGCTGAAGGTATGCCAGCTTGTGCCAGTTACTGCTGAAGGTGTGCCAGGTTGTACCAGTCATGCCAGGTTGTACCAGCTCCTGCTGAAGGTGTGCCAGGTTGTACCAGTTATGCCAGGTTGTGCCAGCTCCTGCTGAAGGTGTGCCATGTTCTGCTTCTCAAGGCCAACAGCAGAGAGATTAGATTTGTTGTTTTTCAATTAGAGGCGACCTGTAAATCAGCACCAAGCTTTGGATGACATACTGCTTATCTGGGCCTCTCCTGAAGTGCCTTTCAGTGCAGATGAATGTTCACATACCTGAAAAAGGAACAGGTGCTTGTAACAGGCCATTTTTAAGAGGGAAAGACTCTTTGAATCTGTTCAGAGATGCGGAATTACAGAAACACTTGTAAGAAAACCGAGCCAGAGATGATCATGAGACTCTGATGAATGAAATAAATTGTTGCATCTCTTTTCCATCAATGTTGGTAGCACCTGTAATCTTTAATGCATTTATTATTGTGAATAAATCTTGTGCATTTATTCTTCCCATCTGAGGCAGGGCAGTGCAGTTATTCTCACTGTGTAAGGCAGGAGTTACACTTGGGTGGTAGCTTCTGAACCTCCTTCCAGCCTCTTGAATGAGTATACATGCAGCTGTAGGTGGGCACAGGAGATCTGAAATGAAACCAATTTCATCTCAGTGGTAAAATTCTGTCCTCCATTTACTGACCTGAAGGCTCTGGGTTTTATAGAATTATGTTCCTTGTGCCTGTCAGTCTGGAGACAGTGATCTGCTGCAAGCTCCTTTGAGGGCATGTTGGCACTAATGAAAACCCCATTTGCCTCATTTGCCATATCTGAATAACCCCAGCCTCATTTGCCATATCTCACCAAGCAGGAAAACACGGCACAAAGGGGTCAGAATGTGGTGCTGCTCTGTGCTGACTCCATTCTTAAGGAAATTCATTCTTAAAAATAGGCCATCCCTCACTGGCCTGTCCACACCTCACACTGACTGTGCTTTAGAGGGAGCCTTTTTCCAGGGACGTGAAAGAAGAAACTCAGTGTAGGTCACTTGTGGGCATTGGAAACTTTGGGCAAGGTGGAAAATCTGCTTTGTTCAAGTGCAAACATGTGCTCTCCCATTTCTATTTTCAGGAGCTGCTAAAGTACAGCACGAGCTGTGATGGGGTTCAGGAACTTCAAGAAGCTCTGGTTGCAATGCTGGATTTGCTGAAGTCAGTCAATGACTCCATGCATCAGATTTCAATCACAGGCTATGATGTGAGTGGCTCTGGGCACTGAGAGCCCTGGCACAGGGCTGGGGATGCTCTGGGGCGTGGGGGGTGTGCAGAGTGTGGGAGCTGGCCCAGAGCTGAACCTGTGCAGGGGTTTGGGATCAGGAGCCCTCACAGGTGACAGTCTGCATCTGATTGCAGGGGTTTCGGATATTCTGAGCCCACACTTTGCCACCTTGTGGTTTTCTAGAGTATTTTTCCAGTGTCCCTCTGTGTTCTCATGGCTGACCTGGTAACTCTCCTGGGCTGTTTCTGTAGCATTTCCCATTCAGCATTTAACAAACGCCTCTCTGAGGCTGAGTTTGAACCTTTTCCATTGGAGTGGTTGTATTTCCTAGGGTTTCAGGGGAGCTGCTGATCCCAGGCCTGGCTTCCTGGAGAGTTCCATCTCCTGGTACCTCAGTTCAGGCTCAAAGCTCACTTCCCTGTCCCACCAAAGCAGCCAGAGCCCTTGACATGCTCTTCTCTAGGGGCTGCATGGTTTTCTGTTCCTTTCTTCCAGTTCCTGCCCTCCTAGGCTGGCTGCAGCCCTGCATGAGAGCTGTGCTCCCCTGGCTCCAGGCCATCATCCCAAAGATCCCCTGGTCCCTCCAGGAAGAGCTGTTCTGAGAGGGACGTGCCTTGGAGCAGAGCTGGCCCTGTGTCCTGGCATTGTTTGGAGAGCCCTCTCACATTTTAATTCACCTCTTTTTCGTTCCCTTTTGTCTGTCATGCTCTCCCCAGGGTGACCTGAGCGAACTGGGGAAAGTATTGATGCAGGGATCTTTCAGTGTTTGGGCAGGACACCGAAAAGGGCCCACAAAGATGAAGGACCTGGCCAGGTTCAAGCCCATGCAGAGGCACCTGTTCCTCTATGAGAAAGCCTTGGTCTTCTGCAAGAAGAGAGAGGAGCATGGAGATGGATATGACAAAACCTCATCTTACAGCTTTAAGCACTTTCTGAAAGTAAGGGGTTTTATTTTTGTGGTTTATTTTTGTTATAACCTTAGGGTGTTTTACACAGCCATGTATACTGCAGAGCAGTAATTCTGCAGAGCCAGGGGGTTTATCTCTGACATGGGGTTTGGTTTCTGCTGCTGAGGGCTGTGGTGCCCCACAGGGGTGTGCAGTGATCCAGCAGCTGACAGTAAATCCTGGCCAGGGGGAGGAAATGGAATTTTAAAATCCACTAACCTGGATGAACAGACCTTAAATCTGTCTCTTCCTGGCACTTGTTCTGGGCATCATCATAGTAGATCATCTGAAATTTCTAATGTCTTGATGCCTGGGCAGTTTTGTAGGAGCCTCTATAAATTGCCAAGGTAAACAAGGTGCACAGAACTGGGAATTGCAGTGACTCTATAGATGAGGTGCTCTAGGCTGCCCAACAGCTTTCATCAATTTTAAGTTTTTATAAAACCAAAATGGAGCCTCCTGCAGCTTTCAAAGGGGCAGTGGCCTCAAGCTGTGCCAGGGTGTTCAGCCTGGCTCTGAGGAGTGGGCAGCACTGCACAGCTGCCCAGGGCAGGGGTCCCCATCCCCGGAGGGGTTTACAGCCCTGCGCAGGTGGCACTTGGGGACAGGGTCAGTGTCCCTTGGCAGGGCTGGGTTCGTGGCTGGACTCGATGGTCTCGGGGTCTGTTCCAGCCTCAGTGTTTCTGTGCTGTCAGGAGCAGCTTGGTTCCTGCTCCCTGGGGCTGCTCCTGTCCCTGCAAAGGGGCAGCACCATGAAACAGCTGGAACAGAGCATTTGTCCGTGGCACCTGTGCTGTAAATCATCCAGGGCTTTCAGACCTGAGCACGCACACATTGTCAGGAGGAACAGCTCTGGTGAACAGATGTTATTTCTGAGGGTTTGTTTGTGTTTATAGTGGATTTGTCTGATCCGGTCTGCGTGAATAATTTATGATAGATGATACCTTTATTATTACATCTGCTCCAGAACATGCAAGTGGGATACTGGAGCTATTTCTGGCCATGCCTTAATCAGTGAATAATTGCCAGCAAAGCCTTCTTTGAGGGAGAGGATGGTTCCTGTGCTGTCAGGTATTACAGCAGGTTTCAGCTTCATGGCCTGCTCAGGAGGGAGGGCAGAGCTCTCCTGTTGCTGAAGAATTTTGTGTCTCTAATCATGGTTTGAGCTTGGTTCAGGGGGTCCCACTGTGCAGGTCCTGAAGGATTTGGGCCTTTGGTGTTTCATCCAAACTGTCAGAGGTGGAGGGGGATGATGAGTAAAGCAGCATTCAGCTGCAAGCCAGGCTTGGGGCACCCTAAAATTAACCCTGCTTTTGGAAAGAAATAATCTGTGTGGATAAATAATGTGTATTATAACATGTCAAGTATTTACAAATCTTCATTTGCCAAATCTGAGACATTCTGTGCAGAAAGAGGCAGCTGAGATGATGCTTCAGTTGGTTGCACTGGTTCCCAAATGAAGTTCTCAAAGGTCCATTGATTTGTTGTGGAAAGCTCATCCAAAATGCAGCTGATAGAAAGTCAGGAGGAATGGGACAGATAATGACTTCCAGTTGCTACGTAAATTGAAATTGATGCAACATGTTAAATTCAGTGCAAACAGTTTCACTTGCTGCCAAAGTCTGCATTCCTGGGGAAGAGGGAGCTCTGTGCTGTGTTTAATTTTCTGTTTGTTTGGGTTTGCAGATGAATGCAGTTGGGATAACTGAGAATGTGAAAGGAGACCATCGGAAATTTGAGATCTGGTACAGTGGGAGAGAGGAGGTGTATGTGGTGCAGGTTTGTCCCTTCAGAATCTGGGTATTTGCACATCCTCAGAACTGTGGGGAGAAAATGTCTCATTGATCTCCCTGCTTGTAGTGATAGCTCTACACTTGCCACTGTGCCTTGCCTGGATCTAATGGGAATCATCAATTTTAAAAGATCAAGACTGTTTAAAATTTAGTAGTAGCTTTGGGGAAAAAGGGAATTTCAGATAATTACAGCATAGAAAAGTAAGGTTTTATTCCTACATTATAATGGATGACTCTTAATTCCAAATTCAGACAATTTTCTCTTCTTCCAGGCCCAAACAGTAGATCTGAAGATGGCATGGCTGAATGAAATAAGAAAAATTTTGTTCAAGCAGCAAGAGCTTATAAAGGGTACATTTGCTCAATTTCTCTGTGGCTTTCATTCTGCAGCAGAAGCTTTCCTGTTGGCACATTGCTGATCTTCTAGTCCACTAATTCTCTCTGGAGAATTAATTTTTAGAGCCTGGTAGCAAAATGCTGGAGTGAGGCCTTATATTGCAGGGAAATAACAGAACTTGGAGCAGTAAAAACTGGGTGCTGATGTGCAAATGAATCACAGAAGTACAGTTTTTGGTTGTCATTACCTTGGGCATTATTTCCCATTTGTTATCCTAGGTTTAATGCAGCAAGATACAAACCAGATGCCTAACTGGGAGCATCTCGTGGTCCTAAGGAGCATGCTCTGTGTTGGGTTTGTGCTAACATGCCACTTTAATCATCATTAACTCTGTGCTTTGCAAGAGCCCATAGGTCTGTGTGACTCTGAGCAGAAGCCAGTGGGGTTGTACGAAAGGTCTCATTTTTAAAGCAATGCTCCAAGTGTGAGAGCTGCAGTAGAGAACTGGATTGAAGCTGTGTTTGCCCTTGCAGCAGGGGAGAAGCAGCAGCCTGGCTCGTGCTCGGAGCAGCTCCCACTCTCCTCGCAGCTGGGGGACAGGTGAGTGCTGGGGCTGGGCTAGGCCGGGCTGGGCCGGGCTGGGCCATGCTGGGCTGGGCCATGCTGGGCTGGGCTGGGCTGGGCCGGGCTGGGCTGGGCTGGGCTGGGCTGGGATCAGCTCCCACTCTCCTCCCAGCTGGGGGACAGGTGAGTGCTGGGGCTGGGCTGGGCTGGGCTGGGCCGGGCTGGGCCGGGCTGGGCTGGGATCAGCTCCCACTCTCCTCCCAGCTGGCTGACGGGTGAGTGCCAGGCTAGGCCTGGGCCAGGCTGGGCTGGGCCAGGCTGGGCCATGCTGGGCTGGGCTGGGATCAGCTCCCACTCTCCTCCCAGCTGGGGGACAGGTGAGTGCCAGGCTAGGCCTGGGCCTGGGCCTGGGCTGGGCAGAGCAGAGCTGGGCCCGGCTGGGCTGGGCTGGGATCAGCTCCCACTCTCCTCCCAGCTGGGGGACGGGTGAGGCCTGGCCTGGCCTGGCCTGGCTTGCTGCTGGCCCTGGCCCTCTGTCTGTCCCGGGGAGGGGACAGCAGGGCTGTGCCTCTGCTCCCCCTTGGGTGCCGGTGGCCTGGGGACAGGGTCTGCAGGGACAGCCTCGAGCCTGGCAGCTCAGCTGAGCTGCAGCCCCTCTGCAGATGGAGCAGAGCAGAGACAGGGCTCTGCTTCAGGCCAGAGACACTGCAGCAGCTTCCTTCCCCTCCCAAAAAATTGGGAACTGGGCACTAAGTCCTTAATCTTCACAGAAACATACACTGAGAGTTCAAACATACACTGAGAGGTACCAGGGTTACTTCTGCTCCTGTTTGACAAACCCTCGTGGGGTTGGTGCTCACTGGGGAGGTAAAGCTGGGACTGATTCTGTCCTTTTGCCCCCTCAGGAAGCAGCAGAGAGCCTCCATCAGCTCGGAGGAGAACGACTCGGAGCGCACGAGCCCGGTGCTGCTGTCCCCCCAGAGCAAACCCCACAGAGGTAGGGCCCCTCTCTCTCCCCCCCGGGGCCTCTCTGGGGCTGCTGGCCCAGGCTGAGCCCCGGTGTGTTGCAGGCTGGCCAGGAACGTCCCAGTCCCTGGAGATCTGCGAGGGGCTGGAGGAGTGGGCGGGCCAGCAGGAGCTGTCCAACTGCTCGGACACCGAGGAGGAGGAGGGCACCCAGCTGGTAGGTGATGGGACACCCTGGGGGCTCACTCTGCTTGTTGTCCTCCCTGACGATGCTTGTGTCTTGGCCGTGTCCCTCAGAAATTCCGTATCTCAGTGCGGGCAATGAGAGGATGTCTCAGCCAGAGTTTCTTGAATAATTCTGATGCAGGTAGCTGGTAGGGCTCTGTCACATTCCCTGCAGCAGTCAGACTCACAGCTGCATGATACACAATGCAGCTAAATAATGCAAGTTTTTCTCTCTACCACAGTCTCCAGGAAAATACAAAGCCCTTGCAGACTGCAAGAGGAGAGGATCAGAGGACCTGCTGGTGAAAAACGGGGATGAAATTCAGCTCTTGCATGAAGATGGTGAGGGACAGTGGTAGGTATTTCAGGATTGCTTTGCCTTATCTCCAAGAGCCTGCAGGGCAGTCCCTTCAAATGTCACTTGCCTGGTGACACAGTCATGCAGCTCCTGGCTGAGCTCTAGGCCATTCCAGAAAGTGGAGAATTCATTCTCCTGCCAAGACTAGATCCATCCCCACTGGCATAGCCTGGGGAAACGAGTTAGGGCTCCCCTGGCCATGAGTCTCTGCCTGACCTGGGTTCTCCCAAGACCTTCACAGCCTCTCTTGCCATGCTGTCCCCACTTCAGATGGTGCTTCCCTCTGTCCATCCAGCTCAGCTCCAGGCTGTGTCCCTCTGGGGGTTGACAGCCCCAGTGAGTGGCTGCAGGGTGTTTGCCTCCCTCAGACAGCTCCAGGAGTGTTCCCTACACTGGGGATGGCTGCAGACTGTTTCTGTTGTGTGTGAAGCTGTAAAGGCTCACAAGGGAACCCCTCAGGGCTGGGAGCATCCCCTGGGAGCCCCCCTGGGCCTGCTGGACCACCCTGGTCTGGGGGCAGCCTGCCCCTCCTGAGGCTTACAGCAGTTTGGCTGAGGCTTCTGCTCTTCCCTTTGCAGGATGGTTTTGAGCAGCTCTCAGCCAGCCCAGGGTCTCAGCAGAGGGAGCCCAGGGTGCCAAAGTCCTGTTGGGGGTGTGAGAAGGGTGATGTTGGCAGGAACCTGGGTCAGGTTTGTGCAGGATGCACAGATGTCAATGCCCATGCAGGATTCCTGGCTGAGAGCTACAGCCCCTGCACTTCAAGGGAAATCAGAACAGATTAAAATAGAATATTTCAATTGCAGGGGATCTGCAAGGATCATCTAGCCCCACTGCACTTTGAAGAATTCAGTTTGTTGCTAGCCAAAGCAGATGCAAAGCATCTCACATTTGCTGAAAGTTTACCTCTCCTGGGGGCTCCAGCCAGTGCCATCAGAGATTTCTCACACCAAGCTTTCTGTTAGCACAAATTTCACTGAATGAGTGAGACAGAGGGTTGTCACTTGTGAGCATGAGTATTTCCAGCTGCCTAATCTTGGCTTGAATTCACTTACAGTACCCTGACTAAAATCATCCTACCAGTCTAAATGGCAGAGGAGTGAGAAAAATAATTGTCCTTGACTCCTTCAGTAGCCAGTTTTCCTGAGCTGGCATCTCTGGAGGTCTTGGGCAGGATGACTTGAGAGGGAGTCCTGTCTACAGAGGTGTAGGCTTTTTAATTAGGTTCCTAAATTGAGGTGGGAGGAATGCTTTAAGCACATGGCCAGGCCCTGTTAAAATGCTTCCCTGCTTGGGGTAAATTGCTGCTTGCACCCCAGCTGTGGGGAGCATGCCCTCACCAAACTGCTCTGGGTGCGTTGGCTTCTGTTCCTAATGCTGCTGTCATCCCAAGGCTGGTGAAGAACCTCAACAGAAGGAAAGAAGGCTGGATCCCTGTGCACAGTCTGCAGATTGTGGTCGGGGACTGCAGGTTTCGGAATGCCAAAGTTGCAGGTATTTGATAGCACGCCTAGCAGAAATATCCCATAGCTCAAACCAGGTCTTTTAAGCCATTTGCATTACACTTGATCTACTAAACCTGGCTGCTTATGCCTCTGCTGGAGTAATAGGAAAACAAGCAGCTATCCCAAAAAGCCTGCAAAAGTAGTAAATTAAGCTTTTTTGGTTGGTTGTTTGTTTAAGATGTTTCTGAGACTTTAGGCACGAGTAAATTAAAACCAAGCATTTAAAAACGTAGATTTCATTGCAAGAGCACTGGGTAGAAGACTGGGGAGAAGAGACGGAGTCTGACCAGGGATTCCAGGACTGTTTTCCTCCTCCCTGCTGTAGCTCACACCTCCTGTGGAGCAGGAGGTACCTAAGCCAAATCTCCTGCTGCTGCTAAAGACATCGAGGCCTGACCCCAGCACTCTAAGGCAATACTTCCTCCCTGCTGCCCTCACTGCTGCCTGCTGGTCAATCCACTCTAGAGAAAGTTCGTTATAAACAGGTTTCAGCCAAAGGCTTGGAGTTCTCGTTTTCTAGCTGTAACTGTACATAGCAATAGACAGGGAAGCATAAGAGATGACACAAGAAAATGCCTTAAGAGCAGCCTGTTGCCCTTGCCATGTCACTGCTCCATGTGTTGCCTCATCACCACACTGTCCTCAGCAAATGGGACACCAGGGCTGGAGGTGGAACAGCTCAGGAAGCCCACACAGACTTAGTCCATTAAAAAAAAAAATTAAATTTACTAGCTATTACTGTATGAAGCAAAACTTGAAAGGAGATTTCTATTTTAAAAATTCTTTTTGTCAGAATCTGTTTCTTTGATGAAGGTGAAGGAAGCCATCTGAAAGGCTCAGAATTCCAGTCAGCTCTTGATGGTTTTTTGGTGCATTTCAGTGAAATCCTTCCTCTGCAGGAAGGTATGTTTTATCCCCGTTGTTGCAGGGCACACAAATCTCAAGGTTGAAGGTTTGCTGATTTTCTGTAAGCGGTAGTTTGCTAACCACTGTTCAGGGTGGGTTTCCTGGCACCCTGCAGTTGTGGCTCTCTTGATCTTCTCTCCATGTATACCTACCCCATCTCACCAGATCCTATGCAGAAGGAGTTTCCACCTGAGGATGCATCTCAAAAAAGGTGCTGGGAAACTTTGAACCCTGGTTTGCATTGTCAGTGGTGATGTCCCCAAAAACCTAGAGACTGTCAGCTCTGCACTGGTTTATAAAGTTGCTGAGTACAAAGTGAGGGGAATTTCATGGTGTGAAACCACAGAAATGCCTCCTGTGAGTGCCACACCCCTGCCCAGGTACCCCAGAGCTGTGTCCCAGGCTCTGAGAGCACTGGGGCTCTGTTTTCCATGTGGAGGTAACTGTTCTCTTTGCTGTTTCTGCTGGTGCCTGCAGTCCCAAGGCACGATTCTAACCTTGCACACACCAGGAAATGCTGGGGGATGATGTGGGATGTTCTCCTGCTATTTCTAGAGCTGTTCCTAGAGCTTTCCAGCACTGTGTCCTTACAGCCATAAGCAACTTGCACTCTGAAAATTGATTTTCACGCAGTTCTTCTGCACTCAGCAATTGCCTTTACCCTGGGCTGGTCCCTTCACCCTGCAGTGACTCTGGGCTGGGCTTTGCTGCTGCTGCAGGAGATGGAGCTCTTGCTCCAGTCAGCAGAGATCAGGCAGCCAGGCTGGTGGAGCCCGGCAGGGCAGGAGCAGCCTCGGATCCCTCCCTGAGCTGCCTGTGCTGAGCTGCTGCTTTGCATGTCAGCAGTGTAAACCTGATTAACACTGTGGGACCCCCGGGGGCTTGGGGAGTGCTGGAGTCACTTCAGGGCCGGGGGGAGAGGCACTTTGGCATTTGTGGAGGCAGCGCCTGTGTTACTGCTCAGCTCCAGGTTCCCCTAATTAAAACTCTGTGTCCAGTCACAGAATTTCACAGCAGAATTCACACAAATCTGGGGTTTGGGATTTTTGTCAGGGCAAAGCCTTTAGCTGAATAGAATAAATGGTTCCCTTACCTTCACATTCCCCCCTTGATTTATCCTGTGGCCCACCACAGGATGGCTCATAGCTGCATGCCCACAGGCTGTTCCTCTCCCCTCCTGCTAATGATTCCAGTGTTGAGCCAATGCAGATCATCATGAAGGTCCAGGGAACTCTTTGCTGTCCATTTTAAGTGAGCAGAGGGGTATTTGGTCAATGCTTCACTTCCCAGCTTTGCAAATCCACGGTCCTCTTGTAAATCTTGGCCTGGACATGAGCCATGAGTTCCCTGGGAGGAAGGTGGCTGGCTTGGAGAGCATTTTGGAAATGAGTTTTCCTTCTGCTGTGCCTCTAGCTGTAAGTTCTGAGATTAGTCCTTGCTGCTTCCTTCCAGACAGATTTATTCTCTCTGCTCTGCAAACCCATGGTGGATTTTTTTAATGTGCATGATGAAGGAGCAGTTTTGTATTGCAGGTGGTAACATGCAGAGCTCTAAATGAAGAATATTTGGAGAGAGCTGTGCCCAGAAGGAGCAATACTCAGAATGTACTGCTGCTGAGGCTCACCCATGTGTTGGGGGTTTCAGCTGCCTTGCAGGTGGTCAGGCACTGCCTGGTTAACTGGCTTGGCTTTTCCATGAATTAACATGGGGATGCAGGATTATCTCCTCATGTCAGGGAAGGTTGGGGCTCCAGCAGTACAGTCCCAACTCCCTTCTGCCCTGGAGCAGGAGAGAAAGCATTTCTGCATGTCCCTTGGTGTGCCAGGGTCACAGTGGGCAGCACTGGCAGGTCTGTGCCAGTGAGGAGGAGGAGGAAGGTCTCACCTCTCAGCTGCACTGCAGCACCAAGAACCAGGTTCCCTTTGAACTCTCTTCCTTCCAGGGCACAGGCTCCTGTTCCATGTGCCAGACCCTCTCCTAGTTTGTTTAACATCCTGCTTGCCAAATCCTCTCCCCCAAGCCTCAGGGGGATCCCCTGTGCCTGCTCTCCATGCCATAAAGCTGAGCAGAGGTTTCCCCAGCTGGCAGTGCCTGAAGGACTGAGCTTGCATGTCCTGTGCCCCTTGGACTGGGATTGTCCTGTGCCTCCTGGACAATCCCTGGGGATTCTCTGTGCCCCTGGCCACCCTGGACCTGCCTGGCCAGGCTATTCCTGCCTGTGGCTCCAGCTTTGGCAGGCTGCTGTGCCATGTTGGCCGGAAGGTGCCAGCTGTGCCCACGCTCTGGCTGCAGTGCCACCACAGCTGGCAGCTGCAGCACAGCTCCTTCTCTGCCCCTCACTCCCTTCAGTGACTGCAGCCACAGGCTCTTGTGTCCACACAGGGTCCCTTAGAGGCAATGCTGACTTTTTTAGCCTTTGAAGCATAAAGCAGGTCTCTCCTGCGCCCTGCAGCTCTTTAGTAACCCAGAAACCATCTCCAGCCTGACAACATAAAGAGCCCAGAGAAGATTTCAGCTGGCCTTGCTGTGATAATGAAGTGATAGGTGATGGAAATGAGTCAAACCCTGTGGTCCTGCCTTAGTCAAGGCTCTCACTGAAGCCGGTGGGAGTTCAGCTTTTAGGGAGAAATGCATTTGGTTTTTTCTGTTATACAAATGTTACATGATTACAGGGAACAATGTCTTTCTTGGAATCAGATGCTTTAATATTAACACCATTCTCCATTACTTTATAGATGCTGCCCTGTGTAACACCAGGAAGTTTAGTTCCCCTTGAACTGAGGGTGAACTAGCAGCATCCCATTTTCGATGCTCTTGGGAAGCTTTCAGCTCAGTGTTACAGAGAAATAGCACAGTAGTTGGAGCTGTCCTGTCCTGTTCATCACATTCACAGACCTCCACAGCCTCATCTGCACTGAGTGGGACTGGGGTCCTAAGCAGCTTCTCATGCTCATAAAGGAAGCCATTCTCTGCTCTTTGGTTTTGTTTGCCTGTGGAAATGATGGTATTTTATTCATTTTCTTGCTGTTTTTCCATGACATACATCATGTTTCATCAGAGAAGTACTCTACAGTTTCCTGACACTTTGTTTAGATGCTTGAAATCTCCTCTGCAGGTTGAAGTAGGTTTTGCCTACATACTAGCTGACAAGTGTTGAAGTTGCAAACAAGAGTTGAGTTTTGGTAAACCAAAAAGAAAAAAAAACCAAACCAAGAAGCTGTATGTCCTGCTTAATTGATTTTATGGGTGGATTTTTCTTAACTATCTGCTTCAGCTGTGTGAATGTAATGTTCTGTAAGAGCATCATCTGGCTGACTCCACGTGAGGAAGCAATAACACTAAAGTTCCTCTTTTTGCACTTAGGGTCTGACTCCAGCCCACTGCAGTCAGCCTCCCTGATCTCAGTGGGGTCTGGGTCAGCTCAAACTGACACCTCAGGGTTGTCACCAATCACTTAGGGTCCCAAAGCGTCCCAGGGCTGAAACCTGTATCTAGCAAGTGTTGAAGTTTACATTAATGTATGTACCTTTGAAACACGTGCCATAAATCCCAGCTAAATGTCCATGTTTGCACTAAGGATGTTCTTGTGATAAGACTTTTTCAGTATCTTTAACAATAACGTATCTACTGAATTTTTGAGAAGGGAGAAAGAATGTTGAAGACTGATAATTTAAATTTGTGTTTCGTTGTTTAGTTTTGCTTTTGTAGAACATAGGTAGGTACAGGTGGTTTGAACTTTTGAGCAGATGTGTGCAAAGAGCACCTGAGTGTGTGGAGAGCAGGTTAATGGTGTGCATGCAGTAGTGAGTTTGCTCTGCCCCAGCCAAAGGAAATGTTTATTCCATGGACTAAAGGGGGACCTTTATGATCTGACTTTCATTTGTGAGCTGGTCCTTAGGCACAGGTTAAGTCAGGACGTGCTGGGTTTGTTTTGTGCCTGTTGTTGTGTGGAGCAGTTGCTGAGCTATGGCTGGAGCTCCCCAGCCCCCAGTGCTGCTCCTCCAGGACTGGGTGAGCCCTGAGCCCCTCGGAGCCAGGCCCAGCTGAGTCTGAGCTGAGCAGCCCCAGAGCCAGCACATCCCGTGTCCTTCACTGGAGCCACAGTGCAACCACTGCAGGCTCTGTTCCTCTGCTTCCAAATCAGCCACAATGCACTCGTGAGGTGGGAAAGTCTTAATTACTGTTGGGGCTCTTTCTAGTGGTTACAATTCTTGTGCTAACAATACACATTTTGAGGTACAATGTAAATATTTGTCTGAAACACAGCACACATTGCATATTGAATGATTTTAATCTTTTTTGTCTTCCATAGTTTTAAATCTAAGCTTTTATTAATTTATGAGGTTGATAAGTTCAGCAAATCTGAATGTACAGTCTGAGGTTTTTAACATTTGAAACTTTGCACACATGGTATGTTCCCCTGAGTATGCTGTTGAACTAGGCTCTCCATGTATATGTATAAATTACAGTAGAGAATTTTCTCTGACTGCAAGTTTAAATGAACTATATTGTATATGTACCTGTAAAAATGTGTTAAATCTATATTTAAAGATTAAAACTTGTTAAATAAATCCATTTGAGAATATGCAATTCTGTTCAAATATACATCTGCTATAATTCCAGAGGGGAAAAAAAAGTGCTCACAGTGTTGGTTTTATTTCATTTCCTTGGAACAACTTAAAACCTTCTTACATGCATTTTGATTTTAAGGTAAGCAGTGGCAGATGATCCAATTAGTTTCTTGCTGGATGCAGTGGCAATGAGAGTGGCAGAGGCACCTTTGCACTCATAGTGAAGTCTGCACTAGCAGCTGCTGACAGCCTGCCCTGGCTCAGGGTGTCCCCAGTGTCCCCTGCACCCATCCCAGCAGGGTCAGGGTGTCCCCAGTGTCCCCTGCACCCATCCCAGCAGGGTCAGGGTGTCCCCAATGTCCCCTGGACCCATCCCAGCAGGGTCAGGGTGTCCCCAATGTCCCCTGCACCCATCCCAGCAGGGTCAGGGTGTCCCCAGCCTCTGCTCCATGTGAAAACCTCTGTTTGGGAGCACTGTGGCTGCACTGCTGTGTGTGTTCACCTCCCTCGTGGGCTCCTGGGGTGCTGCTGGGGCACCAGTGCCTGCTGGGCTTCCCTTGCCCACACTGCTGTGTGCCAGCTGTGGGCAGTGCTGGTGCCACACTGGCCTGGGACATGTGTGATCCATTCCCCTGCTGATTCACCAACCCCTGCATTTGGGATTTGGGGACTAACACCACCCCAGCAGTGCCAGTGCATTAAAAAATGCAGCCGTGGGTCATTAAAAGGCTTTTTATTTCCTTATTACCACATTTTCATTGCATTCTCTCAACTTCTTCCTTCCAAGAGCAGAAGTTATTTCATCCAGAAACGTTTATTGAAATGCCACGGTCTCTCAAAGCCACGGGGATTGCCAAGGTCCCTCTCCACATCCCCAGTCCATCCTCCAGCGTGGTGCAGCCTCCCCAGCAGGGCTCAGCGCTCCTCCCGGGCTCAGGGGAGCTTCGTGGTTTGCTTGATCCACTTGACGTACTTGGAGACCCTGGTGTAGATGCCGTACTTGCCGGGCAGGGCGCACTCCTCGCCCCAGCTGGTGATGCCCGTGAGGAACCAGGTGCCCTCGATCTCGGTGGTGTAGGGTCCCCCGCTGTCCCCCTCGCACGTGTCCCTGCCGCCGGTGGGGAACCCCGCGCAGAACATGTTCTGCAGGATGCTGGTGGAGGTGCTCTTCAGGCAGGTGGGCCGGTCCACGAAGGGCACCCTGAGCACCTGCAGGGTGGTGGCCGCGCGGCCGCGGAACAGCACCCTGCCCCAGCCGCTGACGGTGCCCACGCCCTGCTTCAGGAGGGCGTTGGTGAACTCGCGGCTGCCCAGGCACACGGGCGTCACGTAGCTGTTGAAGGTGAGCGGCCGCTCCAGCTCCAGCAGGGCGATGTCGTTGTGGTACTCGTTGATGGAGGCGTTGTACGTGGGGTGGGGCAGCAGCCTCACCACCTTGCGCAGCTGCTCCGTGTGGTCATCGCTCTGGACGTCGTGTTCACCTGCACAGAGCGGCGGGGCTGGGTGCCCGGGCAGCGCCAGGGACTGTGCCCTGCTGGTGCCAGCCTGTGCCAGTCCAGCCCAGAGGCTGCAGAGGGCTGTGGCAGCGCCAGGGACTGTGCCCTGCTGGAGCCAGCCCTGTGCCACTCCAGCCCAGGGGCTGCGCCAGGGACTGTGCCCTGCTGGTGCCAGCCCGTGCCAGTGCCACTCCAGCCCAGTCCAGAGGGCTGAGCCCTCAGGTGCCTCTGAGGATATTCTGGCCGGGCTGCTGGCTCCTCATCAGAGGCACCTGCAGGTTCCCTCATGTCTCAGGCCCCTGGCACAACCCAGGTGTGTCACTGGGAACACACCGTCCAGCCAGGCAGCAAAGATGCAGATGCTTTTGCCAGAGCTAGCAGCAAAGTGGCTGTTCTGGGGATTTAGCACCCTCAGAGAGAGGTGAGGGGATGTCACCCTTGCAGCAAAGGGGGCAGAACTCACTGATGAAAAATGCTGGTCTAAAATAAATAAGGTATTAGTGAAAAGAAACCTTAACCTCCCCTTTCTAAACCCCCAGAGCCACGGGGCATGATGGGGTGCGGGAAGGCAGCGGTGCCACCGCTGAAGCTCACAGGTGCCCCTGTGCCTGCCCGAGGCTCAGCTGCTCTCGGCCGCTGCCGGCAGCCGCGGGATGCCGTGATCGCGGTGCAGGATGCTGCGGGATGCTGCGATGGCAGTGCGGGATGCCGTGATCGCGGTGCAGGATGCTGTGATGGTAGTGCCAGCACCTGCGGGATGCCGCGATCGCGGTGCCTGCAGCTGCGGGATGCCGCGATCGCGGTGCGGGATGCTGTGACCGCAGCCTGTTACCCCGCCTTGTGTAACAGGTGGGGAGAGGCAGGGCAGAGCTCGGGTGGCTGAAGGGGCAGCACCTGGGGCCGCATCCCCCGCGGGCTGAGCAGCATTAAGGACATTAAGGATGGCGTTTGCCGGGTACCGTCCCGCAGCCCCCGGGGCGTTCGGGCCGTGCTGCGGGGACTCCCCCGGCCCTCCGGAACCGGCGGCACCGAGCATCACCTGCGGAGCCGGTACGGAGCCAGCCTGAGGTGAGCGGGTGCTGCGGGCTCGGCGGGGCTCGGGGGGCACGGTGGGAACGGCAGCTTCCTCCCTCCCTCCCTCCCAGGCTGTTCCTACAGCCCAAACGTGGGGGAGACTTTCAGCTGGCTTTTCTTACGTTAGAGGTGCTTGCTATTGCTGGGGACCTGAAAATGTGATTCAGGGATGAAAGTGGAGAAACAAAGAAGTGTAGGGGAGGGGAAGGCTTCTTCCAGCGGGCTTTAAAGCTGCCTGGATGAGCCCCTGGCTCAGGTGAGCTCGCCCATGGCCAGGCTGATCTGCGCTCACACTGGCTGTGGCACCAAGGCAGACCCGGCTCGGTGCTCCTGCCAGAGGTGCTGGCACCTGCAGGACCAGGCTGCGGAAGGGTTGTAGGTTCAGCTGGGGCCTCTGTGCCCCCAGCAGCCCATGTCACACCCCACAGCAGCTCGAGTCAGGCCCCACAGCACTTCATGTCCTGCTGCTGCCCCTCACTGGGCTCAGTGCCCTGTGCCCTGCCTTGTGCCCATCCCTCCCCTCGTGCCCAGGGGCTCACCTGCCACAGCAGTGAGGTTGTGGGTGAAGCCTGGCTTCAGGCAGTGTGCTGCTGTCACCAGCCACTTCTCGTTGATGATGGTGGCGCTGCAGAAGCCCACACCTTGGCTGTTCACCAGCAGAACCTGTGGGAGCAGGGCAAATCTCACCCTGGGGTTTGGGTAAGCCTGGAGCAGCGGAAGGTGGCCCTGGTCACAGCTGGGGGCTGGAACTGGGTGATCTTTAAGGTTCCTTCCAACCCAAACTGTTGGGTGATTCTATGATCTGATGGAGCCAAAAAATGAGTTGCATTGCTCCTTGCAAAACTCCCTTCCCTCCCAGCTTACTTTTGGCACATTCATGGACTACCAGGCAATCTGCTGCTGTAGCTCAACCCTCTGTGCCCCACTGGGTAAAGCTGCTGTGACTGTGACTTGTGGCTTTCTTTGCCAGAGGAAAGCCTCATGCAGGAAAGTTTTGTTGCTGTTTCTATCCACATAGAAGTGTGTGTGGGAAGGAGCTGTGCTCCTGTTGGGCCTGAGGCTATTGCCAGCCTAACCCCAGAGCCAGGCTCTGGGTGTTCAAAGGCAGGATGCTCTGTGCTCAGAAGGGCTGCTGGGCTCCCAGAAGGTTTGCAAAGGCTGTACCTGCCAGGGCACCTCTCCCTTCATGCTGTCCGAGCCGCCAACAACGCGAGTGCCCGTCCTGAGCACGGGCGTGATCCTCGTGGGGGCTGCGGTGCTGCTGCTCTCCGTGGCATTGTCCTGGCCCTCCTCGGGGCCCTGCCCCTCCTCGGGGCCCTCCTCGGGCTCCTCGCCCGTGCTGTTCCAGTGCTCAAAGGTGTTCATGGAGCGCGTCAGCTTCCTCTTGGCCTCGGGAGCCGTGATCCTCCCGCAGGGGAACGGCACTGCGAGAGGAAGGGACGCACTGGGGCCGGCTGTGGCACGCTGGGGGTGGCTGTGTCACACCCTAGAGCCACCAGAGGGGAGGGAGCAGGGAAACCCTCACCTCAGCAGGGTTTGGGTACCAGCTCAGGGCTGTGGGCTGAGCATCGGCACCCTGTGCTGTGCCTTGGAGCCCCAGTGTGAGGGATATGGAAACACAGCAAAAGCATTGATTGTTTCTGGGCTTTGGAAATGACATCTGAGCAGCTTCAAAAGTGAAAAAGTTTGTGTGGAGCACCTGTGCCTGATGGCCGGGGCAGCTGTGCCTGCCCTTGGCAGGATGTGTGCTGCATACCTGGAATCCTGTGCTGGGCACTTCCAGAGCAGTGACCCCAGAGCAATGAACAGCCAGGGCAGGAAATAACAGCTGCCAATTGTACAGATAATCCTGCTTGGCACCAAGGTGAGGAAAACATTAATAAACTCTTCCTAGAGTTGAATGTTTCCTCTGTTAATGAAGAACTCATCTGCAGGCTCGTTTCACACGAGCTCTTCCCGTTGCTCTCCCACGCAGCGTGTGCTGAATTCCTGCTGGTGGTGGCAGTCAAAATAGTAAATAGCACCAGGCATTGTCTTTCATCTGAAAAGCTCTCAGAAGCACTGAGCAAACAAACATTAGTGTAAAATCAGATGTGAGTGTGGCCTACTGAGACTTCATCCTTTATTTTTAAACAGCTCACTTTAGGGACAGGACTCAAACGAGTGTTGAGTGATGGAAAGTGGTACCTGCAGGCTCTGCCTATGAAAGGAAGGTCTCAGAGCCAACAAAACAAAGCTTTTGCAGGAAGGACAATCACCCAACCTGAAAGACAATCTTCTTGCTAACTCTAAACCTTTCTGGTCCAGTGAAAGTGATACAGCATTGTTGGGCAACACGGGATGAGATCCTCTGTTCACAGGATGAGAGTCTCTGTTCGCAGGATTCCCAGCCCAGGATCCTTCCCAAACTGACTGCTGGCTGCCAGCCCTTTCAGGAGGTCACTGCTCCCTGGGGCAGCTGACAGAGCTGCCCTGTGCAGGTGCCTGCATGTGAGCTTGGGTGTGCAACCTGCTGCAGTCAGTTAGAAATGTCATAGCATCAAATGGTAAACTGGCTTCAGATGGCAAAATGTTTATCTGCTCAGTCTCTTCTCTGCCAGATGTGCTTCTGAGATGCTCGTGCCCAGTTAATTTGCTGTGCTGTGGTGGGTCTGCATGTGTCAGTGAGTTTATAGGTATTGTCATGGTCTAGGAGCAGGGTAGAGCTGGGGAGCACAAGGAGAACCTGCTATTCTTTAGCCCTTTGTGAAGCTGCAGCCTCAAGCTCTGCACTAAATCCAGGACAAGGATTGAACTTGAACCCAACCTCTTAAAAGCAGTTTAAAAGCTCACCTGTAGGTTCACAGGACTTTCCATCTTCATGCAGTTTATAGCCAGGGGCACAGGAGCACACAACCTTCTGTGGGGGCTGATGACTGCAGAAGTGCTTGCAGCCTCCATTTTTGATAGCACAGGTGAAGTCTGAAAGAAATGAAAATGAAACTGTGAGAGCTCTCTTGAAACCCAGCTGGTCAGAGATCTGCTGAGACTGGGGGATTTGGGCTCAGCAAAGGGGAACTTTAACTCCACTCCCACTTCCCCCCAGGGGCTGACCCAGACTGTGGAAAGCAGGTGGTTTGCAAGGAGCTGGGGAGGCAGGGCAGTCCCATTCCTGTTGGGCTCACAGTGCAGGGCAGTCCCATCCCTGCTCACAGTTCAGGAGCACTGGGCAGGTCGAGGAGCTCACAGAGCCCCACAGAGCCCTGTCACAGCCTCCAACAAGCGTGCTGGCTGAAATTTGGCACCTGACCCTACAGGACTCTTGCAAATATTTGGTGACAAGCCATGTGATTTCCCCACTCTTGTGCTTTTGGCAGTGGGGGAGAACACCCTGGACAGACTGGAGCAGCACCCTGGATAGACTGGAACACCGTGTATAGACCGGAACACCCTGTATAAACTGGAGCAATTCCCAGGCACAGCCAGGTTTCCATCCCCTGCACCAGCCCTCACTCCTCTGGCAGCAGCACCTTGGAGCTGGGGAACCCAAACCTGCAGAGGCCCCTGCAATTCCCAGGGAGTTTTCAAAAAACTTCACAGCAGATTAACTCCACTCCCACTTCCTCAAGGACACCTCCCTTCCTGTAGCCATTTTAATGCCATCATTTACTATTTTTACAGAGCTCTTCTTCACGCCTCACTTCCAGCTCTATTTTTGCTCCTCACTTCCCCAAGAAATCTGCAATGAGACTATTTAAATTTGATGCAACTTTGAAATGCTCTTTTTAACGTATACTCCTCTCTTGCCAGAGCAGAAATACAACTAGAAAGAGAATCTTTTATTAGTGCAGTGAGTCTAGCACATTATGTGAGCTGCACAGCCCCTGATTATATTATAAGAGCTGAATATCCCTCTTGCTTAAATTATCAGCTGTTTGGTTTTCACAGACTCCTCAACCCATCAGGAAAATATTTGCCTTTTATTTGCCTCCAGAATCAAGGTTGCTGCTGATAATTGTAATTATGAATTAAGCAGAGTGCTATTGAGGGGAAGTCAGGATAGTCCTGCCCTGCCCAGCACCTGCTGCTCAGCCTGGCGTGAGGAAGGGGAGTGGGAGAATGGGGGCTCCATGGATCTGTGGGAGAATGGGGGTTCTGTGGGGTCTGTGGGGAACTCTGCCCTAAGCAGGCTGTCCCTGACTGAGCAGTCCCAGGCAGGTTTGTGCTTTTGGGACACAAAGGAAGGGCTCTGTGTCAACATTTGCCCTGGCAGCCACAGCAGGACAGCAGACCTTGAGCCTGAGTCTCCACTGAGCCCTGCCTAGGAGCAGGTGCCCAGCACGGGGGAGCTGGGGCTGGGCAGGGCCAGAGACAGCCCCTGCGGTCCCCAGGCTGTCCCCCTGCCATCCCCAGGGCCTGCTGTCCCCAGCCATGTCCCCAGGCTGTCCCCCTGCCATCCCCAGGGCCCTGCGGTCCCCAGGCTGTCCCCCTGCCATCCCCAGTGCCCTGCTGTCCCCTGCCATGTCCCCCTGCCATCCCAGGCCCAGCAGGCTGCATTTCCCCCTCCCTGGCTCCCAGCACAGCAGGGTGGGTGTCACCAGCCCCAGAGGGTGACCCTGATCCCAGGGGTCCCAGCAGAGCAGCAGGGCCCTGGGGCAGCCCTGGCACGTACCTATCTCACAGTTCTTGCCTTCATAGCCAGCTGGGCACCAGCACACGTAGGAATTGATCTGGTCCTTGCACTCGGCTCCGTTTTTGCACGGGTTGGGGTCGCACTGATCCCCATCTTGGAGAGAGCACAGCAGAGTCAGAAAACACGGGGCTGACCCCCACCCACGGGCTGACAGCCACCACAGCCCTGCCAGGGCCAGCACAGCTCCTCCCTGGGCTGGGGACAGCCAGGCCTGGCAGCTGAGAGCGCAGCGCCAGGGCAGCAGGGCTGTGTCCCCAGGGCTGTGTCCCCTGTCCCCTGTGGGTCACTCTGCCCCTCTGCAGTCGCCCTCCTGCAGCATCCCAGCAGGACCTCATGGCTTGGCCAAACGAGACACATGTAGGAGGTTTGCTCCTTCAGGAGTGCTTTGAGTGTCCCAATCTGGGTTGTTTGAACACTCAGGCTGCTCTGTGACAGTTTGGATCTGTGCACGGGAGTATGGAGACGTGTCTGGTGTCAGGATTGAGAACCTCCCTGTTGCTCTCCCTTTCTCAGTCCTGCACTGTTACCTGCTCTAGATTTCTCCCCATGTGCCAGGGCTTTTATTTTTCCAGCTCTAGCTGAGAACCTGAGGCTTTAATGAAACCACTCACATTGCAAAGTTGGGCATGTACAGCTCTGGAGAAGCAAATCAGGGACGTTAAACCATGGGGATGCCCTTTGAATGTTTGTGCCAAGGCATGGAGAAAGGGCAGGGCCGAGCTGGGTTTGTGCCCTGAGAAGGGGCAGGACAGGGTGGCAGCCCACAGGGCTTTCAGGAAAGGGCTGGAATGCAAAATGCAAACAGAACAAAATGGTTTGGACTTGTCTGAGTCCTGCTGGAGCTCTGAGGCAGGGTGAGAACTGCAGCTGGGGCTGTGCAGGGCTGAGCTCCTGAGGGCTGCACAAACCAAACCAGCAAACCAGGCACCCCAGATGACAGAGGAATAGATGGCATTCCTTATTTCTGATCAGCCAATTTGTTACAGTGGCAGGGAAACAAATGCACTGTGGAGTTTCATCAGTTGTTTTTTCAGAGCACAGTCCTGCAATGCAAATGTAATGTTTTTATTTTATAGTCTGGACTGAGTAATCTGAATTATTTAAGGCTTTTTAGTGAGATGTTCTGGGCACTCTGCCAATCCGCCAAACAGTTCATTTATTGAAATGTCCTCAAAATTAGTTTCAGATGGTGTAGTGGGCATTGCAATCTTTTTGTTAAGGGACCAAGGAGTCGTTGGGGATGGAGGCTCAAAAGGAAGAAGTGGATGTGGAAAGAAAGCAGTGAAGTGAGGGTGTGAATTGCAAACAGCTGTTTGCTATGATCATGTTGAGGCTCCACTTTAATATGGCATTTCTAGGGATTCACGCTGTGCCTTCACAGGGCTGTGCCTTATCTGGAGATCTCTGCTTGGGAACAGAGCATTTGCTGTTTGCTGAAGGGGTGTTAATTATTGCTGTGTTATTTTACTCTGTGGCACAGCTGAAACTGGAGCCAGAGCCTGACCTGGGCTCAATGAGATCCAGCACTCTGCCTGCACTGGTTTTGTTCAGTGAGGTTTTCAAATTTGTTAGAAAAACCCCGCTTGAACAAATAAAATGCTAAGGCATCCTTTTTTCTTTGGCTTGCCATTTCTATACCAATGGGACAGACCCAGGCTGGCCACTGAAGGACTTGGAGTGTCAGGCCCTGACAGTTCCTGGATGCTGGAATACATTTGTTACAGACACATCAGGTCTTTATGCACTGAGACAGGAATATTAAGCATTAGAACATGAAGAAAGCAGCTCTTACCAACGTATGTTTGCCAAAACTGCATCTGCAAAGGGAAAAAAGAAAAAGTTTCCTTTGTTTTCTAATTTCTGGGTGTTGAGTGACTGAGGCAGTACCTGGATGGCTCCAAAGCTGAAGGGAAAAACTTGCAGGGAACCACCAGCTCCATATCCCAGTGGTGGCTGATGAAGCCTTTACAGCAGCTCCCACCAGCTCCATATCCCAGTGGTGGCTGATGAAGCCTTTACAGCAGCTCCCCAGCCCAAGTGATGAGCACAGAGGAGAACCTGCCATGCCTGAGGCTGCCCTGGGCCCTGCAGGTTTTCTCCTGGCTGTTCCCCCTCCTGCCCCTCTGTGCCCCAGCTGGAGGGAGCAGGGTTAAGATTAGGGTTTAGGATTAGGGTTAGGGTTAGGTTAGGCTCAGGCGGGAGCATCATGGCACTCACCGTTTTCTCTTCGTTCTCAAACACCTCCCGAGCCTCCTCATAGCTGCACTTCTCCTCGATGCACTCCCTCTCCAGGTTGCCGGGGATCACCTCCTCCAGCCGGTTGGAGTTGGCTCTGCGCTGCCTCTGCAGCACCGAGCTGGCCTCCCTGCTGCCCAGGAACACTGCAGGGGACAGGGCAGGACGGGCTGGACGGGCTGGCAGGGCTCTGTCCTTCCAGAAAATGAGTCTCTCCAGGTGTGCAACCCCCATTGCCCATGGCCAGAGACAGGCCCATGCTGCCACTGAGATTTCTGGACTGAGATTTCTTTATTGCCCCACCTCAGCCCCTTTGATCCAAAGGATCAAATCTGCACAGCCAAATGTCAAAATAGTCAATAGAAATGGCTGATGGGGAGGGCTGAAGTTTGATGCTTAAAGTACCCCAAAGCAGATGGTGTGAGAGTCTCCCATCACAGATGCACAGACTGGAATAAGCTGTTTGAGAGGGGAAAATAATGGCCTTTTCCATGCTGCTGCTGGTGAGCTCTTGTTTGGCCGCAGAAACTGTCCTGCCCTGTGTGCCTGTGCTGGCCATCTGCCCCTGCAGGGCTCTGGCCCTTGGGATCAGGGGCAATTCCTCCTCTCCTCCTCCTCATCCCTGCCCGCAGCCCTGGGTGCCAGCATCTCCTGCAGGCAGGAGGGGAGCCTTCCTCACCCCTGGGCCCCCTCCTCAGTGGTGTTGGTGCCCACCCTCCTCAGTGGGTCCCACTGCTGCTTTTACCATCAAAACTTGATTGGGGCTGCAGGGTCACTCTGTGGGGTGACAGGAATGGCCCCTGGGGCTGGCAACCTGCTCACCCTGAGGATAACTCACACACCATCTACCTGCTTCTGAACCACCCCCTGAGACAGGGACACGGGGCTCTAGGCAGGTGCTGGCACGGCACACCTGTCCTGTCCCCTGTATTTTACAGGGGGTACACCTGGTGAGGGGTGGAAAAATATGAGGTTCTGCTCACTTTTCACTGCTGAGCAAACATTTTGGAAAGAGCCTTTTTAAACCTGTTTCCAGCAATGTTTAATGAAAGAAGAAAGGGCAGCCTTGCAGGAAACAGGGCTCACACTGGAGCAGCCTCTGCTGGAAGTGTTGCTGCTGCAGATAAATCAAAATCCTGCATTACTGCGTGTGATTGCCCACATCCATCAGCTGCTCTCTCCTGTCCCAGCCCTGGCTGCATCGCACAGCCCTTGTTAAAGCCACGCTGGGCTTGCCTTTAAACAACCCTGCAGTGGCAAATCCAAGGAGAGTTTATGGACGTGAGCACTTGTTTGCTCTCCAGGACAAAGTGATGGTACCAAAGAGGTGGGACTGTCACTCCCCCAGCAGCGCTCTCCCCTTTCCCCTTCTGTGTGTGCCTCCTAAGATGGAGCTCTGAAAGCCTAAAGATGCAAAAACCTAAGGAAAAATCCATTCTGAAAATGAATCCCTGTGACACATGCTGTATAAAATCAGCACAAAGCCATTATTTCATTGCCCCAGCAAAGAGCAGATCTTTGAAAGGAGCAGAGCAATGCAGCAGTGCCTCTGAGCTGCTCTCCAGCACTGCCCGAGCTGTCACACTGCATCCAGGTGACAACCTGTGCCCAGCCCGAGTCTGTGACACCTGTGCCCAAAACTGAAGGCTTTGCTGTTGAGGGGCACTCACCTGTGTTTCCAGCAGCCAGGCAGGCTCCCAGCAGACATAAGCACAGCGTGAGGGGGCCCTTTGCCATCTTCTCCCCTGGCCAGGCTCTGACAGCGCGCAGGGCTGAGCTCAGGCAATGGTTCAAAGGGCAGCAGTTGTTTGTTCGCTGCTCTGGGCAGCCCCGGCGTTAAGGTGGCCACACGTCCCCGTGCCCAGCACAGGCAGCTCTGCTCTGCCACCCCAGGGCAGCCTGGGCTCCTGGCACGGGGGCATCACAGACTGCCAGGGGCTGAAATAGGGATGGGACAGGGACAGGGACAGGGCTGTGCCCTCTGGACGTGCTGCTCTCTCCAAGCTGCAGCACCACTCATGCTCTGAGGCCACAGCAGCCCTGGGTGGCTGGTAAAGCTTCTCCTCAAGCTTATGACCCATAAATTCTACGCTCTCAGTCCAGAAAATGAGGACCATTCCTTTGTGAGGCACAGGGCACGGACATTTGTGGCTCATGGATTTGGGGTTGCCTCTGTGTGCAGCACGCACCCAGCAGGTGAAGAGGAGATGCTGAATATGAGTTGCAGCCTCGTGAGATCCCTCTTGTCTAGGTGGGAAAAAATCCTTCATCTTCCTTTTCTTGAGCAAACAAAAAGTCCTGAAACCTATAATTCATCTTGTTTCTTCTTGCTCCGTTTGAAATGATCCTTATTCATCACTGACGGTAGCTTTTGTTATCAAATTTCTGTGCTTGATAAATGAGTTAGGATGAGGTAATGTGCTGTTGATGTAAATTGAATGCAAAGTGAAGAAGGTAATGATCGCCTCTCATTCTCTGTGCATGTGAAATGCAAATGTGAGAAAATAAATGGGGCTAAAATGCTGAAACAATACATCTCCTATCAACAAAGAGGAGTGGGGAGAATGGCTGCCATAACAAAGGATAATTAGAATCTCATTACTGTAAATATTTTACTTTAGAACTTAGGTCAGTCAAATCATTTTAGGTTTATGGTGCATATTTCTCGTGCAATAGTTTCTGCAGCATTATTGCCAATTAATCTTCACAGAGAATGCCATCATCACTAGAATAAGCACAGCTATTAATACAAATAATTTCTATTGTGTACTACTGTTGCTGTCAACTTCTGGGGCACTAATTTGAAAGCAAAGTGCTTCTTTTTATTTATTTTGCAAACAAATCCTGAGAACTGTGATCCCTTTGGAGATGAAAGCTTTGTTGTCTGGGTGGGTGACATGGATCAGATCTGGATCTATTCTGAGAACATTGGTGTTCAAGGAGTGTTTAAATAACACCCAGGTGATGTTCCTCCCTGTTGAATGGTTTGCTGTGGCCATGAGCTGTTTGTTGGGAGATGTCCCTTCTGGTGTGATATGTTTTTTATTGATATATCCCATCTTTGTTGGCACTGCAGCATCCCCACATGTGCTGGGCTGGCAGGGCTGCAGGGCAGCTTGTTCCTGGCAGGGGCACCCCTCTGACCTGGGGCTGCTCCTCCTGCAGGGCAGCTCTGCTGCCAAGGAAATGAAACCTGTGAGCAGCCACAACCAGAAATCTATTTCCATTCTAATCTGATAGATTTTTTAAAAAATGTGCTCTGCCTGCACTGATCAATAATGTTAAACAGCCTGATGGCTTGAGATCTTGTTAAAGGATTGTTCATAATCTCCCTTGTCTCCAAATGCACTCTCTTAAGTGAAAAATCCTCATTCCAAACCTGAAGCAATTTGCCCTTGCCCTGTAGACAGCTGTGGTAAGAAATCTTTCCTTAACCAAGAGCAAACAAGCTATTTCTAAAAAAAAAACCCAAAAAGCCAGAACAGGGGAAGTAGTGCTTGATGTTTGTTTTTTCTTACTCTTCATGTCATGCCTTTGGAGTGGCTGGTTTGTCTGCAGCTCTGGATGTGGCAGTTCTGCAAGCACAAAGCACAGTCCCTGCCTTTCTCTGTAATGATTTACAGCCTGGAGAAAGTGCCAGCTCTGGGAAAAGTCTGTCAGACACCCAGGTGTGCCTGGCCACAGAGATCAGTGAGTGCCCCAGGAGCCCTGCGAGGGATCAGCTTGGCAGGGCTGGATCTGAGAGGAGCCTCCTCTCCTCTCCTCTCCTCTCCTCTCCTCTCCTCTCCTCTCCTCTCCTCTCCTCTCCTCTCCTCTCCTCTCCTCTCCTCTCCTCTCCTCTCCTCTCCTCTCCTCTCCTCTCCTCTCCTCTCCTCTCCTCTCCTCTCCTCTCCTCGAGTTGGGCACTTTTTCTCTGCTTTTCTGCCCCAGTAATTGTGCCAAGAAGAGGCTCCCTTGCTGAATTCCCTCTAGATCCATCCATTGCAGTTAGCACTTAGCTCCATGCCTCCCATTTTATTCTGGTTTTAATTAGACTCCTGAACAGGAGCAGAGAGCAAACTCTGCTTTCATCTGGGAGGTCCTGTGGCTGTGAAATATTTACAGGAAGTAAGTAACTGTCAGAAAGTAAACAAGTGCCTGACTCCGCATGGGTGTAAAAGTGCTTTGAAATGGTCTCATTCAAATAAAAGCTCCTCACGTTGAGTGGCAGTAAGAGAACAGCAACACAGGCAAAAAATCCCCAATGCAGAAGACAAACACAATTACTAATTCATGGAGCAGCACGTTTCCCAGTAGCAGCTTTAGTATCTCTCCTTGCAGTTTGATTCAAAATAGGCCAGATTAAAGGGAAATCTGGATTTGGTTTGGTCATCATCTTTTCAGAGAGCAGAGTGCAAGCATGGGCAGCCACAGCGTGCTGCTGAAGCCTCTCTAAATTTAGAATTGCCCATCTCCACCTCAAAGCTGAGAAAGCAATGAAAGGGAGCTCAGCTGCTGCAGGTTTGGACAGGTCAGGAAGATCACCAGGCTCAAACTCAGCGTGCAGAGCAGGACCTGAATTAAATATAACTGAGAATCTGCCTTGCTGCTGTGCCTTGGCACGAGAGGACACAGCCCTGCCAGGCCAGGCACGTGTGACACAGAGCTTGTCCTGCCCAGGCTGGTCCAGCTGGGCCTGATCCCTTCTCCTCTGGCAGGGAGCACTCGCTGGGCCTTGCCTGGTGCCTCCTGGGGGACGGAGGTGTCTCTCTCTTCCTCTCCTTTTCTGGTACCTAGAAAAGCAGCCTCAATTCACAGGTGTCATTACATCAAACTTTATTCTTGGGTAGCTCAAACTGGGGTGAAATGAGTCTGAACCAGCAGAGCCAGAGCTCCTGCACCTAACCCTGAGCTCAGGTAACAGCATTCAGTGCTCCTGCTCTGCATTCAGTGCTCCTGCTCTGCATTCAGTGCTCCTGTTCTGCATTCGGTGCTCCTGCTCTGCATTCAGTGCTCCTGCTCTCCATTCAGTGCTCCTGCTCTCCATTCAGTGCTCCTGCTCTGCATTCAGTGCTCCTGTTCTGCATTCGGTGCTCCTGCTCTGCATTCAGTGCTCCTGCTCTCCATTCAGTGCTCCTGCTCTGCATTCAGTGCTCCTGCTCTGCATTCGGTGCTCCTGCTCTGCATTCAGTGCCCTTCTTCTGTCCACTTTCTAAGGCAACATCTGTGGCTATTCCCTTGTTCCTTTTCATTGCCTTAATCACATTTCATCTGTGGTTTTTATCCTCTCCTTGTCTCAGGGCATCCTTGTGTCCTGTTCATTTTTCCCACCTCCCTTTCTTCCTGCTCTTTATAGTTTGCCTTCTTGACTTTAGGAGCAGAACTGACTGTGGTACCAGCACTAAAACCCAAGGGGAGGATGTGCAGGGAAGAGAGAGGCATGTTCCTCAGCTGGGCATCCCTGACTGACACCCCCAATGAGCTCCCTGAGTCACAGGTACTGAAGCTGTGGCACTCAGAGCTTGTTCTCTGCTTGATCAATAAAATAAAATAAAATAAAAAAGATAAAATAAAATAAAAAAAAAAAAAAATATACCCCCCCCAGGGATGAGGTGAGCAAACCTGACCCTCAGGGCTCTCTGCTCCAGGTGTACACCACTGCTGCCAGGTGATGTGAGCAATGAAGCTCAGTGCCAGTAAATACTTCTGACCTGTGCCCTGGCTGGGGGTAATTTACAGCACACTTGAAAATCTCATCTGGGTCGTGTCCAAATCCCAGAAGTTTATTTCCAAGGTGGTTATTTATAGACTGCCTTCCTGACTCTTGGGTTTTTTGTGGAGATGTCTGAACATCAGCTCTCTGAGCAATCCCCATAAAATTAAAATTTTCAATTTTAATGGTGAATAAACAGTTTAAGGGAAATGAAATATTATCCAACAAATCCTTCCTTTCACTTAAAGCTCTGAGACTTTAAATATTTATTAGCAGTGTCTTGGCTCTGCAGCAGTGTTAAAAGGCTCACCACCATTCTAAGGAGGGAAACAATCCATTTGATTAAAAAGGAACAGAAAATGCCACTTCAGATTACAGCGTTTGGGAAAATGATCAGCACTTCTGATTTCTCTGTAGTGCAGCCAGAAAGAGGCCTTGGATTTGTCTCCTCCTTTAGACCTCCTGTGCCCTACAGATTTCTGTGACTGGGGATTGGGTTTGTTTCCTGCTTTAAACCTGCTGTACCCTACAGATTTCTGTGATTGGGGATTGGGTTTGTTTCCTCCTTTAAGCCTCCTGTGCCCTACAGATTTCTGTGGCTCTTGCCCATGGCTTGCCCCTGTTGGAGCAGTGCTGGCATTTCTGGGGCAGATCCACCAAGCTGCTCCACAGTGAGCTCTCCGTGTGCTTCCTGCTCTCCATTTGTACATGTGGGGCCTTTGGGGGTTTGTTGCTCCATTTTAGGTTCTGTTTTCCCCTTTAGCTGTGTAGGAAACAGCCTGCTGGAATCTCAGAGGACAATAACTTAAATTTGGGGAATCTGAGGAAAATTTTTCTCCAAGAAAAGTGAGATGATCCAAATACCTGTGCCTTTTCTTTCTTAAAAAAAGGTTTAAAACTTTCAAAGGGTTCTCTACACAGCAGTGAACAGAAGCAAGGTGTGATTATTGAATAGGATTTCAAACTGCACAGTGTCCCCCTCCAAAATCTGCTATTTCAGCTGGTGAAGTCCCCCCTCCCAGCTCCCTCCTCCTCTCTGGGGCCAGGGGACCCTGATGCTGGAGCTGAGCCCTGGCTCAGCTGCACTGAGGCTCCTGGAAAGGAGAAGGTGGCAGCAAGTTGTTGATGGCAGAATGAAGGAAAACAAATTATCATGCCTGAAGTCAAATGAGTTTAATTAATGCTTCTAATCTGCCTAGTGAAAGTTCTAAATGCCATTTGTGCCTTCATTTTTGCTCTCAACAGTGACAAACTCATCAGAGACCAACAAACTGAGATGTGTGCCACTAAAGCTAAAATACACCAGCAGTGGAGTAATTTGGGGAAGGGTTTCATGGTGGGAGACCTTGTGCAGCCCTGAGGTTGTGTCTCACATCCCACCTCTGGGGCTGTAAATACCACTGGGGTCTGTGCTGGGTCTGTGCTGGGTTTTCACTGAGGTTTTCACTGGGGTTTGTGCTGGGGTCTGTGCTGGGTTTGTGCTGGGGTTTTCACCGGGGTTTTCACTGGGGTTTGTGCTGGGGTCTGTGCTGGGTTTGTGCTGGGGTTTTCACCGGGGTTTGTGCTGGGTTTGTGCTGAGTTTTCACTGGGGTTTGTGCTGGGGTCTGTGCTGGGGTCTGTGCTGAGTTTGTGCTGGGGTTTTCACCGGGGTTTGTGCTGGGTTTGTGCTGAGTTTTCACTGGGGTTTGTGCTGGGTCTGTGCTGGGGTTTTCACTGGATTTGTGCTGGGTTTTCACTGGGGTTTTCACTGGGTTTGTGCTGGGTTTGTGCTGGGTTTTTACTGGGGTTTTCACTGGGGTTTTCACTGGGTTTGTGCTGGGTTTTCACTGGGGTTTTCACTGGGGTCTGTGCTGGGTTTGTGCTGGGTTTTCACTGGGTTTGTGCTGGGTTTTCACTGGGGTTTTCACTGGGTTTGTGCTGGGTTTTTACTGGGGTTTTCACTGGGTTTGTGCTGGGTTTTTACTGGGGTTTTCACTGGGTTTGTGCTGGGTTTTTACTGGGGTTTTCACTGGGGTTTTCACTGGGTTTGTGCTGGGTTTTCACTGGGGTTTTCACTGGGTTTGTGCTGGGTTTTCACTGGGGTCTGTGCTGGGTTTGTGCTGGGTTTTCACTGGGTTTTCACTGGGGTTTTCACTGGGTTTGTGCTGGGGTTTTCACTGGGGTTTTCACTGGGTTTGTGCTGGGTTTTCACTGGGGTTTTCACTGGGGTCTGTGCTGGGTTTTCACTGGGGTTTTCACTGGGGTTTTCACTGGGTTTGTGCTGGGTTTTCACTGGGGTTTTCACTGGGGTTTTCACTGGGTTTGTGCTGGGTTTTCACTGGGTTTGTGCTGGGTTTTCACTGGGGTTTTCACTGGGGTCTGTGCTGGGTTTGTGCTGGGTTTTCACTGAGTTTGTGCTGGGTTTTCACTGGGGTTTTCACTGGGGTCTGTGCTGGGTTTTCACTGGGGTTTTCACTGGGGTTTTCACTGGGGTTTTCACTGGGTTTGTGCTGGGGTTTTCACCGGGGTTTTCACTGGGCTCTGTGCTTGCTGCCAGCCTGAGGCCTGCCCAGACCCCTCCCCACCTGCAGCCCTGGCTCTCCCCTTTCCCTGGGATTTCCTTCCACCCTGCCTGGGCATGTGGGAAGTTTCTCTTCATCTGGAGAGGGAGCTTGAGCCACCCAGAAATTTATGCAGAGTTAAATCAGAGTAACACCTTTTCCCCAGCACAGGCTCTGGAGAAACCTAAGCAAGATGAGCTGGCACAGATCTTTATTTTTCATGTCCATTCAGTTTTCTCCTCTGATTTACTCTTAGAACTTACAAAACACCTAACTACAGAAAAGAGCAAATCTCCACTTTGCCAGTGTGAGCACAGCTTGCAGATTGGACACATTCTACAAGGCTGAGACAAGATCTTGTTGGGGGTTTTGCTCTGGTTTGGCTTTTTAAAATCCAAGTTCTGTGTCCTGCAGGAGGAAGGGAACAGTGATGTAAGAGCAGGAGAGTTTAAAGTGGCAATAAATAAACAGGGGCTGGAATTTAAAGGCAAGTTCCTCCCTGAGAGTAAAGGACATTTCTCTCTTTTCCATTGCACAGAATATGGCAGATCTCAGAAATCTTCTGTCCTCTAGCCTCTGTGGTAGATTTAACAGCAGAAAACAGCCAGTGCCTCAAAATAAAACTGAATTTAGGTTTACATTAGGATGCAGAGGGAAGGAGTTATTTTCGTTGCTGGTTTTTTTTTTCTGCCTTATTTTTTTTTACCTGCTCCGAATAGAGATTCTTTCAAGTCTTTGGTGTTTATGCTTCAAGCTAATGCAAATAGAACAGTGACTAAACCTGCTGGGTGTTGAATGTATGCAGAGAATCACAAATTTTATGGATTGTTTGTGTTATCTGAGAGAAATCACAAAGAATTGGATTGAGTAGTGAATTATAGAAGGAAAAATTTCCTTCCTTCCTTCCTTCCATTGGTGGTTAAGGGAAATGTAATCTATGTGAAGGAGCTCAGTGCAGTATTTTGAGGTGAATTTACAAGTCCAGTTGATGAAAACACCTGGGTTGATACAGCAGAACATTTACAGACTTGAGCAGGACAGATAATTCTGTATCTCAGAGCCCTTCATATTAAACAACTAGAGAGCACAGAAATGAATAAAGTGTGTGTTAGAGGGATTTAAAATTGTCCAATTAATGATCCTCAGGGTGATCATTGCCAGCTGCTGGCCAGGGGGCTCTCCACAGCTCCCTTTTCTCCCTTTGCTCGATGCAAACCTGGAATGGCCCTGGCAGGAGCTGCCAGCCCACACCAGGGCAGTGCCACAGGGCACAGGGTGGGCACCGGGAATGAGCCCTGGATGTGAGCTCATCTGCAGGCAAACCAGAGTGTGCTCCTGGATCACACATCACACATCCCTCTCCTCACCTTTGGAGGGGGAACAGAGCCTTGTGCAGTGATTGCTGGATGGAGAGCAAATGTGCTCCTGGATCACACAGCCTTGGAGAGGGAACAGAGCCTTGTGCACTAATTGTTGTGTGGAGATCCTGCCTAGGCCAGCAGTTCACAAAGGTTTGGGGTCAATTAGGGCTCCTCTAAGAAGGTTTACAAAAATAACAGCAGGATTCATTTCCATGCCTTGTTGTGAGAAACCTGAGCAATTTTCTTAGCTATTAGAATAACAGTTTTGTGTTAACCAAGGAGTCCGAGCTCTCGACATTTGGAACAAAAGGTTGTGAGGGGAGCCCTTTCAGTAGAGCAGATAGAGCTCTAATCACACCCTGGATGTAGAGAAGAAGCCTCTTCACCCAAGAAATCCAAGTGATGATCACTGGGACAATAACAGAGGTCATGGTCAAGTGCCACTGCTGCAGAATTCGAGATGCATTTAGGATTGATGTGGAATTACAAAATGCTGCTTTGGGATGGCCTGTGGCTCCTGCTGTGCCATTCAGGGCAGAGGTTCAGAGCAATTCTCTCACTGCAATTGGTTTGCCCTGCCAGCACCTTCAGCAGCTGCCCCATCAAAGCCTGAGACATTTTCTGTACTGTGTTGTGTTTGCACAGAGTGAGGAACCAGGGCTGCTTTTGGAACAGGAACTCCATTTCTTATTCAGCATCCAGGCCTGCAAGCTGATGAAACCACAGCAATTAGAGCGGGTGGGAGTGGGTAAGGTGCCTCTTCCACTTCATTTAGCTCAGAAACTGAGTTGTCTCCCCCAGGCACTTGTCCTGTGTGGCTGCAGATGGCTGGCACCTTGAGGGAAGCCTGTGGCTCAAGAGCAGCTCTGAATCATCCTGCCTGCTCTCCCTGGCACAGCAGCATCCCCAGTGCCCTGCAGGGGCCATGGCTTTATTCCCTGGCAGCCCCAGGGAGCTGAGCCTGGGGCTGGTGGAGGGCTGGGAGCACAGGGCAGCTCCAGGGCTGCTCCAGGCTCTGTGCACAGAGCCCTGGGTGTGCTGCCCCATCCCCTGGGCACAGAGCTCTGGGTGTGCTGCCCCATCCCCTGGGCACAGAGCCCTGGGTGTGCTGCCCCATCCCCTGGGCACAGAGCCCTGGGTGCTGCCCCATCCCCTGGGCACAGAGCCCTGGGTGCTGCCCCATCCCCTGGGCACAGAGCCCTGGGTGTGCCACCTCCAACAGCCCAGCCTCCCAGGCAGCACAGGTGTGAGCATCACTGCCTGCCCAGCATGGGAAGGGCATCTGGGGATTTGGGGGAGGCTCTGTGCCAAGCCCCATCACCCTGCCCTGGCCCAGTTCCGCAGCCCCAGGTACCCCAGGGCAGCAGCAGCAGAATGAGCACACACTGATCCTGTGGCACAGGGTTCATTGCACAGTCAGACCATGCTAAAAAGCAGGATCACGCTTTGATAGGACAATGTTTATGAAAGCATTGCCAGGTGCTTTCCCCACACGCCCATTGCATCACAGCTCGTGTCAGGCACTGCTGAGCACAGTTTGCAAATCTACACTGCAAGTTCTGCACACGTGGGCAATTAGCATCTATTTCTACATTGTCCGTGATATAACTCTCATCTCTTTAGCCTTTCCATTTTCACAGCTTTATTTTAAGGATAGAGAGTCTGTAGTGGGGACACTCTTGATTTGATGGGAGCTGATGAATAGGCTAAGATGAAGACCATATAAATATTTCTTTGCAATAATGCAGCTGCTGGCAGAGTGAATCAGATGTCTGTGTATCATGATGGTAGCTGTGACTTTATTGGACTTTTTAATCCGACATTGAATCCATGCTTTATACCAGCTATCCCTTTTCTACTCTGTAATTTCTCATCTCCTGCGTGTCCATTGCACACCTGGAATGTTTGCACACATCTCAAGGGCAATGTGCAGTGGGAACTCCGGCTGGCAGAGCAGCAGCACGGACTGGCAGAGCAGTGGGACCCCCAGGCTCAGGGTGGGGCAGCCAGGCAGATTTCTGGGGATCACCTGTTGGTGATTTGGAGATTAGAGGGCAGAGCAGGGCTGCAGTGATGAGCTGTGGGTATTCAGTGCTTCTGCACTTCCCTCACAAACAGATGCAGTCCCAGAGCCCAGAGTGGCCTGCAGAGCACAGGGAGGGCAAGGAGCAGCCTCAGCTCCCCGAGGCAGAGCCAGCTCCTGGCTCACACTGCCTGGAGGAGCTCACTGCAGCCTTTGATCAGTGGGTACAGGGTTAACTCCTGGCCCAGGACAATGAAAGGATCTGTGCACCCACCCAGAGCTGGAGACTCAGCTATCAGACAAGCTGCAAGGAATGACAGCCTGAGTCACCAGCATGAGTCAGGCGTGTTCTGGAAGGAGAATTCCTTTCTGCCTGTGGTTGTTGTGTTTGACTAGGTATCAGTAAAGTGATGCTGCTGTTGTCACTGCAAACAGAATAGTAGAGAAGGACAAAGCAATGAAATTGCTCATGAAATTTGTGCAGGTGGGAAAAGGCACCCAGATCCATTTCACACTCCGTGCAAACTGCTCTAGAAATGCAGTAATCTAGGAAGATGCAAGTGCCTGTCTATTCTCTGGAGTCTCTTTGTACTTGTTCACTGCAGCAAAATCTCCTGAGGTAGCTCTGCTTGTACTTTCTGTTGAACTGTGAAATGCTGAAGATGTGTTTGCAAAGAGAGATTTTCTTGGGGCAATGTTCTCTCCAAGGCAGCAGCTGCTTTCCCAGCCATCCTTCTCTTCTGCTCTACCTGTTCCATTCTTTCTCTCAGCAGCATTTTCTGGGCAGCATTTACAGTTTGCTGTCAGCCTGCTGGGTGAAATGCCCTGGGATCTCTGCCTTGTCCCTGCTGAGATCCTCTGGGCTGCAGTTCCCTGGCTGTACCAGGCTCCAGGCAGATCTGCTGTGCTCCCTCTCCTGCCAGCCCTCCTGCCATTGTCTGGGACAGCCTTGGAAACCCAAAGAGTGGCACTGGCTGAACAAATGCAACTTTAATCACTGAAATGAGTCCAAAACCAACTGTAATACCAAAATTTGGGATTTGGTTGCAGCTGCCAGCCCCTCATCCTTCCCTGAGTGTTTTTTTGTGGATGACTTTATTTGCTGCCTGAGGAAGAGGATGGGTGGGCTGGCACACAGATGGAGAACTGAAACACAGGGATGAAAATCCTGAGCCCCCAGAACCTGGAACTCCAAACTAATAACATCACAGTGTTCAGAAAGATGAGGCTTCTGATCCTGTTGGCCAAACCTGCTGTTTCCCAGCTGGCCAGCAGCTCTGGCAGCCACAATTGCAGCAGAGCAATGGCAGAGCTGCTCCTGCTCTCCCATCCTCGCTCCAGGTGTGCAGTTATCACCCCTGAGCAGCAAAGGACTCTGCCTGGGAGCACAGCAGGCTCCAGCAGCCTCATTTCCCCTGGACAGCTGCAGCCCTCCATTCTGTAGCTCCCCTCTGGTTCCTGAGCAGGGCTGACATCCCTCAGCCCTGACCTTTGCTGCTGTGCTGTCCTGGGGCTGGGATTACCTCAAATGGCTGAAATGCACGGGAGGGTTTAGGAGGTCATGTAAGATTTTGGCTAAGGAGCAAGGTGAAAGGGGCAAGTCCCCTTTCAGTGAGAAGATCTGCTTTTCCTCTCACAGATATATGGCTTCCCTTCTTGACTGCTCCTTAATTAACATGAAAATGGACTAAATATTTTAAGCAAATCAGAATTTCAAGAAGCAGTTACAGCAGTGTCTCATGTTTAAATGCACGCAGCTCTATGCACGTCATCATTGAATAATGAATTAATAAATATATCTGAAGGAATTTTTAGCCCAGAAAGCATTCCCCATTTTAGCTTCCAGTCAATTGCCCTATTTACTGCAGGTTTTTTTTAGCAATGCTATCAGTCCTGGAAGTAGCCTTGTCAATATTTTAGTTGCTTTGGTGCACAGAGCCATAGCATTCAGTTGAATTGTAATCCTTAAATTGGCAAGCAAACAGGTCTGCTCAGCTTGCCTGCTCCCTTTTTGGTAACAGAAGCTTGGAAACCTCCTGTGCAGGGCAAGGATGAAGCCTCTGCTCTGACACAGCTGTCCATGGTTAAACCTCTCTGTGCTGCTGCTGATTTCAAGGGTACAGAGAAACTTCACCAACAGAAAAAGCCTATCGTAGGTTGATCCAATCCTTTCACAGACAAGGAGTGTTAAGGATTTATCACATCTCTGCTCACCTGGGAGAGTTCACCTCCTCCTCCTCATTGTTACAGGTATTTCTAGCCCCTGGACCTGGCCTGCCGAAGGGAAGGCTCAGCTGTGCCTGGGGGGCAGAGTTTGGGCTCAGCTTGGCCCCACTGCATGGAGCAGGGGTCCTGTGCCACAATGCCTGTCCCTGTGGGCACACAGGGGCACCCTGAGGGCTGTGGGGGCTGCAGCCCCTCCTGGGCCAGCACTGGGCCCTGCCCGGTGTCCCCTGGGCTGGGACACAGAGGGGGACACAGGGACACAGGGAGGGACACAGGGACAGAGGGAGGGACAGGGAGGGACATGGAGAGGGGCACAGGGAGGGGCACAGGGCATGGAGAGGGACACAGGGACAGGGAGGGACACAGGGACAGGGGGGGCACAGGGCACGGAGAGGGACACAGGGACAGGGAGTGCCCACCCTGCAATGGCAGTGTGATACATGAATGATTAACAAAGGATAAATTAAATGCCCTGGTGAATAGAGCTCCTGGATCTCAGTTTCTAACAGCCACAGCCAGTGCTGCTGCTAACAGAGGAGGTTAAAGAGGAGGTGCTGGGCAATGTGAGGTTTAAAGCTGAGAGCCGTGCAGCTGATGCGAGGCAGGGTCTGGGTTTGGTGCTCAGGATGATGGGGAGCACAGCAGGGCTGGGCTGTGGCTGCAGCAGGGTATCAGCTCACTGCATTCTGCCAGAGCAAAGCAGCATTTGTTCAGGCTGGGACTCAGCCTGGCTCTGCAGCGTGTGCATTAAATCCCATTGACTTCAGTGGGACTACTCGTGTCCTTTGGAAGTTACACAAGGGCTTAAGTGTTTTGCTGTGTTGAAGCCTCCCATTGAGACTTCAATTGTTCTGCCATGTAACATAAAATATCCCAATGGCAATATTCAGCTCTAGCTGGAAAAACCAGGGAAAAGATGAGTTACATTTCTCATTGAGGCACACTCAGCATCCACATAAATAGTTTCTGTGAGGTGTTTTCTCATCAAAATCAGATGTGCACTGTTTACCTGGACATATTCTGAGGTCTGAAATTTTATCTTTGTTTCTCTGCAATTTCTTTAACATAAAAACCAGCTAAATCCAGTCTCTGAAGACTGATCAATTGTTCAAGTGATGTTGTGAGCGTTGGTTAGCCTGCCAGTGGGGCACTTCCATTTGAGTGTCACTGGAGGGTGAGTGAGGATGGAGCACAGGGGGAGAAGCAGCAGCCATGGGGAAAGGGATGTGATCCTGCAGGGTGTGATAGTGAATTATGTGATCCTGTGGGATGTGCTCCTGAAGGCTTCATGAGGCAGGAGAGGACACAAGAAAAAGAGAACAAATGTAGAGACTCAGGGCTACTGCATGAGAGCCAACAGGACAAACCCTTCTCCTTTGGGGAAATGGCACAAATAAACCAGTGAAAAGCCAGAGCTGATTAAGGCTGTGTGTAAACAACACCAAACAGGTTCTCATAGACCTCAGCTGTGCCAGGGCTCTATAAGAGGGCCTGGGAGTGCCCCAGCACAGGGAGGAGCAGGCTGGTGCTGCCCACAGGACACAGGTGAGCTGTGGGAGCAGGGAGGGATGCAGGAACAGCCATGGAAGATGCTCAGTGTGCCCAGGGCAGCCCTGGAGCCTGGCACAGCAGCCACACCAAGCTGCTGTAACACCAGCAATGCTGGGCTGCCCAGGACCAGCCCTGCTGCAGACAGCTGCACGTGTGCCACCCTCAGCTGCATTCATTGCACGCACCTACAGGCACAGGCTGCTTGTAGGGTGTGAGTGAGGAGTGAGAAATGAACTCCAGGGGTCTCTGGGGCACCTCTGTGAGTGCATACCCCAGCAGCAGCTCTGGCAGGGCAGATTGTGATTAATGTCAGCACCACCTCAGCCTTTTAGGGTCGCTGAGGTGTTTGGGTTGTGTTTGAAGTCTCCCAGAGGTGCTGCTGGCCAGGTGCTTTCCAAGCCCAAGGTGCTGCCATGTGTCCTTGTTAAAAGGCAGAGAAGGCAGGGGGGAAGAAGCTTAGGATCAGAGAGGAGGATTAGAAAGAGAAAGGGGAAATTAAATGGTACCAATAAATTCCTACCAATAATAACGTGAGCTGTGGCAAGCAGCTCCAAATGGCTGATTTCCTTTTGGCCATTTTTACGTAGGAGTTTAAGTATAGATTTGGGAGGCTAAATATAGACAGTCTGAGATAACTATTATGTGAAATCTCACTTTGAAATTATTCAACATCTTCCTATTATCTATGAATAATCAGTGTTTTATCCTTTCAGCAGCTGCTTCTTGCTGTTGGTTGGGTAACTCAGGAGAGATTTGCTGTATGAAAAGCAGCCTTTGGATCCTCTTCAGAAGATGAACATCTCTGCAGGCTGTAACCAGAAAAGAGAGGGGAGCAGGGTGTGAGCTGAGTGTGAGATCAGTGTGCCCCCACAGCTGCTGCCTTTGGGAAAGCTGGACTGGAAGCTGTTCCTGTAACAGCCTCAGCCTGGTTGGTGGAAGCCTTGCACAGGTTTTTGGAGGGAAATCCAGATCAGATTCCTCATCCTGAGCCTGCCCATCAAGATCTCATTTGCCAGATAACAGGAGCAGCTTGTTGTGCAGTGCTCAGGGTGCAGTCACATCGTGCTGGAGATTAAACCCGAGCTGATGAATGAACCCTTCACTCCTGTGAGTAATTGCCAACCATTAAAGCCTTAAACTGGCAACAGTCCTGCAGCACAGTCAGGGAAATGGTAAAAAGCTGTAATTGCAACCTGTGCTCCTTTACAATAATGCCAGTCTTATTGTGGCACATGCAGATTGAGTGGTGTGCCACTGTACACTAATATGGAGTATCAGTGCTGTCCACCCCAGCAGGAACCTCTGGAGCTGCAACCCATTGGAAAAGGTCTTTGAAGGCTCTAAATATCCCACATTGCTCCCTGTTTCTAAATCAGAGCATTGGAAGCTAAATATAGGCTCACTCTGGTTGTGACAGATCCTGAAAGCAATTCTTATTCATTTTGATTCTTGCCCAGAATATCCTTCTTGCAGTCCTACTTCTGAACCGTTGAAGAAAACAACTCTGACAAGTCACCCTTCAGCCTGAGCTGCAGAGAGGAGAGGCTCTGCACAGCTGACAGAAACACAGAATTGGGCATTTCCCTCCTTTCTGTACCTAACCCAGACTCCCATCAGGTGCCAGGGCAGGAGCTTAACCTGCTTTTCCTGGCACTGCTGCGTTGGTGCTATCAGCACTCTGGTTTCATTCATGGCTCCATCACCCAGGGGCTGCTTTGGAATGCTCTGGATCCAGGTTCATGGCTCCATCACCCAGGGGCTGCCCCAGATCCAGGTTCATGGCTCCATCGCCCAGGGGCTGCTTTGGAATGCTCTGGATCCAGGTTCGTGGCTCCATTGCCCAGAGGATGCTTTGGCTGCCCTGGCACACAGTGCTGCCAGCCCTGCTCCACCCAGGCCTCCCCAGCACCAAGTGCCAGCCCCAGAGGTGGAGAATGAAAAGCTGAGGCAGCTGTCAGAGAGCAGGGCAGCTCCTGAGGAAGGTGTGGCTGCACAGAGCCTGATGCTCAGGCACTGGACATTCCTGACAAGAGGAGTGGTGCCCTGAGGAGGCAGGAACAGGCTCCCACCATCCCTCTGGGAAGCAGAGCATTCCTGAGAACAAGAGCACAGCGAGGATTTTATCTGTTGTACATGCTGTGTACAGCCTCCCAGGGAATACAGCTGCATTCACACTTTAAGGTTAAAATCCAGACCAGTGGAGAAATGGAGGTGTTATTCCTGCTGTGGGAACAGTGACGATTACAAAGGGAAAACACAGGCAGGAGGAAATTCAGCTTGGTCTGTCTGTGGTACTGGCATCCCAAAGGCAGTTTCTCTTCTGTTTCCAGGCATTCTGGAAGCACTGTAAAGTCCCAGAGCCACAGAAATCGCAAATTTACACCTGAAGGTTTTGCATCCCCAGCTCAGGAAATGGAGGCAGGGCTGCAGGAACAGATGGGAGCTATCAGCCAGCTCAGGAGAGATGTGCCTCAGGAGGTGCTTTATTTGTGGAGCTGCTGAGATCAAACAATCACAAAAGATCCTTGGCACCATCCAGAGAAGGGGAATTGGGTTCCTATGGCCCAGTTCTCCCTTTCAGACATTTGCTGCAAGCTTGGGGAGGACAGGGGGGCGCAGGGACCCCCAGGCTCCCCCTGCCCCACAGGAGCCTGGCTGGGGAGGCATCCTGCAGGTACAGAATGAGTGTCAGAAGGGAGGGACAAGGCACCTCCTGCTCCTCACAGAACGAAACAGAGCAGGGCTAATGGTGAGCTCCCAGAAGTGCACGAGAAATGTGAATGTCAGACGCCCAAAATATTGTTAAACACGAGTGATTTGTGAATTAAAATATTACCAGGCTGCTATTTTTAGCCCAGTGGAACCTTTAGTCATTCCACATCCACAGAATTAAATAAATAACAGCAATGGTTACTGCTCAAATTAGGTCTGTCTCGGTTTCCATGGCATCCAATCTGTTATCTCCAATACTCCTGCCAGGATTTGTAGTGGGGCTCTGGGACAGCAACGTTTCTTATAAGGCTTATAAGGAATTATCCTGTAGCAATTTCAGCTATATGGTTTCTATGAAACCCTGGAATAAATGGATTTATTTAAGATGAGTTGAAGGGGAGTTTTTTCTTTTTTTTTTCTTTTTTTTTTACTGTTTTCTATTTTTAGCAGTGCAGCCTGCCTTGCTGTGGTGGTGGTTTAACCCTTTCAGGACGTGTCACCTGTGTGGCGCCTGTGCCTGTTGCACTCCCTGGCAGAGCAGCAGCAGACCTGCATGCTTTGAAAACCAGGACTCGGGAATATGGGGTGACATGAATCCTTGCCTCCACCTTTTGGCACCTCCCAGTGCTTTGCAGGCAGCTGCCCAGCAGTGTTGGCATTGGCCTGAGACACTGAGCAGAGCCATCCTCAGAGCAAACACAGAAGCTCAGTCTGAGGCCAGGACAGGGCAATGTTGGTGTGCCAGGTGCTGGCTGCAGGCGAATGGGAGCAGGCAGAGCCCTGTGCTGTGGCAGGGCCAGGTGTGGTGTCCCTGTGCCCAGACCATGAGCTGTGCATCAAACACAGCTCTCACACAGGGACACAGCAAGCTCTCATACTGCACAGAGCAGGAAATCCATTCATTTCTGCTGTCCCAGCTGTGCATTTCCCCACTGCTCCTCAATTGGCATTACATCTTTTAGTTCCTTGGCCATTAGAGTTTTCAAGTGAGGCTTTCATTAATCTTTTGTTTTCTAATGTTACCTAGGGTATAGATCCTGTTCTCTTTTCCCCTCTGGTAAGCACTAATTTACTTTGAATTTATTTGCATCCTGTTGTGAAGGAATTCTAGACCCATGGCATTTTAAAAATCCATGGCTCACTGGGTTTCTAATTTCCAGGTGATATTCCTAAACAAAATGTGCTGTGACATAGCATGGAGATTTATGGCAAATATTAAGTAGCTCTGAACAACCCTTCTAATCCTTTTATAGGAGTGAGTGAGTGACATCTCAGGGGATAAGCACTTTTACAGAGTGCTTTGGGTGGCTCTCAGGAGGGCAGCGAGGCCGCAGTGGCTATTGTGGTGTTTGATGTTCAGTTATTTGTATGTCAGTGTTGCACTGGCACTGCCCTGCAGCTGGCAGAGGCTGGCATCCCTCCCTCAGACATCAGAGGGGCTGTGCTGGTTTATGCCAGCTCAGGGTGCACACAGCACTTCCACCACACCTCCCATGGAATCTGATTTACTCTGAATCACCATTGAAATACAGCAGCGTGCTCAAAGTAGGCAAGAAATGATAAAGTACTTTCTATTTATAGAGCCCCAGCTCCTTCCCAGAGCCAGCAGAGCAATCCCCAAGCACAATCACAATACAAAGGTTTAACATTTCAGTGCTCTGTCACGCTGTGGTCACTGTAGATTGGCTGTGCCTGGGCATGCAGCCCCAGCACAAAGCTCTCTGAAAAGCCCTCACCTGGCAGCTGCACCAATGCAGAGGCTGTTGTTTTATTGCTGGTGGCACACAGCCTCCCTGGGCTCTGAGACACTGAAAGGGCTGAGCCAGGGGGTGAAATGCCCTGGGGACCCAGGCAGGGAGGGTGACACTGTGACTGAGGAGCCAGCACACACTCAGGGAGGGTGACACTGTGACTGTGGAGCCAGCACACACTCAGGGAGGGTGACACATGACTGTGGAGCCAGCACACACTCAGGGAGGGTGACACTGTGACTGAGGAGCCAGCACACACTCAGGGAGGGTGACACTGTGACTGAGGAGCCAGCACACACTCAGGGAGGGTGACACTGTGACTGAGGAGCCAGCACGCACTCAGAGCCCTGCTCAAGGTTTTGCATGGAAGGAAGGGGTTAATGGTTGACATCAGCAGTACAGAGCCATTGGAGTGGTTATTCCAAGATTCCTGCTGTTGAGGCCAGGTTCTCCTAGCTGCTCTCTAGCCAGCATTTCTTCTATTCCTGGCCTCCGTAGTTTAGTACAATAGTTTGCTTTTTCTGCTGCATTTTCTTGTTTAGGTGTATTTTACACCAGAATGCCCCTGAAAGGCTGCAGCTTGTCTGATTGCAGAGGGGGCACAGCTTTTGCAGTTTGTGAATGTTTTTTGCAGTTTGTGAATGCCTTTGCGGTTTGTGAATGTTTTGCAGTTTATGGATGTTTTTGCAGTTTATGGATGTTTTTTGCAGTTTATGGATGTTTTTGCAGTTTGTGGATGCCTTTGCAGTTGCAAATATTGGGATTGCTGCAGTGTTTGGCAGCTCCCAGTTCATGTGCTGGGCTCTGGCAGTGGGATGTGGGGCTTGGATAACCCCCATGGTGTTTGTGTGTTGGAAGTAAAGGTGTTAACTCTTTCTGACTTCATTCATTCAGGGCACCAAGGGATTGAACCTGAAACACAGCAGATCAATAGCAGAAACTCTTTGAGCTCTGTGAGCTAAGAATAAACACCGAGCACAGATCGAGTCAATGAACCTGTGCAGGAGCACAGGGGAAATGTAGCAGCAGTGCTCTGTTATTGCAGGTCAATAAAGGCTGGATCATGTTTGGCTTTCACTACTGATTAAAAAGATTTCCTTGCAAATGTTATGAGATTAAGACTGAGCTTTCTGTATGTGCTGAAAGGGTCATGTTTAGAGATGATCATCCTGGGCTGTCCCAGTGGAGCTGGTGCTGCAAATGCTGAGCCCTGGCTGCACAGGGTGGGTGCCCAGCTGGGCACTGGGTGGGTGCCCTGTAGGTGCCCTGCCCTGCCCTGCTGAGCCCTGGATGCACTGGGTGGGTGCCCTGTGGGTGCCCTGCCCTGCTGAGCCCTGGATGCACTGGATGGGTGCCCTGTAGGTGCCCTGCCCTGCCCTGCTGAGCCCTGGATGCACTGGGTGGGTGCCCTGTGGGTGCCCTGCCCTGCTGAGCCCTGGGTGCATTAGGTGGGTGCCCTGTGGGTGCCCTGCCCTGCCCTACCTGCACAGGGACCCTGCCCTGGGGTGGTTTTGAGCCCAGGTGAGAGCAGCCCCCAGGCAGTGATGCCCTGCCCCAGTGGATGCAGGACCCCACCAGCTCTGGGAGGGTGCAGGGTACACTGTGCCCTTACAGCAGTTATGGCTGAGGAAGCAATTTCATTACACATGACTATTTTTAGGTGCTTCCAGCTCAAAAGCATTACCTTCTTGGCAGGAATTCATCACACTTGTTCTCAGCTCCAAGCTGATATGGATATAAGGCTTGGCAGGGCTCCAGGGAGCTGAAGAACAGCTGCCTGGGATGTTTCCCAACTGTGGTTTTCACCAATTAAGAAGTTTGTTTCCACACAGTTGGGAGGATATTTCCCTCTGAGATCTTTCCCCCATGATCTCTGCAGCCCCATGACTTTGGTCCCACAGCCAGAGTGTTCATTCAGAGATCCCAAAGGCATTTGTTCCCTTGGGGAACCACTGGGAGATCCACAGCATCCACCAACACTTAGTCCATATAAACCCAACCTGTAGCTCTATAAAGCCAGGAGCTGCACACAGTGAAGTCAGAATTGCTGCTTTTATTGCCCCAGCTGTGCAGCAGCAGCAGGCAGTGGCACAGGCTGGCAGGGCTGTGCTGGGCAGCACTGGGGATGCTCTGGTGCCAGGACTGGCACAGACTGCTCTGGGTCCTGCCCTTTGGGTTCCCTCCCACAGCTCAGCGTGGCAGCCACACCAACACAGCTGCAGCGCTGCTCTGCTTGGCCAGAGCTTCTTCTCTCCAGTATGATGGAAAGCAAGGCTCCATCCCCTCCAGGGCCATGCCTGAGTCACAGCTCTTCCCACACTGCTGTGACATGGACATGGCTACAGGCAAGTGGCTGAAAGGTAGAGGAGCAGGGTCTGTCAGGCTGAGCCAAATGAAACATTAGTGTAAGATTAAATTCTCTCCTGGACTGAGTTTACCAGATCTCAGAGAAAGAGAAATATTTCTTAGAACTCGACAGTAACAGTGCCAGACAGAAATCTGCCTTTTTTTGGAAACTGCCTAGCCTCAGAAATTTGCATCCTTCTCTGCAGAGAGGTAGAGACAGCTGAGGCATTTAACAGCTGAGTATTTCCTTTAAACATAATGCTTAAAGCTTGTCTACATTTCTGTGGCTGTTCTGAAGCAACACCTGCAGTCTGGGAGATATCTTTGCTGAGGCAGAGCAGCTGAGCCTCTGAGAACGCTGCTGGGAAGTTGTACAGCTTATAAAGCTCTAAAGTTCTAAAGCTGCTTCCAGCCCAGCTCTCAGAGGAGCTTCAGCCCCTGGCTGGTGAGACACTGACCCAGTGCCCACCTGGGACAAGGCAGGGGCACAGCCAGAGGCCCTGGGAGGGTTTGTGATGGAAAGAGCAGCAGAGGAACCCTCAGACACTTGTGCCATCCCTGGAAATGCTGCAGAAGGGAGGACATGAAGGGATTTGCTCTGCTTGGTTCATGTTCCCCAAACACAGCAAAGTGTGCGTGGCACAGAGCAGGCAGGTGTGCCTGAGACAGGGGAGGAGGAGGAGGAGGATGGTGATGGTGGTGATGATGAGGACTTGCCCAGTTGCAGCTGCTGGGGGCACTGGGGTCCCTGAGCAGCAAACAAGGCACAGGTGCTGTGTGAGGGGGCAGTGCCTGGGGAGGGGAGCTGGGCTGAGCTGGGCTGAGCTGAGGGCACACAGCCCAGGCCAGGGTAGGGGCTGCTCTCCAGGTGTAACTGGGCAGGTTTAATGGGTTTAACTGGGTCACTCCTGCACTGGGCTGGGATCTGGCAGCACCTCAGAGCAAAGAGCAGCAGGAGGGGAAGGCCTCTCTCCTCCTGTGGGGTGGAGGTGCCAGGCACAGCCAGGGATGGAAGCACAGCACCCTCCTCATCCTGCCAGCCTGAGCAGCAGGTGAGGAGAGCTCCCTTCCCTTTCCCCTTCCCTGCCCACCAGGCCATGGGCTTGCTTGCTCAGAGGGTTTCTGTCTGGAGAGTGGAGTCTTAGCTTAATAAAATTGCTCAAAAGATAGAAAAGATTCCCATCACTGCAGGCAGATGCAGAGTGGAAGTTACGGGCCATAACAGGCTCTCTGGAGCCCTAGGAAAGCAGCGCATTCTTCCTTTTAAAGCCCCATTCTGAAATAAATCTGAGTGTTTCCTCAGAAATAAATATCCTGGTTACAGGAAAAGGTCTTGCCAGTCTGGCTGACATTTGAAGTCTGTACAAGTTTGATGGTGCAGCCCACACTCTGGCTTTCACTGCAAGAAGTTATTTTTGCAGAATCTCTTTCTCTGTTATGTGAGGTATTTAGCCCATTCATCAATTTCCTGGCACACAAAGCTGCAGTTGGCTGGACAGCAGCAAGAGGCAGAGTGCTGTGAACACTTCTCCAAAACCCTTCTCTGTCCTGAACCACAGAAGGCAAAACCTTCTCCTGTGAGGGGTAAGAGCTCAATGGCCACATTTGTTTGTTTTCAATGGTTCCAGACTCAGGACCCGCTTCCAGCAGTTATCTCTGGGTATCAGCACCATGTGGTAATTTCCCATGTGATCTCCCTTTCCCCACCTTTTCATTATTATTATTTAATTTTTAATTCTCTATTAAATGATACTGTTTATGGTTTTGTTTCAAATGGATGAAAATTTCAATTGGATTTGACGTGAGCCAAAGCAGAACTGAATGTTTCTGACGGAGGTTCTTTGCTACTGAATGTTCTGGGACCAAACCAACATATTTCTTGCTTTTAATCCTGACCTGTCTTCTTTGGCAATTGTGATTTCCCCACCTCCTGTGAATGAAACCAGAGGAAAAGATTTGTGTGGCTCCCTGCAGCAGGAACCAGCACATTCAGGGGAAAAGAGACACAACCCAAAGCACAAATCTCCCTTTTCCTATTTGAAACGTCTCTTGGCAGATTGTCTGATTTTCATTATCTTCATTGTTTCTCTTCCCCCTCCTCCCTAGAAGATTCCATTTGGGCCATTAGCAATCTCAGTGTTTTCTGTGCAGTTCTGCTGGATATTTTTGTCAGTCTCAAATCAAAACGGTGCCAGATGGAAGCCCCATGCTCTTCAGAGATGATCATTTCCAGCATTCTTCTCTGAGCTTGTATAACATATGTCCACGAGAAATTGAAAATGCTTTTCCTTGTATGAATTGTGCACACTCAAGGGCAGCGAGAAGGTTAAGAAAATAACTGAGCCAGGAGTGTTCTGTACTTTTAAAGCAGATTAATTTCCTTAAGGGAGGATAGATTAACATTTAGATTGGTTGTTGATTTGTTGTGGATTGTCTTATTGCTGCAAACACCTGCATCTGGCAAAGCAGTCATGAAACCCACCAGCAAAGAGTTTTATGTTGAAAATTGTCATTTTTACTATTAGGAAGGTGCAGTTTTTCTGTTTTGGGGGTTTTGTTGGCTTCATTTTTTATGCTGTCCCTGGTGCCCTGTCCCTGGTGCCCTGTCCATGCCAGGCTGTCTCCTCTTATTTCCATCCCCACCCAGCCCTGTTTGCGAAGCACAGTCCCTTTGCATCTGTTTGTATGGGGTTCATGCAAAGTGCTACATATGCTCTATAGTGAGGGCTATAAAAAGACCTTTAATATTTAAGCTAAATTTGCAGGGGCTGCAGATAGCTGCACTAAACACTACTGAAAACAGCCAAGCATCCCCCTTTTTAAAGTGATCATCTCACAAACCTGAGAAGATAAATGTCCTGTGATCACACAGACAGCATTTAGCTCATTGTGGGCAATTGGCAGAAGGATTCAGATCCTGGGCAAAACCTTTGTGCTAAATAAGTGGAAGTGTTTGGCTCTGCTCTGGGGCAGGCAAGAGGAGCACACAGCATCCATCACCGTGGGCTGCCTGATGGGTGGGAGGTGGTTCAGGAGAGCTAATTAGGTTGCTTGCAAACATTCTATGCAAATTTCCAGGCTGCTTTCCTAAGGAGGAATGTCGTGTTGCGAACCTGCTGTCCGCTGCTGCTGAACAGTTTGGTGAAAACAGCAGAGGCTGCAAAACGTTGGCTGGCTGGGGGTGCCTCACACAAACCCTGCAGGGCGAGAGTGCCCCAGGCAGGCCAGGGTGGGAGCTGAGGGCACCCGGGCACACACAGAGATCCCCTCTGGCTGGGGCAGCTCCTGTGCGATGGGGAAAGGCACCCCAGAGCCATGGGGCACAGAGGGGTGAGGAGCCGAGTGTCCCTGTGCCAGCACAGAGCCCTTCCCTTGCCTGGCACATCCCAGGGACAGGGATCCTGCCGGGAGCAGGATGGGAATGGAGACAGGAGAGCAGAGAGCTCTGCCCGCTCTGAGCCTGCCCTGCCTTTGGCACCATCCTCACCCGTTTCCAGGCACAGCCACCTGGGAAAGCATTGGCATTTTCGGCAGCAGGGATTGTTTGGGATGGCTGTTTGGCAGATGGGGTTTATTTTAACCCCTCTGTGCTTTCCTGGGCTGTTTGGGGTCTGGAGCTGTCAGGTGCCAGGTCAGGTGTGTTGGGGCTGTCAGTATCCTGGGAAAGGAACTGCAGGACAGCAGCAGCAATCTGACTTTTAGTTGGATATTCACAAACTGCTCTGAGAAGTTGGGAGACTGGGGGGCCCTCGGTGGATTCTCTGAAAATTAGCTTATTACTCAACTGTTAAGCGTATTGTATATGCCAAGTAATTAATTTTTACAGCAAACTTGTCTGTGATTTGGGCAAAGGAGCAATTAATTCTCTGGAAAGAGATCCATTATCATAATTGCTAATGGATCCAAAACTCCCTTAGACACAGATGGACAAAAAACCCCTTTCATCTCTGTGATTAGGGTACCTGAAAGTCGGGCCCAGCCTCCATGGCAGGTAGTTAGCCCATTAAAAACCCTAATCTAGTGCTAATTGCAGATCGGCTGGAGGAGAGAGAACAGCTCCTCCTCCTCCCCCAGCTAGCACAGAGCATCCAGCCATCCCCTTCCCTGTCTCTGGGTGTGCAGATCCTTTACTGTTGTATTTCTCACACTATACTTTAGTGCACAACTCCAAAGCTCCATAGCCTGTTAGTTCCTGTCTTCCCATTTTGTTCAGACAAAACAATTCCTCACACAAAACACCACCTTTACTCATTTCTCACGTGCCTCTGTGTTAAATTTGGAGGATTGCTTGCTGGTGGGTGCTGGTCCACCATCCTTGATGATCATCCTGAATTCCCAGTACAGGTGAAACAGGGAGTCTGGAGGGCAAATACTTCTTCTAGAAATGACCTGTTTTTCTTGGGGATCAAAGCTGCCCAGGTGGTGGGATGGCATTTTAAAACTCTGACTGAGAAAGGAAAGGGAAAAGGTGAGCCTGGGTGTGGGCAGAGCCCTGGAGATGAGGAGTAGGTGCTGCACTCCTGGAGGAGAGCACAGCAGGGCCTCATTACCAGAGGTGCTGAGGAAATGAATCACCAGCATCAGTGAGAGCTCTCAGCTCACCCCTCCTTCAGGAAGAAGTAGCTCTTCTAGGTATTTTTAATGGAAATTGTTCTCAGTGCTCCACTGGCAGCAGCAGCAGTTGAATTGTTTCTTGGGAGCATTATCTTGCCACACTAGATGTCAGTAAATACAGGTGTGTCTTTTTTGCTTAAGGAAGGGAGCTTTTAGTTGATTCAATTCCCTTTTTCAAGTTATTGGCTGCCACTGTTTCCCTTAATTATCTTTAAATGAAAAAACCAAATATGACACTATGTTGTACTGATTAACGCAGCAAAAAGCTTCTTAAACAGCTTATTGTCAAATTCATTTAAATGCAGAGGGATGGAGTCCTTTGGGTTGTGATCCCAATCCCTCTGCAGGTTTGGCACCCAGCAAGGCTGGACTGCTCCCAGAGCAGAGCAGAGCAATGTCCCTGCACATCTCTGGAGTTGGGGCTTTGTGCTTCACAGGGAACGGGGTCAGTAACACAGAAATACTGCTCTGGAAGGGACCTTAAGTAGAACTCCTGAAAGGAATGTGGAGCTTTTCTAGACTCCTGAAGCTGCTGCTGGCAGAGAGCTTCCCAGGACTGGTAATGAAAACATTTTACAGCACTCTCCCAGCTTAGTGCAGGCAGTCTTGTGGCGGCAGCTTTTAAAAGATGTTTGTCTCATTAAACTTCAGTTAACTCATTTCTGAAATTAGAAACTTTTGTGATTAATGACTTGTGGTAGTTTGCTTTTAACAAGATGTTCGCTAATCAGATCTGCTGTATTTCCTTAAATCACTTCAGAGAGTTGTATTGCTGCCTCAGTTATGACACAGTGACAGTGATGCCTGGTGCTCCAAGAAAAGTAATTGGTAGTGATGCAATTTGTGCCTACAGGAACTGTGTCTGAGGAGCAATTGAGAAGTACATGGCTGTAATAACAAACCAGGAGGAGGATGATTTCTGGTGAATTTGCCAGCTTTAGCACACCAGTTCTCATTCATTTGAACGGGGGTGTGCCAGGCTAAAAGGCTTAGGAGGAAGATTATCTTGAATGGGTGATTTCAGCTCCCCTGCTTTCCTTCCCTTTGTGGTGCCTCTGAGCTGAGGTGTAAACACACTCGTGGGTGTCACCTTTGTGTCACACACTCACAGCTGGGCTCTGAGCCCCGCAGGGCTGCCAGAGGCACAGGGCAGGGTGGCAGTGCTGGGAGGGCCCTGCTGCTCCAGCCTGGCTGTGCACCATGCAGGCAGGGCTGTGCAGGCATCTCTGCCCCTCCCCGCTCCAAGGACAGCGTCCAAGGGGTTAATCCTGGCCTTTACCGGGGCTCACATCTGCTGAGATGCTGGGAGTGATTCTGGCACTGGCCTGTGCTCTGTGGTTCTCAGCTTTTATTTCCAGTTGCATTCAAAGCCCCCTGGCCGCGCCTGGTGCTGTGGTGGTTTGGGGCAGGGTGAGAGTCTGAGCCTGGATCTCTAAGGTTTGTATTTTCCAAGACAAAAATGTTTTATTTGCTCCCCCTCCACTCCTTTTGTGTCTTCCCCCCTATTATATATTTCCTTGTTTGTTGTGATTCCCTGCTCATGTCAGGCTTCTGCTCTTTGTATATGATAGTGGCATTTTTATGCAATACTTAATTCTGTTATCTTTAAAGTTACAGACTTGGCCCGTGCTTTCGTGCTCCACACCTCTCCTGGCCCTTTGAAAGGAGTCCTACAAGCATTCTAAAGCAGGAAGAGTTTGTGCAGTGAGTTGGTGAGTATAAATAGCTCTGAAGCAGAGCAGCACCTGCCACCCTTGATCCTGGGCTTCCCACAAATCACTGTGCACCAGGGCTTGGTCACAGCTATTGTTTGTGCTAAGCCTCCTCCTACCCCTCTAATCCTCCTATTTACATGGATGGGATATTCTGCATGCAGGAAAGGGTGTGGGGACATAAATTGCAGCTGAGCATTTTGTGGACATGGCACGGTGCACGTGTGGTGCTCTGCCAAGGGCAGAGGAACGGAAATGCTGACAAGCACCAAATGGAAAGGGAAAGATGTGGCTCTCCCAGAAGTGACTCTTGCTGCTTCTTTAAAGGATGTGGCTCTCCCAGAAGTGCCTCCTGTCACACTGGCTCTTGCTGCTTCTCTGAGGAGCTGCTGGTGCTTTCCCAGCACAGGAGCTCTGGGCTGCCAGGATCTGTGGGGTTTGGTGAGCTGGGGGTGCTGGGCTCCTGCCGCGCTCACCTGGGGTGGCCTGAGGCACACTGGCCTCCCTGTGTCCTGCTGCCCACGTGTGTCCAGGTGTGCCCTGCTGCCCACGTGTGCCCAGGTGTGCCCTGCTGCCCACGTGTGCCCAGGTGTGCCCTGCTGCCCAGGTGTGCCCTGCTGCCCAGGCACGTGCTCCCATATCCATTACTGGGGGTCAGCTGAGTCAGAGCTGTGTGCCTCAGGGCTGCAGCAGCCCAGCTGATGCTCCAGGGCCTGCAGAGGCTCAGGTCAGTTGCCACGGCACGCTCAGGTTGTTTGGCCTCTCCTGAGGAGCATGCATTGTACGGAACTCGCTGGCTGAGCGTGGCACTGCTGCTCTGGCTGTGCTTCCCTGCACGCACGGCCACGGCTGTTTCTGTAACCTGCTGCCTGTGCCTGCAGCACAGGGGACACGTGGGGCTCACCCACCCTGGCTCCTGTCCACGGTGGGCTGTGGGCAGCGTGGCTCAGTTCCCTTCGATGGCACAGCACAGACAGGCTCACACTGCGAGGGTTTCCTGCCTTGTGATGGTCACCCAGACCCCAAACCCTCCCCTCCTGCTGGGTCAGTATTCCAGCTGACCAGGGCTTCTCTGCCAGGCATTATGGAGACTCCCTGCAGCTGAAAATGGGCTCAGTATTGGTGGTGGTGCCAAGCCAGGGCTGTGGAGGCAGGCAGGGGCTGGGCACCAGGAGCTGGCAGCTGGCAGTACAGTGGCACAGGCACCATCTAAACCTGGCACACGTGGGCACGTGCCTGAGGCGTTCCCCAGGACGCCTGGGGGAGCCTGGTGTTCATAAATGATTCCTCTAACTCCTGCTAATTTTAGCCTGGGAGTGTTTACAAACAGCAGCAGTGGTCTCTGCTCCTGACCCAGCAGGATTCCAGCCCCATCCCTCTGGCACGTTCCCTGCAGGAACAACAAAATGGGATACAAAGCAGGGACACCAAGGGAGCACTCAGACTGCAGGCACAGAAAGCCAGATCCCAGGCTATGAATAATGGATCTGCAGCTAGCACAGTGGCACCAGAAATTGAAAAGTATGGACACCTAGGGATCGGTTTGGAGGAGAGCAATGGGGAACAGGGAGCCAAAGCTGAAGGCACACTTTTAGTCGTGCTCCAGGGTGGTGTCTGGCAATGGGTCAGTGAAGGCTGGCATGACAAGGTGTCCCCAGTTGTAGTCACCAGCACTGAGCCCAGGTGCTGCTCTGCCTCACACAAAATGTTCAGTGTTGGTGCCCACAGGTTGCTGCACACAGCATCTCTCGTTGAGCACACTGCTTGGCTATGAGGCATGAGGAAAACATAAAAAAACCCCAATCATTATTAATTCTTTCTGCATGTGTCTAACAGAAGCTATCAAGTTAAAGCTTTATTTCAGTTGGTTATGGTCCCCAGTGTCTTCCCTGGAGAAGGACACAAGCCACTTTCACTCCTGCAAGGACCCAGGCCTGTCTGCTTTGTGCTTTGTGTGTGTGGACATTTGTGCACGCACAGGCAGGGCTGGGTGAACTGAATGGGAAGGTGCTCCTTTATTGCCCTGTCCCATTGCAGCAGAGCCCCTGCACTCTCAGCACACACCTGAGACCTCTGCGCTGCTCCCCAGGGCTGGTCACAAATGATCACTGCACTCTGAGGGCTCTGTGGTCAGGCTGGTGCTGCTGGTGCAAAGGAGAATCCTTAAACAGCTGCAATTCACCAAACCCGAGGAGAGGGGCACCCTCAGAGGCAGGTGGCAAGCAGGCATCTATTACAGGTCACCTGGGTGGGGTTTTAAGACAGGAAGCTGCTTCTGTAGGTTGTCAAGATTTAGTTTTTACTTCTCATTTGATTTGTAAGACATTGAATGAATTGTTTTGCCTGTGGCAGTAACTGGTGAGTGATCTCTCCCTGTCCTTATCCCAACCCACGAGACTTATGTTATATTTTCTGTGCCCTGTCCTGCTGAGGAGGGCAGTGATGGAGCAGTTTTGGGCCAGCATTCCATGGATGTGTGATCATTATCCCTTCCCACTTGGATCCTGTGAGGGTGTCTCTGCTGATCAGACAATTACTCAGAGAAATGAAACTGCAATCTCTGTGCCATCCATTAGCTGGAACTCTGTTTGCGTGCAGCAGCTGAGTTTTGGCAATCAAAAGGAAGAAGATTGTGCACAGCAAGCTGTCTGCCCAAAAATGATCTTCTGTGTGGTGCCTTAGACTGTGTGGAAATAGGAGTGGTAAAAATAATTTAGGGGCCAAATGAAACACCCATTGGAACAGGGATGTGCCTGCTCAGGGACAGGCTGTGCTTTGGCCCTGTGTTCGGTATTTAGCTCACCTGTAAATCTCCCTGGCTTTTACTGTGACACACAACTGGTAGAACAGAAATTTGCCCTGGCGTTCCAACTGAATCAGTGGTAGGAAATAAGGAGATGTGCAGTGGATTTCTCTGGGCTGATTTTATAGACACCACTGCAAAACAGTGGCAACTAAACCAGACGCATGCCTTACTTATTTTATCCACATTGAATAGATACCTCTAGATGCCAGTGTGAATATTGAAATGTAAATTGAAATAAGGATTAAGTGCTTGTGTTAGTGAGACTTCATCATGTCTGGAATCTTAAATGTAAGGCCTGATCCTGCTCTGCCTGAATGTAGGGAGAGTTTTACTCCAGATTTAACTGGGAACATACCAGGAGCCATCATGACAAAGCTTTAAAGGCACAATGTAAGATTCCTGCTATATAAAACAGTAGAATCTGGACCTTTTACAAACCCCTGCCTACAGAAAAGAGAAACTTTCAACTTGTGAATCAGTCAAAGAACCAAGGGAAAAGTACATTGATGAGCAATGTCACCACTGTATCTGTGTGAGTTCCAGAATCCCTCAGGGGATATTTGTCTCTGTGGATATTTTACGAGGGCAGGAAAAGCATGTTCATGACTTGAGAGTGTGTTTTATAGACAGACCATACAGCCACTGCACGCGAAGCAGCCGCAGCTTTGCTGTATAAAAGCACTTATAGTTCACAGTTTCAGGTTGTTAAGTGATACTTGACTTAGCCAAGGCTGTGCCAAGTCAGAAGCTCCCGGGAGATGTTCCTGGGGGAATAAACCCCTTGCAGAGAGAGGCACAGCTCCGTGCAGCACATCAGCCCTGCTGTGCCTGCTCCTGAGAGCACCCCGGGCTGGGGAACGCAGAGAGCCCAGCTGGGATGTGCTGTGGGTGCCTGCTGGAAAAGCCTCACGTTCCCCTTCAGTCTGAGAGCCCTCGCTGCGCCCAGGGCAATCCTGCTTGTCCTTCTGGGAAGGAGAGCCACACACCGTACAAGGGTAGGGATGATGCTCCAGCCATGTGTGCTGCCTGGCTGGTTGCCACTCGGTTTAAATGACTGTTGGAAGGTGAGTAATTAGAACAATTTACTGATATCTGACTTTAAATTGTGCTGCCACAACAAAGACTTGAATTTAAACCCTCCCAGGGCACGCAGGGGGCACCTAAACAACATTTACACAGACACATCAGATTTCTTTGTATTAAACTTCACTAAATCTCCTTCCTCTGAGTACCTGATTTATCTGGAGGTGCAGAAATTGCTGTAAATTCAGAAACTCAGAGAATGCTGTCAGTGAGAGGACAGGGATCCCTGTCAGGGCCATGTACAGGTAAGTTTCTGCCTGAGCCTGTGCAGCTTGTTGTGTTTCACTTCTGTCACCACAGCATCCAAGTGCTTCTCAGCTTCCAGGGCAGGAGCTGGAAACCAATGAGGTGACAATTTCCCCTACTACAGTTGGGAAGTGATGTACCAAGACACCGAGGTTCAGATTCATATTTAAATACTTGAGTTAGTTAAAGGAATTCTGTTTTAAAGCCAGACCTGAAGTGATTTTCCTAAAATCCAGAGATGCTCACTTCAAAGCAAGGAACTGATGGGGCAATCTGAAGACATAAGGCAGCACCCTGAGCACAGATTCCATCTCCACTAGGACATTCCAGCCATCAACGCAGCTTTCAAATTCCAGGCTGTGCAAACTGGGCCTGGATTGCAATAAGCCTTCATGCAAATCTCCTTAGATTTTGCATGCAGAACACGATATTTTATTGCTGTTTTAACTGACACTTCTGAGCCCTGAAAACTAGTAAGGGGAAAAGCTAACTCATTTAAAACAGCAGGGGAAGCTCCCTCTGCCCACCAGTTGGTACAATTCTTCCACAACCTGCTGAGCTGCTGCCTCCTTCCAGTGTAGTAAATGTGAGTGTAGGGCCTGGTTTGGTCAGTGTAATAACTACTCCTGCAAAACTGAACACGTCTCCTGGCAAAGGTGAGAACGGCTCGGGTAAGGCAGCTTCACTGTCAGCACCAACACAGCATTTGTCAGTGACATTTGCTGTTGGAAAGACCTCAGACCAGAAGTGTGAATTGTCACGGCTCTCAGCACAGACACTGCAAATGCCTTTGAAAATCAGGGCTAAGTTGTATTGGACAACTGAAATCTTGCTGGGGTTCATAAGCTGCTTCTGACAATGCTGGCTCAGCTGAACCAAAGAATCTCTCCTTCCCCATTCCGTTTCCATTCAGTGGTCCCTGAAACAGGCAAGAAAAAGACCAGGTTTTTAACCCCCTGGAGAGCCTCGGATGTGTTAAAAAACCAAACAGCTGAAGAGGCTCATGTGAAATACTTACATGGAGAGCACTCCAAGCCCACTATCACCAGAGGGCTTACTGAATCCTGGAGTCATTTTGATTGGGAAAGGCCTCTGAGATCATCAAATCTGTTAACCCGCACTGCCGTGCTCACCGCTAAGCCATGTCCCTAAATGCCACCCCTCTGTGGTTTGAAATACCTCGGGCGATGGTGATTTCACCCCTGCCCCAGCGATCCCGTGTCCCTGAGGAGCAAAGCCGAGCCATCCCGGCTCCTGCTTCTCAGCTTAAACAGCCCTAACGCCCCTAACTGCACTTGATCCGCAGGCACCGCGTGCGGTGGGCATGAGCCTTCATCCCACGCCGTGTTTCATCATCACCCACTGACTCAGCCGCTGTCCTGCAGCGCGGTGCCCGGGGCAGAGGGCTGGCCGCCGAAAGCCGAGCTGTCCCCGGCTGTCCCCAGCTGTCCGGGTGCCGCAGGGGACGGGGACAGGGCCGGGCAGGAATCCGGCCCCACTAAAAATAGCGGCCCCGGGGCCGGGCTGTGCCGGGACCCCCGGCGGGAGCGGGGCACGGGGGCTGCCCGGGTGCCAGCCCTGCCTCGCTCCCTGCGGGAATCCCTCGTGTCCCCGGCCCGGACCGGCTCCTTCGGGCCGGGCAGAGCGGGCAGGAGCAGCCGAGGGGCTCCCCGGCCCGGCCCGGCTCGCCCTGCCCTGAGGGTTATTTTGGGCGGCCCCAGCGGGGCCGGGCTCCAAGGGGCAGCACCGGGCCCGTCCCTCCCCCGACGGCGGCCCCGGCAGAGGAAGTTTTGCCCCACCGAAGAGAGGGGGCCAGGGGGGCGGGACACGCCGCTGTTACACAGGTGAGGGGCTCTGGCGGCTCGGGCGGTCCCTTCCCGCTCCCCGAGGGGATGGAGCAGGGGGCGGGAGGGGTGAGCGCCGTCCCACACCCCGGGGCAGGGGCAAGGGCAGGGCTGGGCGGCAGCCGGCGCGGCTCTGCCCGTTCCCTGCTGCGGAACCCGATCCCCATTGCCCTCCGTGCCCGCTGCTAACGGGAACCCGATCCCCCCGTGCCCCCCGTGCCCCGCTCCCGCCACGGCAGCAACAGGCAGGGAGCGGGCGGCTCCCGCCGGGCCCCGCGCCCACAGCCGCCCCTGCGGTACCGGGCTGGCAGCAGCTCCCCGGGCCGGGGGCAGCCCGGCTGGCCGTGGGGCGGCGGTCCGTGGCCGGGGGGCAGCGGGAGGCGTGCTGCCCCCGTCCTCCCCCGTGCCGGTTAATGGAGCCCCGGTGCGGGTGATGGGGAGCGCGGGGCCGGCGGCTGGAGCTGCCCCTCCAGCCCTCCTCGCTGCCGCGAGCGTAAACCTGCCGCCTCTCCTGCAGTGACGGGGACTCGCGTCCTCCTCCTCCGCCTATCCGCGGCTGCGGCTCAGCTGCTCCATCCCATTATTATTAGGGGAGGATGCGAAAAGAGAAAAACCCGAACCCAACACACCCAAGCGAACAACCCCTCCCCAGTCACGGTACCCCCCTCCCCCCGGTCGGTGGGACTTGCAGGACCAGCTGCGCTTCCCTGGCCCTGGGGAGGGGAGGCAGAGCCGGGGAGACGGGGGAAGGAGGGGGCCGGGGCCGGGCAGACACGGGGAATATCGCTTTTGTCTCCGGCACGGCGAGCGGCGCAGGGGCTCGGTGCTGCGGCTGCCGGAGCCCCCCGCTCCCCGCTCGACTCCCGCAGGCACCGCGGCGGCGCCGCCGGGCTCCGAGGCTCCGCTCCGGGGAGCGGGCAGCTCGCCGGCTCCTCAGTGCCCCCCCTTCCCCTGCTCCCGGTGTTATTTCAGCCTTTTCGGCGTAGAGGATCCCCCACGCGCACGCACGCTGCCCCCCGCCCGAGGTTTCTTTGGTCCAGCCGGAATTCGCGACGCTCCCGGGGATTTTCCCACCCAAGCTGGGGTCTATGAGCGGGAAGGTGATCAAGCCCAAAGAAGAGAAAGATGCTTCCAAGGGTAAGGCAGGCGCAGCCGCCCCGATCGGCGGCGCGTTCCCCGGCCCGACCGCGGACAGCTCACGGGGCCGGGAGGGGGGGCACGGCTCCGGGGGCAGCCCGGCTCGGCAGGGAGCGGCACCCGGCGCTGCCCGGTACCCCGGCTCGGCCGCGGGGCCCGCTCAATGCGGCACCGGGCCCCCCCCGTTCCCCGGCGGCCAGGGGAAGGGAGGGGGCGGCTCCCGGCCGGAGCCGGGGGTGCTCGGCGCTGCGGCGGCTCCGGCCGGCGGGCGGGGAGGGCACACATCGCCATGGAGACGGGCAGCGGGGACGGGGCCGGGGCACCCAGCGGGGCCGGGGACCCAGCGGGGCCGGGGACCCAGCGGGGCCGGGGACCCAGCGGGGCCGGGGCACCCAGCCGGGCCGGGGCACCCAGCCGTGCCGGGGCATCCAGCGGCGCCGGGCACGGGGGTTTCCCCGCCCCGCTTCGCCCCGGGCCCCGCGGCGCTGGGGCTGCCCGCGCCGGGGGCATGGCCGGGGTTCCCTGCCAGGGTGCGAGGGTTCCCTGCCGGGGTTCCCTGCCGGGGTGCGGGGTCCCTGCTGGGTTCCTGCCGGGGTACGGTACCGGGGTTCCCTGCCGGGTTCCCCGCCGGGGTCGTGCCCGCACAGGTGGCCGTGTGCCCCGTGCCACCCCGGCCGGCTCGGGGCTCGCTGTCCCTCGGGGTGTCCCCAGGGGCTCCCCGCACACCCCAGTGTGGTTTCGGAGCGGGGCTGTGGCCGGGCCTCCCCGCAGGACCGAAACCCGCCCCTCATTTCCCAGTTCTGTAAAACCCCGTGGGACACTTCCCTGCCGTTTACTTTTTTAGCAGCCAGAGAGGCCGAATCAAAACAATACAGCCTTTCTATTCTTGATAAAAAGCTTTTGGTTTCATGGTTTTGAAAATTTATGTTTAACACTTTGGAAATCTTCTTTTTTTATGTTCTTTTTATGTGAGTTTTTTCCCAACTCTGTCTTTCCCCTTCTTACTATGTTCTGTCTCATGTCCAAATCCTTAGCGCTTGCATGACATTTTTTTTCTCAGCAACACAATCAACTTCACTACTTAGATGCATTGCAAAACCTTACTTTTTTTAGATAAATATGTTTTGCCTTTACATTATATCCTTTGAAGTTGAGTTGATTTTGATTTTCTTTCATGGTGGCCTTATTCGCTATATTGCGCTTTAAATAATTTATTAAGCAGCGCAGAACAAAAGATTCCCGCCTTTCTGAGGAATTATTTTGCATGATTTAGAACTGTGGTATGAACGTAAGCAAAAAGAAATTGCCGTACTTGTGCTATGCTTGCCTGAAAGCTTATTTTTAAAATCAAGCTTACATATTGCATTTTGTGCTGTGATTACAGGTTCTAATGACACACTTCATGTCTGAAATTGCTTTGGCACATTTCAGAGCAGTGGGACAAAGGCACTTGTGTGTCTGTTAGTGAGTCAGTGGTGCCTGAGACGTGCGAGGCTGTGATGTCAGTGCTGACAGGGTGAGCAGGTGAATATTCTGAGGCTCAGGAAAAGCAGCGGGTGCTGCTGCTCTGCTTCAGGAGAGGCTGCTCCGCTCCCTGAGCTCACAGAGAAACTCTGTGTTCCCACCAAGTGGAGAGGCGGTTGTGGGTGCAGCAGGAGGAGCCCACCTGTGTGAGGAGCTTTGTGAGTGGTGCGGAGCACCTGTGAAGCAGCTTTTGGGGAGGCTCGGGGATGCTGAGAAGGAGTTAATATTTACTAGCTCATGCATAGGCTGCATGATCCTCCTCAGCCTCTTGAGTTGTAGGCAAGAATAGGAAATGTTCTTTCCTCTGAACCACCTGAATTCTCTTTTGGTCATTGCAAGTGTTAATGCTCTCCATGGGAATGTTTGATTTGGCCCCAGCCGTAGTAAATCCAGGCAGTGATGGGTGGGGTTTTTTGTTAAGATTTTTTGGTCTGGACGGGTTTTTTTATACAATTAAACAATTTATAATTTGCCTGGAAAGGATGGGATACCATTTCCTGCATTTTTCTGCAGGTGTACTGTGGCACTGGAGTCCTGAGAGAAAGCTCAGTGGTTTTGGGTTAGTTGCCCTCTCTTTCAAAGAACAACATCATCATGTTTTATATATGAGTGGCTTGTGGTGGTGCTGGTTCAGGTACCCCCTCTGTAAGGGAGGGTGGTGTAGTTTGAATACCTGCTGTAAATGCAGCTGTCCCAGGGCTGTGTTTGCCCCATAAATGTGGGATGCTTCTCAGTGAGAGCAGTGCCAACGTTTCTCGCTCCTGAAGCTTTCTCAGGCATTGCAGGGCCGTGCGTGAGGTGAGACCTTGCTGTAGTTCTCTACAGGATTTGGGGAGGGCCATGTTCAGCCCAAATGTAGGAGCTGCACTGTGTATGTTGTTAGGAGACACTTTCTTCCCCTGGATTTGGGGTGGCTCTTTCTAGAAAAAACTGATTTATCCAGAACCTTGAAAGGCCATGGATTTTGCTGGGAAAAAGCACAGTCCAGAGCAAATACTGAACTGCCTTGCAGTGCTTGTTTGCAGTGAAATTATGCTTTTGTAAAGTCTGTGGTGGTGTCAGTGGAGTTCTGCAGGTGTTACAGAAGTATAAAAATCTACTTTTAATTAAAACAGTGGGGGTTTTTCACTTCTTTCCTGAAGCCAAAGAGGAGGGTAACTGCTTGCTTAAGACTGTGTTGTTCCCAGGTGTAAGTCCTGCCTGGAAAACCCAGTGATGGCTGTGTTTTGCTCAATATCTGGTTGCTTTTAAAAGTGGCTGTGGGCATTTGGAATTATCTATCCTAATCTTAACTAAAGCTCATGGATTAACAGAATGAAGTCAGGGATGTGCACCTTTCCTTTCTGCAAGATGCTGCAATAACTGTGCTGTGTACCTGTAGGATTAGGGCAGATGATGGCATTGATCCCCTATGTTTAATTCAGTGTGTGAGAGTTGGAAGGTGCAGGGTGCTGCCAGCCCAGGTGTGCTGCCAGCTGCTCCCCGGGGCACAGGGGCAGTGCTGCTCTGGGGTGGAGGCTGTTTGGGGCAGCCAGCAGCTGGTTCCAGAGCAGCCTGTCCCCTCTGGGCTGCCTTCACCTGGGGCAGTGTCCGTGTCACCTCACTGTGCCCGGGGGGCAGGAATGCCAGGGGCTGGGGAGGAACAGCTCAGCATCCCACAGTGGGCACTGACTGGGGAGCAGCAGCTCAGTGCTCAGGGGGTGCTCGGGGTGCATTCCCAGCTCAGCAGTGGGCACTCAGTGATTTTGGGAGCAGCTCAGTGCTCAGGGGGTGCTCGGGGTGCATTCCCAGCACAGCAGTGGTCACTCAGTGATTTTGGGAGCAGCTCTCCTGCATTCCCAGCTCAGCAGTGGGCACTGATTTTGGGGAGCAGCTCAGTGCTCAGGGGATGCTCCGGGTACATTCCCAGCACAGCAGTGGTCACTCAGTGATTTTGGGAGCAGCTCTCCTGCATTCCCAGCTCAGCAGTGGGCACTGATTTTGGGGAGCAGCTCAGTGCTCAGGGGATGCTCCGGGTACATTCCCAGCACAGCAGTGGGCACTCAGTGATTTTGGGGCAGCTCTCCTGCATTCCCAGCACAGCAGAGCAGCTCCCACCAGGCAGGTTCTTGTCCTGGCACAGAGCTGCTGTGCCCAGAGCCGTGGCTGTGCCAGGGCAGGGCATTTCCCCAGAAGTGTTGGCCTTGCACTCTGGGCACAGTGCTTCGAGTGTCCCAGTCGGTCCTTGGGGCTGGACCAGCATCACCTGGTTTGAATTAATATTTTCTATCTTATGTTTGGGGAGGGTTGTGGGCATGAGGAGAGCCCTGGGCATGCATGGGGAAGGAGCTGAGTGCTGGAAGCCCTGTGCTTTGGGGCTGGCCCTTGCAGAGCCCGTGCTGCCTGCTCTTACAGCCAGGCCCTTGCACACGCTGCTCTGCAGTTTGTGTGGCTCCTCTGGGCAGAGTCAAGAGCTGGAGCAGAGAGTCTCAAACTCAATCTGAGGACTGGATTAATCTGCATTTGTGTTCCTTTTTACTAAGGGGATTATGCACTATTGGCTTCCCCATCAAAGCAGATGCAGGGGGATCTGTTCCTGTCACCGTGCTGTCACCACAAGGAACTGGGATAGCTTTGTCCAAAAGTCTGATCACCTCAGCCACAAGCAGTGCGAAAATGCAGAGTGTATTTTCTTCTGAAGAAAGCAAAATAGGAGCATTTTTGAAGCTGAAAGCATCTAATGTGAGAAGAGTGTATTGAAATAGTGACAGTAACAGTGAAGACTCTGGAAGTACAGGTACTATTCTAATTCAGTGACAGCAGAAAACAAAGCACTTAGAGAAATCACTTGGCAGGAAGCACAGAAGTCAGAATTTTGAGGTATCTATTACTGCTTTTCCTGGCTTTATGGGAATATCGGATAATGCAGCTTATGATTGAAAGGTCTGGAGAAAAGCTGACAAAAATAAAGAAGCTGATCTCAACAGTTATATTTCTATAGAACTGATTCATGAGACAGTAACTTCTTCAGGGACTGAGGAGGAGCAGCATGTAAGCTGACCACATCTTGGTCTGAGGCCACGGGATCAAAATTAGCAGCGAGTGCAGCCCTGGTGAGAAGGGGGAAGGGAGCCCGGTGCTGAGTGCCTCGAGTGCTGCTTGGCCAGCTCAGGTCACAGGCAGGGCAGTTCTGTGTCTTTTTGGCAGAAACTTGGGCGCCAGTTGTTTTCATTGCAGACCAAAAGCCCCCCAAACTTCGGCAGCAGCTGCAGTTTAGGATGTGAGCTTGAGGATCTGTTCAGGCAGGTGCTTGCCAGCAGCACATTGGGTCTTTGTGGTCAGTTGGTGCTGCTGACCCACACATCAGAACTTGTGTTTGTGTTACAAACACGGAACGGCACCAGAGAGTGAGTTAACCACAGTGCTTGTGTTCCCTTCACACTGGAAATCTCAGAGGCTCCTGTCTGAGGCTGCAGATTTCACTTTGCATAGGAGCCTGCATCGCCCACTGGAAAGAGCCAGCCAGAATCGGGGCCATGGCCCATCCCATCCTGCTATTGATCCCTCAGGTCACAATGGATGCTCAGTGCTTGGCCGAGCCCTGATCCATTCAGAACTCCCAGTGACACCAGTGGGAGTTCTCTGTCTGCCCGTGGCATTGCCTCTGATTAGTGGGAGGTTGTTAATGTGCCCATGCTTGGAATATTTACAGTAACTACCTCCTGTTCTGACTCATTATCTGGGCTGGCTTTGGTACCACAAACGACAGGAGCTCTATAAAAGAAACATCCTTCCCTCTCAATCCCAAGACTGTGGCCCCTCACATATGTTGATAAAACGTCAGCAGCTAAAAAGTGGAAGCAGTGTTGAGATGGAAATGCCAGCACATTTGTGCTGATGCTCCTGAATGGTTTTAGTGTTGAGGAAACCCACAGCAAGGCAGAATTTCCAGGGACAAGCTCCACACTCGGGGGTTTGTTGGTGTTGGTTCTGTGTGGCTGCTGTCCATGCCAACAACTTGTGTTGTACAGAAGGTAGTAAAAGTCTTTTTTTTTGCTTCTAGAGGAAAACTTAATTATAGTTGCCTCTTGCAGATGCCAAATCTCCAAATGAAGCCTGGAGGACGAGCAGCCCCACAGAGCCTTGCAGGGCACTGCAGAGGGGGAGCACAGCAGCCACAGCAGATGCACCAGAATCTGCATGGCCTAGAATCTGGCATGTCTGCTCTGTGGCCACCCACAGTACACTGCAGACATGTCATTAACTGAATTTGTGCCATCTTCTGAGATTTCCTGCAAGGCACTGGTCTCACCCCTGTGCTTTGGGAATGGAGGCTGCAGGGCAGCCTTGGGTCCATGCATGCTCAATTTCTGCTTCTGCTCCTCATGGTGTGCTAGTGCTGATGTCTCCTGCAGAAGCCACAGCTCCAGAGTTGCGTGAAAAACCTCCTCAGGAGCAAAGACAGGACAAGTCCTGTTCCTCAGCCTCCTGCAAGCACTGAATCCATGCTTGTATAAAATCCTCTGTAAATCTGGAGGTGTTCTGTGTACAATAAAACATTTGTAACTCCAAGAGGCCAAGCCTCCCATCCTGGACAACCCTTAGCTGAGCATTTTCAGGCCAGGAGTTCTGTGTTTCTGTGTATTGGAGAGGAGCTGCCCTGTTGGTGCCTGGATGCTCTCACAGATTCCGTGGTCTCAGATGTCCTCTGTGGGACTGAAGGGTTCTTGGCCACTCCTGTCCCTCTCAGCTGAGCCTGGCTCTAGGGCTTGTGTAGCCCAAACTGTTTTTCCTTCCTCAGCTATATCGTTTGACCTAACAAAACTCCCTCCTTTTCCCCAAAACGCACCTTGGTCAAGCTTACATGAAAATGCATGTTAAAAACCAAAATGAGACAACTAGGTTATAGATGTTATTTACAATAATCCTTTTATTTTTGTGTGTGGTATCTTGGGTAAAGGTTTCTGTGAATTGTCTGGTTTCGTGCTCAATATTTGTATTGTGTTGCTGAGTGAAATGAAGGCGAAAATAATTTGAATTGCACCCTCGGGCAGGTAACAATTCAGTTCTTCTCATGAAGAGAGTGTAAAGTGAGACTGTTCTCCACTTAATTAGTTTTGTGAGAGTGATGTATAAGGCAAGGTCAGTGCTGAAGGAAGAAAGGGCTGGCACGGATTGAACACTGCTTACGTTGTTTGAATAATTAGAGCATCACTGGGAGGTTGGAGGGAGCAGAGGACAGAAATGAGGTGGGAAGAAGAGATATTCCTGAAATAGCAATCGAATCGCCATTGATCTGGGCTGCATTACATGTACACAGTTCAGGATTGACTGAATCTGAGCTGCTGGTGGTTGGTTACCTGTGCCACTGGTGGTGCTTGCAGCTGAAATGAAGGTGTATTTATGGAGATACTCTGTTCTGTGGCCCAGGGAATCTCTACGTGCTTTTCAAAAGCTGGGGTCTGACATAATTGATACAAGGCTCTCTTGGTTGCTTTAAGAATAAATTGTTTAACCAGTGCTCGATGTCTTTGATATGTGTGCATTTAGTTACCAGCCAGTTTAGGATGAATTTCTGCTGTGATGGTGGGATCAGATCAGAGGTGGGCATTGTGTATTCCCCTCTGAGCTGTGTGCTCTGCAGGGATTTGCTTTGGGTGTCACTTTGTGTCCCTTCTGTAGCTCCTGGCCACACTGTTCAAGTAGCTGAGGCTGGATTTACTTCCACACATTGCCAGAGTGCTGTCAGTCTGCTTACACAGAAACATTTTTCCTTTGGCTTTTACATCTGCTGTGGAGTTCTGGGCAGCTATCTTGTGTGTTCAGTACACACGTGAAATTCTTGTGTTGCTCTTACATCTCAGTTTGCCCAAGTTGTGCCACAGTACTGTCTGGAAAATGATCAGTGTTTTAATTGTAATTATACACAGTACTCCAAGCTGATGTGACTTTATTCCTCTGAGTGCTGCAAGAGAACAAGAAGCCAGGATGGAGCCAGTTGTCACTGCAAGCCATTGTCACTCCTTGTGGGGTGCCGAGCTGGTCCTGGGTGGGGTGCAGAGCAGAACCTGATCCGTGAGAGTCCTCCCTGGTGCAATACAGACGTGGAAGTATTTTGGGGGCTTGCAGTGTTGGTGGGCATTGCAGGTGGATGCATTTCCTCAGGGAGTGGCTTGCAGCTGTGTGAGGCCATCCCGGGAGCAGTGCTCCCTCCTGCCCACAGTGATTAGTCCTGCTGGAGGAGCAGGGGTCCCTGCAGCCACCCAGGACAACACAGGGCCGTCACACAGTGTGCAGAGGGCAGCTCTGTCATGTGCTCTGCCTCACGTTTGCCTCTCGTCTTGCATAGCAGTGCCTGAATCCAGAGACTGCCAAAAATAGCTGGCTGCTTTCAAGCGATTGGGCAAGGAGAGCTGGAGTGACTTTCATCTGCTGCTCTTCTCCCCTTCCCGCTCTGCCCTGTTTGCTTTCTGAGAGAGGATATTGGGTTTTCGTTTGCTTTGGCGGAGCTCAATAAAAGGTGGTCAGAGTGAAGTAAGTCAAGAGGGATCACATGGCAAGGCTCTCCTTCATCGCCTCGTGGGGAGGCTACAGCAGCAGGGTCAGAAGTCTGGCTCCAGCTGAAAAGAGATTTTTGGGGTGAAGTGTGAGCGGTTTCAGACCCACTCCAAGGTCAGGACACTGCCTGGCCAGGGAGGCTGGAGGAGGAATGTCTGTGTTGGTGCTGCTAGCTGGCTGCTGGCCATGCAGAGCTGTGCCACTTGGCCACTGGAGAGCAGCACAAATGGTTTCCTTGGCTGCAGGAGGGGCTGGGTGTTTGTTTTGGGGTTGGGTTTCATCTTGTTTGTTTGGTTTGGTTTTTGGGGTTTCGTTTTTGTTTTTTTTTTTGTTTCTTTTCAGATTATCAGTGCAAACCCCAGTTTTCAAGTTCTGTTTGTACAATTGTGTCCTTGGGAGGAATTTCTATCCCATGATTTCTGGGATGTTGGGCATTAGTGTACATGACAGTTCATGAGGGGTGTCCCGTTGGTAGGTGATGGAGAGCAGTGAAAGCTTTATAGGCAGTGATCCAGCAACTCCTGCACAAGGAGAGGACAGCGTGGAAAACAGGAGAAAGATGAACTTGGACTTTCTCCTAGTAGTTCATTTAAGAACAGTAGATGCCCTTGTTTAGGGATGCCTAATTTAAGTGGCAGCAATTAATGGCTGTAGAGGAAAAAAGGATTGTGCAGAGCTGTGAAAGTTCTCAGTTCTTTTCATGGCAACTTTCAGGGTTTAAAAATTTGAGTTTGTTTCCCCACTGGGACATAAGCAAAACTTCTTTGAGATTTCTCAGGAAAAACAGTCACACTGGAGCTATTTTAAGGAAAAAGACCTGTCAGGTTTTCCATTGCTGTCCTTGTTCCACCCTTGGTCTGAAAAGACCTCCCGTCAAAACAGAGATGTTTCTTCAAGACTTTTGAGTATGATCAGAAAAATTAGTTAGGCCCTTCTGAACAATGTTAGGAAGGGATTTTGAAATACATAACAGCTGAAAAAAGCAGGGTTTCGTGTCAGTGCTGTGGAGGATGCTGGAAGCTCAGTAGCGAGGTGGCGGGGCTGTGCCTTTTGGTCTGGAAGTGCTTTTGTTTCACTCCATGTTTGATCATGAAGGATGGACTTCAAATTGCTTTGTGGAATGAATAAAAGGTGCCAGGCTGAGAATGGAAGGGGGAGAAAATGTGGTACAGTGGCAGGAGAAAGCAGATTCTGTGAGACTTTGAACGATGGAAACTGAGCTTTGAAAAGTCTCTGGAGAGCACAAGGAAGCTGAAGAATGTAATGGAAGAGGAGATACTGTGGGTGTAACTCGTAGTAATATCAGACTGCAGGGAAAGCACGCAGGTTTGACAGCCTGAAATGGTCCAGAAAAGACTTGACAATCTGTCCTGCAAGGTGCCAAACATCTCTACTTTCCATTTGCCCAAAAGCTGTTAGCGCTCTGCTTTGGGTCCCTATCAGTGAAAGTTGGATATTCTTGTCATGCCACATTCCCACTATCACAAATTCTTACCTTCAGTGCATTTCAGGAGCCATTGAGTGTGCATGAGGCAGGCTGAGTGAGTGACAAAGGGCTTGTGAGAGAAATGGAGAAAAGCTAGCAGATTTGATGGCTGAGGTGCAGGGTGTGAGCGAGCTGTTTGTCAGACAGTGCTTCTGTCCCTGAGAGGAGATAACACATTGATCTTCCTTCACAGAGCTGGGAGAGCACTGCTGTCAGTGCATCCACAATGCCTGCATCGCTGTGGAACCCTCTTCTTTTATAGGGCTTTTTTGCCTCCTCAGTCAGATCTCTAATTACAGTTCTTATTGCTGCTGTTAGCATTTTAAACTGTCCTGTGCTTGGGTTGGGTTTGAATAACTGCTGGTGAGAGAGTTTGATAGATCATTGGTGTTTATTTGGGTGGCACCTTCTGAAGAGCAGCACCTGAGCTGGACTGTCCTGTCAGGTCAGACTGAAGCGTGGTTTGTGCTGCTCAGTGCCAGCCTTGTGAATCAAACCCTCAGTGGAAGTGTGACACGCTTTGCACTTCACAGTGCTGACCACTCCTGGGATCAATATTTTAAATATTCTTTTTTCCCCCAGTTTTTTTCATTATAAAAAGTGTGGCAGGGGGTTGTGTTGAATCAGTGCTCTAAGATAAGCCTGAAGGTTGCTAGGATGAACTGCAAGTTTGAGCCTTGATTCTGCAGTATGGGATTACTGAAGTATGTAAGAGAAACAGATTTGTTTCCTGATCTGATCTTGCAGCATCAGAAAACCGTGCTGGTGAATAAAAGGGAGCAGAATCCTGTGTTTAGGAATGAGAGATTGCCTGGGAGATGCTGTGAACGGAACAGTGTGGTTTGAAGTTTTACCCTGTCCTGTGCTGGATGTCCTTGAAGGCAGCTGCTGCCTCTCCAGTTCTGCTGTAATTTGGTTGTTGGTGCTTCAAAATTTGGCTTTGGGAATTATTTTGTATAATTCAGTCTCTTACAATATCTTCATCTTCATCTGTTTCTTATTTATGTTTTACCTTTATTCACTAGCATAGGGTTATTGACTCAAAGGTCTTGAAGGATCATCTTGGTAAATATGGTGAGAATGAATAGTCTTTAAAAGGTGGTGGCATCAGTTTTGACCCAGTCAAAATACCATCACAAAGCACGGAAATGTTGGTTTTATGTGCATTTTCTGTTCAGTACTCATGTCTGCAGTGTGCTGGCGCTGTGCTGTGCTGTGAGGAGAGAGCTGCTGGTGCTGCTGTGATCAGTGGACAAGGTCTGTGCTTGTAGGCTCAGCACCCTGGCTGCCCTGCCGTGGGCTGGCTGAGGATCAGCTGGGCCAGCACAACTCTCAGGCACTTTGAGGCTTCACATCAAACCGTGGCAGCAAACCAGATCTGCCTTTGTTTCTGAGCTTTCAAATCCTGCAGCAGTGAGGCGGGCTGCCCTGGCGTGCCCAGCTTTATTTCCCAAGATGTAATTTAATTTATTCCTTGCTCACTGACTTGAGTAAATCAATTAAAACTTGCGTGTGAGTGTGTGTGTGTAACAAGGCTTTGACATAAGGTAATTGATCAGGAGGTGCAGACATATGAGGAAGGCGTGGGACAGATTTTAAAGCAGAAGAGTGAAACGTGGTGGTTTCTTTTGATGTGGTGTGGTGGTAGCTAAATTCCCATCTTGTGTAGTAACAGGCTTTTCTCTGGGTGCTGTGGTGTTAAACACTCTCTTTGCACATATGCAGGTTAATCTTTTTTCAGCTTGTCCTTTTGGAAACACGCCATGTCTCCATCCTTTTCACTTTGTCTGGAAGGGAGGTTAAGGATGGGAATCTCAAAATGCAAAGACTATCAGCTGTCTACCTTTCAGTAGGCCAATATAGTTCACTAATTATTTCCTGCACCTTGGCTACCTCTGGAAACTGGTCCCTGTCCAGTTCCTCTGCCTCGGTGGGGTGCTGTCCCCACAGGCTGGGATGACAAACATGTAAATCCTCCCTGTGCTCCTCCAAGTGCCTCATGAACCATAGGACCAGCTTTAGGTCAGCCTGAAACACTGGAGGGAGTGAGCACCTTGCCAGGCTCTCCTGCAAGGACGAGGTCCTCCTCACCCCAGAGGGACAGTGTGCGTGGGCACAGCTGCCCCAGTGCGCCCAGGGCTGTGGCAGTGGCAGCAGAGCCAGCCCCTGCCAAGGACCAGCCTTGCAGCTCTCTCTCCATGGTATTTTTAGAGTTGTAATCATTTCTTGCTCTTGTTTTTCCTCCCCAGACAAACGAGACCTTGGCTCAAGCCGCGTGTGAGCTATTGGGAATTGATGAGTTGTTTGTGATCCTGGCTCCAGAGTGAGGGCAGGTATTGCTCACTGCAAGCTCTCCCCTTTCAGGCACACAGGCAGACCTGATGAAAAGCAGTGTTGCAGAATCTTATTTTTAGCTTCTGTCCTGTGGTGATGTTTTTGTTGTTGTTTGATCATTTGGGGTTTTTTAGATTTGGACTGCCTCTGTCAGGGGTCAGGGTCTGTCAGAACAGCTTTGCTGTGTGGTGATGCTGTTGGTGTTGCTCGGTGGCCCGGCCCTGCCTTGGTGCCCTGTGGCTGGTGTGGTTGGCACCGTGCTGCTGTGCAGGGTCCCTGCTAGATAGCCACGCTGCCTTGGGCACATGAGTGTCCTGCTGTCTGTGGTTGGTGGCACACATTCAGAGGGCTGTTTGCTCCTGAGCAGCGGTGTCCTGCATTTACCCCACCGTGCCAATCGCTGCAGCCACCCCTCAGGGCATGGCCGCATCCAGGAGCTGCTGGAGGGACACAACTGCTGTTTGGTTTCAGCTGTTTTGTAAAAATATCCTTTATTGCCTGTGTGTCTGTACACTATTTTGGGGGTTTGTTTTTTGCTTCCCTTCAAGTTTTCCTCTTTGCTTTGTGGTTTTGTTGGTGCCCTGGGCCAGGTTTGCTGTCAGACAGGCGCGGGAAGCTGATGCATACCCTGTGCCTGTGGTGTGGACCAAGCTCTCGTCTTTGCCTCTGTTATTATTAATGCCTTCTTCATCTCCTCGAGCCCCTTCCCCTGTCTCACTGACAGCTCAATTGGAAACCAACAGCAGCTCTGCTCTGGCGGCGCTTTGCCCCAGGTGCCAGCGATCGACTAAAACTGACTCAGATCATGATTTTAATTGGTTTGATTTTTGCCAGTGGCTTGAGAAAGAAAGCGAGCTATTTTGGTCCTCCCTCATCCTTGGTCAGTTCTGTTAATGTGTCTGTGGCTGTACAAGCCCAGAGGCTCTGGGGAGGAGGGCTGGGTGCTGGGAGAGGCGCTCGCCCTGCGCTGCTGATGCCCCGGTGGTGCTGGCTTTAGTGGGCACCAGTCCTGTGCTGTGGCCATGGGAAAGCTGCCCCTCTGAGGGGCCATGGCACCTATGGACTGCTCTGAGGAGGTGCTTTCCATGTAAGAGGGGAGGCATTCAAATCCTGTGTTTTCCTTTGGTTTCAGTTGTTCTAGCTGTGATATTTTCCCTTGGACTGCTGGCCCTCACTTTTAGAGCCAAGGGAGGGTAACTCAGCACCCGTAAGCACAGAGATGAGTGGTGACACGTGTTTGTGCTGCTCTGCTGTGGACAGGAGCAGTCAGTTTACCTCATTTTTAATGCTTTGATTCTTTGGCAAGCACCCAAGGTGCTGAAAGGACTCAGTGGTGCAGACAGTGAATGGTGCGTGCACACAGGTTGGTGTCTGAGGGCATTTTCATGGGGGTACACATGGTCAAAGAGCCTGCAGTCCTTCTGCACACACATCCCTGCCCTGAAAGGACAGACAACCTTCTCTGAGGGTCCATGCAGCTTCCTTCAGCCTCTCACACCTCCTGCTCCCCAGCTGCAGTTCTCTGCTCTCTTGGCTGGGCTGGTAGAACAAATTATGGATAACTTGAATGCCGGTGAGAATTGTTTAAATATCAAAACAACAATGACACCCTGAATAGAATATGTTGAATTAAAAATATGCAAGCAGCTTTTTCTTTCTGTTCATAGGCTCCTGTTGGGTGCAACTTTGGCTCAGCATGGCTGGTGGTTTGAGTGTCCCTTCAGTCAGGCTGGGTTTATTGAACTGTGGTGGTCTCAGCTCGTATGAAATCTGACCAACAAAAAAGTTCAGGCTCTGGTTAATTTGAAGTTTATGTCCTTTCCATGAGACATATTTGTTCAATTAAATTACCTGCTAATTGTATTTCTGAGCAATTTCTTGCAGAGACCTATAACTGTGTGTTCTTGATCTGAAAGCAGCATTATTCTCTCGAGGAGATAATCAGTTAGTGACGTACTGAGCTCAGCTCATGCTCTCTGCTCTTTGCCTCTGTGGCAAAACCTGAATCTTAGTGGTAGAGGAGAACTTTTCTGTCTATTCTCTCCTTTATGATGCAGGTGTTTACTGGAAGGCTTTTCCTTGTGAATAGATGAATTTTTTGTGATTATTTTTCCCTATCCTAAGTTATTTAAATAACATAGTTTATCATGAATTTTTTGTGTTATTTAATAACCACCAAACTGAAATAGCTTTGGGCCATGCAGTTCATTATTAGAAGGCTCTTCTGAATCAGAAAACCGTGTTTCTGGAAGATATGTGCCTTTGAAACACAAATCTTGCTGACTGGTGCTGGACTCTGGAGCTAGAAGTGGAGTTTGTGTTTGCTGCCATGGGAAGAGCATCTTCTGTCCCAGCCTCATCAGGAAAGGCAGCTTTTGGAGGGAGTACAAGTCCTTTCCAGAAGTGCTGCTGAGGCCAGAGAAGGCTCTTGGCTTCTCGTGGTATTAATGGGCTGAAATGGAAAATGGGAAGCCTTGACAGGGCCAGTGAGTTGGCATAAAATTCAGCCTTTAAATGATGGTTTGGCACCACAAAATGCCGATGGTGCTGAGGCTCCTGGGGCATGGTAGGCAGAACCCACTTCTCCAAGAAAAGTTCATTTCTTTTTCCTGCATCAATATTTATGAATTTTCCCCTGCCACCCTGCAGGCAGCAGTGACCCAGTTTTAGGGTTCTGAGTATTTATGGGAGATGGGGGTGAGGATAAAATTAGGGTAGGAATGTGGTGTTCAGGGCCCTTCACAGATCCATTGCTGGGGCTGCTCTGTGGGTGTCGTGTGTGCTGGGTGATTTTGTTCACCCTCTTCATCAGCAGGGCTTTGGGAGCTGTCAGAGAGAGGCCAGTGGTGACAGTGCAGGGTTCTCTGTGGGCACAGCTGCCCCAGTTTGAGCTGCTCCTGCCTCCGCTCCTAAGGTGGTGTGCCCAGGGTGTCCAGCCTTGCTCTGGGTCCATCCTCCCTCCAGGTTCATGGGCTCCTAAGGGGGAACTGGCTGAACAGGGTGGTACACGCTGCTTATGGAGAGATGGTGGTTTACAAATAGTCTCTGCTCTGAAAAAATAACCCCCCTCTATTAAACTGTACATTACCTATCAGAAATGACATTTCAGAAAATACTTAGCCAAAACCCAAAAGATTATGGCACACTGAGTCCTCTGTCTGAGAAAAAACAGGTGTGTTGTAATGAAAACTATTTTGATCAGATTTATCTCTCAACATTTTGGTCTTTGTGAAGGTGGAGAGCTGGGTGTTGTAGTTAACTGGCATCCAAAGTTCCCAGCATTTAAATTGCTAGCAAAATGTAAAACCTGTGTTTCTGAAGGTTTCTGTGGTTTTGTTATATGTCTTTTTAAACTGGGCACACAGTGGTCAGGGTATTCTCTAGGTCATGTGTTAAATGATCAAATAGTCTGTGTTTTGGTTTGGGGCAGAAGGGATGGTGGAGTATATTCCTGCAATTGTGGAGCCACTGGGTGCTGAGAGTTGTCTTTAAAATGGTCAAGTCCTTTTTCAGTGTGAATCACGGATTGTGTGAAGGCTTTCCTCAATTGAATAGTATCTAGTTAATATTTAATATTTTGGGGTTTTCTTCTTTGCTTCAGTGTCCAGGCTCCACCGCAGCGCTCTCACATTGAAAGCAGATCCCCAAAAGATGAGATTTTGCAGGCTGCTTAGCTGAGTAAGTTCTTCTCATTAATAACAAGGTCTGCACAACCTGGTGCTTCTCATTTCAGTGGAGAAACTTTTCAATGACCGTATGCATCCTCAGATTGTCTTCATTCCTTTGTGCAAGGAAATCTATCTACGTAAAACTGCAGCTGTTCATTTCTTGTTGTGTTTTTAGTAGCAGTATTGCTGGTAAATAGCTACTGATAAAACTTCTCCACAGATCAGGGTTAGCTAAAAATTGTGTGTCTTGAGCACCAAGCAGGCCTTGAAAGCAAAATGTCAGAGGAGAATTGTACATGAAACAGCTGACATTCAGATGGGCAGCACAGACTCAGGATTATACAGTTACTGCTCATCATTGACTTGAGTTTTTGTCTCCTGAAAACCCTTCTAGGCATCTTTCAAAATAGCATCTCTCTGTCCCTGAATATGTTTAGAAAAGCTTAGCTGCTGAAGAATCTTAGCATGAAATCATAGGGCTCTTCATTGAAAGGAAGAGATTATTTCAGTGTACCTTAGAAGGGCACTCATTTTCTTTTCCAGTACTCTCACATATTCATTGTGTCCTTTTCTGGGAAACCATTCTCCCTCTGAAGTTTCTACAATGGTTTTGGGCTGGTTTTGTCCTCAGGCTGTTGTGATCTGCTGCTTATACCTTGTCCAAGTTTCTGTTTTTCTGTTCACGGTAAATAAGCTTGGGCTAAAGCCACAAGTCCTCAGTGGGGCTGGGATGGAGGTGCTCTGTGAATACCTGGCTGTGGTTTGTGTACCTGGTTGTGGAATGTTGTGTAGTCCTTGTGACTGTGAGGTGGCTGAAGCAAAGCAGAGGGGAAGGAGTGTCTGGAGCTGAGCTACTCCTCAGCAAATGCCTGGGAGTCCTTAAATGACAGTGGTAAGACACAGAATTGAAGACCAAGAATCTGGAGATGTAAAAGCTGTTGTGTTTGACAGGAGTGCCCGTAGGTGAACAGCTCTCACTTTCCTGAGTAACTTTGTTCTGACTACAGAATCAATACTCCTGTGGGTTTTGTTGCTCTATACCAGAGTCTGGATTTTGAGGAATGATCGTGCTGGGAAAGGCCTGCAAAGGTCCAGGACCTGTGCAGGCCATGGGATGCTGCAGTGACAAGGGAGGGACAAGGCATCTGCAGGGCACCCCAGGCTGCTCTGGTTTGTGCCTCCATCTGTGAGGGGCCGGCACGGCACACACAGATCTGCAGCCAGAGCTGGGGGTCTGTCAGCTCCTGCTGTGTCCCTGCTGAGTCCTCCTGGAATGTGAGACACGCCGGTGTGAGGCAGAGGAGCTGGCCTGCAGCACCCTGCAGTCAGGTGTATGTGCTCTGCAGCGTGCCCCAGAGGGGCCAGAGCACACAGGGCTCTTCATCTGCCTGCAGCAGAGAGGTGCCGTGTCAAATGTCTGCTCCAGCAAACCCTCCTGTGCCTCCCCCTGCTGCTGCAGGGTCCCCGTGTGCCCAGAGACCCCCTGAGCAGGGCACCCGAGGCTTTCCTGCCCCGGGCTGTGTCTGCTCCTTCAGACACCCCAGCAAATGCAGTACAAACAGGGCTGAGGGCTGGGGGCAGGCCCTGGCACAGGGAGGGAGAGGAGAGGGCAGTGATGGTGATGCCCTGGGCAGGAGGGCCTCCAGTCATGCACTGCCCGACGGGGCCGTGGCAGATCATTTAGGGCTGGCTTTGCAGGCAGGCTGGGCACCAGCACCAGGGGGATTTGCACACCCCAGCTGGGCCCAGGATGGTGCTCTGGAATTTCTCAGGGATTTTCACACCTCTGCCTAGGCCATGGCGGGTGAAGCAGGGTGCTCAGGAGGATGGTCACACCCAGCCTGTTCCCCTGGGGTCAGCCCTGGCTCCCAGAGCTGCAGGGGGCTGGAAATGCCCCAGCCTTTGGTGTTTGTGCTTTCATCTGGAGTTTTCTCAGCTGAGCCCTGTGGGCCCTTTTCCTTGTGTCCTCCCTCCTTTCTCAACAGCTGCCAACCTTTCAGGTCCCCCCTCAACACCCTTCTTTCCTCCACGGGTGCTAATGTCTTACCTGTAAATACAGGTTATTTAGCCTGGGCTTTGCTTCTGCTTTTGCCAGATCTGGGGAAGGGATTATGTGCCAAAGACTTGTTCAATCTTTCCTAATAAAATGGCCAAATAAATGACAGAGTTCTTTTCTTCTGTCCTCAAACCAGCACAGCTATAACAGTGCTACACTTGGAGACATGAATTTATTTGTCTGACTGTGTGCAGAACAGGCCCAGGACTGATGTAATTCAGTGCTTTTTGCTTAATTTCTTACAATTATGCTGGTAAATTGGAACATTTGAGAGAGCTTCTAGTTGTTACAGATATGCAGGTGCCTTGCTATTTGTCTGCAGTCCTGCATTATAACAATTCCAATCATCAGCCTGTAATGTCTTCACGTTAATTACTCCTTTTGTGAGATGAGATTGGCAAATGAATCTTCATCAAGCAACTGATGAGTACATCTGTGACTTTGTAATTTAAAAGTAAGGTTAATAAGGCCAGGTCCTGGTGGGAATCAACTGGTGGTCTTTGTTGTAAAGGTAATGAGTCTGGCTTTCCAGTCTGCATGCCTCTGTTTTCAGAGACTGGCTAAATTAGTAACCAGAAGCAGATGTGAAGTACATTATCCACTCTGTAGATGTTAATTACATCTGTGTAGAATAAACAGATCTCACTACTTCAGCAGTCCAGGTGTGTGCCTTCTGAAGACGTGGGAAGGCTCGTTCTCCTTGCAGTGATGGTGCTGAGCAGTTCCTAAATACAGATACATGGTCCTGGTGTTGGGAGCACCACGCTGGCTTTGGGCTCGCATCAGACAAATCTTCTGTTCTCTGCTGTTCCCTTGTCACTCGTGCTTCACTTGAGCAGGCTTGTTTGGCATCTGAGCCCTGTGTTAATCTGTGCCCAGCTGTGACTGTGGCCAGCAGCTGTGAGCCTGTGTCCAAGCCTGGGGAGCAGCACTCAGATATGCTCCTGTTCTGCTTTCCTTCACAGAGGTACAAAAATGGTCCCTCTGTCGTAGTGGATCCATTAATAGGTTGGTGCAGACAAAGGCAGCTGAAATCTGGCTGGGTGTGTGTGCTCTGTGCAGCTCACCTGCATTCAGGAGCACAGAGCTGTTCGGGGCAGGAGCCCTCAGTTTGCTCATTCTGTCCCGTTCTGAGCTCAGCTGCCCCAGAGGGGGAGGCACTGTGGTTCTTGGTGGGGCTTACATTTCATCTCTTGATTTAAAAAACCACCCCCTTTTAACGCCCTGCTTATGTGTGTGGAATATCTCAAAGACAGTGTAGAAATGATGTTCAGATAGGACTTGTTGGCATCAGAGGGATTAAAAGATCAGCTGGAGCCATCTCTGGGCCTGAGCTGACTGTTGCTGACCGTTGTCCCCTGTGCGTGGCACTAACTTGTAAATCCTAGAATTGGAACTACCTGTTGTGCTGCAGTAGAATTTCTGCTGGGTTTTAGTGCAGCAAATACTATTTTACTGTAATTTATTGCTTCCCAGTTAATGTAAGTTATAGATACTCATTAACTTTGGAATAAATACTAAATTTTACTCTTGCAATTACAAGGCAGCATTAGGATATAATTTAAATCAGCTTTAATATAGAATGTTAAGAAAAATGAACAGGATTTTAAATGTAAATGACACATATTTAAATGGGAGCTCTTTACTATATAATTATTAGTCTGTATGCCCTACATGTCTAGATTACATGTGAATGTCCTTTGTGCATTAAGTGTGAAGTAATCAGAGGTAGAAGATATCTTAAAGATAATAAAATCCATTCATTGTGTTAATGTATTCATGTTCAAAAGCAGGCAAAGACTTTCAGGAACATTTGCCAGAGAGAAGATGGTTTGCAAAGGGATGGAGCAGGGGGGAGAAAGGAAAAGCAGGTGTGTTGGTGCTGTCATAGCTGGTAGCATACATTCCAAACAATGCATATCAGGAAAGTCAAATACTACTGTGTGTAAAATAGGAGGATATTTGTACAGCTGTGACATGGAACCATGCTGTTCCAGGAGTGCCACTGCTCCAGCTGTTTGCTGAGCTCCCATCAGGGCTGATGGGCCTGGCTTTGGGGATGGCTCCTTGGGCAGTGTCCCAGTGACTTTGTGTTCTCACATCATTATGTAAAAGTAATGCAAGTTCTGCACACAGCCACCAGTTCTGCTTTGCACTGAGACCTGAGCAAGGCTAGTAATTCAGATATCTTTCGTGTATGCCCATGGATTATTAGACTCTGCTACTTAGCATAATTATGAAGCTTAGCAGGCAGTTCTGGAGCTGTTCTGACAGAGCTGTAGATAGAGGGCTTTGAGATGAGGTGCTGGAACACATGCACTGAAAGGAAAAACCAGTTTTGATATGGTCAGTACTGTGCTGGAAAGCATTAAAGCACAGGATGCTGTGCATGCCTGACTTTGCAATGGTAGTGTGTTTGAAGCTGGTGATTAGGACATTAAAAACTGTTTCCTGGGAGTTTGCCACAATAAAAGAACAAGCAGGGACAAACCTTTAGGCAGATGTTCCCCAGGAAAAGCACTTGAGCAGTAGGTCTTGTTCACAGTCCTTGGTCCAAAACCCAGGAGTCTGAGTCTGCAGACATTTTCCAGGGTGCAGAAATATCTGTGAAGTTTAATTATTTGGATTTATCAAAACAATAAGAAGGACAAGAGAAATGATGCAAGTAGATCTAAGTAGCCCTCCGCCTTCATAGCTGAGATTGTCTCCCTAGTTAGCTTGCACTGCTGATCCAGTTCCCCATAGCAGCAATTCCTGGCAAATGCAAGGTGAAGTATAAGTCCTTAGGCTTTTAGTTTCGTAGTTACAACAAATTATACTCAAGCCCTAGGTTTGTTGAAAATATGACATCCCAGTTTGGTTTCTTAGGGACAGCGCTGTGCATGATTACATGGTCTGTCAAATATTTTCATCTGTGTAAAGCTTGAACTCAGCAAAGTCAGTGGGACTTCAAAAACATTGAGTTTCTGCAATTTCATGGAAAGTGCTGTTGTGTAAAGGAGAAGGACCCAAACCAGCACCTCCAGTGAGGCAGAGAGGATCACACCTCCTCTCTTAGGTTCACAGAACTGCTCAGATGCTCATGGATTGCATCCTTGAGTCAGAACCACATGGCCAGAAACTGGGGAGAAGTGGGGAAATCTTGTCAGCTGGAATGTGCACAGACATGGCAGATGCAAGGGGGAGACGTTTGGGGAAAAGTGACCAGTCAGGGAAAACACAATCATAATGTCTCCTTATGTAGAGCAGCTTGTTTGTTAGCTGGGCTATTAAGCACTGTTAATCTAGATAAAGGCTCTAATCCCATCTGAATCCATTGCAAAGCGCCTCTGCAGACTTCAGTGAGGCTGGAACTCTTTTCATCACTTGTTCAGAATTTCTTTTCTTGGAGCCATGTGCACGTGAGGAGCAAATGGAGAATTAAAGGAGGGTGTGTTTTGAATTGGAGAGCAAATACACAAACACTTGTGTGTAAGAGGGAGAAACAATCTCTGCTACTGCAAAGGAGTATTTATCCACTTTGCCTGTATCCCAGCTGAGAGATGTGAATATGGCTGTTTCTTTGGGAGCTGGATACTGAGTGCAGCTCTGTTCCGACCCAGTGTGGCCGTTACTGTGGGAGGAGAGAGCTGTTACCTGTGCCAGGGCTTCTCTCTTTTATGAGCACTGACACGGGTCATGGATGATTTAGGAGTTGTAGCTTTTTGCATACAGGCCATTGTTTTGCTTTAAAAACCAAGCACCTAACTTTCTGTAACTGGAGAGAGGCTGCATAAATCACTTTTGGTGGTGTTAGGTCTGTCTCTGTACTGGTACAGATATTTCAGACCTAGCAAGTATTTCTCAAGGGCAAAATATTTTCTTGGGCACTGAACCCATCCTTCCCTTCCCTTTCCCTAAAGTATACGTGCTGAAAATGGAATGCTGTGTGTAATCAGCAAGTGCCTGTGTCTGCTGAGGATCAGAGCATTGTGCATCTCCTCTCTCTTCTGGCCGTGGGTGCAGCCAGGTTGTCAGATGGATGAAGAAATGAGCAGATTCCCAGTGTGTCTCCCATGCTTGGCACAGGTTTGGGGAGAAAATGGCTTTGGTGTGTGGAAGGAGGAGAGGGGATTATGAACTCTGGTGGTTGGTGTTTTGTTCCCTGAGCAGTGTTGGGGTTCTGTGCAGGGAATGGGGGGTTTGGCCAGGCTGGGGTTGGTGCTTTGTCCCCTGAGCAGTTCTGGGTTTCTCTGCAGGGAATGGGGGGCTCAGACCGTGGCTGTGGCCAGGCTGGCATTGTTGAGGCCCAGGCTCAGACCCTGGGCTGGCTGTCCTGGCTGTACCCGAGCAGCCAGCCCTGCACAGTGGCTGCTCCTTCCCAGATACTGAGCACTCCCTGCCTCAAATTGAGTTAAGGGTTGGACTTGAAAGGATTATTTGTGCACAGAGCAAGGAGCAGCCCCGTTAATTGACTGATTCGCTTTGTTTAATTTTTGATTTAGTGAGAATGCTGAAGTGATGACTCAGTGAGCCAAGCTAAGATGTAATCTGGAAATATCATATATATGATGAGTGGTCCCTTCTGATACCGTCTGATCTGAATATTAGATTTATTTCATAATTGATTTCCGCTGCAGGAAGAGCTACCTATGTCCGAAGTAGTTAAATTAAAAAGGAAAAAGAAGAGGGGGGAAAAAAGAAGAAAGGCCTGTAGCTGTGGGCAGATGAGCTGAACAAGTGGTGTCATGCGCTCTTCAGAAGGGCTGCTCGAGTATGGCTCAAGTGCAGCTGAGCCAGTGAGGGGTGTGTGACGGAGAGGCTGTGCCTGTCAGAAGTGCTGGTGGAAGAGCAGGGCACGAGTGCTTAGGGCAGCAGGAACCCCCCGTGTTCATGTACCGGGTCACTGCTGGCTCGCCTGGGGACGGCAGTGCAGCCTGTGCCCGGGCTGGGCAGGGCTGGGGGGCAGCTGGGCAGGGACTGCCCCGGGACAGGGTCCCTGCGTGGGTGGGGGGTCAGGGTGTGTTGGGGGTCCCTGCCCAGCGCAGGGGGCACTGTGTGCTGTGCCCCAGGAGCACGGCGGGGTCCAGAGTGAGCAGAAGCTCCTCAGAGTCAGGCGCTCCTCATGCCATGGGCTGGGGCTGTAAGGCAGTCACGGAACGGGGCACAGAAATGATGCACAAACCCCAGTCTCAGTGGGGCAAGCAGGGTTTTTGGGAGCCGGGGATCAGTCTAGGGGGGATGAGATCAGGCTCTGTAGGACAGCTCAGGCAGCCCAGGCTCGGTGCTGCTGTAGGAGGGGCAGGGTGAGCCCTTGGAGCAGCACAGTGCTGGCAGCACCATCTGCCCTGCTAAAGCTCCTTTACAGAGCAAGAGGCCGTGCCGTGCCGTGCCGTGCCGTGCCGCAGGAGCTCACTGCCTGGCTGGCAGTGCTCTCTGCACTGTTCCTCTGCTGGGTGTCACCTTTGGGCCTGACAAGCATGCCAACACAGAGGATCACAGGAGTAATCCTTCTGCTTGAAGCCAAAGTTTGGCAGCCCAGAACTTTTCCTGTTTTCTGCTTTTTCTGAGCAAGAGAAACTTAAGGCAGTTACCACGAGTTTAGTGAAAATAATAACAACATACAAGACAACAAACCATAAGGATGAAGTACAATTAGCAATAATAATGATCTACAGACACTTCTGCTTGTATTTCTTGACCATGATCTATAATGGCTGGCTTATTTCTTTCTTCTGTTATTACCTGCCAGCTTTGAAAATGTCCTTTTCAGAACTTACTGCAGAAATTCTTTTATTTTAGTCCCATTTTTCCTTAACATTGGAAAAATAATTTTCTTAAATACTCAATGGGAATATGTGCTTGCTGAGATAAGTGAATTAGAAATTGAAAAATGGTCACATATATTTTGATTCACATTGTGTGCATTCAAAATTAGACTCAATTTCACGATGTTCTGCAGTTTCAGAAAAAGTAAATGCTGCTAGTGCATGTTTTCAGTGCAAGTCTGAATTGTTCTATATTTTTGCCAGCCTATTGCTATTTAAAAAAATAATGGGAACATCTAATATTGGAGGCAAAAGTGCAGATGAAGGGTGATATTTTCTCCTGAGTATTTTCTGACATGCTAAATGAGGTAATACAGAATGTCTTTATTCTGCTGTTTTCTCTTTTCAGTATTATTTAGGAGATCTGCATATGTGTGTGTGATGTATAATATATGAAAACCATAATGAGAGATCAGTCTCTCCAGTCTCTGCCCCAGGCATCATTCACTGTGTATCTGAGATCTCACAAATCGATTTGCTTGCCATTCAGGCTGTTTGGCTTCTCTGCTACATCAAAAACCCACTGAAGTTGATGGAGAGGCTCCTATTGATTTTGGCAGGGTTTGGGTCTCATCCTGATCCCGTTTTTCTTTCCCGTTCTTTTTCCCCTTGCTCTGATCCCTGATCCCTGGTCCAAGAGGAGCTGGGGAGCTCTGTGTGCAGAGGGAAGGGAGCTGCATTTGGGGGAGCCAGCAGTGCTTGCAGGGACCTGCAGCAAGGGAGGAGGGAGCACTCAGGAACCCTCGGGAGCTGAGATGGGTTTGTTCAGTTTCTTCATGTGCTGTCTCTCCCAGCCTGGGATGGCTGGGGCTGCTGAGGCATTATTGGGACTCACAGGTTGTGCCTGTCAGAGGCTTTTAAATCAGGGTCAGGGCTTTGGGATGTGGTGCTGGTGTGGGGTGTGGTGGCACAACAGCATTCAAACAGGAAAAGGTGTTGGATGATTTGTTTATAAACCTGTCAGCTCTGAGGTTGACAGACATATCCACCTATTTTGGTGTAGCTAGGAATTCGTCTGCTGCTGACTGCTGTAGGTTAAAGCTTGGTTTAATTGAGAAAATGTGGATCACTCACCTGGCCCAGCTCTCAAAGTGCTTAGGTGATCATTCATTTTAGTAGAAACAGGAATCAGTATCTCTCATTTTGTGAACCTTGTGGTTGCTTTGGGTTCTCAAGACTTACCCTTAACAGAGTAAATTGCCAAGGGTGGATACCCTGCCTCAGCAGCTTTTGGGGAGCAGTTTCTTTGTGTGTGTAGCTCATCTTTAGATGGCTTGGAAGGTTGAGCTGTGTCTGCACTGTGACAGAAACACAGGGAAAGGGGACCTTGCAGGAGGTGGCCGTGATGCTGCTGGGGCTCAGACGGATGTCTCAGTCTGAAGGAGCTGCATGGAGGGCAGTGAGGGCCCCAGTTCAAACACAGTTTCTCCCTGATGGATTGCATTTGACAGCTCGTGGCCAGTCTAGCGAGCTGGGATGGATATTTGTGAAATTCATATCCTCAAATAAACACATGTCCCAGTAAAAGTGAGTAAATAAAACCTTTTGGCTTGGAGCCTTCAAGGGCACGTTTATGTAACAGGGTTCAGCCTGGGCTCACACTCACCGGGGTCCTCCTGTGAGCTGGGAAAATTCTCCTGGGCAAATTCTGCAAGAACAACTGCAAGAAAGTCCTGTACCTTTGTTGTTGCATTCAAAGGTGTAAATATTATGACTAGAAATAATTAGGGGAGAATGTGTGACGATGTGATAGCTATAATTATTGTGTGTGTATTGCCACCTAATTAGCAGATGCGTGGCTGGCCTGTGTGCACCTGGATCCCGCAGAAATGCTGGTGCTCTGTGGACAGGTGTCGATGATCCTGGGGTTTCCAGCATTGACTTTGGGCTCTTTTCAGCCTCTGTAAAAGCTGAGCTGGTCCATTCCCATGCAGCCCCCTGATCTGCAGAGCCTGGAGGTGCCACATTGCACCCTTCTGTGACCAGCTTTGGAGAAGCAGATTTGCACTGGCCTTTAGTGCTGGATCTGTTATTGCTGGTGTGCTGTGGATTGACTTGGTGTGGATAACAGCTGGTTGCTGGTGGCTCTACCTAGAGGAAGGAGAAGGGCCTTTTGGATGATGGGGAGAGCAGTTTTTTGTCAAAGACACTATTTTGTAATGGAGCAGATGCTAAAAATAAAACACCGAGATTCACTTTATTCCATGATAGTGAGTAGCATAACTGAGTTCAGCTAATTAGAGCTGATTTCTTAAAAGCTTTTCCATTTATAAGAGCTTTGATGACACTGCTTTTGGTGGGTTATTGTCATGTGAGTGATTTCATTCCTTTAGGTGTCAATCCTTAAAATTCCTGCCTGGCAAGGACTTGTGTTTGAAGCCAGATTCTGTTGCTCTCACCTGCCTTTGTGGAAATAGTTTCAAGGTAACTGATGGAGCCACTTGCAGACTGAAGATCTGCTCAGTGTGATTGTGATGCAGGTATTGAGCTGGATGCTGACAGCCCTCTCTGCTCCCAGGGAATACTGAAGATGTGCTGCCAGATGTCACAGCAGAAGAGAAATGCTAGAACATGCTTTGGGAAACCACAAAGCCATGACATTAACTGGGAGCTGAAATATCAATAGCCTTGCCTGCAGTTCATAAAAGAGAGAGCTTAACTTCCCTGTGTTGGCCAGCTGGTGACTTTGCTGTCAAGCCTTGGGTGCCTGCTGGGTGTCAGGAAATCACAACTGTGATTGTGATGGCACGTGCATCGGGCTGTGATTGTCCTCCCTGGAGATGCTGACTGCAGAGGGCTGTGCTGGGCTCAGGACAGCACTGAACAGGGTGTTTTATGAATGCAGGAGTGTCAGAGATGGTCCCTGCCCTGAACAGCTACATTTCAGTAGGTGGGACAGGAGGGAAGATGGGCTGGGGCAGGGAGGGAGATGAGAACAGGCCGAGTGTGCTGTAGCTGATGACAGCAGTGCCAGAGGCTGTGAAATGTGGAGCTGTGCAGCTCTGAGGGGGTGCTGAGCTGGGCACTGCGAGGGGATCAGTTCCTGCACCCTCACATTGCTGCCTGCTGGTTGGAACAGGCTGGCATGAACCCCTGGCAGTGCCACAGGACAGGCTGTGTGCCATGGCCCTGCCCTGCCACAGCACACAGTCTGTGCCATGTCCCCTGGCAGTGCCACAGAACACCGTCTATGCCGTGTCCCCTGGCAGTGCCACAGGACAGGCTGTGTGCCATGGCCCTGCCCTGCCACAGGACACAGTCTGTGCCATGTCCCCTGCCCTGCCACAGGACACAGTCTGTGCCACGTCCCCTGGCAGTGCCACAGGACACCGTCTATGCCATGTCCCTGTCCCCTGGCAGTGCCACAGGACACCGTCTATGCCATGTCCCTTGCCCTGCCACAGGACACCGTCTATGCCATGTCCCTGTCCCCTGGCAGTGCCACAGGACACAGTCTATGCCATGTCCCTTGCCCTGCCACAGGACACCGTCTATGCCATGTCCCTGTCCGCTGCTCTGCCACAGCACACAGTCTATGCCATGTCCCCTGCCCTGCCACAGGACACCGTCTATGCCATGTCCCTGTCCGCTGCCCTGCCACAGCACACAGTCTATGCCATGTCCCCTGCCCTGCCACAGGACACTGTGCCATGTCCGCTGCCCTGCCACAGGACACCGTCTATGCCATGTCCCCTGGCACTGCTGCTGCTGCTCACTGGGCTGTTGGGTTGGTGGTTTTGTTCGCTTTGGGGCACTTTGATATCAGTATCCTTTTTTAAATGGATTGATTAAATGTACATGTTCATAAGGCAGGTGGAACCACTTGAAGCCAGAAACTAATGAGAAAGTACTTTGCTGTGAGAATTTTTTTTGGTAACTGTGATTAGTGATTTGCTTCATTTTGTTCCACTGAGATATCATTAAACTCAGCATGCTTTCACAAACTACTTATGTAACGGGCAATCACATATATGTTTTTAATCTCCTTTCACTTTCATAAACCTTTACAGTGTTTAAAGGAGGAAAACATCTCTTGTAGGGAGTTTTCTCCTCAAAGACACCTCAGCATCCAAGCTCCACAGAGAAGCATGTGTGTCTGTGTGAGCTGTGCTGTGGACACAGCTCTGAGGGAAGCTCAGAGGAGGCTGCAGAGGGGCCAGGACAGGCAGAGCAGGGTGGGCAGGGGCAGAGCAGAGTGGAGGAGATGGGTGAAGATGAATGAGGAGGAAGGGCACAGCAGAAGGTTGAGAGGGGAAGAGATGGAAAGGCAGAGGTGTGGAGTGGTGGCACCCAGGGGGACAGGGTTTAGTGGTATTAGGTTAATGGTAGGTAGCACTTGGTGATCTTGAAGGTTTTTTCCAGCCCAAACAATTGTATGACTCAGTGAAAATCAGTGGGGTTTCAGTAACAGCACCTCGCTGTCTGTGTCCAAAACCAAAACAACAGAGCCCAAAACAGAACCCGTTCTGTGGCTCCCCTGTGAAACTGTTAGAGCAGCTTTCACCTGAGGCCATAAGGGAAACATTTGCTTTCTTTGTTTATATGTTTATACAAATATAAGCAGGATAAAGACAAAGGGAACTACAGGCCCTGCTACCAGGCCATGTTTTCCTTTTGAGAAAGTGTCTGTGCAGTGATGCTTAGCCAGGCTGTAGGTGGGCTCACTGGGAACACTGAGGCAGTGAAAAGCCATTTTAACTTTGAATTAGGCTTAAAAAGCTTCATGAGATGCAATAGGCACCGTGCAGACACATGAATTAATATTAAAGCAATCTATCCTGTTTTCTCAGCTTATTCTGGAAATGGAATGTGCTTAATAATGGATTGTCCAACTGCCCAGGCAAACAGTCACACAGAACCAAAAGTATTTTATTTGTCTGTGGCTCTGAATTTTTAATGGGAACGACTCTGTCTCCTATGTGGAACACACTGCCTGAGGACTTGCAGTGGAATGATATTTTTCACTGAGTTTCATACTTCTGTGGAGGAGAATGCTATGAATACCTGATGATTAAGTCACTTTGTATCTTGCCATACAAGACTGTAAGAGTATAAATTATTCAAGTTTAGTGGGTGTTGAGACTTCTGCATCGGTTGTGCTCTGAATATAGAAACTGGGAGGCTTATTCAGCAAAGCAGCAGCTTGGAAACAACTGTTGGCAACATGGAGAAATCTTGTTTTTAAAGAGAAGGAGAGGGTGTGACTAGTAAAGAAATAACTGAATGAGCACGTGGTCTTTAACAAAAGGTGTTTTCTTTGTGCAGCACTTCACTACCAGTGACAGAATCCTGGTGTTAGTGTGGGATTCTGAGTTACCCTCCGAGATCTTTAACATATTTTGGGGAAAAGTATTTGTGGCTCTGAAGAGATTCTGTCACTTTTCCTCGGTGCTGCCCTTATCCTCCCGTGTCGGGAGCTCCTCTGGAGGTTCACAGATATTCTGGTGGGGGGAAGCCTGGTCTGGCCTTTGTGCAGGAGGTGACACAGCTCCTAGTTCTGGAGGAGCTCACTCAGGGCTGGCTGAAGGTGGCATCCCTGTCCTGGGTGTGCTTCTTTCCTGCTCACTCAGCAAACACGCTCAGGATCACGGGCTGTGATCCTTCAGGAGTTACACTCACATCCCCCCTGGCTTAGGGAATTTCAGTGCAGATGGAGCTGGCTGTTGTTCCGTGCAGGAAGCTGCTCTGGCTACCCTGGAACGAGAGGATTTCATTTGGGGCTTCAATGGAAGGTTATTGGATTGAACTGTGTGTTGCAAGACCTAGGTTTCACAGAACGATATTAGTAGAAGGATATTAAATTTTGCTGTTTGTTGCAAGGGTTGCTGTGACATAAGCAGCCTTCTTCAGCTTCCATGTATGTAATGGTTCTGTGTTTATGAGAATTTCTGATGGAACAATGCCTTTCTTGTGCCTTTGTTTCTGAACTCCTCTCTCCTCTGTTTCAGTGCTATGTTTGCATGGCCGCTGTTGGGTACATGAAGAAATTAAGTGTCCGCAGAGAGACTGATTTATGTTTTACCATAGACTGGCTTCTTTTCTAAACTGGTCTCTATGGCCAGGTGCCTGATGTGGCTTTTCAGCAGCGCTGTTACAGCTGTGCACCTCAGCCATTTGATTCACGTTTCCTTCTCTGAGGCTGGTGTGCTTGGTTTTCCTGCAGTTGATGTACGCTCCCTGTGCTGCAGACATGTGCTGTATTTAGCCCTGATAACACAGCAGTAAACAGATCCTGCATATGATGGAAATGGATCCTTTTAATTAATCTGGCATTGCGCTCCGTGTGTTTAAAAATAAAAAGGCCATACAGCTTTAGTTCCTTGTGCTGCTTTGGGCTCTGCCAGCAGTAACTAAAGCTTTTCCTCCATCCGCGGGGCCCTGCTGCCCTCCTTGCCATTTCCTAGCGAACATCAGCCTCCTGCCCTCCTGGGTCGTGGTGCTGGTCTGTACCAGCAGAAGTTCTTGTGAACTACCCATGGGCACATTTGTTCCATTTCAGGAGTGATGTGATGCCTTCTGCCTTGGGAAGTTAGTGGGTTGGATCCTTTCCTTGGATGCTGAGGATTAAAGTTGTGTATGTGCACCTGCTTATTCATTTCTAAAATTCTGTTCTTGTGTTTTAGAAAGCACAGCTTTTAAAGCATGGACAGAAAACTGACACACTGGTGGCCAGTATAAGCAGTGACTGTTCAGTGGGGGCTCGAATCGCCCTGTAATGAATAAATAGTGTCTGATTGATTTTATCTGGGAAGCACTCAGCCCTCCCCATTGCCTGTGCTGCACTGTGCCAGAGCTGCCCCTGCCAGGAGGAGATCAGCAGGGCACAGCATCCCCACCTGGGCTCTGCCCCAGGGTGTGGGGAGGCTCTGGGCTGCTGAGGGTGGGCAGCATGTCTGCAGAGGCAGCTGGGCATCCCATTGCTGCTGCCCTGGGCAGGGCATGGCAGCCTGGCATCTGGCACCGTTTGACATCTGGCACCTGCACAGGTGTGAATTCACCTCAGTTGGTGTCTGCAGCCTCAGCACCTGTGCAGGAATGGCAGCACCTGCCCCCCTCTGGATGTGCTCTCCAGGACACATTTAGTGAAGATTTGGGACCTGCTTGTTGATCGGTTCTGCCTTACACGTGCCCTGGGGAAGGAATTGATCCGAGAGCTGCTCTGCTCAGGGCCTGAGGTGCCTTGGTGGCACAGCAGCTCTCAGAGCTGCCTTTCCCTGCTGGGAGAGCAGTGTTTTGGTGGAGTCATTTTCCAGCAAGGCTTTTGTTGCTGCTCACTGCACAAGAGGGCTGTATCTTACTAATATTTTTCCCAATGAACATCTCAATGAGTAAAAGCGTAATTTGGCAGACATCTGCCAGCTCACAGAAAGGATCTGTTTACAAGTGAAGAAAAGTTATTTGTTGACATGGTAATTTTGCAGTATAATATATACTGCAGCCTCAGAGAGCTGCAAGCTATCACACATTTAAAAGTGGAAAGGCAGAGAATGTATGGATTGCTGTGGGAAATGCACTTGAAATCAGTTATTTGACATTGAAAACTAAATAAATGTCTGGTTTTTACAGAGTCTAGCGACTGCAGTAAAGCAACAGAAGAGTGTCACAAGGAGAGATCTGGCTCTTGTTCTCACACCAGCTTTGGCTGGGAGAACAGGGAGAAGTGCTGGGAAAGCTTTTTCCTTCGTGCTGGTGCCTGGTTCCTATCTTCTTTGCCCATTTTACTTTTGAAATACCCTTACAATGGATGGGTTTTCTTCATTTCGTGCAGTGCAGCCCTCCTGTGCAGCCAGGGCACTGCTGTGCTGCTGTGGGGGGACAGCAGTGTCCGTGTGTCCGTCCAGCACAGCCCGGGCTGCAGGTGTGGCGCATCAGCGTGGGGCTGTGCTCAGAGCCTGAGGCACCCTGAGGGGCACCTTGTCCTGCCCAGGTGTCTGGGGTGGCACAGGTCACTGCTCTGCGTGGGGTGGCACAGGTCACCTGCCCTGTGTGGGGTGGCACAGGTCACTGCTCTGCGTGGGGTGGCACAGGTCACCTGCTCTGTGTGGGGCACCTTGCCCTGCCCAGGTACATGGGTGGCACAGGTCGCCTGCCCTGTGTGGGGTGGCACAGGTCGCTGCTCTGCGTAGGGCACCTTTCCCTGCCCAGGTACGTGGGTGGCACAGGTCACGGCTCTGCGTGGGGTGGCACAGGTCACCTGCTCTGTGTGGGGTGGCACAGGTCACTGCTCTGTGTGGGGTGGCACAGGTCACTGCTCTGTGTGGGGCACCTTGCCCTGCCCAGGTACATGGGTGGCACAGGTCACTGCTCTGCGTGGGGCACCTTGCCCTGCCCAGGTACGTGGGTGGCACAGGCCACTGCTCTCTCTGTTCAAGGACAGCATTTCTCTCCTGTAAAGCTGTCTGGGTAGGCGGGGGCTGTGTTCCCCTGCCTTCTCCTCTGCTCTAGGCCAGGAGCTGGGCTTGGGCAGGTCCCTGGAGCTGGGCTTGGGCAGGTCCCTCAGTGCTCCATGGATGGGAATAGAGGGATCAGAGCTCACTTCTGGGGATTGGAGCCCAGGCAGTTTGCATGACACCCATCTGTAAACATATGTTAATTACAGAACGCCTGATCACAGATGGCTTAATTGAATTCCCCAATAATAGAGACACACATCCTCCTTCCTCTTGTTTCAGGGCAGGTAAACATCCATGAAGAAATAGTTTCAGAGAGAAGCTATGAGTGATCCAATTAGAGCTGATAATTTATTTGTAGGTCTGATTAGGTGGTGTATAAAATTCTTTGAGATTCTGAGATGTTTCTGCCTTGGCAGCAGGAACAGTTTGGTTTTGTACTGGAACTTCTCTCTCTTCTTTGGGGGCCTTTATTCAGAGATGAGACGAAAACTGATCAAATAATTGCATGCTTGATAAAAGTAGGTTTTATTTTTCCACTGAGAAAATAAACTGCTTGAGGCAAAAAGTGTACTGCGTTTAAAGTTATTAATTTAATTGAATTTGCATGATGAATTCTTGTTCTGTGTATTGCTCATGATAAGATGTTTCCAAACATTCAGTAAATGAAACTTTAGATGAATTGGCCATTTCCAGTAAGTTTTTATTCTTTAACTGAATCAGTCTCATTTTGGATGTCTGCATATATATTCTGTTGATATTACAATACATTTATATGGGTTTTTTTCCTTCTGTAGTGTTTGTTTATGGTGGAATTCTGCACACGCTTACCTGCAAATTATTTTAAAAGACAGGAAATGTACAGTAGAAAAGTCTTGAATTTTTTGCATAGATGAATTACCTGCTTTGAATTACTTAGTTTTAGGACTTTGGAAATGTTAATTTTTTTTTTCAAAATTGTGGAATTGCTGAGCATAACAAGAAAAGATGGCTGATAGTTTTTGTAGAAATAAAACTTAAATTACAATATTTCTACAAATTTGAAAGAAAATTCAAACCAATCTCAGACTCAGGTGACAGCTCTTACTCAAATATTTGTCAGATTTTACTTTTCACATTTATTCTGTGAAAACCTTGTCATAACGGATTTTACTAGTAATTAATTAATTAAGTGGAAATAAAGTAGTAGACTTGTAAATTCTGATGAAGGGGGTATGTAAAGCAAGGCAAGATTTATGGGTCTGACAGGTTCTTTTAATTTTAGTTCTTCCATGCAGAACTAACTTTAGGACAGATTAAATAGTTTGGAAGGAATAATAATAGGAAGTGAATGTCATGGTTCCATCAGCTGCTTCTCCCTCCCTGCTCAGTTGTGGGTATCACAGCATTTGGTGCTGCATGTGTTCACCTGGGGTATTTTTCTCCTCCCATTTCTGTCTCCCCCACGTTCCAGTCATGTTCTGTTCACTGAAATGCTGAAAGCACAGACTCTGTTGGAAGGCTTCATTTGAGCCTAATTTTTCAAAAAATAATCCCCTGAAGTCCACTCACGAGCCAGCAGCCATGTCCTGGTAGAGTCAAGCAATTATTCACAGCAAGAGAAAGGTAATGTAACAAATATAACAGTCATGGTCTGCTTTAACTTCCCTGTAATTCATTTATGGTGTAGTTCATGTAAAATACATCAGTGTAGTTTATTAATAATCCAAGTATTAGAGCAGGATCATGTGGGTTTGGCTGTGAAAGCTGTGTGACAGCATCTCTGCAGTCACACCTGGTGAGGCTTGGCTGGCAGGACGCTGGGAGGCCCTGGAGCCTGAGCTCGCTTCTGAGAGGTGCAGGGCTCTAACTCAGGGTGTGCCTGTCTGTTCAGGCAGCGTGTGAGAGAGGGCACATTGGGGCTCCTTTTCTCCTCATGGGGATTCAGAAAGGCGTGGTGGCTTTCTCTGGAGCCATTCTCAACAGGCACGGCTGGAAAAGGGTGATAGTAGAGCCTGGGAGCTGTGTGAGCTCTGCAGTGCATGCCCAAGGTAAGGGGCTGGTGGGCATCTCTGCCATGGTGCCCTGAAGGGTGCCAGGCCATCGCTGCAGAAATGCCTTTGCCCCTTGTGGCACTAAACCTTCCACAGCCCATCACTGCAGGTACTTGAGACTAAAAACTGGAGAAACTTCTTCTGTCAGCTTGTTCTATATCAAAACTGTGTGTGTAGCATCTTCTGATGAGTTTGAGTGGATGTCTCATTTCAAGATGTTATGTTCAGACCCGTGCCCGCTGTGGAGACTGATTTGCAAACTGCAAGAATGGAGCTATTTTAATTCCTTCTCTGCTCTCAAAGCTCACAGCACCTCTTTGCTCGGAATTGTTTTTCCACACTTTATTTCAGTCTTGAGGAGCCTGAAACAGATGATGTTGGCAAGGAGAAGATTCTGCTCTGTCAAGTATTATAACCTTGTTTTGGTATCAGCGACTCATCTCGAGGAGGAGGCTAAAATTAATCCTAGCACTATTCCGTCCGACGGCTTCATCTGGAAACTCAAAGCCAATGCAAATTGCACAGGGGAGGTCACATGCAGATATCAGATGATTACAAGCTGTTTCTCTTGGGTGCCTTCTCAGCTCTTCAGAATGTATCAGGAAAGTGCAGGATGAATCCAAACAAAAGCAGGCACAGGCTTCGCTCTGCGCTTCAGAGGGTCTGTAAAGCTTGTGGTACTGACTGTGTAACAAACTGGGGAGTGGGGGAGTGTATCTGTATGTGCAGCTGGCATAAACACAGCGATGTAATTATGGAACCTACCCCATCTCTGCAGATCACAGTGCTGGTGCTCCTGAATTCCTGTGCAGTGAGAGCAGGGGCTGCTCCAGCTCCTTTCGTGTGCTCGTGCTGCTCCAGCCAAGTGGGAGTTAACTGAGTGTTTCTTGAGCTGACCTACATGAAAGGGTTCTATCTAGTAGGTGTGTTTGTGCCAGACTAGAATTCAGGGGTTGGCTTTCAGGGGAAAAGATGCCGTGTGAGGAAATGCCACGTTTGGCAAGCAGGAGAGGAGATTCTGATCCGCCTTCCACCTGGAGGTGCAAACAAACCAGGCTCAGGCTCAGGGGGCTTCAGGCTGAGTGTGCCCCTGGACCAGCACCTCACAGCTCTCCTGAGCACATCCCTGTGGGCACCCTTGTTCCCACAGGGCAGGGCTGTCCTTGCAGGGCAGCTTGGAGGCTCCTCAGGAGGAGAATGAGGGTGAGGGGGATGGCAGGGGGTTGGTGAGGTAGGGTCTGGCATTATTTCAGGCAAGTATGTAAGCATATGTCCAGCTTGGCAAGTGTGAGGTCTTCTGAAGTCAATTGGGCTGTGCTGTTGCTTAAAATAACATTAGAGGGCAGACTTCTTTCTTTTTTTTTAGGTTTTTTTTTTTTTTTTTTTTTTTTTTTTTTACATGGAACTGCAACCTCTAGGGCTTGTGTGTGTAATGAGGAGCAGAGCAGGCAGAAATACACTTGTGGCACTCTCACCTCTTCAGAGTGATTTGAAGCTTTGCCTGCGGTCAGGAGCAGCTGCTGGCATTGCTTTCCTGGGGCACATGGTGCCACTGATGGCCAGAACAAATCTGGCAGCTCCTGGAGCTGGCCCCTTCCCAGGGACTGCTGGTGCAGGAATTGGGAGAGGTTTGATGAGAAGTGGCTGTGGGCTGCAGGGTGTTTGGATGGGCTTTGGGCTGTGTGTGAGCAGATGCCAGGGACTGGAGGTCCCTGGGGACCTTGTGCTATTCCCAGCTGGCACAGTGATCAAGGGCCAGCAGCGACCCTGCTCCCAGGGGATCTCTCCTGGAGGATTTTCATATCCCCAGGATTGCCAAGGAGGCTCTGAGCTGTTGAGCAGAAAGGCTCAAGTGAAGCTGAACTTTCATGCCCTTGGAATGCTCAGTAACACAGAAATGGGTGATCTTGAAAATCCTTTTTATACAGGAAAAACAGACATAATGCTGTATTAAAAAAAAAGGGTTACTAAACCCAGAATTTTGGTAATAGTTCCCAGTATCTCCAGTTCAGTAGTGATGAGAACCACAAGGTGGTAGGAGGAAGGGGATGAAAAAGCAGAATTAATGATGAATTACCAGGGGCTATTAAGCTCTAGAGGCATTTCCAGCAGTGTTGGTTGTCTGTGTGATGACAGAGTTCACAAAGATTCGGGCAGTGCTGTTTTGTTCTTGCACAGATCTGCTCACGTTAATGGCAGTGGGAATCTGTCTGAATGCAGAGTGCTCAGCATGTCATTGTGGCAGAGGTATTTTTAGCAGTACTGACCAGGTAATGTTCCAGTTCCTGCCGCTCACACAGTGGCTAGAGACCAAGCAGCTCCTCCAGTGTTAAATCCTTTCAGAGTTCTCCCCAGTGCCTTTGGGCTCCCAGTAACAGTCCTGGCTGCGGGACCCAAGCTTCAGCCTTCTGAGTGAGCTGCAGAATGTGCTGTCAGTGTCCTGAGGCCAAAAGTACCATCCTGTCTAGGGAACTGAAGTGCTTTGTAGTGGTTTTTTTAGATGCTGTTGGTTTTTTTGTTGTGGGTTTGTGTTTTTTCCTTCCTTTCAAATTAGAAAGAAGCTGCTGTGATTCAGATAAATGCATCACCTGGGTTAATTGCCTTGTGTGGAAATGCATGTGTTTGCATGTTTCTCTTCATTTGAGATGAATGGGAGAGCTGCAGTCTTGTCAAGTGTACTTTGAGGTAAATATGTATTTGAACTGCAACAGCTAGGAGCAGCATGTAGGCAGATTAGTAAAAATACTGAACAGAAATGGCATAATTCCTCCAGAGGTCTCAGAGCACACTGTCAAGGTGGTTATTTCATTGCTTCCTTATCTAAACAGGAGTGAGATGCAAAATTGTATTGTACTGATAGCTGTGGTAGGAATAGGATCTGAGACACCTCTGCTGCTCATGTGATTCTTTGACAGCTCCAGAAAACACTGAAGGGATGGCCTGAACTCCTGGAGGAAACTTGGTGTACACAGAGTACTCTAATGCCTCTTCCAGCATCTGGGACAGGGCAGTGACAAATGCATTGGCAGTGAATTCTCATGGAACTTGTAAAGCCCACTGTGAGCAGGCTGTAGCTGCCTGTGATCCTAAGGAAATGTTCAGATGTTCTGGTTGGATGACATTTCTAAGAGCTGTCTTTGGTTTCTGTTTGTGGAACAACAGCGTTTTCTGTTCTCAATAATTTGCTGGAGAAATAAATCCATGTTCCTTCCAAGGGAAGGATTCAGTAACTGGGCCCAGCTGAGTGCTGCAGTACTGCAGTAGTGCAGTGCTGGGCAGAAAGAAGTTGCAGACTTGGTGGCTAAGTGGGAGCAGATATTATCATTATTTAGTGAGTCTTTCACTGTTGTGGCTCTTCAGGACTGGGCTGGGTTGTGTTCTTTGCTTGTTTCATCTTTTGCACCATTTAATGTTCCAGAGGGGTTTTTCCATCTGGGATGATTTCTTTTGACAGCGGTGTGCTGAGCAGTGCCATGGTGGGGTTTTTTAGTTTGTTTGGGTGGGGTTTTTGTTGTTTTGCATAGGCTCAGGAAACAGAAGAGAAGAGGGAGGAGAGATGGGGATTTGAAATCTTTCATCTAAATTGAGCCATTGTGAATTTAGGATCTGGGGCAGAGTGTTAAAAAGAATTAATCATTAATGAACCAATAAAGAGTATTAAAAGACAAATTGGCTGAACCTTCCTGGCCTTTTTCATTTCCTTCTATGGAAACAAAGTCTAGAGTGCCAGATGATAAATAGCTCCAGTCCAGCTATTCTTGCAGGATTAACATTGTGAAATCACAAATAATGCAAGCATTTGCTTTTAGTGCGTTAACCGAATAAAAGCCTTTCCTTTTGTGCCTGCTTTATGTTCACAGAGGCAGCCTAGAATAAACATCTGCCTTCAGAGCAGCCTAATTCCTGCTCTTGCTTCCTCTTCTCCTGTGCTTCCCAAGGAATTGATCAGTGGGCAAGGATCCTTAGCAGCAGTTCCTGTCCTGGTGTCAGGTGCTGCACCTCCAGCCAGAGCAGTTTAATCCTCCTTGTGTCTCCTGCAGCCCCTGTGCCATGGTGCCCTGGTTTAATTCTGTCTGTCCCTCCTGCAGCCCCTGTGCCATGGTGCCCTGGTTTAATTCACTCTCTGTGTCTCCTGCAGCCCCTGTGCCATGGTGCCCTGGTTTAATTCACTCTCTGTGTCTCCTGCAGCCCCTGTGCCATGGTGCCCTGGTTTAATTCTGTCTGTGTCTCCTGCAGCCCCTGTGCCATGGTGCCCTGGTGTAATTCACTCTCTGTGTCTCCTGCAGCCCCTGTGCCATGGTGCCCTGGTTTAATTCACTCTCTGTGTCTCCTGCAGCCCCTGTGCCATGGTGCTGTGTCCTCCCTGCAGGGCAGGCTGCTCTCCAGCCCTGCCCAGCGCTTTCCCCTGCCTGGCACTGTCCCCTGCCCACCCTGCTGTGCCAGGCGCTGTCCCAGCCCCCAGGGCACTCTGGAGGGGCCAGCAGAAGTGAGCTGAGCAGGATTTCTGCCCCTGGGTGCTGCTCCCAGCAGTGATTGGGATGCCCTGGTGATCGGTGCCCACTCCCATGAGCTTCAGTGAGTTTGACTTCAGGTGTGGAAATCAGAAAAGAGAGACCAAATTGATTGTACTGCTTTAGTCTTGAGAATTGACGTTAAATTAATTGAGATTGAATTCATCAGGATGTTTCAGCGGAGACCCAAGGATTGAATGCATTCCATGTTTATTTGAAATTTTCAGTTTTGATACTGTAAGAATTTTAAATGCCATTCTTGCCAATGCATGAAGCTGCATCAATGCGTTTAAATGTTCAGTTTTCTGCACTAAAACGGAGTGGAAGCTGCAGTTGAAAGAAGTGGGTCTGGTGCCTGAACTGAGCGTGGAAAACATTTTAACCTTTGATGGCTCTCCTGGTAATCAGCGAGTTTGGATTGACTTTGTGCAGCTGAGGCAGGTTACAGAAATATTTCTGTGTTTTCAGGTCTGTCTGCTGCCTGAGCCCCCCTGGGTGTTTGGCCCAGCAGAGGGTGCAGGGTTTGGGTGGTGTGGGGGTGCAGGGTTTGGGTGGTGTGGGGGTGCAGGGTTTGGGTGGTGTGAGGGTGCAGGGTTTGGGTGCAGTGGGGGTGCAGGGTTTGGGTGCAGTGGGGGTGCAGGGTTTGGGGGGAGTGGGGGTGCAGGGTTTGGGGGGAGTGGGGGTGCAGGGTTTGGGTGCAGTGGGGGTGCAGGGTTTGGGGGGAGTGGGGGTGCAGGGTTTGGCTGCAGTGGGGGTGCAGGGTTTGGGTGCAGTGGGGGTGCAGGGTTTGGGGGGAGTGGGGGTGCAGGGTTTGGCTGCAGTGGGGGTGCAGTGGCAGTGCTCCTGCAGGGAGCTCAGCCTTGGCACTCCCCACAGCTCCTGGAGCTCACAGAGGGAACTGGAATTCAAACCTGACAAACATCAATTCTCTGTAGGTCATTCAGGCACCTCACATGTGGGAAGCTCATGAATACCTATCTCAGAGCATCGTTTGATTGAATGAATAAATTTGAATTCGTGCTGGTTTGCTTTGTACCAGGCAAAACTGTGGGAAGAAGCAACACAGGTTGTAGCTGTCTTCCTTCTCTTTCTCCTCCTCCCAGCCCACATGAGCTCCAGTGGAATTCTCAGATGGAGTCTGATGCATTCCCCATCTCTGAGAGTCAGAAAAGACAAAATAGCTATTTTCCTCCCTTACACCCTGGAAATTTTCCATCATTATTAGCAAGAATGTGACTGCTGTTGCTTCCCTCTGAGGACCAGGACAGTTCCACTGCTGTGATAAATCAGTGCCTCTGTGACAGTGGGAGCAGTTGGTGAATTAGGAATGTTTTGCATTTTGCCATTTTGCTTTCTGCCTCTCTTTGGATGGGTGTCAGCACCTCGGTCCTTAGAGAGATGGGCTGGGTGCTGTGAAGGGCCCTGCCCCGAGCTCAGGCTGAACCAGCAGCTGCTTGTGATCCTCAGTGTGTGTGCCACCCATCATGTGCCTCCCAGCAAAGGGCACTTGGCTCCCTGAGCCCCTGGCTGGACACGGAGCTCTGCCCTGCCAGGGACACACGTGGCTGCAGGGAAACCTGCTCAGGTGGAGCCTGGGGCTCTCTGGGGGTGAACTGCCCTGGGGAGAGCCGGGATGGAGAGCTGGAATGGCTCAGGGGAGAGCCGGGATGGAGAGCTGGAATGGCCCTGGGGAGAGCCGGGATGGAGAGCTGGAATGGCCCTGGGGAGAGCCGGGATGGAGAGCTGGAATGGCCCAGGGGAGAGCCGGGATGGAGAGCTGGAATGGCCCAGGGGAGAGCCGGGATGGAGAGCTGGAATGGCCCTGGGGAGAGCCAGGATGGAGAGCTGGAATGGCCCTGGGGAGAGCCAGGATGGAGAGCTGGAATGGCCCTGGGGAGAGCCGGGATGGAGAGCTGGAATGGCCCAGGGGAGAGCCGGGATGGAGAGCTGGAATGGCCCAGGGGAGAGCCGGGATGGAGAGCTGGAATGGCCCAGGGGAGAGCCGGGATGGAGAGCTGGAATGGCCCTGGGGAGAGCCAGGATGGAGAGCTGGAATGGCCCTGGGGAGAGCCGGGATGGAGAGCTGGAATGGCTCAGGGGAGAGCCAGGATGGAGAGCTGGAATGGCCCAGGGGAGAGCCGGGATGGAGAGCTGGAATGGCCCAGGGGAGAGCCAGGATGGAGAGCTGGAATGGCCCAGGGGAGAGCCGGGATGGAGAGCTGGAATGGCTCAGGGGAGAGCTGGAATGGCTCAGGGGAGAGCCGGGATGGAAAATGGGAATGGCTCAGAGGAGAGCCAGGATGGAGAGCTGGAATGGCCCAGGGGAGAGCCGGGATGGAGAGCTGAAAGGGTTCAGATGAAGAACCAGTCTGGAAAGGGCTCAGTGAGGCACACCCTGGTTTGCAGCAATGACAGAGTGGATCAGCAGATCCAGGTGTTCCCCCAACTTCTATGTTCTCATCAAGGGTGGAAAGTATGTTTAAGGGCAAATAGGATCGAGCTTTTATGGTAGGACTTGTTCTCTTGCCCTCTGAGGGTGCCCATCTGAAGTGGGAGATCTGGCAGTGGGAGCAAGCTGAAACTGAAATGTGCTTCTGAATGATGCTCATTATTCTTATTGAAGGAAAGAAAGGTAGCAGATGCAAGCCTATGAGTTGAAATTGCATTTACTGTTACCTTACAAATGTGTGTTAATCCTTCCCTGTGCAGCCTTTCGCACATCCAGATGATAAACTGAGCTCAAAGCTTTCATCATGATAATGATAGTGATGGCAGCACATAGAGGGAAGAATGAAGGATGGTGATGCTAGAGACTCTGTTATAATACTGCTTATTACTTGTAGGACTTATTTAAAATGTAGTGATCATGCGTTAGTAGCTGGTAATTGAATGCATTCTTCAAATCTCAGTGGTTTGGGTCAGGGGGCCTGCTGGGCTGAGGAGGTGTACGTGTGCTTGTGTGTGTGTAACATGTCTGGGGTGCTGCTATAGCTGGTGTGTAAAGAAAAGGAAGAAAAGCCTGTTCTCATGTGTCCCAAAAGCGTGGAAGGCGTTTGCAGTGACGCCATGGTGCAAAGCAGACTGAAAAAAGATGCTGCCCTCACTCACAGTTGTGGCTGCTCGCGGGAGGCGTTACTGGGGATTTATGCAGCGTGTCTGGAAAGCCATGAGGCTGCAGATTGAATGCATCAGGCCTGAGAGGGGCTGCAGGGCCTGGGAGAGGCTGCTCTGGGGACAGCAGCGTCCTGCTGGAGAGCTGCAGGCATGTGCCAGGGCAGCAGACACAGCTTCACCTTCCCCCTGCTCTGCTGCCAGAGCCTGTGCCCGCTGCAGGGCTGCTCGTGTGCCCGCTGCAGGGCTGCTCGTGTGCCCACTGCAGGGCTGCTCGTGTGCCCGCTGCAGGGCTGTTCCTGTTCTCACTGCAGGGCTGTTCCTGTTCTCACTGCAGGGCTGTTCCTGTGCCCACTGCAGGGCTGTTCCTGTTCTCACTGCAGGGCTGCTCGTGTGCCCGCTGCAGGGCTGTTCCTGTGCCCGCTGCAGGGCTGTTCCTGTTCTCACTGCAGGGCTGTTCCTGTGCCCGCTGCAGGGCTGTTCCTGTGCCCGCTGCAGGGCTGTTCCTGTTCTCACTGCAGGGTTGTTCCTGTTCTCACTGCAGGGGTGCTCCTGTGCCCGCTGCAGGGCTGTTCCTGTTCTCACTGCAGGGCTGTTCCTGTTCTCACTGCAGGGGTGCTCCTGTGCCCGCTGCAGGGCTGTTCCTGTTCTCACTGCAGGGCTGCCTGCTGCAGGGCTGCTCAGCCCCTCGAGGTGCTGTGGCGCGGTTATTTCAGGTTTAATGGGACGCAGAGTAAGGGGGATGTGGAGTCTGTGCATTGGCTCTCAGTGTTTCCCAGAGGCAGAGCAGATGAGGGCAGCAGGAAGGGGCCTGGGTGCCAGGAGCAGCAGTGCCTGGCACTGGGACTGTGCCCCCTCTGCAGCCTTGGCAGCGTGGGGCGTTCACTGAGCCCCAGGGCTCACCAGCCCCTCATTGCACACAGACTCTTCAGTCTGAGCTGCCCACACCTTGCCCAGGCTGGGCAGTGCCTGAAGGGTGATCTTTGCCCTGCCCTGGCACGGGGGGTGAGCTGTGCCCTGTCCCCTGGCACAGAGGGTGAGCTGTGCCCTGCCTGGGCCTGGCACAGAGGGTGATCTTTGCCCTGCTCTGGCACAGAGGGTGAGCTGTGCCCTGCCTGGGCCTGGCACGGAGGGTGAGCTGTGCCCTGCCTGGGCCTGGCACAGAGGGTGAGCTGTGCCCTGCCTGGGCCTGGCACAGAGGGTGAGCTGTGCCCTGCTCGGGCCTGGCACGGAGGGTGAGCTGTGCCCTGTCCCCTGGCACGGGGCAGGGGGGCACAGGGTGAGCTTGGGGTGTCCCTGTCCCCCTGAGGGACACACGGGGCGTGGGTGTGAGGCTGGGGGAGCTCAGCAGGGCAGGGGGCTGGCAGCAGGGCAGGGGGCTGGCAGCAGGGCAGCGCAGGCAGGCTGAGCTCAGGAGAGAGGCCGGCCTTGCCTCTTGGCTGGCTGCTGCTGCTGGAAATGTGCACACAGATCACACTTGAGTGCTTTTCCGGAGATTTGCTGTTTTGTAAGCGCTTGGAGGATGGCTCAGCAAGCTCTGAGGAAATGAGCTGGGGCCCTGGGAGGCACAGGCTGGCAGAGCTGCCTGTCCCTGTCACACACGGGCACTGTGTTGGCACCTCAGCCGCGGGCAGGGTGAGATGCTGGAGAGCCTCCTGCACGGAGCAGAGGTACAGAAAACACCCCAAACACCCCAAACGCCCACCCCTCGTGCCTCAGCACACTGAGGGCATCTCTGAGGGCTGTGCCAGAGCAGGAGCTTTGTTTAAATGGAATTTTTCCTCCCTGTTGCACTGTGCATGGCGCCTGCACTGTGTAAGCTCTCAGCCAAGGAAGGATTTGGCATCGTGTGGGCAAGTGCCTTTTGTTCAAAGGATTGCAGTTTGCATACTCAACGAAAAGAATCTTCCTTTTATTTGGACAGGATCAGTGAAAACTTCTTGAATTGCCTTTTAAAAATCATTTTTAAAAGGAACTTGTCAAGCTACCAAGAAAAAAAAAAACAGCAGGTAGAGCATGCAACAAAATACAAAGAAGTAAAAAATAACTTCAAAAGCTGCATGTGAAAATTTCAGTCTTTGAGCATCTTTTTCATAATTTATGTGACAGGAAGTCTTCCTTTTTTTCTTTTTTTGTTCATCTCCCCTCTCTCCTCTTCTCTCCACTGGATCTGTGGGGAAAAAAGATAAAAATTTGGTTCTGAGGAGTAAATTTTTAATTACGTTCCTTTTTGAACTCTGCATAACAGATCGCAAAATAAAACTAAGACAACAAAATAGAGGAGGGAGGTCCCACCTCTCGTGGCTGAGAGATGGATGGAACTTACTGTCTCTGGTCATATGTAAGAGATGAAACATGTTCAGACATTTCTGTAGCAGTGTTTAAAACAGTGCCGGGCACCAGTCAGGCTGGCAGTGAGTGAGGCAGGGCTTGGGTCCCTCATTCAGAGCCTTTTCCCTCCTGCTCTGGGGCTCAGCGAGCCTTGTTCACACAGCTCTGCAGCACCTGCTTCCCTTTCCCTGGGATTTGGGGTGGCCCTGAGCCTCCCCTTCACCCACAGACAGCCTGGGGACACCACCATGAAAAGGATGAAATTCCTTTCATAGAAAACAAAGGTTCTAAGGTTATTTTAAAATTTATAATGTCTAAGTTAGCTATTTTTATTTAAAAACCAAGAAAACAGCCCAATACTTCAGCAGTTCTGAAATGGAATTGTTTTGTTTCAGTACATGGAGCAAACAGAAACAGTCTTAGAAATCAGTGTGATGTTAAACTGGTTCCTAGTGCGGCACTTTTTTCTTTGCTGCAGTTCAGGAATTTAAGGCACGCCTGGGGAGGGCTTGAAGAGTTGGAAGGGCAGTTTGTGCTTTCTGTGATGCTCTGAGCCTGGGTAGGGCCGTGTGGTTTGGCGAAGGCAGAGGTGTGTGCCCTGGGACAGCCTTGGACTCCTCATGCAGTAATACATTGTTGGCAGTGGGAAAGCAGTGTGATACAGAGGGAGGTGTTTCAACCCCACATGTCCTATACTTGTGGAAAAGCATTCCAGTGTAGCAGCTTCACTTAATTACCTTCCCTGAACAGTAAAATCTTAGAAAATGTTCATAGCTGAAAAGTTAGAATTCTGCTTTCTTTCAGGAAAATCATGGTTATTCCTCCCCATTCTTTTATTTCACAAGACCTGCAGTGTGTGGATACTTGAAATTTCTCTTTCATTTCTAGAAGTTGTCTTGTGACAACTTCTGCCTGCTGCCCTGATTCCTGAAGGACTTGTTACTTTTGAGTAATTGGCATGTGGCATAGCTTGGAGCAGCCCTAGAGCGGGTGTGAAAGAAACACGTTTGTTTCCTTGCCCTGTTTGTATCAGGATCAAGGAGCTTGAGGACTGTTGGAATTTTCATTTAGCTCTTGCAGTGAAACACTGAGGTTTCGTGCTGCCAGGTGTCAGTCTGTGTGTGTTTGCTGCTGGGAGCATCTGTGGCTGCTGAGCACGCTGCTGAACGGGGTCTGGTCACTCGCTGCCCCGGGTCTGCCGTGCACAGAGGGAACTGTCACCACCTGTGGGTTTAGCTTTGTCTTTCAGACATTCTTTCAAAGTCATTGTCCCTTTTTCTTACTCTTGCATTTCTTTCACCTTGTGTTGTGACAGAAGATGCATTCCCCGCTGAGGGCAGTGGCAGAGTGAGGGTGGCAGTGTTACAGTGCCTGCTGTGAGTCACAGCCTGACTGCTGCTGATGCAAACTGCTGGCAAGCAAAGCCCCACTTTTGGGTTGGAAGCTGCAGATTCTGTCAGTGCTGGGTCTGTGTCTCAGTCAGGTGTACCAACTCCTTCCCAAAATACTCAAATGGTGATAAGCTCTGGAGAGATGGATTAACTTTCTCTACTCCTTGTTTTGGTTCCAAAGGGTATCATTGCTTGTCGTGTCCTATTTGCCAGGCATCAAATGGTTCAAAAGATGATTTTAATTCATTTCAGTTTTGCTGCTGCACTTCTGACATTTCCTGAGTAATACAGTATGTGACAGGGCTTGAAGTGAAACTTTATTCTATAAATATCCTCCTGGTTTTAGTAAAAGGGCAATTGCACTGGAAGGGCTTTGCCTTGTCCCCCACCCTTCTGTCAACACAACACAGCACTGAACCACCATTGCTTTGCAGTGTGGATTTCATGGCAGCTTCAGGAGCTGGAAATAAATGGTGTGGAGAGCTTCCCTTCACTGAGGGCTGTGTGTTTCTTGTGCTCAGCCTTGCCCAGCTGCAGGCAGAGGGGAGCCAGCCTGGCAGTGTTCTCTCCTCTCTGAGTTCTTGCCTGGTCAGTGCCAGTGGTTTCCTTGTGCCCTCTGTGCTCCCTGCAGCCTGCTTTCCTTCCTGCACCTGCAGTGTGCTGTTCTCACTGCTCAGCACATCCCCTCAGCTGCTGCCTCACCTGTGCAGCCCCTGCCTCACCCCTGTGCAGCCCCTGCCTCACCTGTGCAGCCCCTGCCTCACCTGTGCAGCCCCTGCCTCACCCCTGTGCAGCCCCTGCCTCACCCCTGTGCAGCCCCTGCCTCACCCCTGTGCAGCCCCTGCCTCACCTGTGCAGCCCCTGCCTCATCCCTGTGCAGCCCCTGCCTCACCCCTGTGCAGCCCCTGCCTCACCTGTGCAGCCCCTGCCTCATCCCTGTGCAGCCCCTGCCTCACCTGTGCAGCCCCTGCCTCACCCCTGTGCAACCCCTGCCTCACCTGTGCAGCCCCTGCCTCATCCCTGTGCAGCCCCTGCCTCACCTGTGCAGCCCCTGCCTATCCCTGTGCAGCCCCTGCCTCACCTGTGCAGCCCCTGCCTATCCCTGTGCAGCCCCTGCCTCACCTGTGCAGCCCCTGCCTCACCTGTGCAGCCCCTGCCTCACCTGTGCAGCCCCTGCCTATCCCTGTGCAGCCCCTGCCTCTCTGGGCCATTTATTGTTGTTTGCCTGCAGCTGGAGTCCTGCTGGACCATGGAATGATTCCTCCTTTCTTACCGTCACAGTCTGCTCTGTGTCAGGTCTTTGAGACCATTTCATGCTCTAGATCAAGGAATTTTTAATATTGTGTTTCTGTCTGGAATTTTACTGGGGAAGAAATCTCAAATTCTCACAGATGGCATTTAGCAGAACTGCCCTTGCCTGGGGCATGGGCAGGTTGTGCATGAGGAGTGGGTCAGCACGGATGGGAGCTCTGTCAGGTCACTTCTCCTTCCTGCTGGGGTTCCCTCTGGTGCAGGGGTGCTGCAGCACTGCAGCCACCTGCATTTCCTGCAGGGCCAGTGTGCAAAGGATGCTGTGGTGCTGTGGGGACTGAGCATGCATTTGTGTCAGCCAGCAACAAGTGCAGCACAGCCTCTGCCACATCATGCCCCGGGCAGAGAAGCCATTTGGAAAAATTGTGTGTAAGGAATAACACATTACTCCTTTCCTCAGTCTAGTTAGTCCATGAAAAATCAATATGACTGATGATAGCCTTAAATGTGAAAGAATCTCAGCAGAAAGGAAAAGACTTCCTTTAAACATAATAAAACAGAACCCCCTGAGGTTATTTCAAACAACCAGGCAGCTAAAGGCAGGGCAAAGATGCAGAAAAATCCAGAGCACAGAGCTCTTCCCTGGCCTACAGGACAATGGGTTTCACTTGCTCCTTATTTAATCTGTTATGAGGAAAATGATTTTTTTTTCTGTTTGGTGAATTGCTGTGTGCTCTGTTGGCCAAGGTGGGAGGGCACAGAGTGCTGCTGGGGCACAGGGACATTGGCTAAGGGCTCGTGGGTGCCTGGGCTCAGCCAGCTCGTGGGGCAGCTCTGGGCAAGGCTCTGCCCTCCCTGGGCTGTGTGCAGGTCACTGCAGTAACCTGGGGGACGAGGAGCTGCCCGAGGGGCTCACAGAGGGCCCAGGGCTGTTCTGTGCTCTGCTGGGCTGGTGCTGCGCTCTGAGCTCTGGCCCGGGTCTGTCCCGGGTCTGTCCCACGTGTGCCCAGTGTGGCCCTGGAGCTCAGGAGCCCCAAAGCCATGGGGCTGTTTCCTGCAGAACACAGAGGCAGGAGGGCACTGTGGTTCTCCTGAGTGCAGCTTTGTCCCCGTGCTGTGCCTGCTCTGAAGCCATCTGGAGGTGCCAGCGTGCTGCTGGCCAAGCTGTGCTGCCACAGAGCCCCCTGGCACCGTGGGCTGTGCCCTGTGCCTGGGCTGTGCCCTGTGCAGGCTGGCAGTGGTTTGCAGGTGCCACTGGATGCCCAGTGAATGCCCAGAGCCCGGTGACACTGCAGGCTGTGCCCTGTGCAGACTGGCAGGGTTTGCAGGTGCCACTGGATGCCCAGTGAATGCCCAGAGCCCGGTGACACTGCAGGCTGTGCCCTGTGCAGGCTGGCAGGGTTTGCAGGTGCCACTGCAGGTGAGGATGCTCCCCTGCCATGGGCTGAACACTTGTGTCAGGCTGCTCCTGCCAGGGCACTCCGCAGCCCACGCTGCTGTCACATCTCTGGGCTTGGCACGCTGCACTCTTTGGGAAGAGATGGCAGCCTGACAGTGTCTCTTAGAAGCAATCAGAAGTATTTTAATTATATTTACTATTAGTCCTGCGTAGACACAAATGCCAGCTTGATTTATATCATTTAGCAGTATGTTCCTCTCTGCTGAATTATGTGTAATTGTGTAGACATGGTCACTTTAAATATTTGATGGGCTTGTGTAATGTAAGACAGAGTGCAGCCTGTAGGGCCAGCAAGAAATCTGGCTGTATAACTTTTATTTAATTTTGTTTCAGTCGTTCAGTAAATCATTTCAGCTGCATTTGAACATCAGAATGAGCTCATGGTTAGAGGGTAGCCTGCTGCTGTAGTTCCTGCATGGACCAGTCAGATGCTTGGAGATGAGCTGTGCCCATGTTGGGGCTGGCAGCTGCTGGAGAATATCTGAGCTGTTTGCTGCCTCAGGGGCAGTGTGTGGGACAGCTCTGAGCTGGGGAGGAGCTTTGTGACAAGGCAGGGTTGTGTGCTCTGGAAAGGAGAGGTGGGTTAATGAAGCAGGAAGGTTCCTTTGGCCACCAGTGTCATTTGCTGCTCTCTTACCTGCAGGCAGGATTTTGTTCCTCTTCCTGTCCCTGCTTATGAGAAAACAGCTGGGGACAAAGCTGCACCTCTGCCCTGGGCAGTGCATGCAGCTGGGCCTGTTGGCTGTTACTGAAACTGGCAAAAGGCTCAGTGTGAAAAGGGAGTCATCCTTCTGTGAGTGGTGGGCACTGTGTTTTAGGTCAGGGTGAGAAGGGGGTCAGTCATCCTTCTGTGAGAGGTGGCCCCTGTGTTTTAAGTCACCTCCTTGCAGTCAGTAGTTCTCAGTGGCTGTGGGGCCTGATTCAGTGAAATGCTGAATTCTTCTGCAGTGCAAAATGCACAGAGGATGCTCAGCAGCTTTGCAGGCTCTGATCTCTGACTGGCAGTATGCATGGCCCATAGCTCACCTGATTTTCATGGTCATTTGCCCTGTAAAAAAAGTCTGCCATCTCTATCAAGAGACAATCTTTGTGTTTATTTGCAGGATGTTAAGTCAGATGTCATCCTTGCCAGGTGCTGCCACTGCTCATGTCAGAGGTGGTTTGAGTATGACTCAGTGCAGTGAGATATTTAATACCAGCCTGTCTGAAGTGCAGTGACCACAACAGCTGCTCATTTTTGCCCGGGACAGCACAAAATCTCTCACTAGCATGCTTTTCATTTGGAATTGTCTGGCTGAGGATTTCTGATCTCTTCTGGTTTTATCTGCATGGAAGTTTTTAGTTGCTCAGGTAGATTGCTGGGATTGTAAAGCACGGTGTAAATAAAACAGCTGTCCACCCAAAGAGCCTCTGCAGGGAGCGTGTAATGGATTATAGTAAGGGTTTTTAGGAAGCTCAGCTGTATCTCAGCTTAAGCTCTATTTTTTCCTTTTTCCTTTTTTATCCTCCTTTCAGGGCCATGTGTAGCATAGGAGCCTTTTGAGGCTGATGCAGAACTAGACTGTGTCACCTCGTGTCTGCTCTGTTGACAGAGCCACGTTATTGTGGGTGACCACAATGGAGCTGAGTACATCCAGGGCTTTGCATCTTGCTTTGACAAAGCAGGAGAAGATCAAACCCTCCACACTATCAAAGGAAATACTTCCTAGTCTACTTGAGTTGAAAAATCCGTACTCACAGGCCTTTTGGTTATTTGTGAAGCCTTTTCTAGAGGGATAAAACAGATCATAATTTGATACAGTTGCAGCCTAATACTCTTTGCTTTACTTGGAGTGAATGTCCAGATTTTGTTATCAGTAGCTTTGATTTCTCTGAAATCATCAAGGCTGGCACTGCAGAATGAGCTGTAATAGCTGAGAGCTGCAATGAGAGGAGGGCACAGGGCTGCAGAAAGCTCCTGCAGCTCAGGCTCCTGCTCTGGGGCAGCCCCTGTGAGCCCAAACCCTTCACCCCAGAGAGAGCATCCCTATGGGGCTGCTGTCCTTCCCCTTCAGCAGAGCCTGCAGCAGCTGCTCCTGGGGCTGGGGCTCTGTGCTGGCAGGGCAGGCTGTGCCATCTCCCTCCTGGCTGTGCCATCTCCCTCCTGGCTGTGCCATCTCCACCCAGGCTGTGCCATCTCCCTCCTGGCTGTGCCACCTCTGTCCTGGCTGTGCCATCTCCCTCCTGGCTGTGCCATCTCCACCCAGGCTGTGCCATCTCCCTCCTGGCAGGGCGGGCTGTGCCATCTCCCTCCTGGCTGCGCCACCTCTGTCCTGGCTGTGCCTGGGTCTGTCCTGTCCCTTGCTGACAGACATCTCATGTCTCAGCACAGCCTGGGGTTTCCCTGTGCCCTCCCCTGCTCCCAGCCCATCTCTGCAGGCAGTTCCACCATTTCCCCTCTGCCCCTTGCCCTGCTGCTCGTGCCAGGCTGCACTGCTGCTCAGTGCTGGTGAGGCCATGTACAAATGCTTCACGGTGCTTTCTTTTCCAGGAAATTCAATTTCCCTCCTCCTCACATGAGCTGCCAAATGATCCCAGCTGCTGGGAAGACTTAAAATCCAAAAGCCCTTTTGATAAGTTGCATGGGTGAAGGCCCTTTGGATTAGAGCCAAACAAATGGTGTGTTTTGGCTTGTGGACTGTAGAGAAATACTGGGGACAAAGATGGCAGACAGGGGAAATGCACAAATGGAAGAGGTTTTTGGGCAGTTTTCAACTAAGGAACAGTAACTTTAAGAAGTTACGAAGGGTTGAACAAAATATTTTGCACAGCTAATTTTTTTTTATTTTGGGTCTGACCTTTAAACAAATCTAATAAAACTCAGAATTGTTGCCATTTGAAATCAAAAGACAAAATATCAAATCCTAATTTTGAATGTCTTTTGTTAATTTTAATCGATACTTTTCCTTGAAAAAGTTGGTCTGAAAAATATCACCTACTACTTCTGATGCCAGACAGCATATTTTATGAGACATTTGTGTTTTGACAAAGCAAGCTCTGTCATACAATTTGGTTGCGCATATTTTTATACCAACATTTAAATGTTGGGCTTGAACTGCTCAGCTGTAAGAAAATACGTTTATAATCTCCTTACAGTCATGGATTCTTGCATGCTGAAAGAATTGGTTAGAATAATTTGTAACTCTTCCAGATAATTTTAAATAATACATGGTTTGGAAGAAAAAAGGAATGGCAAACAGAAGCTCAGAAAGCAGCTTTTCATCTGATCATGTGAAAGGCAAGAGCAGAGCTCCAGCAGAGCTTGCCAGTGACCGAATGCTGCTGATGGAAGGATCCTACACTTGGATTTGAACCCGTTGGCCAAACGTGCTGGTTAGGTGGCCAAAAGAACGAATTCTCCTTTTAGACAAAACACCTGTCCCTGCTGCCTCCAGTCCTGTGCTGCCGATTCCTCTTGGCAGCAAAAGGGATAGAACAAGTGTGCTCTATTTTAAAAAGTACTTTTGTCACTGCAGTAGTCTATTCTTACCTTCCAGATGCACCTCCTAAAGTCCTGTTCCCTACAGTCTGTGCTGCAGCCTGTGTGTGCATCCCTGGCTGCAGTGCTGCCAGCTGCGACCAGCTCTGCCTGGGCCGGAGGCTTTGGGCAGGGCAGGACCAGGGGGTTTGGTGGGAGCTGTGTGTGCCCTGGGCAGGGCAGGGTTTGGTGGGAGCTGTGTGTGCCCTGGGCAGAGCAGGACCAGGGGGTTTGGTGGGAGCTGTGTGTGCCCTGGGCAGGGCAGGAGCAGAGCAGAGGGTTTGGTGGGCTCTGTGTGTGCCCTGGGCAGGACCAGAGCAGGGTTTGGTGGGCTCTGTGTGTGCCCTGGGCAGGGCAGGAGCAGGACCAGGGGGTTTGGTGGGAGCTGTGTGTGCCCTGGGCAGGACCAGAGCAGGGTTTGGTGGGCTCTGTGTGTGCCCTGGGCAGGGCAGGAGCAGAGCAGAGGGTTTGGTGGGCTCTGTGTGTGCCCTGGGCAGGACCAGAGCAGGGTTTGGCGGGAGCTGTGTGTGCCCTGGGCAGGGCAGGAGCAGGGGGTTTGGTGGGCTCTGTGTGTGCCCTGGGCAGGATGGGCTCTGTGTGTGCCCTGGGCAGGGCAGGACCAGGGGGTTTGGTGGGCTCTGTGTGTGCCCTGGGCAGGGCAGGGTTTGGTGGGAGCTGTGTGTGCCCTGGGCAGAGCAGGACCAGGGGGTTTGGTGGGAGCTGTGTGTGCCCTGGGCAGCAGGAGCAGAGCAGGGTTTGGTGGGAGCTGTGTGTGCCCTGGGCAGGGCAGTTGGAGGCTGGCGTTGCCCCTGTTGAAGCTAGGCTGCTGGGCAGGGCAGCCCTGGCAGCAGCTGAAATGGGAATGAATCTCTGTGGCACTCCAGGTGCTGCCTGAGGTCTGCACAGACCGTGGGCTCCCGAGTGCTCTGTGCTGAGACCTCTCCTGTCTGAAACACGAGCAGAAAGCTGGGTGCAGTTATTTCTCTAGAGACTCCTCTGTGGGAGTGAGTCCTTGGAGCTGTGCTGCCTGTGGTACAGCAGGGGCTGTCAGGTTTTGGGGTTGTTTGATCTGGACTCTTTCCATAACCATGTTTCCATTGTTTCAGAGGATAGCTGTCAATGGGCTTGTTTTAATTCCTTTGTGTGAACAAATGTTTGTGACAATCACTCACCTCCACGATGCACAGAACATACATATGAATGCAGCCAGAGCAAGTGAAGTAATTTATTGGAGCAGATATTCTTAGGAAAATGAGCTGATGATTTGCATGGGGCTGAAATGTTTTTCATCTCGGAGGGTGACCAAAGAAGTCGAGATCCCAGCTGGAGATGAGCAGGAAGGACCGAAGGTAGAAGAGCTTTCTTGCTTTGTCCTTTCTTTCCCCAGCCTCAAGTCAAGATCTTAAATTCCCTCCTTTGCACGTGTGTGCCAGGAGGAATGTAATTACTGAAGTGATAAGAGCATTGATTAATGCTGCCCAGGCTGTTGATAACACCTATTTAAAAGGTGAAGGTTTTCCAGTGTGCACACTCCTGTGGTATTATATTGGAACGTGTAGTCAAGAATTCAGCATTTTCCTCATGACTCCTGGTGTGTTGAGTCATCACACAAGCTTCTGTTTGCTCTTTATTATTCATTTATTTCATTACGGTATTTGAAATGACTTGGAAGAAAGGGTATCAAAAGCCTCTAGCTCTTTGATTCAGTATGTTCTCTTTTCCCTTAAAAAATATTTCTATTTACTAAGCAGCGAGCATCCGCACAGTGCCAGAGCTGAGCTGGAAATAGAACAGTGACTTCACCAGCAGTTTTATAATGGAAAAACTGCAGTTAGCATAGATTTTGCAATGCATGTAGAGCAGTGTGAACAGCTTTGCAATGACTGAAACTTCATAATTATATCAACATGAGGAACGAGCCAGTATTTAGATGCGGAGTCAGTTCTTTGTTGCTTTCTTCCTGGAAGTCCCAGGGCCATGAGAATTTAACAGTCTGTGAATAAATAACTGCTGTTTAGCTCATCAGAGATGGTGTTGCAATTCTTACTATGAATTTGCTTAAAGCTTCTAGATTTAATAGGAAAACTGCAGTTGCAACTGCATAATTGTCTTGATAACTATTATTGCTTGTAATAACATTACTCACAGTTTAATACTCGTGGTAATATAGAGTATACTTGATTCTGGGGCAGAGCAGTGACATATAAAAGCATCCTCTTCAGTTAAATTCTAGGAGACAGAAAATTTTTAGAATGTTGGAGGGAGCTATTACATAAGGACAAATATTTACCTAATGTAATCAAACTCCTCTTTAAATCAGAACAATAGTGGGAGTGCAGTTACTATGGTTCTGTATAATTTGGTGCTATATTTGACAGAGTTTGGCAGGACTAAAGCCACAGCTGATCATCTGATTTTGAAAGGGAAGAGAAGAATATGTTAGGTTTGCATTCCCAATCTGTGCTCAGGATGATGGCACATGCTCTCTCGCTAGCCCTGAGCAAGGAGGCACAATCCCAGTAAACAGTTACCAAAACCACCTTTAGCACTGCAGGGCTGTGGTGGTGAGGGGGTTTGGAAGCCCCTGCCTTTGGATGCCTGCCCTCCTGCTCTGGTTTCTGCCTCTGTCCCCGTGTCCCCTCCCAGGGCCAGCAGTGCTGAGGGATGTCACCTCCGCTCTGCCCCAGCCCTGGTCCCACTGCGCTGGCCTCCCGCCCCTGGGGATGTCCCAAAGTGCTCCTGAGGCTGAGCAAAGCTGGTGGGTGAAGGATTCTCCCACCCTGGAAATGCTGCTTGGCTGAGCCCCAGCTGGCACTGCACAAGGACCTGTTCCCTGGGCTTTTCTGGGGTGCAGGAACAGTGATGGACAGAGGGACACGCTGAAATAAGGGGAGATTTCTTGGTGAGCCTTTATGGGGGGCTCTGTTCATTTTTTGAATTAATCTTTGGCAGTCGGGCTAAATGTGAGTTCTGCTTCTTGTTTAGGGCTTTGAACACGAATGTGCAGTAACTGCCAGGAGATAATTAGCACAATGACAGTAAATCACCCAGCAGCTTGAGCCATCTGATACAGCACAGTCTTTGTGTGCTTCACGAGTAACCTTTCACAGACCATTTCGTGCTTCAGCACTGCAAAAACCAGAAGTGCAGAGGGATGCTCTAACCTTCCCTGACATCACACGGGCTCATTTCTGCTGCTCTCTCACCTGTTTCTGTGTCACATCCTGTGTCCCCTGGAAGGCACAGAGGGGTTGCTGGCACTCTGGGCAGTGCCAGGGTGATGATTTATCTCGGGAGGAGCTGGTTGTGACCGTCCTGAGGCAGGCAGCAGCACTTTGGGGTGCTTTAGGAGTCTCTGGCAGCCTTGGCCCCTGGTCTCTGTGCCCCAGACAGGCTGGCTTCCTCCAGGGCACCTGGGCTCTCTCTCTGTGCCTGCTTTCTGCTCCCCCCCGTGCCAGCCCCCTGCCCAGGTTCTATTCTGGGCACTTTAGTTCTTCTTTGCCTAGGCTGAAGTCCTACAGATGGCTGTAAATAGCATTTCCCCCTTACATCAGCAGCAGCAGAACATTTGCTTGGTTTGCTGCTGTTTAGTGAAACAAGCTTCTGGCCTGCAATTCAATTCCTGGTGCTGGTCATTAACCCCTGCTAATGATGTGCTGTGTGAGTGCCATCTGCCCGTCCAGAGCTGCTGGATGTCCCTGTGTGCTGAGCAGGACTCACTGCCCTTCCAGAGCTGTCCCTGTGTGCTGAGCAGGAACATCCAGAGCTGTCTGTGTGTGCTGAGCAGGAACATCCAGAGCTGTCTGTGTGTGCTGAGCAGGACTCACTGCCCATCCAGAGCTGTCTGTGTGTGCTGAGCAGGACTCACTGCCCATCCAGAGCTGTCCCTGTGTGCTGAGCAGGACTCACTGCCCATCCAGAGCTGTCCCTGTGTGCTGAGCAGGACTCACTGCCCTTCCAGAGCTGCTGGACGTCCCTGTGTGCTGAGCAGGAGCTCACTGCCCATCCAGAGCTGTCCCTGTGTGCTGAGCAGGAACATCCAGAGCTGTCTGTGTGTGCTGAGCAGGAGCTCACTGCCCATCCAGAGCTGTCTGTGTGTGCTGAGCAGGAACATCCAGAGCTGTCTGTGTGTGCTGAGCAGGACTCACTGCCCTTCCAGAGCTGTCTGTGTGTGCTGAGCAGGAACATCCAGAGCTGTCTGTGTGTGCTGAGCAGGACTCACTGCCCATCCAGAGCTGTCCCTGTGTGCTGAGCAGGACTCACTGCCCATCCAGAGCTGTCCCTGTGTGCTGAGCAGGACTCACTGCCCTTCCAGAGCTGCTGGACGTCCCTGTGTGCTGAGCAGGACTCACTGCCCATCCAGAGCTGTCTGTGTGTGCTGAGCAGGACTCACTGCCCTTCCAGAGCTGCTGGATGTCCCTGTGTGCTGAGCAGGAGTTCACTGCCCATCCAGAGCTGTCTGTGTGTGCTGAGCAGGACTCACTGCCCTTCCAGAGCTGCTGGATGTCCCTGTGTGCTGAGCAGGAGCTCACTGCCACGTGCTGGGGCAGCTCTGTGTGTGGGGGTCACGTTTGTGCCTTGTTTGGACCTGGGATAAGGCAGGAGAGGCCACATCTCATCCCTGCTCTCAGGCCAGAGAGGTTTTTGGGTTCTCAGTGTGTGACAAGTGAAACAGAGTGACCAGGCAGGGTTGAGAGAGATTGAAATGCACATCAGTATGCAGAGCAGGTTTTGCTAGAAATAAGAGGAACATTTGTATCATCAGTTCGGGAAGACTTTAATTCAGAATGGCAGTGGATTCTTCTTTAGCTATTTTTAAAGATGAAGTTTACCTTCCTGAAGATCCTCTAGATCAGGTTTTAAGCAAGGCTCACCTTAGAGCTGTGGGAAGGGAGATGAGGCCCAGGAGCTGGATCTGCCTCACAGGGCACAAAGCAGGAGGTTCTCAAGGTCATGCTCAGGAGAAAAGCCTTTCCCTTATTCTGGTCCCACAGAAAAAGCCCCGATGACAGTCACTTGTTTGGGTGCTTATGACCTCTGCTAAGCAAAAATTCATTTTAAGTTACCGAATTAACTTAATTAAGTTACTGGAATGGTTGGGTCTGGTTCAGCATTTATAATTTTTCATAAGATTTTGAGGTTTCTGAATGTTGTCCAAAACTCACTCTTTGTAGAGGCTCTTAAGTAACAAAACCCTGAGGCAGGATCTTGTTTGTAAACATAAACTTTCCCCTGGACTCCCTCCAGGACTGTTCTCTGTGATCCTTCCTCTCTGTGGAAATTAGGCTCAAAAAGCAGCAGTGCCTTGATATGAATTCTTCTCAGTTAGTTTGGGAAGCAGTCTGCTCAAGCTGCTAAAAGGAATCAGTGAAATAACTTAATTCAGCTTCCTAATGCCTTTCCCACTGATCTTTCCTAAGTGCCGGCTCTTTCAGGAGCCTGTATTAGGGATTTTGGGTGAATTTCCCTTTAAAGATAACATTTGTCTTCATATCTAGAAGATGATATTGGCCCAGATATCAGAGAGAACCTCTTCCAAAAATGGTACCTGAAATTATCCAGTGAGATCCAACAAGAAGCAAGCTAAGCAAGCAAAAGCATTTCATTTTATCTCTCCATAAAGAATCCATTGGGAGATTTGTCTTGGAGGCCTTGTGCAATAACTTGTGCAGTGAGTGCTGGAGAGTGCTCCATTTCCCCGGGAAGGAACATGGAATGGGAGCTGTGTCCCAGGGGCTGGGCAGTGTGGGGAGCCCTGGAGAGACCCAGGCAGCCCCAGAGGGTCCATCCCAGCTCTGGCAGAGAGGTGCCACCTGAAGGCCTTTCTCCAGGGGCATCTGCTCCTGGCAGCAGCTCAGTGCTGCCCCTGCTCTTCAGGAGTCCCCTGGCTCTTGGGAGGGGTTTAAATCTACTTTTTAAACCACCCTCTGGGGTCTCTCTTTGCCTGGTTTTTGGTTTGGGTTGCATTTTTACAAGCAGTATTTTTGAAGCATGTTCCTGTCTTAAGACATGGTTGAAATTTGCCAAAAAAGACTGCATAGGAGAAATGAAGTAGTATAGGGATGGATAGCTGGACAGTGCAAGTGTCTCATCTCTTTGTCACAGGAAAGGAGGTTACAAAAGAAAGAGCTGGTACTTCTGGAGCTGTGTACTGGCTCCTTGGACAGATGTCTGCATTCTTGGATTAGTCAGGATAAACCCCCAGGTAATATACAGGGAAAGCAGTGAGTTGTGAAATGCAAAATTTTTCTGCAACAGGCCAATTAGTGTTTTGCTTCTGCATTATTTATAGAAGCTCAGTTGAACTTGATGGATAAATATTCCTTCTCCAGAGCCATGTTGTGTATGTACACTACCTCTGCTGCATATTGTGAAGGTCACATTTAAAGTCTGCTCTCGAGTGAGCGCTGTGCTGTGTGTTCCCTGCTCTGCTGTCACATGTGTGTACTCATTGCATTGACTTGTTCCTCTGGCAGATCCATCCTTTGCCTTTCCGTGGATCAAATGGTGTTTAATGAGTTTTGTACCAATACCTTGCCTGCAGATAGCTGGGTTTAAAAATAGCCTGGCTCAGCTGTGCAAAGATGGGATACCTGGGATTGTCCCTGTGGCACAGCTGGGACTGCTGTAAATGATGGGCAGTGCCAGTGCAGCCCAGCTGTGGCTCACAGAGTGCCCAGGATCCCTGTGGCACAGCTGTGAATGGTGGGCAGTGCCAGTGCAGCCCAGCTGTGGCTCACAGAGCGCCCAGGATCCCTGTGGCACAGCTGGGACTGCTGTAAATGATGGGCAGTGCCAGTGCAGCCCAGCTGTGGCTCACAGAGCGCCCAGGATCCCTGTGGCACAGCTGTGGATGGTGGGCAGTGCCAGTGCAGCCCAGCTGTGGCTCACAGAGCGCCCGGGGGCTCGGTGCAGGAGGGCAGAGCAGATTGAGCCTTGTCAGCCCTGCCAGTGCCGGGTTTGTGGTGCAGTTCCCCTCTCCCCGGGATGTGTGAGGAGCCCCTCGGTGCCTGCCGGTGTGTGCTGCAGCCCAGCCCACCCTGCTGGCATCTCAGGGGGCTCAGGCCCCTCTCCAGCCTTTCATTCCCCTGCTGCTTCCAGGGCCGGGTGGCACCGAGGTCACCCCCGGAGCCCGGTGGCCCTTGTGGCTCTGAGCCACCCTCAGTGCCAGCTCCACATGGCCTGGAGTGCCAGGGCTCATCTCCCCAGAGCTGTTACCTGGCACGGAGAACAGCCTGCAGAATGGGCTTGATGCGTTTATTTCTGCTGCCTGTCCTCTCAGTCTGCAGGACTCGTGTTTCGTGTGATTCTCCAGTTGGTAATGGACTTGAGAAGCAGTGAGTAATTGGGATGCAGGATGGGAGTGATTAGCGTTCTTCTTCAACAAAAGCTTGAGTGAAAAGTTACTTGAAGCTCATTTCCACAGTATTGTTGTGCAGAACAATGGAAAGGGCCTGTCAGCTTCTGATTTTGGCATGGGGAACAGTTGTTTTTTGTCTTCCAGGAGGATAAATCCAGCCCCAGGTGTCCAGGTTAGAGTCTAACCTTTAATCTAAGACATGATCACAAAAGCCTTGGAACGTAAAGATGTATTTTGAGGGTTTCCTTCCCCAGAAGCCTTTCTGTTGTGTTTCGTTTTTGTATTGCAGATGCTCATTTGTGGGGAAATCTTACAACCCTGGCATCTGCTGCCAGAGATGTTGGAAACTGCTGCTTTTTGTCAATGGCGTTTTTTGCAAATTGCTCAAATTAATTTCTCTGCAATTCTGAATATCTCTTCCAAGGTGTTCTGGCTGCTCCAGCTGGATGGCAGGCTGGTGCTGCCAGCCTGAGACACCTGGGAGTGCTGCCTGCTGTCTTTGGGCCCCTGGGCAGGAGTCTGAGGTGATTTCCCTCTGCGTCTCTGTGTCAGTGTCTCACTGTGGGCAGGACACACAGAGGGTGACTCTCCCTGCATGGGAGGCTGGCAGAGCAGGCTCCAGTTCACTGAAATCTCATCTGAGTTCAGCACTGGGACTGCCTGGAGACTGATCTAGAACAGGATGCTTGTTAGGCAGGTCTGCTTTCATTTCAATACACATCCACTTTATCCTACTGTGGAAACTGTGGAAGAAGAAACTTGTCTTCAGAACTGTGTTGAGAAGGGATGAGACTCAGATTGCTGGGATGCTGTGTGTGCATTTGCCTTATCCTTAGACCTTTTCCTGAGTAGCCACCATAGGCAATGTCCAGAGACTAAAGTGGGGGTTGGTGAGTTTTTCATTTAGCCAGTATGTTTGTTCTTAGTTTAAATTTGCCTTTTGTTTGTGATCACAAAATTTTATGGCAGGGAAGCTGATAGGAATTTCTCTAACTTCTTGGAAATCTGGAACCTGGAACGAAACACTCCTTGCAGTTGTGCTGGTGAGCTGCTGGAGATCCCCTGTGGGTGATGCAGCATTAACAGGACGTGCCAGGCAGACAGAGGGAGGAGATGGGAGCAGAATCTCAATCCGTGTCTATCTGCTGTTCCAGCAGGTTTTACTCAATGCTTCTGGCCGGCCCCCAGCAGGCTGTTCCAGCAGGAGTGTCCGTGTGTCTGTCCGTGTGTCTGTCCGTGTGTGTGCAGGCTCTCCTGGGCTGCTGCCCAGCCTGCAGCTGTGCTGCTCTGGGCACTGCCCTGGGCACTCACACAGGGCTCACAGCTGGCACAGGGGCACACTGTGGGCTCCTGAAGGTGCCCAGCAGGCTGGGCTGCCCCAAACCAGGGCAGGGCTGTGCTGGGCAGTGAGGGCAGGGTGCTGGGCAAGCTGCAGGGCTGCATTTCCTCCTGCCTTTCCCCTGCTTCATTTCCCTGTCACAGCCAGAGGTTGGTGAGGGCTCATTGAGCATTTTGGTTTTGGGGCTGGCTTTTTGTGGAGTGTGGTCCTGTCCCGGCCTGGGCCCAGCTGGGTCAGTGCAGCAGCATCTGCTGCTCCTGGGCAGGGCGTGGGGGCTGCAGGAGAAGCAAACCCTGCCCTGAGATGTTCCAGAGCCATTTCCTCTCTCCTCCTGCCCAGGGACAGCAGAGGTGCTGTGGCTGTGGCTCAGTGAGCCCCTGGCTGTGCTCCTGTGCCTGCTGGGCTCCTTGCAGCCCCTCTGGAGCTCAGCTTGGCCACAGCTTCCTGGGAAAGCAAACTTGGATTTTTCACCTTCCTGCCTTATTGGAGGGCAGATCTGGAGCTGCCATGGGCTCTGAGTTCCACGGATACTCTGTTCCTTAGTACCCTCTGGCTGCTGCAACCCCCTTTCAGCAGATTTAATTTGAGACTGGTATTTGTGAATTATATAATGATGCTGTAATGAGAGTTGAGGGCTCATGTGTTCCTTTGGTAGCATCACAGCACCAGGATTTCATGGAATGGAGAGAGAACTTGGCACCCAGATGAAAAATAATTATACTTGCAAATTTCATTAACTCCTGGAGAAAAGCTTTTGCCTGGAAGCTCTGCTGTCCTTCCTCCCACCCCGTTTGTGTCAGAGCCTCCCAGCTGAGCAGCTCTGGGCAGGTCAGGGAAGCGTGAGGGGGGTTCAGATTTATTATGGGGTTTTTTTCTCTAACTGTAGTGTGAGCAGTATGAAAAACTTCCTAAGTCACCAGCAGTCCTCTTATCTTGGCAGGTGATGGATGCTGTGGTGGTTTATTCTGTCTCATGCTGTTGGTTTAGCATCAGCCCAAGCTGACGGTGGCAGGCACAGCTGGGAGGGCAGCAGTGACACCCACAGCTGGGAGGGCAGCGATCTCTGTCTGGGCTCCTGTGGGGTGTGTGCAGTGCCCTGGCACTCCGGGGCACCGTGGCAGTGCCTGAGGCCCTGGCAGTGCAGCTGGGCTGGCACTGAGAGGGACAGGCTGCTGCTGATGCCAGAGGGATGCACAGAAATGAATGTTATCCTTAGGTTTATTGTGAATATCAGCTGCTTTTTCTCTGGGAAATACTTTCCTCTGGGTTTTTTTTTTTGTTAGACTGTTGGAGGAGTTGCACAGTAGCCTTCACACAAAAGTCAGAATTCAGTAATGAGGTAATAACCCAGTTTCACAGCAAAAAGAACTTTTTACCAACTGTAGCATGCTGAAGATAAAGACATTTTGAAGTATAAGCACCGTGAAGAAGCCAGGCAAAGAAAACCATCCTGGGCAATTTTTATCTAGCATGTAACTGAGGAGATACAATTTAGATATCCTTGGCATAATAAAGTAAACCCCAAAGCATCTCAAGATCATATTATTATTGAGGAAGGAAAAGATACGGGAGATAGTCCAAAAGCCGAGTTCTGTTTTCCAGTGACAGGAATGAGTCTTACACTTTCTGTGAGAAGGGACCACACAAAGCATGCCAATACCTTTTGTGTAGAAGAGATTAAAAGAGCCTTCCTGGGTGTATAAATTATTTTTAAAGCCCAAATCTTCAACCTACTCAACTGCCTTTGCTTTTGAGCTTGAAAAGGTGTCAAAACTACTATGGCAACACACAAACATAATTCTTTTTCTGGAAGCAATTTTGGCCGCTTCAGGATAAAAAGGTTAAATGGGAGAGGGTGTTTGCCTTAGGTGTGTTATCCCCTGCCCAGTCTACTGCAGAGGGTGAGCTCAAGCTATTTCCCTTAAGTTATGTAATTGACATAATGGATGTCTTGGGTTACTGATGTCTTGTTATCTCTGGGTTCCATTTTCAGTCTGGTGCTTGTTCTGTGGTGCTGCTCCAGCTCTGAGTCCTGCCCAGGAGGAGCAGCCTGGAAAGGGAGTCAGATCTGGAACAACGTGACTTTCCCAGCTTTGCCTGTGAAATAGGTTAACTGAAAGGGAAGGGAATGGAGAGCACCACTGGTACAGCTGCCAGAACCTCAGATGCTTTACATTTCTAACACTTCAAATATTTGGTGACTTACAGCGCTCTCCTCGAGCTCTCATTTTATAGTGAATGGGCACAATTATCTTTACTGAGTGCTTCGTTCTCCACTGAAACGCTGCAATTTTTATCTTCATTCTCATTTATTAGTTCTTCCTCTCCTTCTACACCCAGAGCTCATTGTTCCTGAGGTGTTCTATTAGAAGCAGAGCGCAATTCAGATCCCGCTCTGTGAGCTGAATTCCAAGAGAGGCTGTGTGTAAGAGCTGTGGAGCAGAGCCCTGTGGTGAGGTGGCAGAGCCAGAGCCACTCACTCACCTGGCCTGCTCAGGTGCTGCTGCTGGAGCTGGGGAGGAGAGATCACTCCAATGTGAATGGCGTTCCAGGCACTGCCTCTGGAGCTGGGGATCACTCCAGTGTGAGTGGCACAAGGATCATGCCTGGGAAACAGCTTTTCATAGATCATGGCTGGGAGTGGGTGGCATTTGCTGGAGTATTTCAGGGCTTGTGCTCTCCCAGCCTCCATCAGTGACCATCCTGAGCAATGCTGCATTGCTCTGCTGGAAGGATATTTCCTTGGGAGTTGGTTTATATCTGATTTGATGGTGAAGATCCATGGCACACTCCTGCTTCAGCTCCAGTTTTGGCTCCACATCAGTAACAGCAAGGGATTTTTTTTCTGGGAAGCAAATTTCCGCTTCATACAATTGATACTGTATTTTATAGTAGATCATCTTTGTCTCTTTCATTTTTTAAAAGAGTTTCCAAATGTTTTTCTGTGCTGATTGGATTTAATTTTTAACTTGGCATTAGAACCGCTAATAATGACAGTTCTTTGTAGGATAATTTTAATTTTTAATACTGCAGTTATTTTTAACTCGGAGACATGTAGCAGATTTCATCTTTCATCTATATATAGGCTCTTTGCAGGAGAAGGTTCTCAGCAAACCCTAGTTCTTCATTATTTTAGCAGAGTTAAAGGAAGCAACACCTGTAAAGCAGTTTAATGTCAGAGCCCACATCATGTTTTCCTTATTTAGCAAGTGCTCTAGGCTGTCCGCTTCTTTGAGCCTCTGAGAGCTTGGTGAATTCCAAGAGCTGGGTCTGTTAGTTGGAGATCCACAGACCTCTGACAAAGCCAAAAAAAGCCCCCACATCAACCCACAATCCTTGGGAAGTTTTGGGGAAACGCTTGAGAGGCCCCAGCACTTGGTCCCGGAGCATTTCCTTGTCATTTCTTGTGTCTGTGGCCGTGGCCCTGCAGGTGAGCAGGGGAGAGCCAGGGCTGGGGCTCTGAGCCCTGAGCAGGGTGGTGGGAGCAGGAAGGGAGCAGTTCCTGCCTGCAGGGACTGCAGAGGGCACAGGTGTCCCCTGGCAGGGAAGCACAGAGTGCTGCTTTATTGGGTGGGAACTGGGGGGAGTGGGGGGAACTGGGGTGAGCGGGGGGAACTGGGGTGAGCGGTGGGAACTGGGGGGAGCAGTGGAAATTGGGGGGAGCAGTGGGAATTGGGGGGAGCAGTGGGAATTGGGGGGAGCAGTGGGAACTGGGGGGAGCAGTGGGAATTGGGGGGAGCGGGGGGAACTGGGGGGAGCAGTGGCCCCAGGGTCCCACACTCTGCTATGGGGGGATCCATGTTCTCATGAGAATTTACTCCGTTAGGGTGTGTGCTCCTGGGTTCCTTGGGATCCTGTCCACGCTCTGACCCTGCAGGCATGGCCGGCACCAGGCCTGCCTGGGGTTGTGTTTCATTGCCCATTTTTGTTCTCCATGGAACACAGAGGGGTTCCTGCTGCTTCACCTTCCCGGGCTCCCTGTGAGCACCTTCTCCCAGCACAGCTCCTGAAGGAAATGTGCAGTTGGAGCTTCCTCCCGTTCCTGTGCACAGCCTCCTGCTCAGAGGCGGCAGGTCAGGGCTGATCCCACACGCTTTGTGTCACAGCTGCTGCTCCTGTATCACGCCCTTCCCTGGCTCTTCCAGGTGAAGCTTTCGTTGTTTCTCCGCTGTTGTTAAACAGCTGTGCTTATTTGTGCTGGTTTTGTGAATGATGTCAGTACCTGTCACAGAAATCACTTCCCACTCATCTGCAGCGCTCTGGCGGTGGGAGCAGATCTCTGGCTGCTGGGGAGGGGCTGGCACACTTGGGAAGGTGTGGGACAAACACTGCACTCAGTTGTGGCTGTGCTTGCCATGCTGGAAGGACTGAGCTGCTCCCAGAAACACAGCTCAGCCCTGTGCCCGTCGCAGCCCTGTCGCAGCCTGCCTCAGCTGCAGGGATTTGTGGCAGTTTGTGGTTTGCAGCTATTACAGCCACAAACTGGTGGCCGTGTCACAGAGCAGCCCAAGGTGCTCCTCCCAGTCCTGCACCAATAATGAAATAGCATTAAACATTCATGTGCGTGCCTCACTGGTGAGCAGAGAGAGATGCACCAGTGTATTATGTTTTAATTCCTGATTAAGACTTTAAGAGGATGTCTTGTTCTATTATCTATGCAAATTGGCAGCAATGATGGCAATAAATCAGAAAAGAAGGACTTAAAATAAACGGCATCACTCGACTTGATGCACGATTGATTTCTCACGCTCATCAAATCCCTGGGTGCTTTGTGGTTTTTCTTACTGTGACAGGATTATTTCCCTTGATCTATGCTTCTGACTGGTGTGGATTTGTTTTTATTTTTTTCTAAAATTGTGGGTGTGCTTGGTGAAGTTTGTAATTAGGAGGGGATGTGCTGATCCAGGCAAATAGATGGGCCCATCCAGAATTTGTTTTTAGAGAGCAGTAAGGGGTTTGGTTTGCTTTTGTTGGCTTGTTGGATTTTGGTTTGTTTTTGTTTTTTTTTTTCTGTGGTGTTAGTTTGGTTTTGGTTTTTGCTGGTTTATTTTAGTTCATTTCACAGGAAGTGGTGTCACTTCTGAGACATTCCCTGCAATATTCTGTCTTCTTTTGCTACTTTAACCCCTTGGGCTGCAGTAAAATATGGATTATTAAAATTAAATTAATGTTGAAAGTGGTGACATCAGAGTGATGTTCTGTCTTGGGCTCTTAAGAAGAGAGATGACTGTTCTTCTGAAATTCATTTATTTCTTCTCTGAGATACTAGATCATTTTGTAGAATAACTTGAAATGTTTTGTAGTGACAGCAGAACTTGATACTCGCTAATAAGTTAATGACATTGAAAAGAATTTATTAAGTGTAGAGACATGTTTGTCTGCCATTAATATTACTGGGAGCAGAATTTGGTTCATAATTCATAATATGGATTGACATCCTCATAATATATAAATAATAAAAGAGCTGTTAATATATTTCAAGTGAGTGAATGCTGATAATACCCAGAGCTAACTCACAATGTCATTGCTGCTCATACTTTATCTTGAGAACAAACTTGCATGAGCTTTTGAGATCAGTGATCCTCACTGGCTGTGGCTGGTCTTTAACCCCAGCCAGCAGAGGAGCCTCGCTCCCTGCCATGGCATGAGGCAGAGAACTGGAGGGTGAAAGTGAGAAGAGTTTGGGGTTGGGATGAAGGCAGCTCAATAGCTGAAGCCAAAGCAAAGCAAGGAAATCCTTTGCAGTTCCTGTGGGCAGGTTCAGCATGCCAGGGAGAGCAGGGCTCCGGCACAGTCACAGTGCCCTGGTACCTGCTGGCATGGTCTGAGCTGTCCCCGTCCCAGCTGTGTCCCCTCCCTGGGCAGCCCTGAAGGCCTTGGCTTTGTGTGAGCGCTGCCCAGGGACAGCAAAGCCATCCCTGAGCTACCAACACTGCCAGCACAGCGCCAGCGCAGCCCTGGAGCAGCCAGCCTGGGGAGAGGTGCCTTCAGCCCAGGCAGAGCCAGCACAGCTCATCCTCAGCAGCTTTGGTACCCTGGCAGTGTCTGGGGCAGCTTTGGTACCCTGGCAGTGTGTGGGGCAGCTTTGGTACCCTGGCAGTCCCTGGGACAGCTTTGGTACCCTGGCAGTGTCTGGGACAGCTTTGGTACCCTGGCAGTGTCTGGGGCAGCTTTGGTACCCTGGCAGTGTCTGGGGCAGCTTTTATAGGGCAGCTTTGTACCCTGGCAGTGTCTGGGGCAGTTCTGGTACCCTGGCAGAGGAAATACAAGTCTATGATTTTGCTGATGCCTCCCATGGTAAGAGGAGTCCTGCTGGCAGCAGCTGAGGGTCTGTGCTGGTGGAACATTCCAGCTGGTGGTGGTGGCAGCTCCTGGAGCCACAGGGCTGAGCCTTGCCCGGTGTTTGCTAAGGCAGACCTTGGTCCCTGGGTGTCACACCTGCCTTTGCTCTACCTGTGCTGGGGCTGGGAGAGCTCTGTGGAGTTCTCCTGTGTGTGAGGCTGGATAACGTTCATCCACTGCAATTTCCACTGAAGCCTTTACCCAGGATTTGTCTGAAAAATTTTCAGTCATATGGTGTCTCTGATCTTCTCACTTAATGAATTCCATTTTTGATCTACTGAAATTTTGCTCAGTTTCATGGAGTTCTCTGTAGGATTAAAGATAAACTCATTGAGATAAGAGGTGTGATGTAAGGAGGTCGTGTTCTGACTCCGTTTGCTGTGACTGTGTTTTTGTGTTACACTTTTCCAACTTGTCAGAGAAGGAGTTTGCTCTCCTTGTGGTGTGGTGGGAGTGCCCAGTATGGGTTCGGCACACGGGCGCAGTAAATAAATAATAACTGTGCCTGGGAAAGGAGAAGGGAGCAGTGGGGTTGCAGTGGATGGAGGAGAGGGGCTGGGGCACCAAGGCACAGCTGGGATAACAGCTGGTGAATCTCTGGGATGTCAATGATGGACGGAGCTGCACCAATACATCATGGAACTTCCATGAGTGAGTGCCTTAGCTTTAGAATTTGTTTTTTATATCGGACAAGCAAGGAGAGGGTAGAATTGTGCTCATGTGAGTGAGTCAAGGGATTTAAGGGGAGAGAAGGAAAGAAATGAGGCTTCTTGAAGAGAGTTTGTGTAAAGAAACTGTGGGGCTGTGTCGGACCATTACAGCCAGCAGTGATGGAGTGCTGCACCAGCTCTTCCAGTAACTAGCAGAAATCTTTGCTGGGAGCCTTAGGGGGATGTGGGAATCCTCTCAGACGTGCTGTTGTGCCCTATTTGTGAAACACATGGAATATATTTCTGTCCAGCAGAACAGCTCATTCCAGACCCCATGGACATGAGCTCTGCTTCTACACAGCCAGTGGGCAGCTTCCCAGTGGGGGAAAGGTGGCTTCAATCCTGAATGGCATCTAAAATGAAGAGCCTTGTTGCCGTCAGGGCAAGCAGGATTATGGCCTCAGTGCCACAGGGGTGTGAGCTTAATGAAATGTTCTGCTTTTGGTGCTGCTTCCAGCCTGAGATGCCACAATGAAAGGAGCACGGGTTCCTTTTCAGCATCCAGAGCAATTAAAAAGAATTCAAGTAATGGAAGCTCAATTTGGTTCTTTAATTTCATTTAAAGGGTTTCTTTAAAGCGATTTTAGTATTGGAAGTTATTGGACTGTAAAAGAGACCGACTGCTTTAGCTGACTTGTGGGAAGTAATTCCACACCACCTGCTGTGCTCCCATAAAGCCAGATCTGTTCTCTGAGAGCAAGGTGGGAGCTACCAGGTGCAGTGAAAGCCTAATTGCTGAGCATGCACAAAGTCTGCAACGAGCTTTTCCGTTTTTACAAGCAATTGACTGACTTAAATTAATGAAATCTTAACGAACAGCAATTTCACAGATTGAGAGAGAGATTTTCATTTCAGTGCTCTTGGAGTGGGAATTGAGGGATGTGTGAGGTTTTTGGTTTTTTTAAAGGCTAGAACATTTCTTTTGGAAAAGCAGTGAAAGCCTGCTTTAGGCACAAACCAGCAGAAATGGGGTCATTGTGGTGAAGGACGGTGTTCTGTGGATTCACACATCCTGCTTGCTTCACTTGCACATTCTCAGTGCCACGAGGACGTTTTCCTGTACAGGTGTTAGAGTTTGTAGGGTTTGGGCCTTTCCACAGACTCCCAGAGTACGGGAGTGCCACTGGCTCTAAGTTTAAGGAAAAATATTGGGGTTTTTTTCTGCTGAATTTGACAGCAAGCCTTATAACCTTAACTAATTTCCATGGGAAACAATTTAATGTCAGGGTAGAACTCAACCTGAGTGTTATTACATTTCGTTCCTGCTCTGAGGTACCACGAAATCCAAATGGAGGGAAGGCAAGAGGGTCGCATTGTTAAAGCCAGCGGGTGTGTGTTCTGTGCAGGACAGGAAGATGGGAAGGTGTCCCGTTGTCACAGGTGTCCCTGTGCCAGGTGGTGGCTCCTGGCCGTGCTGCCCCTCCCAGAGCTCCGTGCAGTGCTGCCCTTTGGCTCTTGTGCTGCACACACATAAAACCAACTAAACCAACTGCTGCCTTTGTCTTCCCAGAGATGTGCACAGCAGTAAGAAAGGGGCTTGTTCTCACGAGAATTGTTTGCCAATAATGAGAATTTAGCAAGGGCTGTAAAGACAAGGAGAAAATATAGAAATGTGCCCAGTAAGCAGAATTCCTGGATCTTTTAATCTGCCACTTCACTGCTCTACCTTGTCATTGTCTGTTAATACTTTCTGTTTTGACTTTAAATGAAACTTTAGTATAGAGCTGAATACATAATTAGATTTATTTTTTTGGCTCTGTGCTTGATTTAAAATACCACATAAAAACAAAATAGATACACTCTGAAACGAAAAGAAAATTTATCAGCATGTCTCACTGACAAGAATATATCTTTTTAACTCAAACCAAAAATAAAAATAAAAAACCTTTGAAGCATCTATCCTCTTGAAATGAGTTAATTGCTAGAGAATCATGATTCATAAAACAAGAACACATCTGGGACGTAGCACTTTTTCCCAGTGGTTCCTGCATGAGCTGATGAACCTCGGATTGTGGATTTGAACTCATTTCCCTTCTCAGCCTGAGGGAATTTAAATGCATTTCCCCTGCATCCCTGGAAAGTATCTGGCTGCTGAGCACTGGAGTCAGTGTGGGCTCAGCTGATTACTCAAGGAAATAAGGCAGTGCCAGGGGAGAGGTGGAAAATGCCCCTCTGGGGCCCGGGGAGCCCTGGCACCGTCCTGGGCACGGAGGGCTGGGGGTGTCCCACGCAGGGACAGGTGAGTGGGGGTGTCCCACACAGGGACAGGTGAGGTGGGGTGTCCTGGGCAGGGACAGGTGAGTGGGGTGTCCCAGGCAGGGACAGGTGAGTGGGGTGTCCCACACAGGGACAGGTGAGTGGGTTGTCCCACACAGGGACAGGTGAGGTGGGGTGTCCCACACAGGGACAGGTGAGTGGGGGTGTCCCAGGCAGGGACAGGTGAGTGGGGGTGTCCTGGGCAGGGACAGGTGAGTGGAGGTGTCCCAGGCAGGGACAGGTGAGTGGGGGTGTCCCAGGCAGGGACAGGTGAGGTGGGGTGTCCCAGGCAGGGACAGGTGAGGTGGGGTGTCCCAGGCAGGGACAGGTGAGTGGGGGTGTCCTGGGCAGGGACAGGTGAGGTGGGGTGTCCCAGGCAGGGACAGGTGAGTGGGGTGTCCCAGGCAGGGACAGGTGAGTGGGGGTGTCCTGGGCAGGGACAGGTGAGGTGGGGTGTCCCACACAGGGACAGGTGAGTGGGGTGTCCCAGGCAGGGACAGGTGAGGTGGGGTGTCCCAGGCAGGGACAGGTGAGGTGGGGTGTCCCAGGCAGGGACAGGTGAGTGGGGGTGTCCCACACAGGGACAGGTGAGTGGGGTGTCCCACACAGGGACAGGTGAGTGGGGGTGTCCCACGCAGGGACAGGTGAGTGGGGTGTCCCACACAGGGACAGGTGAGTGGGGTGTCCCGGGCAGGGACAGGTGAGGTGGGGTGTCCCACACAGGGACAGGTGAGTGGCAGTGCCACAAGCATTTGTTGGTATTAAATCACATCCTTGCAGGGCAGCGTCACAGAGCTTTCTGTGGTCATAGGACACGTGTGTCTGTGTGGACACGTGTGTTTCTCTGGACATGTGGGTGTGAGCCTGGCCCCCCCAGGGAGCTCTGCTGCTCTCAGCCCCTGTGCTCAGCTTGGTGCATCCTTGTGCAGCGTGCAGATGTTCTCCCACAGCTGTGCACCCAGGGCACCTTGGCCTGCAGGTGAATGAACCATCTGTCAGGCCATTCAGGACACTGCTCTGAAGGTCTCGTGCAGAGCTGGAGCCTCAGCACAGCCTCTCCCAGCTGGGCCTTTGGGGGTGCCCAGTTCTGAGTCAGAAATGCCCATTTCTGGTTCCCCCTGTCAGAATAATCCCGGATTTTTCAGTCTGTACATAGCACAATCAGGGTATTTTGTATTTTGGGCACTTCAGAGTTAACCCTGAGGAAAGCCAGTGCTCACTAGGGAAAGTTTGGGTAGCTCATGTCAACTGGGATTTAACAGAGACAAGCTGAGGATGTTTTTATGTAAAGGTGGGAAAAGTTGTGAGCTGGAAGAGAAAACTGATCGTCTCAGGGTTTTTCAGGATTGTTCAGGTGAACATTCAGCCTGTTATAGACACTAGAGAAAAACCAAGCAAACAATGAAGACTTATTTTATTTGTATTTGTATTGCTTTTTTCTGAGATCTACTCTTTTTTTTTTTTCAGGGAGAAATGCCATGATTTTAACTGTTATCTAGCATTTTCTATGTAGTTAGTTAATTCATTAATAAGGCTAATTTATACACAGATAATAGCTTGCAGGCTTTCTTTCCTCTCTTTCATTCCCACTGAACAGTAAAGCTGGATGTTTTTTATGTTCCTTAGCTAAATCCTCTCTAATCAATATATCCTGCAAATCACCTGACTCATTTTATCTGGGAGTCATTTGAGGGGGATAAACTCCAAAGCTGTGCTTTGAGATGAACCATGCAGTGAGTAATATTTCAAACAAGCAAATGGATTAGGGCTTTCCACACCCTTTGCTGCTTGGTTATTTAAAGTGCTCTGTTTTGTTCCAGCCTTGTTTTGCTCCTGCAGCTCTGACATGCTGCCCCCACCTGCTGGGTTTGGTGCTGTCTGGGATCCAACCTGCAGCACAGGTTGGTGTGTGCCTGTCCCGGGCCCTGGCTGGGCACAGGGCACAGGGATTCTGTGATTCTGGGGCCCTGCAGCTCCTGGAGCAGCATTCCAGCATCCTGCAGGGTCCTTGGTGGGGCCTGGCTGGCACTGCCCCTCCACAGCAGTGTGAAATTGTCTTGGTGGGTCTGCCTGAGCTGTTCTGCTGCTGTTCCACTCCTAAAGACTCGGTGGGACAGGGATTGTGTGACCCTGTCCTTTGGGACAGGACTGTGTGACTCTGTCCTTTGGGACAGGGATTGTGTGACTCTGTCCTTTGGGACAGGACTGTGTGACTCTGTCCTTTGGGACAGGACTGTGTGACTCTGTCCTTTGGGACAGGACTGTGTGACCCTGTCCTTTGGGACAGGACTGTGTGACCCTGTCCTTTGGGACAGGGACTGTGTGACCCTGTCCTTTGGGACAGGGATTCTGTGACTCTGTCCTTTGGGACAGGACTGTGTGACCCTGTCCTTTGGGACAGGGACTGTGTGACTCTGTCCTTTGGGACAGGGATTGTGTGACCCTGTCCTTTGGCTCTCTGGAGATACTCAGGAGCTCTGAAACTCCCTGCATTCAATCAAGCTGATCGCTTTTTATCAAACCTCTGAGCTACTTCTGCTTAAACATGAAGTGCTGGAAATCAGCCTGAGTGCTGATGCCCCCACATTTCTCTGTGCTTGTAGTGGCTGTGGGCAGGAAGGCAGAATTAACTCTGTGCCTGTTCTTCCATTATGTGTGACAAAGAAGGCAATTTATTGTTAAGCTGGTGAGGGAATTTCCTGAGGTTAGATGTAGGAAGTGGAGAGCAAAGCAATCTTGTACAACTCAATCAAGAATTCATTGAGACTCAGGAGCTGTGATTTTGGGGTGTGTTACTGCTGGGCAGAGGAGAGCTTTAGATTAGGGAAAATACATCTTGAAATGCTCTGTGTTAGAGTGAAGTGCTCAGGGAGTTCCTTGCCTTTGTCAGCGTTCAGTTGCTCACGGAAATTGGAAAACCTGTGAGGAAATGTTTCTCTATTGAGTGTACAAATGGTCTGGGGCATGAGCTGGACCTGCAGGCTGGGTGCAGCACTGCCCTGCTCTGGGTCCTGAGCTCCATGTCACAGGTGGGGTGTCCTCACCTCCCCTGAGCTCCATGTCACAGGTGGGGTGTCCTCACCTCCCCTGAGCTCCATGTCACACCTGCAGGGCTGGGAACCTTCCTAATGCAGTTTCCATTTGGAGCATTGCTGCCAGCATGACAAGCTTTTCATCCTTGAGAACTTTCTGGGAAAGCTTCCTCAAATCACACAGACCACGCTCTGCAACATGTGCTGCTTTTAGGGACCCTTACTGACCTCTGTCCCAGCAGCAGTTTATCCTTGTGGCCATGACAGAAGTCGGAGTGCCCAGGTGGGCTCCAAGAGCCCAAGGAAGGTTTCTGCAGCAGCTGGAGGCTCTGGGGAGCAGCTGGAGCTGCTGCCTGGTTTGAGGTGAGCAATTCTCCCTCTGCTCGTGGTGCTGAGCTGAGCATCCCTTGGTGTGCGCACACACACACACAGACAGACACACAGACAGACAGACAGCTTCCCTCCTCACCTTGCCTGGCTCCCAGCTGTGTCCTGCACTGAGCCCTCGCTGCAAACCCTCCCTGCCTGGGTGTGTGGATGCAGGGATGTGACAGCCAGTGGTTAATTATAAATGAAAGAAAATCCCCTTTAAGCCGTGCCAGTCCGTTCAAGTGATCCAGATTTGTCTGATAGCCTGTGTGATCATGCTTCAGTTAACTCTGTCACACTGCATTTTCTGTGCTTGGCAATCTCACCAGTGTTCAACTCATGTTCATTGTTTTTGACACTGAATTTTTTTGTAAACCTTTGAAGTGGTCAGAAATGATAAGCTGAAAAAGCCCAAAATCTGTTTTCTTCAGTCTTTCTGCTAGATCTCTGAAATCTTGAGTATAGCATTGATGGAGATTTTCTTTGGAGTATGAAAAGGGTTTCCATGGGTCATGCAGTCAGCAAATGAATTGTGATTGTAACAGGCAGTGATGGACTCTAATTAGATACCAGTGCTACAAAATCGTTTGAAAATCAGCAGATGGGGCGGGAATGGGTGCTGTTCTTAGCCTAGGACTCCAGATGAGAGAATAAAGTTCTAGAGCAGGTTTGGATTGATTTGCAGGCCCGTGGCAGGATCCACAGACCAGGGAGCACAGGACTGACTGCCAGAGGCAGATCTGGCAGCAGGTGCCCAAACCCCCGTGGCTGGGGGCAGACGTGGCTCTGAAGTGCTGTTAGAACATTTACAGAGGTGCTCTGAGCGCAGGGCTGGGTGAGCCTGCTGGCTCTGGCCTGCCCGAGCCCCTCCCTGTGTGCTCCCAGCTGCAGTGGGGCTGCTCCTGTGCGGCAGAGCAGCCTCAGGAACCACCTGGGCAGGAACGTGTCTGTGCCTGGATTCACCGCAGGGAACTCTGCTGGGAACGTGGCACGGAGCAGGGCAGGGCGGGCCCTCACCTGGGGAGGGTGGCAGCTCCCATCCCCTTGGCTCTGTGTGCTTCCCCATGGTGATGGGGTGGGCAGTGCTGAGCCCTGGGTGCAGGGTGCGGTGCCCAGGGGCTCTGCCCATCTGATGGAGGTTTCACACCGAGGAGGGCTGTGGTTTTGCTTTATTTAGCTCTCTGTGCTGTGATGGAGGTGGGCAGTGCTGAGCCCTGGGTGCAGGGTGCGGTGCCCAGGGGCTCTGCCCCATCTCTTGGAGGTTTCACACTGAGGAGGGCTGGCTATTTGCACCATTTCTGCTGTGTTTAGTTCTCCGTGCTGTGATGGAGGTGTGCAGTGCTGAGCCCTGCCCCATTGGGTGGGGAGGGGGAGCTCCTGGCCCCTGGCATGGAGCCCAGCGTGGGACAGAGCTGGGCAGGAGCTGCTGCAGCCCTGGGTGCCCATCCAGGGCAGGAGCCAGCCTGGCACCTGCTGCAGGGGTCCCTGCCTGCCTGGGCACCTGCTGTGCTGCTGGGGCTGCAGCTGTGTGCTCAGGCAGCAGACCCTCCTCATCCTCAGTGATTCTGGCTGCAGCCGCTCGTGGTTTTGGAGTGTGCAAGGCTCCTCTCCAGGCAGAGATGTGTCACTATCACTGCCTTTAACAGCTAACTGGAAAAACATAAAGATTCAGCGTTTAAATATATTTTAATTTGTTAATCTTTTATTATGCTGGAGCTAGAAATCTCTGCGGATATAATTGGAGAAAATAGTAATTGCAGGGCTTGCTCATGCTGGTGTCTCTTGCCATAGGTATGATATGTTATGGCAGTGTGTCTGAGGCATTATTTTAATTGGTCTGCTCCAGACCTTCCCAGGATGAATGATTTATCTTTGCTTTATTACTTCGTTTCTACTTCATTACTTCATTTGCTGCTTGTCATAAAAGAGGAGACAAGGAGTGCAGTGTCTGTGTGGGGGCTGCAGAGGACCTGTGCCTTTTGTAAATCATCCTGATAGTGGTGCCCATTTTTATGTCTGTGATCTGAGCTACAAAGGAAATTGCTGCTCAGCTTCTGATGAAACAGAACATGGTGTGATAGAGAAGCAGGAAAGTCCATCCTGGAAATAATGGGGACAAAAGTTGTGCAACATCAGTGGCTGTAAGTTATGGGAGCGTAGGAGATAAAAATGAAAATGGTACCTTGTTCCTCCCCTTCTTCCCTTCGTGTAAACTCATGCCCTAGGCAATAACAAGTAATGAAAATAACACTGAAGCAAGAAGTGCTGTACAACAAGGCACCTCTTTAGTTTTTACCCTTTCTCTGTCTTGCTAGGAAGAGAGCACAGGCAAACACTGCTTTTCCTTTCCAGTGGCACTAAAAGCATTTCAGATTCACTGCAGTTCATTGGCCCTGCTTGCTGCATTCCAGAGCTTGAACAATTTGGGAGAGCAGTTCCTAAGCAGACTGAGGATGTTATTCTTGGGCAGAAAAGGTCTTGGGGAGCAGAGCAGAAGCAGAACATGCTGTGGATCTGCTGCCCGTGGTGTCTCCTGCTGTACACAGCCCAGGTTAGGCTGCCTCCTCTCCCTGCCATTCAGTCACACCCAGCATCCTCAAGGACTGCAGTTTTTCTCCTGTCAGGTGTGTGGACTCTGAAAACAACAAGAGTTGGTTGGACCCTGCTCTGCCAGTGCCAGCAGTGCTGGTGATGTTCCAGCTGGAAGGCTCCTGCACCAGCAGGGTCAGTCTTTCCTTCTTTTGTTCTTTCTTTCAATCTTTTATTTTCTCTGTTTCTTTCCTCCTTTTGACAAAGCTGTCAAAATTCATGATGTTCTGATTCTCTGCAAGTTTGCTGTACAAGTTTAGCTTGCAAATTGGAACATGAATTCCTTCCTTGCTGTTCCTTGGTACCGTTTGTGTACCAGGATCTGCAGCAGTGCCTTGGCTTACCCTGCAGGCAGGGATGTTCTGTGAGTGCACAGCTGTGTGCCAGGAGTGTGCTGCTGCCCATCTCACTCAGTGCCAGCCCTGCCATCCCTCCTGCCCAGCCACAGGCAGAGCCTGCCTCTGGTAATGCCTGAGACTGATGTGTTTGTGTGGCAAACTGCGTCCAGAGCAGAGCCAGGGGGATGGCTCAGGGCTGGCACAGAGGGTTCACACTCACAGGCTGAGGAGGAGGAGGGAGAGGGTTCTCTTTGTGTGATCTGTGAACTCCAAGCAATCCCTTTTGGGGGAGGTGAAGAGTGGCTTAATTTCAACTCAGACATCACACGTGAAGCCTCAGACAGAGGAGCTAAAGTGGGACCTCCCAGAAGGGAAAAAGCTTTTGTTGGAGAGTGGAGAGGGGTTAAATAATGCATTCAAATCTTGGGGCCTGGCTGCTGTGCCCAGCTGTGGGGATCAGGCTGCACACACAGAGCAGATGTGGTTTGCACAGTGCTGCAGCCAGTCCTGGCTGCTGTCACAGCCTGTGGCTGCTGCCAGCTGTACCTGCACATCTGCCTGCCTCACCTGGCCCTGGCACTGGCCCTGGCACTGACCACACCTGGCCTTAGCACTGGCCTGGCCTTGCCCTGGCCCCTGGCACTGGCCCTGCACACAGAAAGTGTTTTTTGCCCGGGTTCTGTGGCCTCCTGTAGACCACATGACATTTCAGTGGCTCTTCAGGAACTTGAAATCTTGCATATTTTCCTAAAAACCTGGTCCTCTGATTCTTGCTGTTCTCATGGGAGCAGGATCATAGCAGCATTCCAGAAGCTCTCATTATATTTTTACAGACATTTTCTATCTCCTGCTCCAGTTGTAATTGTGCCATTTCTTTTTCCTGAGAGCACTTTTGGCACTGTTTGCTGAAGGTGAACTTGCAGATCAGTAATGTCTTGGACAAAAATCTGCCATTTACTGTACAGCAAATGCCTTGTTCAGGAGCATCTTCGGGCTCAGCATGGGGATGACATTGCATGACTGAAGGCCTCAGCCAGTGACCTTTACATCCCTCCAAAAATAGATCCTCCCAAAGCTGGCTCTCTTTGCTGGCAGTTGGGCTGTGCAGCGGCTCTGCATCACCCCTGGCACTTTCTCAGCAGCATGTGGAACCAGCCAGGGTTGCCCTGAGCTCTGTAACAGCCTGCACTGCTCCCTGAAAGGCTTTTGCTGCCTTACACTTCTAAATGGCCTTGAATAAAGAGCTATTGAACACAAAGATCAATGCCTGGGCAGTTTAAAGATGCCCACACTTATTTTTAATGCCACTTGAGCAAAGTTTGAACTTTGTGGTTTAGTTCAGCTTCATATTAATGAGAGCAGTTCAGAACTAATATTTTATTACCATCAGTGCTTATGGACTGTTGTGACAGGATTGAGGGCCCTCAGGTTGGCAAGGATTATTTAATTAACTGACTGAAGTGTGAGTTCACTTTGATAGAACTTCAACTGGGTTCTGTATTTCTGTAAGTTTTAGCTAATGGCCCTTAAAGGAAACGAATGAACGTGTGCAGCTTGGGTTTGTATCTAATGGTAAAATATATTGTTCTTTTTTATGTCTGTCTTTGGGGGTGGGGGAAGAAAAAATCCCAACAGAACAGCAGGAGTCATACATTGGAAAAGAAAAGAAACCTTCTGCTTTTGGCTGTTGTGTAAACAGTGCATCAACAGTGATGAGCGAGTTTGGGAGTGGGAGCTGTGATTGATGCTTCAATGTAAGTGGAAAAATCATTCCAAACAATGTAATTCCCTTTAATTCCTACTGAAAATGACATTCTCCTCTTCCACCTTCCTCTTAGCAGATTTCAAGACTGAAACAGCTTTAGGGCTTCTGAGGGCTGGTCTAGATGATCTTTAAAGGTCCCTTCCAACCCAAACCATTTTGTGGTTTTATGACTGTCCTGTATGACATCTTTCACTTACTGCATATCTCATGATACTCCAGATATTGCAATAAATGCATTTGCATTAAAGATTATTGTGGGTCTCAGCACTGTAGTTGTGGTGGCAGGCACATACCGTATTTATACTTTGTATTATTCCAATTACTGCATGGAGTGTAAAAAAGTCTAGAAAAGGCAATAAGAAAGGAAAGCAAGAAGGTATTTTTAGGAAAACATCCTTCAGTCTCACAGCAGGGCTGTCTGTGTTTGTCAGTCTTCTTGGGGAATTCTGGAAAGTGCTGTTCAAGTGCAGCTCAGAGTCCATGGCTGCTGTTCACATCTGGCTCAGCAGCTGGAGTTGCTGTAATTGCAATTTCCCTCTTGTGTCTATTCAGAATCAGTTAATGGTGTTTTGTTTCAGTGGAATAGGAATAATGTTCTGCTTCCTGATGGTGTGTGCAGGAGGGGGCAGGTCTGGGGTGGGCTGTGCAGGGCTGAGGCTTCCCAGGGGTTTGGGGCAGGAGCTGTGTTGGGTCTGGGTTTTGGGACAGGAGCTCTGTTGGGTTTTGGGGCAGGAGCTTTGTTGGATTTGGATTTTGGGGCAGGAGCTTTGTTGGGTTTTGGGGCAGGAGCTCTGTTGGGTTTGGATTTTGGGGCAGGAGCTCTGTTGGGTTTGGGTTTTGGGGCAGGAGCTTTGTTGGGTTTTGGGGCAGGAGCTGTGTTTGGTCTGGGTTTTGGGGCAGGAGCTTTGTTGGGTTTTGGGGCAGGAGCTGTGTTGGGTCTGGGTTTTGGGGCAGGAGCTTTGTTGGGTTTTGGGACAGGAGCTTTGTTGGATTTGGATTTTGGGGCAGGAGCTGTGTTGGGTCTGGGTTTTGGGGCAGGAGCTTTGTTGGGTTTTGGGGCAGGAGCTTTGTTGGATTTGGATTTTGGGGTAGGAGCTGTGTTGGGTCTGGGTTTTGGGGCAGGAGGTTTTTATTATTGAGTTGAGTTTTGGGCAGGAGCTGTGTTGGGCTCTCAGAGTGAGGAGGGTGTGCAGGAGCAGGGCTGGACTGCCCAGCCCCAGAGAGCCCTGCTGGGCTGAGCAGCACATCCCAGGCACTGATGATCTCTTGGGCAGTTCTGGTTTTTATCTCAGCCATGTGCCATGCAGCTTCATTCATTACTTTATTTATGCCTTACCTCTGCATTGCTTTCCAAGCTGCAGTGAAAGTTTTCTCTTCCTTTACAGCTGTGTCATTGCCATTTTGGTGTTCTGGGTTTTATTTGCACAGGGGAGATCCATGAAAGTCACTGGCAGTGCCATTTATACCCCCAATTCAGAAACTGCAGCACAGGTACACCCTGTGCCTTCATCACAGCGCAGCTCAGAGAGGAGAATTTTGCCATTGTACCTTTTACTCTTTAATTATGATAGCACCTATTTAATGCAATTGTTTTTACCCTTTGTTGTTGCATTTGGCCCAATTCAGTTGTTTTTTGTGCAGACTTATTGATCAGGTTTGACTACTGCCTGCCTAACTGCAGGATCAGTCTAATTATGGGTAAAATTCATGAGAAAGTAATAATAACCCTTCTGCTGATGCTACTCTCTGGTGATTTCTGTATTCTCTGTGTAGAGCTTGGATTTCTGAGCAGGACACCTTGGATCACCCTTGCATAGGAGCAGGACAATGAAACCTTGCTCATGAATGTGATATAGTGATGCATGAAAATAAGATGAGGAACAAAACAAGCAAAATCAAAGTGATAAATCACAGTGAAAAAGAACTCCCAGTGGAAACCTTGGGAGTGTTAGGGCAGAAAATTAACCCTTCTTCTAATATTTGTTTTCAATTTATTCTTTCAGTACCATTTTAGAAGCGTTTGCTATTGATACTTTCTGGAATATGGTTATTCTCTGTATGGTAATAAATTCCTGTTATGTCAGAAAGAAGCCTAAAATAATGAAGGTGGAAGCATGTGCCACAGCCAGGGGGTGACCTTCCTGAGTGACCAGCATCCAGTGCTGTCTGCTTTTTGTGATGTGCAAATCAGTGAGGCAAGGGAAGAAGCAGATGTCACTAGAATGACTCTGATAACAAATGCATGCAATTATGCCATGCTGTGTTCACGTTTTGCTTCTTCTAGAATCAGGTCAGTTTTGTATAAGAGCTTTTATTTTCCCAAAACTTGTGCATCTTCTAGCTGCCTTTTTTTTTTCTTTTTGGAAGTACTGCTTTAAAACCTGAAACCAAATTAGGCATGCAAAGAGAGAACCATTTTTGAAGAACTTTTTTAATTAGCCAAAAGAAACCTTACAGCATGTTGGTTAGCCTGAAGTGCTCTCCATTCAGAACGCTTGTTGTTTATCAAACTGGCTGATGGTTTGATATCTTTGGGATATCCAGATGCCCCTGCTGAGGCGTTCCCCTCAGGCCGAAGGGGAGCCAAGGGCTCAGCACAGGGCAGAGCCCTGGTGCCAGGATCTCCTGCCCGTCCCTGTGATGCTCACTGCCCTGTGCGCCTTTCCCTGAGCTGCAGGGTGGGCGTTGTGTCCTCAGGAAGGCAGAGGGAGCAATCTGTGTCATCCCCTGCCAGCCTGGCTCAGGAGCAGCTCCCGCCTGCCTGGCCTGGTGCTCCCGCTGCTTCAGGTTTATGGTGAATCACTGGGCTGGTGGATGATTTCTTCCCACTGCAAAGAGGGTGTTAAAGGAGAATTTCCAGACTTGTGTGAGCAGTGAGTGCCAGTGCCTTCCATGCCTGTGTGCTTGAGCCTCCTCTGAGCCAGTGTCAGGCAGGAAGGGTCCAGAAAGAGATTTCTGAAATATTGCTGTTTCCTTGGCTGGGCTCAGTTTACTGACACTCCTCTGGATGATTGCTTTCTTCCTTCCAAGTCTCAAAATAGCCCCTACTATTGCTAGAAGAAGTGAAATAAAAAGAAATAATATATAGCATTTATTAGCTGAGCTGTGCATGGCTGCTGGCTGCTGAAACTGTTTGGTCAGGGGGAATGTCAGATGGAGCAGAGTCAGCCAGCAGGACAAGCCTGAGCTTGGTGCTCAGAGAAGCTTCCAGGTGTGCCCAGGAGGGACCTGGGTGGCACTGGGGAGGTGACAGTGCCAGGACACAGAACTGGCACCCAGAGCTGCCCTGCCCAGGTGACAGTGCCAGGACACAGAGCTGGCACCCTCAGCTGGGTCCCTGAGGCATTTCAGCATGGATATAATTTGTCTGTGCACCCTGCAGTAGAGTGTAATTGTTAGAAGGTAGAATGATGTGAAAGTGCAGAAGGACAGCTGAAATACCAATAAATCTTGATGACACCTTGCCCTCTTCTTCAGCAGAGCCTTAACTCAGTTATTTTTAAATAAGGTGTTGGTGTACACAGCTGTTAGGGAATGTGGCTGTGGAGTGGGAGAGGATGGGAATTGTGAAGTCTGTCCTGACTTTGTGCTTCTGAAACACAAATCTGGTGTTGATCATAGCCCCAGTGCAAACCTTTGGTTACAAGTTTGTGTTTAGAAGGCTGGATAAAAAATAGATGCACTATATATGTGTGTGTATGTATGTTTGCAGGAGTTAAAAATGTACTTTAAGAATGTGCAGAGTTAATACAGTGTTTGAATTAAGGATATAAAGTGCTTTGTTTTATTTTTCTCATCATAACATCTTTCATCATAACGCATTCCATAGGTGATCACAGCAGAGGAGGGATTGCCATGGGTGGGCAATCCTGCAGAATAATGTCAGGGGTCACAGAACAGAGCATGGACAGACACGGGTAGCACAGGGCTGTGCACTGAGCTGGACATGGACAGACACGGGTAGCACAGGGCTTTGTGCTGAGCTGGACATGGACAGACACGGGTAGCACAGGGCTTTGTGCTGAGCTGGACATGGACAGACACGGGTAGCACAGGGCTTTGTGCTGAGCTGGACATGGACAGACACGGGTAGCACAGGGCTGTGCACTGAGCTGGACATGGACAGACACGGGTAGCACAGGGCTTTGTGCTGAGCTGGACATGGACAGACACGGGTAGCACAGGGCTGTGCACTGAGCTGGACATGGACAGACACGGGTAGCACAGGGCTGTGCACTGAGCTGGACATGGACAGACATGGGTAGCACAGGGCTGTGCACTGAGCTGGACATGGACAGACACGGGTAGCACAGGGCTTTGTGCTGAGCTGGACATGGACAGACACGGGTAGCACAGGGCTTTGTGCTGAGCTGGACATGGACAGACATGGGTGGGACGGGGCTTTGTGCTGAGCTGGACATGGACAGACACGGGTAGCACAGGGCTTTGTGCTGAGCTGAACATGGACAGACACGGGTAGCACAGGGCTGTGCACTGAGCTGAACATGGACAGACACAGGTAGCACAGGGCTTTGTGCTGAGCTGGACATGGTGGGACATGGGTGGGACAGGGCTGTGCACTGAGCTGGCACGGGGAATGTACAGACCATCTCAGGGTCACAGTGTTGCCATAATGAAATACCTGTCTGTGCACAGGAGTGAGGAGAGCAGCTGGGGGAGGGAAAATCCCCTGCAGAGCTCCTGTGATTGAACTTCAGAGCTTTTCTCCTGGCCTCTGATGAGCACCTTACAGCAAAAGCATCCAGGCCTGCAGAGAGAAAAGCTGAAGAACCAGAGACAACTTTTACTTTCTTTTTTTTTTTTTTTTTCTGTTCCTATTTAAAGGTTTTCCATAACTGAAAGCAAGGGTAACAGCCCAGGTCAGACAAACTTAAATTAAGGTACTCTTTGATTTTTCTGCAGAAATCCTTTCACAGTGTCTCAGGGCACAGTAGGTAGCCCTGAACTCCTCAGGGTTTGAGCTGAGGCAAGGCAGGGAAAAGAGGAGGAAACGTTTTAGGTGGAAGAATTCTACCACGTTTCAGGAGAGGCTTTTTCCAGAACATTTGTCATTGGTGTGTTGGGCAGGGGGAGCAGGGCACTGCCAGGGTGACTCTCACCTCCTGCTGGAGTGTGTCTGGGTGTGTCTGGGGCATTTCCATCACTGCCTTCATCACTGCATCTCGGAATTAGATGGAGGGGGGGGAAATTGCATCTTACAACATATTGACATGAAAATATATCATCCAGTGAACAGTGTAATTTCCTAAATTGACTTTTAAATGGAAAGACACAAGTGTGTGTGTGGAGCTCAGCAGGGCAGCTCCTCTTGGTGGTGGGCAGCAGCAAGCCAAGCCCTGGCTGCAGATCTTGTGCAAAATAAGTTTGCAAAGGGTTCACAGGGGCATGAAAGGCTCTGCTGGGTTGGCTGAGGCAGAGATGAAGCCTGAATCCACTCTTGGAGGTTCAGTGGGAGGGTTCCTGCAGCACTGCAGGCTGGTGCTGGAGCTCCCTGCGCTCCTGTGGGAGGCAATCATGGCAAATATTTTCTGTCAGGAAAGTGGAAGTAATGACATATGTCATGTGTGTACTTTTTGTTTGAGATGTGCATGACTGTGAAGAAACAGATGGCTCCTTCAATTCTGATCATGGCATGTGGCTTCTCTGATTATGAGTCTGTTATTCCTATACAGATCTTTTTAATAAATTCTTTCTGAAGGGGGAAGGAAGTGAAATTGCCTTGCATCAACTCATTAAAAATGACCAGGAACAGTAATGGTTATTAGGAAGGCTGTGTCCAGTCAAGTACAAATATACTGCCTGGAGCAGCCTGGATAAAGCCCAAGCCAGCAAGGCACAAATGCCATGTAAATGCTGATTCCCAGGGGGCTCTTTGTACCCTTTGCTCACGGAGGGAGCTGAGGCAGAGCTCCAGCACACCCTGCTGAGGCTCCTCCATCTGCAGGGCTGAGCTCCCAAGGCAGCCCTGCAGCCTGAGCACCTCCTGCTGCTGCCCACACGCTGCAGGCACAAGGGCGTGAGGGCTGGAACACGTTCATGTTCCCTGGGCATTCCTGCTCCGGGTTTCTCCAGGGCTGCTCAGTGCCTCCCCAGCGCTGGTTTGTTGGGGCACACGTGCTTTGGGTGGCAGGGGGACAGAGTGTGCTCTGCCATGGATGCAGCCAGCCCAGCAGGGACGGAATGGGGAGAAGCTGCAGGGCCATAGCCCAAGGTAGGAGATGGTGGTGTCTTTTCTCCTCCTCCTCCTCTATCCTCTTTGCCATGGATGCAGCCAGCCCAGCAGGGATGGAATGGGGAGAAGCTGCAGGGCCATAGCCCAAGGTAGGAGATGGTGGTGTCTTTTCTCCTCCTCCTCCTCCTCTATCCTCTTTGCAGCCAGCCCAGCAGGGATGGAAAGGGAGGAAGCTCCAAGGTAGGAGATGGGGTGCCTTTTCTCCTGCATCTTCTTTGCCAGCCCAGCAGGGATGGAATGGGAGATGCTGCAAGGCCATAGCCCAAGGTAGGAGATGGGGTGCCCTTTCTCCTCCTCCTGTGCCATGGGTTAAACCCCACACCAGGCTGTTGGGACAGGCTTTTTGCTCTGTCCTCCCTGAGCTGTTTCCTCGTGCCCACAGGGCTGTGCCAGCACCTCTTCCTGGCTCTCAGTTATTCCCTCCTTTCCTCACAGCACCCCTTGTGCGCTGGGACCCCTCAGCCCCTTCCTGCACCCCACAGGGCTGTGCTGGGCTCGGGGCTGTTCTGGGCTCGGGGCTGTTCTGGGCTCAGGGTGGTTCTGGGCTCGGGGCTGTGCTGGGCTCAGGGTGGTTCTGTTCTGGGCTCGGGGCTGTTCTGGGCTCGGGGCTGTTCTGGGCTCGGGGCTGTTCTGGGCTCAGGGTGGTTCTGGGCTCAGGGCTGTTCTGTTCTGGGCTCGGGGCTGTTCTGGCTGCAGTTTCTGCTGTCACCCCCACCTGGTTCCTCTGGTGGAGCTCCCGAGCTGCAGAGAGCCCTGGTGGGAGATGGGACTGAGCCACCCAGAGCCCGTGCAGGGGGCTCAGAGGGAGGAAATGTGCACGTTCTCTCCCTGGAGCCCCACTGCAGTGTTATTCTCTTGTAATATAGGAGTAACCGTGGAATAGATTAGGTGTTCACATTACGGGAGTAAAATGAGAAAGAGATGTTAATTATTTAGCAGGTTTCTCAGGAGGCCTTATAAGAAGGAATTGAGGAGGAACTTCAGAATTGTTTTCAGAAAGAGTTACTGGATGAAATTCTCCTTTCTCCTCCCTGTGAAAGTCAGTTCCTTTCCATGGCACATGGAGGATCTGCCTTAGGGAGGGAGGGAGAGCAGAGATGAGCCTGAGCCGGGCCAGCCCACAGGGGGGACTCAGGACGTGCTGTCCCTCCCCGATAAAGTGAGGTTTTGTAGCTCAAATGTGAGACTCTGAGGGTAGGAAAACTCTGGTTCCAGTCCTGGAACCCTCCTTGCACGTTCCAGGTGCTCCTCCCAGCTCTGGTGGCTTGGGTATGTGAGAGATAGTGGCTTGAAATGAAAACAAACAAACAAATCGATCCAGTTTAACAAACCTGTCCCTGTGCTGTGAGCTCAGAGTCACTGAGAGCAGGGCTGTCAGGAGCCAGCAGCAGCACCTGCTGTGGGTGCTGGCTGTGCAGTTCCTTTATTCAGAGCTGGCTGTGAACCTGACTTGGGAGAACCAGGTTTTTGTTTAGGAGGGCTGCAGCAGCCTGCTGTGGGTGCTGGCTGTGCAGGTCCCTTTATTCAAACCTGACTTTGAAGAACCAGGTTTTTATTTGGGAAACAGAAAACATGCACAGAGATGATTTTGTTGTTGTTTTTAGGTAGTTGATTTTACTGTAGCAGAGGGTCAGAATCTGCTGTGTGCCTGCCTCCCTTTATTAGGTGAACAAGTCTTGCTTTAAGTGTGCTAAATCCATGGAAGGTGCTTTGTATTACGCTGCTTAATTCCTCTGCTGGAGGGCTCCAAATTAGTCTCACTCAAGGATTTTGTGCTTCACCTCCAGCCACTGAATGGGTTGATGCAGTTCAAGGGCCAGGCTTAATTATCCTGAGCTTGATGACTGCTACACCTGTAAATGTCCCTGCTCAAAGGCTAAGTGCTGCCTCAGTTGGCTTTGTACCTTCGTTTAGTGTCCTTTTTATTCAGCACAGGAGGATTTTTGTGGTTTTCCCTAAGTGTGGGCAGCAGCTCTGTGCAGCTGCTTTATGCACTGATGGCAGCCTGGGCTGTGTACCAAGGTCACAGGTTGGTTCTTATTATTTCAGCTATGGCACACTCAGAATTTGTCCTTCCTGAATTTGCTTTCCTGAATGGTTAAACTGTCCTTTCCAACAGATACAGCAGGGAGCTTATCAGTTTTATCTGTAAACTTGTGTCCTGCATGGCTATCAGCATGATACTGTCTTTACTGAAGAATTTCCCTTCATCCAGTTGAATAATCCTTTTCTGGATGAAAAAAAGATGTTCAGAATGTTATAATGGTCTTGCATGTGAATGAATTCAAAGCCTGAGCAAATGAAGGCTTTCCATTTTGCTGTTTCCCTGAGGTTTTCCTGAGACAGAAGAGGCATTTGGCACAGCAGGTCATCTCTGAGGCTGCCTGAAAACAAGGCTGCACTCACAGGGGATGGATGGTGGCTGCTCTAATGAGTCAGGTTACCTCAAATTGCTGTAATGAGCCAGTGCAGTTGTGTTAGGCTTATTGCATATCTGAATTAATGGCTTGGAAGGAAGTTTGTTAGGCTGCTTTGCTAGAAACCAAATCAAATAACAGCCTGGCAGATTCTTCAATGACACGGAATAGAGAACTGGAATTTTAATTTACCTCAGGCTGTGTGTGATCCTTTCTATTAATAAACAGCCACGTCCAGCAGACAGGTGTTGAAATAACAATCCCCTGGTGAGGGTGCTGGCTCTGCACATGGAGCCACAGGTGGCCCTTCCATCAAGGTTTTATTTCAATGGAAATGGCAGTGAGCTGAGCCCCTGGTGGAGCCCAGACCGCCCCGGTCATGTCATGGTCCTGCTGCTCCTTGGGCGTCAGGAGCCTGCTCAGGGTTTGCTGGGCTGGAGCCAGCCTGTCCTGGGGGGAAACAGCCGTGGGTTGTGTTCCACACCTGGAACCCCCTCAGCGAAGGCAGGGTTTGTGTCCTGTCCTTTCTCTGTGTGCTCAGCCTGTCCTGGGGGGAAACAGCCGTGGGTTGTGTCCTGCCCATCCTCTCTGTGTGCTCAGGGTTTGCTGGGCTGGAGCCAGCCTGTCCTGGGGGGAAACAGCCATGGGTTGTGTTCCACACCTGGAACCACCAGGACAAAGCCAGGGTTGTGTTCCACACCACAGCAAAGCCATGGTTTGTGCTCCAGAGCAGGGCAGGAGCTTCAGTGCAGTCACCCTTTATCTGGGCTCTTTATCTGGGCTCAGGACAGGGCTGGGACAGTTGCCCTCAGGCTGTGAGAGCTGAGCTGGGAACACAAACCTCGAGGGCAAGGCACAGGCAGAGGGTGGGAATGGTTCCTTTGGGACAGGAGCTGCCTGTCTGCCCTGCACTGGCAGTGTGAGGTTGTTCTGTGAGTGGGATCTCAGCCTTGGGTGTGCTGAAAGAATTTAACAGATGAGAAGATGCTTTGCAGGAAAATCAGAGCTCAAACACCCCGGTAAAAACGGGGGAGGCAAGTCTGCATTTCTACCAAATACACAAAGGAAGTAAACTTTGAAAGAATGAGATATGAGCAAAGAATTTAATGGTCAAAGGACAAGATGCAGGGGAAGAGTAATGTGACCAAGAAACCAAACCAACCTGCAACTTTGTATGGGAAAATGAGTCATGAAACTTTGGTAATTTAAGGTCAAATCAACAAAGATTAATTTGTGTATACTAGAAAAATTACCTATCAATTATTGGTTATGATTGCTGTTATTGAATAACTTTGGAAAGTACAACCACAAAGTCTAATCTTACATATAAATCAATGTTTGCTAGACATGATATATTGAGTGAAAACAACAGATTATAAATCACGATTTGATTGTTTGGAGCTTAGACTTGTCTGCAAAGAGACATGATTTGAGCTGTAGCTCTGAACCTGCAGTTTAATGGTCTTATGGAAAGAAATGCTGTAGAAGCTGAAAATCAGATTCAGATTTCCATCTACTGACTTTCAGGGCAGCACCATTGATAGAGGGATTTATTCTTTGCTGAAATTACATCTGGGTGATCTCTTCCACTTCTGCAGGGAGGGAAGGAGAGGAAATGTGAGGAATTGGCCAGGTTTTGAAAGGAATGCACATGGGGGGGACGGAGCAGGTGACACAGCAGCAAGAGCAGGGCACAGAGGGCTGGACAGGGCTGAGTGAGGGGTGGGCACACACACAGCCTGTCATGGGAGTGCTCTTGGTGCACATCTGGGTGTCAGTGTGGCACTCAGGACAGCTCAGGTGAGCCCTCAGTGTGGCGCTCAGGTGAGCTCAGGTGCCTGCAGATGCTCTCCCAGGACACAGGTGGGGCTGTGGCTGCCTGTGGAGGAGTCTCTGGCAGGGTCAGAGGGAGCAGCTGTTCCCTGTGCCATCAGTTCAATGCCAGGCTGTGCCCCGTGCCCTCAGGTGAGCTGTCTGTGCAGGGCAGTGGGGCTGAGCTGCATTGCACACCCAGAGGGGCCAGGCTGCTCTCAGCCCTGCCATCCTCACTGTCACAGATGCCCAGAGATGCACCCAGCGTGATGATCCCTCCCTCTGCCAAGGAGGCAGATGCCTCAGCTAGGGAACATCATCCCCAGCCTCAGCCTGTCAGCTGGATTCTATAAATGGAAATAGGTCTTTAAAAGCCAAAAATTATATTTAGTTGCAGCTATGGGGGGAGGAAGGAAAAAAAAATAAGAAAAATAATAAATAAAGTCCAAACCCTTCAGAAATGGAACAAAGGAACAACAGAGCACTTAGGCTGGCCCTAATAATCTGCAAATGTTCATGCAGTCATTAAATGTAGACTGCATAGATAAAAGTTACTCTTCTGTCACTCCTTTCATCTCTACCTGAAGCATCCATTTGCCACTCAGGTTTCTGGGTACAAGCCATAAATATTCAGCTTTTTCTGGGATGTTTTTACCCAGTGTTTGCTTGTTTTCATCTAAGCTCTCCATATGCCAGCAGCAGCAGCAATAATAAAGTGCTGTGAGCTGGAGGTGTGCATTTAGGTGATTTAGCCTTGGATAGGCTGCACAGGCCTTATCTGAGCCAGAAATAAAGCTGAAGGTGGCTGGTTTGGGTGTGAAGGAGATAGATGTGAGTGTGCTGCAGGCAGTGCTGGGCACAGCTCCCGTGTGCTGTGCCCTGGGACAGGGGTGCCAGCAGGAATGGGCTCTGTGCTCACCTGGGGCTGCAGCTCAGAGTCTGGGTGCTGGGGTGCTGGGCCAGCAGCTCCTTGGGCCCTCTGGAGAACTGGGGTTTGCATTTTACATTGACATTTGGTACATTACAGCACCATTGCAGGGGTGTTTCGCTGACAGCATCCTGGGGCTGGCCAGAGAACATGGGCTTGCCTGGTCATTGCAGCTTGAGAGAAAAGTGTTCTTTGGGGTTTTCACTTCTCTAAAAACAGACAGAACTGCTCTTGGGCAGCTCCCACTCCCTGTTTTGCTGTTGACTGGGTATCTTCATGGGAAATAACTGGGAACATGGCACCAGGAGTGCAGCAGGAATGTGGGCACAGCAGCCTGCCTGCAGTGTGAGCCTCAGGGGCACAGCAAGGTGACAGAAACACTCAGAATGTTCCTTGGCTTTGTGCTGGAGCGTCTGTGGAGTCCCTGGGAGGGGGGAGGCTGTGCAGCCCTTTGTGCTGGTCAGCTGCTCCCTTTGTGAGAGCCAGGTGTCCTTGCACGGCTCTGAGATCAGCCTGGAGCCCTGCTGCTCTCCTGGGGCTCTGCAGAGCCAGCCAAGCCTGGGATGGGCAGGGCTGGGTTTGGGCTGGGTTTGGTTTGCGCCTGGGATGGGCAGGGCTGGGTTTGGGTTTGGTTTGTCCCAGGATGGGGCAGGGTTGGGTTTGTGCCCAGGATGGGGCAGGGCTGGGTTTGGGTTGTCCCAGGATGGGGCAGGGTTGGGTTTGGTTTGTGCCCGGGATGGGCAGGGCTGGGTTTGGGTTGGGTTTGTGCCCGGGATGGGGCAGGGTTGAGTTTGGGTTTGTGCTGGGATGGGCAGGGCTGGGCTGGGTTTGTCCCAATGTATTTGAAGCCTTCAATGTGTTATTTATTAATGCATCCTAGTTACAGTAATTCACGTACAGGGCTATTGTGACAACAGCACATTGTCTGAAATACAGGAATTTGCAGCATGAAGTAGTTAATTAACAATAAGAGAATAAAGGAGAAGGTGCACATGGATTGGCAGCACTAACAGAGTAACAAGCAGTCTGTGGGGTCTGAGCAGCACAGAAAATGAGGAGGAGGCAGGAGAAGTCTTAACTGCTGTAGGAACTTAGAAATTAGTCTGGTGCCTGCAAATCTCATCTGTCTTAAGAGAATTGTTGGAGAACTCTTGGACTTTGCAGAGCTGATTTGGAGAGAATTGCAGTGGTGGAATAAAATGGGATCTGTTACTGTGCAAAGACCAGTGGAGAACTTAATCCTGCATGGGACTTGCTGGGGAGTATCAGAATACATTTGCCAGATGCAAGATAATGTCAAGTAAATATTTAAAGCTGTAATGGCAGCACAGCGTGTTGGAGCATAATGAAGCACTGAAAGGGAGTTAAATGCCCTCATGTCAGTGAAGGGAAGCAGTGCTGCAGTTCTGCATTGAGGCACAGTGCTCACCTCTCAGGTGACAGCCAAGGGCAGGAAGGCTCTGAGGCTGCTGAGAGGTTTTGGAGGCTCTCGTGGGCTGTAAATTCTTTAGCCCCTATTCTCTGCTCCCAGCATCAGTTTACTGTGGCTTTGCAGCTGTGTCCCTTTTCTGCAGGGATCTGTGGTGTGCAGGAGCTGTGGCCAGCTCTGGGTGCAGCTGTACAGTCAGAGTGAGCCATGGCCACTGCTGAGCACACCTGGGCTCTGCACGGAGCCTGCTCACGTTGTTCCATCAAAATCTTCTGTGCAACTTTATCTGCCTCCCCTCCAGTCTTCTGACTGTCTCACTTGTTCTGGGTATTGAGTGATGCACATAAATCAGAGCGCTTTGGGTTGAAAGAATTCTTAAAGGTCACCTTGTCCCACCCCTGTCATGGCAGGGACACCCTCCCACTGTCCCAGGCTGCTCCAGGCCCTGTCCAGCCTGGCCTTGGGCACTGCCAGGGATGCAGGGGCAGCCACAGCCTCTCATACAGTGATGGAGTCATTCAGGTTGGAGAGGACCTCCAGGATGATGGAGTCCCTGTGGGTAGCCCACATCACTGAGTGTCATGCCAGTTGCTTCTTGACCACCTCCAAGGACAGTGACTCCAGCACCAACCTGGGCAGCCCCTGCCAGTTCCTCACCACCCTTCCAGGGCAGAAATTCTTCCTCCAGGTGTCCAGGCTGGGGACAGCATTGCTTGTTCCTGGTTCTCTGGCCAGCCTGAGCTTTGGCCCCTTTCTGCCTAAACCTTCAGTGAAATTGCCATTGTTGTCACCTGCTGGAGAAGAGCCGGGTGAGGTGCAGTGTGCATACAGCCTGTCAGCAGTGTGCATACAGCCTGTCAGCAGCACAGTTGGTGTTGTGTTCCCCCACAGCTGTTCCAGTGCCCTTCCAGGCCACTGCCCACAGCGGGGCACTTTGTCTAGACATGATGTGCAGCTAAAGCTGTTAGTCAGGATCCATTAATATGTGACATGCAGAGCATTCCTGGAGAGAGGCTTCGGTGCTGGAGTGTCAGGTATGGCCAGGGGAAGCTGCTTTCTCTTGTCTCACCTGGTGGGAGAGGAGAATTGTGCTGGGCAGGGGCAGGGGCTGAGCCCCATGGCATGAGCAGCCTTTGGTGAGCAGAATTGTGCTGGGCAGGGGCTGAGCATCCTGACCTAAACAGAATTGTGCTGGGCAGGGGCTGAGCATCCTGACCTAAACAGAATTGTGCTGGGCAGGAGCAGGGGCAGGGGCTGAGCAGCCTGAGCTGGCAGGGCTGCAGCACTGAGCCCAGCCCATGCCAGCCCTCACTGTGGGACACAACAATTGCAGAACAGCCCCAGTCAGAGGATGGGCAGGAGCTTTAATGTGAGTGAGTGACAGTGAGTCATCCCTGGAGGCCGGGGTGAGCAGCCACAGCAGTGGGACAGCTCCATCCCACATCTGCACACAGCTGAGCACAGCAGAGCAGCTCAGGGGCGGCTCCTTCTGCCACCGAGGCTCCTCCAGGCTGGGACTGGCACAGGTAGGGCTGCTCTGGGGCTGGGCACTGGCACAGGTAGGGCTGCTCTGGAGCTGGGCACAGGGCATTGGCACAGGTAGGTGGACACGGAGCACTGGCACAGGTAGGGCTCCTCCAGGCTGGAACCAGCACAGGTAGGGCTGCTCTGGGCTGGCTGGCACCCTGACCTCCAGCTTGGGTCCCCTCTCCAGAGCCTGCAGGTGAGCAAGGGCACACAATAGCAGCACAGAGCTCTGGCAGCTGTGTGTCTGTTGTGACATTAATAGATAGAGACTAAAATGCTAATAACATTTTGTGAAATGCTCTTTAGAATTTCAGTTGAGGAGCAGAGTGCATGGGTAGAATGGAAGTTCCAGATTAGTAAATTTAAAGGTAAGCGGAAAGGTGGCTTTGTTTGCAACCTGCAAAGACCTAATTCCTTAAATGAATTCTTTGAGATGCTGTTAAAAACTAATTTATTGTTTTCCTGCGGTTACTTCAGGTGCAAGTGGGGTTTTGGGGCTAGTATTAAAAGTACTGAGAGTGCTGATGTGGTGTGCAGAGCAGTGGAAGGACCCTGGCACTGGTGACTGGGAATGGTGCAAGTGGTGCTGAGAGCACGGATTGCATACTGGAGCTGCCCACAGCAGGGTTTGCAGGCCCTGTGTACCCCAGCACTGAGAATTTGTATTCTGAGAGTTGTTTGGGCCAAATATTCAGCTGCTGCAAATTGCTCTGAAGCTTTTCTTGGTAGTTTTTTGTTTAACTGGAGTTGTTGTAAATCCACATGTTTCAGATATTTACCGCAGTAGCATCCTTCCAATGTTTTAAAGTTTTTCAATCAACTTTCAGAATAATTGGTTTAATTTCTTTGGAGGTCTGTAGAGTCCCAGTTGGCATAAATACGCTAATGACAGAAAACAGGGACTTTTCTCTGATATGGATGATTTCAAAGAGGTACAAAAGCGAGTGTGGTATCCCAAGGCAGCTCCCCAACTACATATGCAGCATGCACTGTTCTTAGTTTGAACAGAGTGGCTTTTTCTGGTAGTAGAATAAAGACTACTTACTAGCTCCTGAAAACCAGAAGCTAATTTATAGCTCAGTGTTGAAACAATGTCTTTTTTCTAAGACACACATTTGTCTTTGCTAACTTTGATAGACTGTTGTAAGCTGGAGGACTGCAGCATTCATGCACTGGAATGTGAAATGTGAGGATTTTTTCCTTCAGCTCTGCTGTGCTTACTGCCTTGGGTTGTTTTTTGTGTCATTTACGGTGCTGAACATCAATGTGAGCATATTATGCAATGCAGTATAAAAATACACAAAGGCAATAACCTCACTGCTACTTCTGCTCTCACAACAACCTTCTGTGATCGTTTTGCCCTTTGGTTTCTGGAGGAGTTGATTCCACATGGTGCACTGCACCTGGGTGTTTGTGGCGTGTCTGAGCAGCAGCAGGAGCTCCTGGCAGGCTCCAGGTGTGTCCCAAGGCTGGCAGTGGGTGCTGATGGCTGTGCAGCTCCCAGGGTGGCAGCACCCAGGCACAGAGGTCACCTGTGCAAACATCTGAATTTCACGGCAGGTTGTGTGGAGATGTGTGCTGGTTTGTAAAGATCTGCATTTCATTTCTGTTCTGTGCCCTTGTCGCCGTGTCCTTCCCCTCGGTGACAGCGTGTCAGTCAGGAGTGACTGCCCAGCTGGCCTTGTTTGAGCAGGCCACGATGTGCTGGGCCACAGCCACCCAGCTGAGCTGTTTCTGCTTTGAGCACACTGCTGGGTTTTAACTCTTTTCTGCATAGCCTTGAAATGCCTCTGGATCAGGCTGCAGAGTGCCAGCAGCGTGGAGCGCAGGTGTGAGCACAGGTGTGAGCACAGCCACCACCCTGCCACAGCCATCACTGCTGGGGCTCTGATTGCCCCTGTGCCAGCTCCCTGGGTGCCCCTGGTGCCCGCAGAGCCCTCCCTGCCCCTGCAGCCCAGCTGCTGCCCGGGGCTGCTCAGGGAGCCAGCCCTGCCCTGTGTGACCTGCTGCTGCTGCTGCTCCCCTCTCACCTGCCCTCACAGCATCCAGCAGCTGGCTCAGGAACTGAACAGCACCACTTGCAGTAAAACAATAATGCCATTTTAGCTCTGCTGTGAGGAAATGATTGTAACTCTGCTGTGCTTGGGCTGCTAGCACAGAGCAGAGGTGCTGGGCAGTGTGTGGGAGTACCATGGCAGCGTAAAAAAGAAAGTTGTGGGGAGGCTGAGAAGGATCTCAGTATACAGAACATCTACTGGGACTCTCCAGGTGATCATTGGGCTGGGCAGTAACAGGAAAGCAGGCTGTTTAGACTTCTGCTGATTTGTCTTGTTGCTGGTTAAACTGATGGGCAGTAGAAAGCGAAACCCTTCTCTGTGTGTGCAGCGTGTTGTAGCTACTGTGAGTAACAGTGATGGCATAATTACTCATGGCTTTCTGCAGAGTCTGAGAGGCTTTAGGTGAGTGGGGAGAGGGGAAAGCGCTTTCAAGTACGGTTTCTAAACCTGTGTCAAGTGCAGGCTCTGAAATGCAGTGCATTGATTTCAGGGGAGGGGGAATGGGTGCTGGGGGTGCTGTGGGTGCTGTTCCTCAGTCGGTGCTGCTCAAGGGGATGGAATTTCCCCGATGGGGAAGGCGCTGCTGGGTGCCAGGTTGTTGGGTGGGTTATTCAGGCACAGCACTGGCAGCAGGGCTGGGGGCTGCTCCAGCAGTGGCTGCTGCAGTGGGTGGGCAGCACTCTGGGAACAGAAGTGCCCGGGCAGGCAGAGCCTTCTCGTGGTGTGTGAATGACTACACTGAGCTTACAGCTGAGTGGATTTTTCAACGTGGTGTAACTTGCTGGGTAAATTTTTGGGGTATGCATCAAATGATTTGTGTAAAATCACCTGTGGTGGGAATTCAACATAACTGAAGTTTAGTCTAAGAAATCAATGTGAGAAAATATTGCAGCCTTTCATTTGACTGTTTTACAACTGAACTGGTTTGTGTACATGGATATTTGTATATAGGGACCCTATCTGCATAAGCCTAATCTTTAACCTGTTAAAATAATTCCCGACCTTTAAATGAAGAGCAATGTTAATTTCAGGTTAAATTATACATTTCTTTTCTGAGAGGATTTCTCTGCTGTTCAGTGCCTGTGTGCATAGCTCTGTTCAGAGCTCTCTGCCCCTTTGGGTGGAGTGCTGAGGCCCAGCAGGGTCCAGGGTTCTGCTGTTCCCAGGGCTGTGAGAGCACTCTCTGCACCTCTCCATGGCACATCAGGCTTTTGGCTTTTGCTGAAGAGTTTTCTGTGCTTTCCTTTGAGAAATCTCCTCTGAGGCCATTTCTCTGCACAGCTCTTTCTGTAATGAGTGTGAATTTTAAAGCACTCAGTTTCTTCATCCTTCCCTTTGTTAATCCTCAGTAAATGGGGCAAATAATTGGGAGGTGTCACCTGTCCTTTTATGAATGGTGCTTCTGTTCTTGTGGGCCTCTTCCAAGAGATGCCCAGGAGCTGCAGCTCCAGTGCCAGCCTCTGAGCTGCTGCTCATTCCTGCACCGAGAGGCAGCACTCATCCTTCCAGACTTCCAGGAGGGATGCAGTCTATTCTTTGATGATTTTGTTGCCATTTTCAGGCTGCTTTCCTGGAGGATTCTGATGTTTTTCAGTTCTTCCTTTGTGTTTTTGTTGTTTTGGGTTTTTTCTTCTCAACACTAGGGAAGTTTGTCTCTTTTTGTAGCCCAGCTGTTGACAATAACGCTCCATAAATAGGAAGAAAAAAGGCACTTCTCTCTACTTTCCTCATAATCTGAAACTATTATCCTAGCTCCAAATAGGGCTACATTAATAATTAAATTCTCATTAACGTTACGATACACAAGAGTTTTCTGATACTTCATAAGCAGCAAACTAAAGCTGTGCAAAGCTCTCAAAAACTGCAAGCTTCCCACTCATCCTGGACCTTTCTAGCAGGTCTCCTGGCGCCTTCTCCCCTGCATGCCTGATTTTCACCTCTCCTCCAGGACGTTCTCTTAGAAACAGCGGCGCTCCTTGCTTTGCTCCCAGACTTTGTCAGTGAAGAACGTGAGTGCACTGTTGTGGCACGAATTGTCACAGTGGTTTTTACATTCCCTGTGAGCTGGTCAGAGTGGGGGGTTATGGTAGGCAGGGGTGAGTGAGGCTCACATTTCCATCTGGAGCTGCTGTCCTTCTCCTCCCGTGTTCATGGTGCTCCTGTCCTGTGCTGGTGGAGCAGAACGAGAAATGTCTGAATGTCTGCTCCAGCAGCCGGGGTGGCAGCACAGCTTCATCCCAAGGGCCAGATCCTTCCTTGGTGGCTGTGCAGTTTGGGTTCTTCATCTTGTGCAGCTGGCCAGGCCAGCCTGCTGTCCAGTGCCCTCCTCGAGGCAGGCCCTGGTGCCCAGCAGTGTCCCAGTTGTGCACTGGTGTGCTCCCAGTGCTCCCATGCCTGCAGCTTCCCAAGCTCACACTCCACAAAGAGGAGTGGCACCCTGGGTGTTGTTACCGTCTGTCTGCTGTGCTGCGTGCCCCAGCCCACCTGCTTGGAAAGCAGCCAGCTTGCATTGGTTCAGCAGATGGGAAAACTGCAGAGCACTCGGAACAGGCAGGGAAGAAATGTTCGTGCAGTCGTTCATTCCTTCATTCATTTCATTTATTCATTCCTTGACTCATTCATTCCTTCATTTATTCATTCCTTCATTCAGGGACAAGCACAGCACTGAGCTGAGCTGCAGAGCTCAGATGAGAGTGGGCACATGTGGCATGGCAAACCCACAGCTCCTGATGGCTGGGAAGGGAAAGGTGCTGGCTCTGCACCCTGGGGCTGTTCCTCAATAAATGAGGGCTGTTCCTCAGTAAATTTGGGCTGTTCCTCAGCCCTGTCCCTGAGCAGTGGGTACAATTTGCAGGGTGCCCCTCAGCCCTGTCCCTGCCCTGGGAGCTCCTGTTCAGCTGCATCCTGAGCAGCCAGGCCAGGGCTCAGCCAGGGCTGCCTGGTGGCACAGGCTGGCACAGGGTGCCTGGTGGCACAGGCTGGCACAGGGTACCTGGTGGCACAGGCTGGCTGGGCACAGGCTGGCACAGGGTGGCACAGGGTACCTGGTGGCACAGGCTGGCTGGGCACAGGCTGGCACAGGGTGCCTGGTGGCACAGGCAGGCACAGGCTGGCACAGGGTGGCACAGGCTGGCTGGGCACAGGCTGGCTGGTGACACAGGCTGGCACAGGGTGCCTGGTGGCACAGGGTGCCTGGCACAGCTGGGACATGAGGCTCTCTGCAGAAACCCTGCTGCCACTCCCACAGGGAAACAGGAGATGCATTGTGAGCAGCATTTATCAACAAATGTTTGATGTCTGTGCCTTTGTCTGTATTATCCACAAGGATCTAAATGCAGCCTTATCTGGGTAGTCTTTTCAGGGGATAACAGCCTATTACTGATAGCAGTTAATCCAATTACTCTTTTAGGTCAAGGGGGAGTGTTCTATGCAAATATTTTTGGAAGATCTGAAAAAAGTTATTCTATGTGTGACCCAAAGAGAGCATATTTCAGAATTTTTCAGCAGATCAAAAGGTTAAGAAATTTCTACATATGTTGGAGGAAACATGGTGCAAAGAGGTGTCAGCTTTCGGTTTTGATCACAAGGCAGTCACTTATTTAAAATAGAAAGATATTTCACAGTGGAAAGTAGTTTCAAATCAGAAAATAAATCACTATCTGAAATCATCAGAGAAGTTCTTTGATGTGGGAATGAAGATGGAGCTGTGCAAACCTTAAGAATTGATACAGCAATGAGATGTTTTGCGTAGAGTAGGTTTCAGCCATGTAATTCTGGCTCACTTGGCTCCTGGTTCTCCAGTGAGGATTTCACTGAGTGCCTCAGCTGGGGCTGTGCAGGAGCTGTGAGTGATGCCCCTGGAGCTGGAATATTCTGAGCCTACTTTTAATTCTGAAAACTCACCCAAAGGAAGTTGTGTCTTTCACAAGGTATTTTTGCTGCTTTGTTCCTTTCAGTTTGAAATGAGCTGGTGTGGTGCCTGGCTTTGGGGGTGTGCTGGCGAGGAAGGAGTGGTGCAAAATGAGGGACTCCAGAAATGGCTTGCTGTGAATAAAAATTAGAGAATTGGCTGCTTGTGCTTCCTGTAATATCTGTGTTCATTGTGAAAACTGCAAGTCAGAGTCAACCAGACTTCAAAGTTGGGAGCACACAGCTGCAAGCTGAAAATAAGATTTGTGGGTGATGCAGAAGTGCCAGAAAGGCTGTTTGGTAAGAATACTTCATCAAGATTTGGCAAAGCTTAATGTGAAATGGTTTGGATAGACTGTGTTGTCATTAAGAGGTTCTGAGTGTTTTACAAGCCCAGAATAGAAATTTTTTTTCAATTAGCTTGCAAGTATTGTTGTGCTCTCAGTTTGTTATGTGCAGGTGGCTGACAAAAAAAATCCCACCTTCAATGGGAGAAATTAGGAGGGAAGCAAAGCAGCAATGAAAAGAGAACTTCTACTGCCCAAAGGCCTGAGAGATTTTCATCAGCTGTCTCAAAAATGGTATTACAGCTAAATACCCCACTTTGCTACCCTTCCCTGTCCTACAGGCACTCACTTGAAGCAAGTTATTTTAGAGAGGTTTTTTTTAGACTTGTTCCTGTAAGGAGCTGAGAGCAACTTGCTAGCCTGATGTTTCCCCTAAAAGGAAAAAAAAAAATAATTCCTGATAGCTCCAAAGGGCCCCAGGGCCTGGGGCACCTCAGCTGGGACCTTTATTGATTTCCTTGGTGGGGTCAGGGAGGCAGAGCAGGAGGGAGGGGCTGGGGAACATCGCTGCTCTGTGTCCTGGCGGTGGCACTGGGAGGTGACATTGGGGGAGTGACACTGGGGAGTGACAGTGACACTGGGGGAGTGACAGTGACACTGGGGAGTGACAGTGGCACTGGGAGGGTGACATTGGGGGAGTGACAGTGAAATTGGGGAGTGACAGTGACACTGGGGAGTGACAGTGGCACTGGGAGGGTGACATTGGGGGAGTGACAGTGAAATTGGGGAGTGACAGTGGCACTGGGAGGCTGACACTGGGGCATGACAGTGACACTGGGAGGGTGACAGTGTGGAGGTGACAGTGGGGGGACATTGGCTGCTGCTCTCAATATTCCACACAGCTATGCTGGGGGAATGGTTTTTCCTGCCCTGTGCCAAAGAGAGGGGATTTCTTCACTTTGTGGGTGCAGGATTTCAGAGGTGCTCTGCTGCTCTCTGTGGCTTGAGGACCTTGTGGGTACAGACGCAACTTCAGTCCTTCCAAAATGCCAGAAAAATGAATTTATCGCAAGTGTAAGTGTCCTAGGCCTCACAGCATGTAAAATTAACCACTGTGAAGAGTTAGGGAACTGAGGAAAATTCATGTTTCAGGTAATGACCTGAAAGGTTCAGGCAGGAGTGCATGGAAGTACAATTTCTTTAAGTTGTGTCATACATGCAGGAACAATAGTCCAGCAGGAGCAGGAGGATTTGTTGTGCCTGGATTTTATTTACCCTGTGGTTGCTCTAGCCTGTAGCGAGCAGAGCAGAAGCCTCTCTCTGTAAAACCAGGGGGAAAGATATTTCCTTACAGCTTTATTAAAGTCTGAATTACATCAAAGATGATGCAGTTGGAACCCGAGCCAAGGCCTATGGACAGGGCTGATGTTATGGTTTCTGGCAATTCTGGATGGGACTGAAATGCACTTGGACAGAAAAGAAAGGCACAAACCAGCAGACTGTTTAGCTGGTGTGTTTATATAAAGTAAACATGTTTGAATTTATCTTGAAAAACATCCTGGTGCCAGCAGCCATCCTAAAGATTGCTTTCTCTCAGTAAAGCTTACAGGAAGAAAATTTTTTTCCTAGTGGCTTGTTGACAGCAAGTTTTTATTAATGTAATTATTATTATTTTATTTAAGCTTAAGAAAATGCTGCAGGGTGATATTTAGCAAGCTGAATGTTTTGATTAGGAAACATAATAGTTACTGCAGTAATTTTATATTCACTGCTAAGCAAATTCCTCTCAGCTGCTGTGGGTTTGGTCTCCATCAAATTGTAGGGGAAGAAAACAGGGTTAATTTTCTTAAAGCTATGTAGTAGTTATTTATCACTTCCATCTGAGAATATACAAGAATATTCAAGTGAGTGAGCAGTGTATTAATGACCTGTGTCCATGGCACAGGTCTTTAAGTGTAGTCTTATCCCTGTTTTATTCTGGGCAGATGGGAACGTAGAGCACCAGTGTGTTCTGTCATGAGGATAGGGTGTGGGTTCTGGTGGGGAGCATTCCCATCCCAGTGAATCTGTGAAGGCATGGGCCCTGGTGGGGCATTCCCACCCCGTGATCTGTGTGCAGGGGTGATGGGCTGTGGGTCCCTCACTGAAGGTGTGGGCCCTGGTGGGGCATTCACACCCCGTGATCTGTGTTCAGGGGTGATGGGCTGTGGGTCCCTCACTGAAGGTGTGGGCCCTGGTGGGGCATTCCCACCCCATGATCTGTGTGCAGGGGTGATGGGCTGTGGGTCCCTCACTGAAGGTGTGGGCCGTGGTGGGGCTATTCCCATCTCAGTGAATCTGAGCCTTTGTTGGCTTTGGGCTGTGGGCCCTGGTGGGGCTGTTCCCACCCCATGATCTGTGTGCAGGGGTGATGGGCTGTGGGTCCCTTACCAATGGTGTGGGCCCTGGTGGGGCATTCCCACCCCATGATCTGTGTGCAGGGGTGATGGGCTGTGGGTCCCTTGCTGAAGGTGTAGGCCCTGGTGGAGCTGTTCCCACCCCACTGATCTGTGTGCAGCGGTGATGGGCTGTGGGTCCCTTACCAATGGTGTGGGCCCTGGTGGGGAGCATTCCCATTCCAGTGAATCTGTCTGCGGGGTGATGGGGTGTGTAGTTCTGGTGAGGGACTGCTCGTGCCTTTTTGCCCCTCAGCTTGCCTGGGCTGGCACAGGGCCCTGCACAATGGTGCCAGGCACTGTTTGCCCAGTCCTGACAGGGGGATCCCCCTTGGCGCTGCTTTGCAGGTGCTGCATGCTCTGAGCTCACACACACCTCATGCTTGAGGGCTGACCCTGCAGGACCTGTGGGTGCTGGCTCCTCGTAATTGCTGCCACAGCTGCCCTTGGGGCTCAGTGTGCTCCCTGAGCTCAGCCTGCCCTTCCAGAGGAAACTGCCACTGCTGAGTGATGAAATGGCAGCCCAGACCTCGTGCTCCACTGACCTGCTGCTCCTTTTGAACCACTTGTGCTGTCCCCCTTGATCATGCACCCCTTTTAATGGCACTTTCTATAGATTATTAGAGTGTGTTGCTGCTGCTGGGTGGAGTCTAACGAAGCAGCAGCAGCCAAGGTGCAAGGTTTCCCTGCTGGATTAATGAGGGCTTGAGAGAGAGTAACTGCCCACTGTGAGCAGAACAACTGTCAATTTGAATTTATCTCCCAGATATGACTCCTACCAAGGCAGAAATCCAGTGCATGAGAATGCAATGGGGTAGTTGTTTGAGGGGGTTAATGTTTAAATCTGATGGTTTTTAAGATGTCCGTGTGTTGGCAGATATTTAGGAAGCAGTTAAATTGTTAGAATTAATGGCCATCAGTTTGAGAACCAAATAAACTTACCTAGTGCATGCCAGTGCATGTTTTAGACTAGCCTGTCAGTAGTTACTTTTCTCATTGCTGAAATTCTTGGATTTTTTTTTTAATTTTTGTTTTTTTCACGTAGGCTTGGGGAATCCAAGTTTGGTTTTGGGTATGGTTTTATATCTCTGTGTTACACTGTAAATAACAATTGGTGGTTGGAGGCTGTCTTGTGAAAAAGCAGCTAATTTTTGTTCGTGGGAGATGATCTGTGCCTGAAGCTGTGAGCTGAGGAATCTCACTATCTCTGTTATTAAGGATTCATTTTTTTAGATAGTGGAAAAGGGTTTCAATTCATTCTGGTAATGTAATAGTTTGAGGTAGCTGGAACTTCCTTTATGCTATATATTTTATCTTTTTGCCATTTAATAGTCTGACCCCATTCAGAAACATTTCAGACTGCATTATTAATGGCAGTATTGATTTATAAGATCAACTTTAAAAACTACTTGCTGTTTTACAAGAAAACCATCAGAAGGATTAATGTGCTTTCTCTTTGTACATCTACACTTCTATCTGTTGAAAATGTCACTGGATTATCCGTGCTCTGAGGGATGGGGTGTAATTCCATGTGCTGATAAAGGCGTGTCCTTGGTGCTCTGGGGAGCAGGTTCCTGCAGGTGTGGAGGGTGTTGGTGCAGAATTGCCTGTGCCAGGCCATGAAAGCACAGGGTTGGGTTTGCTTTTTCCCCAGTGTGCATGCAGAATGGGTACAGGTGCTAGGGGAGGATGAAGCAGATGCAGGAGGAGCTGTGCTGCTGCTCAGAGCGGGTGTTGTTCTGCTGTTTATCAAAGCTGCATGAAAGGGATGAACTGTGGAGGTTTATGAGAAGCATTGTTTATAAAAGTGAATGTTTTTTCCCACCATGACTAAGATCCTTTACACTTTACGGTTTATTTTCCTTCCTGTGACCCTTTCTTGCCCTCTGTCTTTCCCCACCCTGACGTTCTGTAGTTGATTTGCTTCTCGGGGTCGTTTCCTGAGGCTCTAACCTGAGTTATTTTGTTGTGTGGTGACACAGTTATGGATGACGCTCCCCCTGGCACTCAGGAGTACATTATGTTACGGCAAGATTCCATCCAATCTGCGGAATTAAAGAAAAAAGAGTCCCCTTTTCGTGCTAAGTGTCACGAAATCTTCTGCTGCCCTCTGAAGCAAGTGCACCTCAAAGAGAACACAGAGCCGGAAGGTTTGTGCACTTTGGGTCCATGTTCTGTCTGTGGGGTTCCCTCTCCCTGTGTGTGCTGTGTGTGCCAGGCTGTGTGGGGGGAGCCGTGCACTGTCCCTTGCTTGCCTGTCTGATGCCCACAGGACACTGCGGCTGAGCCCCACGGGAGCCCTCTGGCACGGAGGCAGCGCTGCTTTCCCTCCAGTAAACTCGGTTTGTTTAGCTCCCACCATTAACACTGCCCTTTCTTTTGGCTGCCTGAAGCTGCTTGCTCCTCAAAGGCATCGGCTCCCAGGTTCTTTGCAGTGACTCCTGGAGCTGCACTCTGCTCTAAGCCTGGCACTCAGACCAGACTCGGCTTGGCCCCAGCACCTTGCACTCCATAAGGCTTCTGCATAGTGCTAGAGAATGCTCATGGCAGCTGTTCTGGGTGAAGCAGGATGAACTTTGTCTGTAATGCACGCCTGGTTGCATTTTGGGAAATGAAATGCATGCAGAGCAGAAAAAAAAAAAAGTAGATTGTTTTCCTTTTCAGATGAAGCAAAGGTATGGTCTCTCCTCATGCTGTGTTTACTGATATGAAATTGCCAAGGAGGTATATCTTGTTCATCTAGTGTGCATAAGATTAAGCTATTTTAAATTTCATTTTTTAATACTTTCTCTTATTGTTCTATATGTGTTTTGCATTACTGCTTCATATTCCACGTGGTAAGCCTTTACTTTTTGCATAAGCTCCAGTATCTGCCAAGACAAATAATGCTACTGCTGGTAGAAGTGTTTTAAGATGAAATATTCAGGGCTGGATTTTGCCACAATCGAGTCAGCAGGAACAGCAGAGTGAGCAGGTTGGAGTTCTTATCACAAATCAGTTGTATTATTCTCTCTGTAATGATGGGCATCAGTTCCTGAGCTGTCACTATTAGCCCAAAATATTTCAGTCAATTGCTTTCTTCTGTTACATTCTCCAAATTTTGCATGAATGTTCTTTGCACCACCTCTGGGAGATTTGTGTCTTTTAAAATAAAAGTATTTTATTAAAATAGCATTTATCATCTCACCAGAAATATTAATTCAATACACATTGTGGTTTAAGGTTTGGGGGGAGGTTTCTTGTTCCAGTGATGATGTAACTGAATGGTAAAGTCGGGGTTTGAAGAAGGTCCATTTGTCCTCTCAGTCCTGGGCTGCCCTGACAGAAGCTGTGATTTCATGACTCAGTAAGGATGAAGGACAGGTGACTCCTGGGCACTCTCCTGGCTTAGCAGACGTCATGGATTCCGTGTCATCTGTCAGGGTTTGTGTCGCTCGTGAGTGAATTCGGAGCCCAGAACCGTTCCTGACAAGCTCCTCTGGGAAGATGATGGCACCTGAGCTGCCACAGGTGCTCAGCCTGCGGTGAGCAGGAAGATTCCATGGCCAGGAGCACGAAGGAGAGCTGGGCCCCACAGCTGCCATCCCTGACATGCGGTGTGTGAATGCTCCGTGTGCTGTGTGGAACTCCAGAGAAGCTCGTGCCTGTTCCAGTGCAGCCTACACTGGCAGCTGGATTGCTGCAGAAGGCTGGCTCCTGCCTGGGCTGATCCTTTAGTGAATAAACCACCAGTTCCCAGCCCAGAGCCTGCCCAGGAGGAGCGAGGAAGGCAGAGCAGTGCTGGGCCTTTTCTCTGCAGAGTCTCCGGGGGCCGTAGTTCGGTTCAGTGTTGGGGAATGTGGGACCTGTGGCAAAGGCTGGCCCAGTGCAGGCTGAGGGAAGACCTGGGAGCATCAGAGTGGCCGTGGTGTTCCTGGAAGCCAAGAGTTGCTCTTCTTGTGTTCTCCGTGACTCTGCAGTGTCTGGCTCCAGCAGCAGCTGTGTTACCCCCTCCTCCATGGCACATGGCACTGGTGCTCATTTATTCCCAGGAAAGCATTTCCTCCATGGCACGTGGCACTGGTGCTCATTTATTCCCAGGAAAGCATTTCCTCCATGGCACGTGGCACTGGGGCTCATTCCCAGGAAAACATCTGGCTCTGAAGGAAGGCTTGCCATCCTCTATTGCCGTGCCCAAGGATGAATGTCTGTTCCTTGTGTGTCCCTCGTCCTCTCCAGGAGTGTTGCATTCACAGACAGGCACAAGGAGCCATGGCCACACTGGCTGGCCTGTGACCACCTGAGGGGTGGCAGCCTTTGCTGGGGTGTGATTTCTGTGTTTCTCTGGCAGATGTTGTCTCTAGCATGGAGGGAGAACATCTGACCAGGAATCCTTTTAGCCTCTCTTGCAGCTCAGGTTGCCTGGGCTGCATTTATCTTTTCCTTCAGAATCTGTGAATTGCCTGGAAAGTGGTACCAGACCCACTGAAAGACTGATGTGTGCCATCCTCAGTGGCTTGTTGGCATGGAGCTTGAAGAATGTTCATAGTGAGGTGATCTGAACTGTGCTTTCCACAGTCCATGGAAGTTAATGGAGTGGCTGAAACAAATCCCAGCAGAAATCCCTTCCAGTGTGAGCCCAGCAGTTAACAGCTCAGTTGTGCTGATAAGATAAAGGAAAAGGAATGTTTAAACTTGTTACTGTGGCACAAATTACACATTTTTGAAGGTACTGGAAAGTGTGACAACCAGGAAGCTGTTAGCAAAGTTCTCCAAGTGAAATGTCATAATGGAGGTTTTATGAAAAATTGCAGACTTGGAAGACTCCACACAGAGTACAAAAATGCCTTTTTAATCTGCTGAATAATGGCATGGGAACACAGAGCAAAGGCTGCATGTTTCTAACTGTGCAACTCTCTTGTTTAGATGATGGATTTCTCTGCACCTTTTAACCACTTTCATACAGGGGTGGTGCTTGGGGAGCCTCATTTATCACTTCAGGATTTGGACTCCCTAGGCAGGAAGGATGACACCAGGTAAAAGATTTTCCAGGTTTTTGGGGAGTTCTGCTGTTTGCTGAGAGACTTGAATGCCACATCACACTGGTGTCTGAGCCTGGTGGCCCATCAATTCTCATCTCTTGGGCCTGTTCCTAAAAGCAAAAGTGGAATGAGAAAATGAGATCCACGTTTCCTGATCTGCCTTGGTTTCCTGTTCTTCTCCCCACACCCCCTTGCCTGCCTGCAGCATCATCTCTGTTCCTTTGGACGTGCCCCAGGTGCACCTCAGGAAGCAGCTCCAGGGCAGTCCTGGGTACCAGCCTGGGGGACACAGAGAGGCTCCTGGGCCAGTGGCTGCCGCCAGTGCTGCAGGGTGGGAGGAAGGAGGAGAGATGGGGATCCCAATGGTGAGATCTCCCAGGCGTGGAGGTGTCCCCTGGGCCCCGTGGCAGCAGGGGATGCTCCAGCCCTCCCCGCTGCCCTGGGAAACCTGGGACCAGGTAAGAGCTGAGCTGCTGCTGTGTTCTGCATCTGCCCAGCTTTGTGTTCTCAGTCATGCCACAGTTTGCAATGCGAGGCAGTAAAACAAGCAGAGCTGACCCCTTTACCTGGATGCTGCTCCTCTGGGCATTGGGCATTGTTTACAATTGCATCCAGCAGCAGCAGCAAAACACAGAGTGCTTTTGTAGCTTCCCTCAAGCCAGGAATACACTGCTAGCAGGAGAAGGGCCATCTGAAGTACATTTTGCAGCTATTTGTTCTCTTAAATAGTTTAAGCATAAGCTGCTGCTGCTATCTGTATAAAACATGGTTACATAAAAAGGAGTCATCTCCTGGAAAACTAATTTGAGTTGTATTATTACATCCAGGGAAGGGAATAAAATGAGAAATGTTTTTAAAAACAGCCATTGGTTAGTCACAGTCACACAGTCAGGAGTCTTGGACACTCGCCCATAGTTCTGTTTTCATGGGGGATTTTTTTTTTGCCTTTTTCTATTTTTTTCTTTTTTTTGGGTAACATTTAGTCTCCCTCCAGGCATACATAACCTTTTTACACAGAAAAGCAGACAAGCATGGCAAAATACATACTGGGGATGGGGAGAGGGCAATCTGGGATAGCAGCTGGTAAGGAGGAAGGCAGCTTTCCTCAACCAACAGGAAATCTGATTAGATAGAAAATGTTAAGGATGCTAATGTGAAACAAGCAGCTCTGTGGTTGCCCTTGACAATGGCTTGTTCTCTCATCCCTGGCAGTGCTGGGGTGAGGCACAGGGAGGTGTTCAGGCACATGGTGTGGGGGCTGCCCCTTGCCCTGCTCCCTGGCTCCGGCACTTGTGTCAGCAGCAGAGAGTGGAGCCTTCATGCTGTAATACAGAGTGTCCCTTGGGTGCTCTGAGCCTCGTGTCACCACTGAGAGCACTGTCACTTGGCACTCTGATTGCATCCTTCTCTTCTGGACCAATCAGCCCTATTAGCCCTGCTCCCTCATTTCACTATGGTAATGCATATTTCTGCATTTTAGAGGAGAAAAGGAAAGAAGGGTGAGGAGAACTGTGTTTGGAATCAGAGAATTGTGAGAGGCTTTTGAACTTTGCATATTGTTCAGAACTAAAAATGACTTTGTGTTCCAGTGAGGAATCCCAAGAACAGGCACAGTGTCCAGGACATGGAGAGAGGCCCCGTGGCAGTGGGACAGCAGTGAGCAGGTTCAGCCCCAGTGAGCAGGTTCAGCATCAGCTCACCTCCCTGAGCCCCAGGTTCCCCCAGCCCCTGCTTCTGGTGCTCCCTGGAGCCCCTTTCTGCTGCTCACACATGGAGCCTCTCACTGCTGCTCACACCTGGAACCCCTTTATGGTGCTCACACCTGGAGCCCCTCACTGCTGCTCACACCTGGAGCCCCTCACTGCTGCTCACACCTGGAGCCCCTTTATGGTGCTCACACCTGGAGCCCCTCACTGCTGCTCACACCTGGAGCCCCTTTATGGTGCTCACACCTGGAGCCCCTTTATGCTGCTCACACCTGGAGCCCCTCACTGCTGCTCACACCTGGAGCCTCTTAGTGCAGCTCCGTGCAGGGGTGCCCTGTGATGCTGCCCTAAGCACATTTCACAGGTGCTGTTCCTGTTCCTCACTGCAGAGCAGGGGAAAGCAGACCTGGTGTCTGCCCTTGCCATTAACCCTTTCCTGCTGCAGCTGAGCTCTCTGTCCCAGAGCTGCCCCTCCCAGAGAGGGCAGTTTGCTGCTGCTGGCTGGTGCTGGGCCCTGCAGCCCCCTCTGCCTTCCTCATTCCCTTTCCCTCAGCAAAACCTCATTCTTGGTTCTGCTTCTGCCTGCCCCTCTCAGGCGCTGTTGTGGGGAACATGGAGCTCCCACCTCGTCTCCAGGCTCTGGCACTAAGCAGCTGAGCAATGCCTCAGCCTGCTCCAGTGCTGAATGAAGGTAAACTCTCAAACCCTGCCTGTCTGGGTGCATGTGCAGTTGCTGCAGCTGTGGGACCATATGTGCACTGAAGGATGGTCTGAAGGGAGGCACAGGGACCAAAAGGCAGAGCTCTGAAGCTCTGATGCCACCAGTATAATACAAAAGTATACAGTATAAAAGCACACTGTGCTTGCCCCCAAGAGAAACCTCTCTGCCTGCAGGGGTGACCTGGCAGCTCCTGCTGCAGGGCTGGGAGGCAGGGGTGGCTCCTGCTGCAGCAGCTCAGTCCTGTCCCTGGCTGAGCCTTCTGCCCTGATCTCCAAAGCCTTTAAGCACGAGATTAACTTTAACCACGAGTGCTCCCAGCAGAGTCCCAGGGCTTGGCAGGTGTTTAATGAGCTTACCTGAACACAGGCTGGGCCTGACTCAGGTTCAGGCTCAGCCAGTACAAATCCAGAGTAATTCCACCCAAATCCAAGATTTACTCAATATTTACTTGTCTGCAAATGAGATCAGAACCCCCTCACATGGTTCAGTTTGATTTCTTTTCTCACTCCCTCAGCAGTAATGTGGCCCTTTTTGCCGCAGTGGTTCATGATTGAACATGCAAGTCCGTCAGAGCAGCAGAGAAATGTAATGTTTCCCCTTATAAAGAGAGAAGAGAATGATAATCATTATCATCATCATCATCATCACTTGGACATCTCACCAGGAGGAGCAGCAGCAGCACTGCCTGCTGAATCACCTGAGCTCTAGGTACTGAACTGTTACCTGTGCAAGGGTCTGGGCAGATCCTTCCCTGTGCACACACCTCAGTCCAGGGAAGAGCCTGCAGACCTTGGTCTGTTTGCCAGACTCAGCTAAGAATAGTGTGGCTGGAGGAAATGGAGATGAAATGTCAATAATAAAGGTAGCCAATAATGGCATGGGTTATTGAACTGGGTTTCCCTGGTGGTAGAATTCAAAGGTGCAGCTGTGAGTGGAGCATTGTTAGCCAGATTTGTTCTCTGTTGCATCAGAAGAGTCTAAGTCAGTAATGGCATTAGGAGCAGTTGTAGAATTTTTATTTCAAGATAATGATTTTTCATTCTCAAACTGGACCTGGCCTTACCCCTGAACAGGTCATGGCAACCCAAAAAGAAATACTGTCTCTTACCTTACCTTACCTGTATACCGTTTGAGAGAAGTCTTTTATCTGTGCCTCTTGCTATTTTGTTCTAATCTCAAAGTAAATATTCACTATGGAGACAGTATCTGGCACTTAGCATAGCTGAAGTAGGACATTTAGACCAAATGAGTCACCCTGATATTCTTTTCTCATCTCATCTTTAAAGGACTCTGAGATCTTCAAAGAGTGTTCTTTGTATGGAGAAAGGCCTTTGTCTTGCTACTTTTGCATCCCATGACTCTCCTGAGAAAGCACCAGACTTGGTTCTTCAGCCTGTCCTCATTTGAAATCAGGAGATGTAGTTCTTTATTAATAATGAAGGTTTTTCTTTGTCCCTTGCTCAGCCTCACAGCCCATCAGAATTACTGCACAGACTTTACCAGTGGCAGTGTGTGTGCCATCCAAGCACAGGGTGCCTTTGGGCAGGGACCATGGCAGATGTCCCGTGCTGTCCTGGGTTAGGCTGGCTCTGTAGGGCAGGATCAGTTACACTCCCCAGCCTTTGCTGGAGAGTTCTGTCCTTGCCCAGGCTAAGCAGGGACAGGAGGACCAGGGCAGGGAGCAGCAGAGATCCCTGCCCCACACCTGTGCCTGGAACTGCTCACCTCAGGGGTAATTAGCTCAGGTAATTGTCTATGCTTTCCAGTTCCAGGGCTAGCTCAGCCCACACCTAACTCAGGGCTTTCTGCTCTTACCCCATCAGCAGCTGCTGCCCTGAGGGCACAGAATGAGCAGCAGAGTTCTCCAGGGTCAGTCCTGCTCCTCCTGTCCTGGGTTACCTGGGTGAGAGGAGGAGCTCAGTCCCACCTGGAGCTCAGGCTGCTCTCCCTGGGCTGGAGCTGCCATGGTTAGAGGATGGCCCTGAGGGTTTCTCTGGGGGCTGGGAGGGTCTGTGCCCCAGAGGAGCAGGGCTGACCCACACGGCTGCCTGGCACTGCCCCGTCCATGGGGCATCCCCAGCTGCCATCGAACATCCCAGGCCGTGGGGGCTGGTGGCCTCAGGGGTGTTCTGTCCCCTGCCTGTCCCCATGGACATCCCTGCTCTGGAGGCTTTCCCAGCTCCCTCTGGTGCTGCAGGAGAGGAGCCTGTGCAGGGCACCAGGTGCTGACTGCTCCACCCTCTGAGAAAGGCTTTAACAGCACAAACCACCCCGGTGGTGACTGCCGCTGCTCCCTAAAGAGAACCCTCTGTTCTGTTTCCTCTGAACAGTCCCAGGAGTTTTCATTTTTGCAACAGGTGACAAATTAACACTTAATTGCAGGAGTTGTTAAAAATGCAGAGTGAATTTCAGTTGTGCACCTTTGCTTAATTGGTGCCTGCCCGTTTCTGTTCCTCCACAGCTTCAGCTTGGTGGAGTCAGTAATTAACCACCAAGTTTTGCTTTCTAGCTGCTCTTCTCTCTGGTAAGTACAACCATTTTCTCATTTCAGACAAGTGGCAAAACTGCCCTCAAATATTGCTAGTGTTTGCAGGATGTTGTTAGTAGAAAATGTTTAAGCTTCACATAAGATCTTCCTTTCTAATGACGAGCTGTCAGCATTAATCCAGTGCAGTTCATGGGGCTGGCCTTTTTATGATAAACTTAGATTAAATATGCTGTAAAACAGGTGGTAAGCAGAAATTTAAATGGGACTTGAGCTGCCAAATGCAAGTAGGAGGTTTCTTTAATCACTTTGATATTAAGTTAGATAAATGTAAAAATAGTGAGAAATTTTGCTGATCTTTGTACTAATAACAAAGGAGCATGTTTGGGAAATTGCTGTTCTAACTGAAAAGAACTGGGTGTAGTGCATTTCATGGTATGTGCAGTGAAATAACAGTCAGTAGGACACAGGCTGATCATCAGGAGGGAAGATGAGTGGAACAGAGTGACAGAAGTGCCAGGAGAACAGGTGAAGAGCACCAAGGAGGAGAAGGCAGCCTGTGGACTCTAAAGCATGGAGAAGGAGAGGTTCAGGTGGGAGCAGGTGAGTCTGGTGCTGGGGAAGAAGGTGGTGGTGTGGACAGGTGAGCTTCTGCCTTTGCATGAACTTGGTGGCTGCAGGTGGGATCCAGGACTGAAGCAGAGATCCCTGAGCTGAGTGCTCAGGAGGACTCAGTGTAGGGAGGAGCTGAAGCCTGGATGGACCCTCCCAGTGGGAGAAGTTACCTGAGAGGACAGGAGATGTGTAGAGCAAAGCAGGCAGGTGGCTCAGCTGGACCTTGAGGAGCATCTCCTTCATTCAGGAGGGTGGGGTGTTCCTGTGAGGGGGTCAGAGCCCTGCACTGAGCACCAGCTGTGCCCCAGCCCCACCTTCACAGCCCTGCTCATAGCATTTCATGCATGACTGTGTTTAATGCTCCAAACAGTGCATTCCAGCACACCATTAGATTTGATATCCTTATGTATATTTAATGAAGTACATTGACTTCTGTAGAGTGCTGCCAATTGATGTTTGATCAGGTGTATTTATGGCAGGTTCTTTAATTTGCACATGCAAATGGAAACATGAGTGTAATCCAGGAGACTGAGGAAAGTCACAGGCAGCCCTGTGACCATTTGTTATTGATGTCTTCTCTCCTGCAGCAGGATTTGTACCGTCTCAACAGAATTGAAAAGGTGCCTTTTAAAAACGAATGTCTCAAAAGGACATAGTAAAACACCCAAACCCAACACTCCTGCCAGGTTTTTTAGTGGTGTGGTTTGGAGTTGGGCTTTTTTAGCAGTTTCATTGCCAGCCTTTAAAGTCAGCTCCTTTCCAGCAGGATGGTGTTGAGATGGACACTTGCCAACACTTTCCTTTGTAAGTCCTTGGCCAGATTTTATTTATTGGAATGCTGGGCTCAGTTTGCCCCAGAGGTTCCATCACATCCCTTTGAAAGGCACTGGTGCCTTCAGAGCTGCTCTATATTTATCTCTGCTCTCCTACAGGAGCTGTTTCTTATTCAGGTGCCAAACTCTGCACCTTCATCCCCTGGTTAATTCTAGCAGTCTCTCTGTGTAACCTCTGTTTCACCAGCCCTTCTCCCTCCCTCTGGGTCCATGTTTGAGCTCTGGCTCTTGTTGCTCTGAAGTCCCTTTCTGTTAGCTCTGGAGAAAACATTCTGGCTGCGAGGCAGGGGCAGCAAGGGGGAGGAAAGCCCAGGAAAATTCTGGCACCTTTCCAGTCTCCTGGAGCTGATGAACACTTACTTTAAAGGGCACAAATCCTTGGATTTATTTTTTTAAATAATATATAATTCAAAGTTTATAAGGAAAAACATGCAAACCTAAACTCACACATCAGATTTCTCAAGAGACTTGTAGGGCTGCAGGTTCATTAGAAAGGAAACTTGTTAAAAGATTAAGTTGTAATACTTTGATTTAGGATGGGACTCCAGGGAAGGATCAAAATAGAACACTTCTTGCAGTTGATTTGCAGAGCAAATTCACAAGTAGTTTTGGGCTTATTTATGGTCTTTAAAAATCTAGTGGCAGCAGTGTTAAGAGTCTGGGAGAGTGGACATCTGATTTCTCCATCTTGTAATAATGAGACTTGTTATTTTTTGTATGATGCCCCTTGCTCACATTGGCATTGCCCTGTTTGAAGTGGAGGACTCCATCTGTGCTATTTTTAAAAGCCATTTATTATGTTAATAGTTGATGCAGAATTTTACTCTTTTCATTGTCCTCAACCCAAAATTTATCTTTCTTTGGACTAAAACTGATTTCTCCTGGACAAAAATTTGGTTTCTCTAAAGAAAATCTTCCAACTGGAGAGCAAAATCATGAAAACCAGTGAAATTCCTTTATTTCTTTCAGTGGTAACAAACATTGACATCACAGGTGAAAGTAGAGGATGGCCAAATGTTATATTTCTGTGTGCATGTCCAATCAGGCAGTTCAAGTTCTGTGGCACATAAACAGACATTGTCTGAAGTCTCTTCTGTCCCAGAAATTCAGAAGTCAGTGGAATTCCTGTGGTTTGGAGTAATTTCCTCCTTGGCTGCTGAGTTTGTGGGCTGGAAGTTGCAAGATTAATGAGCATAAAGGAGCAGTAGAAAATGTCATGGCCACAGCAGGAGGAGCCTGTGCTTGCTGCTCTCCCTGGCACTTTGAGCTTTACTGATCTGCACTTCACTGACTGGGTGAGCTGCCCTGCAGCAGTGGCTGCTGTTGCCCCAGCACAGGGTATTTCCCCTTCAGGATGTGATTTCCTGGAGGTAGTACATGGTTCTTACTTGTGGTGGGTCACTCATAGGTGTTGATGGTTAGAAGGAGCCTGGCTGGGACTTCAGTTACTCTTTTAAGAGTGTTACATCCCCATTTAGTCCCCTCTGCACTAAAGCTCCTTGCCCTGCCCAGAACATCCCAGCCCAGCCTGGGCCTGAGGGTGCTGCCCAGGGCTGAGGACGTCACTGTGTCCACCCAAATACATCTCTGGAATCTCTCATTCCATCTGCAAGAGGCACTGTGGTCTTGGTGCTCTGCTTTCCTCTCAAAGGACAAAATTTCTCTGAAAAAATGGTTGTTGCAGTCATCTTCACTCGCCTTACCATTTCCTTTACTGTATCCACATTTTAACTGGATTTTCTAGGCAGAGTGGGTTTTGGTATTTTTGAACAAAAGCAGATTTCCCTCGAAGGGCACACAGAATAGCAAGGTGTGTTAATGGAATATTGATTTATGTGAATTTTGTAGGAAGGAAGTTCCTGACCTGTGTTTGCTACAGCTGTAGAGCTCTGTCCAAGGCAGAGTGTGCAGCAGCCTTTGGTGGGAAGGGAACAGGAGCAGGAGCATCTCTGACACCCCCAGCCCTGGCAGGAATGCAGCCCTGGCACTGCCCTTGGGGAGTGAGCACTTTGTGTGCTTTGAGCTTACCCCAGAAACCATCTGGGGCCCAGCAGGGAGTTATTTCCAGTGAATTGATGAACCCAAGGTCACACAGTTGTTGTCGGTGGATTTCAAACCCGTTTGTTTGTCTCAGAGTTCTGATGATGATGCCAGGGAGATGTGGGGTGGCAGTGAGAGCCCTCCTGTGCTCGGGTGTGGACAGACAGACAGACCTGCCCTTCAGTCCAGGGTGAAGTGCTTTTGATAACTAACATACAATAAACTGAGGCTGTTCTGTTCTGGAACAAGGCCATGCTAGAATTAAATTTCAAGTATGTGTCTTTTTTATTTCTCCTCTTCTCCATTTTATGAGTGGATAAATACAGTGGAAGGGTTGGCAATCAGCAGTATGAAATTAATCCTCTGAGAATGTTCCTGTTCTGGAGTCAGAGAGCAGAAGCACCATCAGACCTTCCCCTGATGTTTCCTCAAACCTGGCTCTTGTCTAACCCATAACCTGAAAATTGTGCTCTCTCCAGGGTCATAACTGTGCTCTCTATGGTTGTGGCCCACCAAGCAGTAAGGAAATTGCCTGGTTAATCCATTTTTAAAAAGCAATAGGAAATTGTTATATTAGGTCTCCTAAAACAGCTGCATATGCTGTGATTGACCTGATCGTGTAAAATATTGATCACTGAGAACCTTTAGCTATGAGGAGACAATACAAGTTAGAGAAATGTGCACTAAATGCATTAAATTAGTGTTTCAAAGGGCTGATTACAGAGAGGGACTTCAAAAGGAAGGGAAAAGAGAAATATGGAAACATGCGAGGTTGGCTGGCAGGAGAAATATTGCTTGAACTGCTTTAGATTATTCAGATTGCAATGCAGTGGCTTTTTGTCACAAAAAAAGTCTTGATTAATAGTATGGAAAAGTAGGTTTTAGTTTTACAAATGGTACTGAATTGAGAGTCAAGCAGATAATGAGAAACAATTTAATCTGATACATGAGGGGGATTAATTTTGAGTACCTGGGTTGTAACAGGGCAGCAGAGCTCAATGCAGATAAATGGAAGATAATGAGCTTACAAGTAAGGAACTCCATAGTCAGGGAGTGCTCAGAGGCTGCAGCAGGCTGAGGCTGGGAAAGAAACCGGAATTTACTGGAGAAAAATGGCATGTTCAGCAGGACAGGGGGAAATGGGTTATGGAGCTGTTGCTGAGGGGAGAGCAGAGGGTTCTGAGCCCTGTGCTCAGGGCTCACCCACGGAATGGGGAGGCAAAGTGCAGGCTCCAGGGGGAAATGCAGCTCTCAGGACAGAAATGGCCCTTGAGGCTCAGAAATTTCTAAAGAAACCCAAAATCCACTATTGCAGAGAAGCAGGAATTGGTGGGCACAAGACAAGCAGATTTTCTTTTTCCCACTGATACCAGGTGGAAGTTTGAGTTGTGATGTAGCTGAGAGCAGAGCTGAGGAAGCTGCCAGAGCATCTCCAGAGCTCCCCGGAGGGGTGTCAGGGGAAGCCCAGGTTTAGGAGCAGGGCTCTCCTGGGGGGCTGGAGCTGTCCCTGCTGTGCCAGGGGCACTGTGCGTGGCAGTGGCAGCAGCAGGGTGAGCTCAGCACACTCTGAAGGGCAGCTGAGGGCAGTGGCACTGGGCTGTCCCTGCGGCCTGGGGGCTTTGGGCAGCTCTCGGGCTGGGCGCAGCACTGTCACTGCTTCCAGTGACTCTCAAAGCACACATCACTTTGAATACATGAATGCCCAAGCAGGTTTGCTTAGACCCTCTTTTTCTGCTAATTATATTTTTATGGCTTCAGAACTCAAAAGCAAACTTTATTTTTATAAAGCCTCGTGCATGTCAGATGGGAGTCCTGACATGAAAGCTTTCTGCATGCACAGGTGCCTTGGGAATCCGGGCAGAGCAGGAGCCCTGCTGCTGCCAGGGCACTTCTCAATTATTCATGTTTTCATCATGATCTGCTACAGCAGAGTAACCCGGGGTGAGTCCAACACGGTCCTGCAGTTACTGAACCTTGTGCTGCCTCTTGCCTCAGGAATCTCTGAAGGCATTTGGATAGAGGACTTTGGGCTGCCAGGCTTGGTTAGTTGTGTTAGGAACAAACCAGGTTTGGTTAGTTGTGTCAAGAACAAACCTGCCCTGGCTGCAGGCTCTGCTCTGGGTTCTGCCCTGCCCTGCCCTGCCTCAGCAGCATTCCCACTCCAGCTCTCCCTTGGCCCTGCATGGAGTCATTTTCTAACGCTGCGTTGTGCAGAGTCAGGAAAATTATAATTACCCAAGGCAGTTTTATATAAATTACAAATTTCTTTTACAGTTATCGCTTTAAATTAGGACAAAATGCTCTGTGATTCATGAGTAGATCCAAGGCTTCAGCCAAAGGAGCAGAAATGTGGGCAGGGAGGGAGCTGGTTTGATTCTGCTCAGTGCTTTGCACCTTCATGCAGCTCTGGGATGGCCAAGAGACGTCAGCAAAAACAGGTTTTCAAAGCATAGGTTTTCCCAAAGAAAACAGCTATTCAAAGCACAGGTTTTCCCAAAGCACAGGCAGACTCTTCTCCAGAGTCTGATGTGGCCAAGGGAGCACAGAGAGTTGGAACAGACTTGCCAAGGGTGTTTTTACAGGCTGTGCTCTGGTGGAGCCTTGGTGCCGTTGTTCCTCTGGCTCAACAGGCTGGGGACAGTTCCACTCACCCAGCCCCATTCACATTCACTGCTGTGGAGCATCCATCTCCCTGCTCCTCCTGGACCCTTCAGGCCCATGGAAAAGCTGCAAATCAACCCTCACCTTTTTTGCATTGACTAGCTTTTTAAAGCAAATTTATTTTAAAATTAATATAATCAAAAAGAGAGTTTAAATAACTGAATATTCAGCTAAAGTCTCCTTCAACAGATTTGAGTGCAAGACTGAAAATGAACTGTTATCTTTTCAGCTATACTTACAGAATGCAGATTTGAATTGCAAAAAAGGCATTAAAATAGCTTGTGCAATTTAGAACAGACTGAGTCAAACTGACAAAGCAGAAAATAACACGAACTAGAGATGCACTTGTGTGCTATATCATGTTAATGATTCTGTTTTCTAAACCAGAAACAGCTCAATAATATATGTTGTTTCCAAACAAATGTATGTTTTATTAAAATAAATTAAAATAGAGAAAAATACAGCAGTGTGGGATGGGAAGGAAAACAATTATTCAGGAAGATTAGGCTTGCTGTACATCAGGGGGTTTTGGCATGACCCGCTGTGAATTTGTGTACTGTTTGTAAAGATTTTATCTGCAGATTTTCCATCTGCCCTCAGTCCTTTGGTGTGCCAGACCACGAGCTTTGTGTGGCAGAGATACAGCACAGGAGGAGGTGTCCCAGTGTTGGACAGAGGCACTTGCTCAAAAACCACTCTGGAGATCGCTGGTCTGACCTTGGAGGTGCAGGAGGACAGCAGCAGAATGGGCAGAACTGGGGACTTGCTGTGTGCTCGGTGTGAGAGCCAAAGGTTTTGTGTTTGGGATGGATGTGCTGGGTGCTGTGGGTAACTGGCAGCAGCAGGGAGAGCCCTGCTGGGCACCAGGGGCTGTGTGGGCACTGTGGGGGGCTCTGTGCCAGCACAGCCTGGGCTCTGTGATGGGCTCTGTGATGGATTCTGTGAGGGGCTCTGCAGAGCCAGGCTGTGGCTGCATTCCTGGGGGGCACCCAGGTGAGCTGTGGGCACTGTGAGGGGCTCTGTGCCAGCACAGCCTGGGCTGTGGGCTCTGTGAGGGGCTCTGCAGAGCCAGGCTGTGGCTGCATTCCTGGGGGACAGGACACAGTCAGGGGTTTGGTGCTCCTAGCCCCTCAGGTGCTGCTTGGGGTCACTCTGCCTGTGTGGCCCGGTGAAGGCTTGCCTTGGCAGCTGATCTCCATGTGCTGGGGGCACACAGGATGCTGCCTGGCTCTGTGATGTGATCATTCCTTACATCTGCATTTTGCTGTGCATGATCCGCCTGGGAGTGCTGCATGCCCAGAGAGCCCCCTCTGGCTAATCTGTCAGCTTCCCTTGACAGCTGTTAAACAAGGATTTATCAACATGACTCAAAGCTACCTTTCTGGCACTTTTAATATGTAGAATTTTCAATAAGGAAGCTCTCTAGCTGCTTGCTGATGCAGCCTGTGCAGCACAGTCAAGCCAGATGCCCTGAAGAGGGTTTGATTCAGCATCTCCTGTGAGAGCAGAGCTGGGTCTCGGCTGAGCTGAGAACATCCTGACACAGTCCATGCTTTGGGGCCAGGATCCTTCCTGCCTGCAGCATGCTGCTGCCCTGGCCCAGGGGGGCAGAGGGGTTAACCTGGGGGCTGCCTGAGGCTCTGTCCCTGTGCTCCTGGTGCTGGCAAACAAATGGGTCTGAGATCAGAAATGGTGATGGATCTGCTAATTCAGTTCTCTCAGACTCCAACTCTGGCGCTATATTTTAAGACTGTTCAATCTGAGGCTGGGCGTTGGTTTTCTAAACTTTGATGCAGAGTTCATTTTTTGCTGTAAACACACAGTTAAATATAGTGAATTTGAGCTGGGTCTTCTAGAAATTGAAGTTCACGTGGGGATAGCTGGAGATGTACTTGGGCTTCTGCTATCTGTGTCTCCATGGAAGTGCCAGTGATCAAAATATCTAGTTGTAGATTAATTGCAGCTAGCTTTTGGCAGGGATTCACATTCAGATGGTTTAGTATTTAAACCACTCTCATAGTATCAGATAGAGTTGGCAGAGAAAAGAAGAGAAGGTATCTAGTGAAAAATGCATATACTCTTCTTTTTAGTATTTAGGGTAAGTGGGCTTCCATTTTGACTTTGTGTAGTAATTGCTTTATTTTCCTGATATTTTCCTGTTATTCTTGATAGAAATAAACCTTGCAGAAAATTCCCTGGTACATGGCTGTTGGATGCTATACTTGTCCTGTGCAGATAGAAAAAGATTGTGCTTGAAGATTCAAGTCCTGGTTGTTTTGATTATGGTTCTGGTGCTGAGGTGCAGGGCAGGTCAGAGCTGAGAAGAGCTCAGGCCTGTTGTGTGTTCAGTGTTTGAAATAAGGGATAAACCTGTACTTCTGTTGTTAGCAGCCAGCTGAGAGCCATCACAGCAAGTGCAGGTGGAGCCCTTTAGGTAATATTCAAATTCGTACACATCTCTAAGCTGTTGTTTGGCTGAATTACCCCACCATTACCAGGTTTGTAGACAGAGACATCCCCTTTGCTGTGCTGCAGTTAAATCTGTGACCTGTGGTAAGTGCTGTGAGAAGAAAAGCTGAACCAAGAAAGTAACAGTAAAATATGCTTCCTATATTCTTGCATAAATGTTACTGAAGCAGAGGAATTTGAGGTAAAAGCATGGTATCCAATTTATTTAATTCAGAGGAAGCAATTCACTGCATTGCTCCTTATTTTCTAGGAACCTTGGATCTCAGCTGATGGGAGCTCATTACTGTGCCTTGACTCGTTTGTAAACTCAGCTCTGAGTTTTTCCCTTGGCTGTCCTGGACATGGAGATGGAGTTACTCTGGCTATAAACCTCCATCTGTTGTGTCACAGGCAGTTACTGTGGACAGTTCAAGCTTGCAGATACAAACCATGGCAGGCTTCAGACGTTTCCCTGCAGCTCCCTTGAGGAGGAGCCCTGTTGGCTGAGCAGCAGAACAGCATTTGGGCTGGTTATGAAGACACGTGGCAAGGCTGGCAATCCAATGCAATGTTCAGTGTGTGCTCCTAGGAAATCCTGACAGGCTGGGAGAGCAGGAAATCTGCAATGAATGAGCATAGTGCAAAAACCATTCTGGACGTGATTGCTGAGCAGTGCCTGTCTGTTCTGAGCAGGAGAAAGGACACGGAGCTTTCCCCATCCCTGAGAGGCTGCAGGAACATTGTCCCACTGTGCTGGCTCCCCTGTCCCCCTGTTGTGTGCCCAGGGCTGGGGAGCAGGGGCAGCTTTGTGGCTCTGCTGCTCTGGGTGCTGAGAGCTGAGCTGTGCCCAGCTCGGGGCAGGAGCAAGGGCTCCCTTTGCCATCGTGGTGGAGCTGCTTTGGGACTGCTGAGAAGGACAGGCTGGCTGAGGGACGCTCCTGGGCAGCATACGGAATTTCATTCTGGCCGAGGGACGCTCCTGGGCACTTTGGGAGCACCCAGAATTTCATTCTGACTGAGGGGATGTCACCATGCAAACGAAGCAGGGGCTCACCTGGAGCAGTAATTGCAGCTGTGTTGACTCCCTGACTATAGGCATGTTCATGCAAGTAAAACTCTTCGTTTGTGTTTATTGTGTCATTTTGGGTGCCTAGACAGAAGGGTGGATGAAACCAAAACATTTAATGACTCCCTCCTGATTTTGGTCAAATATTAATTTGAGAAGAAGTCTTGGGGGAAAATGCCTGTAAATTGAAACCTTTCATTCTGATTTACCCACTGAGCACCATTTGTAGCTGCTCAAAAAAAAAAAAAAAAGTAAAAAATCAACCTTTACAAAGAGCCAAATTTCACCCAAAATTAAATTAGCAGATACCTAAATTAGCCAAAATAAAAAAATGAAAGTGGATTTTTTTGCATTGAATTTTTCTGTCTGTGTTTTGAAATGTCTTATGAACTGGCCCATCACACCTCTGCCTCTCTAGGTGCTGCAAATAGGCTAAAAAGAGGCAGGATACAGGGAAACTCAGCAAAACTATAAACCAACCCCTTCCTCCTTCAGCTGAGAGTAGATATGCCTTTCTTCCAGTGCAGCAAATTCATTTATTGTGAGACTCCAGCAGGCAAAGGCAGAGCAGTGCAGAATGATCCAGGGCTTTGTCTCTTGTTATTTGTGTTTCCATCCACAATTTAAATCAGGTTACTGATGTCAGAAACAGTAATTTGTCAGTTTAATGCTAATTATCTGCTCGGAGCAGGATGTCTGCCTCCATCCCCTGGCAGATTCAGTTTGTGGACCTGATTGTGGCTCCTGGATGTTACCATATTACAAATATTGAAATGCTTGATGATGAAGATGATCATTTCATCCCTTCCAAGCCGAAATGTGCAATTTGAAAACAAAGGCTTCCTTTTAGCTGGATGCCCAGAAGCTGGTGACAGCTGTGGGAGTATTTATTTTGTAAAACTTCCAGTGCTTCCCTTCCTTGCCACCATTTGCTGAGTGAAACGAGCAGGTGACACTGGAGATGATGAAGCAGTTCTCCCCTCTGGCTCATCTCTGGGGCCACAGGATCCCCCTGTTAACAGTCTCTGTGTGCTGGCTGAACATTTCATTTTCCTTTGAGTGTACCACGCTGCAGGTGCCTTGTCCTGTGCTTGCAGGGGTGGCACAGGTGAGTGGCACCCACCTTTCGCAGCTGTGGCAGGTGGGTGTTTGGCCCTCCCTGCAGGCTGGTGGTGCCAGGGCTGGGAGAGCAGCAGTGCTGGGCTCAGGAGAGCATTCCCTGCCCTCCAGGGATGTCACCGCAGCCCCTGCCCCTTGGACACAGGGCCTGGTGCCCTTCCCTCCATGCACAGCCTGCTCTCGCTGCCAGGGCGTCCGTGCAAATCAGGCTGAAACCTTGGGCTTTGCTGGGGGGCCTGAAGTTTTCCTGAGGGCAGGATCTCTGCTAGGGCTCGTGGCTGTGCTGCAGTGGGGCTGAGCAGATCCAGGGGGCCCTGGGCTGGGTCCCAGCCCCAGAGCCCCACACAGACACAGCCTGGCTGCTCAGGTGTGTCCCAGCCCCACACAGACACAGCCTGGCTGCTCAGGTGTGTCCCAGCCCCACACAGACACAGCCTGGCTGCTCAGGTGTGTCCTCCTCACACCTGGACATCCCTTTTGTCTCCTGACATTTCAATTCTCTTGGTCAGATCCATAGATCTGCTGAGATAAATAATTGCTTTAGGAAATGGCTACTAATTGTTACAGTCATCAGTCTGGTTTTGCCAAGTCTGTTTAAAAAACCACGTTAAATGTCACACATCCCACAGATACAGGCTTGTCAGCTGTAGAGCGCAGCAGAAATCTGTTCCCTTGTCACAGTGCACTGGCTCCAGTGTTTCTGTCCTACAGTGGAGCTGCAAAATTGCTGATGACTAAAGAGTGAGTTTTAATTGCACTTGGCTATTTAAGCATTACAGATCTTAGCAGCCCTCCCTGAATTCTCCGTGTGTTTTTCTCATTTTATCCACCAGTGTAATTAACATTATTACTGTAAGACGTTTGTCCTAGTCCTGCTTTTTGAAACATGGATGCTGGTGTCAGTTGGGTGTTTTTTCTGGTGGTTAGTCAGTGGCTTGCAGAGCAATAATCCCTGTGGGAAAGTTGTGTTTGTCACGTTTCCTGCAGGTTTAATTGCAGCCAGGGATAAAAACAAACACTGGTGCTTCATAGATTGATTGCAAGAACACAGCAAAACATGGAGTGGAGCGTAAAAAAGACAGATGTTTTATCCTGTTTCTCAAGTTACCTTGGATAGCGGTGGCCTGGTTGTGAAAATCTCATCTCAGAGTGGCACAGGTGGGAAAGCAGAGGTGGTGTCCCCTTGGAGCAACCCTGGCACATGGATCACCCTGTACAGGCTGCAGAGGGGTCCTGCGTGCCTGGGTGGGCCTGTCCCTGTGTGTGTCCCTGTCGGTGTCCCTGTCGGTGTCCCTGTCCCCGTGTGTGTCCCTGTCCCTATGGGTGTCCCCGTGTGTGTCCCTGTCCCCGTGTGTGTCCCTGTCGGTGTCCCTGTCCCCGTGTGTGTCCCTGTCGGTGTCCCTGTCTCCGTGGATGTCCCGGTCCCTCTCAGTGTCCCTGTCCCTGTCGGTGTCCCTGTCCCTATGGGTGTCCCCGTGTGTGTCCCTGTCCCCGTGTGTGTCCCTGTCGGTGTCCCTGTCCCCGTGTGTGTCCCTGTCCCTCTCAGTGTCCCTGTCCCTGTGTGTGTCTCCGTCAATGTCCCTGTCCCCATGGGCTGCAGCTCTCACAGCCTCACGTGGCCACCATGGACAATCCAGAGTGAACCAGCCCTTCCTTCTCTATCCCAGGATTTCTTCCCCTGTGGAGTTAAACAAAGCCTGGCTTTCCTGTAGGCACAGCCCGCTGCGAAAAAATTGGTAATAAGTATTTTGTGACATTCATTTATTAGAAGACTGTTAGATTGACATCACAAGAGCTAAATAGTAATCTGCCTTTCACCTTTATTTTCATCAGTTCTCTGGCTTAAAGTTGAAAAGAGTTGGGAAAACGTGTCATCACTGTGTGTTGAGTCAAATATACGTAGGAAAGCGACTGATGCAAAAGCACAAGGAGCTGCAGAATGATGGTTTGGAATTCCTGAGGGCATCTGGTGGTGCTTAATGTCCATCAATGGCCAGTTAACTTTCCCCCATTCACTTCTTGCTTCTGGGTACAGAGAAATGTGAGCAGTGTCACCTGAGTGAGCACTTTGCTCTAGTGACTGACAAAGATAAATCTCTTGCAGGTGCTGTGCTGGAGCTGAGGCAGGGTAACAATCCCATTAAAGTTCCGTGCTGTGCCAAAGCTGTGCCAGGCTGAGCCTGCTCCCCCGCAGCACTGCCCAGGTACAGCCCAGGCCATGCCCAGCAAGGGCACCTGGCCCAGCTGTGGTGCCCAGGCTGGGCTGTCCCCTCTGGCTGCCCCTGTGCCCTCCTGCTGCTGGCACTGGGGAGCAGCACGTCCTGGGGCCACCTGCCCGTGGTTCCTGTGAGCCTGTGTGTGCCAGGCATTGCCACAGGACCCAGAGTTCTGACTCCTGGCTGGAGGTTCCTCCAAGCCACCAGTGTAAAAGGTAACAGCTTTAGAGGGTGATGCTGTGTGTGTCAGGCATTGCCACAGGAGCCCAGAGCTCTGACTCCTGCCTTCTGCCCATGGCTGGGGGTTCCTGCAGCACCAGTGTAAAAGGTAACTGCTCTAGAGGCTGAGAAGCCCTTTTGGATCTCCAGGGTCCCTGAAGCTGAGTGTCTGTGTGGATCTTCTCTCCATTGCTGCAGCTCAGGGCAGGGATGCTGCTGCCTGGCAGGACAGGGAGGAGGACAGGGACCAGACTTGGATGCTGCTGTGTGCTGTGGGTTCACTGCAGAGCAAGGAACACGTTCTTGGGGTTTGTTCTTGCTCCTTTTTCTGATGCTGCTGACTGAATGCTGGAATGCTGTTCACTAAAGCCGTGCTTCCAACTTTCCTCCTTGACTTCTTGACTTTGCAGAGAGAATTAAGCAGGAGTAGGACTCCCTCTGATGCTGAGATGTGGAGTTAGAGCTCTCTCCACTATAATTGAGGATGTAGTTACACAGCTCCTTAATTAAAAAATTGTAATTAAATTAGATTACTTTTTTTTTTTTTTTTAAACAACTGCTTCTTTGCCCAGGAAGTGGAGGTGGGAATATTTAAAAATACAGAGTCAGATTTGGAGTTTATGTGTTGGGAGCCAGATGAACAGCACAGAACATTGCGCTGAGTACAGGAGCCTGTGATGGATGCAACCAAAAATGGGATTGTTGGACAACCCTTTCTCCCTGATCTCCTCTGGGATATGCTTGTTCTGGGGATGGAGAAAGGGCAGCTATTTCTGGGACCATCAACCACAGATGTTTTATGAGCTCGAGATGTGTCCAGCAGAATGGCCTGGCCTGTTTCCCTTAATATCAGTGTATACAGAGCCAGACTGGAAAGGGCAAATCTGTTTCTTAGAAAACTGGGATGTTCCAAAATTTGGTCCTATTCAGATGTGGAGCTATAATGCTAGACCACACAGTTCTTCAAGGGAATGAATCCTAAATCTGGTCACCTGGAGCCTGCTGGTCTGAAGATGAGGATCAGGTGCTCAAAAGACTTTTTAAAAAGATAGGAAATAGTGAAGAAAATTGATGCACCTGCTGATGATAGGACCACATTAATAGGTCACCCACCTTACGTTTCTCTGCCTAGGATTATTGTATTTACAGATTAGCAGAGTCCCTGAAAGCCCTCAACCTAATCACCTGCATTTTCCCTTTCAGCGCCTCTAGAGCTGCACAAACACCATTGTGCTAAAAGAGACAGAAATTACCCAGGTTAGGAACTCTCTGGGTTTTGTGAACTTATTTTTTCTCTGGCTCAAGAAGAAGTACACATACAGTTACTGAGGAATTTCCTGATTTCAAAGGAATGCACAGTAGGAATAGCTGGAGAACAGTAGTGGTGATTTTGCAGAAACTCCACTGAGATTTTGGTGGTACAGGTGTGTCATTGAAAAAAAAAATTATGGAATAGCCTCCTCTAGTGGCAAATGCTTTATTGAGATTTTTCTGAGTGCTTGAATCATGGGAGTGTTTTATCTAATGAGGAAAGCGGGCCAAAATAATGTCTGCAAAATAAGTGCTGATGGTTCTGTTGTCTGCTGGAGGTTTATGCTTCTCCTTCTGGTGAACGTCCTGAGCATCTCCTGGTAACAAACACTGTTCTGTGTGCTCGGTGCCCCATGGGCAGCACGGGCCCGGGTGTGAGAACAGTGCTGGGTGGTGCATTCAGTGATTCAGTGACCAGGATCGAGGTCTGATGGATGGTACTGGCACATAAAACCCATTTACTCTGCCATGATCTTCACTCCCACTGCAGCATCTTGTCAGTGGAATGGAACTTGCGGACAAAACCGCTCCATTTTGTGCTTAGATGAAACTTCAAGGCATTAACATCTGTGACTGGTGATGAGAGCCTGTCTTTTTCACAACTTTCTCAAAACTCTCTAATTTTATAGATTCCAACATTCTCTCAGTGGGGTTTTCAGTGGGGCTTTTCCAAAAGTGCTTCAAGGAGCTCAGTAAATGCGTGCCAGGGGAATGTAATGGGGTTTATGTTCCCAGTTAAGTGTTTTTGGGTTAGAGTTTCACACTGAGGAAATAGGAGTTACTTTTGGGTTCTCCTGGTTTGGCAGCTTTGCTAAAATGCTCTGAACAGAATGTAAAATAAACATTCTGTTCCAAATAGGGTGCAATAGCTTCAGAAGCTGAAGCTTGGACCAATTCTGTCTTTCCTGCTTTATTTTTATGGCATACCAGCAGGACATTTCCAGCTACTTGCAGGCAGGTACCAAAGTATCTCTTTTGCTTCTCAGTTTGGAATCTTGTGTCTGCCTGCAAGTCCTGATTTTGAATCTGAGCTTCCCTTGTGCTCAGGAGGTTTTCATAAATGTTATTAATTGCTAAGACCATTTCTGACATTTGGGAGTTTGCAGCTGTTTCGTTTCATAGGCTGAACTATCACAACTCAAAGTTGCCCTGTGTGTAGAAGTGTTGGTTTAGCTGCAGAACGCTTTTCAAGCATGAGCTGCACAGGTGCTGGCAGCTGCAGTGCTGCTCTCTGCCTCCTGCAGCCCCTCACAGCGCTGAACTGCCAGTCCCTATTGTCATATATGATATAAAGCCATGAAGTGCTGCTCCCTGTGTTCTGCAGCCCCTATTGTAACATAAAGCCGTAAAGTGCTGCTCTCTGCCAGCTCGGGTTGTTCCACCAGGTGGCAGATGAGGCCAAGGAACGAAATTGCTGCACTGATTTCACTCAGCTTCCCTTTAGAAAGTAGAAACTGAAACATTGCCTGCATCAGAATATGAAATCGTTTCACTCATTAATGAGTTTCTCTCTGATTTTAGATTGCATGACAGGGTCATGCAAACAGGGCAAAAAGAGAAGGGAAAATGTATTTTCCCATACAAATATATGATATTTTCACTGATCTGAAACACAAAATTATAAAATTGGATTGAGTCACTTTTCTTTGGAGCTGGAATTCATACTTCTGAGTCGCTTTATGCAAGTCTGATGATGACTAACACAGCAGCAGTCTGTGCAGGGCAGCAGGCTCCAGAGCCCAAGGGCTGTTGTGTCTGTCTGGGCAGCAGTTCAGGGCTCTCTGCTCTGCTGCTTCCTTCTCCTGCAAGGAGGCAGCAGCCCTGGGGTCTGTGTTTTCCTGGCAGGTTCCTGAGGCAGCTGCTGTTCAGTGTTGCAGGGGCTGCTGAGGCAGCAGTGCTGGGCTGCTCAGCCCGAGTTTGCATTTGAGATCTTTTGGTCGTAGCAGCAGCAGCAGAAGTGGGGCCTGAGCAATTGGCCTCTTTGGAGATTTTGTCGTTGGATTCCAGGGAGTAAGGTCAAGCCTGATTGTTGTTTTTTTTCTGGTCAAAATGTATTGAAAAGCACAAAGCAGGATTCTGTGAAATAGGATTGTCTGTGCTAGCTTATCTGGCAGTGCTTGGCCCTTATTTCAGCCTGCATGATAATGCAAAATAATAATTGCATCATCACTCAGATGCAAAAGAGACAGTTTCTGTCTTGTGGGAGCACACACAGAGGGTGGAGCACTGTGCTGATGTGTGGCTGTGCTCTCTGGGAGGAGAGTGCTTGGTACCATTGGTAGCACAGGTTGCTGCACTGTTCCCGAAACAGCCAGCAAGGCAACGTGGGGGCATAAATCCCCCTGGGATCTGCCAAGTTACCTGTTCTGGCACGTGATACTGTGCCAGATTGATCCAATTTTGGATCCATTTTTGCCTTGAAGGGATGCTTTTGGAGGGCTAATATGAGCTTTTCTCTTTAGATGGTTAGAAACAGTCTCTGGGGCAGCTTTTATAGAGCAGCTTTGGTACCCTGGCAGTCTCTGGGGCAGCTTTGGTACCCTGGCAGGCTCTGGGGGCAGCTTTTATAGAGCAGCTTTGGTACCCTGGCAGTCTCTGGGGCAGCTTTGGTACCCTGGCAGTCCCTGGGGCAGCTTTTATAGGGCAGCTTTGGTACCCTGACAGTGTCTGGGATAGCTGTGGTACCCCGCCAGGCTCTGGGGGCAGTTCACAGCTAACAGCAGCTTGATTTTTATTGATACATTGGAGAAGAATAAGAAATGGCTGGTTTTATTGCAAACTCCACCTGTAGTCCTTTCACTGCAAAGTGGTTTTTTTAGGCTGACTCCCCCAGGCAGCTGATGCTGCAGCAGAGCTGGGTGGGAGCTGGGCTGAAGGCAGGGTCTCACAGGAGCTGGGTTCCTTTGTGCCAGGGGTGGCTCCAGCCTGGGCTGAGGGACACAATGGACATGAAGGGACCAGAACAAACCAGAGATCAGACAGGAGCTGCATTTTCCTCTCATTCATTAAAAACAAACCAAGTCAATATGCTGTGAGTAACTAGATGGTGATAAGGATTAGCTGAACCAGGTTGTGTTTTCAATATGCAGCTTTAATTATATTGTAAAACCTTAAGAATTATTCTGAATTGCTTAAACCATTTTTGAGGTAGGCTGAAGAGTACAGAATAATGACATTTTAATAAGATGCATGTCAGTTTTAGGGAGTGATCACCACAAGGTAATGTAGGTTTTGGGAATCTCCTGTTGCCAGTAGAAGAAATACATTTATGAGGGATTAACCTTGTTTGTAATTGCCTGGCAGTAAGCAAAGCCACTCTGGGCTTTTGCCTGCCTGTCAGTAGCTGACACGGGTGACAGAAAACCTATTGACTCAAGGTCAGTCCTGGCATCAATAGAACTCAGCAGGCCATTAGAAATGGACTTGTCTACATTCTTCCATGCGGCTTTTTTACTCCTTTGGTGAAAACAGTGCCATTTCCAAGTGAAGATGTCTCAAAATCAACTTCATGTTTTTGCCCCAATGCAGTTTTCCTTGTGAGGTACTGTTCATTTCTGGCAACAGTAATTAAGGATGACTTTAATTGTACAGTGTAGTTGGGTATCAGGGTTATTCACAGCTTGATCATGAGCAATTGTGACATAAGAAACAGGGAATGTTCTAAAATTGTGCAGTTCCAGCATGGTATGTTTCTGCATACTTCATGTTGTGAATTCCAAATATATAAGCAGTCGTGTGTTAGTAAACACTAAAATATTGCTTTTGGAAAATTGTTTATTAGTAGTACATTGGTGAGCCTCCCCTTTCAGGCCTAGATCAGCAGCACAGCCTCAGTGCTGCCATGTTAAGATGCTTGGGAGGCTTTGGCTGCCAGATCTCATTTTGGTACCCAAGACCCAACATCTGGGAGGGGTGTGAGCCACAGACAATCCCCCACAGTGCCAGTGGCAGTGGCTGTGAGAGGAGTTCAGGAGCTGCTGCTCCCCAGGGGCCGCTGGTGCTGTGCCCTGGCACACAGGAGGGTGAGTGCAGGCCGAGGGTGAGCAAGGGGCAGCAAGAGCCGCGCTCAGGCTGGCCTGGAAACGGGACCCTGGGGAACCCAGAGCCTTTGCAAACAGCTCCTGGCACACAGGAGGGTGAGTGCAGGCCGAGGGTGAGCAAGGGGCAGCAAGAGCCGTGCTCAGGTGGGACCCTGGGGAATCCAGAGCCTTTGCAAACAGCTCCTCTCTACTGCTTGGATTTTATGGTTTCACAATGAACAAATCACACTTGGAAGCAAAATCTGACTCTGCTTCTAAAGTGCCTAAATCTCATTATTTACATAATGTGTGAGCATGGCCTTAACTTACTGTACTGAGGAAAATGGGTTAAACAGGGGCTCAGCCCAGTTCATCAGGAGAAAATTTAAATCCAGTCCTTGATGAACACCACTGAAGTATAACTGTAGCCACATTTTGGAGCACACTGTTTGCAGTATTGTACATCTTTAGAAGCAAATCTCAGTGTTGTCCTCACTTGTCAAAATTGCATTGGGAGTTGCAGGTTTGGTTGTTCCCAACTAGCATATTTGCAATATTTTTCACTATATCCAAATACCAAATGATGAACTCTCCTGAAAGGCAGTGACAAAGCTTAGCAATTTCAAAAGTGAAATATTTCAGAATTGTTAGCAAATTTAATTCTTGCAAGTGTTTTTATCCTTGTAACATGTGTGGTACATCAGTAATTCAGCTTATTTAAAGTAGAAAGAAATGGTACATATTCAACCTCGTGAATGTTGTTGTGCTATTCCTGTTGCAAATTGCCTTACAGAAAGGGCATCAAATAAACCAAGCACCAGGCTCCTATGGCTGACGTGGTGCTCTGCAGGATCCTGTTACAGCCTCTCTTTGTAATTCTAGGAGGCAGAAAACAAAATCTGACACCGAAAAATAATAAGTTTAAGTAAATCATGTAGGAGAAACGTACATTTATGTCCAAGAAGTGGTGAGATGTTGCCAGAACAATGCAGTTACATTATGAATCTTTAATGATTCTGAAAGTCATAATGGTCTGTCACTAATGCCCATTAATGATCTCTCTATACCACGAGTATGGGCTTGATGCTTCTGGCCAATGCCTTAGAGAATACTTTAAATGTGCCTTAAACTTTCTCTGATCTAGTCCCTGTGTGTCTGCTCCAAATGTAGACTGCAATTGCCTGGGCAGGAGCAGCTGTAAGGCAGCATGGCTTTGGGGATAAGAAAGTCTTATTCAGGTAAGATGTATTTAAGCAATGTTTTTTTACAGAAAAAAAATGAGAAGGTATTTACTGGCAACTAATCCTCTGTAGAGGTTATAAACCATATAGAGAAATCAGAGGTTAATATTTCTTTAATACTAAGAATGTGTGGTTGTTCTTAGACTTCATTAGTTTTCTTTGGTAACTTAAAAAATGTCATTTAAGAAGGAAAAGGCAGGTGTTACTGTTCATTCTTACTGGCTGGGACTGTAAATAGACTGAATATGCTGCTGAGCTGGCAAATTTGTCCAAATATATGTTTCATGTGTCAGACAGGTTGATTTTAAACATCTGTGCCATGTATTTAGTTAATTTTGTACCCAAGCTTTTGTCAGGTATAAGAATTGCTTTAGAGAAAAAACAAATCATTCAATTTATTTTCTAATTGCCTTTCATCAGAGTACTGTGCTTAACCTTAACTGAAGGCAATCTTACCATGTTGTTAATAATGTAAAAACATTTTCAATACAAAACCTTCTTAATTTCTCTATTCTTTTGTCCATGCTTTAGCTGAAGGCTTATGATGGTGTAATTTAGTTTTCTTCAATAATGAAAAAGTGTGTTCTCTGCATGGGGTATGTGAAATGATCAGATTACTCTAAGAACCAACGCCCTGTGGCTAGAAGGGAAGAGCAAATCCAGGGGCTTTTGGAAAATACCCCAATATCAAACAATAATCTGATCAGCAACGTGTACAGAGCATTCAGCATTGACTGTGAGCCTTAGATATTAGCTGGGCTGTGTGTCATTCTGTATTAGAAATAACACACTAATCATCAACTTCTATGAATTGTGTGGCATCCATTTTTCTTTTTCTCTTTAAGATTAATATAGCAAATCTGAGTGTAGTAAAGTGTGCAGTGCCAAGTGTGCACTCTTGGTTGGTTTTGGCATGTAGCAGGTATGATCGTACGGTTATTAATTGTTATTAACTGCTAATGCCTCTCTGTGCTGCAGCAGCAGGAAGGGCTGTGGCTGGGGCACTCAGGAGGGAGGGGGTGTGCGGCAGTCGGGAGCCTTTGCTGTGGGTTAGGTTTTGGGGTGTCATTGTAGGGCCCCAGTGTGCAGCTGGCACGGACCGTGCTGTGGGGACGTGTCACCGTGCTGTGGGGGCATGTTCATGGTGTGGGGATGTGACCGTGCTGTGGGGATGTGTCACCTTGCTGTGGGGACGTGCCCGTGCTGTGGGGATGTGACCGTGGTGTGGGGATGTGTCACCTTGCTGTGGGGACGTGCCCGTGCTGTGGGGATGTGACCGTGGTGTGGAGATGCGTCACTGTGCTGTGGGGACATGTCCATGGTGTGCGGATGTGACCGTGGTGTGGGGACGTGTCACCGTGCTGTGGGGACATGCCCGTGCTGTGGGGACATGCCCGTGGTGTGGGGATGTGACCGTGGTGTGGGGATGCATCACCGTGCTGTGGGGACATGTCCATGCTGTGGGGATGTGACTGTGGTGTGGGGACGTGTCACCGTGCTGTGGGGACATGCCCGTGGTGTGGGGGTGTGACCGTGGTGTGGGGATGCATCACCGTGGTGTGGGGATGTGACCGTGGTGTGGGGATGCGTCACCGTGCTGTGGGGACATGCCCGTGGTGTGCGGATGTGACCGTGGTGTGGAGGGCCGGGTGTGGTGCCCGAGCTGGGAGCTGCTCGGGGCCGCAGCGGGCAGGATGGTTGATCGGAGATGGGAGATCCGGGGTGCGAGATGGAGGATCCGGGATGAGGGATGAGTAGTGCGGGCTGGGCACGGAGCGGCCGCCGCGGCCGGGCAGCACCACGGACAGCGCCGGGTTCCGGCCAGCGGAGCTGTTCAGGAGCGCTCTGGGCGCTGCCCTGTGCCGGTGCCCGGGATGCCCTGGGGTGCCCTGTGCCGGTGCCCTGGGATACTCTGGAATGCCCTGTGCCGGTGCCCTGTGCCGGTGCCCGGGATGCCCTGGGGTGCCCTGTGCCGGTGCCCTGTGCCGGTACCCTGGGATACTCTGGAATGCCCTGTGCCGGTGCCCTGTGCCGGTGCCCGGGGTGCCCTGTGCCAGTCCCCGGCTGCCCTGGGATGCCGCTGGCTGCAGGGTCCCCCGGGCCCGCAGGTGCCGAGGGCGAGGCCCGGCTCCGGCCCCCATGCAGAGCTGCCCGGGCTCTCCCGGCCGTGCCGAGCTCCCAGCCGGGGTTTGCTGTGCTCACACGGCAGCACCCGGAGCCCGGAGTGACGGCGAGGAGGGAGCCTTGCCGGGCGCTTACCCGCGCTGACTGCAGGTGTCCCTCTTGGCTCTCATTTTCGTCATTTCATGCCTTTCCAGTACTTTCAGTACTGGAAATCTGTTCCATTTGTTTGGTTTGTAGCTGTTTACAAATTCATGTTTTACTGCTTACTTCCTGTACAGGAAACTATATTTTGCTGAAAGCTTCCTGAAAAGACTGTACATCTGAAATTTTTAAGTAAGCTAAAATTTATGGCAGTAAAGGTTTAAAAATATAGTCACTGAGTAAGATGTTTCATATCTTGCAGAATTGGGGAAAAATAAGAAAGGACTGAGGGAGGTGAAAGTTTCTCCCATCATTGACAGCTCCCCTCTGATTTCCTAGTGTTTGTGCATCTCAGCCTTTTTGTAACATTTTGGATTTGTTCATATTTGTGAATTAGGAAGAAGAAAGGCAGAAGAAAGTGTCTGTATTTGTGTCTGTATGAATACATGCCCAGAGAACTTCTTACAATCCAGCAGGCTTACTTCTGTGCTTGACAATCTCAGTCTGCTCCTTGTCCCTTCCCAGCCAAAGCTCCCAAGCCTTGGAATGTTGTAGATAAAACTAAACTAAGCTTATTTGTTTGTAAACAAGGTTAAGTTGACCTCAGCTGAAGGGTAAGGACATGGAGATACTAGTGAGTTTTGTGACTACTTCTCATCAGAAGCATGTTGTAGTTTTTAGTGAAACAAGGAAAGAAGATCTGATCTGAAGAGGTAGAGAAGGAGAGTGATAAACAAGGGGCTGGGGGCTGAAGGGAGAGGACAGAAATCCTGGATTTACCATCACCTGTGTAACCGTGTGCCTGTCTGCTGTGAATTCAGCTCAGCCCCTTTGAGTTGTATGACTGGGTGTTGCAAAGGCCATGCATATGGCCTGGGAATTGGATTAAAATCATGGTATTATCTTCATGTCTACTTTTGCAGCTCAGTCTGCTCCTTTTGTGGTGGGTTTGGGTAGAAACGTGCCACGGGTGGTACAGTTACCCAGTCTATACAAGCAAATGTGGCCCTGCTGGAGCTCAGCTGGACCTAAGCAAGGAATAACAGTGCTGAGCTCGGCCAGCTTCCTGTCTCTTCCTCTAATTTCTGAGCAATGTTTCTCTGCATAGCAACAGAACCTTTTTGAGCTTTCTGATGAGGTCTGAGTCCCCAGAAATGTTCCCAGCCTCTAATGCGAATATTGGGAGCAGCAGCAGATGTTCTGCCATTAGCTTTCTTCTCTGAATTGACTTCTCTGAATTTCTTTTAATTTGCTTCTGTGAAATTTGCATACGTATTTTTCCTAGTCTCCAGACCTATTTAAATCCCACAGAGCAGATGCTGGCTTGTGGTTCATGTTCCTGTTTGCTGGCCAATATTTTTCTTGGTGTTTCTTGTGGAAACAGTGCATGTCACCTATGACAATGAATTCTCTTCTGTTTACTCATGATGCACTGTACTTTTCAATTCAAAATCCCTGTGTGATTTCTAGATGTCACCTTTGTTCTGCTCTCGCCAGCAGCAGCTCCTGTCATGAGGCTGATTTCTGCAGGGCCATTTGGGTGTGGGAAGTGTGACTGAGCCGCTGCCTGGGCTGGATTTTTGTTCCCATGTATGAGAGAGCACTGCCAGAAGCAAGAGCCTGAGCTGCAGTGACCTTCATTAAGGGTTCTTAATTTTGGTGGTGGTGAATATTACTTATCATAATGATGCATGAGATACAGTGTGAATCACTCTGCAATAAGTTCAGTAAAACAGAGGTAATGTTTTCCTTCATAAAGCTGGGAAAACAGTGGTGTTCTTTGTAGGGAATGAATTGCCATCTGGAGTTGCCTTTCTCTCTACTTTTTTGGGTATTCAGCCCAGATACCTGGTCAGATGAGCTTAGATAAGCCTCCTTTCTCCATCACTTAAGTCAGATATGTCTTGTTACACCTCTGTTCATACCGTGATTATTACTTGGTGAACAGAGACCCAAAGGAAGCTTGGGCTCATGGCTCTTTCCCTGATCCTCAAGGACAGACCTTCCTTCTGCTTACAGAGACTGAGACCAGCATTCTGTTTGGGTAAATTGGTTTCAGTTCCGTGCCAGTGAGTGAGCCAGGCTCACTTCCACACTTCCAGAAGCATCATTGACTGGTGCAGGGTCTAAGTCCAGTTCCTGGAGAGCTCTGCTTCCATCCAAGACACAACACTTCTTCCTCAAAGTCCCTTTCATTTGTGACCAGCTCTGCTCACCTTCTCATTTGTCTGAATGTGGTGCCATGATCTTGGCATTTGGGTAAAAGTCACAGCAAACCAGCGCCAGGCTCTTCTGAGCCCAGTGTGGGTGATTTGTTTGCATTGTTAGGAAGCAGCTGAGCCTTGCATCGTTAACACAGCAGTGGGAGTTGCCAGGTGGGCATGCATCACAGGATCACAGTGGGCTGGGCTCTGGGGTTGAGGGGAGCCAAGCAGTGGGGCAGAAGCTCGTTCTGAGCAAAGCAGGGAGCATGACTGTGAGAAGCTGGTGAAATGCTTGCCTGCAGGGGGAAGGAAGAGAACTCTCAGAGGCTCCAACTCACCAGGGACCCACTGAGTCTCTGTCAAGCTGTTGACAAAGGATGAACCATCAGATCTGTGAAAAGGTGGGAAAAAGATCTTATTTGAGTAATGTGGCAATTTCCAGGCAACTTGCCTTGGCTCTGTGAAGGACTATTTGCAGTGTTCTGTCATGTGTAAAGTGGCCTTATGTTAAGTTGGACAGTGGCACACAGCCCACACTTCTGGTGTGTCCCATGCTGAGATGTAAATGATTCAGGGCCGATAGGCTGTCATTTACACTGATGTTTCCAAGAGCCACCGTGCTGGGAGGTGAGTGAGCAGATCCCTCTGTGCATACTGATGTGGGAGTGTTGCTGGGCTGTGTGGTGAGCAGAGAAGTGACATGGGCACTGCTCAGGTTCCTGGCTCAGCTCAGGACCCCTGGGCACTGGAATAACACGTTCCCATTTCAGGAGCCTGCAGAGCTGGGGGAGTTGATCCCCTGTGTTTGTTCTGTGACCTTTCCCAGCTGATTGGCACTGATCTTTTGTGCCCCGGATAGATGAGCTTTTGTGGTTGACATTTTGGGATGACTGAATATGCATTAGCCTAGGCAAAAATATTTCTATTTTTCTATCTTCAAACAATGCCCTCCTTTTCAAAAAATGGCTGCACTACCAGGTCAGATCAAATCCAGTTTTTACTGCTATAGTATAAAGGAATTGGAATACACAGCTGGGAAAAGGCAGAACTGGGTTTTCTCTCGTTAGTATTTTCTGTAAGAATCTGAGAGGAAACTGGTGTCCCTTATGTGAGGTGTCGTGGCCATACTGAACATTTAGCAGGTCATGTAAGACATGAAGAAGAGACCCGAATTTTTGTCAGTCACAAGACCTTGTCCTGGCAAACTTGTGTAGATAGAGAATGGGCTTAGACTATGAGAACCTTTTGTGATACATCATCTACACAGTTACTTTTCCAATATCTCAGTAGTCCTAGTGAGATGGCTCGCCTGTTGAAGTCGGGGCTGTGTTTCTGTGCTTTGCTGGATGGGTGCCAGTTTTGGCACATCCAGTCCTGTGCACCAGTTATGCTGGGGTCTCTTCTGGTGTTGGGACTCCTGATTCTGTACCCTGAGAAGATAAAAATGAGCCAATCACCTCATTCTTTGGGGAAGAAGTGAGCTTTTAGATAAAGTGGGTCTAGGTGCCATGTCTACACTGGTGTCACAGGAATCTGTTTTGATTTTTTTCCTGTTTCTGAGCAAGGCAGCCCAGTGCACTTCTGCAAAAAAACATGGCACAGACACACAGTCAGGAACATCCACACCACTATTTACAAGTCCCTTATGCTCTCAACATAAAAATACTTGTGTTTGCAGCTGCCTATTGTAGCCATTCTTTACCGTTAATTTTCTGGTTGGTCTGTCACTAAAATGCCACGTTTGAGCTCTTGGACTGGAGCTGCTTGGAAGCTCAGCTTCCACTAACACCTTTTTTCCTCTTGCCCTCAGCAATAAAGCCCAGGCTGGTGTTCTTGGAGCCCTGTCTGGTACAGCCCAGGCTCTGGGGGTACTGAGGAGCCAGCGCAGCGTGCTCAGCCCTGCTGTGCTGCAGGCTGTGTCCAGCCTGGGGCTGGCTGCAGAGCAGAGGCTGAGTCATGTCCATGGGATATTTCACACAGGAGTTCAGTGATGCAGGACTGGGCTCTGAGCAGCTCTGCTTCCTGGTGAATAGTAATTCTGTTTACTTAGGAGAGCAAAAACCACTGGGGCCTCAGTGCTGCTGTGTCATCCCTGACTGGAGAAAGTCTTGTTTATCTCATCCTGAAAAGAGATGAGATTCTGGTGGTGCTTTTCAGAAAATAATGCTCTACTTTTGGAGAGTGTAGGCAGTGGAAACAGTCCATAGGTTTGATGTTTGAAGCTTTTTTTCCCTACTTTTTCTGTGACAGCAAGAACAAAAGAGCCTCAGGAGGGACTCCTGACACCCAATGGCAGGCTGATTTTTTTTATTTTGTCACACCAAAGCAGCTTCAAGCTTGTAACTGTAGAGGAGTGGTTTGGGGTTTAAGATGGACTGAGTGAGGCTTGGAGCTGGCTTGGGATTTTTTTCTTCTGGTCTGATTTTGATGCAGCATTTGTTCTGCCTAAACACTGTTAGTTTATATAGGGCCTACTATAAGTCTTTTACTACTTTCTATATAGGGGAACAGGAGATAACTGAGAATGCGGTTTAGTCTGAGGATGGGATCTTTTGACCCAAGGTGCTGGAAATCAGTTCCTACTTTATGGCAGCATGTCATGAGAATTGCTGGTGCTTCACAGGACACGGAGGAGTGCGGGTCCCCTGCAGGGTCACACGTTGGGCTTGTGGGCAGTGAGGAGCTCTGGGGGAAGGAATTCTCTGCTCAGGGCTGCCCTGGACCATGGACAAACTGCACAATGGGCTCTGTCCTTGCAGCTGCTTCCATGGCAGTCAGCTCTGCAGCTGGCTTGGTATTGTTCACCTGGTCTCAGATTTTGTTCTGCTCAGCATGACGGGACCAACTGTAAATCTTTTGTGCTTAGGATAGATTCAAACTCAGAGCAATCATCAGTGGTCTGGGACCTGCCACAACACAGATGATTCAGGGAGGAGGAAGGGAAAACCAGAATTTTGGCACTTTCCTCTGACTGGGTGAAAGAGCCAGCGCTGCTTGCGCTGTGGGCCAGTGATGGGGATTTAATGCCTTTCTGCGCAGGAGCCAGACAGCAAGGGCTGCCTGAAAACCTTGCCCTGCCTCCGTCCAAGAGCCACTCCTGGCCTGGGTGCCAAATTGCACACTTTGCTTCTGCCCTCTCCAGGCAACTTCGGAAGGTTCAGGCATATTTTAGTGATCAGAATCATGGAAAGAACCATCAGCAAACGCTCAACAGATGACTGGGGGGAAAAATTATGAATCAGAAGTGGGTGAGATCTTTGTCTATTTCAAAACAGTGGAATTGTTTCTGGTCAGATGGCAGCTCCAGGGAGATGATGGCACTGTCTCTGACAGCAACTGGACAAGTCTGTCCCATGCTGGTTTATCTTTGATTGAAATGACGTTGGCAATTAACCCCTTAGCTTTAAATGTGCCCCACTGCAATAATCATAAAGAGAGAGAATGTGTGCTCAAGGAGTGTCTGGTTGTCTTCTACGTTCAAAAAGTCACTTGGAATGTAATTTTGTTTTATTTAGTGTGGTGGGGAGTGAGCAGCTCTTGCTTTTCAAAGAAAATAAAGCTGTTCCTTGAGATTTTTATATGTGGAACACTGAAGTAGTCCAAAGGCTGGTCCTGTACCAAAGACATTTTCCCAACAAGATCTTCATTTTCATGTGCCATTTATAGTAAATGAAGACATGTTTGTAGGAGTACCGATAGATGAAGAGGTTGCTCATGCAAAAAAACTGGAGGACTGTTTTTTGAAACTTAAATCTGATTATGCATATATGCTATTTTTGTTCCTCTCTTTAGTTATCTGTCAAGGAACATTTGTGCAAATGAATTTTCATTATGGATTTTAAGCATGCGGGCTGGAATGCTGGCAGAAAGATATCCCAAATACGGCTTTTATATATTGCTTTTCCCCGGGATTTTCAAGGTTAGCTGAATTCTGAGTTCTAGTTAGTCTGTAAAAACGCAATGTCTTGTGACCTTGTAGGACCGATCACAATGAGGCAGCTTCACTTTGATCTGAAGATCAAACACTGCTTTCCAAATTGGGAATATTTATAAACTAATGTGTGAGTCTCAGGAAAGAAAACAAGCCTCACTCATGACTGTATTGGAAGTGGAAAGATGGCAAAATCTATAGTATGTTACTGGTGAGTTGAGTAGGATGATTTATTGCTAATAATATCCAACTGGCTGTCTCTTGTGTTGGATTTCACATGTCTTATGTGGACTGGCAGATGAGGGTAGTGGTGGAACTTGTGAATTGCAGCTATTTTTACCCCACCGTTAAACTTAAATAAGAAATTAGGAGTGTTTGTTTAATATGCCTGTGTGCGTGGGCTGCCTCATAAACAAACGTGTGAGTGTAGGTGTGTGTGTGTACACAGGCAGCTCCTGCAGCCAGGGGACAGCGGGTGGCACTGGGGCGCCAGGCTCAGCACAGCAGCCTGGGAGGGACACATGTCCCTCAGGGTGACACTGACAGCCTGCCAGGGTGGCCATGTACTGGCACAGCGCCGGGCACAGGGTGGCCATTTACTGTCACAGGGCCAGGCACAGGGTGGCCATGTACTGGCACAGGGCCGGGCACAGGGCCAGGCACAGGGTGGCCATGTACTGTCACAGGGCTGGGCACAGGGCCTGGCACAGGGTGGCCATGTACTGGCACAGGGCCGGGCACAGGGTGGCCATGCACTGTCACAGGGCCAGGCACAAGGTGGCCATGTACTGTCACAGGGCTGGGCACAGGGCCTGGCACAGGGTGGCCATGTACTGTCACAGGGCTGGGCACAGGGTGGCCATGTACTGGCACAGGGCCGGGCACAGGGTGGCCATGTACTGTCACAGGGCCAGGCACAGGGTGGCCATGTACTGTCACAGGGCCGGGCACAGGGTGGCCATGTACTGGCACAGGGCCGGGCACAGGGCCTGGCCATGTACTGGCAGAGGGCCTGGCCTTGCACAGCGGTCATTGGGGCAGGGTTCCTGGCTGAAGGAGAGTGAGGAGCTGCTGTGGCCGTTCCTAGCCGAGGGAAGGCTGTGCAGCAATCCTGTGGAGCCGAGCTGTGGAGAGGCGGTGGGCAGCACGCCGTCTGCTGCTCCTGCCAGGCCTTGTCCCAGCGTGTGACCCCGGACAGGGACGGCAGCACCTGCTTCTGCTGAGGGCACATGGAGGACAGGAGGAAGGGCAAATCCCCTCAGCAGCAGGTTGAGTCTGGAAGCATGTTGAGAGCCTGGTGCTGTCACAGCAGCCCAGCCATCCCTGGGGTCTCTGCAGCCCCTGGCCCGGGGCACAAGGGACACACATGGCTGCCAGCCGTGGGTGACAGCAGCCTGCTGCCATCGCAGTCCCCACAGGGACTCCTGCCTGAACCAGCTCTCAGAGACATCCCACCCTGCCTGTGAATCCCTCTGCCGCGGGACAGATTCTCTCATTAGTTGTTTGCCTCCGGGGCTGCAGGTCTCTGCTTTATTTCCAGCCTGAACTGGCTTTGATTTAGGCTCCAGCTGCTGAAAGCATGCCGAAGAGCAGGGAGTGGGCTACGGGGGCATCTCCAGGACCTCCCGCTCCTGGGCAGGGGGCTGCGGGCTCGGTGCCCACGGCAGGGCACTGACCCCAGGGTGCCCAGGCTGTGTGCCCGGCCTCATGGCACGGCCCGGCCTCAGGGCCCCAGCCCGGCCCGGCCTGCCGCCACCGCAGCTCGGCGTCAGCAAACCCGGCTGCAGGAGAGCCCGGCCGCGGGGCTCCGTGCGGGGACAGAGGGAAACATGGCAACGGCAAGGAAATTGCTCTCTCTCAGGATTTCCTCGTCTGCCACCAAACTGCCGCTGAAGCAGGCGGTGGAAAGGAACGGCGAGAGACGCAAAAAGCCTCCAATAAATCCGTGATGCAGAGAGGGGACCCCCTGTAAGGATGAGGGAGAGGCAGGGGGCAGCTGTGGCTGGAGCTGCGCCCTGCCCCGGGCCGGCGCTGCTGCCAGCCAGGTGCGCTCGCTCGGGGCCGGCGGGGCTGTTTGCTCACCGCAGTCACGTCTGTTTGGGTGTCTGCGCCTGCCGGGAGGCGGCTCCGAGCGGCGCAGGCACCCCTCCCGTGGCATCCCTTCCCCTGGCACCCCTTCCCTAGTACCCCTCCCGTGGCATCCCTTCCCCTGGCACCCCTTCCCTAGTACCCCTCCAGTGGCATCCCTTCCCCTGCTACCCCTTCCCTAGTACCCCTCCCGTGGCATCCCTTCCCCCGGCACCCCTTCCCTAGTACCCCTCCCGTGGCATCCCTTCCCCTGCTACCCCTTCCCTAGTACCCCTCCCGTGGCATCCCTTCCCCTGGCACCCCTTCCCTAGTACCCCTCCAGTGGCATCCCTTCCCCTGGCACCCCTTCCCTAGTACCCTCTCCCGTGGCATCCCTTCCCCTGGTACCCCTCCCGTGGTACTCCCTCCCGTGGTACCCCCGGCACCCCCTCCGGTGGCATCCCTTCTTCTGGTACCCCTTCCTCTAGAACCCCTCCCGTGGCATCCCTTCCCTAGTACCCTCTCCCGTGGTACTCCCGGCACCCCCGCCCCTGGCACCCTCTCCCCCGGTACCCCCGCCCCGGTACCCCCTCCCCTGCCCGCCGCAGCCCCCTCCCCGCCGCGGCCCCGCGGCCGCCTCGCAGCGCCGGGCAGAGCTCTCCGCTCTCCGCCGCGCCGGAGAGGAGCGGGAGGAGGAGGAGGAGGCACGGGCGGAGGAGGAGGGAGGTGGTGATAAGGGGTTTGCTGCGTCGCCTCATTTCTGTACCCAGCGCACGGCTCGTGGGGAGTGCGCGGTGCCCGCATCGCTGCCGGAGGGATCCTGCCGCTGCTGCTGCCGCTGCTGCTCCTTCTCCTTCTGCTGCTGCTGCTGCAGTCCCGGCTCGGGAGCTGCTTGTTTACCGGCTGGGAAGAGCTGCGGAGCGAGAGCCGAGCGTGCCGGGCAGGGGAGGCTGCGCTCACCTGTCAGGAGCACAGTGGAAGAGGCTTCCCGAGGCGTCGGCACCCAGGGGCATTCGTGCTTCAGCCCAGTGCCTTCAGCACCGACTGCTTCGGGTCTCTTGTAAGCAAGAAGAGGAAAAAGGATCCAGAAACCCCCTGCAACTGGACAGCCCCTGCTGGAGTCTAACAGGTGTTTGCTGGGATTTGAATGGGGAGGGGACGGGTGGGAAGAAAAGTTAACTGCAGAAATCGGGGCTAGGAGAGATGCGATGATCTTGCACCAAGTGGATGTGCCATGGCTGCACGCAGATAGCGCGTCTGAAGAAGCTTGGAGGGATGTCTTGCGAGTGATCTGCGTGATCTCCGTAGAAACGCTCACCTCTGCCTGCAAACTTTCCCCTGCTAGAAGTTGGGAGGAATAAGAAAGCACCAGAAAGTGGAAAGGGGAGGATCCCAGAGGAACGAAATCTCGAGCTAAACTGTTGCGTGCCGTGCCGGGGCTCTGGTGCTCGCCCCGCCGGTGTGTCCCGGGCCGCCGTGCGAGCGGCGGTGGGTGCCTCGGCCGGGCTGCCTGGCAGCGTCCCCGGCCTTGGGGACGGCCGAGCAGCATGCTGGCCGCGGCCGGGCGGCGACCCCCACGTGCCTGAGCCCGCCGGGCAGCCGGGGCGGTGGCGGCCATGGCCGCAGCCATCGCCAGCTCCCTGATCCGCCAGAAGAGACAAGCCAGGGAGCGGGAGAAGTCCAATGCCTGTAAGTGTGTCAACAGCCCCAGCAAGAGCAAGGGAAGCTGCGACAAGAACAAGTTGAATGTGTTTTCCAGGGTCAAACTCTTTGGCTCCAAGAAAAGGCGAAGAAGGCGACCAGGTTGGCAAGGGTTATGTCTTTGGGGGGTTGGTCGGTTGGTTTGATGCAATGGAAACTGGGACGTGCGTCAGGTGCGGGGAAAGGGGGAAAGGCGTTTCAGGGCTCGTACAATGGATGTGCAGGACCTGGGTACCCCATGGCAGTCCTTTCCCCTGTCGTGTTCATTTGGTTTCTTTGGGTAGCGCACGCTGCTGTGTGTGCCTCACCTGCACACCTGTGTGCACCCAGATAGCTCTAAGTCAGCTGTCTGTCCCTCTGTTACACACATGCAAACACATGGGTGTATTTGTGGGGGAGATGCCAGCGGGGAAGTTCCCACACGCGCATCTCTCTCTTTAATATATAGTTGTATATTAAATAACTTCGTGGTCTGGAGATCTGGTTTTGGTGTCCTGCTTCACAGAATGCCTGTGCCATGCTTTACCTGCTGATTGCAGACAAGGCTTTGTGCTTTTGCTGGCACCTTCCAGAGTTTTGCTTCAGCGCCCTGTGCCTTTCTAGGAATGCCATACCTGCAGCTGCCCTGTGCACACGAGGCTCTCTGGGTCACAGGTGCAAAAGGTCAGGTGTGAAGCCTGAGTCCCTGATCTGAGTGCATTGTTTTGGACGTGGGAGGAGCAAAACCCTCGGGCAATGCTGCCGTGGCTTTGCTGTGCTGGAGCATTGATGCCTGTGCCACTCCACCTGTCTGCCTTGCTCACAGCTTGCCAGTACCTTTGGGATGGATTATGGCTAAAGAGCCAGAGTGAGGGATGGAATAATTTCTGGTCAAAAAAGTTGGTAGATAAGAGTTGTGTGTCCATCAGGACTCTTATCAAAGTTGCTGATAAGATCTAATACACTTAGGCAAACTGTGGTAAGCTTTTGCCTTCACCCCCTGCTAAAATGAAGTGCAGTAGCAGAGCCCCAGTGCCTTTGGTTACAAAGACAAGGAGTCTTATCCAGACTTAGAGTGCTGGAAATGACACACCACATCTTCACAGTGTTTGTCTCTGAAAAGAATGAGATGTTGTGGAGCGAGCTGCAGGGCTGCATGAGCTCCTGACAAACGGAACTGTGTGAAATGACTACAATGCAGATGTCATTGGGATTCAGTGGGCGTAGACCTTTTTTGCAATTACTCCTGATGCTTTAGCCAGATATCTTGAATGGCACACTTGACAGCTTATCCTGCTGTTGTGTACTTTTTGGTCTAGAATGATATGAAACCGTGTGAGATATCTCGCTTTCTAGCTGTGAATGTGAGGATGGTTATGGAAAAAAGAAATCTATGCAAACTATGCGTTGTTTTGATCTTTCTTCTTCTAGTTGATGAGGTAATTACCTCAGCCCTTATGGTAATATTTATTTTGCAGTTCCACACATTGCTGGATTTCAGGGTTTCCCTCTCCATTTTCCATATGTTCATTGAGTAGTTTATCGCTTTGGATGCTCTGTACTCTCTGGAGCAGTGAGGAATAGGGATTTGTTTATTAGAGCTGCAGCAGTTCCTGTGCTAAACGTTTGCTGCTATATATTTAGGCTCTCAACTGTCACTGTGGCTCTTATTAATGCTATTGTAATTGTCTTCTTTTTCCTCTCCATCTAAGAACTCACACCTTTTAAAAAGACTGAATGTACTCTTTGCCAGCTCATTTTTAATCTTAAATGAGATAGGGCTGGGCTCCTGGGGCCAAGCAGTGCTGCTGGAATCTGTATTCACTGGAAGTAGATTTTACTGTGCTACTCACGTTGTAATCGAAAGTGGCATTTAATCATTTTGCCAATTGATTTCATAGACATAAATGTGATCTCAGCCTAAATGAAAAGTGATGCAAAGCTGGTAGCCCTGCTTTTGTTTTGGGTCTTTTTCTTACCTCAGCCTTGAGAAGAAACCTGAAGATTCGTTTTTCACATCCTGCTCGCTTGGAGTGGCACATCAGGATTTCCCATGTTAATCTCACTGTTGTTTCTTTGCAGAGCCTCAGCTTAAAGGTATAGTAACAAAGCTCTACAGCAGGCAAGGATACCACTTGCAGTTGCAAGCAGATGGAACAATTGATGGAACAAAGGAGGAAGACAGTAGTTATAGTAAGTGACACGAGAATAAATGGTGTGTTTGTGCATTGTGGTGTCTCCCTCCCCTGCAGGTCCCCTCAGAGCTGCTGTCCTGGGCTGGCTGAGCGAGTGGCAGCAGCACTAACGCCGTGCTGGCAGCACAGAGTCCTTCAGACCTACTGGGTCTGAGAGAAATACAGATAGAAATCACTTACAGAAATAATGAACCAGAGGAGGTAATGATGACACATGTGACAAACAAAGCAAATGTTATCTCCATGGTAATCCAGAGAAGTTCATTGCTGTCCTTTGGATTTTATTAGATTTTTTTTTTCAGCAGGGAAAATTTGCTCGCCTACTCAGAGCCTGAAATAGAATAACGCTATCTCCACTCTCACACAGGGGCTCATTCAAACATGCCGTGGTATTTCACAAACTGGAACTTCAGCATCACTTTCCACTTCACATTTCCCTATTATTATTATTATTATTATTATTATTATTATTATTATTATTAGTTACCGCTTATAAATTGTACCATCAACTTTCAACTGGCTTTCCCTCAGGTTTTCTGTGAAAAAGCTCTGGACATTTTTACTTGCTGGTTTTGACTGGGTTTTTTTACAACTTTGTGGATTAATAGAAAATGGGAGAAGATGACTAGAGCTCTGATTTGGTGTGTGAAAAATGCTTAAGGATCTCACACAGCTAGACAAAAATATTTCAAGACTGCTAAAATAAGGCAATGTAGGAAACAATGCCCTGCAGAAAGTGTACAAAGGTGCAGGTGGCCAAGCCAAGACTGGCAGAGCTCAGAGAAATGTTTATGTTCATAAATCCAGCTGTAGCCTGCTACCTCTTCCTGTGCAGCTTCATTTCTCTGTCAGCTCATACTGCACAGAGACCTTGGCAACGATCATCTCTCACTTAGGCATTGCTTAGCTGCTCATTAGGAGGATATCCTTATATCCTTATTTAAAACAATGCAAATGTAGTAGGGAGAGAGTAGGATGCAAATTGCTTTGGATTATTTTGTGCTGACACCAGCTGGTCACAATAGGAAGCAATTAATTTTGCTGTCACTTCTTTGCCACCCCTTCTGTCATTTCTGCACACATGAGGGGCATCCCCTAGAAGTGAGGTAACGCCTCCATCCTGCTGTTCCTCCGGGGACTTGCAGGGATGCTCTCTGTGCCTCTGCTGTGGGTCCTGGCAGGGGTCACAGCTGGGGACAGGTCACTCACTGCCCCAGGAGCCAGAGCTGGGCGTGCTGCTGCTCAGGGACAGGGCATAGCAGCAGCTGCTGAGAGGGACAGTCCCATTTTTGGTGCAGTGCCAGCGCCCCTGCCCTTGGAGGCAGCAGCTGGGGCAGGATGTGCTGGCACAGGGCAGAGTGGGCACTGTTCCTACAGGCCAGTTCCCCACAGCCCCTTCCCAAATTCCAGCAGTCTGTGCCACGGCCACTGCTCATCCCACTGGGGTGTGAACCAGCTTCCAGTGTGCCTCAGCCTCGTCCTGCCTCGAAACTGAGCCTGGATGTGTCTGCCAGGGAAATGTGTCCCAGGGCTGGGAGCAGCAGCCAAGCACTCACCCGTGGCTCAGGTGCCAGAGCAGAGCACCCACCTGTGGCTCAGGTGTCACAGCACCCACCCGTGGCTCAGGTGCCAGAGCAGAGCACTCACCTGTGGCTCAGGTGCCAGAGCAGAGCACTCACCTGTGGCTCAGGTGCCAGCCCGCTCGGACAGGAGGGCTCAGCCTTGGCTCTGCCACTGGCCAGTGAAGCACAGCCAGGAATTCCTCATACAGCCCATCCCAGTGGCCCATGGCACCTCTGTCCCATCCCAGTGGCCCATGGCACCTCTGTCCCTGCTGGCCCACCTCTGCCCTCTCCTCAGCTCTTGCTGACAGGTCTGCAGCACTGGTTGCAGTGGAGCCCATACTCAGACCCTTGTGCTGAAAAACCCCAACACCTGCCCTACTTGTAAACGTGCCATTAAGAAATCACCTTCCAAAAGAGACCTGTAGGTTCTGCCTGGGTGCTGAGCTTTAAATCCTCCTCTCCATCCTACTCAGAGATCAGCTGCTGCTTTTTGGGGCTGAACTGCAAAGGACTCGTGTCCAGGGGAATATTTTCTCCCCCCAGTAAACTCAAGCATTTGATAGAATGAATGAAAAATCCTTTTCCCTTACTGAAATCTAAGTTTCTTTTGCCAAAAGCTGCGCAGAACTGGAGGATTTTCTCTGAGTGAAGGGAAAGTGATGGGTTTTGATTTTGAGCTGGAGGTGAGCGTGAGGAGGGTCTGCATGCATGGTTTGTGTTTGTACACTTGCGTCTATGAAAGGGGAAGAAACTCACAGATTTTATGATGCCCTGCATTTATTTGTTAGTTCTGGATATTCCACCTTTCCTGCTGTGCTTGACCATTGTAGGAAGTGCAGCGCTCAAGGGTGCCCTGACTTCAGGGCATTCAATGAGCTCTTGGCATCCCCAAACACAGAATTTAGGATCTATGTTAAATGCTGTCAGGTTGAAATATTTTATTTTACTGAAGTATGACCATTTGGGGATTTTCGGGCTGGGAAAAAAATTATGATGGATCATAATTCTTAGCCGTAATTTTGAAAATAATAAAAATATTTCAAATTCATAATTTGGTTTTAAATTGGCTTTGGACAGTGACCATAAATATCAAACTCCAGCCTGAAGCAGACCAGAGTTTTTCAACCAAGTAATAAATCACTGGAAATGGGAAGTAGTTTGGCATCACTTTGTCCTATCTCTGCATTTCTGCCACAGAGTGGAAGGAGATGCTTTGGGTTATGATAATTTTTTTAACTCCCCTTTATTTTTAATCCTACGTTTTGAACTCAGAGTACTGTATTCAACTCATTATTTCTTGTGTTCAATTTTAACATATCCATGAATCCAAGCAATGGCAGAGCTTTGCTTTTTTCCTTTTTTTTCTTTTTTTTTTCTTTGCCACTTTGCAAACCGGAATCTTCATTTTTTGAAGAGTTGTTTCTGTGCTTATAAATACTGCCACTATTAGCATGTGTACAAGCAGAAATGCAAGCAGAACATTCCAAGCAGCTCAATTTTGAAAGCACAGATTTAGGGGTTGATCTAAAGAATATGCTGCCCTTTCATTTCATTTTGAAGTTATTTAACTCTGTTTTTTCAAACCCATTCTCCTCTAAAAAAGAGGAAAAATTAAACCCCAGTGAGTTATAAGTGGAAACATTTTGAGATGCTAATGATGGTTTTCAACTTTTCTGAATTTCATCTTCTTCCTTCCTTTTGGTCAAAATGTTTACTGACTTTGAAAACAAGTTTTGATTGTCTTGAAAATTTTTTTGTTTGTTTGCTTCTGGATTCATTCTTGCACTTAATGGCGCAAGAAAAGCACCCTAACAAAAGCCAAACAGTGCTCGAGTGCACTGGGCAGAGCCCGGGCTCTGCTCACCAGGCAGGTAAGTTCTGTTAGCTGTCAGCAGTTCCATCTGCAGAGGGAAGGAGAGGCACTGATCCCTCAGATCATTCCTGAGCTCCCGGTGGCAGTTGCTGTCAAAGGACTTGGTGGCAGAAGTGTTGCTCTGTAGCACCCACAGAAATTATTATACGCATAAATAGAGATTTGTACTTGGTTCTGGTAATTCTGGTTTCATTTTCTATCTGATCTGCATACTCCAAAGGATTGATTTTGCTCTCCGTCTCCTTTCTCTCCTAGCTTTGTTTAACCTCATACCTGTGGGTTTACGAGTGGTGGCGATTCAGGGGGTTCAAACAAAATTATATCTGGCAATGAACAGCGAAGGATACCTATATACATCAGTAAGTAAACGTTTTAATTCTGTTCTCTGTGGAATTGTGGCAAACTAATAACTTACTGTTGCAAGGGATCTGCTAATAACCTATAAATGAGAGTTTGGAGCAGAGTCAGTGTGGTGGTGATAGTCTGCTTCTGGTTTATGAATCTTTTCCATCAGGAGCACCTAGGGATGTGTGGATTCACACTGTGGTGCCTTTGAATAATCCTGAAGTGTGAAACATTGCAAACCCCCCAACCGCAGGCAGAAAGGATCCTCTCCCTTGGTCCCTGTGGAGTGACTGGACTGGTCAGAGTGGGGCACTGAGGGGAAGGGACAGCTTGGTGTGTCCCCCACGCACCTCAGCATGGTTTGTGTCTTCCCATGGGATCTGTGTTACTCTAAGTAAAAAGAGTTAGAGAAAGTAATTATATTTTTTTGTTTGGCCAGGATTTTCAAATAGAAATTTTATGGCTTTAGGTAGGTGAGTGAGTAAAGAACAGCTTTATTAGTAGTTTTGATAAGAATGTCTGTTAATAACTTTCAGTGACGTTTCTCACGAGAGCAGACGGTGTTTTTATTAAAAAAAAATTAAATAGACCACTTTTCAATTAAAAACATTTAGCTGAACTATCTTCAGGAGTTTTAATTATACAGATTTAATAGATTTTTCCCAAGGAGGAAAATAGAGGAAAATGTATTCTATTATCTACTACAAATGATTCTCTTCTATAAAAGATTCCCTTAATCCTGATAAAAATTAAGCAAACTTATTCAAATCTCTCATTTATTTTGCAATCCTGACAGCTGGGAGCAGGGGCAGCTTTGCATATTTTTTCTCTTTCTGCCAGAGCAGGAGCAGCTCAGGCCTGGCAGTGCAGGGACAAAGGAACGTTCCAGAGAGCGCTGGGTTTGTGCTCTCAGTGCAGAAATCTCTGCTTTCTGCTGGTGTTTGTGCTTTCCTGCAGAAACCCCCTCTGTCTGGGCAGGGGAGGTGGGCAGGGGATTTACCCTGCAGTGCAGTGCCTGCTCTCTGACACACAGCCCTGAGATGATGAGCATCACTCCCAGTTCCCTGCTGGGAGGAGAAGGGGCACAACGTGGCCCTGATTTCCATGAAGTGCAACGTCTAGCTTGGTATGCATCTTAGGCAGAGCTCTGAGATTCACTTTGGTTGTGATCTTTATTCTTTGCATGGATTAAGGGTAGTTCTTCAGATGGTTATGTTGCCTTGAATCGTGTCTTTCTTGAATCCTTTAATATCTTTGAATTCCATAATTTATGTCATTGCAAAATTAACTGGTGACATCTCTCTGTTTCCCCCTTAGTGGAAATATAAATAATGGTGGTCATTTTTGTTTCCTTATTAGACAACTATATTTTCTTACATTTATTTTTTAATCTTCTTGAACTTGATGGGCTCGACAAGGCTTTAAACAGAATTTTGTTGTGTGGTTTCCCAAATTCGTACTCTTAAATTCTCTTCACAAAGACAAGTGGCCACTTAATTTTGATATACTTTTCTAGGGGAAGTTGTCACCCAAGTTCTCAATAATCCTGGGTTTATCCCCCGCTGCCTTCTGCTTTGGTTGTTCTGTTCTTTGCAATAATCACAACAAACTCTCAGGGGGGAAAAGCAGCTCTTGTCCTTGTCAATGAGCTCAGGGAATGGACAAGGGCTGGTGAGGAGCATCTGCCCCTGCTTCAGGCTGCCAGAAATCCAGCTCCAGCACTATTTTTCAAGTGTTTCTAGCATTTCTTCTGCTGATAATGGTCCTTTCAGCAAGGGATGCAGTCTGACAGTCTGATGCATGGGAAATGAACTCTATATTTTGGGCTGTATTCTTGGTTGATATAAATGAGTCCCAGGAGAGCTCAGCTGATTTATACCAGCTGAACACTCACCTCTTCCAGGAAAGCCACCAGGGAGCCTGGGGAACAGATCTGCTCAAGTAAGTGACATCCATCTACACATCCTGAGGGTTTCAAAGCCCCTGCAGGGATGTGTTCCTGAATGGGATTTGTCAGGAGCAGACAGATGGCAACATGGGATTGATCAAGTGCAAAAGCCCCACAAAACACTGTCAAGTTCCTGAAGCAGGAGAACAGGGGAAATAGAAAGGCACTTCAGTTGTAGATAGCTACAGCAGATAGTTGCACCATTTCCAGAGAGAAATGAAATTAGCATTGGTGAAACAGTTTAATAAGGAGAGAGATCACTGTGGTCTCTACATGCTCACCTGGTTTTGGCTGTGTTGTGAGCCTTGTGTCTGTGCAGAGGGCACCAGGGGTCTGCCCTGCCTCTGAGGCAGCCTGCACTGTGGTTTGCCTCAGCCCCGTGGCTGTGCTGGGGAAGGAGGTGAATCTTCTCCAGGGGGGATCAGTGGTGTATCACAGATCTGCAGAGAGCAGATACCTGGAGCTGGCTGCCACAGTTTATGGATAGTTTGCAGCATCTCTCAGTTAGAGCAAAAGTAGGATCTGTAGGGTAATGATAAAAGCTCCTTGGGGAAGGCAGCAATTCAGCTCAGCAAAAGAAAGATAAACTGTGAAACCAAATATGCAGTTCTCTACATGTGTTATAGGGCACATGGAAGTCCTGGCCTGCAGGGAAGGGAGGTGACCATGTCACATCTCCAGATCACAGAATTCCCATCTGAAATGGTTTCTTTCCTGCAGCCAGTGTCCTCCAAAGTCCATGGCTGTGGTGTGACTGCTCCTCCCAAGCTGAACCCACCCTGAGAGTTTTATTTGGAGCGACCTTGTTAGGAGCTGTTTGGAGGCACATCTCCTGGTGCTTGAGCATCCTCTCCCCGTGCAAACACCATGTTTGATTCATCCCTCACACCAGCGTGGTGCTGCTGCAAGATGACTGAAACCGTGTTCTGGCCTGTGTCTTATGTAACCACACCATGAATCATTTTGTGGTTTAGGGTGGCTTTCATTTCATCTTATTTTTCTTTCTATGAACGACCACATCTTTTACGTGACCTCCATATATGCCCCACTTGGATTTTTCTGGTTTCATCTGCTGTGTATTCATGTGTTTGCTTGTCCTGGACATTGGAAGGCTCTGTTTGGCAGACAGGCAGTGCTGCAGCTGCTGCTCTCTCACTGAGGGGTGCTGGTGTGGCAGAGGAGGCTGCCAGCCATGCAGAGCAGCAGTGGGTGAGGCTCCTCCAGGGGAGGGAGGGTGGAGGTGCAGGGAGTTGGGTGTTCTGCAGAGGCTGAAACAGCCCAAAATACTCCGATTTAAAAACAGCCTGTGAACCTCCTGCCATGCATTTTCCATGAGCCATCATGGTAGAGTTTTTCAAACCATGTAGTGATTGTCAGTGAATTTTCCTATATAACATTTTAAGACAGGTGATTTTGTGCTTGTTTCTCCTGGGTACATTGTCAGAAACAGTATAATTAAATATGTGCTGCTCATTGCACAGTTCTGGCCAGTCTCAGAGCAGTGCAGCTCAGCTTGGGAAGAGGGTTCATTTCCCCTCTTGTTTTGCTGTGGGTTCCTGTGTTCTACCAAAGCATTTCATTTCCCAGTGTCATGGGCAGTTCCTCACAGCTTCTCCCAGGCTGGAGGGAGCCCTTACCTGAGAGTGTCCTGTGTGACAGGGATAGGTCTGCCCATGCCTCATGCAGCCCTCCAGCCCAGCTGTGGGCAATTCAGGGCACTCAGCTGGTAGGATGAGGTGTTTATGTGCCTTTGTTAACTACTATGGGATGAGTACTTTGGATTTAATATTGCTGCAGGACGTGCCTTCCTTTTGCCATTTCTGGTCTGATGTCACTTGGTGCAGAGCTAGCAGGGGTTTAGGGAGCACTTGGGGATAAAACCCTGGGCAGAGCTGTGTGTACAATTTACCCTGAGAGAGCATTCAGCTAACACTGTCCTCTGTATGTAAAGCAAACTGTCATATATACCTTTGGTACCTGCACTGAAAGTAAATATTGTGTGAAGCGTGCACGCTGATGATAGCCAAGAGAACTGAAATGGGATTAAATTCTCAGAGTGATTCAAAAATTGGTTTTGGTGAGTTGAAGAGAAGTTTGTGCATATTTTAATACAGAGCAGTGCAGTGGAGACCTGCTGTAGCTAATGGGAATGGCTGGGGCATTTATAATGAATTACTGGCAAAGAGCATTTTTCCACCTCAGGGAAAATAGCACAGACCAAGACATGGAGGAAATAATCAAAAGCTTCATCTGGTTAAATTTGCATGTCAGTATAAATCATTTTTTACCAGAATGCAGACTACACCTGAATGCAGTTGACTCACTCCAGTGCCAGGGTGGGAGGTGCAAATCCATGTTTTCATGTCCCTGTGCTGGGCAGGGGCTCAGCACAGCTCAGAGGGTGCTGTGTCCCTGCTGTGCTGCCAGCCCTGCCTGCTGCCCTGCCCACAGCCAGGGAGCAGGCCCAGGGCACAGGAGGCTGCCCTGAGGAGGTGCCAGGCACTGCAGGAGCAGCTGAGCTGATGGAAGCTCTCTGAGCCCCCGCCATGGGCACTGCTGCAGGTGCTGCACGCTTGGCTTCAGTGGTGCAGCAGTGCTGCAGCACGGGGCTGGCTGCTGCTGCTGCTTGCACGGGGAGGGGGAGCCTGCTGGGTCCCACTGGGGCACCCAGGCTGTGGTGCTCCTGCCCAGCCTCAGCCTCCAGCAGGGCGTGTGCCCGGCAGGTTCTGGGCTGGGTGTGAGCTGAACTGCCTGCAGTGCAGCTGGAGTGCTGCTCACAGACGTGTCCCAGCTGCTGAAGGGACCTGCAGCCCCTGGCTGAGCCCCCCCAGCCTGTCTGGCCCTGCTCTGAGGTGTGGGACACTGCTGGGCGGGCAGAGGTTCCCTGCAGCACGAGGAAAGCTGTGCTGGTGTCAGTGATGTGGACTGGAGGGATGGTGCCGTTCCTTCAGGGGCTTGTCCCCGTGGCACCAGTGTGAGCCCAGATTTCTGGGGACAGACAGCCTGTCTGCAGCAGGGAAGTGCAGATGGTATAATCCTCCCACGGGAGAATTATTAGGAGATTCAGCAAGCTGCAGGTCTTGAAGCTATTATGCTGCTTTTCTGTACAAGTCATCCCCCAGGCATCTGAAAGCCCCGAGGTGCTGCTGTGCCTCAGCCCTGGCTGCAGGTGCTGGAGCTGAGGCTCCCTGAGGAGCCCGGGCAGGGCAGGGGTGCTCCAGGGCTGTGCCCTGCCCTCATCCTGGCACCCTGGGCAATGCCTCCCCAGCAGAAAGTCCATTGCACTGCTCACTGGGGTCACAGTGACACAGATCTGCCATGATGACAAAAAAAAAGCCTTGGCGGAATTTGGAGTTGGACTCGAGTCTGAGAGCTTCGCACCTTGGATCACACTGATCCCTTTGAACAAGGGGTTTTGGCCCTGGACCAGCAAACAAGGAATCCTGAGTGCCAGGGCTCCCAGGCTGCTCGCAGCTCCTCAGTGTCACACTGCAAAGCAGGTTGGCAGGCAGAGTGGTGAGCAGATAAGGGCTGGAGCTGCAGCTCCTGGATCCACTGGGTTTGTGTGCTCAGATCACCAAAGGACAGCTCACCTTGCTGGGGTTCAGCAGAGCCAAGGAGCAAAGTGCTGCTTTTCTCTCCCCAGCATGGTGTAGGTGCTGCACCTCAGGACCAGCAGTGTAGGTACCTGTGGGTATAGAGCTCCATGCACACCAGCCATGTGAGCCTGCTTCTTGCAGAGCTGGGCTCAGTTCACTGGGAAAACATGTATGCTAGTATTTATGTGCATTTTTGAGGTGTTGATTATTTTTCCTTTATTTTTGATCTGTGTCTTCAAGTTTAGAAGCAAGATCACATGCCAACCTGACTCTGTTTTTTTAGAATGTGACTTAATTAAAAGAAAATACCATTATGAAACTGTGGCTTCTTTGCTGCACCTGCCTTTCCTTCTAAAAAGCTGTCTGCCTGCTCTGGGAAGCCCAGAAGGGCTTCCCCTCCCTCTGGTGCTGCAGGCTGAGCTAATGAGCAGCTCTTGTCACAGTGACTCAGCAGAGCCCCTGCCTGGAGCTGCCAATGGCTCAGCCTGTGTAGGGTGAGCATCTAAGCAGGGTGCAGCAGTCAGACAGGCTCCCAGGGCTCCCCAAACCAACAGGAGTGGGCTGGCCCTGGAAAACAAACTCAGAACTGGAATAGGAGCTAGCCCAGGATGGCACTGCAGTGGCAGGCTCATCACGTTTGTTAAACTCCCAGAAGTGTTCTCCACACAGCTCATTGCTAGCTGGGAGCTGCTGCCCATGGGCTCACATCATCTGTGGGGCTCCCAGCTCCAGGGAGGTGAATTCTTGGAAGGAAAATGCTGTGAAGTACGATGGTGTTCTGTTTGACTTGGAAGCACCTGCAGTGCCCACCCAGCAGGGGCCGGGGCAGCTGGAGAGGGAGGCAGGAGCCCTTTGCACCTGATTGCCCACCCAGCACCTGGAGAGGGAGGCAGGAGCCCTTTGCACCTGCAGTGCCCACCACCTGTGCTGAGGCCAGGGCAGCTGGAGAGGGAGGCAGGATCCCTTCCCTGCTCTCCCAGAGCACCTGCAGTTTTCCAGGGAGCTGAGAACAGGCTGTCCTGGCTGCTCAGGGCTGCTGCTGTCTCCTGCTCATGGTGGGATTGGGGCTGCTTCTGCTCCCATGAGAAGTGGCCCAAGGTGTTCAGCCTGGCCACACGTGGATGGAAAAGTGGTGAGGGTGGAGCAGGGTGAGAATGGCTGCAGGAAAAGCTATGTGGGGAGGTGGAGGTGTGCCTGCTCCTGGGAGTGTCTGTGCTGCAGGACAGCACTCGGAGCTCTGGCTGCTCAGCAGTGCCAGGACAAACAAAATTCAGCAGTTCCTGTGCTAAAAGAAGGTAAAGGGCAGCCCAGCTCCCCAGAATTGCTGTCCATCAATGCAGGCTGTCATCAGCAACTGATCTGCCATGTGCAGGTATTGGGAGCAGATTTATTAAACACTTCTTTGTGTCTTTTTATCTTTGTGTTGCCCTGCAGTTACAGCAGTGCTAAGAGGAGCTGAATTCACTTCTGTTCTACTTGGCAGCCTCCAGAGAAATGTTTACTGCTCCTGGCCGTTTACATCCTTTAGCAAGCTTCCTAAAAGCATCTTTTCCTTTCAGAACTTTTATTGCAAGGGATGAGGTGCAAAAACTGAGAATCCCGCTCGACTATAAAAGTTCACATTGTCAGCCAAAAGGCTTCTTTTGAAAAGAGTGCTGAGAAATACTGATGGGGAGTCAGTGGGGGAGGAAAAGGAGTCCTTAAGCCCAAGATTGAGTTCTGTGGTTGCTTTTGAGAGCTGCAGCACAACTGGAGGAGGTTTCCAAAGGAAACCCAGTCTGAATGCCATCCTCTTGGCAGGACTCCTGTGTGCTGGAAACAGAGCCCCCTGTATGAGTCCTGAAAAGCAGGAGAAACCTGTGTGGCACAGAAGCTACTCAGGAGCAAAGGAAATAGAAAAGTTGTCATATTTCCATTATGCCCTTGAAGCCTTGGTTTCAGAAACTAACTTTTCCATAAGGTAGTCCTTGGAGTTAGACCTGTTGGGCTCTTGGATAGGAAATATATAAAGGGTCTGGGAAAGGAAAAAGTCTCTTGAATAAGAATGGTATTAAGAGGCTTGCATTTCTATACTGAACTGCTTTCATTAGGCAATCTAGGATTGACAAAGGAATCTGAAATTACAGATGGATTAGGGAGTCTTTGGGTATAATGCCTATATAATAGCTTTTACCAGTGAATGGGATGGTCTGAATAGTTGAACTGATAAGGCCTTTCATATTTTACATTCTGCTGATGCTACAGGTGCCATCACATTGTTTTTCATTTTTGTAATTCTACCCAAGCAGCTCTGCATATTGAGCAGTATGGTTCTTCTAAAATGGAATCCGCTGGGGAGCTAAGCAAAACAGGCATGATAATTGGTGAAGTGCAGTTCTGTTTATTTAAAGCCTCAGGAGGTATCTAAAAATCAGAGAGCTGGGTTCAGAATCACAGCACAAGATGCTGTTTGCTTTATCAAGCAGTCTCCCCCTCTCCTTACTCTGATTACTTTGAATGCACAGAAATAGGGGATCAATTTAGACCCTCCATCCTCATCCCCAGAGCATTTTCAGGTGTTAAATCCTGTCATGAGATAGCAGTGTTCCTCTTGAGCCCAGCTATTGGTGGGACGTTGCAGTTGAGCTGACTGTGAGTGGGCAAACCTCTAAAGATTTGTGAGCACGTTTCCTCAAATGGCAGCTCCAGAAGTTACTGTTTTAACAAAATGGGTTTAGGGAGCTGCAAAGAGTGGGCTGCTCCTCACCCTGCCAGTACTCGTGTCCTCCAGCTAAACTGGAATATACAGTATTTTTAAAGTGAGCATATCTGGTGGAGCTGGTACATGAATTAGAAGCAGAGTTTCATAAATACAAAGGTTTCAGCTCAGGTTTCAGGCAAAAGTTCCCATCAATTCTCATTCTGTTCTTGTTGCTTCACACCAGTGTGCTCGGAGCTAGCAGAGCATCTGCTGCCAGCTGAGCCATATTGACACTGACAGAAGGCACAGTAAGCTCAGAGTAAATAAGTGAATGATCTGAAATAGAACAAAAACCATAAGAAAGTCTAGTAAGTGAAATAGACACAGTTTGAAGTGCAGATCACTTCCCTTCACCTGATAAACTAAGAGTTTAATGGGCTTGATATTGCAAATCCTTTCTCATGTAAGTAATTCTTACTCATGCAGTTTCTTTGACTGGCAGCCAGAGGGAGAATTAATTTATCTGAGTAAAATTTTCAGGATTTGGACAAGACAGCCATTGATTTACAATATGAGATTTTTGTGTCATTAAAAAATGAACAGAACGTTTGGGAGGCCTGTGAAACTTAATGACTAAAGAAGTGCCTGGAGCCAGGCTCCAAGGCTTGGAGCAGCCCAAGGAGAGCAGAGCCCTGGTGCCCAGAGGGGTGGTTGCGTCATGGGCCAGCCTTGAGCCCTTGGCTTGGAGCCTTGTCTGGCTGCAGGCCCCAGGCAGGAGCTGCACTGCTGTGGAACAGCCCAGCAGAGCCAGCTGTGGCTGTGTTCACAGACAATGCCCCCTCAAATGCCTTGTGCTGCTGGCATTCCCATGGAGCTGCACCTTTTGGTGGCTCTGAGGGATCCCTGGTGCTGCAGGTGGGGCAGAGGCTGCAGCAGGGCTCAGCCAGGCTCAGCTCTGCACAGCCAGGCTCAGCAAAGCCAGGCTTGGCTCAGCCAGGCTCAGCTCTGCACAGCCAGGCTCAGCAAAGCCAGGCTCAGCACGGCCAGGCCCAGCACTGCAGGCAGGCTCTGCACGCCTGGGCCTGGACAGGGACTGTGGCAGCACCACTCAGCAGCTCAGCAGGCAGGCTCAGCTCAGCCTAGCCCAGCTCAGCCAGGCTTGGCTCAGCCAGGCCCAGCACTGCAGGCAGGCTCAGCTCAGCCAGCAGGCAGGCTCTGCACGCCTGGGCCTGGGCAGGGGCTGTGGCAGCGCCACTCAGCAGCTCAGCAGCCAGGCCCAGCTCAGCCAGGCCCAGCACTGCAGGCAGGCTCTGCACACCTGGGCCTGGGCAGGGACTGTAGCAGCACCATTCAGCGGCTCTGAGAGCCTTGGCTTCAGCTGAAGCTTTGGTGCCCTCTGTGTCAGCCCCGGCTTGATGTGCGCTCAGGACAGAGACCTGGGGCTCGCACCACGGGCAGCAGAGTTCAGCACAGACTTCCTTGGGCTTCTTCTTGGGGAAATTATTGCAGCTGTGGGAGGAAAGACCTGGAGGAGCTTTATGCAGATTGTTGATTTCTACCACATTCGTTAATTGTTTCCCAAATTTGCATTTCTAATCTGTGAGATGCTAGAAAACACCTGTACTAAGTGATGCACTGTTTATATTTCCTTTAATGATACTTGTAGGAGCAGTACCAGAAGGGCAAGCATTTACTATAAATAACCAGGAGCTCTTAAAACTAAACAAAACCTTTTCTTCACAAAATTAATTCCAGCAGCCGTGGCAGGGAGAGAACATTCCTCACCATGAGGCACTGGTGATTTCTCTTGCTGAGCAGCCCTGCTCTGAAGCAGAGAAAGGCCCTGTTTGTGCACCAGCTCTACACCAAGTCCTCCAGGGCTGTCTTTAGGGGCCTTACAGCCTTTTCCCCATGAGGAACCCCTGGAATTCCAGCTGAGAGGGAGGCAGTCTTGATCTGCCAGTGCCTTGGGAATATCTGTACTGAGGAAACCAACCCCCTTTTGTGCTCTTAGGGGAGAAGATGAGTACAGTCATCCTGCCTTGGCCATGAATCATCTGATGAAGCTTCATTTGCTACTCAAAGCAAACCCTCTGCACTTGCAGCCCTTCATTTTGTTATCAGCACTGACAGTAAAAGACAAGTTTCTTTTTCCTCTGACAGTCTTCTAAACAGTTGCTTCTCTTCTGAAACAACTGGAGTTAATGTGGTACTTGTGATAGCTGTGGCCTTTCCTTTTTGATACAGCAATTATTCAGTCTGTAGGGTTTTTACTGACTCAAGCAGCATTGGTAAAATTAAGTTGCCATTAGGCTGATGCCTCTGGAGCCCTTTGCTACTGTAAGGCAAGTCCAAACATCTCTACTCTCGCTCAAAACAAATGTTGGGTAACCTAGAAGGGGAAATTCCCTGTGCCTTGTAGGTGCCAGGCTGTCCCCCCACATCACCTTGTCCCTGTGGTACCTGCAGCAGGGTCACACACGTTATCAAGAGAAGAGTTTGACTTTGATGTGTCGGCATCTTTGACTCTCTGGTAAAGAGTCTGGTGGGGTTTTGCAGGTCATGTAGCTCTTAACCCAAAATCTAGGCACTTTGTAAGTAAAACCTACTATCAAAGTTGTAGATCCCCTACAAATGCTGAGGGTTTCTGTTCAGGACATGTTCCCCCTTCAGCCCTTCTTGCTTCACCCCTGCCCCAGTGCTGGATGTGAGCACAGGAGGGTTCCAGCAGCTCAGAGAGCCTCCTCAGCTGGAACACCCAGGATCCCACTCCCACCCCGAGGTGCTTTGTGGGCTGGTGCTCCTCTGGGGTGGGCATCGATTCCCCACACAGCTTTTATTTGGGTCAGAGACTAAAAAATCCATCTGCTGTCACAACAAAAGGTGTCTGTCTGCTGCCATGCCCTTCCCTGAGATGGTAAAAGACAATCTCATTTAAGGTAGGGCAGGCTTTATTAACAGAAACCATTACTGATGAAAAAGAAAAGATTAGCTGAGAGAGAATTCTGACCTGCACAGCCTTATCTTTTAGTCTCTTTTCTCCTTGATATTTTCTGCTCCAAGAGTAAAAACTTTAATATAAGCCCTACATTTTTGCATGCATGCATATTCAGGGTTGTAAATGAAAGGAGGTTGACAGTTTTGCATTTAGTAACTTCACACCCACACACCTCCTTTCTTTCTGATGCTGACACTTCAGCCTTTGAAGCAGCTCCCAGGAGCAGTCCCTGGTGCAGAGAAGTGAGATCTGAGGAGGGAACCTGGCTTTGCTGCTGTTTGCACATGGCACCTGGAAGGGCCTTTGAAGAGGGGCCCTTTCCTAAAGGAGCAGCTCAGAAATGGTTCCTCATAGCTCAGGAGGAAGCCTGAAGGCACTTTAAAGGAGAGACTAAGTGTGTCAAGTTGTCTGAGGTCTTGTTAAGCCTGGGGAGAGCAGGTGGAGCCCTGCAGGTGAGCTGGGCGGGACCCTGGCCTGGCCCAGGGGCTGCACATCCCAGGGGCTGTTCCTGGCCCTTGGGCTTCCCTTGGACACCCCTGGATTCTGGAGGCACTCTGCCCTGCCAGCAGTGGGGCTGGGTGATCTTGGGTGCACCCAAACCCTTCTCTGGCAGGGCAGAGCTCCCCAAGCCAAGGGAGAGTTCCCAAATCAGGGCAGAGCTCCCCAAAGAGGGCAGAGTTCCTGCCTCCCAAACAATCAGGGCAGAGTTCCTGCCCCCCAAACAAGCAGGGCAGAGTTCCTGCCCCCCAAACAAGCAGGGCAGAGTTCCTGCCCCCCAAACAATCAGGGCAGAGTTCCTGCCTCCCAGACAGGCTGCCTGCCCTGCCAGGGGGGCACCAGGGGCTGCGCTTGGTGTTCCCCAGCTTCCCTCAGTGCTTCCATTTCAGGAACAGCTTCTTGGTCCTTACTGCAGCTGGCTTCTCATTTCCCTTCTGCTTGTCACTACCCCTCTTTTAACATCCGCTCTTCTCAGTATTTTATTTATTCCATTTCTCCTTTTCCCCCCTCCCCAGAATTTATTCCATCCTTCTCTCTGCCAGCAGAAAGGACAGATTTACCTCCCTCAGCCCCTCCCTCCCGTTCCCAGCATCCCTCCAAGCCTGCTGGAGCCAATGGCAAGTGTGTGGCTATAAAAGTAACAAAACAAATTCCACATTTTGGAACAAAAGGAGTGGGTTTAAAACCTGTTTCTTCTCCTACTTGCTTCAGAGGACACCCTGGCTTGGAAGGGCTTTTCTTTTCCAAACACTCTGCTTGAAATAGGCATTTGTTATAAAAAAAGCAATTTTCAATCTGAAGTGGGGGTGGTGGGCATACATATTCAACTCAACTCATATCCATTTTGGGTAATTTAAAATTTCCATAAGTAGGAAGTCTCTGTAGTGTAAGCCCCAGTGATCCTTAGCCATTCACAGCAGAGCACATGGGTACATGAGCTCTGTTTAAATTAGCAGCAGTGTGTTTGCCTCTGGGAAATAACAGTCCCAGGTAAAAGGATGTGCTTGGATTGCCTTTGCAAAGCCTTTGGATGAACTGCTTAGGAATGTGATCATCTCTGCCAACCAGGAGCTGTATCATTTAAGCACTGTGGTTTTTATTTGAAAGCCAGCTTGTTAAAAATATGTGAAAGTGGGCAAAAAGTGTGCTGCTTGCTAGGGAGGGTGTGCAGGCTCTGAGTCTGACTGGGGTGGGACACTTAGCTTTTGTTATTCTCTTCAAGGGGCCAAAAATGGAGTCGTGGAAAAATCCACTGATAAAAATAAGGCTGGAAACCAAGCAGAGAATTAGTAAAGGGGAAAGTCAGAGAGAGAATGAATTAATAAAGAACAGAAATAGGGAAAGAAAGCAGGCAGGATAATATAAAATACGGCAGAGCAAGTGTATTACAGATCAGACAGCCATCCATCACATCTGAGTGGATTATTCTTAATTAAGTACACATGGGCAAAGTATTAATTTAAATTTTTTTTCATGTAGAAAATTGCTCAGAAAGAGAAGTGTTGGGAAAGCATTGATGAATGGTGAGGAAGGTATTTGTGCTGGAGGCTGAACCCCTGACACAGAGTTGTGCATGGCTGAGCCAGGTGAATGCAGACATTGCTAATGAGGATTCAGCTGGGCTGCATTTTCTGGCTTCTTTCTTCATCATCTTAGAACATGCAAGAATTTCCCTCTGAGGAAATAAATTTTCTCCAAAACTGTACATTTTCTCCCTGTGCACACATGTATCTTTTTCCTTCTGGGCTGGAATGAGTTTTGCACAGGAAATTTTAAACCACCTTTTTTACCAAAACCATTGCATAGTTTTCTCCCACTAAAAGAAAAAACCCCTTGCAAATCCTTTATCTGGCTTTCAGTAATGAATTAATTCGTTTACCTGCAGCTGAGTGGCCCATTTTGAGTGAGAGTTCTCCTTTCCAACAGAGACTACTCCTGGGGCTCGAGGTCAGTGGCAGAATCCTCTGCAGCTGCGTGGCAGAGCCAAGAGGGAGGGTTTGACCCCTGTGGGGTCTCGTGGTGTCTCATGGGGTTGTGTTTGACCCCTCTGTGGCTTTGCTGCTCTCATCCTCTGCTGTCTCTGGGAGCTGCTGGTGGCAGATGATTTTCCCCATAGTTCATCCTGCTGCATTTCTTCTTCCTGCCAATCTTAACAAAGACGTTCTCTGAAGTTTCTAACTTCACCTCAGCTGCAGAAGTGACAGCAGGCATTTTGGGGGTGTTTTGTGGGGAAATGCACACCTTTCGGATTTGTTTCAGCTTGAAGATGATTTGAAGGTGCATGTTAAAATTGTCCTGAAATTTTTTGACATTGAGAAGAAAAGCATTAGCATAAGTGAAAAATATCTGAGATTGTCAAGTGGTGTGAAATATGGGAGTAGAGGGTTAGCAAGAGGCTGTTTCCTCCAGCCTAAATTAAGTACTCAGTCAGACCTTCCCCATGAGCCCAGTCACACTTGATGGAAACGACCCATTTATAACAGTGGTACCAAGGGCTAGCTCATGACAGCTGAGCATTTGGGCCTCTTTGGTGATTTTTGTCTCAGCATTTGCAGCTTGTGATAAAAAAAGTTCTAAAGCCTTAAGGAGAGTTCCTGTTGATTTTCTGTGTTGGGAAGGAGCAGCCACAGAGCCAGGCCAGCTCGTGGTGCCCCAGGGTGCCCAGGACCAGCTTCTCCTGGCTGGGGCTTGCCCTGGAGGATCTGTGTGTCTGTTTATCCAGAGCTCTGCACAGCCTGGGCTGGCAGAGGGGATGGAAGGAGGCAGGTGGGGATGAGCCCCAGGCTGTGGCAGCAGCCAGAGCCACCCTGTGCTGCATCCCTGGGCCAGCACAGCCAGCCCCTCTGCAGCTCTGTGCTGTGCCAGCATGAGTGGCAGCTCCCTGCTCCTTGGATGGCCACACAAGTGATGTTCCTGGAGAAGGAATGGTGATTTCAGAGCCCAGAGTGCTCCTGTCTGCCTTTGCTCTGACCTATTGAGCTGTACAAGTCTAGCCCTGAGAGCAGGGATGACAGAGATGCTAGACTCAATGTAAAGTTTTAAGGGCATTTTTGTCAGATTGTTTTTATGAGATTTTAAAATACTTTTCATCTCTGTACTAGAATTACTTTTCCGTATCAGCAGATGAGTTTACCTGAAACTGCTTTTTGTACCCAGAGCTGATTTTCCGAGTCACCATTGCCCAGGATGTGAGTTGTCCCAACTCTGTCCTTATCTCCCTTTCAGGAAATGGTGTGGAACCTGCAGCATCTTATCAGAGGCTCGATTTTGTGAAAGCAGCAGTTGCTTTTGTGCCTTCTCAGAATTGGGGTCCAAGTGCTGGGGTTAAGTGGAAACATTGCATTAGCATTTCTCAGCGGGATGGGAGTGCTCAGGGATGCTCAGCCTCCACCACATGCCTACAGCCCTGCTGGGGCACTGTTTGGGATTGGCACTGGTGGATGTTGCACCAGCCCAGCTAAAGAAGGTGGTAATTTAATAATGCAGATTTGCTTGTTGAGATGAGGCAACATTATTTCTCTGTGAATTTCATCCGACTCCTGTTTGTTGCTGATTGAGTTCTGCGGTTGGTTTTCAGCCCGTTTGCTCTGTAGGAACCATTATCACTCAAACCTTTACCTGAGCTTTCTGTTTCTCCCAGCCACTCCCAAGAAGGAGCAAATGCATTTCCCCTGCAGGAAGAGTGTAGCGAGGTCGTTGAAGCAGAGCCAGCAGCCTTGTCATGCCTTGGTGCTTCCTTGACTCGGGTTTGTTTGAGGTTTCACCTGCCATGACAAGTGAGTTTTGCTCTAGATGTGCCTGTGCTGTGCAGGAAGGTCCCTGCAGCGTGGCCAGCCAGCCTGGGGAGATCAGGGCTGCCCACAAGTGAACGTTTCTCTGGGTGGCAGAGCAAGGGGGCACTGAGCAGGGCTGGGAAGGTTGTGCTGTAGAAACAAGGAGCATTTTGGGTGTTTCAGCTGCAGCCTGCCAGCCCGGCAGTTTTAGGCCCTGCTCAGATTGGCCCTCATGGCAGGCAGATATTTTACAGTGTGCCATGGACGTGTTGCTGTCAGGCTCACGGCGAGCAGGGGAAGCAGCGTGTGGAGGGAGAGCAGCTTCCCTCCCTTTTGCAGTTCCACAGCAAGGATGTCTCAGTGCTGCTGGCTGATTCATTGTGCTTGTTCTCAGAAAGCCACCTGGATGGTGGCACTTCTCCTCCAGTCTCATCTGAGCACACAATAAATTCCTGTCAGTCCATCTGCACTTGGAGCTCTCAGACCCCTGGATATTGATAACACGTGGCTGATCTTGCAGGGTAATAAATGATCCATTAATGTGAGGCCAGAACAAAATCAGCTTTCCAGATCTCAGTTCTGACCAAATTACCTTAGTCCTGAGCAGCCAGGGAGTACATCCAGCACTGAATTTGGTGCAGCCTGGGGCTGGGGCTGGGTGGGTGCTCAGTGTGGGGAGGGGGTGTCAGCCCTGCTCTGCAGCCTGGGGCAGGATGCCCACAGAGAGAGGGAGGGTGATGCTGCAGGAGGTGCCTGGCTGGGCACAGGGAGGCATCCCGAGGCTGTTGGGTCCCCTCCTGTTCTGCTTTTGCCGAGCAGCCTTGGAAACCGAGTGGTCCACTTAGCTCTAAGTCATTCTTTATTAAAAACAACATATGCTTATCCAGCACTTCCTTTTCTGTCTCACTGCTTTTGAATATGTTGTTGTGGTTACAGTAACCAGTCATGCACTTTTCTGAGCCATTAACTGGTAAAAGCATTTTCTTTTTTCCATCAAGAAGTGATAAGGGCTAAGTTACGACCTCCTTCAAAGTGCTTTCCTGTGAGGAAGGTTCTCCTGTGACTCAGTCAAAGCTGTGCTCTTCGAGGTCAGTCTCTTCAGCAGTTACTCTGGGAATCTGTCCTTGTTTACCCTGGTGACAGCCAGAAGTGGCTGCAGCTCTGCGCCCCGAGCCCTTGGGCACAGCTTGCAGCCTTCTGGGTGGGACCAGGAGAAGGCATGGCCAGGGCAGAGCTCGTCTGGGAAGCTGCTGTGCAGGTTAAAATTCTGCTTTTTCTTACCAGGATTTATTTTTTCAAAGAAAAAGTTAATCTGGAGATCTTCTCTACAATTGGGTTACAATAGTTGCTGCAAATCTCCCACTTGACTATAAAATCTGCTCTGCTCTTAATTGGGAAATGTGCTCTAAGTGCATTAGGGGCAACCTCTCCAAGGTGCTGAGATCTGGAAGGCATCAGGAGAAATCATTGAATGGAGCAGATGTTTTCTGTCTGCCAGTCAGCCCAAGGACAGTGGTCAGGCCCTTGGCTGGAGTTGTGAGGCACTGAGCAGTGCATTTCCCAGCCCTGGATTGAGGGGGTCACTGCCATCACTGCTGGCAATGTTGGCTCTGCAGAGGAGTCAGCAGAGGGACGTGGGGACTCACCAGGTTCTCTGTGGCTGCAATTGCATGTTAAGTCAAAAGGCAGTGAAATAAAGAGGGAACTTTCAGGCAGATTCTTGGTAACAATACCTGTTCCTGAGTCCTTACAGCTTTGAGGGTCAATAAAAATGCTGATACTTTGCCTTCCCAGTCATAAAAATAAAAATTATCTTTTCCCTACAAAAGGCCAGGCAGTAAAGCAGATGGAATCAAGAAGTATTACAGCTCAGTGTTAGCCAGAAGGAACAGCTGAGACTAATCAGCTTTCATTTAAAAGTATAGCGTTCCCACTAAGCTCTTGTTGCTGCTGGCTTTATATTCTGATTCTGCTGGCTTTATATTCTGATTCCTATTAATCGCTGCTATTATGAATTTGAATGGATGACAGCTCTAAGAAGGTCTCTGGGGAGCCAGGTTCAGGGATGCTCTGCATGAGATGCTCTATGAAGACATCTGCAAAACAGAGCTGTTCATCCATGAGGATAAACAACGACTTCAGGAAAATAGGTTTCAGGAGAGAAATCTGGGAGATAGATGGGTGTATCCAGAAGAAAAGCTATGAGTTTAGTTTTCTAAAATTTCTGAGTAAAGTCTATGAAAATACTACTATTAGGACTAAAAAAACCCCATTTCAAAATGGCAATTTCAGTCTTTTGTTGTATAATAGCCTAAATATAGCATTTTAAGAGTATCAGGAGATCATTTCTAATATTTTGTGTTGTGTAAAGATCCAGGATTTTGGTTTGCTTCATACTGATTTGAAACAAGAACAGGTTTTGTAGTCCTGGTGTTTCCCATGGGACTAGATTTGTTTTTATTGGCTGTAGCTTACCAGGATGCAGGGAGAGGTGAGTGAGTTTTGGGGAGAAGCCTGAGGAGGCTCAGGGCAGGCTGTGCCCAGCTGGGATGGCACAGCAGGGACAGCCCTGCGACAGGGCAGCACTGGGACACAGCAGGATGGGAGAGGCTGCCCAGAGCCCTGGGACTGTTTGCAGGATGGGAAAGGCTGCCCAGAGCCCCGGGACACAGCAGGATGGGAGAGGCTGCCCAGAGCCCTGGGACACAGCAGGATGGGAGAGGCTGCCCAGAGCCCTGGGACACAGCAGGATGGGAGAGGCTGCCCAGAGCCCTGGGACTGTTTGCAGGATGGGAGAGGCTGCCCAGAGCCCCGGGACACAGCAGGATGGGAAGGGCTGCCCAGAGCCCCGGGACACAGCAGGATGGGAGAGGCTGCCCAGAGCCCTGGGACACAGCAGGATGGGAAGGGCTGCCCAGAGCCCTGGGACTGTTTGCAGGATGGGAGAGGCTGCCCAGAGCCCCGGGACACAGCAGGATGGGAGAGGCTGCCCAGAGCCCTGGGCCTGTGAGCAGGACAGTCTGGAGATGTGTGTCTGATAGTGCCTCAGTAACCGTCCCTGCTCAGCCCTGCTGAGTGCAGTTCTGGGCAATAATAACGTGGGCTTTGTCCACAGCAGGCAGCAGAGATAAGGATGGGTCATTACATAACATGCACATGATGGAGAGATGATAACGGGCTTGAAAAAGGCAATTCAGGACTTGGTGGCCACTGCAGGCCTGTATGAAAGATGGGGAAGATACTGGAACAAGACATTGTCCTGCACACCAGAGGACTGCACGTTATAAATTTAATTAAGATAATCTACCTTATTTTAAAAGGAATTGATTAAATTCCTGAGATAGACAGAAATATGTATTATGTGCAGGTGCTGTATTGATCCCCTGCTCAGCCCATTAGTGGTGACAGTGAGGAGTAGGAGCTCCTAAGGCTGTACAGAAAGTTGTACTGGATATTTCACTTTCAGAGCCCATGGAAAGGTCTTGCCTGAAAATTCAGAGAGGATCTTTTTTTTGAGTAGTCCTATTCCCCTCAAAAGGGCATTCTTGAAATCCATTGTAAATTCTTGCTTTTGGTCAGCAGCCATAGAATATTTCTGGCTTTCCCTGGTCTTACTCAAATCTGGAATAGAGAAATACTTAACTGAGTTTGTAGGGAAGTTTGTGAATGTGATTACTGGAAAATCTGGAAAAAGTGATTACTGGAAAATTGAAAGCAATTCACTGAATCACTGGAAAGTGATTACTGGAAAATCTAGAGAGATCTCATCTCTTCTAGGAAGAAGCCAGTAAAAAAAAAAGAAAAATAAAAGAAAAAAAGTAAAAGAAAAGTAAAAGAAATCAAACGACAAATAAAGGTTAAGTTTTGAAAGAGGAGAACTTAAAAGAGCAGTATCATTTGTCCCCAATCTTTCCTATGTTGAAGAAGAGATGAAAAAGAAAAGTTTTCCTTTTATTTTCCAAATATAATAATACAATAAAAATAGGTCATGCCACTTAGTCTGAAACAGGCCATGGTTTCAAAAAAATCAGTGCTTCTAATTTGTGTATTTCTTGTGGGTTTTATCACTCAACACCCACATTACCTAATTATATACACCTCAAATCAAAACTGAAGAATAGCTTGCTTATTAAAATCTGTCAGTGCTGTTAGGAAACATGTCAGTGCCACACATTTTGTTTCTGGCTTGCCTCATCAGCCCTGCCAGCCCAGCCCTGCTTGCCCCTTGCCAGGCTGGGGTGGGTGGCATGGGGATGGGGTGGTGATGGGGATGGGATGGGATGGGATGGGATGGGATGGGATGGGATGGGATGGGATGGGATGGGATGGGATGGGATGAGATGGGGATGGGATGGGATAGGGATGGGCATGGGCATGTGATGGGGATAGGGATGGGGATGGGGATGGGATGAAATGGGATGGGCATGGGCATGGGCATGGGCATGTGATGGGGATAGGGATGGGGATGGGATGGTATGGGATGGGGATGGGATGGGAGCAGCCCTGGCCCTGCAGAGCTGGGCAGGGGGCACTGAGCTCCCAGCCTTGCCCTCTGCTCACCTGCTCTTCGTGCAGGCATTCATTACCTCTTAGCTCACCTCTCCAAGGCCTTTTCTTGCTGCTATCTCTCTTTTCTTGCTGCTATCTCTCATCTTTCCCCATTGTTCTTTGCATACTGTTTCATACTTGTCACGGAGGAATATTGGGATGGAGAACTTTTATCTGTTCCAATATTGGATTTTGCTCCACGGTGTTATTGCTGTGTCTGCAGCAGCCTCATTTCCTCCTCCCTGGACGTACCTTTATTGCTGACTTATTACCCAGGTAAATTTTCTCTGCTGTCACTCTGCCATTTGACACAAGGTGATTAATTTAATAACAAGGGTTATTTTTCAGAGGCTCTCCTGGAAAGGCTGATGGACAGAGGTGCCTCCCACATGTAGTGTGCAGCGTGGCTTTATTATAACTGCATTTCCCTCCTTGGCCCTTGTGCTGAACCTTGGGTACAATTCCTCAGGTTGAGATACATTGCCCAAGAAAAACAAATAGCAACAAAGAAGCAGAGAGGCTATTCCTTAAAGCTGAGCAAATACAGACCAAAAAATGCTAATATTAATTTGATTTAAAAAATAAATTAGCTTTAGCTCTTTTTTTATCCCCTTTAGCTCTTTTTTTATCCCCTTTGGCCATTTATTTTCCAGAACTCTGCATCCCATCAGATTATACTAGTGTAAATGTTCTCAGAAAGCTCATTTTTTGCTAGTATACTGAATTATTTGTATGACCCCCAGGGATCAGTTCCTTGTAATTACACAAATAAAGTACTTGACTTAGTTGTAGCTACAGACTGTAACTGGTGCAGTGGGCAACTGGTGATGCACACTAGCCATGTTTTACTGGAGCAGTGATCCCCAGCAGCTCCTCCCTCTGATTGCCCCTCCAGCACACCATGGGCTCCTTTGGCAGGGCCTGGAGGAGCTTTCAGGGCAGTGCCTGGTGCTCCTTGAACCCATGGTGGCACCTTGCTGCTGGGGTACCCTATCCCTTCTGATGAACAGAGAAAGGCAAAATACAGCTTGGGCAGAGTAGCAGGAGGGGTAAAGAGAGTGAAGTGCTGGGGCTGTTTCAGGGCATTTCACAGGTTTAAGAACCAATGGATTGAGAGCCTCAAGACTCATGCTGCCCTCAGTGTGGTGGGAGCTTGGTGGAGGCAGCACAGGCAGGAAAAGCCTGTACTAAAAACAGCAGTGGTGCAAGAAGTGTTCTGGGTTTTAATCCATGCTGGCCAATAAATTCCTCCTTAGCCTTGGGCAGAACATGGAAGAACTAGGTTTTCATTTCCTTCTTTGTGAAAGTGCTCGTGTGGGAACAACATCTGAGCGCTGGGAGGTGCTGCTGGCAGCCAGGTCTGTTGGTGAGAGCCAGGGTGGTGAGGAGGCAGGAGAGCACATTCCTGGAGCACTGCAGCCCTGCCAGGAGCTCACTGAGGGCATGTGGAGATGCACTTCAGCTCCAAGGATTTACTCTTTAAATACAGATCTGAGCGTTCCATCCCTGCTGCCTGCCTCTGCCCTGCTCTGCTCCCCTGATTTCCTGCTGCCTCTGATGAATGTTTTTTCATCTTTATCATATTTATTTTTGATCTGGAGTTTCTTAGAGCAAATAGATCATTTTTGCATGCCTGGGATATGCCCAGCATATCCAGAAAACTAAAAATAAATGAACAACAATATTGTAAGGGTCTCTGGCAAAGAAAGGCTGATTTATTTATGTGCTGTGGTAGAAGGTAGCCCAGTAATGGACTAAGACTTAAAAAGGGATAATAAAACCAACTTAATTTAAATACTTCTTTTTTTTATATAGCAGTGAGAATGAAAATGGGGGATTTAAAGGGTTTAAACCTGTTGTGCTTTGCATCTCTGTCCGTGTGCCTGTGTTGTACGAGTAGGTTATTAGTAAATCACTGACCTGTATGCATATTTTAGAGGTATCATATTAAAACCCCAATGATGAACTAGTCTATACATCATTCAATTCTTAGGTTATAAGTCTTTTTTTTCATAAATCACATTATTTATTTAAAAATATATAAATCATTTTAATGTCTGCAGAAGTAATTCAGCTCTCAGCATTCTTGCATCACACTGGCTGCAGCTGCTGGGAGCAGGGAAGGTGAATCTCTTAAAAACTATTTTCTCTGTGTGCACTTCAATATGGTAATGTGATTACACTCAGATATTATTTAGTCATCCTCGTTCTCACCGTGGAGTGCAAACATTCATTACTTCCAACAGGTGTAATCTCTGTTGTCTGCCAGAGCAGGGCACTGCAGTTGCTGTTGGCTGTTCCAGTGTGCCAGAGCAGGGCACTGCAGTTGGTGGTGGCTGTTCCAGTGTGCCAGAGCCGGGCACTGCAGTTGGTGGTGGCTGTTCCAGTGTGCCAGAGCAGGGCACTGCAGTTGGTGGTGGCTGTTCCAGTGTGCCAGAGCCGGGCACTGCAGTTGGTGGTGGCTGTTCCAGTGTGCCAGAGCAGGGCACTGCAGTTGCTGTTGGCTGTTCCAGTGTGCCAGAGCCGGGCACTGCAGTTGGTGGTGGCTGTTCCAGTGTGCCAGAGCCGGGCACTGCAGTTGCTGTTGGCTGTTCCAGTGTGCCAGAGCCGGGCACTGCAGTTGCTGTTGGCTGTTCCAGTGTGCCAGAGCAGGGCACTGCAGTTGCTGTTGGCTGTTCCAGTGTGCTCCGCTCCCAGGCTGTCCCTGAGCTGGCTCTGGCCTGGGAATTTGGCAGCTGCAGGGTCTGACCCCACATGGGGCTGGCTGGAGGGAGAGGTCAGAGCAGGTGCTGCCCACAGGTCACATCCACACCATCACTTGGCTCTTCTGTCTTTTGTCAGCACTGCTCAGGTTCCAGTGGCAGCAGTGACCTCCAGTGCTCTGCTTTGTTTGACACAGTTGTGTGGAAAACCTGCAGCAGCCCAGCACCCATCAATGGGGTGGCTGCACTTCCCATTACAGATACTGTTCTAATTTACTCTGTACTTTGTCCAAATACAAGATTTTAAATATATCCAATTTTGTTTCCCAGGCTGAAATTTGTGGGGAAAGTTCCAGCTCTTTTCACTGCTGTTATTTCCAATAATTAGACTCAGAAAACACTTTCTGTTGTCCATTAAGTCAGAGACTTAGTATGGGACTTCGTTAAGTCTCCATAATATCTGAGACAAGAAGATTTCATTTGCTCTGAGTTCAGTTTGTGCTTTTGCCCTTGCTGTGGGGGAAAAAAAGTAGAGTTTGACTTTGGCATGAGCTTCTGTAAATCTCTCTTAGCAGATATCCAATAAAAACATATTAGGCTTTGGCAGATAAGTTTTTCCCCAGATGAGTTTGCTTTGAGCAATAGAGCTGGGCAGAATGCTTTATCTTTTTCCCTGGGACACTTGTGGAAAAGACAGAATGGCAGCAGTGGGGCAGGAGGCAGAGAGCTGTGGGGAGTGGGAGCAGGGGCTGGACAGAGGCTGCTGGGGCAGAACGGTCCCACCCCACAGGTGTGCTTCTCCCTTCCCATGGCCGCTTTCCTCAGCTGAGATGGGATGGTTTGGTCTGGAAAGCAGCTGACTGAATGCTTTTTTCCTGCTTTCTGTTACCTTGCAGGGGTGAGGAGCAGCAGCCAGGTTCCATAGGCTGCCCTGGCTGCAAGCACAGCAGCAGGCATGGGGGCTCAGGGGCTCCCCAAGGTCCCTGTGGGTCACCCTGGCTGCTGAGTCCAGCCTGGGGTTCCTGCTGTGGCTGCTGGTGGCACAGCAGAGCAGGGGCAGGTCCTGCCAGAATTGCCCTGAGCTGCAGGAGCCCAGGAGGGGAGGGTGGCCCGACCCTGGCAGTCCTGTGCTTCACCTCTGCTCCCACTGGGGAGATTCTGCTCGTCTAGTTATGCTCTCAGAGGATGCAAATTTGTCACTGGCAGCTGTAGGAGCTTGATGGTGGAAGAACAAAGTAGGAATTTATAATGTGCATATAATTGTAAAGAGAAGGATTTTTTTAGTGGGAGATCAGCAGCAGTGCAGAGTAATAATCATCTTAAAGGGTGACTCTCTAGAATTAGTTGTTATTTTGTTTGAGTCCTTTGAAATGGTTTCCATACTATATAATTATCTTAAATTTTAAGTGCTTCCTGCAGTGATAATGTGTGCATTTTTGCATTCTTATGTAAATGCTTTAGCAGTTCCCAGTGTCGAATTGGAAATGCCATTCAAAAACAGGTAATGGCTTTGCAAAATCTAGGGGAGGAAATGAATCCTTTTCTTCCTCATCATTTTCCAGTTTGCATTCTGGGCTTTCCTGGCTGTGTTTGCAGCTCTGCCAGCAGCTGCTTTTCCATAACAACATCCAGTGGTGGGAGACACTGAAGTGAAGAGCTGCATCTCACCAGCAGGAGCTTAAAAAGACAAGAGACCAGCAGACAAACTGCTACAACCTGCAGAAAGAAAGTAATTAATTTGTAGACCCAATTAATCCTAGGCAAAGCCACCTAGGACTAATTCTAGGAACATTGCACTGTAATGAAAGTGCAGAGTCCCTGCTCAGATGATGATTTTGGGTGGTGCTGCTGTAACACAGCAGCTGCTCCCTCTGGGCACAGGCTGGGCAGGGAGCAGGGAAGGGATCCCTGGCCAGTGGGATGGGAGATGAGGCAGGGGGAAATGGAGAGATGATCACCTTTGGTGATGGACAGGCTCACCTTGTGCTTCAGCTGCAGGCTGGCTGCACGGGCTGTGGCTGCACGTGGAGAGCCACAGCTCAGAGCCACAGCTCATCCCAGGCCCCTCAGATACCCCAGCAGAAATACAGCAGTGCTTTTCAAAGCAACCCTGGCACCAGGCTTTCAGATTCCTCCTTGTGGTACAGCACCCAGCATCTGGTAATCTCCTGCCAGCTCTTTGTTTCAACTGTGCTTAGAACTTTCTGAGGCAGAGACACAAGCTCTAGTTCTCAAATCAAAGTGCTCACATCGTTCACCTTTCTGTGTGATTCAGGGACAGAGATTTCACTCAAACCCTCCTAAATCCTTTCAGGGAGCTCCCTGCCTGTTCAACAGGTAGCACTGTCAGGGAGATGGAGATGGGGATGGACATGGACACGGTGGAAAGGGTTCTTTGACTCAAATTCTCAGGAAGTCTGGCAGACTTGCTGGAGTAGCTATCTAAGCCAGGTAGTGGTCATACCTATGTTTGAATTTAGTGTTTTTCTCGTTTTTTTCACTGTGAGAGAACTCAGAACAGCTCTCCTGTGGAAAGGTTATAATACAGAGATCTGCAGTGTTTGATTCATGGAGCAAGTGTCCCACAGCATTCCCAGAAATCTGTGATTGCAGTCCAGGCTATCTCAGGTCAGGGTTTTAAATTGTACCTCCCAGAGACATTTGGGTGCTTTCCAGGTTTAAATTAGGTTTGCAAGTGTTTTAGCAGGGACCTGTTTCTCCTCTGCTGCTTAGACAACAGCAGCATGGTGTCTCCCAAAAGTCTGGCTCCAGAGTAATCTTTTGCACAGCCCAGGGGCAGCAGGGAGCCATAAAGCAGCCAAGTGACAGGCCTTTGCAAAGTCCCTATCACTGTGGGAGAGAGAAACCAGAGCTTTGGAGCTTATCTGTGTGCTCAGGCTGTCTCCTGGAAGGTCAGGGCTATTTCTTGGCTCCAGTGGCTCGCTGGAGGCCTGCTAAGAGGACATACAAGTGCTGGAAAACTTGCCCAAAACATAAATTGCTCACAAGGTGTGTATATGTCATTTACAGAGAGATTTAGCTGTTTTCTGCCTGTGTCCCTTTGTAGGTGGGGTCTCCACCTGCTGAAGCAAATGTGTTCTACCAGTCAGCATGAGCTCTCAAGTGAAGGGCCACTTTGTACCTCATCTCCCATGTATAATACTTTATTACCCTGTTACTAAAGGTTTTGCCATCTGAAATCTCTCAGATCTCCCAATGAGCTGCCATCTCTGGTACAAACATCCCTCCGAGATCCTTAACAGCATATGGTCAATGGCACCATGCAGGGAGCTGTGAGGGTGCACAGACTCCAAGAGCATCATGCTCTGTATCAAGAAGCAGAGTTTGGCTGCCAGTAATGCCCTGGCACTGCCAGCCTGCTGAGGTTTGAAATCATCCACCCATGGCATGCATGAATGAGGAGATTTCAGTAAATCAAGCTCATTTGGAAAGGTCTCATTACCATTTGGTCAGACAGAGGTGCTGCTTTGGTCAGAATGCAGCTAACCAGTTCCTTGAATCTCTGACATTCACATTATTATTAAGCTCAGTTTTTATATTTACACTTTGTATTAAGCAAGCTGAATGAATAGTGACAAATATCAAATATGCTAGGTTTCTTAAAGCAAGAGGTCTGTGTGTCTTTGCAGGCTACCTGAACATTAGGAGCTGACCAAAATGCAGTGAAGGGGTGGGTAACATTTGCCTTGGTTAAAATACATTTTGGATCAGGTTCTGAAGAAGACACTGCTTTTGTTGAGCGTAATGTCCTGCTTAAGTTTCCCAGCACTGACTTTATCCATATTAACAATTATGCTTGCAATGTAATGCTTCAGAAAAAAAGCCTAATATTAATAGGCTAATATTAATTAATAGGCCTGTTATTTGGTGTTATTTTTTAGCATATAATCCCAGTGCAAAACGTCTGCTGCATGTATTACTTTACAAAGCTTTCCAGGGGGTTCCCAAAATAGGTCTGGCAGTGTTGCTGTAGGGGAGGCTCCTCTGAGCAGCAGCTGCAGCACAGGCAGTGCCCAGGGCAGCGTGGGCACAGCACAGGGGCACTGCTGGGGCTGCCAGCAGAGGGACACAGCTGTGCTGGGCACCCGAGGGATGGCTGAGCCGGAGAGCAGAGACGGGCAGGGCTGGCTCTTGCTGTGGAGCACCCTCAGCTGACAGCCAGGCAGGAGCTGTGTGATGTAGTGTGGCATTATCCCTTCCCTGCAGCTCCTGCTGGTATTTATCTTCCTCTTGCAGCCTCTCACAGTCACTGAGCAGAGGCAATTGCTGGTGTGCAGAAAAAGAGCTCGTTCAGCAGCAGCTGAGCTCTTCCTCTGCTGCAGACCCCATCCTTCTTCTCCAGTGTCAGCAGAAGCTGCTGCAGGCTGGGGAGGGCTGGGCTGAGCACGGGCTGAGCTCTGCCCCAGGAGCGCAGGATGGCTCACAGCAGAGAGCAGCAGAGGGGATCCCTCTGCCATGGACTGGCCCAGGCTGGCACAGACAGCATCCCCAGCCAGCCCTGCTCCCACAGGAGGGTACTGCACTGTCCCCTCTTGCTCTGACTCCTGCTCATTCTGCTGCTCTTCCCCAGAAGGGAAGAAGCTCTGTGTGATTTCTTGATTTTCCAGAGAATTTAGGAGCATCCACTGCAGCAGGGATCATGTCCCTGCTTGTAATTAAACAGAGAGATTTAGAGCTTGCTGCAAACACTGATTAGATCATTGTTTTCAGCCCTTTAAGATAAATGTGCATGAAGTCATGGATGTCAGTCAGAGATCTCTTCCATCTCCCAGGAGCAGCAGTAAATCCCCCTGTGCCCTGAGCAGCCCTGCTGCTCCTCAGAGCCTGGCTGGGCATGGGGAGCCCCAGGCTGGGCTGCACGAGTGCCAGGGGGGGTTGAGCACATTCTGCTCAACAGCTGTGTTGGGAAGATTTGACAACACCAGGATTTGATGTCAATTATAACTGCTAGAAATCTGATTGCAGTGTCTGGCAGGTTACCTATGTAATAATGGATTTGTTATGAAATAGTTGCTTAGCATCTTTAGGGCTCTCTGCTCTAGTTCTGGGGAAGAAAGCTGTTCAAGCTGCTTTTGCTTCTTTCTCCCTTCCTTTAATATTTAAGCTTGGCTACACTGACTAATCAGAGGGTCAGAAATACCGTAACACTGGACTATATTTATCAGAGACACAATTGAAAAGATAGAGAACTTTTCTACAGATGCACAATAGTGAGGTTGAGCAACAAAGTCCATTTTACTTTGTCATGAGACAAATGACTGAAGATACCTCTGTTACACAACTCAATGGTGCAGCTTCTTCTTAAATGTTGTGTTTCAGTTCTGGAGATGATAGAGGAAAAGAAAGAATTCAGTGAAGGGTAATGAAAATTATTAAAGGCACTGAGTAACTTTCATATGAGAAGAGATTTGAAAAGATTAGGCCTGCTTAGTTAAGACAAGAGATGAATAAGCAGAGGCACGATGGAGAGATGTGGGGTAATGAATGGCACAGAAGAGGCACACCGAGTACTTTTATTTGCTGTTTTCCAAAACTAAACGCTGAGAGTAGAAAGCTGTAAAAAAATAAAAGAGAAGTGTGCTTATGATAAAAAAAACAGCAGACACATTTTAAATATGTTTTCCACGGTGCTGGATTCACCTGTGGAAGCCGCTGTGGCAGGGAACAGAGATAATGAGCTTAGGAAAATTATGAAAAGCATTGGCTGCTCTGGGGAGAACTGAGAGCCTGCTGAGAGGAAAAGGGAGTTCTCTGGTAGTTTTCAGTGGGAGCAGGATTCAGCAGCTGGCACAGCCCCAAGGCTGCTGGAGTGATGCTCCAGTGGGCTCAGGTGTGTGTTCCACACTGATACCTGCACACAGAGGCCCCTGCTGCAGCTGCCTGGGTGCCTCAGTGACCTGAGTGCTCCTCGAAAAGCTGCAGAAATTGAAATAGGGTGGGTGCAAGCATTGGAATGGATTAAAATAACACTTGATCGTTCAGGTAATGGCAGAGGTTTCCCTCTATAATGCTTCCAGCATCATCAAGGTAAGCATGATGCAGAACAGAAGAATGTGGGGTAAAGTGGGTCTTCTGTCCAAGAGAAGAATTTGGGGTAAAGTGGATCTTTTCTCCAAGAGAAGAATTTGGGGTAAAGCGGGTCTTCTGTCCTTCTTCATACCAAGTAAATTGTATGTCAAAGCTTGGTGGGATGGATTAGGACAGGGACCTGTGTTTGACTTCTCTGAGGTGGATTCCTGGGCATCTCGCAGAAGTTTTAATCCCCATTACAGGTTTTTTTCCAGCAGGATTAATTTCCCCTGCAGCAATCAGAAGAGTGCCTTCCTTCTGTATGTGTCATGCCTTAGTTCTCCTGCCCCAGTTAAGGAATGCTCTGGTTAATCAGCACAGCTGTAAAGTGAAGCATCACCAAAGGACAGGGGAGCAATAATATGATTCTGCATAGTTCCTGTCTCAGTTAAATTCAGCCTTGTTTACAGTCTCTGTGTTTCCCTTGGCTCACCAGCAGCACATCCTGACGGGCAGAGCGCGCTGGGTGACGCACCCAGCTTTAAATAGTTGGTTATTGATGGGCCTCAAGGCCACTGAAGAACCTGGCAAAGAGGGAGGCTTTTGCTCAACTGAGTCACTGATAAGGGTAGAAAAAGAGCAATGAACAGAATTCACACCTCTGAATCTCTGTATTTGTAATTAATATGTTTTCTGCTTCAGCTCATTGTGGGCATTTTCCCCTGAATTTGTGCATTTGGTTTGCTGTGTGAAGGAATGATGTCAAGGGAATCATTAGAGGCTCTTTTCAGTGCTTTTCTCATGGATTCAGAGAATAGCTAGTGACAACCTGAAATCTTTCTCTGGAGATCCTGGTTATCCAGCTGCTTCCTTGGGCTCCATTGTACTCTTCACAGGAGCTTTGCACTAAATAATTTTTCAGAGCACTGATGGTTTGTGTTTCACTTGATAAATTCCTGCTCATTGCACTACCAATAAGGAAAATCCATTCTGTGGAGTTGTTTGGGATCACTCTCCAGAAGGCTTTGCCTCTCTATCACTCCAGTCATTAAGTTGTTTTCTTGAGTAAATTCAGTGTCTCTTCGCTGCATAATTTTTGATCTAATTTTCTGCCTTCTGTGGTTGTATGGCCATACCTGGGCCTAGGTACGCCTGTGGCATACCTTGAAGTGAACTCCAGGGGAATCGTTCCCCAAACCAGCTGGTAGTTTGTCTGTAGCAGTTAGTTCAGCCTGCCAGCCCTCCTGAGGGCTTTGGGCTACCTGCAGGGTCTGTGAACACTCACCTGCAGGGTCTGTGAACACTCACCTGCAGGGTCTGTGCAAATTCACCTGCAGGGTCTGTGAACAATCACCTGCAGGGTCTGTGAACACTCACCTGCAGGGTCTGTGCAAATTCACCTGCAGGGTCTGTGAACACTCACCTGCAGGGTCTGTGAACACTCACCTGAGAGTCTGTGAGAATTCACCTGCAAGGGGCATGGCCAGAGGGATGCTCTGAGCTGAGCTGAGCCAACGCCTGTCCCAAAAGCCCCCAGAGCCCTCTGGAAAAGGTGTCTGTGCTGTGCTGGGGACAGTCACAGTCCCCAAGAGCCCCCAGGAGCTGTGCATGCAGAGCAGGAGCTGCTCCCACTGCATCACCAGGACTCCTCAGAACAGGAAAACTCCAGCAGCAAGGACAGCACCGTGGGGCTGGGACCTGTCTGTGCCAGTGTGCTGCTGATTCAAACTGCATTGCTGGAAGGTAATTGTCATTTTCCATTGCTGCAGCAAATGGCTTCTGGGGGTCAGGAAATCCCAGCTTCTCACACTGCTCACACTGGGGACCTAAAAGCTGTTCCTCTTGATAACAGGAAAGCTGAAAGGTTCCCATCTGTGCTGCTGATAGCACTGCACATTACGGGGTGATGGTCCAGAGGATACACCCTGGAACTTCACATGCCAAGATGGGGAAAATCAATCTCTGTTAATAAAAAAAGGCAGGCTCACTGGTGCAGAAAATCACTACTCTGGAGCCCTAACGAGGCTCCTTCAAAAATTCATGATTATAAAATGGAATCCTGGGCTACATTATAGTTCTGAAAGAAATTGGGATATGGAGGGAAAAAAATCCAATTTTCATTAAGTGGAGAAAATAAAGGATAAATCCTGTACACAGACATAGTCATTGATCACAAGGAATATAATTACATGCTCAATATATAAGAACATTTTCCAAGTTTCCCAAGTACACAATACTTTTCTTGAATACTTTTCAAAGTTCAATTTTCTTTTCTTGCTGTTTACTCATGCCTCTAGCACTAAATCCATCTGAACAAAATCTGTGATTGTTCTAATAAACTGCTGTAGGGTTTGTTCTATCTGGGATTGAACAACCCCAGAACAGTATTTGAACAATCTGGAATTGTTTTAATATCCTGCTGCAGGATATTCGACCTGTGGTGGGAGAAACATTGAACAAACCCAGTCCTGCCCTCACGACTGGAAGAATTTGGTGGTGGCCCTGCTGGTGGTATCCAGAGTGCAAATTCAGGATGCAGTAAAGGGCAGAGAGCAAACACCTTCTCCTGCCCCTGTTCTGAGCAAGAGCCATCCCAGCAAGGGGCTCCGAACCCCTTCCTCACACCCAGGTGCCCCTTGTGGGTCCTGGGAGGCTGAATTCCTGCTCCAGACCCATTGGGAGCACAGAATCACTAGCCTGCAGTCCTGCAGGGTGGGTGGCTGTGATGTGATGGCTGATAATTTGGAGGGGTTTTGGCCTCAGATATGTCTTCTGCACAAACAGAGCAGGAAGAATTCCAGATTGGCTTTTATGATATTTTAGCTTTCAGGCTTGCCATTCTGTAATGTAGCCTGAATTATTTTAGATGTAATCTAGTCAGCTGTCTGGAAATACAGCTACTCTTAAGTGTATAAAAAAGGCCACAAGGCCTTTTTTCCATATTATCATACACCAAGTTATTACTTTTAATTATTTTTCACATGTTCAATGCAGGTACAGATTTGTTCATGAAGGAACCTTTCAGTAGTTCAGCTGATCAGCTCAAAACCAAGAAGCAGCCCCTGACAGTTCATTTTCCTGCTTGCTTGAGCATGGCTGAGTCACGACTACAGAGAATCCAGCACTGTCTTTTCCCTTTTATTTATTCATTCATTCATTCAGAATTAAGGGTGGATGTGTGAGGGGCTTGAGTGACTGCAGTTTATTGTTAATGTTATTGTCATTTAGGTGCCATCATCTGTGACTTTTGAGGTAAGCAGAGATGGAAATACTGTTTCACAGAAAGAATTCTTTTCATCTGTTTTGTGTAATAACCTATCCATACCACTGGACTTTCCAGAACTCATTGGCATTGTTTTCATTGCAAGGATGGACTGAAAGGACAGCTGAGAGACAGGGAAAACCTGGCCTTGGAATTGAACACTTGTGTTTATAAATGCTCCATGGGCTTGGCTGTGTGAGCTGGGAAGTGTTGGTGTTAACTGGGGCTCAGCCCTCTCCTGACTTGAGCAAGCTCTTGCTCAGTGGATTGGTACAGAATTTACAGCAGAGATGGCATGATGGCCAGTGTGCAGCTGCTGCTCTGCTCTGTACCCTGAATTGTGTGCTGATGGAGGGCTGGCATTGCCAGGCTCAGAGAAATCCACGTGCACTGGGATGCCCCGTGCTGCCCTTCCTCACTCACTCGGAGCCTGCCTGCAGGGCTGAGCAGCTGCTCGGGGGCTGCCAGGGCCAGGCAGAGCCTCTGGGGCTGGGCAGGGGATGCCAGGGCCCCTTGCTGAGCTGCAGGTGCCAGCCTGCAGAAAGGGCACCCAGAAAAGGGGCTCTGCCAGCCCAGGGCAAGAGGGGCTCTGCTCTGGGGCCCAAACACCTGGCAGGGAATGTGTCTGGTAACTGGGTGCGTTATGGAGAGGTGGGGTTCTGTTTGCAGTCTGACCCTCTGCTGCTGTGTACAATCAGGCCTTTTGTACCCAAAACAGCTCCAAATTACTGTACATAAACCATCATCTGCCAGTGGGAGCACTGCAGTTTTCCATTTTGCTGCTAATTGGATGATACCCTTGCAATAGTCTTTGTTACCATGGCTGGTGCTGGGCAGAGAACAGTGAGGGAAGGCTTTTATGCAGAGATCTTACAAAAATGCAATGACTGTCCCTATTTGACAGCAATTGAAACCAATTGTCAATTAACTAAATAACAACCAATTAGCTTAAAGGAAAAAAAGAAGAAAATTGCTTGCTTCACATTCTTTGTTGAAGCAAATGCCAGTCAGAGAATGGGAGCTTTTTTCTTTCTCTTGTAAAGACAAAATGGCAAAAGATGTGCAGAAAATGCAGAGTGGTGGGTTTCTTTTTTTTTTAATACCATCCTTTTCTCACATGAGAATATTTTAGAAACTAGATAAGAATATCTTAAGCTCCTGAGACATTTAATTTCCTGTGGTATTTTAAAGTCAAAATTACAATTATTATACAAGCGCCATTTTTCTCCTTCCTTTCACGCCTCTGTGGGGTACTGTCAGCACCAGGGCAGCTCCCCTGCAGCTGGCTGCCTTCACAACGGGAGGCCAGCAAACATCTGGCTGCCCTGTGGTGCACACTGAGGCACGGCTGAGATGGTAACAGAGACCAAACCCTTTCCCTTTCATATTTCAGAGTGCACAGGTGAGATGGGGCCAGGACTTGTGGCATCCAAAGGCCGAAGGAGCCAGGGCTGTTGGGCTTAGGGAGAGAAACCATTTAGTGCTGCATGTTGGCTCTGCCCTGCCCCTGTGCCTCACTCAGCTGAGGGCAGCATTGATGCCCAAAGCTCTCCCTGGGCTCTCCTGCCTGCAGGGCTGCACCACAGCTGCTCCCAGGGCACACAGCTCCTGTCTGCCTGACATCCATTAGCTGCACCAATCAATAAATGCTCTGACTTTTTACCCATCCTTCACACAGATCTTATTACAGTCTACTTAGAGCTGCTCACAGCATCATTTCACAGGTTTCAAATTGTGTTACTCCTTTGTTAATACTTGTAGGACCCATGTTTCATAACTGGATGGTTGAGGATGAGAGGTATGACTTCTAACCATTCAGAAAGCAGTGGATGTTGGATGTTTTTTCATTAACTGATGTGAGAGTTGCACATATTGATCTGTTGCTTTCTTACAGGAACATTTTACACCTGAATGCAAGTTCAAAGAATCAGTATTTGAAAACTACTATGTGACATATTCCTCAATGATCTACAGACAGCAACAGTCTGGCCGGGGTTGGTATTTGGGTCTTAACAAAGAAGGAGAAATAATGAAAGGAAACCACGTGAAGAAAAATAAACCTGCAGCACACTTTCTTCCAAAACCCTTAAAAGGTAATTGCTTGGGTTTGCTCCATTTATCTGAAGTGATACTGTGCTGTGTTTAATTCCTGTGCATGCATATTTGACGTGTCCAGCTGCTTATATAACAGGAGTGTAATGTTCTGTAACACTCTGTGGTGTTTGTCTCAGCAGAGTTCCAACAGGTTAAATCACAACTATTGACAGTGCTTCTTCTCTGTTTGTAAGGACATGCTGATTTTTGTCAGCTTAGCTCTGTGCTGCAGGGCTGTGTAAGTGCATGGGAGAGGGAGGAGTGGTTTTCCCCTTCTGTGAAATGTCCATCCAGGAGGGTCTCAGGTTCTCAGGGAGTGTTTGAAATGGAGGGGGTCTCCCTGCCCTGGGTGTTTCTCTCCTTGCATTGTTGCATTGCAGGTTGCTGAGCAATGCCAGCGTGCCAGAGCTGGGCTTTGCCCAGCCCAGCTGTGCTGATGTTCTGCTCTCTCTTGCCTTGCAGTGGCCATGTACAAAGAGCCTTCCCTCCACGATCTCACAGAGTTCTCCAGGTCTGGAAGTGGGACCCCAACAAAGAGCAGAAGCGTTTCAGGAGTGCTAAACGGGGGTAAATCCATGAGCCAGAACGAGTCCACGTAGCCAGGTTGAGGCCAGCCAAGTGCTCTCTAAAGAACCTTACCTCTGGATGCAGTTGAATTCTCACTCGCAGTCTTTCATCCAAGCCCTCAGGTGCCCAGGACAAGGCACCAGCTCTCATAGTCACCCGTTTATCAGCCATTAGATCTTCTGGTTGGCAGAGGATAACCCCCAGGCATGTAGAATGTGCTTGTGCACACCACAAGGCAGTTGGACAGCAGCACACACAGCTGTGGGAAAGCCTCCGAGAAGAAATGTCCAGCTCTTTCTCTCTCTCACTTTTTCTTTCTCTCTTTTTCTCTCTCTCTCCTATGCTTTGTGGAAAACGAAACGAAAACTTTTCACAGCATTCACTGCTGATAAGAATTTGCTTTCCAACTCAGAAAAAGACCACTTTTGCTCTTCAAAGGAAATTTTAATGCTTGTATGTTTTATAGGGGCAAACAAAAAACAAATACGTAAACTCTGTTGTTTCCTTGGCTTACCGTTTTATATCTAAGGCTTGATAAAAAAAATATATCCTTTAATTTGGAATAGTGCAACTTTTTGATTTCTGAACTCCAATGGGTCTTTAAAGCTATGTCTTTAAAAAAAATAATTCAAAATTCAGGGTTGGAACTGAGAGTTGGTGTCTCAGGCTCAAGCAAACAGTGTTCTTGTGGTTTTAAACACAATGAAATATAAATTTTTATAGATTTGTAGTTTCTGGTAAAGTTCTTGTGCTAACCCCAGTCTGTAGGAATTGAGTTGTTTTGTCATCCCAAGTGGAGGTTAACAGAAAGGGATAAAATTATCCTCCAGTGTAGATTTCTCTTAATTCCATTTTGTGTGTCATGTTAAACTATCGTTGTGGCTTCTTTTCTAAAGACAGAAACTGTGGAATTAAGGTGACTTAATTTTTTTATAAGAAACGTCTTATTTGTAAAAGTCCTTTCACTGTAACGGGCACGTGAGTATTGTGTAGGAGGAAGCGTTAGGACAGGTTACCCCCAAACAACATATACTTATACTGCTATTGGAAACAATCCTTTAAAAATTGTAGTTAGGTTTCCATTTAGGTCATCATGTCTGTTGCATGGGAGAAAGTTGGAATATTGGCATAGAGTTGCATGATGTGTCAGATTTTGTGCATTAATCATCGTTGGATTCTGTGCTCCAAAACTGAATTAGTTCTGTGCAGGCAGCTTCCTGCCTGGTACAAAAAAGTTGTTTATTATTTGTTGTATACACAACCATGCACTGAATAAACTATTTATATTAAGATGTACTTTTTAAAAAAGCTTGTTTGATTGTATGCTGTACATCCATGGTTAATTTGAAGGGAAAAGGGTTGGCAATTAAATTATAAAGTTACAAAATGTTCAAAATTAATTGTAATTAATGTTCAAAATCTTTCTGTGTGAAGGTCATTCCCTGTAACGCCATACATACAGAAATTCAGACTTTCTTTGGTTTTGGGCACTGTCAGAGCTGGTCCTGCATGTGCCCAGCTGAGATACTCAAACACAGCCACACTTGGTGTCCCCAGGCCTTGGGAATGAGCCCTGAGCTGAGCTGAGCTGTGCTGAGCTGTGCTGAGCTGTGCTGAGCTGTGCTGTGCTGTGCTGAGCTGAGCTGAGCTGTGCTGAGCTGTGCTGAGCTGTGCTGAGCTGAGCTGAGCTGTGCTGAGCTGAGCTGTGCTGTGCTGAGCTGAGCTGTGCTGTGCTGAGCTGAGCTGTGCTGAGCTGAGCTGAGCTGTGCTGAGCTGTGCTGAGCTGAGCTGAGCTGTGCTGAGCTGTGCTGAGCTGTGCTGAGCTGTGCTGAGCTGAGCTGAGCTGTGCTGAGCTGAGCTGAGCTGTGCTGTGCTGTGCTGAGCTGTGCTGTGCTGAGCTGTGCTGAGCTGAGCTGAGCTGAGCTGAGCTGTGCTGAGCTGTGCTGAGCTGTGCTGAGCTGAGCTGTGCTGTGCTGAGCTGAGCTGAGCTGAGCTGTGCTGAGCTGAGCTGTGCTGAGCTGAGCTGAGCTGTGCTGAGCTGAGCTGTGCTGAGCTGTGCTGAGCTGAGCTGAGCTGAGCTGTGCTGAGCTGTGCTGAGCTGTGCTGAGCTGAGCTGAGCTGTGCTGAGCTGTGCTGAGCTGAGCTGTGCTGAGCTGTGCTGAGCTGAGCTGAGCTGTGCTGAGCTGAGCTGAGCTGAGCTGAGCTGAGCTGTGCTGAGCTGAGCTGAGCTGAGCTGAGCTGTGCTGAGCTGTGCTGAGCTGTGCTGAGCTGCTGGCCCCAGAGCTGCCCTGAGCCACCCCTGCTCCCTGTGTGCCCCTCTGGCAGCTCCAGCTCTGCTGGGGCATGCTCAGCACACCTGGAGAATGCTCAGCACACCTGGGGATGCTCAGCACACCTGGGGATGCTCAGCACACCTGGAGAATGCTCAGCACACCTGGGGATGCTCAGCACACCTGGGGCATGCTCAGCACACCTGGGGATGCTCAGCACACCTGGGGATGCTCAGCACACCTGGAGAATGCTCAGCACTCCTGGGGGAGCTCAGCACACCTGGGGATGCTCAGCACACCTGGGGATGCTCAGCACTCCTGGGGGGAGAGCATCTCTCTCTCCTGCCTTTTCTCTCTGCAGAAAAACTTTCCAGGAAAACTTTGCTTTCTGCAGCTCTGACAGGGGAGCTTCATTTGTCAGGGTGTTCCAAGAAGTCCTAGCAGGGACAGGTTTTCATCCTGGGTGGCTGAAGAACCAGTTCTGGAAGACAATATAATGTAAATGGAGGCAAAATCTGCCCCTAAATGTTAGGCTGAAATGCAAGTGAGATGTTTTATTGTCTGCTCTGTGGTCCTCCCCCCTGACTGAGCTGGAATTAAACCAGCTTTAAGGTCAGGGCTGAGAGGGGAGGGGAGGAGATTGTTTCAGATCAAACCTCCAGGTTTGTTGTTTCATGGCAAATAGCAAGTGAAGAGCTCTGGCCTGCTCTTGGAGGGGCCAGGCTTCCCCAGCTCACCCCTTTCCATAGGGTAAAGAGTAGGAGCACATCCAGCACTGCAGAAATCCTTCAAAAACTGCAGATGTGGTCACGATTGCTCCAGAGGTTCTGATAACTCAGGGGGTCTGGATCATCTCTGCCCTTCCACTAAATGTGGCATGTCCTTGGGGAATATTTCAGCACGCATACATTAGAAAGTTACACAGATTTTCTTCTGGATAATACCTTCCTTTGAGAGGCCTGCTAAGTGTTGGGGAAATGTCAGTTTGGCTGCTGGTCTGTCAGAGCACAGAGGCACTGGTAAAGCTGCTGTGCTGTGCCACAGAGGGGCAGAGTGCAGAAGATGCACACCTGGAGTGAGGGAAAGCCCAGGGGCTGCGGTGGCTCCGAGCCCACAGCTCCTGGGCCCTCCTGGCATTGCCAGGGTGGGGATGCCTTCAGCTGCCCCTTCTCAGTGCCTGCCCCTCCAGCAGCGTCTGACACAGCTGGGCTTCACTGGCAGAGCGCAGAGCACGCGGGGCTGGCACAGAAGCCCTGCCCAGGCCAGAGCAGGGCAGCCCTGCAGGCAGGAGCACAGCCCTCACCACTGCCTTGGCAGCCCCTGGCACAGCTGCCTCCTCAGGGGCTGTGCAGGGCTCTGCCCCTGCTGCTGGCCTGCTTTGGGGCTGGGCCAGAGAGGGGACAGCTCTCTCTGTAGCACAGAGACCTTTGTTGCTTCTCAGTGTGATTTTCCTCATGCTACCCCAGCATGGTTGTGTCTCCGTGGCCTCTTGCTCAGCCCTGTCCCTCGCTGGCACGATGGAAGCAGCTCACTGCCAAGTGCCAGCCTGGGCTGTGCCCAGGGGAGCCCAGGGAGGAGCAGAGCCCCTGCAGCCCCCCTGCACCCCCAGCCCCTCCTGCAGCCCCTCGTGCAGCCCCAGCCCCCCTGCAAACCCTCCTGCTAGCTCAGGCATGCTGTGGTGCCCAGGGAGCTGTGGCACACCCAGGGATGCTGTGGCACACCCAGGGATGCTGTGGCACACCCAGGGGTGCTGTGGCACACCCAGAGGTGCTATGGTACCCACAGGGATGCTGTGGCACACCCAGGGGTGCTGTGGCACACCCAGGGGTGCCGTGGCACACCCAGGGATGCTGTGGTGCCCACAGGGATGCTGTGGCACACCCAGGCATGCTGTGGTGCCCAGGGGTGCTGTGGTGCCCAGGCTCCCCCAGCTGAGCCCAGGGCCAGCCAGGCCTGGCAGAGCTCTGCTGTGTCTGAGTATCTCTGTGTGAGAGCAGGGCCAGCTCCATGGGGTTTGCTCTCCCTGACATATCCTTGACCAGGACACTTTTGCAGGACAGAATCTGTACGTAACAACCTCCTATCTTCTAATAAATGATTCTCTCTTAAACAAACTCTCCTGTCTGGGCTCTGGTTGTTACCACTGCAGACTTTATAAGGGCTCTCTGCTCCAGCAGCAGCAGTACCACACCATGGCTTACCTTTCCCTGGGACAGAGACCCTCAGGATTAAAATTCTCCTTTCCCTGTGCTCCTGAACCAGAGAGGGCAGCTGGAGTGGTCAGCCCAAGAGCGGCCAAGATGGGTGTTCCAGTTTCTGTGGCCTCAGCACAAAGTGTGATGTGTTTTACCAGCCCAGAGAATGGCTGCTCTAAATGCTGCAGCTCACTTTCCTCCTGGATGTAATACCAAGACAAAACTGACATAAGTACAGTAGAAAGCCTGTTTAAAATAAATTCATTTTTTAGGGAAAAGATAAATTGCCATGCAATTTACCCCTAGTGACTCCAGCCTTGGCCTTTTTTCAGAAATTTCTGGGGACATGTCCTTGACAACAAAAAATTTCCAGTTCATGGAGTAAGTTTTTAAGACACTCTCTCCCCAGGCATGAGTGAGCAGAGCTGTTCATGCCTTCTGGAGAGCAGGTCCTGAAATGAGCTGGGTTTGCAGCTGTACAGTGGTTTTATTGCTGACCAGCTCCAGTGGCACATCTCACCCTGCTTTGAGGACACACCACATCAGTCTGGGGGACACTCAGTCACCTTCTGCAGCTCCTCTCAAGGAAACGTTGAAATATTAAAGGAAAACCCAAATTTGAAACACATTTCACATTAATCAGAAAAATTGATGTAATAAATTATTCTATTTCATCAGGAATTAGGAGACAGCTTACAGGGTTCCCTTCAAAGATCATTATTAATGATTTGAAATTTAAGAGCCTTTTATACCACGTATGGAAAATTACTTTCAAGCACTCGTAGGCCTGTTTTTTCCCCAGTTCTGTTTGGCCAGACTCACCCAAATGCAGCAGCTGGAGGGCAGGATGGTGCTCTCATGCCCCAGGGGCTCAGCCTGGCTGTCACACTCCTCCTCTGAGCTGTCCCCTGGCCCAGGACAGGGTCACAGGTGCCCCCACAGCCGCGCTCAGAGCAACGAAGGAGGAATTCCCTTTCCTGCGAGGACAAGGCCAAGGCCAGGGAAGGGAAGGCAAAGAGGAGCGGGAGGCCAGGGCTGGGCAGGGGCACCTCGTGCATGGGGAGCAGCAGCAGTGGCACCGGCAGGGCAGCAGGCAGAGCTGCACCCTGGCACAGGGCACACAGGGCACACAGGGCACAGGAGGGCACAGGGCACAGGAGGGCACACAGGGCACACAGGGCACACAGGAGGGCACACAGGCACAGGAGGGCACAGGAGGGCACAGGAGGGCACACGGGCACACAGGGCACACAGGGAACACAGGGCACATAGGGCACAGGGCACAGGAGGGCACACAGGGCACAGGAGGGCACACAGGGCACACAGGAGGGCACACAGGGCACAGGAGGGCACACAGGCACAGGGGGGCACAGGAGGGCACAGGAGGGCACACGGGCACACAGGGCACACAGGGCCCACAGGGCACAGGAGGGCACACAGGGCACAGGGGGGCACACAGGGCACACAGGGCCCACAGGGCACACAGGGCACACAGGCACAGGAGGGCACACAGGGCACAGGGGGGCACACAGGGCACACAGGGCACACAGGGCACACAGGGCACAGGAGGGCACACAGGGCACACAGGGCACACAGGGCACACAGGGCACAGGAGGGCACACAGGGCACAGGGGGGCACACAGGGCACACAGGGCACACAGGGCACACAGGGCACACAGGGCACAGGAGGGCACACAGGGCACACAGGGCACAGGAGGGCACACGGGCACAGCCCAGAGCCCCTGCTCAGAGCTCAGGGACCCCAGAGAGCCCCAGAACTCCCCACAGACCCTGCTCAGGATGGAGCTCCCTGCTGCCTTGCAGAGCCTTTATCTGCACCAGCATTTCACTCTGCTGCTGAAGAACCTTGGACATTGCCTCGTGCATGAGCATGTAACAGTTAATCTAGGAAATATTTTAGATAACAAAATCAACTGCTTCAAAACTTAATCAATCCTGGTTTCTTCCCAAATGGGTTCCTTCAAATGGTACTTGAAATAGTTTTACTTTCCCCCATTGTCTCTCTAATATCCTGATGAACTTTTCCTTCTGAGCTTCTCCTTGTTTTAATTATCTGCTCATCCAACCATTCCATCTGATAATTAAGCAAGGTAATAATATAGAGTAATCTTTAAAAATTAAACTTCTTTTGTTGTTAAACAAAAGCAGAACTTTCATTGCTGTTTAAAGGTGTGGGTTTTTTTTACTTTCTTAATTTAAAAGAACAATTACTGCATTTGGAAGTAGTTACAATACTTGAGAACCCACCTGCCACAGAGCTGGTGAAATTATTTTACATTAACCCCAAAGGTTTTGCATTAGATAACATAATGAGATTTTTCTAGGCAGTTTCAATCAGCAGATCTCACGATCACAATAATTGGGGTGGACAGAGCAAAGCAAAGAGCCAAGGAAATCCTGGAGCAGTCAGGATTATGGGTGCTGCTCTTGCCAGCTCCAGAGCAGCAGCAAAGGCAGAACCCTTCCATTCTCAGCAAAGAGAGAGAACCCTTCCATTCTCAGCAAAGAGAGAGAACCCTTCCATTCTCAGCAAAGGGAGAACCCTTCCATTCTCAGCAAAGAGAGAACCCTTCCATTCTCAGCAAAGGGAGAGAACCCTTCCATTCTCAGCAAAGAGAGAGAACCCTTCCATTCTCAGCAAAGAGAGAGAACCCTTCCATTCTCAGCAAAGGGAGAGAACCCTTCCATTCTCAGCAAAGGGAGAGAACCCTTCCATTCTCAGCAAAGAGAGAGAACCCTTCCATTCTCAGCAAAGAGAGAACCCTTCCATTCTCAGCAAAGGGAGAACCCTTCCATTCTCAGCAAAGGGAGAACCCTTCCATTCTCAGCAAAGGGAGAGAACCCTTCCATTCTCAGCAAAGAGAGAGAACCCTTCCATTCTCAGCAAAGAGAGAACCCTTCCATTCTCAGCAAAGGGAGAACCCTTCCATTCTCAGCAAAGAGAGAATCCTTCCATCAGACACACCCTTCCAGCACAGGCACAACCCTTCCATCAGACAGGCAGCAGCCCACTCAGGGTTTCAGTTCTGCTGAGGAGGAAAATGTGTTAAGCACACTGAAATCTGCTAAATACACACACAAATATGCACAGAAGATATAGACACACATAAACACATGCACAGATTGTGGATGGATGGATGGATGGATGGATGGATGGATAGATAGATAGATAGATAGATAGATAGATAGATAGATAGATAGATATAGACACAGACAGAGATGGATGGATGGATGGATGGATGGATGGATGGATGGATGGATGGATGAATGGATGGATAGACAGACAGACAGACAGACAGATAGATAGATAGATAGATAGATATAGATAGACAGCCAGCCAGACATGCTGAATCCAGCCAGACATGCTGAATTCCTGTCTGTATATCTGTATATGAAGGTCCCTGGCTAACAGCCTAAAGGAAGGAGGGAGCTGCTGGGGACAGGGCAGCACCAGCAGCCCCTGAGCTGTGCAGCAGGCTCAGAGCTCACAGCAATCCCCCTAGCACAAGCTGAGGAGATGGAAACCCTCCAGCCTTGTTTGTGGAAGATCCTCCAAGAGCCAGACACTCCCCTGAGCAGCAGGGGAACAAGCAGGGAGGAGAATTGCTCAGCAATGGCATCAAAGAGGAAACCAGACTCAGTCCCTTGGCCACAACCAGAGGGAGAGGAGGCAGCTGCTGGAACTTCACTAAAAGCTGCACAAAGATCTCCAGTCCTTGGAGGCTGCCATGGAAATGCAGAGTGGTTCAAGCAGCTGACAGAGATTACAGAGCTGGATGGAGCTTGCCGGGGAAGATGAGACAGGAGCTGGGGAAAAGGTTAATCGGCAGAAGGGTCAAAGGAAATTAAAAGTATATGTGCAAGAGAGTGCTGGAAGAGAGAGAGAGTAGGCCTGGGAATAACCATGAGTGGGATGGCATTAATGATGACTCAAAAGTGGTGGAAAACTGACTGAAAGTGGGGCTGCCTACAGAGCCAGGCATCTGCCTTGGCAGCAGGAGCCTCCATGAAATGCCAACAGGAATCCCAGGCGCCAGGTTGGAAGCCCTGGGCTGATCTCTGCTCTGACTGCCCAGAGCCCAGGCTCACCTGCCTCAACAGGAGATGCACTGGGCTCAGCACACCTGGAATTGGACCTTGCTCAGGCCTTGCTCTGGCTCCTGCCTGCAGGAGGCCAGCACAAAATGCAGTAAAACTCCATTATTCTGTCCCCAGCTCTCTCACTGCTCTCAGCAAATGGCCCAGCCAGAGCTGTGATGGGGAAAACGTGCTGTTCCTCACCTGTGTTCATGCAGCAGGCTTTGGGGTGAGCATTACAGCTCTTTGTGCATTCTCCAGCAGCCCAGGAGGGCGGGAGGGTGAAATCCCCTGCAAGAACCAGCCCTGGCCTCAGCGGCCGAGCTCTCACTGGAGCAGGACCATGATGTGTTCTCAGGAAGGTGCTGTCAACCCCCTCAGGGAGGGCTGCTCTGTAAGGAACCATGATATTTAAACCCTGCGACCTTTTACAAAGTGTAAGATCTGGCTTAAAGGGCAGCCTTCCTCAAATAAATGACTCTGAAACCTCTTAGGTCAGATTTTTTTAAAAAAATCGATAATGGAGAGACATCACATTATTTTACTATGAGAAGATTAATCATTAATATCTTGCAATTGATTTGCAAGCTGCATTTATTTATGATGTGTTTGTACAGCACCATGCACACCCTTATCTATTATCCAGACCTCAAGGAGTTACTTAGTGCAAATAAATCAATGCAATTTATCGATTAAATTATATAAATACTCTTGGAATTTGGCAAGTGAAAGTTTCCATTGCCATTCTCAGGCCTCATTTATGGGCTGGGAGCTGGCAAACGATAACCTGAAGCAAGCCAAGGAGGCTGGTGAGCCCAGCATGGCCGTGCAGCTGGGCTGCTGTGCTGTCCTTCAGGGCTGCCTGTGCTCTCCTGCAGCCCTGCTGGGCCCCTGGTGCCTGGACAGGGTCAGCTCCTGCTCCTGGCATCTGCAGGGCATTGCCACCTGAGGGGAGAGCTCCTCTCCCAGGTAACGAGTAACAGCACAGGAGGAAACGGCCTCAGGTGGCACCAGGGGGGTTTAGACTGATTTTAGGAATGCTTTCTTCATGGAAAGGGTTGTCCTGCATTTTTCCTGCCCAGAGCAGCTGCCCCTGGATCCCTGGCAGTGCCAAGGCCCGGCTGGGCAGGGCTGGGAGCACCTGGGACAGAGGGAGCTGTCCCTGCCATGGCAGAGACCTGGAGCGCAGGAGCTTTGCAGCCCTATCACAGGGTCCTGTGCTTTCCTGCACTTCCACCTGGCTGCTGCTCCTGCTCTGTGCCCTGGGCAGTGCTTTGGGCCCCAGTGTGGCCAGGCAGCAGCTGCCCACTGCACTCCTGCCCTGGCAGTGCCCAGGGCATCTCCAAAGCCAGCAATAAATCCCAGGTGCTCAGGGATTATCAGCTCCTGATCATCTGAGGCTGAACATCCCAGAGTAATTGACATTCTTGACTGAATCTTGCTGTGCCTCTGCCCCTTATCTATAAAGTGATGATGTTTCTCCCCTGCCTTTCTGGGCTGCACAGAGACAAGTTAATTAATAGTTTGCACGCAGAATAAACAAACACGACTGGAGTAATGAGTGCCACAGAAAAACCCCAAACACCAAGAGCAAAGAGTATTTCATCCTAACAGTGAGGATGAGCAGGATACAGCAAACAGGAGCTGGGGCCACACTCTGAAGGACATAACAAACCAGATTTTTGAATTGCTGCTCCACCACGGAGACAGGGCCCCCTTGGGAAACCAGCATTTGATCCTGTAATGAGGCACCCCTGGCAGCCCAGGAATGGTGCTGCAGCTCAGGACAAGGCTTCTCCTACTCCTTGCGTGCTTGGCTTTGGAGTTGGACCACTGTCACACAAACTTGCCTGTTAGCCTTTATAACTTACTAGAAGTTTAAAAAAGCTTATGGAGTTTATCTGTATTATCATTTGTGGGTGGCACCAGGCCCCCTGAAAGTGCTTTTGTTAAATGTGCAGTGGTTCAAGTTATCCTGACAAATGCAAAACAAAGACCTTACATAATCCACTGCAACTGCAAAGATAAAATTTTACATGTCATAACAACACGTATCAAAAGAATTATGTAAAACTCACCCATAATTTAAAACATCACTGGGGTGGCTCCATAATCAGGGCAAGGTCTGTGCCAGGCTCCTCGTGGAAGCTGAAACCTCAGTGCCAGAGCCTGAAAGCACAGGGGTGACAGGAGGTGAGGGGCTGTCCTGGCACTGTGCTGGCTCTGGTCACTGCTGTGGTCACTCCAGGGCTCTGTGTCCAGCAGCTGGACATGGCCTCCATCCTGCTGAGCCCCTTCCCACACCTGGACATGCCCTGGGATTGAGGCTTTGGCAGGCAGGGCTTGGCAAGTCTGGGCTTTGTGCCCTGGACTGCAGCTCAGGGAGGAGCTGTGGGTGCCACAGGACACCAGGGCCACCCTCCAGCTGTCCCCTGCCACCCTGGCAGCCGGGGACAGACCTCAGCACAAACACTGCAGGGACCGGGAAACGTCTTCTCCTGCACCAGCTCGAGTGCTCGGCTGGGTCTGGCAGGAACTGAGGAGAGGAGATGAGAAGGGGATGGCAGGGAACAACTTTGTGACATCCAGCATCACAGAGAGGAGAGAGGAGAGTTATTATTTGGACTTGTCAAGTCTCCATTGCTCCCAAAGGAGATGACCTACTTGCAGAATTAAGAATTCACCAGGAAATGGGGTTTAGGATTCAGGAGACAGTCCACCCTCTAAATCCAAACTTGTGTTGTGAAAACCCAGCGTTGGCTCTGACCAGGCTTGAAATGCTCCTGCATTATTGGAGTTACCAGCACTCTCCTCCTGCCCTGGCTCCTGGGGTCTCTCTGGCTCTCCTTGGTGTGCTGCAGATGGTGCTGAGCTGTTGCTCAGAGCCTCTCTGACCCCGGAGCAGCTCTCTGTGTCTCTCTGTGTGTCTGTCTGTCTGTCTGTCTCTGACCCAGCGCGGGGCCCGGAGCCGCTCTGACATCGGAGCAGCTCTCTGTCTCTCTGTCTGTCTCTCTGTCTGTCTCTCGGTCTGTCTCTCGGTCTGTCTCTCTCTGTCTCTGGCCCAGCTCCAGGGAAGTGCCGGCTCAGCCCCATCCCAGCCCATCCCAGCCCACCGCAGGCTCTCCTCCGGGCCAGGGCCGGTGCCGGCTGCCTCCAGGTGCTCTCGGGGCTGTTGGAGGGTGGGACAGGCTGCCGGTGCTGGGGAAGGAGCGAGGGCTGGGACAACCCTCAGGGAATCCCCAAGCTGAGAGTGCTGAGGCTGATGGAGAAAACCCCATCAATTTCAGCTGGGCTTGCGAATTTCTGACCTGTCCATAAATATTCACAGGGACTGATGAATCCTCTTACTCTGCTCCCTCATCTCTGTCTGCATCTTTTGGAGAGGAGCTCAGTTCTGTCCAGTGAGCTGGGCCCCATGCTGCGTCAGAGACAGACAGACAGACAGACAGACACAGAGGGAGCCGCTCCGGGCCCCGCGCTGGTTTCCCCAGCAACAGCGATGGCAGAAGGAGCAGAAAACACCCTTCGGAACCACTCCTTCCCTGTAAACACGTTTTCCCTCTTGTTGTCCCGCAGCCTGAGTGCAAATCTGCAGACAAACACACTCCTGCCCTGGGGAGGAAAGGCTTGGTTGCTGTATCTGTTCCTTGCTTGGCTTCAGTTCTGAAGATGAAACAAAAAGCAGGAATTGGTACTATCAAAACTGAGCAATCTGAGACCTCCACATACGTGTTTAAAGCAGGGAAAGTGAGAGATGCTGCAATTATTATTTTTAAATCAAAGGGTGGCTATTAGCAATCCCTTATAAACATATCCACGGTGCTGCAAAGATCAATTGAGCTGCAGGTCCCGGCTCTGGGCTGCAGCAGAGCCGTGAGTTACACACAGTCTGAAAGGACAATCACCAGCTATGCAGAGAATTTCTATTTGGGGAACACCCCTCTCTGGCCTCAGGGCCCCATTTCTGTGCGAGCAGAAGGGCTGGGAATGCTGCTGGAGACCGCCTTGTTTTCCTCCTTCTGCTCCTCTCCTCTGCCCCTGGAGAAAAGCTGCGTCTGAAGCTGCTGCTCTCCGTCTGCAGCTGCTTTCCGTCTGCATGGGAACCGACATCCCTCGGTTATCCTCGCTGCCTCTAAAAATAGCGCGGGGAAACCCGCCCGAGATCAAAGCGCTCACAGACAGAGCGGCCGCGGCTCCGGAGGGGCACAAACCGCGCGGAACGGCACAGCCCGGCACAGCCTGGCATATCCCGGCACAGCCCGGCATATCCCGGCACAGCCCGGCACAGCCTGGCATATCCCGGCACAGCCCGGCACAGCCTGGCATATCCCGGCACAGCCCGGCATATCCCGGCACAGCCTGGCACAAACCGCGCGGAACGGCACAGCCCGGCACAGCCTGGCATATCCCGGCACAGCCCGGCATATCCTGGCACAGCCCGGCACAGCCTGGCATATCCCGGCACAGCCCGGCACAGCCCGGCACAGCCTGGCACAGCCTGGCATATCCCGGCACAGCCCGGCATATCCTGGCACAGCCCGGCACAGCCTGGCATATCCCGGCACAGCCCGGCACAGCCCGGCACAGCCTGGCACAGCCTGGCATATCCCGGCACAGCCCGGCATATCCTGGCACAGCCCGGCATATCCTGGCACAGCCCGGCACAGCCTGGCATATCCCAGCACAGCCCGGCATATCCTGGCACAGCCCGGCACAGCCTGGCATATCCCGGTACAGCCTGGCACAAACCGCGCGGAACGGCACAGCCCGGCACAGCCTGGCATATCCTGGCACAGCCCGGCACAGCCTGGCATATCCTGGCACAGCCCGACACAGCCCGGCATATCCTGGCACAGGCTGGCATATCCTGGCACAGCCCGGCACAGCCTGGCATATCCCGGCACAGCCCGGCACAAACCGCATAGAACGGCACAGCCCGGCACAGCCCGGCATATCCCGGCACAGCCCGGCACAAACCGCGCAGACCGGGCGGGCAGGGACACACGGGGACAGGAGAGGATGAGGATGAGGATGAGGATGAGGATGAGGATGAGGATGAGGATGAGGATGAGGATGAGGATGAGGATGAGGCTCCCTCCTGCCCGGCCCGGCCCTGGGCTCCGAGGGAACGCGGGGCAGCCCCGGGGTGCGGCCGCGGCCGGGTTCCCGCCCCAGCGGGGATTCCCTGCCCCGGGGCTGCTCCGGGGGATGCTCCGGGGGATGCTCCGGGGGATGCTCCGGGGGCTGCTCCCCTTCTCCGGCTCCGCAGCCCCGGGCAGGGCAGGGCAGGGCAGGAGGGGCACGGGCAGAGCACGGGCTCAGGGCACAGCCTCGGGGCACAGCCCCGGCCCGGCAGAGGAGCGCCCGGCACCCAAACCGTGCCGAAGGGGCCGAGATGCCGAGAGCAGGGAACCAGAATTGGGGGTGAGCCCCCTGCCCTGGGACCCTCCTGCTGCAGGAGGGGTGCAGAGCCTTCCTCCCTGGAGACCCCCTGAAAACCCCGCTCTGCAGGCTTCCCCATGGCTGCTGCCTCGCTGAGCTGCAATAAACACAGACACACTGCGCCACGCATTCAGGGTCGCTAAACCTGTGCTTTTTAACGCAAATCTCAGCATGACTTGGCAATTTACACAATAGGACCTGATACTGGGATATGCCCCAAGAATATTCCTGCTTTTTCTTTCTTTTACATAAAAATATTTATTATTAATAAAGTTCTGCAGAAAGAAAGAATTAATTGTAGTAAGACAGAGTAGAGCAGCAGCCTTTCCTTCTCACATTAAAGAGTAAAGGCATCATTTTTAGCCAATTCCATGATTTCTGAGCACTCAGGGGCAGCATTACCTCAAGGTCTGGTCTGTAATTCCCACAAAGGGAATTTCAGGGCTTTCATCCGTGCAGAAGGTGGCCTCCAGCAGCTGTGCTCAGGGCACTGGGCACTGGCACCCTGGGATGGTGCCCAGGCGTGGCAGCATCCCCGGCCTGGCGGCGTCTCCTCCAGGCACAGCTCCTGCCACAACAGCCCCCAGCAGCTGGGCTGGCACTGGAAGGACAGACAGACAGACAATCTTTGTCATTAATGACTTACATGGGTCTCTATCGATTTCTTGACTGTCAAATGCAATTATTGGGATAGTTCATCATAAAGCTGAAATAAGAACTACCTGAGCTTTTCTGGTGTTGCCAACAACATAAAATAGAGAATGACCTAAGGTGGAAGGGACCCACAAGGATCACTGAGTCCAAAACCTGTCAGTTGGGCAAAATATTCAGTGAACTCTTTGCTTATCAAATATAGCTCTCTTTTTTTTAAATTTTGGTTGATTTACATCCTGAAATTCCACTATGCATAAAGGTAAGAAGTCACTTCCCAGTTCACATTAAAATAGTGCAGTCAAGAACTATCCTTGCAAACCCTTCAGACACTGACTGTGCCAGAGGCTCTCACAGGGCATGGGACACTCACCTACAATGTTATTCACCTGCCAGAGCCTCTGACAGGGCATGGGACACTCACTGACTCCGGAGCTCCACCCAGCTCTCCTGGCCCAAATTCACCCTCACATTGCCTTTTGTAGTCTAACATATTTCTGTATAGATTCATTACCTACCTGTTTGGGATAGCTGAGAAATCATACTTAGGAAAACCCTGTAAGTAAATATTTTCTCCTATATAATTTTCACAGCAATGAGGCAGACAGTCCAAGTAATTAAATGAAAATGTGGAGTTTATTTTTAGGTAGCCTGAGCTGGTACTGGTCTGCAATTAGAACATCAGTGAAGAACTGTGGGAAGGGCTGGTGACTGAGTCACTGCTTAAAAGGGATGGAGAAAGTTTAGGCTTATTTTTTTTTATTTTTCCCCTGATCCTTCTCTATTAGCACTGCAAATGCCACCTACCTCCACAGCTGTGGCAGTGAGATTTGGGCATGTCCCAGAGCAGACCCTGGGGGCACTGGTGCCAAACTGCATTTCAATTGCAAAGAGTGTGTGCAAACGAGCTGTAATTGAGAATGTCAGAGACTCCCAGCTGGTTTAAATAAAAACATCGCTGGCTGGGAGCTCAGCAATCGCTCAGCTGCCATCAAGCCTGGCACTGTGGCACAGGCTCCTGCCTGCACCAGCTGCAACCGCGAGGGCAGGCAGGGCCAGCAGCCCCAAGGGAGTGCCAGGAGTGCCAGGCAGTGCCAGGCAGAGCCAGGAGCGCCCAGGCAGTGCCAGGAACGCCAGGCAGTGCCAGCAGCCCCCAGGCAGTGCCAGGAGTGCCAGGCAGTGCCAGGAGTGCCAGCAGCCCCCAGGCAGTGCCAGGCAGTGCCAGGAGTGCCAGCAGCCCCCAGGCAGTGCCAGGAGTGCCAGGAGTGCCAGCAGCCCCCAGGCAGTGCCAGGAACGCCAGGCAGTGCCAGCAGCCCCCAGGCAGTGCCAGGAGTGCCAGGCAGTGCCAGGAGTGCCAGCAGCCCCCAGGCAGTGCCAGGCAGTGCCAGGAACGCCAGGCAGTGCCAGCAGCCCCCAGGCTGCTCCTCAGGTGCTGGGGGAGCAGGGCACAGGAGGGAAGCTCTGCCCGGCTGCCCCACAGGGATTTGTGCTCCCCACCCGGGCATCTCTGCCCTCCCCTGGCCTGCAGAGGGGGCAGAGGGGGGCACACAAGTTTCTGCTGTGCCTGCAGAGCAAGGGTGAGCCAGCCAAGGCAGAGCTGCCCTAGAGTCCTGCACTGCCATACCAGGGAGTGGAAGAATTCTCTGTCTTCTTGTTCAATATTCTTGTTTATTGCTAAAATTCATTATGCTGCCTTTCATAAATCACATGCTAAAGATTTGGGGGAAATCGATGCTAATAAGAACTAAACTATGTGAACATTCAGCTGGAGCAAAGAGGTCTTTTTGCCTTTGATTAAGTCATTACCAACTCCCCTGCAGCATCAAATATTTCTCTTTTAAATTGCTCATGAACAGCAGTGTTCCTTGAAATGCATGGACAAAAAACATTCTTCCCTCAGCAAAGGGAAAACAACTCATAACCCACCTTTGTGATTGCGCTTTTGTTTGCTTTGGTACATAATCAGAGCAGGATTGTTCCTTTGCTAAATTGTGTCTGGGACAGAGCAGCAGAACACAGCAGAGCAGGGAATCAACAGCAGCCTTGGGATCTAGGATTGGCCAAGAGAAAAGCCCTTTGGTGAGCATCCTCTTGAGAGTTCAGAATCAAATGCATCCCAACCATTCCTCAATCACCTAATCTGCACTAAAATAAAGCAGAAAAAAACCAAAAACCAAGACCAAACGGAAATAAAACCTGAAGAAAGCCAAGCCTTGCACCCTGAGCCTGGCAGCTCCAATTGCGCTGTCCCCGTGTGACCCTCGCAGACAGATCAGGGCTGCCCGAGCTGTGTGAGAGCCAGGGCAGCCCTGGAAGGGTCCGGGCTGTGCCCCCGGCGCCCGTGGCTGTGCCAGCGGCACAGGGAGAGAGAGGGGACTCTGCTGCCGCCCGTGCCCGGCGTCCCCTCTGCGGCTCCTGCTGCTCGCACACAGGGTGGGACAGGGCCCTGCAGGGACCCCCAGGCTCCTGGGGCAGCGTTTCACCCGTCCCGGCTCTCTGCATTCCCTAAGGCAGCACCAAGGCTCCCGGGGCAGGGTTTCACCCATTGCTGGCTCCCGGGGCAGGGTTTCACCCATTCCCGGCTCCCGGGGCAGGGTTTCACCCATTGCTGGCTCCCGGGGCAGGGTTTCACCCATTGCTGGCTCCCGGGGCAGGGTTTCACCCCGTCCTGGCTCCCGGGGCAGGGTTTCACCCATTGCTGGCTCCCGGGGCAGGGTTTCACCCATTGCTGGCTCCCGGGGCAGGGTTTCACCCATTGCTGGCTCCCGGGGCAGGGTTTCACCCATTGCTGGCTCCCGGGGCAGGGTTTCACCCATTGCTGGCTCCCGGAGCAGCGTTTCACCCATTGCTGGCTCCCGGGGCAGGGTTTCACCCATTCCCGGCTCCCGGGGCAGGGTTTCACCCATTCCCGGCTCTCTGCAGCCCCAAAGCAGCTCCGGGCAGGGCTGGCGCAGCCCCTGTGCCCCTGGCGCTGCCCTGCGCGCTTCCCTCTGCCACCCTGCAGAGCGCGGCTCGCACTGGGCTGCTCCTGCCGCTGCTCAGACACCACCACAAACAGCACACGGAGAACTCCCGTGGGTAAACTGCAGAGCAGCATTATCAGCATCATCTTCACGTAATTGTGGTTCCTCAATGTGCTGATCTCCAGTTTAAAAATAAACCCCGGGATCAAAATAGAATTTGGCAACTAGTTTTAGCTTAAAAATGCTATTTTGAAATGGGGCAGAAAAGCTGTGAAAACTTTATTTTCCTTTCTGAGAAAAGAACTGAAATGACAGGAGATGCTGAAGAGCAGTGAGGAGCACATTAACACTCCAGGGGCGAGGCTGTGCCTGCCGACACAGGACACTGCTCTGTCCTGTTCCAGGAGGAATTGTAATCAAAGGAAGTGGGGGAAAAACCCCCACTAGCACCAGGATTGCTTACCTAGTCCTAAGAGCAGTCAGACCTTCATTATTAACACCAACACGTCTATAAAAATCAAAAATAATATGCAAAATAATCCATGTTCTTTTAATATGGAAAAAATCTCCCTTAACTCTCTACACAGAGAGCTCCAGCTGCACTGCTCAGCCAGTACATGTCCTGAAATACTGCAGTGATGGCACTCCCAGTCCTCTGTTCTAAACACCTACACAAAATATTGCAGCTATAATGAGCCACAGAAAAATACTGTGATTCAAAAACAAAAATCTATGTCCTCTGTCTTAGGAATGCAGTACATGATCAGGAGAAGTTATGCCTACAACATTGATCAAATAAAAAAAATTAATTCCAATATATGTTCACTTAAGTTTCTAGTTAGAGAGATTTCCTTACAAGAAACTATTTAATCATTTTACCTCTCACACATGTGCTAAATTGGCAATGCAGCCCAAACAGCAATCCCTGTGCTGCAGCTCAGAGTTACCTGGTTTTAATGAGTTTCTGGAGGAACGGGGATGGGTTTTGCTGCCAGGCACCGTTCAGCAGTGGGGACATCAGCCTGGCCTGGGCTGGCCCTGCGGCCCTGGGGAAAATGGGGCACACAAGGAGGGAAAGGCAGCACTGGGATCCAGACCCACTTTCTCAGCTGAGTTAACCGAAAACTTCTGTGTTAGAGAACACGAGCGTGCAGCAAAGTGCTGTGCTGAGGATGAAAGGAAACAACGTGCTCGCTTCAGAACAGAATAAAAGCCAGAGATCCCTTTCAACCCATGTGATGCTTTGATCCTAAGGAATTAAAGAATTAAACTGTAGGTAACTACTGGTGAGGGAGGAGACCCACTGGACTGCAAATTTTTAGGACAAAGTACCCAGCTCTGAACAGCCAAAATCTGGTGCACAGACAGTGGGTGGCTGCCCCAGTAACACCGCACCATGAAAGCCTTCACAGCAGCAGTGACCCTCTCTGTGAAAAATAAAATGTCTTGGAACTATTCTGGGGGCCTTGCAAAGCCACAGGGAAGGTCTCTGCCCGTTCCTCTGCAGGGCACGGCAGCAGGGGCTCTGCAGCAGGGCTGGGGACACTGCCAGCCTCAGAGCTCCCCAGCGGGGTCCCTTCATACCCTCACACATTAATGGTCCCTTTGTAATCAGCTGAGCAGCTGAAAAGTGTTAAAACAGGATCCAGAGCAGCTAAGGATGGGACATGATCAGTGTGATCTCTGTAACTCCACTTGAACAAGAACTCATCCTTGTGAGGACGAGATGCACAGACAACCTCAAATTCTAATCAAGAGGAACAAAATTGCTTAATCAGTGGTGAATTTTCAATCAAAAATCAGGGTTTCTCTTAGTCAAAGACATTTTTGCATTAAAATCACAACCACACTTTAATGGAGACTTTTTACTTCCCTCTTTCAAAGGCTCATACTTAAGCACAAGCTTATCTTTTAAAAATGGGAAAAGAAATCAACAAGACTCAGTAGTTATGAGAGAATTGCAGGCTTCCATTTCACATCTCTGACAGGAAATAGAAGACTAAAGACAAAATTAACAGAAAAATTTCCCAAGCTCAATAGTCATTGATAATTACTTCTATTAGAGAGGGTTATCCACGATTTTTGTGCAACATCAATAAACTGGAAAGTCATTAGAGAGAAGAGATTTGAGATAATCAGCTAAAAGCCTTTAGCTGGGTTTTGAAAGTTCAGAAGAGAAAGCATGTTAATTTTTTGAACCTCCAGATGAACTTTAGAGTCCTCCCAGTGCAAGCTGCAAAGCGAAGGCACGAGCAGGACCCAGCTGTGGGAGCTCACAGCCCTGGGTGTTTGTTTGTTTGTTTGTTTGGCACCTGAGCCCTGCCAGGGTGCGTGAGGCACCCCCTGGCACGGGCAGTGCCCCCAGCCCCGCCCAGCCCCACAAACCCTGCAGGAGATGGAGCAGAGCCCCAGCCCTGACAAACCCCATTGACTGCACTCACTCAGCCCAATGTGCTGGCAGGGCAGAATTTGGCTAACAGGGAGCACCAGGTCTGCTCAGCTGCTGCCCACTGGGGAGGCAATGCCAAATTTACTGCTGCCCAACTCACCTTTCCTGAAGGACCCCAATTAGCTGATTTGTGAGAACAATTCCAGTCCAGCTGCTGAAATCAATGAGCACATTGCAGAGCAGACCGACAGATTGGATTTTCTCACCCAGCTTCCATTTACAGAGGCCAAATGAGGCTATCACTGGAAAATCTTATAAACCCTCAGAGCTCCACGGTTAGAACCCAGTTGGAAGCTAAAATTCTTCCCTTCATTTTGCCTCTGCCTTGCCAGGACAAGACTGTGCTATGTTTCTTAGCATCTTATAAGGGGCTGCCATTGAATGAAGTGGGTGTAGGAGATTCTGATTAAACCCATTCATCTCAGATGAGATGGAACAGAATCAAAATCAAATCCTGGCCATAACACGATGTGGAAGGTAATGCATATTAGGCAAAAATTAGGAACCCTACACAGCAGCCTGAAAAGTCTAAAGTCAGACCTGGCAAATGCCCATTTCTGCAAGGTTTAATTCATTCCAGCCAGGAGAAAAAGAGAAATTCCTTACACGTTCTGTAACAATTCCAGAGAGCCATTTGTGGGTTACCTGCAGCTCTGAAGCCATTGCACCACGGCTGAGCCCCGTGCGGCCCCAGCGTGGCTGTGGAGGCACCTTGCCTGGAGCTGCCTTGGCTCCTGCACCCTCAGGAAATGCTGGAGGTGGGGAGGAACAGGCTCCCAGCACAGAGAGATCACCCCCAGCTATGAGAGCTCACCATCCACAGCATGAATTCATGAATGAAATGGCATTTCTGCATCCAGGGCTGCATTTCTAGGAAACCACCACTTGCCGTGGGGTGTGTGCAGGCAGGCAGGAGCTTCCTGGGCAAAGCCCTCCCTGCAGCCTTGCTGACCCCGGGCAAAGCCCTCCCTGGGCAAAGCCCACCCTGCAGCCTTGCTGACCCTGGGCAAAGCCCTCCCTGGGCAAAGCCCACCCTGCAGCCTTGCTGACCCTGGGCAAAGCCCTCCCTGCAGCCTTGCTGACCCTGGGCAAAGCCCACCCTGCAGCCTTGCTGACCCTGGGCAAAGCCCTCCCTGGGCAAAGCCCACCCTGCAGCCTTGCTGACCCTTCCTGGCTGCCTGGGAGAGGAGAGGAGGCTCGCTCAGCCTGGGCTTTGGACAGAGTGAAGCTGTACCTGAAGGACCTGGGACTGTGTTCTGGGCTGGGAATGGCTCAGCAGGAAAACCCAGGTGCAGTCTCTGAATAAAGGATGGGTAAAATCCAGCAGTGTCACTGGAGCACATCAGGCACAGTGCCCCCAATCCCCCCCAGCCTGGGGGCAGAGCCCTGGCAGGCTGGCAGCCCCAGCCCCCCTGGCAGGCTCTGCTGCCCTGTGAGCCCTGCACAGCGTGGCTGATGGGCACCGTGCCCAGCCCTGTGAGCCCTGCTCAGTGTGGCTGATGGGCACCGTGCCCAGCCCTTGTGCCAGGCTGGGCTCCCAGGATGGGTGTGCTGGGCTCTGTGCCCCTTGGGGTCACCCTGGAGGCTCTGCAGGGCCAGGGCAGCCCCCTGCCCACCCCAGGCAGAAATGTCAGATCCAGGCACAGTTTGCTGATGCCCAGCAAAGCAGATGCCCCTGGGCAGCAGCTCAGCCCTCTGCCTGCCTCAGCATGGGTTAGATCCTGCCTAGCTGCTAAAGGGAACTGGAAAATTCACCTGCTCAGCTCTGGCCAGCCCAGCCAAGCCTGAATCTGCCTTCATGCACGACAACCCCTGCAAGCTGAGACATGATATTTATGTAAAAGAGCCATAAATAACTGAAGTTTTCCTTAGTTTTGCTATTAAAAAGGGAGGAAAATCACAAAGGACTGGCCTGATACAGTGATAAAACCCAGAAAACCACGAGGTCAATTAAAGCAATGCAAGCTCAGGAGTTTGTGAGCTGGTCCGTGCAGGGGAGCAGGGACAGCTGTAAAACAATTTCTGCTTGGGGGGACTGCCCACCCAAACACTGTGAGTGTGCTCTGCACAGAGAGAGCAGCCACACAGCACACAGGGACCAGCTCTCACCTGACCTGAAGCATGGGGGTACCAGCCAAACTCATGCTTTGCCAAGCCTGAACTGAGGAAAAAAATAATTCTAGCTTCTTAATACATGCCAAGAGAAGATGAAAAAAGAAGGCATTTCAATCATTATATAGACACATCCATTTCTTCCTACTCAGACAGGACTCCTCTAGTTTTGTTCTAGACCTAATTAGATTTTAAATGAGATTCCAGCACCTCTAATAGCTTATTCTGATTGTTCTTTTTATATCATGCAGGCACTGAATATTCATTGTGTTCATATGATTAAGTACCAAATCAATAGATATGACTAGTGGACCTGTTAGAATTCATGCTTTGCTTTATAAATAAAAAGAAAGAAGTCCTATCTGATGTAGAGTTCAGCCTCCCTCTTTGAAGAGTGGCTGTGACTGACATGGCTGGTGATCACAAAGAAAATGGGGGAGAATGAGTAATTTAATGAAACTGCTGAATTTAGGATTAAAGTACCCAAAGGGGACTGTTACAATATGGGATGAGTTTCCAAGGCTTCATCATGGAAAAAGAACAATGTGACCTGAAACAAAGGCAAAGGGTCCCCAAAGCAGCCAGCCCTGGGATGTGTGCCCTGGAGATGGGTGCCTGGGCAGCAGGAAGGAAGGGCACAGCTGTGCTTAGGGAAAACAAGTCAGCAGAGAGAAGAGAAAAAGAGTTTCTCCAAGTGCAGATCACACGAGGGCAAAGAACAGCTCACTGTGCCCTCCCAGGGCCAGGAGTGCCAGCCCAGCAAGGGGCAGCAGGGAGGCCCCGGGTACATTTCTGCTCAAGGGCCCTGCAGGAGGGGTCTGCGCTGCTCTGACCCTGCCCTGCCCCTCACTGCTCCCTCCCTGGCCCTCCAAGGTCTGTGAGCAGGAAACTGTCTCATGGTTGCACAATGCCCTGCAGAAGCTGGACCTGATCTATAAATCACATCGTTACAGCATGACTCACCACACAGGGATAAACGCAATTTAAGGTGGCTTGATTGCAAAAATCAAATTAACATAAGCACTCTGGGTTTTTATTGAATGCCAAAGGACATTCCAGCATCAAGGGAAACATGGCACAGGGAATCTTGTCAGACACACACTTTAAATCACCTGCAAAAAGTTAACCAAAGTCTTATTGCAAACCTGGGAGGAGGATTTATGCAGCCTAAAATGAGAGAGGTGCCCCAGAGGGAAGGTTCTGGAATGTTTTTCATTACTGCACCAGTTCTGATGTAAATCCTGTGAGTCAGCACTCCCCAGAGCCCCCCGTGCTGGCACTGCCTGGCACTGCCTGGCACAGAGCCCCTGGTGAGCGTGGCACTGCCTGGCACTGCCTGGCACTGCACCCCTGGTGAGCGTGGCACTGCCTGGCACTGCCCCCCTGGTGAGCGTGGCACTGCCTGGCACGGTGCCCCAGGGCAGGAGAGGGGCCAGCCCAGAGCCCCCTCACTGCTGCTGCCCTGCAGGCCCCTGCAGCACGGCCAGCTCAGGCCATTGGTGCCAAACGCAGGAGCTGCCCTGCTTGGCATGCCCCAGCACAAAGGAAAAGCCTTCCTGCCATGGACGAGCCTGGCACCCCAGGCAGCACAGTAATTACACACCAAACCCTGTTGCAACTCCCACTGATGCCTCTATTTCTGGAAAATGCTTAGCCTTGTTGCTTTAGTCCCTGTCTTCCAGACAACTTAGAGTGTGAAATTATAACCACACAAGGTACTTTTAACCAGAGATCCACACTGAGCCTCGCTGTAGATGGTGAAAACCAGCGCAATTTCATTTTCTCCTCACTTTGTATCAGTGGAGAATCTGGCCTGTTAATATTATGTTAAATTATGCTTTCATCAGCTTTTAACTTTCCTGCCATATTTAAGTTGCTCCTGCTGTTAAACACTTTGGGGATGCTGATACCACCAGGATCCTGTGAGTCACCTCTTCTGCAAGGAATGAAAATGGGAAATCAGAGGGGGAAGCACAGGCAGGGAGAGAGTGAGGGGTGGAGAAGGACAGGGTGACAACTCTGTTGGGATAAAATACCAAACAGAAAAAGATTGCACTGCCTGCTACCCTAAGAAAAGTTAAGCAAGAGAAACTGAAGTTGGATTAGGTACTGTTCATCTTTCTTCTGACTTCTGTTAAATTCAACATGGTCTGATTATCACTTTAGACAAGAAAACTACTAAACACATTGGACCTCAGGACAACGGAGCACCTTACACACTTGCATCTTTGTGGGTGAAAAAATTTCCTTTCAAGTCCACCAGGGTTTTCTAATTACACCTCCAAACCTGTCACTTGAGTGTTTAGGGAAATTATCCCTTTAAAGCAGGAGTTTGTATTTGCAGAAAGGACTGAGTTTGTTCCCAGCAGCTCTGATATTTACCAGGGTAAATTTTAATGGCATTAGGTGTTGAACAAGGAACACCTTCCTGTCTTTTGCGCGTGCTGGTTACAAATGGGATGTCTCAGGAGCCGTTTGTCTCTGCTGTTTATTTCAGAACATTCTCCTGAAAAGCTGCCTGGTGTCCCCAGCCCTGCAGCCTCTGGCAGCTCCTCACCCACCCAAGGCGCAGCCCTTGGACAGAAGCTCCCAGAGCCAGCCCGGGCTGGAGCTGCTGTGGGCGCTGCTGCTCGGGAATGCTCCATCTGCCCCAGCAGGAGCAGCAGGGCAGCCAGCAGGGGCTGCAGGAGCAGCAGGGGCTGCAGGAGCAGCAGGGGCTGCAGGAGCAGCAGGGGCTGCAGGAGCAGCAGTGCAGGGGCTGCAGGAGCAGCAGTGCAGGGGCTGCAGGAGCAGCAGTGCAGGGGCTGCAGGAGCAGCAGGGAGCCCTGCCTGCTCCCCAGGGAGCCCAGGAGCTGCTGGGGCAGATGGAACATTCCAGAGCAGCACTGCCCACAGTGTCCCCATGTCCCAGCACTGGGACACCTTTCTGCAGAGAGCAGGAGCAAGCCCCAGCCTCACGTGCAGCAGGTGAGAGCAGCACCAGGGCTCAGCAGAGCTGCTCAGGCTCCCTTGGCAGCCCAGGGGGAAGGCAGGGGCTGCATGGCCCCCCGGAATTGCTGATTTATTCTTGCAGAGTGCCAAGGAAATGAGATTTTGACTAAGGCTGGACAGGATGAATCCCAGCCCAATTTCCCAGTGCGTCCCTGCTGGAGCAAGGCAGCTTTTGAACTCGGGTTGGCTCCTGCCCTGCACAAGGGTGTGAAGAGGGCAGAAAGCACACAGAGCAGAGTGACAGCTCCCACATGGCTGCTTTGTCCTCCTGACCTTTCCTTCCTGGAAATCCTCCTGCGGGGCTGCAGGACAGCCTTGCTGCTGAGCCATGCCCAGAAATAGGACACTTATCTCTGCAGGGCTGCTCTCACCTCCTCTGGAGGGGCCTGGGGCCAGCACAGCTATTCCCTCTGCACAGGCAACTTTGCTTATCAGTCAGGCTTTGCCCTAAGAACTCCTGGGAATTTCATTTCAATTTGGTTTAGATATTGTGCTTTCTCCTTTCTGACTGTGGGAGGTTTTATGGGGGTTGTGATGGTGCCTCTTCTGCAGACCTGAGCTGTAGAGGAAAAGAAATAAGCCCCGTGTACAAAATCATGCTGCACCCCTTTCCTGTTCCGGGGGGTTTGCAGCAGGGCAGGGCAGGGCACAGGGGGGCAGCTGCTCCCACTCTTCCAGTCCTGCTCTTGGGCTAAATCCCCATCTTTCCTTTGCCTCCCTGCGTGGAGGGAGAGAACAGATTGCCTCTGTCCCTTTGCTCCTCTCCTGAGTGTCCCCTGCTCTGTTGGCACTGCCAGGGCAGCACAGGGGCTGCACTTCCCACTCACCTCGTGCCCATGCTCGTCCCAAAAACAGCTTGTTGGTGTTTTCACTCTCAGTGGCTGCCATTGAGTCTCAGAAATCACACACTTCACTCATTTGGTGGATTTGTGTCTGTGCTGGGGTTACAAATTAAATCCCTGTTCTGTGACCACACTTCACTACACAAGTAGTAATGCAGTAACTACTGTGAGAATGCTTTCCTCTGACATGTGAAATTAATTTATTTATTGGTGGAAATCAAAACAAACCACTTTGAAGTGGAAATATTATTGTGCCCTTTAGATTTTACTTTGATGAAGCCTACAATACTATTCCTGTTAACCATCTGCTTAAATCTTAATTAAATGGTGTTGCCACATGAAAAACAATCACATCATCCTCTATAATACAAGGTTCTGTAACTGTTCCAAACCAGAAATACTAAGTTTTAAAAATTATGTCTCCTCTATCACCAGGACTTGCTGGGGTTATAAATTACTTTTAATTTTATTTGAGAAAGCACAAGTTGTAATGACTCCTCATGTGTTTGTTATAAAATATTTCTGTGTGGCAAAGAGATCTGCAAATATGAATTGCTTTTTCTTTGATAAGTGAGTGATTTCAAATTATTATATATTTTTTTAAGTCTTAGCAGAAATGATACTCCACAACCAGACCAGTTCCCGCAGCTTTTCCCAAATGTCATTCTTCACCCCATCCAGTGGCTAATGGAGAAAGAGCCTGGAAATTTGCATCCCAAGGGACAATGACTATTCCCAGTCCTCTCACTTCACCTGCTCAAGCAGCTTCCTCCCACAAGGACTCAGATCTTTAGGGGCTTCCCCAGCAGAGGTGCACAGAAAACATTTTGGATAACTGAAAATAGGCTTCCAATCTCTGTGGCTGGAAGTAATTTGATTCTCAGCCTCTTCTTCAGAAACTGCAGCATGGAAATTTGAAGGAAACATTAAAGACAGGACTTACTGATTTAAATGGTTTTGACTCCAGGTTTTATCTGCATTTCTAAAAGTGCCCCCAGGCAGAAAGGTTATTCCTTTATTCCACGGGAGAAAAAACAACATATCATTGCTCTTCCTTCCATTTGTTTCCTGGAAATAATTTATGCAATGAGTCACCACCTGTGAGCTTAATATAATCACACAATTTGCCACATGGCCTTTTCCAAACAAAATTCAACTTTGTGCAACAACAAATCTGAAATACATTCTTGTCTCTATAAAAAAGCCCCCAATTTTCTGAAGCCAAGTTATCTCTATTTGTCCTCCTCCTCTTGCAGGATTCTCACTGGAGGCTAACCTGAGAATTTTGAGTCAAACTTTGCTCTCACCCACCTAGAAACACTCCACAGCCTCGGGCTGTTTGCTGGACAAAGCAGCAGGGCTATGAAGGGAACAGGTGCCGGGCTCTTGGCTCTGGGGACACTGCTGTGACAGCCCTGTGTGTCAGCTGGCCCTGGGAGCAGCACCTGGGCACAGAGCTGTCCCTGCACAGACCCTGTGCCACAACCCTGCTCTGCTGACCAGCACTGAACTGTCTCTGTACAGCCCCTCTGTGCCACACATTGTCCTGCTGGACAACCCTGCTCTGCGCTCCAGCACCCAAACCCAAAGGTTTCTCTTGCTAAACAGAAGCGGTTCTGTGGCATTTCCTGAAGGATGCTGAGATAAACCTTAAAATGCCTCCACCAAGAGCACAGCTGCAAGGAAATGTCCCTGAGAGCTGCATTGGTGCTGCTTCTGCAGCAGCGAGGGGATCAATGAGGAGACCTCTCCCTGTCAGCTGCTCTGGGGGTGCTGTGTGCAGCCCAGAAATCCCACAGCAGCATCAGGAGGGAGTAAAGCGTGGCCACGTCCCCAGAATTGCTCTCCACATGCACAGGAAGAATTCCTCCCTCTAGAAAGAGCCACCAGCCAGTGATTGCCTCCAAGCCAGCCTGGAAACAAAGGTCAGGCAAAGGAGGCTGCCCCAGGGCCTGAGTGAGCTCTCCAGGATGACACAGAACTGATGTCTTTGATCCCACAGAACATTTTAAGGTTTATCTCAGCTCTCCTCCTTTACCTTCTGCTCTCTGAGGTGGCACAGACACAGCCTGGAGAGCAGAGTGAGCTTTTCTGCACTCAGCTGCACATCAAGGTGGAAGCTTGCACCCAGCATGACGATGTGCATGCTAAATTCCCCACCCCACCAAGTAGCTGTTTGATGAAAACTGGAACTGCTGACAGCAGTGGCAATATGAAGCCATCTTAGTCACAGAAATCACACAGGCAGGCTCAGATCTCACACTGAGCAAAGCAATGATGACTTGGAGCACACAATGGAAGCAACACTTTGCCTCCTGAAATGGATGCGTTTTCTTCCTGGGATTAAGTCAGTACCCAGAACGTGCACCACTGTTGCAGGCAAAGTCCTGCTCATAACAACAAAGTGGTCACCTAGTAACACAGAATAATACTGTAACCCATTCAGGAAAGCACTTTAAAGCAGGAACAGCTACAGTTCAGCCTCCAGAAAATACAATGTTTTCCCACTACAATGCCCTGGAATCACTGAGTCGACTTCAGCCTTTATTGATATTCCAATCCCATGCACACCAGCCTGTTGGAGCTGGGCTGGCACAAATTTTGAAGTGTCGTGGCTGAGCCAGGCTGGGGAAAAACACCCACTCCCCCAGGAGCTGCTCTGACAGGCAGGCAGCCACAGCGCTGCCTCAGCTCTCCTGCCAGCAATACTGATTTCTCAACCTCGATGCTACATGGAATATATAAAAATAAAAGAAAAACATACTGGTGTTTACAGAAAACCCTCTCCTCAAGGCATTGCTAAAACATTCAGACCCGAAGGACAGTTTTAGGTCTAGGAAAAGCAGGAGAAAAACGCATTTGTCACCATCTTTCACAAACTAACCACCAACCTCAAAGGCACTACCTTCAGCAAGTGGCAGAGCCGTGCCACGGGCTGGGCTGGCTCCTGCAGACTGCCCCGGGGCTGTGCCAGCCGGGCTGTGCCCCAGGGGCACCCCAAACCCGGGTGTGCCCTGGCACTCGGGGCTGGGCTCCGGAACCCCCGGGCACACCGGGCTGGGCTCTCCCTGTCCCGGCTCTCCAGGCTGGGCTTTGGGTGCCAGTCCCGGCTCTCGGTGCCACCCCCGGCTCTCGGTGCCACCCCCGGCTCCCGGTGCCAGCCCCGGCTCTCGGTGCTGTCCCGGCTCCCGGTGCCACCCCCGGCTCTCGGTGCCACCCCCGGCTCCCGGTGCCAGCCCCGGCTCTCGGTGCTGTCCCGGCTCCCGGTGCCACCCCCGGCTCTCGGTGCCACCCCCGGCTCCCGGTGCCACCCCCGGCTCTCGGTGCTGTCCCGGCTCCCGGTGCCACCCCCGGCTCTCGGTGCCACCCCCGGCTCTCGGTGCCACCCCCGGCTCCCGGTGCCACCCCCGGCTCTCGGTGCCAGCCCCGGCTCTCGGTGCTGTCCCGGCTCCCGGTGCCACCCCCGGCTCTCGGTGCCACCCCCGGCTCTCGGTGCCACCCCCGGCTCCCGGTGCCACCCCCGGCTCTCGGTGCCACCCCCGGCTCCCGGTGCCGTCCCGCGGGTGAGCTCCAGCCGGGCTCCCCTCCGTGCCGGGCATGCTTTGGGCTGTCCAGCAGCACCTGCAGCCGCGTTCCGGAGCGGCTCTCGGGCTCGGGGCTCTTACCGCATTGCCGGGGCAGCGCTGCCCGGCCCGGAGCCTCCGCCGCTCCCGGGAACGCCGGGCTGCACCCAGCGGAAGCGGCGGCAGCGCCAAGGGAGCCCCAACAGCGGCTGGAACACTGCTCCCCGTGTGAAACACACCTGAAACACCTGCGGGGACACTCATCCTCCTCACCTGAAACACCTGGCCAAGCACAGCATCTCACCTTGCTGGTTTACCCAAGGGCCGTTGTAAAGCTGACCACAAGCCCGGGAATGCTCCCGCGCCCACAGCAGGCTTTGTTTCACACCCACACTCAAGTCAAGGTGCAGTCAGCATTGGTGCAGCCCCTGGGAGGAGAAGATGGGCCTGGTCGTGTCAGCAGTGCGGCATTTGGCCCCTCAATCCACACCAACACGCTCCTGAGTGGGCCATGAACCTGTGAATGCATTAACCCTTGGCAGCACGAGCTGCCCCAATTAAAAATAAATCAATCTGCACACACAGCCCCTGACAATGAACTAACTGTGCCCCTGGGCTGCATCCTGGCTAAGCCTGACACTCTTTCAGCACGCAGTCTGCCTCTTTGTTTGCAGCTACCACGGTGTGAACTGCCCCAGGTCCGTGCCTCAAGCCTTGCTTCTACCCATGAGCCCTTGGCATTAGCACAGAGATGTAGGAAAGGTAATGGTATTTGAGCTTTTTCAACCAGAAAATTTCTAGCTGTCCTAATTTGGGGCTGTGGGTAGTCAGCAGGGGAGGGTGGGAACAAAAAAAGACAAAAAACCCAAACAACCCAGAGTACTATCCTATAAAACAACTCCTGTGTGATGCTTTCAGCTCAAATCCAGTCTGACATTAATACTTGTCTTTACTTCCCTGGAGAAAACAAACATGCTGAGACTCATTGTATAATACAAATTTGGAGGTTTGTTCATCAAGCTGGGTTGGATTTATAATGGGCCAAGAGAACTGGCACGAGTGCTGAGCTGTAAATGTTTAACTGCAGTGGCTGCCAGGCCAGGTGGGAAATGCCCCAAGGAGCCCCTGGCACAGGGACACCCACCCTGCCCTGTGCAGACGCTCCTTGAGGGGAACAGGAGCAGTCAGGAACAGGCACACCGAAAGCAGGTTCCAGGAGCTGCATCATTTCACATCCCCTGCACAGGCTGCCTCAGAGCAGCTAGGCTGGGCTCTCTCCTGAATTGCTGTCATGTCCTTGCTGCTGCAGAGCTGAGCAGTATCTCACAAGGCACTTGTTCAGCTAATGCTGACCTCCTTTGTTCATGGGAAAGTTCTAGAAGGGGAGTCTCAGCCCCCCCACACACAGCCCTGCCGTTCCCTGTCCCCATCTGCCCCTCCAGCCTCTCCACAGGCAACTCCTGTCCCTCCTGACCATGAGGAATGGATGGAGACACCCCAAAGCAGCCAGGCACAGCTGGTCACAGCTGGCCCATGTGGGATCTCAGCACGTTCATTTCCACGTGGATGCACCCAAATTCATCCCTTTTTGTTACAACTTTGAGTTTTCCTTTCTGGGGATTTTTTATCAGTAAAAACACAATTGTTAGTATTGACAAGAAATCCAGACACAAACCACAGTGAAGGCAAAAGGTCACCAGAATATGGCTTTCCTCATTCACTTGAGAGTGGTGCAAAAGCACCAGAGGTAAAGTTTTCCACATGATTCCGCTGGCACAATTAGCCAAAGTTTTAATGCTTCTCATTAATGGAAAACAACAAACAGCTCGTACGGAAATTGTACTCTAAGAGCTACAAAATCAAGTTAAATCCAAATAACACTCTACCAAACAACTTCAAAAATCATGTTCATCCTTGTCACTGAAATAATTACTGCACCAACCAATGGGAAACTCCTTCCCCTCAGTAACCATGGAAATATTTAAAGGTTGCCAAAGCCCTGCAATTATGGATTTCCCAATAGTTCCCCTTGTGATGTGGGAACTCAGTGTATTGCACACAGAAAATCAGGGCTTCCTGCCACACTGTGAAAATGCACTTTAATTATCACAACAGAAAGTGATAGTTGGTCAAAAGACAGAAACCAGAATTACTCAAAATCAATATAAGACTGCCACCAGCTTGCAGGATGTGTGTTATCTGCCTTGTTAGAACCACACAGAGCCACACACTGTGTCTATTAAAGGTTGTGAATCCAATTTTTGGTGAGTGCAAAGCTCTCATGCCATGAATATGGATGAGGCCGTGGCAGCAGGGCTCTGTGCAGCCCATCAAACCTGGCTGGAGCGCGTTCAGCGCAGGAGAGTCCCCCAAAGCCCTCTGGCCCTGCCCAGCAGCTGGAGCTCTGCCCTGGCACGCAGGGCACAGGAGGGGCTGTGCCCTGGCAATGGGATGGGCTGGGGGAAGCAGGGCCAGGCGACAGGAGGTGACCCCTGTGACCAGCACAGAGCTCCCCTGTCCCCGGCTGCCCTGGGCTCCATCCCGGGCTCCTCCTGCTCCTCACCTTCCCCTCTCTCTGGTGCTCCCCTTCCTCTCTGCCACTGACTGCCTCCGAGCACCTTCCACCCCGTTCACTCTCTCCTCTTCTGTCCTCCATGGTCCCTGGTGCCAGGGGTCCCTGGTGCCATCCCCACAGCCCCAGGGCCCCACAGGTGCCACGATCTGCTTTAGGTTCAGTCATCCACCCCCTCAGCAGCTCCTGCCACAGGGAAAGCCACACAGGATCACGTTATCCCACCTAGGGAGAGCCTGCAGCGTAAAATCCTGTGAGAGCCCCCAGAGGAAAGCCCTGCCTTCCCTTTCAAGCTGCTTCGCTTGCCCAGCACACAGAGTTCACCTCACAAAGGGAACCCTCCCCTCCCCTCTGCTGCACGAGCAGAGTCTGTAAATTCCCTGTAAATTCTCACAAGGAGGTGGTTAAACAGGACTGACACAGCCCCTGGAGGAGCCTGCTGCCATCGGAGGAGCAGCACAGAGAGAGGAGCTCCCCCAGCCCAGCTCCCTGGCACCCTGACCTGGCTCCTCCGTGGGCACACGTGATTTCTCAGCAGTGAAATCTCCATCAGGCTCGCTGGTACCTTTAGAAAGCAATGCCAATCTATGTATTATTTATCTTTGACACTTCAGATCGCTGGAGTTAAAAGCACTTCCCTCCATTTCCTTTTTTTTTCTTGTGCTCCTATCATTATCCTTGGATCACTTTGAGTCTAATGGACTCTGCATGTGCCAAGTGGAAAAAAATCTCAAGCACACTTGAGATAAAAGTTGCCTCTCTGTCTTTATAGGAAACCATTGTTCCACAAAGCCTCTAAGTGCTGGACTTTCTAGCTCTAGGAATATTTCTGGAGTCAGTACCGCTGCATGTTAGTGAGTACACACAAGCAGCATCAATCCATAGCTGACAGCCCAATCTCTTTCTCAGCTTCCCTCCCCACAAAAGCTCCTCAGACATGACAGTGTTGAGCTCCACAACAAAGGGAGAGAGCAGCTCCCACAGAGGCATCTCCTGCCTTTCCTGCACAGCTCCCAGTGCCTGAGCCCTGTCTCTGGCAGTGAGAATCAGACTGGAGGGACCCTGCACAGCCAGAGCACTGGGTCACTGTTCTGGCCTTTTCCCCACCTCAGAGCGACTGTCAGTGTGCCTCAGACTGACACAGAAAGCACGCAGCGAACCCTTGCTTTCCAAGAAGCTAATTCACTGTCTGCTGATGTTCTCAAACTACAGAGGTGTAAAACAAAGTCACCTTGAGGGAATCTGCTCGTGAAATGACCTTGCTGCTCTTTTTTCTTTTTATTGAGTTATTCAGCAGACCGCCCTGGCCAGCACCCAGATTCTGCCCATAGAGAAGAGCCTCACAAAGCTCAGCAGTTCCCATCTGTTTCCCTGGCCCACTGGCTCTAGGCACATGAGACAAAAAGGGTGGGATGGTCAGCAGCTCTTCTTGTCCCTGACCTCACCATGAGGCTCCTCCTGGGGACAAACCCCTCAGTGACAGGGGAGCCAAGTGATTTGATATGGCAGCACATCCCCAGAGCTCCCTAAGGGCTAGAATGATTCCAGAACCCAAATTCCTGTCAAATCCACCTGGACACCACCCAACACAGACCACAAAAGTCTGGAAACTTGGTGGATACTGACTTATTTCACCTCCTGCCTGTTGATGTCTCTGGACATCAACAGACTGACAAGATGCTTGCTAGCAGTGCTATTCCATAAAATGTCTTGGAAACATGAAAATCCCAGTTTCCTGCTGGAGTGAGATGGTCTCAGAGCAGCTCAGTCCTCAGCCTGCAGCTCTCACACAGTTGTTTGTGCTCACACTCCAGGAAATGAAAAGACTTTCGTGCTTGACAGGAAACAGTGATTAGAGAGCTGAAAGCATCAGGGCTTGTAAATGTGGAATTAAACCCTTATTGAATTTGAGATTATTTTGCAGTAGGAAATCACATAGGTCTTTCATTTAATTGCTCATTACAGGTGACTCACCTTTCCAGACAAATCAGGGTGTAATCAAATTATGACAGCCTAAAGCAAAGCATTGCTGAGCTGAGACTGTGGAAGAGGCTGAGAGGGACAGACCCCAATGCAGCACAGGCACCTCAGCATGAGTGTGCCCACCTGACACACACAGGGACCTCAGCATGAGTGTGCCCACCTGACAGAGACCTCAGCATGAGTGTGCCCACCTGACACACACAGGGACCTCAGCATGAGTGTGCCCACCAGACAGAGACCTCAGCATGAGTGTGCCCACCAGGCACACACAGGGACCTCAGCATGAGTGTGCCCACCAGACAGAGACCTCAGCATGAGTGTGCCCACCTGACACACACAGGCACCTCAGCATCAGTGTGTCCACCAGACAGAGACCTCACATGAGTGTGCCCACCAGGCACACACAGGGACCTCAGCATCAGTGTGCCCACCAGACAGAGACCTCACCTGAGAGGCAGCAGGGCTGGTCCTGCTCTCCTTCAGCCTCCTGAGCAGGCTGTGGGGCTGCAGAGCCCTTGGCTGCACCTGGGGCAGCTCTCCTGAGGGAACATCAGCAGCCCTGAGCTAAAGGGAGGATGATGAGGAAACTCTTCCCTGCAGAGAGAGCTGCTAGGGCCAGTCACAGGCGCACACACAGAGCTGATTTCTGGGCTTGATTTGGGTGGGCAGGCTTTTACACAGGGCCCTGCTTTGTGGCCATACACCACAGAGGGGCTCTGCTCCTATTTGTGCAATGATCTCATGGTGCCAAGGGTAGTTACAAAAAGATGAAGGGATAAAAGTCTAATCAGGGTATACATAACAAGGATGGGGGCTTGTATGGCAGACAAGATAGAAGCTCTCTTGTTCTCAATTTTACACCAAGTTTTACTTCATGAAAATCAGGCACCAGACAACTCAAAGTAGAGCCCGACAATTTATGAACTTAATATTTTTCTATTTAGTACTTATTAGTCAGAGTTGTAAATTGGTGGTGATTTTATACACTTTTTAATGATGTGTAAATCCATTTCTTGACTTAAAATAACTTTAGAATGTTTTTGTGTTTTAGAATGATTGCTAAAGTTGTGGTGTTGGGGTTTACTGGCAGTTTTATATGCCTGTAGCAACATACAGTTTAAAAACTGAACTGTAAAGAAATTTATAAAAAAGCCCTCCTAGAATGTAAGGTAATTGGAAAGCAATGTTCTCCTTACCAGGAAATAATTTTACAAATGGAACCCATATTTCTGTAAATAAACATCTGCCTTCTCATTAGCTTCACATCAACCTATACTGAAATATACATCAGAGGAGGCTGTCAAAGCAGCCACAAAGGAAAAGCAAGAGCAGAGTTTAAAAACAAAGCCTTCAAAAATCGTTATGCTTTTCAAGTCCAAGCAGTAAATAGGACAGGAGAATGACAGGAGAATTGGCAACAGAATCTCACAACTAAAAAAAAAAAAAATTTTTTTAAAACATAAATCTTTTGTTAGGCCAACTGTCCACAAGTGGTTTGCAGGGAAAAGAGATAGACGTGAGATTCTGACACACTGTAAAATGCCATCCCCAAAAATGCAATCAGGAGTCCCAACCCAGCTGTCAGGCAGCAGAGGAGCCCAGCAGCCACGGCTGGGGAGCAGCTCGGGCTCCAAGTGTTTGCTGTTCTGCTTCTTAAGAGCAAAGGATGAATCTGGCTCCCAAAAGAGCACAGGATCAATACCAATGAGGACATAATTAGAAGATATTAAAGAAAAAAAGACAAAATGGTGTACTTAGAGAACAACGTGTCCTTGCTGAGCAGGCTCTGTGTGGCACGGCTGAGTCACTGCTGGGCCTGCCTGGGGACAGTGCTGAGAGCTGGGGCTGCCTTGGGGAGCCCTGGGAGCCCCAGGGCACGGAGAGGGGCTGGTCTGGCTCCAGCCTGGAGCTGCAGAACGCTCGTTTCTCTTCTCTCTTTTCTCTCCCAGAGCTGCTGCTCCTGCCCTGGGACGGCCACATCTCTGCCAGGCCATCCCCAGTCTCTGCTGGAGACACCCCTACCCAAACCCCCTTTCCATCCCCCAGAGCTGGATGCTGCCTGGGATCTCTGGGCATGGTTGGGCACACTGGAATTCACACCAGGGGCATATCTGACCTCATATCTGGTATCTGATATCTGATCCCATCTGATTCTGCTCCCCATTCTGGGGACCTGAACTGCAGTTTCACCCAGGTCCTCTCAAGCCCTGTGCCCAGAAATCCCTGAATTCACCCTTTGTGAACCAGCACGCACTTTGACCACCTCAGACTGGAAGGGGACCTGTAAGAGACAAAACCCAGAAAAGTTTCATTCAAAGCAAAGTTAATTCACGCTCAGGAACCCTGCTTGATTTCCCAAGCAGCCTGGAAGAGAAAAACACAGGGTAAAGTTTCAGTGCAAACATGGCTAGACTTTATTGGATGCTGGAAGTTATTTAGGAATTTGTGGCTGGCCCTGTGCCCACCATCAGCTATTACTGCACTGTATTTTTGCATATATTTGAGCTGAACTCCTCAAAAACCCCACCCAAGAGGTGCAGTTAGCTGTATTTTGCTTGTTTACGCAGTTAATAAATGACACAATTATTACAGTTATTAATTATTACAATCATTCCCATGGACAGGCAGACACAGCACTGGTGCAGGGCACATTCCCTCCTGCTCATGGCACAGCAGGGCAGAGCCTTCCTCACACACAGCTCAGCACATCCCCATGCTGGTGGAAAGCTGCCCTAGCACTGCTCTGACACAGCCCTGAGAGCAGATAAATCAGTACATTTTGACTGAAGAATGCATTCTAATACTGCCTTAATAAAACCAAAAGCTGCCTGGTTATGAAGGATCAAAAATAACTGTAGAGATGGGAAACCCTGAGGAATCCAGGGGAGAGGCACCTCATGGGCTTGCAACTCACTTCTGCTCTGTTTCCTGTTTGAACCTTATAAAAACAGCTTTTTCCTCAAAACAACTGCAATAAACACCTTTTCTCCTCCCTATATTTCCCCCCTACTTAGAAGAAAAAGCAGAAAGGCTTTTGCCGTAGAAAGAGTTCTCTCCCATTTCAGCAGCCCAGGTTTTTCTGAGGATGTTTCATGCCCCTTACCCTTTGGGCAGTCCTGCAGCAGCTGCTCTGTCTGTCCCTTGCTGCACACACTGATCCCCTCCATGAGTCCCAACACACAACTTTTAGCTCAGGAGCTGAAACAGTTCTCCAATTCCACACATTTTTGCCTTGTTTTAATACTGTATTTACTTTCTTTGATTGCTGCTGCTCATATTCTTTAAATGATCATTTTTCATGAGCTCTGTGCTGGCTCACAAAGGCTGAAGCTCCACTTGGGATGCGCCATTTGAGAGGAAGAGCAAACTTGAGCCCCACAGAGTGCCAGGAGGGGATGAATCACTGCACACACCAAAAATCAAAACCACAGCTCACACAAGACTCACAAGTGATGCATAAAAGATGGAGTTCAAATCCAAAATTGACTAAGTAATTTGTGTTGATGCAGTGCAGTGAGACGATTCTGTTGCAGAAAGAAAGCAGCAAAGCTCCCAGAGTGCTGGGGTGGTCTGAGCCAGGAGGGAAAGGAGCTGGCCACCCAGAGACCATCATTAATGCCCATCTCCTGGACCACCCCAGGGGCTGAATTTATTACTGTCAGCACAGGACAGCTTAGGAAATAAGCAGCTGCTGGGAGACACTCAGCGAGCAGCATGACCGATCACCTGGGGAATTCAGCGAGACGCAGGATCAAGGCCAGCTGTGCTGCTTAATCCTCTCTGCTGAATATTTTAAACATTTAAGCTGACTGCAGAGTAAAAGCAGAAAGCAGCAAACCAATGAGCTTTCCTTCCTTAGGCCTAAACAAGGAATGAACAATATTTTTCTCACCCAGAAGATCAAGAAGAGGATGCTCGGGAGTCCTGGTGGCAGCTGGAACCCGTGAGGTTGGCTCAGGATGAGGCTGGCCCCAGCTCTGTGCTTTGGCCTCCAGATGAAGCTGATGCTTTCCCACAAGTGGTTTTATCAGTCCAGAGTTAAACACGATTTTACAGAGCTTCAACAACAGGGGAACTTGCAACCTGTCCAGGGTGAAACGTCACAGCACACCTGGAAGCGTCCCTGCAGATGTGCATCTTACTGAAGCTGTTCCTGGCAAGGAGGAGATGGAAAAGGGAAAAAGCGAAACCTCTGGTGCTGCTCATGACCACCAATACATTTCTGTGGAGGCAGAAAGTGTTTGCTTTACACTGACGCACAGTTTTACAGATTGCATGTCAGAGCAGCTGAACTGGAGGGACACTGCAGCAGCATCTGGGCCAGAAAGAAGAATTCTGTGTAAAAAGGTTCAAATATTAGACAGGAATTGTGGAAGTCTAAAATCTCAACCACTTCCCCAAAGAAAGACCAGACCTTCCTGTAAAATAACCCAGATCACACAGAGCTGAACTAGAAAAAGTACAGCTCTTGGAAGAGCAATATAAAGATGCAGGAGCATTTTTACTATTATAATTATTACTATAATTGTCATTAGCAGCCAGCTGCCCCGTAGCTGCCATGCCACACCCTGCAGAGGGCAGGAGGGCCGGGATTGATGCCCCAGGGAGGCAGAGCTGCACTGTGGGAGCTCTGAGCCCTGCCAGTGTGGCTGCAGCTGCAGGAAATCCCCTCTCATGCACTGATTAAATACCAGAGGAGTTGGGCTGAAGGGAAAGGCTTGGAAGGATTTTGATACATGGACATTGGGAAATATCAGTGATATTAGGAGTACTATTTGTTGTCAGTATAAAGCACACAGCTTCTTTGCATAACTACATGAATTACTCCATTATTCATATTTTTGCAGCTAGATAAATATTTTAATCTCTGTTTACTGCCAGTAGCTTTAACTAACTGCTTTCTGTAATCCTGTTATAAATCTCACTCATAATACATTATATCTGATGCAAATTCTGAGCTTTGCACTGGTACTTCCAGCAATCAGACTCCAGCTGCCTGCCTTGCTCTGAGGCCAGGCCACTGAGGGGGATTGCAGCCTGAGCCTGCACAAGGACTTCAGGCAGAAATATTGCCAGGAACAGGCAAGGAGCAGCCTCAGAGGCACCTCTGGCTGCACAGCAACAAAGCACACAGAGCTCTCTGGAAGGGGCTTTTGTCAACCAAAAAGAGTCTCAGAGTTTGCAGGTCCCTAAAGAACTTTCTGCAGAATTTTTAAGCGGAATTTGAATTACTTCAAAAGAAACTAATACACAAATATGGTATTGCACCCTCATCCCCCAGTCAGGTGTCTCACAGGTGCTGCTGGAAGGGTCCCCATGGCACAGGCACCCCTGGATCACACTGGTACAACTAACACTGAATTAACAAAATTACCATTGGCAATGCCTGCCAAGAGCAGAATAGCAATCATAACATAACTGCCTCTAAAGATGAAATATTTCAGTTACATAAGAAACAAGAAAACACAAGAATGTTCTGTCACACTTTGATGCTTCACTTACCACTGTGATGAATCAAAATAATTGCCTGGTCCAGCATTTAGCATGACACTAAATACAGTGCTGGATCTATTGATCCTTTACATGAGAGCTCTTTGAACCTCAAGTGAGAGCCTTCTTGCATCTCCTCGCTTCTTGCATTTCAAATTGTAGGAGGAAAACACATTTAATTGTCATATTCTGCCAGGGGGGCTGCTCCTTCATGCAATTTTTTTATTCATTTTTGCCACAGCATCGTGTTAGTGCTCAGGCTGGGTTTCTCTCATCATTTCAGTTACTGGTGGTGGTCTGGAGAATTTTTTAGCACTTGAGAAAATTTTCCATGAGGCTGGATGGAAAGACTACTGAATTATTTAATGCCCCCAGCTACAGAAAGCCTTTGGAGGGTTGGTAACCTCTGGCTGCGGGCAGCCCAGCACTGAATCCTCTCCACTCAGGGTTTTCCTGTGGCAATGGTGCTGCTGCAGGGTCTCTGAGTGCCAGGCTCTGGCCCTGCCCAGCCCAGCATCCCCAGCCCTGGCACAGTCTGGGGTCCCCTCCCAGGCTCACTCCAGTGGGTGCTGCTCTCCTCCTGTGCCATCGAGGTCCCCTGGCGCTGCAGGGATGGATGGCTCTGAGTGGGGATTCCTGATGTGCTAGGACCTCATCAAAAACAAGAGATGAAAGTAAAATGATCCCTGAAAGCTTTGATTTTCCAAGCGTAATTTTCATAGCAATCACAGAGGGGGGGAAACTGCTTTATTTGAAAATCTGATTTTGAGATAACCAAAATAATTGTCAAATAAACACAGTGAGAAATCAACAAACTTATGCAAAGAATATTTCAAAATTCACTGGCCAGAACCAGAGAAATGTGCCCCTAACAACACTGCAAGAGGAGGGGATTGATTGCATTAGCAGGGAATGATGTGCAGCTGTACTGGTTCCACTCTAAATATCTTATAAAGGACTTTAAATCCAGCCAGATAATGTTCATGCTTTAATTTTTATCCAGCTCTGACTTTCAAATAGCTTTCCCTCAGAAAGAAAATGAAAAGATTTCAGAAACATGGTTTGATCCACAGAAATAAAAAGACAAAACTCCTGCTGGAGTTAAAAGCCCCAGTGTATTAAAACCACAGGGAAATTTCCCTTGAAGGATTTGATACCAAACCAAGGGTGACCTCCTGTGAGCCCCAGACTGGGGGCTGGCTTGCTCTGAGCACTTGGCTCCAGCAGGGCCAGAAGGGAAGAGCAGCCCTCCCAGAGTGGGGCACAGCAATAATTGGGAATGGCCTCAGGAGCCAGCGGCGCGTCAGCTGCGCCGTCACACGCTGCTCCCGACACTGCGTCTTCCCAAAATACCATTTCTGTCCTCTCACACATCCCCTGCCAGCTCCGGGGCTGCTCTTCCTCCTCATTGCCCACCTTCCCTCACCTGGAATCAGCCCCTGAGCAGCACCACGGGGCTGGCAGGGTCACACAGGGACAGGGACGGGGTGGCACCTGTGCCCACCAGAGCAGCACTGCAGGGCTGGCAGGGTCACACAGGGACAGGGTGGCACCTGTGCCCACCAGAGCAGCACTGCAGGGCTGGCAGGGTCACACAGGGACAGGGTGGCACCTGTGCCCACCTGAGCAGCACTGCAGGGCTGGCAGGGTCACACAGGGACAGGGTGGCACCTGTGCCCCCCTGAGCAGCACCACGGGGCTGGGAGGGTCACACAGGGACAGGGTGGCACCTGTGCCCACCTGAGCAGCACCACGGGGCTGGGAGGGTCACGGACAGGGACCTGTGCCCCCTGAGCAGCACCACTGGGTCACCACCGGGACAGGGACAGGGGCAGGGTGGCAGCTGTGCCCCTGAGCCCTGGCACAGACAGAGGAGTCCCCCGGCCTCTGCCAGCGCAGCAGCTTCAGAACAGCAGGGGCAGCACTGCCGGCACAGACCGTGAGCCCAAGACACAAACCTTTGTGCATCTGAGGCCAGGCACGCGGGAGAGGGCGAGAGATGATGCAGCAGGACAGGAAATCGTTAAATGTGAGGGATTCTCGGCATTATCCACCCTGCCCCTCGCTCCTCTCCGATGACAGCAGCAGAACATCAGCTTCTGGGCACGGCTCCACGGGATGAGAGAGCTGTGGCAGCCTGTGCATCATGCAGGAAGAACAGGGGGTTCAGATCAGCGTGCTGATCGCATCCACCCCTGCACCCCCTCCCCAGCAGGATCCTCAGCTCTGGGCGCCTTCTGGAACCTTCCAGCACACTGCTGTGAGCAGCCCTACCATTGCACAGGTGTGCCCTGGGAGCTGTGAGCAGCCCTACCATTGCACAGGTGTGCCCTGGGAGCAGCCCTACCATTGCACAGGTGTGCACCTGGGCACCTCCCAGCACTGCCCTGAGCCAGGGCAAGGAGCACCACAGGGACAGAGCGTTCTTGCCACAACAGCAACCAGGCTGCCCAGCTTCCACAGCACCCCAGTGCTCCAGAGGCAGCAGGTTCAATAAATAACCCTGCAAAAAACAATAATGGAAGTTCTTTCTTTCCAATGACACAACAGAAAGTGAGAAGACTTTCCAATAAAGTAACAGAGCCCTTAGGTTAACAGAGATTAACAGCAAAGAGGTTTATTAAGCATGAATCATTTCCTCCTTATTGTCCTCAAACACATTAGAGTGTGCTTTTCTTTTTTCTAAGCCAAATGTGTAACTGGCATTATTAGTTTCCTCCTCCTCCTCCTCTCTCCCTCTCATTTGGTTTTTAATTAGAGCACAGAGGGGGAAATGCATATTTGAGATGAAGAAGCACTGAGGAGGGACAACAATAATTCTGAGTGTTTCAGTCATTGCTGCCCAGGATGAGCTGGACCTCTGTGAGGGCTCAGCCCCCGTGGTCAGAGCAGCTCTGAGACACAGCCAGGGCTCTGTGCCCACAGGGCTCTCTGTGCCCATTGTGTCCTGGGGGCTCTGTGCCCTCTGTGCCCACAGGGCTCTCTGTGCCCTCTGTGCCCATTGTGTCCTGGGGGCTCTGTGCCCTCAGGGTTCTGTGCCCTCTGTACCCTCTGTGCCCTCCCCTGGGCTCTCCTGGCTCTGTCCTGGCCCAGAGCCCCTCCAAACCCTCTGTCTCACCTGGGCACAGCAGCTGTGGCAGCTCCCATCAGCAGGGGCTGCTGCAGGCGGAGGGTGCCCTGCCTGGCACCGCCAGGGACCCGGTGAGCTGCAGGAGCCATCCCCAGCCCTGGCACTGCTGGGACGGATCTGTTTGCTCACCTCTCTCTGTTCTCCTCCTGCTCGTCCCTCCCAAGGCTGCACCAGCCCAGCCGCCATCCCCTACCCAGCCTGGGGACAGGCACACACCCAGCCTGAGCTGCACTCACCGCTCACAATAGCACAAAATTACAGCCCTTGGGCCAGGGGCTTTCTCTGCCTCCTTTGCCTTCCACTTTACTTTGGGAAAAATTTAAGATTAAAATTGATAAAGCTGCAATGACCTTTGCAAACCTGTTCGGTTTCCATCACTCAACAAATGCTTCTGGAGGGGTTTTGTGCAGAACACACTTAAATGTAATTATTATTGCTGAGTAATGTATTTCAGGTGTTGCACACTGTTTGCAAAACACCATCACATGAGTCTATGGAAACCACAAAATATAAATGTCATACCACTAGGGCTCCATCAGTTCATTCCATATTGTTTTGCTAATATATTTACTCCAGCAATTCAAATGTTTCATTCCAGCTTGTTTTCATTCATGAACATGACTTTATCTTCCACCATCCCTTCTGTGTTTATTGTCCCAACCCAATTTCATTTATCCTTTTGACTTGTAAACAAACAAAGCCTGCAGAATTTGGGAACCAGAGTTTGCCCAGCAATACTCCTCATTTTCTATAACAAAAGGCTAAAAAGCATACAAGCAAAATGTAACACACACATTGGGAGGACTACAAACCCAGACATTACTGATGAGCAGGGGGCAAAGGGAGAGGGCTCTGCAGCATCTGATAGACAAAAAGTCACTCATGCCATTACAGTCTAATGAGTATGAAGGCACTCCAGAAATGCCAGAGCAAAGGCTTGATGCACTGTTCTCTGGAGGTAGGTTTGATGTTCTCTGGAGGTAGGTTTGATGCTTTGCTAAACAATAATTTTTCCACGTAGTATTTGGTATTAATGGGCAAGGCAGAACCATCACACTGAGCTGAGTCCCAGCACTGAGAATTCCTTCTACCTGTGCCCTTCTGGTATTCTGCAGATGATGGAAGAATAAAAAAATACCAGAAAGCTCTCACCACCCCATCCTTTAGCCATGGACCCTCTGCTAAAGCTCAGTCCGTAATCCCATAGATTCAACTTCCAGTCCACCCAGTGGAGAATACATTTAAATATTCTTCTTCTTCACGGCTCTTATTCCAGCATGGCCCACTCCTTACAGCACCACTATAAAATGGAGAGACAGGCACTCAAGCCCCTGCCCTGCAGATTTCCTGTGAGTCTGACATTTCCCCTCAGACAAGGCCAGAGCCCCAGGTACAGGGGCAGAGCAGAGACTGGCCCGAATTTCAGAGAATGGTTGTTATTTGGTTCACGAGTACTTGTTCTACCCAGTGTGAGCTGGAGGGGGTGGGGGAGAAGGGGCTGCCAGTGCATCTGCTGGCTGCATCCCATTGGGAAAAGCTGCATATGGCACATTCTGATTTGAATAACTTAATCACAAAACAGATTTCTTCTCTAGTTGCAGGATGGGCTGTTCAAGACAACTGGTTTTCTCTTCAGGCTCCCGAGTCTCCTTTGGAGAAACTGGGACTCACAGCCAGAAGCCTGAGTCCCCAGAGCATGTAACTGAGCACTGGGAAGGGGCTGCTCCAAGGCAGAACTGCACGTGGGCTCACGGTGCTCTCCTGAGCATCCCAGGCTGGTGCCAGCCCACTCACCCCATCCCCAGTGCCCCCAGACCACCTGGATGGGAAAACACAGTGCTCAGAGCCCATCTCACCCACAGCTGCTCTGCACACACAGCCTCCTCCTCCTCCATGGGCTCCTTCTTGGGCAGTTTGCTCTTTCATTCTTTGGCTGTAGCTGTGCCCACTGTCCCTGGGCAGTGCCTGCCCCTCTGCCAGTCCAGAGGGGCTAGAGTGCCCATCTGCAGCCCAGTTTGGGGATGGGGCTGGGAGTGCAGCCTGGGCTGGGAACGCAGTCCGGCCTGGGCACAGGGCTGGGAGTGCAGCCTGGTCTGGAGATGGGGCTGAGCATTCCCTGCCAGCATGGCCAGTTCAGCCCAGCCCAGCCCAGCCCTGCTGCCCACAGGGATGCCCAGCGGTGCCCAGGGGTGCTGGCCACGGGCACTGGGAGCAGCAGCCAGGCTGTGGTGGACGGCCCTGCCTGTGGCCCTGCAGCCTCCCGGAGCCCAGACAGTGATCTCATGCTCCAGACACCGTGACTCAAGCGCTGCTGAGCCCAGCCCCAGCTGTCAGAGCTGCACTGAAGCATTTCACCGGCGTTGCAATGCATGCTGCATGCTGCATGGGTGTCCTGCACACCACGGGGCAATGCAGGAGCCCAGCTCTGCAGAACCTGCAGCAATTGCAGAGCACTGTTTGAAGCTCAGTCCTGTCTGTGTAGAATTTCAGGGATTTCTGCAAAACAGACCCACAGTGCTGTTCCAAGGAAACAGGACAGCTACTGGCATCACAGGCTGACTGTGCCATGTACAACTGAGGGTAAGGGATACAGCTCCTGCCAAACCTGATAAAGGAGGAATAAAGCTCCTGCTAAACCTGATCTACAGCTCCAGTTCTTGTTTAACCACCCTGCCAAAAGGCAGAAGCACTAAGGACTGACCTCTTCTACTGACTCTTCCTCTTCCACCATCGCCTCCAGCGAGGTCAGCCCTCTCCTGGAGTGGGTGGCAGAGGCAAACTCTGTGGTTTACCGGAGCAAAGCCTCCTTCATGACAGCCTGAGCTGATCTGAGCACTACAAACCCAGCCACGTGGCTCCCAGCTCCTGGGGCTGTGGGAGTTAACGCTGCAACTATCATTACAGAAATGTTCAAAACTAGCAGATAATTTTAGCACCAGCATTAAAAAAACCCAACAGCCTATCTTTTCTCTCTAGAGTTCACACAATGAGAAAATATCCTGGTTGCATGTATTAATACCCAGGACAAGTCCAAATGCAATTTGGTCTAAACTTCTATTTGAATTACCTTTGGTCACCTTTAGCTGGTTCAGAAATTGGTTTGGGGATTCTTAATAGGGAGGAGAAGAGACACTGATTTCATTAAAAGCTACAGTTTGCTTTCTATTTAAACTTTCTATGCCTTCATTTTTAAAATAACATTCCCAAAAATTACTTTTCCCTCAATAAAGTGTTGAGGTTTTTTGCTTGGTATCAATCACTGTCTCGTTATATCACTAGGGTCAAAATCTAGTGTTTCACTTTTGGCTTGAGACAGTGGTCTGCTGTCATTTCCAAAGAGAAATGTTCCCTTTATGGAAGGAGCCCTGATAACAGCTCAGCAGAAGAAGAAGACAGGTGGTACCTACCTGGCTGCACACAGAATTACAGCACCACATCCAAGAGCACAGCATCTGACTTTCCTGGCCATCGGCAACTCCTGGGGCTTTTCCCTAAATCATATTATTGTGGCAGAGAGAATTGAGAGAGGAAAGGCGTAAGCAGCACAGCATGTGAGTGAACACACTGCGGGCAGAGGCACACAGGAGCCTGCAGCAGCCCCTTGTCCCAAAGCAGTGGGCTGTGGGACAGAGCCCACCCAGCTGCCACAGCCCCTCTGCAGAGCCAGCCCCCGTGCCACCCCAGCACCTGTGACACCTGGCCAAGGCTGTGGAAAGGCTGACACTGTGTTGGGCTGGGAGGGGAAGATGCAGAGCACTGAGACATCAAGGAGCAGAATTTTGAACCAAGACTTTTTCCAGAGAGAGGAGCCCCAAGGAGCCCTACAAGAAACCCCTGTTCGTATTTCCCAGGGCTGCAGAGAGAGCAGCAGGGCAGCCAGGAGAGCCCCGCGCCCAGATCCTGCTCAGGCACGGGGGTCTGCTGGGCTGAAACTGGCACCCAGCACCAGCCCTGCCAGAGCAGCCCACTGCTGGCAGCCTCATGCCTCTCTCTCAGGGCACAGGGAGAGCACTGCAGGGCCCAGAGCACGGAGAGTGAAAACAGGGACCAAAGCTCCCACACAGATTTTGGTACTCAATACTTACAGAGCGTAAGCTCTTTTCTTTAAGGAAAAGATCTCCTAGCAGAAAGATTCCTCTGTCTCTCCCATATTTTATCTTATAAAGCACTACAGACATTCACACAAATTTATTTCTCTACATTAAACTCCTCAAGACATTGCTTAAGAGTAAAAAATTCACACAAGTAAAATGGTTACATTCCTACATTAAACATAATGAAACACAGTGCACATATGAGATGCCTGTGAAATATTTATGTGCACATTTATTTTCTTGTAAATACCTTCTCCATTAAGATTCTGGCTTGATCCTCTGTATAAGATGCCATTTTTCCTGCAAAGTGCAACCACTGGAGAATGGCAAATATAATTTTTCTCTCGGTGAAGAGGATGACGATGATGCCCAATACATCAATGAAATTCCAGTCTGTGTTAGCCTCACTGATGGAAAAGGAAATTGGATTCTACTGGCTAATCCATTGTTAATGATTTCACTTCATAAATACACTTAGGCTTCATTATAACTTCTTGCTATTGGAAATGGTATAAGCTTTGGGAAAAATATTCTTGGGAGAATCAATTACCAGCATGGTACCTTCTAATATTTTAATTTATTTATTTTTCACAGGTGAGAGCCCTCAAACACAGGCTTGGCTGGGCATCAAACCAGTGCCATTGCCTCAAACCCAGGCTTGGCTGGGGATCAAGCCAGTGCCATTGCCTCAAGCTCCCTGCAGCAAACAGGGCAGGTTCCCATGGGCTGAGTTCCATCCATGGGAAGGGCTCAGTGCTCTGTAATTCCACAGAGTGAAACTCCTGATTTTCCCCATCAGTCCTGGGCAGAATGAGCTCGGGCTGCACCACAGGCTCCTCACACCACCGTGGTTTTGAGGCAAACTCCCCCTGGCAGGCCCTGTGCCCGCTATACGGGGGGCAGCGTGGCACCAAGGCAGAGATCTTTCCACACAAGGGCTCTTCCCCTTCCCTGGTACCTTTCCCTGGCTCTGACTGAAAGCCTCCACTGCTGCTGCTCCTCCCAGGTCCTGCTCAGGCTGGTTTGTGGCAGCAGAGGTTCTGCACGTGTGCTGAGGCACGTTCCCGACGTTGTTACACGGGAGAGGCAGACAGGGGTGGCTGAGCAGGGAGGCAGGAGCTGAGCACAGCTGCAGCACACAGCACCCTGGGCAAGGCCCCACTGCTCCCCACAGCCTGCTCACAGCACCACAGCAGCCCCTCCAGCCCAGCAAAGGTCCTTGCAGGGCTGAGACGCCCCTGGCAGAGCTACCACCAGGACACCAGCCTGGCAGGAGTGTGAGCTCCCCCGGTCAAACGGAAAACATTAAATAACCAGACAGGACATTAAGGTAAATTCAGTACTAGATGGAAAATGGAATTGCCCAGGAATATGGTTTATAAACAAATATTGACCCCTAAGGCTTTGCTCTGGTCAGAGCCTCTAGAGACTGCTTGGGTTTGCACCAGAGCCAAGGCTCCATGCTGGAAGTGCTTGAAGGGAAAAGTGGGTAATAAATAGTGCAGAATTTCCCAGCACAAAATAAAGTTTCATGTTTTCTACCCAGCTCCAAAGGAGAATTTTCAGTATTATGCATTAGTTGAATTTTAGAGTGGCTCAAGTAAATAGATCACAAATAGCAAAGGAAATGTGTTTCAATAACACAGGTGTCCACATGAATATATGCATGAACCCTGGCACATATTTTTATTTTGCTAAGAATTGAAAAGTTGCCCTCTGGCATCTCTCATTGTTGTTTGCGGTAAATCTCAGATGAAAACGCAAACAGGAAAGGGCACAAAACTCATTGGTAATCCTGAGTAAACAGTGCCTCAGCCCCAGAGGCCAAGATTACCCAAGCCTGCCCAAAGAATCCTTGTGGCAATAATTAAGCAGCAGCTGGACAGATCAGAATTGTGGGGTGACATTCAAAGTGGGCATCAGAGACAGCTCACAGAGCCCAAGTTAATGCACTGAATTGTGGAGCCGAACCCACCTGTGCATCCTCACCAGCACCTGCCCTCAACTCCCTCTTCTTGTCCCTGTCACCTTGCTCATGTCCCCCTTCCCAGCCTCTCTCAACCTCACACAGAGCTGCAAGGTTTACAGGCCATGTCCACATTATACAGTATTTTGGTCATATTTTGCTCTAGATAATCTCTAAGCTGCTTCTTCTGACATTCCCTGCATTGTGTCTGCATTAAACTGAATATGGCACCAGAGAAAGTGAAAAAGATGGTATTTTAAAAAACAGCTTAATGACAAAACTATTTGTTTGACAATGCAGAAAGGAACAGAACTCTAAGTTTCCCCAAAGAATATCAAATGCTTTGACTATAAAACAGCATCTGGATTCTCCATGGAAACATTGATCTGATGGGATGTCAGCTGCAAAGACACCACCAGACACACACAATTCTGCATTCAGCCCAGTTCAGCCCCTTGGAGTGGGGAGTCCTGGATGCTCGATCCCTCTGCCAGAGCACTGGTCCAGCAGACAAATGGCTCTACCTGGTCACAGTTTCATCTTGTTTGGAAATTCACAGCTCACATAGCTTGCAAGTCTGCCAGCAGCACAAGAAATCCTCTATTTGTCTGAGCAATGGTCAAGAATATTACCTTTACTGGAACAGAATCTTGGGATCTGGCCAGGTCATTGGCTTTGAGTCCCAGGCATTTCCAGACAAACAGATGTTTGTCCTGCCTGCACTGCACCTTCGGGGTGTTCCCACTGATGCAACCAGAGATCAGTGGCAGAAAAGGAAGGTGACTTACTCAACATCACTTTCTACACCCCTCCTGAACTGCAGTGGAGATGAGACAAAAAGAAATTTGAAATGCTTTAAAGCAAACAGTTTTAACTATGAACCACATATTTTGGCCACAAGCAGAACTGAAATACCTGGTTCCTTGAGGTATCAGACCACAGCTAAAACTCTGATGATGTATGTGCAAAATAGCCTCACTGCCTGCATTTGGCTTTCTGGTCTGTTTTACAGCTATTAACTCCTCTGCCAGTGATACTTGCTGAGATTAATTTTCAAGCAACAAAGAGCTAATGTGCTCTCTCCTCTCCTCAGCTGGGCAACCACAGCTCCCAGGTCACAATGCCCATTTCCTCTGCTTCAGGAACTGTGCTAGAAGGAAGAAAAGTCCTTCTCTGCAACGCAACAGCCAAGGAAGAACTCAGGGCTTTGCCAAATCAAACCAGCTTCCATTTCTGCTCTTAAAAAGCTTGTCTCCTACAAGGTTGCTGTGATTAAATAACGCACTCTGCTTGCTCCACAAAGCAGATGCTCCTTTACAAACCCTGCATTTCTTGAAGAGGAGACACCCTCACCTCTTACCCACCCTCCTGCCCTTCCAGAATTACTCAGGGAACACAATTATCCCAGACAGGCTTCCCATAACCATCCAGGTTCTGATACCTCTCCAAGCTGATTCCAAACTGGGCTGAGCCCCCGAGCTCCTGCAGCTGATGGGACAGGCAAACTGCCCCACTGTCTGTGGCTGTGCTGGGGGAATGCTCCTGTTCCTGCCCACACACATCCCTTATCCCACTCGGCTGAAGGAGCTCATCAGTGCCACCAACTGCCTCTGCTAACCCAGCCCATTCTCGCTGAAAAAGGGCTGAAAGTTGATGGCAGGAGCAGGGTGAGAGCTGCTGTGGGTGCCTGGGCAGGAGGAGCTGAGCAGGTCTGGGTGAACAGCCTGTGGGCATGGGCAAAGTGGAGAGAGCAGGCAGGACATGAATGAACACTGTGGGACAGCACTGCTGCTGCGCATGCCCCCAGACTCACACAGAAAAACCTCCTGACAGGTCACCACAACAGCACTCTATTTTTTCTTTTGTTAAGTGAACCTTCTCCCCTGCCAGGAGCGGCTCTCTGAACACTCAGCGTGGCCAGCTCTCCCAGCACAGCACCCCAGTAATGCCCAGCCCTTCAGCCCCAGCGTGGCCAAGGGTGCGAGGGCAGCTGCACAGGCTGCCTTGGGAAGGAGCCCAGAGACAATGCCAAACAGCAAAGATCTGCACAAGTAATTTAGCAGTGCTTCAAACATCTCATTAATTTAATTTATAGGGAAAAGCTGTCAGCCTTAATTTTAGTTAAACACTGAACCACAGGTGAACCTTGTGCCTGTGAAACTGCCAACAGAAAAGCTGTGCGTTTTCTCATCCAGCACCCGTGCCCTCATTGACCCATGCCAGGAAGGTGGGAAAAGGCAGCCCAATAACTTCCTGGGAAGCCCAGGAGTTCTCTGGGCGCTGGCACATCTGCAAGCTCTGTGTCTGCAGCAGAACCACAACAGCAGCTGTGTTTCCACAAAGCCATAGCTGCTGGAAAAGCAGAGCGGGCCCAGCTGAAGGGTGGGAGCTGCTCTCCCTGTCTGGCTGCAGGGGCAGGCTCTGCTGCAGGTGGCATTTGCACTGTGCAGGTTTCCCAGCTCCTCCCTCATGCCCAAGGTCTGTCCATTTGTACCTGCAGCACAGGTGGGATTACAGGAGCTTTGACAGCTGCTGTGCTGCCCTGTGAGTCCCTCTCTGTGTCTGTGGTTCTGATGGGCTCAGAGCTGCCTTTCTGTTCCTCTCCTCACTGAGCCAGAGACAGGCACTGCCCAGGAGGGCTCCCAGCTTGTTTCTGGGCAAGGCTAACAAGCACCTCCCAGAGACAGACACAGCTCCTGCTGCAGAGCTGCCTGTGGCTGTCACTGGGAGAAACGGGGACTCGAGAGCTTCCCCCTCAGCCAGCTCTGGCTCCAGCTCCCAGCCTGGGAACATCCCCTGATGCCAGAATCAGTCCCTTCAAGCCTCCCACTGAGAGTGAACCTGACCAGGAGGGATGAACGACAAACAGACTGTAAAGAAAGCACTTCTGTGGTGCCAAGCTCCTTCCCAAGGCTGGCTCGGCAAGCAAACTCCCTCCAGGATAAACCAGGAAGGGTGACCCTGCCAGTGGGGCTGTCAGCATTCAAGAGCTGCCAGTGCAGAGGTTTCTGCAGATTCCTGAGCTCCCCAACTCTTTTTGGGCAAACCACTGGAACACAGCCCCATCTGCAAGCAGTCTAACAGGAGCCAGGTGTTTGTGCCCCTGCAATGTGACAGAAAACTATTCCTCCAAGACTGAAGAAGGCATGGCCTTTTCTCTTGGTGTTTGCAAGCCTCTGCTTTGGAAGCAAGGAAGAACCGAATGCATTTCTCAAAAGCCCCTGTGGTTCCCTGCCAGGTGAGGTCCAGCCAGCTGCTTCCCTCCCATGGGCAGCCTTGTGCAGGGCAGGAGTGGCCCCTAACACTGGCCTGGGGGTGCCCATGGCATCCCCTCCCTGCTGCCTCTCCCTGCCAGGTCCCACAGCCAGGATTCAGTGCAGGCCCCCCTCCACTGGCACATCTCTTTCTGCATTCCAGCTGCATGGGTTTTCCCCATCCTCCTTACTCGGTGCTTTGTTTTAAGAGCTCATCCTCCGCAGTAATTTCATAGGTTTCTATTCCTAGCATCAGGAGAGGGAAGGGAGAATCTAATAATATTGATGAATAACCAAGCTCTGCTAAGAAGTCTGCCTTTTCTTTAATTTAAAAAACACCTGCTAGGAAAAGTAAAAAGGGCGCGTCATGGCAGACTGCAACAAACACAGAAAGTGACAGATATGGGACCCCGTTCCAGGCACATCATCAGCATCAGGGAAAACAGAGCACTGTGGCTTCAAAGAGCTGGGACAGGCTACAGAACAGATCACAGCAAGTGACACCCTGACAGGTGAACCCTGCTGAAAAGCACATTTGGCCTTTGAACAAACACCCACCCATTTCCCGGGGCTGTCTTTCGTGTCGAGATCCACCCACCAAAGAGTATTGGAATAAACAACACTGGCAGGATGAGGCTGGCAATGGCTTTTGGGCTGGCTGGCACAAGTCTATTCCACGTGGTTCGTGCTGGTGACTGAGCATCCCCATTGGAAAACAGCTCAGCCCCAGCCCAGCCATGGGCACAGGCAGACCCAGGGCCATCAGCACAATGGCTGTGCACAGAACTGCTCTGCAGCAGGAGGGGGCCTGATAAAATGGAGATGGAAGGAAACAGATGCTCAAAGGGATTTCATCAAAGTTCATGTGGAAAGAGGAGAAAAACAGCAATAAGGGGAAAATAATATTAAACTGCAACTGACCCTTTGTGGTGAGTGTAGAGCTGGTCCTTTATTATCTCCAGGAGCAACATTCAATGCCTGGACTACAGCAGGGCGCTAAAGGCAACCAAACAGTCTACTGGAGCTTTGGCAAAATGCACAGAGCAGGATGAAGAAGGGGCCCTGGTGCTCCCCTGGCCCTGCTGGGGCTCCCCAGCACAAAGCAGAGTGCTGAGGCTCCTCTGCACCAGCCCTGCCCCAGCCTTGTGTTTGGGATGAGCAGCACTGACACCTCCCGTGAACTCAATCAGGCAGCAGATGCAGGAGCTGACAGACTGGTTTCTCCTGCAAGTGCATGCCAGGAGACATAATTAACAAGGAAAATTAAGAAATAAGAGGCTGCATTTTTAAAAAATTATTTCTAAATTTCTATTCAATATTCCTCCTCCATCCTAAGTGGAGGGAAGCTGTCCACCCACAAAGCCCCTCCTGGATCCCTGGCACTGCTGCAGCACCAGCAGGGTTTGCTGCTCTTGCCTGGCAGATGGGCATTTATTGCCCTGGGCTGCTGGGAGCTGCTGGGCCCTCCCAGCCGGTGCTGCTGGGCTGCAGTGCTGGCTCCAGGCTCTGTGCTCAGCCAGGGAGGGACCCTGCTGTGCCTTCCCTGCCTCCACAGCCACTCTGAGCCCTCTCACAGACCAGGGGGATTTTCTGGGAGAGGGACAGGACAGCTCTCCCAAGGTGCAGGGAATGCTCAAGGGAAAAAGAAATTTACACAAGGTGAAGAGCAGCAGAGAAGTTTGAGAAACGACAGTGAAGGGCGTGGGGGCTGTCAGAAAGGCCCAGCTTCCCCAGGAAGAGCTGCCAGAGCCACCTACAGCTCAGGGAGCAGGGCACAGCCTGGGCAGGGGCACAGCCCAGCTGCAAACACCCCCAGCGCCACTCACAGCACGCCTGGGATTCTGTAACACTAAGGGGAGAGATTGAAAAAACATAAAATCTGTGCCATAAAGAATAAGAGACTGATAAATAATACATGAAAAAAGAAGCAGATCGCTCTTGTAGCCTTTTAAAATAACTCTTACGTGGGTATTATATACCATAAATACCAAAGCTGCACTGCAGCCCTTATGTGACAAGTCACAGACTAGTCAGAAAACACTTTCTGAGATCTGAATCATGGCCATTTATATATTCACTTTTATTAGGAAAAAAAAAAAAAAAAAAAAGGAGATTAATAGCATCTCTCAGCAGAAAGTTATTTCTAGTCTTCTACTTTGCGAAGGGAACTGTCACTCCACTATTTTGGTGGGTGTAATGGCACATGCTGTACCGACCATATGTAATCAGAGAATTAAATGCTGGCTCAGATATCAAGACATAATGAGATACACACATTTTTTTAATGAGAAAAATTATTGAAAATAAAGCCCGGTAGAGTGAAAAACACAGATGTCTCTGGCATGATAAAACTTTCTGGACATGTAGATCCTGAGTTGCCATTGTTGGAATTACTTAAGACTCTTTTAACTCCAAGTTGCTGCTTTCAACTTCTCTCCCCAAGAAGGGTTTGTGCCAGCCAAGCATCTGCAGTGGTGGCTGGTGGGGCTGGCCTGGGACAGCCTGCCTGTGACATTGGTGCACAGCTGGGTTTGGGGTGCAGCCCTGCAGAGGGGATCTGAGCCCCCAGAGGCTGCAGCTGTGCCACAGGGAGGGTCCTGCTGGAGCAGAGCGCTCCTGACTGCCTCCATCACCCCAAATGCACCAGGGAGCCCCGTCAGACACAGCCCCAGCCTCCCAGCAGGAACCCTCCTGCTCTGGCTGGAGGGTTTTTGCAGATTTGTAGTTTCAATTTTGCAGATTTGTAGTTTCAATAAAAGCACTGTTGTGCAAGGCAGAAAGTGAGAATAAACTGAAATTGAAGCTGTCTCTGACAGGCACAAGCACCACTGGAGCAGGACTGGTGTCTCCCACACCCAACAGTGCATTTGTAACTGGGAAATCCATCAGGTGGGGAAGGACAGGAGCACACTCTGCTGTTCTTGCTGGAGAAGCTGCAGGCACTGGGAAAACCCTGCCCACAATGGACAGAGCCATCTGGCAAGGTGAAGCCATCTGCCAAGTCCAAGCACCATTTTTCCCACAGAAAATTCCCTTTTCCTGGAGCACGAGACTGAAAATTCCTGAAAAGGAACTCTGAGATGACAGAGGACTGCACAAAAAGCCAAACTAAATCCGGGAAAAAGAGATCTTTGTGCAAATCCCAGAGAATGCAGCAATGAATGAACTCAGTGCGTGAGTGTGGAACACTCAGTGCAAGGCAAGGACTGACTCAGCTCCAGCTGCCTTTCAGGAAGCAGAGCAGATGCCAAGCAGTTGGAGAAAGAGCTCGGAAATGGAGCTGGGACATTGCAGGGAGGGCCAGGAGCAGAGCCAGGGCTGCAGCCTGCCCTGCACAGAAACTGCCTTTCCCTCTGCCAGCGGGGAGAAACCAATGCTGCATTGTCAGCTGCAAACACCCGCCCCCAGCCTCTGATCCCCAAAAGGGAAAAATAATCCATTTGGGAAAAAAGCTCTGTGGATGAAAATCTGAGATGTAGAGGCGGTTCTATGGAGACCAGCCAGTTTAGACAGATTCAACAGAGTCCCTTGTCTCTTCCACACCCTGTGCCATATGTATTTATCATTGTACCTAAAGATGAACCTGTGGTATTGAATTAACTTCTCCAATTGAGTTTATCATTTCTAGGGTTCCCAAAGAACAGCCCCCATCATCCCCTCTGTTCTGTCACAGAGCCAGCAGCTGCTCTCTGCTAAGGTTTTCGTGGTGGAAGTTTCAATGGTTTGGAATAATTCCCCATCACTCTGGATTTATATATGTTGCTGTAATCACACACATTTAATGATGCTGGATATTAAAACAGGAATTTAGCATGCTTGGAAGTATTTTTAAAATTCCACCAGATGCCATTAAAATATTTATATGCTGGGTGCAAGTTTTCTTTCCCAAAGGGGTCTCTTTTACAAATAACTGTAACAGTAGTTGTGGGTCACAGCAGAGTCTGCTGCATTACTTTCAGGGCTTTTTAGCATTATCAAATTTCCAAATTATCAGCAAATTAAAGAAGAAAATTATTAACTCAGAATGAAACTAGTAACAGCCAGACACCCAGACTGTGAGCATTCACAGCAGCTAACAAGTTGAGGCAGGGGAAAAAGCAAATTCAGAGTAAAATGAGGACCAGGTGCCATCTCGTGGCTCCACAGGCACTGCACAGCACGGACGGGGAGGGGTGGATTTGTATGCTGCGGGCATCATTACTGGGATTTAAAGCAATCACTGCTGCAATCCCTGACACGCTCTCCCTTCAGGGGGCTGCAGACACTGCTCCAGGATTTACAGCTTCCCTGGGGCGCCGGCTCCCACCACGAGCCCATAAAACTTTTACCACCCAGGTCTTGCACCGCAGCCATAAACACTGCTGTGTTATGGCAGACAGCACAATCTGGCACTGCCTGTGAGCGGGCTGGAGCGGGGACCATTCCCTGTGCCAGGGCTGCCAGGGTCACAGCCCGGGCTGGATCCTCACCAGGAGCTCCTCCTGCCCTCAGGCCAGGCTGGCACTGCTCAGGGGGCTCCTGTGGTATTGCCTGAGTGTGCAGGGATAGGACTGAATCCATTTTCCTGACAGAGCTTCCAAGAGGAGTCTCTGTTAAGAGGAATGAAAAGGAGCCAGAGCTGCCTCTGCTTTCCCTCCCACACCACAGGAGCCACACACTTAACCCAGGCCTGGTGCTCCCTGCAGGGCTGTGCCCACAGCACTGCCCCAAAAACTGCCCCAGCCTGCCCAAACCTGCCTCAGGAGCTGCATTAATGTTCCCAAAGCCACAGATATCTCCTGCTGAAGACAGCACAGAGGAATCAGTATTTTAAGGCCTGGGAAACGTCCATTTAGATTAATGCTGTGCTGAAAATAGCACTTCTTGCAACTCACCAGATGACTGCTACAACATTCAAGGCAGTTTAATGGAGTGATATTCCAGGTATATAAAACTGCTCTGAAGGAAACTCACTATCCATCACCCGTGTTCTACTCTGTTTATCAGCAGTGATTGCTTTTAGAAATATCTTTTTTTGGTGGACTCACGTGCAAGTCATCTCTCGTGGCTAAGACTTGATGGGATGATGAACAAAGGCACCAGCTTTGAGAGCCAAGGAAGGCGCCCTGTGCGTTGCTACAGACAGATCAGCCTGGGCAAGGGCCCAAGCAGGAGCACAGCAGGGCTTTTAACCCACATCAGAAAGCCCTCCCATTTCTTCCTTACAGAGATGGAGTCAGCTGAGACCTGAGCCATGATTCAGCTGAGAGAGGAAAGATGCTGGGGCACCAGCGTGCTCAGTTTTCAGAGCTGAGTCCACAGTTCCAGTGCCACACAACCCAGAATCATCCTCCAAAGCAGGGAAATTATTTTATCCATTTTTTACAGGTAAGGGGCAGTCAGAACCAGTAAGGTGCTTATAGGAAGGGTTCTTATGGAGAAATTGCTGCTAAAATCCCCATCTACACCTTAACCCTGGTGATGTCACCTCTCTGTGGGTTTCAGTTCAACCCTAAACCCCCCTGGGCTGCCCAGAGCTGTGAGCCAGGCACAGCCCAGGGCTGCCCGGGCAGGGGGCTCAGGGACCCCTGCATGTCCTGCATGTCCATCCCCTGCATGTCGGGGAGGCAGCCAGAGCGTGCCCAGCCCAGGCAGGGAGGGAGGAATTTCACTGTTCCAAAGCTTGACCAAGACTGCCACCTACAAACACACAGCAGAAATAGCTAAAACTGTCTCATGCTTCCAGGCAGAACAGAACAGAGGACAAAACCCCCTAGAACTGCACTTGTAAAGCTGTTTAACATGAAAAGCATCTTTCTTTTTCTCTTATTTTTAATATGATACCTTACTGATGTGATACCCTGTTATTTACAACCCAATAGTCCCCTTAAGGAGGAAGAAATTCTTCTTTCTTCCCTCCTAGCTAGGACCCAGCTGTGCATTAACCACATACATAGTCATTCTTTGAGTCTAAAACAAGCATTTTTGTACCTGGAAGATTTGGGGGCACCTGGAAAGGAGTTTTCCCATGGGAGAAATCAGTGCAGACCTCTGGAGCCAAAGTGGATGCCCTGACCAGAGAACTGTCCTTGTTTTATCTTGTGGCCATCTGGAAATAATTAGCCTCTTGTTAACACAAGATGTAGCTTTTGCATTTGGTGTTCAGCTGATGATCTTCAGCTGTCCTTGCTCAGGACTATCCTCACCCAGCTGAGCCAGAGAAAACTCAGGATTGCAGATTGGCATTTGGGCAATGCCTGGAACCACAGAGAGCTTACAGGAAACAAATCTGAGCTCCTGTGTGCATTTCTGTACAGTCCAGACCTGGAGAGGGGCCAGGGGAGGCCACGGGGCTGCTCCAGGATGGAGCCAGGCTGGGACACCTGGGGGTGCTCACCTGGAGAGGAGAAGGGTCCAGGAGAGCTCAGAGCCCTGCCAGGGCCTGAAGGGCTCCGGGAGAGCTGGAGAGGGACTGGGGACAAGGGATGGACACAGGGACACAGGGAATGGCTTTAAGCTGAAGGAGGGTGGATTTAGATGGAATATCAGGAAGGAATTCTTCCCTGGCAGGGTGGGCAGGCCCTGGCACAGGTGCCCAGAGCAGCTGGGGCTGCCCCTGCATCCCTGGCAGTGCCCAGGGCCAGGCTGGACACTGGGGCTGGAGCGCCTGGGACAGTGGGAGGTGTCCCTGCCATGGCAGGGGTGGCACGGGGTGGGCTTTAGGGCCTCTTCCAGCCCAAAGCAGCCAGTGATATTTTATTCTGCTCTCACTGTTTGACACCTGAGCTTTGATCTGTTTGGGCTCAGCTTGCACTGGGTCACTGAGAGCACAGGAGGAGCAGTGCCCAAAGCAAACTGCATCAGCTCTACTCACAAACACATCCCTGATTCTTCCTCTTTCTCTGCCATATGGGACTGCAAAGGAGCACAGGGGTTTCTAAAAGGGGCCCTGGGGGAGGCAGCAGGAACTGAATTTTGGTCTGGTGATGTATAAAGGGTGATCCCACTGTCCTGTCCACAGTCACTTGGAGGAAGTGTCTCCTGGTGTCAGCAGCGGCCTGCCCTGCCTGGCTGCCCTCACTGCAGGTGCTGCCAGTGCTGCAGAGCCAGGCAGGGCACACACAGAGCCTTGGCAATGTCCTGCACCTCTGCCAGCTGTGCATGAACTGCAGACAGGGCAGCATTTCTGAACCCTCAGCCTCTCTGAACGCTCAGCGTTTCTCAATGCTCAGCCTCTCCCTCCCCGTGTCAGCATTTTGGAAAGAGCTCCCTGAGCCACTAGCTGTCGTTGTTGTCCTGTGCAGCCCCGGCTCCTGGCAGAGCCTTCCAGCAGGCACAAACCAGGGTACAAATTCCGGAGCGAGCACTGAGCTGCAGCTCTGCTCATTCATCAGGAGACAAGCAGGGCTACCTCGTGCTGTAACTATCCCGTGTCAAGGAAAACACAACGGTTTGACAACAATTGGGGGTGGTGGTGCCCAGGGAAGGCTCCAGAGAGCCCAGCAGATGCTGCTTTGTTTGCAGAGTTTGTGCAAAGCGATTCTGATCTGCTCCTTTCATCCTGCACACGTGTCTCTCCACCTACAGACAGGCAATTGCAAACCCACCGTGTTTGGGGCAGCTGGGGGTGCTTGCTGAGCTCAGACAAAGCAGATGCTGCTCCCCAGCTTCCCCAGACAGTCTCTGCAGCAGAGAGCTAAACATTCCAGCCCGGACTGACAAAGGGACAGGGGACAAAGCACCGAGAAGGGCTCAGCTCTGGGTCTGCAGCTGGTGGAGCGGAATTCAGAGACAGGCAGGGCATGCCCAGGGGGCTGCAGAGCAAATTTCCGTGGTGTGCAGAGCTACCCTGGCCACGCTGCAGCAGCTGCCTCACACAGGGCAAGCGCAGCAGCCTCTGCCCCTCCACAAAGGCCAGAGCTGCACAAAGGTGGCCACAACCACAATGAAGAAGTTGAACTTCACATTTTTGACTGGAGGCACCAGGGAAAACCGCAGTACCTATGGACTCTGAAAGGCTCTGGCCTGGCTGAAGGGGGAATACCCTCAGTGAGAGGTTCCTAGAGGAAGGGTTGGGGAGAAATGAAGGTACAAATTCAGGGAAAGGATGAATACAGCAACTGCCTGCATTTGCTGCAGTTTCCTGCATTTGACATGCTGAACTGAGTTACTGTAAAAACCTCAATCTTCAGTTAAATCTCATGTTACTATTACCATCCAAATATAATCACTACTCAACACTAGAGGGATACCAAACCCTTTGCCCTCTTTCTGCTGGCCTCAAAATAACATTTCAGAAAATAGAAAGCCACAGCTTATTTTAAAGCTACTTCAAAAATATAAAGATTAAATTGCACATTCATAACTGTATGGGTGTGTAAACAAATGCATATTCACACACACACACAAATTCTTTCACATGAGCAGGAGCCTTTCAGCTGACTGCAGTGGGGACAGAGAGCACCAATAAAGGAGAAGCCAGCCCTTCATGGGCAGGGAGAGCAGGAACTTTCTCTGGGACAAGCAGGACATGTTGCTGCCCATTTCAGACATTTAGCAGTGCTCCCATGTTTTGCCCATGCCATGTGTTAAACACATCAAACACATTTCCCACAGATGCACAGAGAGGGTCTGACTCGCCGAGACAACCTGAAAGAAAACAGCACCTAAAACAGACTATAGTCACTTTGAACAATGTGGGGAAAGGTTGCTAAACAGCTGACCTAAGATTCAATTCAAATTTCACTGTTGTCCCTGGGAATTCCTCCAGTGACTTTGCTGAGCTTTCGATGCAGCCTCAAGCCCAGAAAATGAGAAACAGAGGAGAGATCTCTGGTTTGCAGAAAGCCTCACATCACCTCCATCAGAAACCTCCCACAAGACTTTGCAAGCAGTTGGTGCTGCTGCACAGACTGCAAAAGAGACAGCATCCACCTAATTTCCAAGTATTTTCCTCGGTCAGCTGTGAGAAACCATTCTGCAGCAGCTCTCTGTTTCCTAAAAATTTCTTCTCTTATCTCTTTGAACTTTTCTGAAGAGTTGTACTCAGTACTCATCCCTGCGGCAGTAGTAGATGTAGTCAAATACATTCATACCATTTATGCAGTAAATGTTCTAGACACTATTCGCTCATGTGCAGACTGTCCCAAAGGCTGTGTACTCATTAAAAAGGAAAAAAAAAAATTATTTAAAATCCAGTCCTACATAATTCCATTTTAGTGCAATCTATATTCAAGCAAGCATTTAAATATTCTATTAAAAGGGATCCATCATCAAATATCATGGAATCCAGCAAAATAATAGCTAACATCTTAGTGCTAAGCCTCCATCAGAGTCACATCGGTGCCTTGATACCCCCTTCATTTATTTCCAATTCCGGCACCCGTAACCATGGCAACAGATATGGAAACATTTCAAGCAGAACAGAACTGACAATAACAGCGCGAATACCTGAGGTGGGGGAAAAGAGGAGAGGCACAAGCAGGTAGTTGTTGAAATTAAAAGCTAATGACAAGAAAACAGCTGGAAACAAATGCTGGCTCTCACGGCCATATTCTCTAGGCAGATGCATTTCTGCAAACCTGGTCTGTGCCATCTTATTAGCTATGGAAAGGGAGGTAGAAGAAATGTTTTTGTCAGCAAAGAGTAAAAGTGTGAACTCTAAAAAGTAAGTTGCTGCAAATAGAAAACAATTTTTTATCTGTTGTATGAACATCCAGGAATACTCAGAATTAACCCATGAAAAGCAAGTATTTTTTCCAAAGGCAAACACTCACAAATGTGCTTCAGAGAAACACTATCCATCAAGAAAGAAAGAGAAGTCACCTTTTAAAGAGATTCTAAAAGAATAATTCCATTAGCCTACATCAAAGACCAGGTTTGAAATGAACATGAGTTAATAAACCATATATGTGTAAACTGGGATAACTTCCTAGACATTTAAGGGAACTAATTAGCATTTGAATGCTGTGAAGCAAGAAAGGGAAATTCTATCTTTAAACTGTAACAATCAAAACTAGAAATGAGATTGACCTGTGTGGGAGAGCCTAGCAGGATGCAGCTGCAAGGTTAGCTTCGAAGGTTTATGGGGCTGGAGCTGAAAAAACACAAAGATCAAGGCCATCACGAGTCCTGCAGGGAGGGCTGGGGTTTTTTATCTGTTACCCCATGAAGCTGAATTTAGAGAACAGAATTAAAGAACAAGAGCTGGACTTACATCAGCCTCCCTGTTGCAGCACCTCACGAGCCAAGGCTGTGAACCAGGCATCAAAACCACCAGGAATTCAGCCAGCAGGGCTCCCTGGGAAAAGGGAAGGAAAATAAGAGAAGACAAAAGCAAACTTGATATTGAACTAGAGAGTCAGGGGAAGGAGGCAGAGCGTCTGGGGATGGCTCTGGCAAGGAGCTGTAACCTCCAAAACCAACAGGAGCTCTTTCACCAAACCTCACCCCCAGATCACTGACTGCTGCTTGAGAGGCTGCACACACACTCCAAACCTGCAGATTCCATCTGCCAGCTGCTTTTAGATCCCTTTTCCCTTCCTATCAGAAGAAAACATAAAAAACTCTGCAGCAGGTTTAGGTAGAATGAATCCCATCCTTGCATGGGAAGGAAAGAGTGGAACAGGCAGAAGTGGCTGCAGACTGCAAAAAGGCCTGAACCCATAAAATACATAAATGCACACAAGAGTCAGAATTTCCAGGACCAGACACTGCAGGCAGTTCCTGTCCCTTTTCAGTGCCTGAAACAGGAGGATGGAGCCTGGCACTCCTGCTGCCTCTCTGGGCTTGATGGGGAGTGTGTGTGCTGAGAGCCTGCAGGCACCCCGAGGGCTGCAGGACCAGGAGGAGCTCCTGGGGCAGGGCTGCCACTGCAGACCAGAGACACTCACAGGGGCTGAGGAGGGGCTGGCACTCCAGGGGATGGCCTGGACTCACTCCTCACACAGCTCCCACGCTGCCTGGGCTGGGTGCTCCCTTTGCCCTTGTGCAGGACTGCAGACCCAGAGTCCATATTCCATCACCAGACACCTCCCAGTGCCACCCCAGCACGCTGTGCTTCCATGCTGAGCCCCTGGTGCCACTGGGAATCGCGGTGCCCACTGCTGCTGATCCATCACTGCAGCTGCAGGTGCTGCAGAGGGAGCTGGGAATGCTCCCTTTCAGGACAGGGAGCAGAAAGTTGGTCCATTCCTTTGTTCATGGTCTTTTAGTCATTCTGGTCTTATTGTGCAGAAAGGCCAGTGCAGGATTCAGTGGAAGCAGGGGAAGATCTGGGTTAGAAATGGAGAACATGGAAATGGAGAAGAACTGGGATGTGAGTTAGCAATAAGAGTTAATGTCCCCTTTCCCACTGCCATCTCAGGAAATGTAACTGTCGAGGCACAGCACACAGAAAAGCTGTCATTCACTGTCACACGGGAAGCACCTTACTCTCCCTCCCCTGGGGAATTCCCTCAGTCACTGGATTTTGTAACAGAGAATATTTTCCTCCTACCATTGTGTGTCTCATTGACTCCTATTTTCTTCTTTGTCATCTGTAAGACTCTTCTTGCTGACCCCCAAGAAGGATTTGAGCTTTCCAGCCAATTTCTCTAATGCCTTCAGGTTAGCAGGGGTTCAGCAGCAGCAGCAGCAGCAGGTTTGGAGCAGCAGGGAGGGGTGAGGAAAACCTGACAAGTGCAGAGCACAGGGCAAAGTCAGGCCCTGCTGCAGAGCCCTGGGCATCCTGCTCTGAGGGAGCTGCCAAGGGAGCCCTGGGCTGCAGCTGCACGGGGCAGCACCTCTGCACCCTGCTCACCTGCACCCCTCACACCTGCATGCTGCTCACCTGCTCACCTGCATCCTGCACATCTGCACATTGCACACCTGCACCCCTCACACCTGCACCCTGCTCACCTGCACCCCTCACACCTGCACGCTGCTCACCTGCTCACCTGCATCCTGCACATCTGCACATTGCACACCTGCATCCCTCACACCTGCATCCCTCACACCTGCACCCTGCTCACCTGCACATCTGCACATTGCACACCTGCACCCCTCACACCTGCACGCTGCTCACCTGCACCCCTCACACCTGCACCCTGCACACCTGCATCCCTCACACCTGCACCCTGCTCACCTGCATCCTGCACATATGCACCCTGCACACCTGCACATCTGCACATTGCACACCTGCATCCCTCACACCTGCACGCTGCTCACCTGCATCCCTCACACCTGCACCCTGCTCACCTGCATCCTGCACATATGCACCCTGCACACCTGCACCCCTCACACCTGCACGCTGCTCACCTGCATCCCGCACATCTGCACATTGCTCACCTGCATCCCTCACACCTGCACCCTGCTCACCTGCTCACCTGCATCCCGCACATCTGCACATTGCTCACCTGCATCCCTCACACCTGCACCCTGCTCACCTGCTCACCTGCATCCCGCACATCTGCACATTGCTCACCTGCATCCCTCACACCTGCACCCTGCTCACCTGCACATTGCACACCTGCATCCCTCACACCTGCACCCTGCTCACCTGCATCCTGCACATATGCACCCTGCTCACCTGCATCCCTCACACCTGCACCCTGCTCACCTGCTCACCTGCATCCCGCACATCTGCACATTGCTCACCTGCATCCCTCACACCTGCACCCTGCTCACCTGCACATTGCACACCTGCATCCCTCACACCTGCACCCTGCTCACCTGCATCCTGCACATCTGCACACCTGCACCCCGCTCACCTGCACATCTGCACATTGCACACCTGCATCCCTCACACCTGCACGCTGCTCACCTGCATCTCTCACACCTGCACCCTGCACACGGCAGCCTGCACACCTGATGTCACCTGTCCCACAGGGCTGACCCCACCTGTGCCAAGGCCAGAGGGGGACACTGTGATCCCCTCCCCTCTGAACAACCCAGCCTTCCCCCTGCTGAACTATTTGTACTGAAATATATATCCTGTCATGAATTACAGACTTTAAGTGCTGGAAATGGTACCGTGCCCCTTGGGATGCTCCTTCAATGGTTAATTAATCTCACTTTAAAACCAGCCTCCTTTCTTTCTAATTTTCGCTGACTTCTTCCATTTCTCGTTACATGATCTTTTCTACTTTTAACACAGATATAACAGGTTTTCTATCTTTACTCAGGTGCTGACAGACCAAAATTTTCAGCTTTCCATTTTTTCAAAGAATCTAGTTAATGTTCCAATAAAGAAAACCTTTTCATTTCAAAATCCCATTAGATCACTTCTATAGAAAGATATCCATTTATTCTTAGACTTTAGGAACTACAGCAGTGAAACCATTTGCATCCAATATTCCTCTATTTTTATATCCACTTTCACCTAAAAGTAAAAGTGTGAAAGTCTTAACTCACTCTGGATTTTGATTTCACGTCACACCTTCCAAGCTAATTAATTATCATTTGGAGTGAAATGGCATTTTTAACAGCTATAATGAAAATGTTAATTTACTGGGCTTAAGGAGCGCTGACCAGAATTCGAACTGTCAATAACCTAATATTCAGTTTATTTAGTTTTTAGTTTTTCAATGTTCGCCATCTCAATCTGGGAGAAAAAGTTCATATAATGAGAATAATACTCAATAACCTCAAATGATTTGGAGCCATGAAAGCAAAATGCTGTGTCTCAAGTCTGACTTCTCATAAAGTAAAAATGAGCTAATATTTCAGAACAGAAGGTCCTTCAGAGTTGAAAATTGCACCGTGTTCATTGCCACTACTTCAATTTTTGTTTTTCTCTTTTGCTTTCCCATTGGCTGGGTCATTTGGAGCGTGTTCATTTTGGTGTACACCCACACCCCCAAAATCAAGATATGGCAATGGAAGGGCCCTGAATCACTGTCCCTTCTTTGTCACCCTGGAATTCTGTGTGAGGTTAAAGCAGAAGCAAGCAAGCCCCACTGTCCCTGGCCTGTTCCTGCTCTAGGGCTGCTGTAAAGGAGCAGAGCCCAGGATTGTGGCTCTGCAGCCGTCCTACTCTTCTCTTTCTACCTGTGGAAAATGTTTTATGGGTTTTTTTATTTTAAACTTATGCTTTATGACTTTGGAATTAGGGATGAATCCTATTAGGGAGACAAAAGGCTCATTGTAGTTCATAGCTGTCTAATGGTGTGGGAGATAGAGAGACTATTATATTTGGCACAATATTTAGAGAAATTAATCCTCAAGCGCTAAAGATTTGAGGGATTAACAGTGTGAGTGACAGCTGAGCTCTATCCCTGGATTGTGCCACAAAAACCATTTGCCTCCAAGTTGAACATGTTCCTCACTTCCACCCAGTCAGCACAATTCCTGCTTTCATTGCACTCAGGTCCCCAGGGGAGATCAACAAACTCATAAATCCTTATTTCATGGTGGTTTTCAAAATTGCCATGTTATTTTCATTTCTAGGATTTGATATGTGCCTTCCACCCCTTGTGAAGAAAAAGACATATCCCCTCTATAAAATAGACTACATTTTTAAAGCTTCAAGGTTTGATTAAAGAGCTTTGAAACTGTCCTTTTCAATGGGAAATGATGCGAGGTGGCCATGCATGTAAACATGTCCACACAGCATCATCCAGACCCTCCCAAGCACTGCTGGAGAAGCCCTCACTGATGGGAGGCCTCTGTGTCCTTGGTGCCTGATTGCCCAGCAGAAATGGGACTGTGCCCGCTGGCAGAGGGCAGAGCAGCTCCCGTGCCAGGGGCTGGGAGAGGCAGGAACTGCTGGGGAGGCACGGCTGGGGCACCAGAGCCTCCCCAGCCCCGCAGAGCAGAGGGGGAAGGAGAGGAGATGCCGTGGTTGCCATGGCAGTGGCGGCATGGGGCCATGGCAGGAGAGCAAAAAATATTCACTGCAAGCTTATTTGTGTGCCTTCGTTACAAAAAAATCTGTGAAAACAGCTGAAATAAATTTGCAATCACTCTTTCCAAGATCTCCATCTTTTGGAGTCACAGAAACACACAAGTACCAACACATTGGCAAGGTGCAACTTTGCTCTGAGCTGTGTCACTTTGTGGAGACCAATGAGGGTACAAGGTTTTGTCCAAAAAGACCTTAAATATCACAGTGTGAATGTGTTCCTTGCTGTTCAAACCTGAGAAATTTCCAGAAGAGGAGATTTGCTCTGAGGAGCAGTGTCACCCAGGCAGCTGGCAGAAATCACCCAGCCTCATCCAAAATGGGGACTTTGCTGCCCTGCACAGGGTCCTTGCAGGGACACTGCCCATGGCAGGATGGTTTTGACATCTCAAGCTCTCAGGTTATTTCCAGGGCCATTTTGGAAAGGTGACACCCACTTGCAGCTCCTGGGCTACAGGAAAGGGCTTGTGCAAAACCTCCCACAGCACCAGGAGCAGCTGGGACTGGGGCTGACACACCTGGGTCTCTGATGCCTTTTGGGAATACACAACCAGGAGATGCTTTCAGAGCAACAGGAGATGGGAACAGCTGCACATCAGCACGAGATGCTGCTGCCAAGGGACTCCTGTGGGCATGAAGAAGAGCCAGTGTAAATAGAAACGGATTGGGGATTTTCCTGCGAGCAGAGGAAGTGCCAGAGCCTGTGGGTGGCTCTCACTACTCACAAGCTACTTCCCTGTCCAGCATTTACAGGACTCACTGCTCTTAGCTGTGGATCTAATCAGGATTTTTATGAATAAACCATAAAATTCAATGTCTCCAGGGTATGACCAGACCTCAGAACTGTCCTCTCTGGAGGCAACGTGAGCAGCCCCAGCACAGAGCTGGGATGGGGAGGACACCCAGCACTGCCTCCTGCCCAGTGCTCTGTGTGTGTTTGGGGTGTCTGTGCATTCCCCATCCCCTGCAGTGTGAGCTGGGGGGTTCAAACGTGCCCTCAGTCCTTGGCAATAGATAATGTTTCCTTTTCCTTCCGTAAAACCTTATTTCAGCCTTAATTAGCTCACAGGCCTGTTGTTCAAAAGCTGAGATTTCCTCTCTGGGTTTTCCCCTGCCTCAGTTCAAGTCACATCTAAAGACAGAGCCATCCTTTCATGAACAGAACCATTTCTTTTGCTTGCATTGCACCGTTAGGCCCTTATCAAATCTCTTCCCTACTGTAACATTTCCTTTCAAGGTAGCTCACTAACCCTTACCTGTTTTTCACTTTACCTGCAAATAGCAAAATACCATCAACTGGAAAAGATAATTCCTCACTTGTGAAAGTGTTATTTTTTTATTCTATGATATGGGCAATACAAATGTCACTCCAAGGCAGGTTGTATTAAGTAGTTTCATGTCACATGACACAGTGTGAATTGACACATGCTGTGCTGTTGTATGAGATCTGGGGTTACTTGTTTGAAGAGACTTTTTTCTTTTCTGTTTAGGAGAAGATATTACGTACTATAGATATTACATGATCCATCCATGAGCTAAAAAATAGACCCAGCTAAAGGAATAATTTCTGACAGTCAGAGCAAAATAAAACCTGCAAATCGTTGCTTACTTTTCATATAATACTGACAGTCAGCTTATTCCTTACAATTTATTAAAGAGAGCAAAAATAATGTGAAGAGACTACATCTGTTATTAAATGCAATTCATGTAGAAAAGTAAAGCAGAAATCCCCATGTACATTCCAAATGTCAAACTAAACCAGGGATCAGCTTCGTTTAGCCACTGGTAGGTAGTCACTCTGAAAAACCTCTTATAAGTTTCAGCATTGTGTTATTTTTCAGTTAGCCATGGAAAGGGCAAGGAGCATCTCTGAGAGACAGAACCAGCCTCAGTTCCTGTGGAATTAGAGCGGCACATCCACGATTTCTCTGGCACATCCCAGCCCAAGCGCTTTCCCAGGACACCTCGACTGCTGAAACACTTCTGCAAAGGTTCGGAGCCTTAGGCTGCTTGGAAAATGCAAAGCATCAGCACCGGAGCCTCGCTGCGTGTCCCACCTGTTGGATGCTCACGAGCACAGAATGGCCGGGACTGGAAATCCCTCCGGGACTGGAAATCCCGCCGCGACCGTCCCGCGCAGCCTGGAACGGAGCCCCGGCCTCGGCCCAGGCCGCCGGACGGGCACAGCGGAGGCTCCGGGCAGCTCCGGGCACCCTGAGACAGCCCGAGAGCTCCGGGCAGCGCCGGGCACCCCTCGGCATCCGCACAGCTCCGGGATTTGCGGCACCCGCGGCGCCCCGAGAGCTCCGGGCTCTGCCCTGGCTCTGGGCACAGCTCCGGGCTCTGCCCTGGCTCTGGGCACAGCCCCGGGCTCTGCCCTGGCTCTGGGCACAGCCCCGGGCTCTGGGCACAGCTCCGGGCACAGCCCCGGGCTCTGGGCACAGCCCCGGGCTCTGGGCACAGCCCCGGGCTCTGCCCCGGCTCTCAGCATCTCCCGGCTCTCTCCTCTCCCCGAGCTCTCTCGATGAGCCCGAGCTGCCCTGCAGATCCAGGCGAGCCCCGCGCTCCATCGCAGCGCCCATCCCTGACAGCCGCTGGGCTCGGGGCGTTGCAATGCAAGCAAAACAAACTCTTACTTTCCCAATATTGGCTCCTTTATTGCCGCCTCTTATAGCTGACAACATAGGAGAGAACTTCATAAAGAAAGTCTCATGATAGCTGTTATTTATTATGCAAATGCTCCCTTGCCATGGCAACATTGCATGCAGTAGTTTGCTTTATTTGCCCCGATACATGCATATTCAAATTAGGGCTGCATACATTGTGCCTACACATTACAAAGATTTTGTTTTCCTTGACACTTACAGGAGAACTGCAATTAATACAGCCTGTTTAAGCAGACAGCACCCAATTAGTTATCATCCATTTTCAGACTGGGACTCTAGACTAAAAAACATGGAGCTGGCTTCTTAATCAAAAGGAAAATACATCCAAACTACGGGTTTTCAAAGACACATTTAACTCACAATGGCCAGGATACTCACTTGGCCCTTAATGTGAAATGGAGTGTTAATTTTTCTCTGTCACCTCTTAATTGCTTCCTTATTATACCGTTCAAGCAGTTAATTGCTAGACTGAGTGAAAGAGTGTTTTCAAGGGAAAGGAAATGCCACAGCATGAAAGAAAAAAAAAAAATAGAAGCAGCACAGGAGCGTAATTTGGTCTGATATTATGTTAGTTGTGGTATTGCCTTTAGTGGTAACTAAAAAATTAACGGGAAAAGCTAAAAAGTTTCCTATTGCCAAACAGGGCAGGAGCCGTGTCAGGAGTTCTGGCGATCAGCAGTTCCTGGGATCACACTCAGGGACTCCATCTATTCCAGGACATGACGTTTGTACTCGGGAGATTTCTTTCTGCTCCACCCCTCACAGCAAGGAACCTTTATCTATTTGTAGTGTGGGAGCTGCTCCTCACATCCACCTCTCTCGCTGTACTCGCTGATACCTGCGGGCTGCCCAGAGCATCCCTGTGCCTAGCCAGAGCATCCCCAGAGCACCCCCCGAGCCCCCCGGTGCCTCCAGGCTGCAGAAGCACCAGTGCAGCCTCCGCCTCTCCGTGGCTGCTCTCCAGAGCCTCCTGAGCAATCCTGTGCAGCACACCTGAGGAAACAGCCACCAAACCTTTTCCTGCAAATGCCAGCAGCTGCAAGGGCTCACTCCAGAGGCTGCGAGCACACCTGGCCCTGGGCTCCCTCCCTGAGCCCACAGCACCGACGCTGCCCAGGCACCGAGGCAGCAGGGAGAGGCAGAACTGATGCTGCACGGGGACAACAGACACTCCCAATGCAAAGGCAAGAGTTACAGGCCTTTATTTAAACAGCAAGGGATTGCAGGCTCTGGAGGCAATCTTTGCATGACAGTGCTAGAATTCATGATCAGTACTGTTCCCTGCCTCCTCTGATTTTTATTAGAGAATAAGAATTATTAATGGAGGAAGGAGACAGGAAAAAAAAAAAGCAAAAGCCAAAGATACTGTTGCATGGTAGATTTAAATATGCACATTAATTCATAAGCAAAGTGAGTTAAATACAAATTTTGAATAAATTTCCTAAATGTAGCTTCCCAGTGGACAATAGAAAAGAGATGATCCAGTTATCAACTTGTGCTTATTAGCATTCAAACATGCTGATTAACTCATTAGTAAGACTACATTTAAAGTCATCCCTTTTGTTTCCTTCTATAAACTGTTGGCCTTTCATTTATTGGAGGAGGATAACACATTTATTTAGGACTGAAAAGAATAAGCCAACTTTGGCTGAAGAATAGCAAACTTTATAGAACATAAAGAATATCCCCTTTCATTTTGCAGGGGTTTATGAAGTGGCACTGTCATCTGCTGGATTGGGTGGGTGAAAAGCATATGCCTGACAGTGCTTCAGTTTCACTGGGAGAAAATCATGAGTAGGAAATATCAGATCAAAATGTAGCTTTCAACCAGACAGATCTCAGAGCTGCAGAGAGAACTTCAGAGCACATCCCTGAGGTCAGACTGAGGGTGGGCTGGTGCAGCTGTCCCTGTGTCCCGCTCGTGGCTCCTGTGGGAGCCCCGCAAGTGCCCAGTGCTGCTGTGTTTGCACAGCCTGCGGGCACCAGCCACCCCACTCTGGCACAAAAACACCCACGGAACGCGCAGCACGCGTGATTTGAGTCCCAGAGCCAAGGCAGAAGGCTTTGGCACAAGTGAGGAGCAGGTGTGAGCTGCAAACCTTCCCCAGGGGCAGCTCACAGCCCCAGGGCACACAAACACAACACCTGCACAGAGCTGCAGGAGCAGCCCGTGGTGACACTGCTGCCACCTCACCAGGACAGCCAGGCACCACTCTGAGCCTACAGGAAAAATGAAACACGGCAAAGCCTCACTTTGCAGGTCCATCACTGAAACACGGCAAAGCTTCACTTTTTTCAGGGTCCATCACTGAAACATGGCAAAGCCTCACTTTGCAGGGTCCATCACTGAAACATGGCAAAGCCTCACTTTGCAGGTCCATCACTGAAACATGGCAAAGCCTCACTTTGCAGGTCCATCACTGAAACATGGCAAAGCCTCACTTTGCAGGTCCATCACTGAAACATGGCAAAGCCTCACTTTGCAGGTCCATCACTGAAACATGGCAAAGCCTCACTTTGCAGGGTCCATAAATAAAGATAAAGATAAAGATAAAGATAAAGATAAAGATAAAGATAAAGATAAAGATAAAGATAAAGATAAAGATAAAGAGTGCACGCGTGCAGGGAAGGGCGAGCAGCCCCAGCAGAGCCCCAGCACAGTGCTGCAGGCAGGGAATGGAGCAGGGGCAGTTTGCCATGCAGAAACCTCCAGGGCCCTTTGTGCCACAGACACAAACCCCAGCAGAAACCTCAGTTCATCTTCCCCACATAGCAGCAACGGGGAAGGGACCTGTCCTTGTGAGCCAGGCTCCTCCTGCACTAGGAACAACTGACCAGCTCTCACAAGGCTAAATTAACAACTTAATTAACAACAGCACCAACTCCATTCAACGTGCAGAACCAAGATTTTCTCAACTCAGATATCAGGAAAAAGTTTCAAAACTCTAGATATTCTTTTAATTATTACTTCAGTGTTTCTTTAGTATTTTATGTTACTATCCCCCTGAGAAATTGCACAATAGTATCTTTGCAGTTCCTGGATATTTTCACTTCTTTTCACAGAGTAATGCTGTGTCTTGGCCACATCTCAGTCTCTTCATTGCCTGCGTGTTTATCCAGCCTTCACTTCCACCTGACCCATGCACTTCACAAGCTTAAACTGATTTTATTCTGTTCACTACTCTTGTGCAACATTTAATAATGAAATGCTGAGGCACAGAATAAATTAAATATTCTACCACAGATAACAGAGACCATCTCTCTCCTCTGGCCTTCTGGTGTCTTTGTGTTTAAACACAGGAAGAAATTGTCAAAAACTCCTTGAAACATAACAAAAAATATTTCTCTCCCACTGGTATAATCAACAAGTCTTTAAATTTCAGTATAAACACACCAAAAGGTCTCATTTTGCAGAATTCCTGACACCTTTCTGTGAAAACATTTGATGTCCATACAATACCTAAGTACATGTATACATTACCCCCTATGCAGCACCTTGCTGTTATTATAGCATAGTAGCAATCTCTTTCTATATTTCTGCCATTTTAGAGGGCATAAATAGGTTCTCTGAATAGGATGTAATTAAATTGAACAACCTGATGTCTTATTTTCATACAAATCCATTTTATTAAACTGTCTGTTTCCATTCTTGTATATTAAGATTTCTACCTAAATCTCTCTCATTTTTCTCTTTAAGTTCCAATTTGCCTTTGTCTAAGGATACTGACAATGTCCTATGTAGCCTTGAAATCAATTTAGTGAGACAGTCTCTTTGTACAACAATTTTTCAATCTGCTACATTTGCATTTCTATACCTTCTTTTAATTCACAAAGAACAGCATGTCTTACCCAAAGGAAATGGGAAAACTGAGCTCCAGGAATATTAAAATCTTCTACAAATTGGTCAAACGATTTTAAATGCCCATCCTTAAACAAATCTCTAATACAAATGGACCCTTTTTGTTGCTAGGTTCTAAAGGCTCCATTTTTAATATAAGTGGAAGGTCCTCATTATAACACAATAGAGTTAAGGGAGACAATTTCTCATACCAGCCCATGAATTTATGCACTTTCCTCACATTTTACAGACTGGGAAATAGTTGTTAACATAATCTTTTTCTGTCACACCATTTTTATGTATATTTTATGTCTGTGTTATCTCTCAAGTTCAAGTTCTGTATATATAGATCCTTGTACAAACGTGAAATTACCCTTGAAATTACCCTTGTCAGGTCCTTATCACTTAGAGTTGTGATGTGTTAATCTCACTCTCCTGTCACAATTCTCACAGAATCTGCTGCATCCTATTGGAGCAAGGTTTCCATTTAGCTTCCCTATACCTTCAACTCTACTACAATCTTTATCAGTGTTCATTTCTCTCTACAAAGTTTACATTTCAGCTAAGTAAATGAAAGAATAAAATAATATTCATGTAAAAAAACAGTGAAGAATTAGAAAGGGCTAAAACTTTATACTCAAGTTTGTTCTACAGGATTTAGAGCATGAGAGATTGAGGTTCCATAGGCAGAAGCACTCAGCTAAACCCCTCGCTGTCCCCAAACACAGGCAGAGTGTTCACAGGCTGAGCCTGAGCAGGGCTCGACGGCCTCTCCCACACTGGAAAGGAGGTGACTCTCAGCCAGAGCTGCAGGGCAGATGGGTCACTCGGGATGAATTAACCTCGCTGAACACGGGCTGTGGAAGGCCCAGGTGTCTGAGCTTTGTGTCTGTGATTCCTCTGTGCTCACGGAGATGCAGCAGGGCTCCCCCTTACGCAGGTGAGATGAATTTTGCTCTGGAGATAGAGAGCTCATAGGTGGGGGATCCTGAATGACAAGCTTAGACAAAGGGCCAGACTCCTAGCTAGCTAAGCAAAAATAGAAAAACCCCTTTGTGCCATGGGTTTGCTTCCATTCCTAACTCCATTGCTACTTCTGTGCGACCACCTGTGGCATATGTGCTGTCTGAATAAATAGGGCACATCCTGAGAACAAAGGAACAGCCTGAGCTCTGCTCAGTTAGTCACTGCACATCACATGTAATCTACAGCACAGGTTTGTGCAACGTTCCTGTTGCCTGGACCCAAAGCTGCCCAGCTATCAGACCTCAGTGAAGGTGTGGGGTGCAGCTCTTCTGCTCTAAAAGTAGGAAAGCATCCACAAATCCATGACAGATGGGAAGTGGAAGCACTAACAATCAGCAGTAAAAAAGCACTGGGAGGGAAGTGGTGTCAGGAGAAACTCCTTCGTCACTTACCTGCCACAGCCTCTCCCCGCTGCACACCGAGCATCTCCAGCAGAGAACAGCCCCAAGGGATGCTCTCAGCTCCAGGGGGACCCCAGGGGCTCAGCACAGCCAGGGGACACACTGCACAGCCCCACTGCCAAACACGAGCGGCCACAAGAGCACAAAACCATTTAAAAAGTCACACAATTCCACATGCAACTTATCATTTCCCTCCTCTCCATCTGCCCCCCTCAGAAAACTTTAATATCTTCTTTGAGTGGCGTTTGTCTGACCTATTCCTGCAGATTTTTCCATCACAAAAACACCACAACTTCCTGTCTGTATTTCAGCACTTTGCTTTGCTTCCACTCATTCACCAGCCTTGCCTTCTGGCTTCCATCAGGCTGTCAGATTTTACTTCCCCACTCCAGCCCAGATGATTCTGCAATATGACCAAACTAAACAACTGGGGCAAAATCCATTCCACAGCTGTTCTACCAAAGCCTGTGGATTTACTTTAGGATTGAATTTGCTCTTCTTATGTGAGAAATGGGGGATTCAGAAGGAGATAAAAGAAGAATGAAAAGCAAAACTGACCTTGATGGCCATATTTTCTTTAATCCACGAGGGCCACGAGATGAATGCACACAGCCAGGCTGACAATGCTGCCTGCATTTAAACATGGTGGTGGGTGTAAATATAGGTGAGGGCACTAATCAGCCAGGTGGCTACATGTTACCCTGAACACAAGCAATTAACTACAAGGGCAATTTTCTCCCAGAGGTTAGTTATTTCATAGCCAATTAACCAGGCAGCTTCACCCCACTTTGAACTGTGTGTAGAGTGAGAGCCACGTCTGCATCTGGACCTTCAATAGATTCCCTGTAGCTTTAGCCATCAGCCCTATTCATCTTTTTCTAAAGTAGTTACAGCATCCACCTGCCTTTCAGTATTTAACTCCTTCATTTGTAAAGAAGCAAGCAGAACATTTGAACAAAAAGATATTTTTATCTTTATAATAGGCAAGGCAATTTTAGCAGTATATGTCTATGAAACCCAGCATTCAGCCTTGTGTAGTGTCTTCACACAGTGAAGTGAAAAATCAGCGAATGCACTTTATTAAACATACACAGAGCCTGCAAAGCTGGCCTTTGGACAGAGAAATCTGTGTTCCTTCATGCTCAGAATGTGGCAGGTCCAGGGAAGAGTGAGTGAGTGCTCAGGTGGAGAATACATCCAGTTAACACAAGCTAACGCTGCGCTCTCTTTGTGTAAAGCATTAATAATATAATTACACCTTAAATATTGATAGAATATGCAGAATAGCTCTGAACAGATCATATCACAGGCTGTGCATGTAAGCAATATCAGACTGTGTTCCCAGCAGACACATGACAGTGTGACAGACCTGGGTGGGCACACCCTGGGCAGTCAGGGCAGGTGAATCCGGAGGGCAGGTGAGTCCTGGGCAGGTGAATCCGGAGGGCAGGGGAGCCCCGGGCAGGCCCAGGGGTGCAATGTCGGCTCTGTGCCAGCCCTGCTCTGCTCCAACACCTGAGCTCTCCCTGTACCCTCAGGTACTGCCCTTTCTCCCTCGCAGCCCCCTCCCCAGCACAGGAGCAGAGCAGGGCTGTAATTCTGGTTATTGGGGTGATCATTCCCATGAATTACAGTGTCCAGGTGAGGGAGGTCCTGCCTGGGGACCACAGCACCGCTCCCTGTGACAGGAGCTCCCCGTGCCAGGGTGTGCCCAACAGGGACCTGCAGGGCTGAACCCGGCCCTGCTGCACAGCCCGCAATGCCCAGGGACCCCCAGGGACCCCCAGGAGCCCCCAGGGTTCATCCCAGCCCTGCTGCACAGCCCGCAATGCCCAGGGACCCCCAGGGACCCCACACCCCGCTGGGAGGAACAAAACCTCGCCCAGCCCAGCCCTGCCCTGCCCTGCCCTGGCCCAGCCAGAGGAGAATCAGCGAACGACTCCGTGTCCCGCTGCTGATTTCCAAAGTGCTCCTGAACCCCTGTAACTCACCCCAAAATTCTCCTAAGTGACGAGGAAAACTGAGTCAAGAGTGTGCGGTCAGAATAACCTGAAGGTCCATAACTGTTAGGAAATTCTCTGGGCTTTCCTTTGCACTCTTTCTTAGAGATTTTAGTGCAAGAGAAATCTCAGGTATTTTAAGAAGAAAACGTCTACCCTGTGAAACAACACATTAGACAAGACACACATTCTCCTTCCATAAAGGGATAAAAAGATATGATGGAAAAGGAAGTATCCCTTGGACTTTGCCATTTCTAGGTTGCCAAGTTCTTGCTGAAATAAACATCAAATCAGAACACAAACAGGATTGTAAAAATAGTAAAATCACACAGTAATTGAGCAATATTTCAGTAGCTGCTTTTCACCCTGGACAGGTTAATAAATATATATCCATTATCTATTAATATCTATTAACATCTATTAATAGATATAAATAGATTTTTAAGTGAAAATTCCCTGTTTATGGTCACGATTATCAGAGAAGAGATGCTTATAATTTGGCTGCACTAATTCCCATCCCTTGCTATTCTCTGTGTGTGTCTCATAACAAGACTGTCATTCTAAGTATTATTTATTTACCAGACAACCACAGTATTGTCTGACATGTAATAGAATATTTCCATGAATTTTATTTGCTAAAAAATAGCAACATGAAATGTAAGTTTTTTAATCTGCTACAATAAGTAGCAAAAGATCAAAACTAATCAAACCCATGCTGACAATTAGGTAGATAAAAGTCTGACAATTCTGTCCACTACAGCTACTATTATTTACCTAAGAAATTTATCAATTGCACAGTAAGTTACCATTATATAGTTTAGGCAGAGAATTGGAAAATATATGCAAACTATACAGTTTACATTTTAAAATTAGCTGTTCCTAGAATGTATGGGAAATGAAAGCTCAAATTCATGACCCTCCCACACTACAGATTGAAAAAATATGTTGTATCAAACATCCACATAAATTATAAAAGCCCTTTTAAGATGTCAAGTATAGATCCTACTGTGCTTAGGATGTCAGCATACCTCTAAAAATATGGAGTGATGAGGCATGGATACAATTTATAGCGGAAATCAAGCACACTTTTCAACTTGCACGCACAAAAAAATGTGATAAATCAAACAAATCTACCCTTTTCAAATTGAAGTTGAGCTGCAACTGTATTGAGTTCACACAAATTGTCCAGATTAGTGATATCTGATTACGGTATTTAGGGATCCACAGCTGTAATGTCATTTTGTCTTTTTTTGTTGTTGTTGTTTTTTGACACTAGAATTACAAAATTTAATGCTGCAGTTTTAGTGGACAAATTCATAAGTTGAAATCATCAGTTCAGCCATTTGCATGAAATGATGCTGAATAGAAAATGTTTATTAGTTCAGCTATGGCACCCCTGGTTTTTGTAAAAATCAGTAAACCAACACTTTTAGGCTGAGCCTGCAAAGAGATATACCTTGGCACTCTCTCATTGCAAACAGAAAAATCTGCTTTTCTAGATCTTAATGTGGGACTAAATCTGCAGTGTTTCCTCTCAGTAACAATTTCCCAGAGAGCTATTTTTAAAAATGAACAACAAATATTTATAAAATTATATAATTTACACTGAAAACTTCCAGCTCTTGAGGAACGAAAAGAAAGAGCGGGGTGGGATAAAACACAGCGCTGTGAATTAACACAGGAGTATGTGCAATGCGGTTTCCATGCACAGAGAGGAAATTCGCGGACTTTCCCAGTGAAAAGCCTTTGCTCCGTGGCTGTGTCGCGAACTGCTTCAACCGCAGCACCTCCAAATAACGAGGCTGGTTAAGGAGAGATCGTGGCTAACGATGCGGTTCTGAGCACCTGGTCCGGCGCGTTACGAACACGGCTCGGCCGCTGTCAGACACCTCGGTGCGGCCACAGCGCCCTGCGCGGCCGCGGCTCCCAGCGCTGGCTCCGGACAGCGAGAGACAGAGGGAGGGCGGAACTGTCGGTGCTGGAGCGTTCTCTGCTCTGGGGCCGCTCCGCAGCGCGGGGAGCCGCGGGCGCTGCCCGGGGACGCTGCGGGGGCGGAGCGGAGCTGTGCGGGCTGTGCGGAGCGGGCAGCAGGGCTGTGCGGAGCTCGGGGAGCGGAGCGGGGCTGTGCGGGGCTGTGCGGAGCGGGCAGCAGGGCTGTGCTGTGCGGAGCTCGGGGAGCGGAGCGGGGCTGTGCGGGGCTGTGCGGAGCGGGCAGCAGGGCTGTGCTGTGCGGAGCTCGGGGAGCGGAGCGGGGCTGTGCGGGGCTGTGCGGAGCGGGCAGCAGGGCTGTGCGGAGCGCGGGGAGCGGAGCGGGGCTGTGCGGGGCTGTGCGGAGCGCGGGGAGCGGACAGCGGGGCTGTGCGGGGCTGTGCGCGGTACGGTGCGGAGCGGACAGCAGGGCTGTGCGGTGCAGAGCGCGGGGAGCGGAGCGCGGGGCTGTGCGCAGCGCGGGGCTGTGCGGGGCTGTGCGGAGCGGAGCGCGGGGCTGTGCGGTGCAGAGCGCGGGGCTGTGTGCAGCGCGGGGCTGTGCGGAGCTGTGCGGGGCAGGGCAGGGCTGTGCGGTGCAGAGCGCGGGGAGCGGACAGCGGGGCTGTGTGCAGCGCGGGGCTGTGCGGAGCTGTGCGGGGCAGGGCAGGGCTGTGCGGTGCAGAGCGCGGTGCGGAGCGGAGCGCGGTGCGGTGCCCGCGAGATGGCAGGCTGGGATCTGCTCAGCCTCTGCCGCCGCCAACAGCTCCCCTCTCGAATGACAGCAGCCCCAGGTAGCAGAGGTGACATTTGCTTTACATTATGATACACACTAATTAATCATTAGCGATCCCAAAAGTATGTCGACTAAAAATGCTTTGCTATGGCTCATCACAGTGGGGGCTTTCAATATTGATACTGTTACACACACATGTGCTCCACGGCTGGCTGTTATATACCCGCAGATTTAGTGTTTCAGGCTACAGAATATCTTTTAAGTGCTGCTAATTATTGTTTGCTGAAATGCCTTACAGTCGGTAATGAACTTAATGTCTTGTACTTTCTGTGATAAACTCTGGAGGTCACAAAACGATCGCCTGACTGGGAGATGCAGTGGGAGTTTTACAAGCCAAAGCTGCTGCAAAGCTGGGTGGAACTTTCTGTGGCATAGCCCAGGCTTTCTGGAGGGCTGACATTTTTCCAGCCACGTTTCAGTCGCTATGCCAACAGTCTGGGGCCATCCCCCTCCAGCCCCACACCCCTGGCACAGTGAACAGTGCCACAGCAAGGGGGGCTGCAGACGCCAGGGCTCTGTAAAAGTGACGCCTGACTGCACCCCAAACGTGCCCAAAGCTTCATGTCACTGCAGGGGGACACTTGGTTCACCTTGGCTCCGAGGATCCAGGCTGGAAAACAGGAGGTGATGAGGAGTGCAGGGAAGTTCCCGCTAATAAAGCTGAACAGGAAGGTCAGGAGGTCCAAAAGCACCAGCAGCTCTCAGTCCAGCCTCACATGCTTTTAATCCTAGATAAAAGCACCCAGGACAGGCAGGACAAGGAGGCAAAGAAATTTGGACCTTGGTTTCAGCCAAGTATAACATGGGAATTTTTGGAAAAGTGCCGTGCAGACCTTCTCACTGGGAACCCTCTGCAGTGGCTGCAAAGCTGCTGAGCTGTCTCGTTTCTTCACAGCTGCCCAGAACAGCCCAAACCCAAACCCTCAGCAGTCCTGCTCTCAGCAGGTCCATCCCCAGTCACCCTGAGCAGACACCCTCTCTACAGAGGAGGATTCATGGGCTTACCTTGGTGCTGTGCCTTGGGAGTACTTCAGCAGATTCCTTTAAATGGTAGAGGATGTCCAGGTGCACACCAGTGAAGGGAATCACACATGGTCAAAATGTTCTGTAAACCAAAACATCCTGAGTTTTAAAACAGTAACAAAAGCCCTTGTTTTAAAGAGAGTTAACCAAAAATCACATTCCAGGTAGGCTGACACCATTCAAAGCATCTCTGGGGGTCACCTTACCACAGGTTCTTACAACAGAATATTCCGAGTTGGAAAGGACCCACAAAACACCTCAAGTCCAACTCTTAAGTGAATGACCCATATGGGAATCAAACCTGCCACCCTGGTGGTTTTTAGCATCATTTGAGCTAATCTCAGGGTCTGCATTGGATGGGAGCTAAACTGTCTAGAAAATTCTATTCTAAACATAAAAAACCAAGCCTTTGAATGTGCTGGTGTTGCAAGACAACTATTGAAAGGTGAGCACAGGCTTTTGCAAAGTTGTGAACTGAATATCTGTGATGCTTCTCCTCAGGGAAGTGAAGATGGAGCAACCCACAAACATTTGCTACAGGACTTTTCTCTACCACGCTGCATTGCCCGTGTGTCAGAGGGACTCATGCCAGCCCAGATGGCAATTGTTTCACCTCCACCAATGCTCTGGTGGGCCCACACTCATCTCTGCTCTCTCCTGTAAAAGCTTTGGCTCACATCCCAAAATCCTGCTCCTAATGTGAACAATTTGTTGGAGCAAGTCAAGGCTAGGTCAGCATTTAACAGCTAAAGAATGGCAAAACCATTATTGGTCTAATGGGTCAGGAAATTAGTCCTGTTCAAGTAATGGAACTATATTAAAAACACAGAAAACAAAATAAAAAGGATAAAGGGGGAGCGAGACAGAGGCAAAAAAGAAAAAGGGGAATTTCCAGTTCTGTGTGATCTCAGTACCTGAGATTTTAACAAAAATATCAAACACCACTAAAGTTTTGATACATCTGTGACAGTGGAGATTTACAGTTTACTTGACTTCTTGCACTTTTAGTCCCACTAAAGCAGAGTTTGGGGATTATATACAATCAACCAAGATTATAAAAAATGGGACTTACAGGCTGAGTCCCTGGATTCACAGTAAAGCCCTTCCCAGAGGTGATTTCTGAAGGCTGAGGCACCATCACCTTCAGGATCTGCAGAATCTTGCTCTTGCGTTCTGATGTTCCAGAGCACCAGATGTTTGCAGCCCTGCAGACACCAGCTCCCACCCATGGTTTTGCCAAGCAGAATTTGCTACAGGCAGAGCACAGAGGAAAATCTCTTCTTTCCCCACATGGCCACTGCCATGGCCCACAGTGTCCACGAGGCTCTGTAGCCCTCAGACACATCTGCATTCAGCCATTTACGTCTGCTTGTAATGTTTCTTCTTAACTAGCAACCCGCTAAAGATTTGCTAATTCAACAATGAAGTTGAATATTTTGACATGGTTACTGTGCATTCCAACACACTTTGCCCCTCTTATTGTCAATTCTTCAAAAGTGAAGTGAAAGCAGTAGTCAATGTAGAGCATTTTAACTGCTACACCAGTTGACTTTCAAGCCTATTTGGCTCTGTTTTAAAACTTTAGAATTAAACCCTATTCCATCCCTCTCTCTTGCCAACCATAACACTTATTTAAAATTCCCTCTTTTCCTGACGTATTACAAGTCTGAAAGCCCCCATGGCAGTTTAAACCTTGGCATCTTTTCAGCAGCCCCCTGATTTATGAGCTTGGGGTTTCTACTTTCTAGCAGCTTTACACTGAGGCTTGAAAATGTAGCAAGAAAATAAAGAATAAATAAAAAAGAGGGCTGACTTCTAGCAGCAGGATAGTACTGCCCAGGACGTGCCGATTTGGTTCCCTTCTTACTTGTGAAACAAATGGTGTTTTATGCTTAACACAATCAGGACCATTCTCTATCTGTTGCTTTCTAACCTTCCCCACCTGTGTGAAAGCCAGCCAGAGCTTAATGAACATACTTGGAGCTGTCTGGACTGAATTAGTCCCAGTAGGAGTTACCCTTCAGGTACTCCCCAGTCTCTCACGGCCGTGTAACTGCAAAGCAATACAAGAAACCTTTACACTGTGGCTAATTAAATAAAGGTTTGCCTCTGCTAAGTGCATTTTTTCCCTTCCAAAAGCAAGTCATGTCTCATGTGTTGAACTATTTTGGAAGCATTTGCAATTATCTTGAAAATTTGGGATGACAATTTTGGCATGAAAATGGGGGCAGAATGTGATTTTAAGCAATATTTGTCTTCCAGTTTTAAACCTTCTTCACTACTACATATCAAATTATTACAATCATTACCTTGCAAATGTAAGGCATTACCAAAATAATGTTTTTTTCAAAATTCACATACAAAATTTTTGTTCCTACTATTCATGCCTTAAATTTGCATTTTTCCCACTTGAAATTCTAGAAAAATTATCTTTTTGGCAGCAGATTCTTTGAAATGAAATTACAAGCTGGCTACTTTGACCATATTTCACATCCCAGACAGTAAATCTTAAAAATGTCATGAAGACATGCTAAAGTAATTTCCTTCATGCTAATTATTAGTTGTAGAATATTGCTGTAGAGAAGTAATTCAGCAGCATGAGATTGCTTCCAAAGTACCTATGGTGGGATCTCCAAGTGGGTTTATACACTGAAATTTCTTCTGCTGGCTTTCTTTCTTCTGACTGATGTATGAGACAACTCCATATGGTTTCCAACCTGAATAAGCACAAAAATTTCCATTAAATTAATTGGAGCATTGATAGGAAGCAGGCATATTAAGTTTTCCTGTCTAGCTTAGACAGGGATGGGATCTCACTGGATTGCAATCAAGTGGATGGCCAGCCATCCTCAGGAACATTCACAAATAACCCCAAATTGTCCAAGTTCTCTATCTGCCATTCCCTCACAAAGAGCTTTAGCTGTGGATCCTTTCCATGGTGTTCAGCTGCCCACACTCCAATCCTCTCCACACTCCAAGGAGGATTCCAGCACGCTGAAGAAGCCACTGTGGCCAGCTAATACAAGGATCCAGACAGTTAAAATTCCCTGTTTATCATAAAGAAGCAGAAAATGCTTCCTCCTGCACTTCACCATGAAACACCATCAGGAATGTTTGCTGAACTTCTATTCAGAAAGAGCCTTGCCAGTTCCTTGCCTTGAAGATAAACAAACCAAAGTTCTGCCCATGGCAGCAGCCAAGGTGCCTGCTCTGGGCGCAGAGAAGGGGGTGAAAACTGCTCAACCACAGCCCAAAATATTCTTCCTTGTCTGGGAAAGCAGAGGACGAAGCAGGGCTGCTCCACAGAGGATGCTGAATCAGATCAGAACATTTAAAAAACCTGCATAGGCACAAGGATGTTATTTAAAGTAGGAAACGGGCAAACCAAGCATTCAAGGCAGAGAGGCAAGCTGTCAGCTACGTGTCAGTAAAAACATCTCTGCCTGAAGGAGAAGGCAAAAATTCCATTGAGCCCTGCACAGGCAGGCATCCCTCTGGGGGACATCCAGGGACACAGCCCAGCAACACTAAAGGTGGTCACTAAAACAGAGCAGTGCTCAAACAAACCAGCACTCCTCCTCACCCTGCCATTTAGCTGAACTCCAGGGGAACCTGGGCATCCCAAAAAGGCACAGAGGGGGCACTTTGCTGGGCACAGGAGGAAGGGCAGGTAAAACACAGAAGCCTGAGCAGCAGCCGAGAGGTTTCCGTGAGGCACACTGGTGAAGCAGGATGGAAGAGCAGGAGCAGGTGACTCGTGCACCTGTGCTGGGCAATAAGGGTTTCTCCACACCTCTGAGACGTGCAGGCCAAGCCCTTGGGGACCATTGCCCTGGGCACTGCCCAGCTCTGGTTCTGCCACGGGCACTGACAGAGGCCAGGGTGGCAGCAGCTGAGGCCCCACAGCCGCGCTGGGATGGGGAGGGACTCTGTGACACGAGTGGGAGCCCCAGCGCTCCTGCAGGACAGACAGACAGCAGGACACCCATGGCAGGGATCTGCACCACCTCTAAACTAAGAGACGACTGGGAAAGAGGCAGTCTTCTCCTTGGTCACTCTGCCAGTAATTCCAGTCCTTGGTCTTCTCTACCCAACCAAATCCCCAATCTCTACCTGCGGAATGAGCTCTCCTAATCAACCCTGGCCATGCTGAGGAAATGCAGTTTTGGAGAAGTGCACTGGATGAGGGCAACACTCATTGGGCTGCAGAGCTCTTTGAGGAACTGCTCCTTTTGGATTATAAATCAAGATAACTGTTGAAAGTTACCTTTCTGGCTTAAAAAAAATACCAACAAAGTGCCCCTTTACCAGTGAAAATGACATGCCGAGTTGAAGAACCCACTCTAGCTGAATCACTAAGTACAAAGGGGCATAGTGTAATTAAGTTCAGTGTCCTTGTGGGAGGGAATGCAACAAAACCTAGCACTGTGACATTAAGCTTTAGAAAGAGGATTTAAAAAAAAAAAAAAGAAAAAAAAAAAAAAAAAGGAGGAAGCCAGTCAAAAAGGCCCTGAAGTCAGAAGTGAGGAAATTAAAATCCTTCAACTCAGCATGGAGGCTACTTAAGCAACCATAATAGAGTCCCAGAAGGAATGCACAGCTTTTCAAAGAAACACGGAAGGCAAGAAAAATAAAATTAGCATGGGAAAACAGCAAGGTTCAAGAGGTTATTTAAGCCAAACAGGTAGAATTCAAAAAGAAGTGAAAACCTATCTGAAGGGAAGGAACACAACCCAAGGAGGGTTCTCTGCATCATGAAAACATAGTTCAAATTGTGGTGACTGAGAAATGGTCTGGGCTGAGGGGAGGGGTGGGTGTGTGTGAAGGAGAAAATAATTAATGAAAGTAAAAATTAGTAACTGGAAAAATGGATTTCCAAGGTACTTCAATACATAATAACAGTGAAGAAGGGGATTGCAACCAGTGTGTAGGCCACTGTGATACAAACTGCCCGGGGTGGTGGAGTCTAGGACAAACAGAAGGGTTAAAAAATAAAGGAGTGGAAAATGTAAATGAATTGGAACCCAAGAGACCCCTGAAGGCAGCTGGAACAGGTAACTGCTCCCTAGTGTGGTGCAGCTGGGTGCTAATCACAAAGTATGATTGTATAGTGAGCCCACATGCAAAAAGGAGAAATTCCTGCACTGAGACACTCTTTCCATCTCTCACATGCTGCACCAAAAGCCTCTGGACGCCTTATGCAAACCAGAGTGAGCTGTGAAGATCTGAGGAGCCCTGCAATCCCTGGGAATGCCTGGAGACCCCAGCCAGGGCATCACCAGAGAGCCAGCAGAGCCCTGCTGTCTGCTCACTGCCCTGCAGCTCCAGCAGAGCCCTGCTGTCTGCTCACTGCCCTGCAGCTCCAGCACAGCCCTGCTCTCTGCTCTCTGCCCTGCAGCTCCAGCACAGCCCTGCTCTCTGCCCTGCAGCTCCAACACAGCCCTGCTCTCTGCTCTCTGCCATGGGGCTCCAGCACAGCCCTGCTCTCTGCCCTGCAGCTCCAACACAGCCCTGCTCTCTGCTCTCTGCCATGGGGCTCCAGCACAGCCCTGCTCTCTGCCCTGCAGCTCCAACACAGCCCTGTCCCAGCAGCACCCAACCTGTTCTGCAGCACAGAACACACTGCCTGAGCTCCAGTCATTTGTGTGGTCTTTTAAGTAATTATCCTTTGCATTATTCAACGGGAGAGCACAGTATTTACTGGATTACTGGGTCTGTACTGCCTTAAAGACACAGCTCAGTGCTTTGGGAGCCAGCTGCACTGTTGCAAAGCAACAAGCAAATATTTCTCTTCTTGTCCCTTTTTGAGCTCCACAAGAAGTTTCTTTAAAAGAAAACAGAAATGGTGGTGCTACAATAAAAGTGCAATATATTTTATATATTTTATGCAATACATTTGGTGACCCAGTCACAAAACCAGAGGTGGCCACGGCTCATTAGAGTGCCTTACACAGACTCCAGCTGAAATAGGGAAATTATCTTTCCATAGGCAAAACAAGGGCCACTTGGGCATGGGGGTGTTTGTGGTCAAATATTGATTTCTACACACACTAAAGGACTGACTCATGGTGTGCCCAGCTGCAGCACATGGCAGAATTCTCTGTGGTTTCTGCCATTCAAAAGGCACGTGGCCTCAAAGACACAGAAAAGGGAGTGAGTATCAAGTGGCCACTGCAGAGAGGGCCCACGGCGAGGGAGAGGATGGCAGCTCACCCTGCACAGTCCTGGAGACCAGCTCAGGGGACGCAGGAGCACCCTTGTGCCCGCGTGGGATGAACCAGAGCAGCCAGAGGCATCAAGACAGAGAAAGAAGCAGGAATAGAGAGAAAGTGGAAGAGAGATGGAAAATAGCCCCCTCCTCTGTTTTGGAATTGGATGCTCTGCAGCTGGAGAAGGTTCCCTCTGAGCTAACAGGACAGGACAGAGCCAGTCAGCTGGGACAGGGATAACTGCATGGGGCTTGCATGTTGTTAATACACACGTTGAAGCAGTTGTTGTTTCATGGTCCAAATGGCACGTGGACCCAAGGACAAGGAACCACATGGCATTCATGGATAATGACAAAGCCTCAGCACAAGGCACAGAGACCAGCTGGTGTGGGGACAGCAAACCTGACTGCCTGGTAACCCTCCAGAGAGAGCTGCAGCTTACCTGCCCAGTCCCAGGCAAAAGAGATCAGCCTGACTCAGACTTCATAAGCTGTGGTAGATCCAGGTTATGACACTAAAGGAGGGCAAAAATGATGAACAGTTTATTTGGGAGACAAGGCATGTCCTCCACCAGTGTGCATGCAACTTCACGTCCCCTCATGTCATCTTCCACTGATAAATATTCAGACACTGGCATTGTCTGAATGAGGAACTGTTTGGGGTGGCATTTTCATATAAAAGCAAATGAGTTTAATAAGGACTTACCCAAAGACAATCTGGAGCTCTGTGTGGCTGGAACAAGCTGTCTTTTACAAATATTCCTGGCTACCACTGCAGCACGTGTTGAGCACAAAAATGCACCAGCTCAGGCAAAGGTGCCTCCAGCCCAGGCCCTTGTCCCCAGGAGGGGTCAACAACAGACGTGCTTCAGGAGGGTACAGACCCACGGCGGCATTCGTGCAGAATGCTCCTCCAAGGCTTTTCCTGGGCAATTCCAGTGGCAGTTTTGAGCCTTGGGAGGGTTTTTCTCCCAGCTTTTCCCGAGAAGACAGGCATTCCTCAGTGCCCCTCCCTGCCTGCAGTCCCAGCACAGCCTAATCCCCAGGGCAGCACCAGCAGCAGCAGAACCAGGGCTCAGGCTGACCCAGGCTGGTGAAGCTCACACCTCAGGGTCCTGTGCTTTTGAGAGTGGGATTTCTGCTCTGCTGGTTGTAGGCTAAACTCTACCCATGTTTACACCACACAAATGAGGATTCCAGCAGAACTGAAGGAAACTGCGCTGGAATTATAGAACAGCCAGAAAGCAAAATTTAGTGCAAAGTTATATTAATCTTTTTATCAATCACATAACTTGCTATCAAGTAAAAAACTCACTCTGGCTATGCTTATCCAGAGCCAGGAGCAGGGAAAGGTTATTGCAAAGCATCACTGAAACTCTGTTTGTCCAGCTTTGGGTTGGCTGACTTCCACGAGGAATGCGTTGAGTTAATTGAAAAGGTTTTGGTTAAAGTTTGCCAGCAAGAGATCACAGAGTTGTAGGCAACACATACTGTGAGTATGAACTCCGTTCAACCTTTGAAATACCTCTGTGAAGGCAGGAAATTGAAATATTGTGCTATATTGGCAACTAAACAGTCATTTATCATCCATGCTAAGTTTGGAGCACAGTGAGTGGAATGATTTTTAAACTCTGAGGGTCCTGATTAACAATTACAAGGTGTGTTTATATAGATACAGATTATGTACTGAAATATAGTTTCAAGAAGAATATGAGATAATCAACCGCTGTATCCACCCTCCTATTTGCCTAAGATCAAATTTGGCCTGTGCTCAGAGGCACAAACACTATATTAAAACACAACAGAGTTAAGACACCTACTGACAAAAGCAAGGAAATTCACAGTTAAGGGGGAAAACACGCCATATGTTCTGCAGTACCTAGGCACAACAGGGAGCGTTCAGCTCATCATTAAAGAGGCACCCAGTTGTGCCTAGGTAGTGGAGAACATATGGAACACTTCCCTGCTCATGTCTGAATTTCCTTACTATTGTCAGCTTATGGATCAAGCTTGACTTTTTACATTTTTTTTTAATACATGGTGCAGAGGACTATTTTTTGTTTTAAATATAGAGTTATGGGGATTTTTAAAAGTAGTTGTTTCATTTGTGATATACCATTTAAAATTTATAATTAACAGCCCCACAGACTGATAATTATTACAAATCTGATCATTATTACAATACACAAATTACAGCAAGTCGGCTTTCAAGAAGAGTTCAGGATCACTGGAAACCATAACTTGTAAAAATGAAGCAGTGATTTGCTCAGGGAGTTTCTGGACAGACCTCTATAGAACATTACAACAGGCAGGACTCATTGGCCTTACTGTATCTGAAAAGCAATGGTTTCATTTTATACGTCAGCCCTTCCCTCTAAGCTATCTCAAGGTTTTAACTGCTTAAGACAATGCAATCAATCTATTGCACTACAACGTTTATATTTTAATTAGCAGACTGTTAGGAGCCCCCAGCTGGAACTGCCAGCCTGTGCTTGGTAGTGTACACCTATTTATGAGATCCAAAGGGCTTACAGTCAAAGCTGCTAAGGAGCTAAAAGAGAAAAGATAATGGTTATTGTTCCCATTTCAGAGCTAAGCAAGGATGGACTGGGACAAGCTGAACTGTGCAACACCTCCCATGGACCAGGCAGGATCCTGCTTGGGCATTCTGCCTTTAAAAGTAAAGCAATCAAAGAGAAACCCAAACAAACAAACAAACAAACAAACAAACAAACTCCAACCAAAAGAAACCAAAGAACCCCCACCAACCCAACCCAAGGGCAGGGGCGCCACAGAGGGACGGGCACGGGTGGCAGGGCTGTCCCCGCAGGGCAGGGACAGCAGGGACAGCAGGAGAGGGCGGCATCGCTCGAGCCCCCTCTGCTGCCACCCGCGTGTCCCCTCCTGTCCCTTTGTGTCCCCTCGAGTCCCTCCTGCCCAGGGAGGAACCAGTGAGACACAGGAAAGTGGTGTGCCCAGCGTGCACAGAAATTAACTTTGCCTCAGCTTTCTTGTTATTATTCATTTTAAAAAGTAATATACATCATCATAGAGTCAAATCAAATTATACAGTATGTCAATTTTTTTTTTTAAGAAATCACATAGAAATCTGGTGTCTTGGAAACTACTCCAGTCTCATTAAAATGACTATCAGTTTGGTTCTCTCATTCAAAATATACTGAGGAGGAGAAGGCGGGGAGTGGGGTTTGTACAAACAGTAAGTCCTGGTATGATCTCACATATGTACTGGATAACCATAGTTCTCATTTTCCTAAAAAACGAAGTAAAAGAGTAAGTTCATCTCCTTCTTTTGCCTCCTAAACAACCTCTCTTCCTGTCTCAAAATCAGACTGTTCTTTCAGTAAAATAAATAAATAAATAAATAATCATCATCATTTTTTAAAGTTTGATAATTCTGAAACTTAAGAGTTTTCCATTTTCCCCCACTTTGCTCAGAAAGAAACAAATTCTGCAGACTGATAGGCCACCTGTTTCCTGGCCTTACGGGGTGCTGAGCCATCCCTGCTGCTTATGCTGTTTGTCCAATTTAAGGCAAAACAGTGACAAGACAAAACTCCTGCCAAAGAGAAACTCCCGCAGGTGCCTGGATGCACTGCTGGCCAGCTGGGACACCTCTGGCTCTGTCCCTGTGACAGCCCTGGGGGGACGCTGAGGAGGATGAGGAGAGGATCTGCCCTTGGGGGCCCTTCCCCTCGTTGCCCTGGGAAATCCCAGAGAAGTCTCTTGCAGAATATTTGTGGGTTTGTAAGGGGATATCTGGGGGTTTGTCAGCCCTTACCCAGCCCCTCACTGAGCCATGGGGCTCACCCCACTTGGCCAGAAGGGAGTGAGTGATAACCAAGGGAGAAAAGACTCCTCTGCCTGACAGAGCCATTGCCTGGGGCACAAACGAGGTCTCCAGGTTGGAGCTGTGTCATCATCCAGAAGAATGCAATGGAGAAAGATTTCCACAGGAAACTGCCCAGCCTCTTCTTCCTCGTCAAAAACTGCTGGTCTCAGCAAGCCTGGGAGACTAAACCTGAGTGAAATTCACCCAGCCTCTCCAGGTCTGCTTAAACTGTGAGAGCTGTACTCTCAACTCCATCCATGCAGAAAATGAAGGTAAGAATGAGATTTAAATCAAAACAATGAAACAACTCCGTCACAGTATTAAAACTCATTTAGGTCCCCCCTTTGACCCTTAAATTACCTTCCCCCCGCTCTAATAGACTATTAAAATGCTCTTATGATCTGAAAACAAAGGTAATTCATATTTGTAAAAGTAGTTTTAAGCAGTCTAACAGGTTAAACAATAAGACTATACATACATATACTAAGCTCAGTGAGTTACCTGACCATGCTGACGTTGTCAGGGCTGTGAGCATCCCTGGCAAGCTGAACCATTTCATGCATTTGCATAAAAGTTAGGGTGGAAGATTTGTGAGGAGAACACTTGCCATAAGCAGAGAGAGACAAAGCAAAGTGCAGAGAGCACTGTTGTTACACTCAATTTTCTGTGCCAGCCTGCTCAGCTCTCCTGGAAGCAATGCCTTTCCCTTTAATAAAGTCCTTGAGCGAATGGATACTCTACAATTCAGATTTCAATAGTCTGTGCTGACATTGACTACTCAGTTATTAAGTTGTCTTCCAGAAGTTCACAGAAGCCCTCCCTGTGAAGAGCTGTGGAGCAAACCCAGCCCTGGTGCCCTTGAGATGTCCTCTGTGCCTGGCCTGTCCCAGGGAGCCCCTGCCCTGCCCAGGGCACAGGGCAGCTGGGCAAGCACAAAGCCCTCTCCTGATGGAAGCTTGTCTGGATTCAAGAGCCAGCTCCAGCCTCTCCTCCTCAGCACTGCTGAGGCCTCAGGACCCGGGGATACAGCAGAGAGCATCAGTGCTGCTCACCCTTTATCACAGCAGAGAGCATCAGTGCTGCTCCTCACCCTTCACTACAGCAGAGAGCATCAGTGCTGCTCCTCACCCTTTATCACAGCAGAGAGCATCAGTGCTGCTCCTCACCCTTCACTCTGGCATTCACAGACAGAATTAGGTTCTAAAGAGCAAAGGAGGCTGACAGGACCCCTCACAAGAGCTCTACCCTCCTCTCAATCTTTAATCCTATTTTAGAAAGTAACAAAAACTCTCTAATGACTCCAAACCTTGGAGATGTTCCAGTCACTACCTTTTAAACTCCATTTAAAATGTCAATAAACCCTTCCTGAATGCCTGCCATGCCCATGTCAAGACCTACTGGCTCTCTACAGAAACACAAGGCAGCATTGGTCTAGCTCTGTGCTTAGATCCCATCTCTCCACTGGGCAAAGAAACAGTTTAGAGCCTGGCTGCAAACGCAGACCCATCACAGGCACACTAATAGGAGCAGCCTCACAGTGACTCAAAACACTGTTGTCACTCTGCTGCCGAAGGCTGTGCAAAGCTGGGGAACAAGCCCACTGCCCTTCAGAGGTGCAGAGATCTCCTGCCAGGGTGCCAGGACAGGGATGGGACCTGCACCCACCCTGCTCCTGCACACAGGACAATCCCCTGTGCCACCAGAGTTTCTGCTGTGCAGTGGTGGGGGCAGCTGCTCCTGGCCTGCGTGCCAATTAGTCAGACACAAGTTATATCAAGTAACAGGCCACAGAAATGTGACCTTTCGTCTGATGAGGTTTTCCAAATTGTCGGTCATCTGGAAAGGGTGTGTGCAGGCAAGGGTCAGGAGTTTAGCAAGGGCTACGCCAGCAGCATAGCCAGGCAATAAACTACCATGCAACAAGTGCAGATATTAGCTGTGTGTACATTTAAAATCCTGAAACAAATTCACCAAAGATTTAGGACTTCATTAAGGTCAAAAGGGTTATGCTGTAGTTGATAGGCACATTTGTTTTATTAATTGAGTCATAAGTTCTGGCAGCCTGAAAATAGATTGCAAAACATGGATCAGCTGCTTTTGATTGCCATGAGAGATCTGAAAGCCTGCCAGTAAGTCTGTTTGCAGCTCTTAAAAATTTTAGCTTAAAACCTGTTTTAAACTATTAACAATTACTTTTTTTTTAAAGCGTCCAAAGAGGGAGGGCAAGATAGAGAGAGAAAGAGAAGCACATGTTTCCTTTAGACTCAGAGCACAAGAGTTACTGATGGAAGTATCCTTCTCTCAAGGAGGCTGATTATTTTCCAGACAGCCCAAGCTCTCCCATTCCCTGGCATCCCCAGCTTTAGTGTTTATCATCTCATGCAGCTCTCAGTGTGCTTTAGAATGAAGAACATTTGGTCAGCATCCTGCTGGAAAAGAAATGTGCAAGCAAAAGGGGAAGATGTCCCATCTGCATGCCATGTTTTAAATCTGTAGAGCACACAGGACAGGAACACCAAAAGGAAGCAGTGCAAAGCACGCCAGGGCCTGCACTTGCTAGGATCTGCCCCAAATACGTGTCAAAGTAGCACCAACAAAATAGAGAACAGCTGTTTTCCTTGCACAGTCCCAAGCCCAAAGTGATCATATCACAGCTCTGAGAAGGTTTCAGCTATGCAGATAATGTTTCATACGTGAGTTGCTGAAGCTTCAAACCCAGTGAGTCTCTCCTATTACGCCACCACAGCACTGGGATGATTTGTCAGCTGCTCTCCTAAAAGCTGACACAGCCAAAAGTGGCTGGGGCCAGACAGAGCTGCTCAGTCTGCTCTCCCCTGAAGAGACTCGACTCATTAAAGGTCATCCCAATGACATAAAAGGTTCCAGATTTGGCACCTTCATTCGTACCTTGTATTGAAGTGTGGAGGCAGGCCGAAGGACAAGGACTGGCATCAGCAGATCTCTCTTGCAGGGAAGAGCATTTGGGATTCCCAGCAAGTCTCCAGGGAACAGGGTCTGCCTGGCCTGTCCTGTGTACACAGCCCCTTTTGGAATTCATTTCAATGTCTGAATGTCATCTCAAAGTGGCTTTGCATTTTTTAACAACTCCTGCCAAATTGCATGTATTTATTTCAAGCCTGCCCAACGTCTGCTATTTACAAACACTGCCATATATTTAAAACCAAGTCACTTCCAATTAGATCAAGTGTTTAAGAAAATCATCATATATTCTGAATGATGAAAGATCACAGAAGGAGGTCTCCTAATGGATGGCAGGTGTGGGAATGAAAGCATCTAAAGACTGTGAGCCAAAATCTAAGAAGTCACAGAATATCATAATTCACTTTAAATTGCACCTAGGTCACAAAGTTAAATAAGACCTTTGGCTCAGAAAATATTTTAAATTACCATCATTTTTAAAACAGAAAAACAAACAAAAACACCCCCCAAAATGCTGATTCTTTACAACAAGATATGCAAAGTCAGCTACATGTGGAGGATAAATATAAAATAAATAATAAATATAAAATTAATAAACATAAGATTGAAAACACAGATATTTTTGCCTCTGCCTTCAGGCAGCTACAAGGAGCCTTGAAGAGCTCTAGTCATCCACAAAGATCTCCTCCTTCTGTTTTGTTAGAAAACACTGAAAACCAGGCAGGCTAATTCACATTTAAAAGTTTGCATCCACTACACATTGTAGTAACAAAACTACTTCTAGGATCTTCAAACATGTACAATAACACAAAATAATCCTTGTCACAAAAATAATAGAGTAAGATGAACAGATTAGCCGGATGAAGCTCTCCACCCTGGACTCTCATTTGACTGACACACTGACCTGTGTTTTGTATAACCTGTGTTTACAGCCCAGGAATATTGCACAGACCAAGGTGATGCCGTTCAGTTACTGTGGTGAATGCTGGCACTGAGCTGTACCACAGCAAGATTTCTTTCCTTCCAAAACTCCCAAGTTGAGTGATTAAGCAGTAAGTTTTCTGCTTGTAAATGTTCTTACAGTTACTGTGAAAGCAGGGAAAATTAAAACTTGAAGATGTTTGAACAGTTAGAAACAATTACCACATGAGATACTAGGGCAGAGACAGGGGTGGGGAGATGAGCAGTCCCTCCAGAGCAGGACAGCGAGCAGGGAGCAGAGGAGGGGCAGTACCGGAGCACTGGAGCAGTGCGGAGCCAGCTGCAGGGAGCACTGGAGCAGTGGAGCAGTGCAGAGCCAGCTGCAGGGAGCACTGGAGCAGTGGAGCAGTGCAGAGCCAGCTGCAGGGAGCACTGGAGCAGTGCAGAGCCAGCGCAGAGCCAGCTGCAGGGAGCACTGGAGCAGTGCAGAGCCAGCTGCAGGGAGCAGTGGAGCAGTGCAGAGCCAGCTGCAGGGAGCACTGGAGCAGTGGAGCAGTGCAGAGCCAGCTGCAGGGAGCACTGGAGCAGTGCAGAGCCAGCTGCAGGGAGCAGAGGAGGGGCAGCGCTGGAGCAGTGCGGAGCCAGCTGCAGGGAGCACTGGAGCAGTGGAGCAGTGCGGAGCCAGCTGCAGGGAGCACTGGAGCAGTGCGGAGCCAGCTGCAGGGAGCAGTGGAGCAGTGCAGAGCCAGCTGCAGGGAGCACTGGAGCAGTGCAGAGCCAGCGCAGAGCCAGCTGCAGGGAGCAGAGGAGGGGCAGCGCTGGAGCAGTGCGGAGCCAGCTGCAGGGAGCACTGGAGCAGTGCGGAGCCAGCTGCAGGGAGCACTGGAGCAGTGCAGAGCCAGCTGCAGGGAGCACTGGAGCAGTGCAGAGCCAGCTGCAGGGAGCACTGGAGCAGTGCAGAGCCAGCGCAGAGCCAGCTGCAGGGAGCAGAGGAGGGGCAGCGCTGGAGCAGTGCGGAGCCAGCTGCAGGGAGCACTGGAGCAGTGCGGAGCCAGCTGCAGGGAGCGCTGGAGCAGTGCAGAGCCAGCTGCAGGGAGCAGTGGAGCAGTGCAGAGCCAGCTGCAGGGAGCACTGGAGCAGTGCAGAGCCAGCGCAGAGCCAGCTGCAGGGAGCACTGGAGCAGTGCAGAGCCAGCTGCAGGGAGCAGAGGAGGGGCAGCGCTGGAGCAGTGCGGAGCCAGCTGCAGGGAGCACTGGAGCAGTGCGGAGCCAGCTGCAGGGAGCACTGGAGCAGTGCAGAGCCAGTGCAGAGCAGTGGGGAGGGCAGAGGAACTCTGGCCCCCCAACAGCACCCTCCTTGCACCCCGCCACTGTGCAGGGCACACACAGCCCTCCAGGCACATAACTGACCATTAACTGAGTTCCTTGATATGTTTGAAGCTCATGCCAACGTTCTGTGCCCCTGCCCATACCCAGGCACGACTTCACACGTGCAAAAGGGGAAGCCATAAATATGCCTTTTATTTCCTAAGAGCTGCACCACAAATTCCACAATGCACTCATTTCATACAATCTCAGGGTATTTGTCAAATGAGATAATACTATGCAGAGCCAGAAATGGTATGAAAAACCACAGGTAGAAAGAGATATGATTCACATTTCTAGTAGTGGATCAGTTGCACTGGAATATGTTTTTCATCAGAACTTGGTACCAAAGCTACTGTGGCTGCTGATCACACAGAGATAGTGCTGTATTTTAGTATCCTTTTGAGAAAAAAAAAAAACACCATTTCAAAGGGAGTACTCTTTCTCTTTAGGAAAAAATCAAAGCAGCCCCAGACCTTACCCAAGTGCCCCACTGTCACCTCCACTGCTCCAGCAGGACACAGCTCTCACCCTGCTGCCTGCTCTGCTGAGCTCACTTGGGGCAAGGCAGGGTTAGGGCAAGGCAAGAGCTCCCAGTGTGCAGCCAGGGCAGCTCCTGGGCTCCCAAGGACCCCCGACATCCCCACTCGCTGAGCAGCACCAGGGGAGCCCAAAGGGAGCAGGGGCTTCTCCGCGTGCTCTTTACACAAACCTCATTCACCTCCTCAAAAAGGAGCCTAGAGGCACATTAAGCCACACGCAGTATAGCTTGTTTCCATTGATTTGCATTCCTTCAGTCATTCCCTGCAACTATCTAAGTAATTTTAAAAAGAGAAAGATAAAACAAGACTTGTGTTGTGTGTTAGATTCTGCCCTCTGATTCTGGAAGCACTTCTCACCACAGCAGTAAAAAGCAATAATGTGAAAAGTCTGTCTCTTCTATTTTCACAACATGGTTAGAAATCTCTGAAGTTCTGGATATTTTTTCCCAACCAACATGCTTATGTACTGATCAGAGGAGGTCCAATTTATGTTGTGAGAAGCCATGGTATATGCTCCAGGCCTAACTGAAGAGGTGAGGGATGCAACCAGCAGGTGAAACCCCAGAATTGTTCATCTCTAAGATTATCTTCAGCCTGGCATGTTGATTTCTCTGTTTCAAAAGAATTTAAAAGCTGTGAGTACAATTTTCAACAGACAAATATATAACTGTTTCATTTTTGTTTAATATTAGACTATCTTGTCTGTCTTTTGAATATTTGTTTCTGTCTTTAAACTGTTTTGCAGTTGTGATGGTTGTAAAGACTATTTGTAAATAAGAATGGACTGGTGGCAGATCACAAGCACCTCTGCTGCCATTCATTGCTGTCCTCAAGCAGAGTCACCAGATCTTTCCATGCCACATCTGCTGAAGATGCTCCCGGGGGAGCGCAGCAGCAGATTAGAGTCACACCAGCCTTGATTTGCAAATTCTAGTGTAAATCAGAACCACATGAGAGCATGTTAAAAGTTCCCTTTCCTTTTAGGGGAAAAAAATTAAAATAGTAGAGAGGCTGGTCAGAACATCCACAGTAATGTTTTCAAATCAAATGAAAAAAAACCACATCAGAAATAAAAGTGCTCAGAGTTCCTAATCTGCAGCTTGTAATAAGCTGAGAGGAGCATTAAGCATTGCCCTGAGAAATGCTCTTCCAACCTTTAGGGCAAATCCTTCTGGCCCTGCTACTCGAGGTACACAGAATCAGGCTTCAGGGGTCACACATCTCCCAACAGTTCCCCCAGATCTTTGAATCAACTTCAAATACACTGAAAAAAAAATCACTGCACTGACTTCAATACCTAAATAAGGCCCAGACACCCAGCTCTGAAAACCTTTGAAATAAATCGTGGCAGTGAACCTCAGCCCACACCCAGCTGACATCTGAACCACTGAAAAACTGCTCCAATTACAGCCCAGCTCGGCAGCCAGACAAGGCAGCTGTAAGAATGTATTAGCCTTTTGCTGTCACATCCAACCCATGTGAAGTGGAAGTCAGCAGCCCTTAAATCAGAAAAGGGAGGCAGCACTTCCAGCTCCCAGCCAGTCAGAGATGTAGATAAAACTTCAGCCTTAAAAACAAAAAGTTTGGTCTTACCTGGGGGCCGCCTTTGCTGAAGAGCACAAATTGCAATAATATTGTTGCCTAGAGGCAGTGACAGGGTTTGATGCTTTCAGAGCCAGCTCCAAAGATGGATGAGGAGGCATTACCAGTGCAAGGCAGGGCAGCCCCAGCCTGCTCCCCTCTCATCCCATGCAGGCTGCCTGTCCACCCCAGCTTGGGGTGCAGCAGGGTGATGTTCAGAGTTCATCCTTCTGCTGTTTGCCAGTCAAACAAAGATTCCCTTTGATTTCAAATTACTTACAGTTTTCAATTAGACTGAAGTGACTGGCTAGGAACAGATTTTATAAGCAATATCATGGCATTAATACACTGACTAAATAAAATAAATGCAAGAACCCATCTTAGTTTGGCTAAGAGAGAATGTGTCTGCAACAACATTTGCAAAGTACTCTATTTTTTCTCCTTTGGAACTGATGTACCCCTTCAGGAGCTGTAAGGTTCAGAAAGCCACACACCATCACAGTGCTGCTATTAGTGTTCCCCACACTGAGAACCCCAGTGCTGATCACCCTTGTTAGATTGCCTCTGACCTCCAGCACGGGGCAGAGGATGGCAGTTTCTGGAGAACTCTGTGGCTGCTGTGTCACCCCAGCAGAAGATGCTGCTTCCTGCCTCAGAGAAGGCCCGGGAGCCTTTTCAAACACACTGGTGTAAAGCAGAGGAACTCCTGTGTCTTCCCTCTTGCTGTGCCCCTCTACAGCTGGCTAAGAAAAAGGCATTGCAGGATGTTTTTGGGCATTTTCCTAGCCCTGACAGGAGTATCATGATGAGCTCCACTCAGTTCTTCACCAATCTCTCTTCAAGCACACCAGAAATGAGGTACACATATAGGTGCTGCAAAAACAGCCATGCTGCACCTAGTGATGACTCCAATCCAGCTGGGCAGTGCCCAAATCCTAACCCTTAAATTCCACTTCAAAGAAACCGGGATTCACATCAAAAAGCATGCACAAAAAGTACATTAAGTGAAAAGATCTGCACACCATTTTCCTTTGCTCAGCGCCGCAAATTACACCAGCCCCAGCAGTTTCTGGTCCAACTCTGCAACACTTAGTATTTGTACAAATAGATCTCTGTCACTTATCAGTCAAATAATTGCAACGAATCTGTTAAAGCCCCAAAAGCCCAAGACTGCAGGAGCACAGAGAAAGCCAAAGCCACCACCACGCTCATCTTCATCTCATGTCTGCAAGCAGACCCAGAGTGCAGAGCTGGAAACGCCTCCCTGGGTGGGCTGATTCCCTTAACTCACTGATGATATAAATATCATTATCTGCAATTCAATCAAAAAGCAATCAAGAGCTGTTTATTAGTGTATTTTTAAAAGGCATTTAGAGCATAGGTTGGGCACTTATTGAATTTAACTAATAAATAAGATTACAGGAATCAAATAACTGCTCTTGGAAAAAAAGCACTTTCTGTGGCAAGGAGCGATTTACAATCATTACCAATTTGAAAAGGAATGAAAAGATAAAAGGAAAACATCAGTGGGAAAAGGAGCAGCAATCCATTTATTTTTACTTTTTAAAGAGGATTTGCTATGAGTGTGTAAACACCACACAGGATCCCAGGATGGCAGTATTTCTCACTGCAGATGTGTGCCACAGGACTGGTCTCCTCAGTCTCCAAAACTGCTTCTAATATTCTTCTTGTTTGGATTGTAACTTGACCCACACCTTCCATTCATGTTTTGTTCACATATACCTTTTATGCTGGATGACTTTACTTGTCTTCATCGCCTTGGCAAGTCAAAAGGGAAACATTTTTAAAAGCTGTGGCATTACTCAAGCTGTGAGGTGGGAAACTCAAGAGAAGCAGCATCTTAAAACATTCTGCACGGGGGCAAGGAAGACGTCAATAAGGAAATACGATAGGCTGTTTTTAACTTGCTGGAAGTGTGAGACAGCTGTTAATTTCCTGATCACTCATGTGGAAATGGTAAAAATAATTAAGAGCAAAGACTAATCACGAAATCAAAGCAAATATTAAATAAGCAAACTTGTTTTCTAACCCCAAATTCAGCGTGCAAATGAGAAGTGGCAGTCAAAAGTTTAGCCTTTAGATAATTAAAAAGTACATAAAAAGAAAAGAAAGATCCAGTTTATGGCTGCATCATGTTAGAATATCAGCAATGGGAGTTATGGGAACAGTTGGAGCGACGTGGTCAAGGCTGGAATAAAAAACAGAGAATGACATTAAAGTCAGAAATAAATCATATATGAAAATAGAAAGTGTACAAGGGAAAAGCAAATTCTGCCCTTTGCTCATATCCTATCCTGAGAAAATGTCACTGCTGTGATGACAGCGAGGGGTGTGTGGTCCTGGCTGGCCCCTGAAGGCTTGTGCTCCATTTCCTGTCCTCCCTCAGAGCCTGGTTGGTTTGAGGGCCATCCAGGAGGGCATTAAAGCTACAGATTAGATAAATACACCGCCCCTCTCTGGTGACGAGGTGTGCATCCCCGTGGGAAGAGGCAGGGAGGGAGCAGCGGGACAGGCACAGCGCTGGAGCCAGGGGATGAGCGCAGTGCCAGGGAGCTCCATCAGAGCCCACGCCCACGGCTGCTCCTGACTGTAAATGCTGGGGTGTGCCTCAGGGCCCTGGAGCCCCCCATCCTCTCTGTCCAGGGCTGATCCCACCCTGCCTGTGCAGGCAGCTCCAAAGGGCTCCCTCCCCTGAAGGGCACCAGCAGCTCCCCAGCACCATCTGCTCCAGCACAGGGCCCCAGCCCACTCCTCTCTTCAGACCCCTTAAAAACAGATTTCTCAGGCACAGAGAAGATGGGTATTTCTCCTCTATATTGTCCCAGAGACTGCAAGGGAGCATCTGACCAAAAAAGCAGAGAGAACTGGGATCTCACCTGTTTTTATAAATGGATGAGAGGAGCAAAGGACAGAGTCAGACTCCTCTCCATGGTGTCTAGTGAAAAAAGACAGGCAGTGTCCTTCAAATACAGCAATGTCCAAAATACAGCAAATATCATTTAAACATAAGAAACCTTTATGTAAGAGTGATTGATCACTGGAACAGGACACCTAAACAAGAGAACTCTCCTCATCCTTGGAGATATTACAAACCCACTGAACATGATCCTGGGCAACCTGCTCCAATTTACCCTCCCCTGAGCAGGGATGTTGGATGAGATGATCTCCAGAGACCTCTTCCAACATCAAATATTCTTTTACTTGAATGGAACTTCACTACAAGAAAATTAAAAAAAAAAAAAAAGTCCTCAAACTCTATCTTAGTGATAGAAAGACCAAAATGCAATTCACCAGACATCACTTTATTCAGGATATTTTTTTTTGGAACAGCACACATTTTACTGCATGTTTGGGAAGTTCTCTGGAAAAGCAACAAAAGCTGTCTTTCCAAGCACATGATTAGAAAGCCAGATATTAACCCAAATGCTTCCTAATGGAAACCACTGTGTTCTAAGCAGATGAGACTGGGGAAAAAAAGATTCTTCCAAACCTTGTGATGAAACTTTCCAAGTTTAGGTTTGCATCCACATTTTGGCATTTGAACCTAGTTTAATTACTGATTCCAAAGGACAGTTTTCTAAATATTCATCATTTGGCCACATCCCCACCATCTCTATGCTTTCCTTCTCTCTATCTCATAGATATCATCTCATATCTATCACAAAAGCTGTGAGAAACAGCTTTTGGTTAAAAACAGATAAAAAATTCTGATGATTAATTAAGCACATAATGAAAGTTTTATGTAAAAGCCTCTTTTTGTATCCTATAAAATGAGGGGAAATTGGGTTTTTTATTATTTATATCCACAAATTCCTATTGCATTTTTCAGTCTATCCTAGAAGACCAGAGAATTCATGGATCCTGTTTATCTGCAAAATACAGTGGGCTCTTTTTGTTAAAGCAGTCACTAAAAGCTGCCACCCTTTTACTTCAAACAAACAAAAAAAACCCCAAAACTAAACAAAAACATCAGCAAATAACCCCAGCCCATAACTATCTTACACATAGAAACTTCTGTGAATAAGGTAATAGTTGTATTGCAGAGAGACGTGGCTAAGGAAAATAAGTCAAATTTTTTGCTTGACTTCAACCAGGTCCAAGGACCTCTTAACAAACTGAGAGCAATATTTCATTTCTCTCAGCCTCCTCTCACTTTGAGAAGCAGAGACTTTTCACTCATATCATCAGAGTGGCACAAACACCAGGGAGAACTACATGGGAAATAACAGAGCAAAGTTTTGAGTGATGTTACTACACAGAAAATTTTTATCTGGAAAACGAATAAGGAATTCCAGCAATGGCCCAAGTCCACTTCAATGAATTCCAAAAATATTTGTATAATTTTTACCACATTTTGAAGAGCAGCTACTACAAAGAAGATGATTGTACAGATGTGTTTGCAAAGAAAGGGGGTTATTTTGAAAGATTTTGCACTCTTTTAACAAGTAAGCCAAATATTTTTAAATGGTCCCATATTCAGACAGTTCCAGTGAGCTCCGTAACTTCTCCCAGGATGAGGCAACTAAAGACCTCAGACCCAGCTTCTCATGAACTCACTGCATGAGTTTTATTCTTTTGTTAAAGTCAGGGTGCAAGAATATCCTTAAATAACTGTGACATCTGTAGGAAATACAGAAAGATATATTTCCATGCACTAAAATGAAGCATTGGTAAATGGTTTAATGAATCAATTATATTTCAAAATGTCCTTCTGTTTTGTTTTCCATTTCCTTCCCTTGTAAACGGCGTGCCAACTCCAATACTTCACTCAATAAATGATTACTAAATGAGTAATCATTTATTGAGGGCAGTTACAGGCACGTTGGTCTCTATGACAGGCCATACATAATCACCATAGAAATATATAATTACACCTGTCAACCTCATCTCATGCAACTGATTCAATAACTAACAATGTCAGCACTGGGCTAAGCTTCGAGGTCTCACTGTGTGAAAATACTCATACATGGCTAAACATCTTGGTATTTTAATTGCCTGTCATAGTGCCAAGGTTCCTATATCGTACCTATCTCCACAGCAACAGGCTGGAATGAGTCAAGCATATTTAATAATTGCAAAAAGGTGAATTTATAATCTTGCAGTTATTTTACAGCTCTCACAGACAGCGCAAGGTATTCTGAAGATATCTGTAGATGTAGTTGATTTGAGAGAACAAGTTCAATTTGCAAAAAAAACTTCTTCTCTGGGTGGACTGTATGTGCACACTGTGAAATAGAACTCATCATAGAAATCTGAAAATTGTTTCTAATTACAGCCACTGGAGAGGTCAGCTCCTGCCTGGAAGTGTACACACACCCAGTGTGACAGGACATTTAATCTCAACACACCAGGAGCGGCTGTGAAGAAACAGCTTCTCACAGGCTCCTAATCATGCCGTGTTTGTCCATCTACTATTCTGCATTACTGGCAGGCTGCGCTGTGCCCAGGGCTCACCCCCCGGCCAGCCCAGCAGCAGGAGCAGCACACGGACACGACAAGGGCAACGTCCCTGCGGCCAAACCCTGGGCACAGCAGCACCCGGCTCCCGGGCACCAGGGCTGCCAGCGCAGCCCCAAGCACGTACTGCGAGCCCGCGGCAGAGACAGAGAATGAACTCTGCAGGAAACAGATGCAACGAAATATCTGGCTAGGAAAAAACCAATGGGGAAAATGAGAAGGTAAACAGGCAGAAGAACTGCTCCACACATTGGCAATGGGCAGTTCTGGAGGCTTCCACACTCTAGGACTTTAAAATCAACACATGTAAATTCTGTTCACATTCTCTCTAGCACAGAAAAACCTTCACCTGTGTAAAATTTCTATGCAAAAAGTTAAGTTGCTTTCAAGCAGTTTGTAAGCTCAAATATGAATGAACAAAAAGTAAACAACATCACTGAGGAAATCCTTCTACTCACCAGCAAAGCTGCAGAACACAAGTGGGTGAGAATGCATAGATGTTTAATTGAAATGAAGTGACACATCTCTACAACCTTATTTACTCTGTAGACTTGTCAGGCTATATTCTTCCCCTCTGATGACTGGCCTTCAATTCTTCTGTGTTTTGGCTGAGTTCTTTCTTAAATATCACCATGAACTGGAACTCTTAAACATAAGAGAAAAGGTGCAACTCCAAAGTCACTACAGACAAAAGAAAAAGCAGTGGTAGCACTTACAAACAAATACTTTTCAGTCAAATGTTCAAGGAGAGCATAGCATGGCAGAAAGATCAACCCCGACTTATTCCTGCATGGTTTGATGTTGCATGATCACAGGAAGGGGATGGAGGGTAGATGTTAAAGCCTATGAATACAGAACACAGGAAAATAGGAATATAGAATTCACTTTCCCTTCTTGCTTTAATCTAATGTAAATAAAACACCTCTAAATGGAAAACAGCTAAGTGGCAAACACCATTTTTAAAAAATGGGGTTATTATGGAACTCATCTCCAAAGACAGGATTTTATAAAAAAAAGGAGAAATTAAACCCTGTAAAGACTAGTAGAACATCCTGTTTTCAAACTTAGGTCTGAAAAGGAGAATAAGCCTGGTAGTGCCAGGCAAAGGAGCCCTTCTGTTGAAAACTGGAGCAGCAGAGCATTTATTCATAGCAACGTTCAATGCCAGACTGAAGTAGGATTTCTGAAATGAATCTTAAAACTTGGAGACATTTTCAGACCTTTTGGAAGGAGATTCTTCCTACACAAGTCAGGAGCCATACAGGCACCCTGACCTCAGCAAGTGCTGTCTCCCAAAGGAGCACACAGGTCTGCTTGGGGCGAGGAGAAGCTGCTGGGGTCCAGGGGCGCTGGGGCCCAGAGCACAGAGCACAGGTGTCCCGTGGGTCACCTGGCCGAGCCCCGGCCCTGCCCACCCCACGCTGAGCACAAGGGGAGCTGCCACCACCCCTCTGCTGAGGGCTGACAGGGGCTGTCCCCTGCCTCCCACACAGCCAGGAACTCCCCCACACACAGCACAGATCTGCTGCTGAAAAACCAACATCCAAGCTGCTTCCACTGCCTTTGCTGGAAATAACACTGACCCGAGGGGAAACAACCTCAGCAAAAGCCAGCCAGTGGTGCCTGTGCTGGCACAAGGATTTTCAGCTGGCATGAATCACCCTCACCCTGCTGGAGGAAACAGCAGCTGTGCTGCTTGTCCCTGCTGAGGAGCGAGCCTAGAAACACACACAACCCAGAGGCAGGCACACATTTCCCTCCCTGAATTTCGGGGTAGGTGCAGTTGCCATCACACACTGGCCAAGCTTTCTTGGAGCTGCTCCAGAACATCAATCTAGCATGTTTTCAAGCTTATCCTTGGAGAGCTCAGCTGGCCAGAAGACTTCCCAAATTATCTATTTTCCATATCCTTTCAAAGCAGAGGCCAGAATAAGAATCAGCTCAAAGAATTTTACAAAGTCTTTTATACTCATTGTAGTACTTGAGAAACAGCAAGGGTATCACAGTTCTAAGTGGTTCATAGTATAGATGATCCACAAAGTTACATTCTAAAAGCCTTTCATCCACACACAGCTACTGTCTTCTCTACCTATTCATCCCTACAAAACTCCAAAGCAAGGACACTTCATAAAATCCTTATCCTTTTTCATATCAGCATTTGCAAGGGAAGGTCGTCAAATTTGCAAGATCTGCTTTTCTGATCAACTTAGTTTATTTTTGCTTTTGCTAATTAGGCTCATTTTTCCCTTGCAGCCAAAGTAAAGCAAAAGGAATAGATATTGTTCCTTTATAAACAATGAAAATATAAAAACCTAAAGTTCAAAATAATGATTATTATAATTCCTTTCAAGTAGAAGGTTTTTCTAAAGATAATGACACGTTTCAAGCCCTGTAAGCTTGTAGGTGGAGAGCTGAAGGAAGCAGAGCCCAGGGCTGGCCTGGCACAGAGAGCTGCAGGGTGTGAGGGTGACACAGCCCACGGCAGGGCCAGGCAGATCAGCTGCCTCATCTCCAGGAGCACAAAGCCAGGTTACACCAGCCAAGGACCGGCCCCAAGAGCTGCAGCTGAATTTTCAAGCCTCAGACAAGGCCTAATTCAACTCCCATTAAAGTCAATAAAAGCCTCCCATTGATTACAGCAGTGGCTGGATCAGGGCCATACTGATGTTTACTGGAAGCCAGATACAAGGTCTGATTACTTTTATACTGTTACACATCAGATCCTTATTCACTCCATTATTTACGGGCTTGCAAACAAGGAAGAAATTCTGATCACACAGTCATACAGACTCCATTTGCATCCTTGATTGGCATGATGAGAGCTCAGAGAAGGGTTTGAATATGTATTACATAGAGCAGCAGTGCACAGAACCTGCAGGATGCAGTAAAGCAATCAGGCAGCATAAAGAAATTGAAATGGAATTCCTTGGAGAAAGGGATCATTAAGTGCTTAACAAGCATCACTCCGTTATATCTGTTTTAGTGATGTTAGCATAATTTTAATTGTTACCAACCAATCTGTTTTGATAGCTTTGGAGTTATCAAGATGCTAAATATTTTACGGTGACATTTGAACAATCAGGAAGATTAGCTGCAAAGCCCTCTACCCAGTAGCCCAATGCCTGTGAATAGACAAAAAGGGGGATCTATTTTCTGTGTGGAACAAAGACAAGACAGAAAGATCAACACAATTAAATATTAAACAGAAGTAATTACATAGGCAGCTAAGTAATAACTCAAACACCCTGTATTTTATTATGCATTTCCAACTAGCCAATTAAATTATACAGTATTGTGAATGTGCCTGGCATATCCTGCTGTCTGGTAGGTCATTTAGCCAAGTTTTACGTCCAGTATAGAGAATCTTGCTAAAATTTGTACCAAGCCAAGGAAGCGTGCAAGACAGAGGGTTCTACTTTGTCTTCGGCTGACAAAAAGCTGTTGTTCTTTCTAAGAAATCCAAAAGTTCTCGAGTTCTATCTAATGCCAGTGGGCTGCCAGATGCAGTTTCAGAGCCATTCCAGGTGATAAGCTGAGATATGACAGGTGTGGCATTGGCAGCCTCAGGCTCACAGCTGTGAGACCATGGGGCCAGAGCAGCAGCAGCAGCCCCTCTGCACGGACACTCCGGTCCAGGGCTCCTGCAGTCAGGGCATGCAGGCACAGAATGTCCCAGAGCCACACGGAACCTCAATGGGCTCATTCACTGGCTTTAAAATGACACACCTGCTGCAAGTGTTTGCTGAGCCAGGGCCACACAGGCTATTTGCAAGTGGGCTGTAATTAAATGCAAACTAGTGCTCCCAGCAGAACAGTAGCAACTAATAATGATGATGATAAAGCTAAATATTATCCAGAAGAGAGGCAAAGGACAACTATTGCCAAATGAAATATGGCAACACCAGGGTTTTAATACGCTTGTAAGAAAAGCTTGCAAAATCTTTGGCAGCATCAGACTGAGCCTTCCATCTGGATAAATAAGGATACAGGCTGAAATCTGACAAGTTTTTGATTTCTTTTGGGAAAAGCTCAGAACCTAGCAGCATATACTGCCTTTCAATCAAATGATACTGCTATCTAACAATTTCCACCTTAACAGCTCATCTCTCTGATGAAACTGTAACTGGTTGTAGTTATTCCACTCATGCCCATAAATGAATATTGGAAAATAATCTCTCTCAGGAAAAATTGTATTCTTTACCTATGAGGAGAAAGAATAAGCTTGAGATTTGGGTTAATGTGATTAGTCAGGACGTTGTCAGAATCAGGATGGCAGGGCTTAGAAGTGCCCTGTTAAATCAGGGTCACACTAAGGTACCAGCGGATCTGGCTTTGTTAAGCTCATCAAGGTCAGGCACAGGCCTTTGTAGCCAGCCCCACAAAGCCCCCAGCCCCTCCTGAGGGGCTGCCACAGGCAGTGCACAGGTAAAGAGCAGACACTCCACTCTGGGCACTCAGCACCAGCCTCGCCTCTGATTCCGAAGGCTCAGAAGCTGCCAGCTTAGTACTCGTCAGGGAAGGGGCTCCACCTGAGCTGCAGGCTCGTGTAACTTAAAACACAATCACAACAGGGCCACCATGCAAGGGCAAGGGTTCGGGGAGGGCTGCTGGTCCACACATTCCCCGAGATCCTTACGGGGAAATCTCTTCCACTGAGCACACGCAGCAGCTCCTGTCCTTCCTTCAGATGGTGGACATCAAGGGACTCTGCTGGGGCGACCGAACTTGATTTGCAGACTGGCACTGCACCTCTCCACTGGTGATGGGGCCCTGAGCAAAGAAACTATCAAATGCTATGAAGATTGTCACTAAGATTTTCCTTTTTTTCAAGTTCAGGCAGTGATGTTTCTTTCTTTTAGTCACAGGTCAAAGTTCTGATTCCTGCTGCCAGAGGGAGGAGGGCAGTGTGATGGGTTAGACCTGGTAAATCCATCTGTGACACAACATCGTTTTCCAGCCCTCTGTGGGTATATTCAGGAAATTTGCTGTAAGAGTTTTCAGGCAATTTCACAGGCACTGACACTGGGCAATAGACCAACACTAAACACCAGTCAGTGTCCGACTTACAGGGCTTGGTTCCCTCAAGAACACATGTTAAACATATTACTTATAAATAATTGGATTCAAAAGGGTAGCAACAGCTTCATAAGCAAACAGAGCTTTAGAATAATTAAGAAAAATATTTTTAAATTATGCTGACGTACTACAAGAGGACTCGTCTTTGAACATCTAAGGAGAAAATTAACCAGTAATTCGGCAAGTTCCTTGATCCACCTAAAATAGTTCTGTGCTGCACCCCTGGCAGCAAACTGGAAGCACCAATAGCCTTGACAATGAGTGGAATTTTCAACAATATTTTTGCGCATGTTTCAGGAAAAGAGAAAATCTTTCAAAGGCTGAAATACAATAATCCAGTGGAACATCAGGGTTAAAGATAAAGGATTTGGGATGCCACACATAACGGTAGAGCCCAGAGTTCTGAGGGAAGAGGTGTTTAGGCTCAGCTCCTACAAATCTCATCCAAAGGGGGTAGAGACAACAGCCTAAACAGAGCAGGTCTGGAGGGGAAGGCTCCACCAGCAGCATCTTCTCAGGGGCTCTCACAGCCAAGCCTGGCTGTGCTGACTCGTGTGGCACCTGCCTGACGCTTTTCCTGACGCATTCCTGGAGATGGAAGGGGAGCCCAAGGGCTGTGCAAAGACCATACTGCCACTCCAGGACAGGGAGTGCAGCATTTGCTGTCTGCATCAGTAAGACAAACTCAGGACCTGAAACTGCTTCCTGGATCTGGGGGTATTTTAGAAGCTTTTTCTTGAGTCATATTTCTTATAACAGTTTTGCAGCTCCTCCAAATCACAAACCCTTGAGCCAAACCTCAAGAGTGCCATTCAAAAAATGAAACCTCTTTAATCTTTTCAGAGAGATAACCAACTTAAGTGGTTAATAACTTCATTGTTTTACAGGAAACTGTTAAAAACTTGTATTCTGAGAAAGTTTCAGAGCAAAGACACTAGCTAGAAAGAATAAAACCAAAACCAAAAGAGTGAAATTATCCAGTCTTGGTGATAAAAGCCTGAAACATTTTTAAGATTAAATAAGTATTTCATGTTACTATTTTTAGCTAAAGAAAAACAGCATTGTCCCTATTAGGCATTTCAATTTACTTAAAATAATTGCGCCTCAGTAGCTTACAAAGGAATGACTACATACAATGTGACAATTGTATTACTTACTACCCTTGACATCACTTCAGTGAGGGTCACTCTAGTTAAATATTTCATTTGCTATAATGTCCATCTTCATCAAGCTATTTTTGAAGCAAACTGAAAAATCTTCAAATCTTTGTTTCTTTGTCTTTGTAAAAAGAGGGCCCTGTTCATTGTTCCCTTTAATACTTAGCAAATTGCCAGAGCAATTCACAAAACCCTTAAAAGAAAAGGGCATGCTAGAGAAATTCAAAGTAACTCACTGAAAACGTCCTTTTCTCACTTTCTTAGTCTTTTCCACTGTCAAATACCCTGCCTAAGTCCAGTCTCTGTCAGAGAGGCAAAGATGCTTTATTAACAGTATCCTCATAAATATTCTGCGCTTGAATGAACAAGATGAAGGATACTTGACATTTAAATGTTTCTTACAACTTCATTTATAAAGCAATTCTCTGATATCAAAGCATGCCTCCATAGTTACACATGAAAAAAATTACAGCCTTCTTAGACTCCTCCATAAGTGTCCTACCATCAGAGACACATCACCATTTTCTTAAACCCATAAAGAACTGAGTTCTGCTTGCCAAATCAGAACCACCCGGGTAACGCTGCTGAGAAGGACACATCACTAAGCTTTGGTGTCTCTGACTCACCTACAAACCTTCACCACAGAAGCAGCTTTCTGTCCTGGGCAGACTGTGCAGAGCTGGAAATTCTGACATTGCATGGGGTACTGGGGAGTGGAGGAAATATTTCAGTGAAGTCACACATCAGCCACCTCCTCTGCACTCTCAGTCTGATCTGCACCGCTGCCTACAGAGGCTGAGGAGAGACAGGAAAACCCAGAGGCCTCCCCACCCTGCAGAGGTGTCTCCAGAGCAGCAGAGCAAGGACATTGCCAGGTCAAAAGCAAGAACTCCAAAGCCAGCAGCTTTCCAGCAAATGGTTTGTACACGTACCAGAGGCTGATACTGATCCCCACAAAACCTGAATTCTCATTAACACTTCCATTACTTTTTCTGTAGATTGGAGGTCTTCTTAAGCACTCTAAGACAAAGAAAAAAAATCATTTTTAAAATGCACTGCATAAGTATTAATTGGTTATTATCATTATTATTAATAGTACTATGTATCTTCATATGGTGAATATTACTTCCTGCTTCTCACATCAGCATGAAATAAGCCCCCTATGGAAATGTCATTCTGCAGATCTCAGCACAGGCAGGCTGACCTCAGTCCTCAGGAATTAATGCACAGCTTTAAAGAAAGTCACACCAGAAGCATACATTACTTTATGGGTTTCTCTGTAAAATAACCTATCCCTCTTTGAGGCATGATTTAAAGAGAGCCTGCAGGACATAAATCACAGCTGCTAAAAATACAAACCCCTTTAGGACATCACTCCTTAATGGCATCAAAATCTTCACAGGAAAAGACACCTGCCCCAGTGGCAGGGAATAATCACCTTCTCCAAAGCACATGTTGGATGCCTGCTGGCGTTAGCGGGTTAACAGTGCCAAGTTTTCCTTTGGAAGAGAAGACAAGTTTCAAAATGCAAACCAAAAACCCGTATTTCCTCAAAAAAAAAAACCAAACAACTACTTTTCAAACGGGTGAAGTGTATTATAGAGAAAAAGATGCACAAAGGTCTCACACAACTCCCTGGGAAAGGCTGTCCCATTCCTGCACCCCAATTAGCAGTGCAATCAAGCCAGGACATGGGAACTGGCTGCTAAGAGCCACCCTCACTTAGTGGCTTCACTAGCCCAAACTAATGGTAAGAAACAGATTCAGAGAGACTTAATTTTATGTAAGAGGTCTTTCTCCAAGTTCCTTTTGATGATGCACTGGATCATCAGGTCTTTGAAGTAATAAATAAATTTGATTTAATGTTAATTTTCTTTCCCTTCCTACCAAAGTAACAATGCCATCATACTTAGGCCATTTTCTTTGGTCTACAAGACTTTCCAGCCACCATGAAAAATGTTAAAATGTTGATAGTTTCATCCCAAATTGGAATAAAATGCCTACAGTTTACCTCATTTTTTTTAAATGGACACTTTACCAGGCTTTTGATGAGCTTACAATACACTGCTTCAAAGTCTTTCTTTGCTCATCCCATCCACACTCTACTTAACATTAGAATAATTTTACAGAGTATAATCCATGTACATCCACAAGGGACAGAAACATTGAGCAGAAAAAGCACAGTTTGAAAAAACCCACAGATTTTGTCAAACCAACATCATCTTACCACAAAATGCCTGACACATTTTGCTGGTAACACCAAAGCCCACAGAGTGAATGTTCTCATGTATTAGTGTAAGAACTGGACACCATGCACTCAAAGCAGAGAGCAGATCTGGCAGCAGCTTTCTCCTCCCCTCCAAGGTGACCTGGGTCACACAGGGCTCTGCTCTGCACAGGCTGTGACAAATATTCACCTTGCAGCCCCCTGGCCTCCAACACCTCCAGGGATGGCTCAGCCTCTCAGGCCAGCATGTTCCAGTGCCTCAGCACCCTCACAGATTCAAACCTTCCCTCCCTTTTTACTGAAAGGCTTTAAATTCCAAAATAATGATCCAATTCTTAAAGAGAAAAAAAAAATTACATCATCCAGAAAAAAAAAAAAAGAATCGCAGTTTGACGTGAAGGCAGATTATACCTGACTAAGGCTGGCCCAGAGCAGAAGCTTGTGCCTGAGCCTGGCAGCTCTGGCAATGAAAGGGAAGTTACTTGCAATACCTATCTTAGACCATGAATGACATTCCTTTCCCTGCAAATTTCCCCACCCACATGGCAAATGTCGCATTAGCAGATGTTCATGGACACTGTAAAATAGGTGGCTTTTCCCGTATATTTTTGGTGCTTTTGTGTGGTGTTTTTCTGTTTCTTCCTTTTTGGAATTAAACTGCTTGACTTCAGAAGTTATTGGCACACAAAGTGCAGCAGAAGAGATAACAAAGCCCACAACAACCACATGACGCAAAATAAAAAACAAACAAACAAATAAATAAATAAAAGTTTGCTGTATTTCGATTTCCAAGTTGGAAGTGAGAAGGATATTGGGAATGCTTATGAAAACATAAATAAAGATAAGAACAGTCATCCAAAAATGTGTGTCTCAGAAAAAATACCCTAAAGATACTATTAAAATATTCTGGATAATAGGCAACCGTCAGGCTTTCCCCATGAGCAGCACTAATCCTGGCATGTATCCTGCCCTCAGCCATCCCAGAGGATGCTCCTCCTGTGCCACAGAGCTTCCCCTGGAAATGCTGGCCAGGCCCCAGCAGCAGTGGAATTACCCTGTCAGCTGGGCTCCTTCACTTGGGTGCAGTGTCTCGCTGACAGAGCTCTCGTGCTCCACACTCCAATCTTGTCTGATTGTCATCATCTCAGAAATCTCTGCAATATGCTCCTGGAAGGGGCATGACATAAAGCAAATGGAACCAAGCCTTGGATGGGGAACTGTCCCAGGAAGCATCCATGCTAGACATTGTACAATCCTGAACCAGACGCTTCTCAAAAATGTTATCCTAGTGGCACAATTCACCTAACTTCCATCTCTCATTTAAGATCTCACACTTACAAGGTCTACAGAACAAGGCAAGTGCCTTTCTGATATATCAGGGACTTTATTTGCCTTGTGGAAGCTTCCCTGCTGATGGCTGAATACTCACATGTATCCAAAAGTAGACCTCATTCCCTTTTATATAGGCTAAGGAGGGAAAAGAGGATAGACAAATATTTTCATGAGAAGTAATTTCTTCCTCTCCTGCCACCATCCCAGCTATACCAGCCCCATTTTCCCTTGGATAGGCAATAAAGACAGTTGAAGTCTTCAACCTAACAACAGTGTCCTTACTTACTCACCATGTTTTGAACATGCAAGAAAGGAATCAAAAGGAGGAGGGACAAAAGATGAGAGGTGGTTGCTGGAACAACATCTGCTACATCTAGGAACAGAAAGCATGTGCACAGAAATTAGGGCCAGATACACACATTCAACAACCAAATATGTAAGCATGGAAAAACCATCAGGATTTCACAAGTTAGGATTCTCCTGCTCTTTTACACCTTATTATTGTTACCTAGCTGGATGGATCTCTGCAAGGAACAAGCCCAAGATGTACCAACACGGAGGTCAGGGACAAAAGGCCACTTTGGCTGCAGCAGGGCAGTCCAGCACCTGGCAGCAGCACAAGCACAGCTCAGAGTGTGAATGAGCACCTGCCCAGGCTGGGGGCTGCCCACAGCCTGAATGATCTTTCCACAGCACTTCCCTTGCAAAATAAAATGTGGCAACATTCTCCTTGGAAACTGCAGCCCCTGACACCCCCATCCAGATAAGGGAGCACAGACAGCAGCTTATCTCACAACCCTTCACCAAGCCCTGAAACAGATACAGCACTTTTAAAGCACTTAGCACTGCCCCTCCAGATACCACTGCCACTCTAAACCCAACACTTCAGCTCAAGTTCACATCACTCCCTAAGAACTGTACCTAGCCTACAGCAGAGAGCTACCAAAGTGTTCTTAGCCATTCCCTGCTCCCACGCTCCCTCCTCAAATTAAAAGGCTGTGGCAAACATGGAATACAAACAAATTCCCCGTGTTCAGTGGCACACACCACATTTCTGTCCATTATTAGATGTGACAAACACGAGAGGGGGCAGAGCAAAGGGCAGGACACTCAGCGATCTTGTCATACAGAACTTCTCAAACATGCTCAGAGCAGTGTGGGATTACTCAAGGCTTCCCATGCGGTGGGTCAGCAGCACCAGACGTGCAGCAAAACAGCTTCCTGGGAAACCCAGACAAGCAAGGGGAAAAACAGCCCTGCACACATCCTGTCAGGCACCTGGCTCACACCGGAGTGTCTTTCAGGGACTGTTCACCACTTTGGTCTCTTCTACTATCACCTTGTTACACTAAAACCAGCCCACTGAGAGATTTTGTCAGGTGCAGAAAGAGGTCAGGCTAATGCCAAGAATTTGGGGACAGAAAACCTCGAGCTCTCCCACTCTTTTCCATCACAAGTTCAAGGTAAGAAAACGTTGCCAGCACATCCCATCAACGTCCTGCTCCCCAGGGCACACTGCAAGATGGTTTGTGCTGGGGCATTTCAGCCTTCAGAAGACAGAAAGCAATCCCTAAAGCACCACACTGCATGCAGCCTCTCCCTCTACCAAACTGCCTTTCCTAGAAATGCTGCCCCAGGTCTGGTAAGCACATGGAAATGAAGTCCTTGCCATTCAAGAAGAAGGGAAGGCAGGCTCTCACCACCCCAGGCACACATGGTTTCTCCAGACCCAGGCAGCCACTGCACACTGTGCTGACGTGCCACTGTTTATTTTTCAAGCACCTTCAGAGAGCAGCTTTCCCTTGTGGCAGCCGTCCTGCACAGGCTCTGTTCTCATGCAGGCAGAAGGCTGCACTGCTGCTGCCTGTTTGATCTTGGGGCCAAGGTGAGGGGGCTACAGGAGGGGGATGCAGTGGGAATTCCTCCACCCTAATGCTATTGGTCTGCTTTCCAAGATGCTCAACAGCACTGCACGAGACAATCCTGTGTGGCAGAGGCTCTCTTTAAGATGATACCCTCACCTTCTCATGTGACCTTTATTCCCTGTTTGCTTTCCTGGGAGGGTGAGAAGGCTGGAACCGACCCGGAGCATCCCCGTCCCCAGGGCTGCTCTGGCTCACACAGCAGCATCTCCATCCTCACAAGGGCTTCTCCTAGCACGTTAAACACAGAGCAAGGGGTGAAAAGCCCTGGCACAGTGATGTTTGTGTGGCCCTTGCAGCTCTTGGCTCAGCCAAAGCAATGAATGAGGGTGCAGCATGGCACGGCTCTCCTCAAGGCTGTTCTCCTTTGCTCCTTCCTCCCACCAGTTCCATCAGGTGGCAGAGCCAGAAACAATGACAGAGATACTGAAATGGCTTTCTGCTAGAGAAACAGCAGCAGCAGTGGCTGCTGTCAAAAGAGAATCTACTCAAATTTTTCAAAGGGATTAGGAGAAAGTAAAGATAATCCAGCCACCAGCTTTAAAAGACACAGGAGAGACCACTCACATAACCAGCTCACCATACATACTCCAGGAGAAGCCAACACATTACATTTCACTGACATTTCCTCCACCCACAGAAAAGGGCTGCTGAGGAGGATGCCTTGGACTCAGCCTGTCTGCACTGGTATTGTGCTTTCAGAGCAGAGGAGGAAAACATCTTGGGAGATGCTGTGAGACAGAGCTGGACCTGAGGTCTTCCAGTCGCCTTCAAGAGATGGCACCAGGGGAGTCCATGAGGAAGAAGAGTCAAACAGATGCTTGGGCTTAGAGTGGACAGGATGGAATCACTTCAAGAATTGTACATTGGGAGTTTTTGTATTACCGTAGACATTAATTTCTACAACATTGGTCAAGATTAGACCTAGTTTACAAACTCTTTTTCCTTTCATGTCTTCAAGTCCTCAAAATGTATATTTTTTCCCATGAATTTTCAAATGCTCAATATTTTCATTGCAGATATTTCTAGAAAATTCACCACTAGCTCAGCATTTCCGATTAAATTATCATTGTGGCCATCCTTAGCAACTTTAACTTATGGAAACAGGTCAAACCACAAAAACTCACACCTACAGTTGTGCTGTATATAGATATCCAAGCAGACAGGAGCCACACCAAGCAATGTGTGGGAGGAAGCGGCCAGAGATGTTCGCAGAGTTATTGCCTCTTTTAGACACCAAGCAGGGATCTAAATAGATCCAACAAATGCAGCTGAAGGTCTTTGTGGCTTTACATGGGAATTTTGTGGTCATCAAAGCTTCAGACTAGCATTTCAAGGGGAAAGCAAAGTAATTATTATAGTTTGTTACTAATTTGCAAACAGCCCATTTCCCACCATACATATTAAGAGTATCCTGAAGACTTGTGTAGCCTCAAGAGGAATAAAACCCATATTATAGTAACAATATGGGCAAATTACATGTAAAACTGTGAGAAAATTATGTTTTCAAACACTCTACTAAAACCTATCAGGAATCAGCCTCCCACCCAGCCAAATGTCAGGAGGGAAGAAAAGACTAATTCAGCCCCATTTTATACCCACGAGACCCAAAAGGAGGCTGGATGAAAAGGCCTCCTTGTACCAGCAGCACTGCACACTCCTGCAGGTTCATCCCCAGTCTTGCAGCAGCTGGTGCTTCCAGGAAGCCTCAGAACCTGCAGCCATGTCACTCACCCAAATCTAGGCTCTGCACAAAAAAAGAACATGTACCATAAAAATAAGCTTCCAATTCTCAGTTGCAAATTAAACCTTGAAATAGGCAACACAGCTGGACCAAAAAGCCCATAAACATGACAACACATCCAAAAAAATTTTTAAAAAAAGGAAAAAACCCATCCTCATGAACTTTTTGAGGTATAAATAATGAATTTTGAAGGCTGGCAAAGATATACAAACTCCTTGTAAAGATGCACAGCTAGGTCTCAGAATTCCCAGGTCACAGATACCACCTGGACACAACCAGAAAGTGGCTGCTTTTGAGCACACACCTTTCCACAAGTCACTGCCACTTTGGTTAAGTGCTGCTGCTGGCAGTCGAGGCCCTGGCACAGGTCCCTGGTTGAGCTGCTCCCAGCAGGAATGGCATCCCAGCCCTTTCCCTGGAGAAGGAAAAGAGCCAGCCACTCACACAAGACAGGGCTTTCTCAGGGAGCAAGACTGGGAAAGCCCAACTGCAGCCAGTAATACCATCTTTCTGAGTTTTTCAAAATGCAGCCACCTCTGGGAAAGACCCACAGATTCCTCCTTGCAGCAAGTTTGATGAATAAGAGGAAGAGTTGATAAAGGTGTGTTTTACACAGAGTTTCTGCTCCCCAACATGTCCCTAGCCTACACTCTGTGCTTTCCAACAAAATCCCTCCTGTGCTTTCCCCCTGCTGCCACTCCCGCAAGGAAGAGCTCCCAACAGCCACCTCCAAAGTGCCTTTGTTGTTTGCCTTCAAGCCAGCCTTCAAAGCTCCTGAACCACCAAGCAAACAAACAGCTTGTCAGCACTTAAACAGCATCTTTCCTGAGAGACACCCATGGACCAGCCTCCTTATCAGTCCTCACACACGCCTGTCTGTCTGCAACCCCTTGTCTTGGGCTCACTTTGCAAGTGGTCTGAGGACAAAACCATTTTGTTTTGTTCCAATGCATTCCCTGACATCCTGGAGCACAACTAAGATTCTTTGGCCTCGCAAACCAAGTAACAAATCCTAAGAAAATGAACCCATTAAGAGTTAACCTGAATGCGTGTAGATCCCCTGCATGTGTTATTAATAGGAACAGAGAAACTTTCTTGATTTCTTCTATTTTCACAGACATATTTTAGTTCCCCAGCTGATCTATAACATGACTTCACAGAACCACAGAATGCTTTAGGTTGGAAGGGACTTTAACGATCATCTCGTTCCAAGCCCCTGCCATGGGCAGGGACAGCTTTCACTATCCCAGGTTGTTCAGAGCTCCATCAGCCTGGCCTTGCACACCCGCAGGGAAGGGGCAGCCAGCTTCTCTGAGCAGCCTGTCCCTCACAGGGAAGACTTTCTTCCCAAAATTCCATCTCACCCAGCCCTCTGGCAGCTGGAAGCCATTTCCCCTTTCCCTGTCACCTGCCTTCTGAAAAGTCCCTCTCCAGCTCTTTCAGCACTGGAAGAGGCTCTAAGGTCTCCTGGAGCCTTCTCTTCTCCAGGCTCAACAATTCCAACTCTCTCAGGAGCTGGGAAACATTACCACAACCTTTCTAAAAGAAAAGAAAGAAAATAAATCTGGAATCATAAAAATAAACCATCTGGGCCAAATACTATACACAAGTGAACTACCCCTGATACAGCTGGTTATTTATACTGATTTGTCTGCAGGAGCAGGACATGGCTTCAAGAAAATCCAAGCTTTATTTTGTCACCTTCCATGAAAAATTTTGCTTGCAGGGACTTGGTTCACGATTCTCCTAACCACTCATGAGACCTAGTCCCACCTATCAACAGTCATCTTCAGACTCTGTTACCTCCTCAGTGGAACAATTCACCCACCTGTGAAGCAGGGACAGTACCTTGGTCATGGCTGTTAGGAAGGTATGTTCATCTCCATTTGAGATATATTATTTGATGACAAAACAACTAGAGGGAAAAAAATGCCACTGACCTTCTCCCTGGTTTTTTTCTCTTTTTAAGTGGTGGCAAGAAGATCTCAAAGTTTGTAAGAGTCATTAGATGCTATCATGGTATACAGAACTAATAATGATGAGCATTTTAAAACATATTCTATCCCTTCAGCTCAGAAAAAAAAAAAAATTATGACCAAAAAAATTACAGCAAAGTGAAAAAATGTCATAATTGAAATAAACCCACATGGAGAGAAGCATACATTTGGAGACATCATTTATCCCCTAGAGCTATGGCTACTGTAGTATAAAGTTAAATTGCTTGCAGTTCTTCCAAAAGACAACCTGTTTCTTGGGGGTATCATAACAATTTGGCATCCTGCAGTTGCTATGGCAACTACTGCTGCATCCAACAGCAAAGTATTGTATGTAGTTAGATAAATCTACTTAAGTTATATCTGCCCCGAGTTTCCAAAGCTACAGCAAGTTATTATGCACCCTTAAAATAAAAGAATGTAAATTGAAGAAACCTGTTTCAACATTGAACAACAGTGCATAGAAAGCACTTTCTCCATAAACACTGCCTTTCAGGGCATGGTCATCATGTACCTTTGTGAGGTTCCTTATGTCAGATTCTTATACATGGATTTATTCAAATAAACCAAAGTGGTATTAGGATGACATCTCAATACAATAACACAATTGCATGATCTCTGTGCATCTTTTGGCATTACTCTGGTAACACAATAGGCTTTCCCTCTGGCATTTGGTATGCATTTGCTGAAAAGAAAAAAAAAAAAAAAAAAGAAGGCTTTAATATAAAATAAAATGCCCTGAGATGTGCCATTTTATCATTCTAGGTCTTTCATCTCCTCCCTCCGAGAGCCACAACATTCCAGGGAAAGCAGACTTCTGTTATCATAGCTCAAGCACACAGCAAACACACAGTGCCCTCCATGTAAATAACCTCACCAGTGCCAAGGCCTCCATTTCCTTTTCCATCCCTTTGCTTTTCATAAAGGACTTCCTGCAGGAACACAGATTATTTGCAGTTCGTTTGCATACTATGGGGAGAAGCTCTAACACACTTCTTAAGTGCTTCATTTGCTCCAGTTGCTCGCTTTATCTCAGCAGGGATAACCAGCATATGAGCCAAGAGCCTTTCCCAGATGAGAGGTATCTGCCAGCAACCAGCTGACATTTTTTTCAGTTTAGAAGATTACCTGGTTTTTTGTGGTAATACCTAAGCACAGATCTACTCTGAAAAGATAGCAACAGAAAACAAAACCATTTCTCAAAGGCAAAATAGACCCAGAGATCACTCAGGAGTGAAGCTTGGAGACTGAAACAAGAATCACAGTCTCTGCAACGCTACTGAGGTTTGAACACTTAGTTCATTAAAGCAGGGAAAGCCAACTCATCATTTCTGATTTGGCCACAAAAATGCTTTAATGTTTTGTAGTTAAGAGAAGCTACATCATTCACCACAGGGGTTTTTAAGAGCCTAAAATCATCTGCACTAAAGAAACCTGGACACGCTGGAGTGCCAGGCAGTGACACTGCAGACATGAGGAAGGAGGACTCATGGTCCCCAGTGGCGACAGCACCCTGCTGCTCCTGGTCACGGGCCCAGGGGAGAGAGCAGAGCTTCAGCTGCCACCTCCCAAAGGGATGCACAGCCACGTGGCACCAATCCCAGCGCTCACAAACACACCTGTGTACAAAAGCAAGCGCTCCGTAGTTCTCAGACGTAAATCAAATGGCTTCAAAATTAGTGGAAGAGCAAGAGAGTCCTTCTGGGTTCCCTTCAAAGCACAGTATTATTTGAGTGTATTTGACTGTTGGAGTATATGCTCTTTGGAGAGGGTGTCTTCTTTGTGCACTGGGATTTTAGCTGTAGGAGCCAAAGGAGGACACAGGATTGCACTGGAGACACTTTTCCCAGTTAATGCAGCAGCCCCAGAGAGCAGAGCAGCTGCAGCAGCGCTGAGCCCTGCCCTCCCGAAGGCACAGCTCCCTGGCACACCCCGAGGCAGGCTGCAGTGCTCCCCCTGACACACACAATGGAGAGGACCTTCACCTTTTACTGCTCTTCCACCGACAGCACACAACGAGATCAAAGAGTTGGGTTTATTTTTACATTTTTATGACTTTTCCCACCCCTTTGCTACCACGCTGGCGGCATTTCCCACCCCCAGCACCGTGCCCTGGCTGACCCCACAGGGATGCCTGTGCCCAGCAGGGCATAAATACAGTTGCTATGGCAACACTACCTCCAAATTTTCTGGCCTCCATGCATGTAACATATTAACCTTATCATTTAATTGCCAGATGAATTTCAGGGTGGCACACAGAAAATCACTTTTAAGTAGATTTGCAGAGTAGTCATTCTGACAGGCAGCATTTCTGCACATCAGGGCTGTTCTCCTCATTACCCCACCACTTGACCCACAGTGCAGAAAGGTCCTTTCTCCCTCCACCAGCCAAAATCCTCACAGGAATCTCTACTAAAGCCTCCTGCTTTCCTCGGCCTCACAATGCCATCCAAAGCCATCACCCCTTCTCTGTGGTCAGTTGGAGGCACTGTGCAGGGACAGGGTGGGCTCACACTGCCACCCCAGTCCAGCCTGGAGGAGCCTCTTACAGGATCACATCCTGCAGGAAATAAATCCCACAGCACACAGGGCCTGCCCTGCTTAGCCCAAGGGTGCTTCCTCAAAAATCTGTTATTGCAGAGAGCTCTCACAACAGGCAGGCAAAGTAATAAACCAAATTCTTCTTCCTACACAAGGATGCCATGGAAGGAGAGTGGGGACCTGTCCCCTTCAGCTCCTCACACAGCAATATAAAGCCAGCCTCAGGAGCACCTCACCCCCTCCCACCAAAGCCACTGGTCAGAGCTGCTGCCCAAAACCACTGTGAGAGCAAACAAACCATGCACCTCCTGTTGATCCCAAACCTCCTGGAGCACGTGACCCCACCAAAAACTTCTTGTTTTCAACATGCCTCCTCTGTATAGAACTTCAGAGATTAAACACCTACCCAGACCCCAGGGAGTACTGCACAGAATTCCTTGGGCTTGTGGACTATTAAACCTGAAAATTGATTTTGCTGGCTCTGTAATTTTCTTGACCATTTGCAGGAGTGAGAATCAACCACTTACTTTTTTTTTTTTTCACTTCAGCCACTTATGAGCACATGGGGGAAGAAGAGAAGTGGGAGGAATCTATTTTATTTCTTGGCCACTTAAGCTTGTTTATTCTAGAAAATAGCATCCAAATGCATTTTCCAAGAAAACAGCATGATACTACCTGTTATCAGCAGCAGGCATGGAGAGCTCTCTGCTCAAGAACTTTCCATGGACTCGCAGAAAGACCAGCTTCTGCCAAGAAAGGGACCTGAACCAATATGAAAACAAGAATACGTGAGTTTATTCACAGCTACTGTGACCAGTAACTCTTCACTGAACCATTTAACTCTGCAAAGTTAATGCAGTATTACATAAAAAGCATTTCCATTCATTGCTTCTCAACATTTCCAATTTTGGAATTCAATGTATTACTGAAGGCTATTGTTGTATACATAAAATCTACATTTTCAACCAAAAAAAAACCAGTCAGGAAACAGAATTCACAGCCAAGGCTGGGAATTCTCTATAAAAAAATAAACATCTCAAGTGTGTTGAAGGCAGATAGGCCACACCAGCTCAGAATGTTCCAGGTGCAAAGGTGACTCTCAACAGCTCTCTCTGGGCACTGCCAGTTTTATTCTGAAGGAAACAGAGGACCAAATGGCAGAAGACACGATGTGTAAGCTGGTTAAATTTGGCTGCTCTGTTCCCATTGTGTGCCTGCCATCACAGGAGATATTTCCTACTTCTGGATGTTCTGGACAATAAATATTTACAGGAAGGTCATTAGGTCATGGCCAATCCTGACAGAAGGGCTGTACATCCCCCCACAGGGGAGGGATCTTGCAGTACATGGGATGTGCGAGACACCCTAAGCAGGCAAGGGTGAGCTCCCAGTGCTCAGGTAAGTCCCCCTCTGGCTGTCTCAAGCTCATTTGTGCACCCTATGCCGTGCCCTGACCACGGCAGCCCCTCTGCTGACCACGGCAGCCCCTCTGCTGACTGCACCCCGAGCAGCAGCTCTGCCATGCTCAGCCTGTGCTGGCACTTGGGCTCGCCAGCCCAGCTCAGGAAGCCTCTGGGCATGACCAAGTGGAACCAGCCCCGCTCCACAAGGGAGCACAGGAGGGAGGGAGGGAAGCGCCGACATTGCCAAGGGGAGCTTCCCTTCCGTGGGTCACTGCTGAGGCAGACACTATTCAGCAGACCCCCAGCAGGACTGGGGCCCTCCTTCCCACAAATCTCCACGCTCAAAATGTTCCAAACCCTTTGTTTCGAGTCTCTCTCACCCTTTGCCCCATGCAGAGACATGATCATAATCCTCTTTCTCCACCACCCTCCCCTTCTCATCAGTCTCCCCTTCCATCACAAACCTGCTACAAGAATTGTCCTTCCTAAAACCCGCATGGCCCACAAGGAGAACCCTCTGGAGCTGACCCCAGAAAAAACCTGGGGCACTGAACACAGCTCTGCCTCCTTGCAGAGGGGGCTGCAGTTGTGATGCATGCTCTTTCCTTGTGGTTATAGCCTCTAACCTGTTTGCTGTTTTACAGCAGCCATGTAACAGCCTGAGCACTACAAGGATTTTTCTATAATATCCTCTAAATCCTCTCACATCTGCCTCCTGCTAAAATACTCCCTTGTCCATGCAGAGACACACACTCTCTGTCCAGTCTTACTGCTGTAGTCACTTGGGCACATAGACTTCAGTTACCTGCAAAAATAGAGAAATAGGCACTCAGTCCTGTTTTAAATAACGAAATATAGACTGCCCAAAACCCCCACGTTTGAATGACAGTCTGAGCAGCACTCACTTCTTTCTCAGCCAGCCATTGTCTCCTCATCTGTAAAATGGGGCAATGGCACTTGCATCTGAGCGACAGTGTTTGCAAACATTAAGAAACGACTCTGCCGAAGCCAAAAGGGAGTACTCTATTTGCATGCAAATTCATGTAAAAAATTAATCCTCACGTGGTTCCAAAAACACGATGCATACAAATACATTACTGCAAGCCTAAGAAATTTAGCTTTACAAATGCAGCCAACTGTTTTCTACACTGAATGGGGAGAGGAGAGGAGAATCTGATAATGCACCTTCCTTTCTTTAACTGTTAAGTCTTTATTCTAAATCTAATATTGATCCTTAATTTTCTATCAGCGTTTTGACTGCAAGAGAGCAGGGAACAAACAGGAGTGGCAAAGACAATCCATTTATTTCACCCTTTCTTCACTCCTGGGGTCAGCTACTCCCTCTCTGAATCAGTGCTAGACCTGCTTGAATAGCTGAGAATGAACCTTCCACAAAGTGTGGATTTACTTTTACTAAATCCTCTAAGTATTAAAGCTCTTCACACCATTTGGTCTTGAAGTGATGCAAGAGTGAGGTGTGGACACCAGTGACAATAAAGCACCATCTGGCAAAGTGAACTCCAGGCATACAATGACAAGCACAAGTGAAAAGAATTGCAATGATTTCCACAAACATGTGAAATACTATAAACTGTGTGACTTAGCAGCTTCCTCCTCCTCACAAGTAAATAAACATGTCTGCAGAAGGCTGTTTGGTTCTGCCTTTTATATGAGCTGAGAATACACAGAGACGACCCTATTTGCATTCTGCTGTTTAAAAAATATATGCAGATTTGTGAGCAAGGGGGGAAAAGGGCGAGAAAGAAAGAAAAAATAAGAACTAACCAGACTTCACTTTTTCTTGGTTCTTTACTGTCAGGGTGATGTACTGGAAGTCTTTATTTCTTTCAGCTTGGGCCCCTCAGTAGTTCATTCTCCTTCCAGCCTGTTCTCATGCCTTTCTTATCACCTGCTGAGGCCTTGATCATGGACAGAGCAGACAAGCAGCAGGGGACAATTAGAGAGGAGTTCAGACTTTGATCATTTGACCATATGTGAATACAACAGCTGACCACATGTTTTAAAAGACAACTAACTTAAAAGTATTAAAAAAATCACAAAGCAGGCATAGATACTTAAATTTACATTTTAATTATCTGGCACAATGGCGCATTCAACTTTGCAGAATATTGAATTTTTCCTCCTAAATGTACACATCTCCAAAAGGAAAATCAGCACTTTCCTGCTTCTCCAGAGCCCAAATAAGCACAGTATCATTAAAATAAATATTTGGATGATTTAAAACATAAACAAACATACCTATCTAGTAACTTGCAGTTTTTGCTAACAAAAAATTCACGAATAATTTCTGTCCTGCAGACAGCCCAATTTAAATAGAATAATACTGTATTTACCTCTAAAAATACCATGTATTTAATAGTACATAGACATACGACCCTGCATTACTTACTCAACTAACTTTTTCCCCTGAACCTCTCTGTTATGCTTTAAAACTTAATACAGAAATACAACACAATTTAAAAGCTCAGCTGTTGTAAGGATTTGGTTCTTATTGCTTAGCTGCCTGCTTTTTCCTTAAAAAAAAAGAAAAAAATCTTAATTTACTGAATTGTTCAATCTTTGCTAAATCTTTAAGCTATCAAAGCAGAAGATCCAGTTGTGAGCAGTTTAACTGCAGCCACCTGACCCCAAATACTTGGGAAAAATCTTTGTTGGAAATTTTTGTATACAATAGAAGAGTTATCATCATTTGTGAAGATACGACATCCACTTATCTTCTGCACCGACCAGATAATTAACATATTCATGAAATGGCTATTTACTCTCAAATAGGAGGATAATAGAAAAATAACACTAATTGTTTTGGCAGCAGTTTGTTTAGGAGTTATCTGAGGCAACAAATGTTTCTTTTGTAGTTGTGGAGGGGCAGAAATCCTCCTTTCTGTAAACACTTTGCCTTCAGCTTTCCTTTCTCCCCAAAATTTGGATACTACCAAGGAAAAACTGCAGAAATCAGTGAAAGGAGAAGGAGGAGGATTTAAAAATTAAATGGCAGTTAGTTTTCCTTGGATAGCAATTGTTTGCATATTTTTATTATAATGGAAACCACAGAGTACAACAACATTTTGGAAAATGATGTGTTTTGCCAAGTATAAGAAGGGCTGTACCACATGCTGACTGAACAAAACAATGGTACTAATGGGGCATGAAGGGTGTGTACAAAATATTTTAAGAGGCTCAGGCTATTCCAGCACACAGGCTTATTTTTTGCTTCTCTGACTGGACTATAACACGCCTCCTTGTTGGCCCAAGCCTGCCCCTAATGAGGGCAGAGGGCCGAGGAATGCAGCAGCTCAGGCCGTGCCTCGCTGCCACTGCTGGACAGCAGCAGTGACCACCCATGTGCAGGGCCGGGGGCTCCGGCCGCAGGGCAGCGCTGGACAGGCTGACCCATGGCCCCGCTCTGGCCACGCTGACCCACGGCCCCGCTCTGGCCATTCTGACCCACTGCCCTGCTCAGGCCACGCTGACCCACGGCCCTGCCCTGGCCACGCTGACCCGCGGCCCTGCCCTGGCCACGCTGACCCACGGCCCCGCTCTGGCCATTCTGACCCACGGCCCTGCCCTGGCCACGCTGACCCATGGTCTGCTCGGCCAGGCTCAGGCTGACCCCAAAACACACCCAGCTTCCCCATGGCCTGCAGCATGTCCCACGTGGCTGCCCAGTCCCTCAAGGTGGCCTCGAAAGCTGCCGAGGCCCCTGCGGCCACCAGCATCTCTGAGGTGCTCTCAGCTCCACCAGCCCAGCCCTGCCAGCCCCATGGGCCCCCTCAGGCACGTCCAGCCACAGGAACGGGACGGCCATTGCATGCTCTGTCTCCGAGCTGGGATTCCGAGCTGGAATGCAGCTGGAAGACAGGAGTAAGCTCAGAGAAGGGACAAGGAAACCTCTCCAGTTCTGGAAGCTTATCAAAAGGAAAAAATAATCAGTGTGGTTTTTGTCTGCAGCCACTGAACCTTTCTTGCTTGCAATATTAGAAGATATTAAAGGTAATCAAATATGAATTATCAGCAAATTTGCCCCTCGCTTTTCGGCCTCAGACTGAGAGGTGAATGGCAGAGGGTTTCTGGGCTTTCCCTGCAAGGTTACCCTGCAAGGAATTTGGGGTTGTTTTCAAAACCAAAGTTCACCTCCTCAGCACCATACAATAGCTTCAGCCCACCAAAGCAATTGTTCTCACTGAGAATCTTCCTGCACCTAAGGGCTCTCTGTAATAAAATATAGATGCAGTATTAATTAAATATAGATGCAATTTCCTCCTCCCTTCTCTCCTTAGCTGCTATCATGAACATTAGTGCAGGCGCCTAAGGAAAGCCTGGCTAACGGGGAACAGCTGCCACACTAATTAGGCACCGTGCTCTATCAGCCAGGCCCAGGCCCAGCAAACAGCCACCTGACTTCTCCCCTGGCCATGCCCAGAGCCTGGCATTGGCCCTGGGGCGCAGGAGAAGGCATCATGGGACAGAAGGGGTCACCTCCGACCCCCAGCAGGTTTTGGTTGAGCTCCCTAAATGCCACAAGCTTGTCTCTGTGCTGAAGACACTGCTGATGGGTCACGTTTGCAAAGCACTTGGAGATGTGCTTGGCAGCATTGCCATCTTTGGGAAAGGCTAAGGGAAAGCCACTGCCAAGGCACAGTGTGGCCATGTATCAGCTGCCAGGAATTCAGGAATTCCTACCCCAGCAGATAGTCTGCTCCCAGTGCTCCAGCGAAACAAAGCAAACCCTGAGCTGATGGTGCTGCTGGGCTCATCCCCACCCTGCAGCCACTGAAAAGAGGGGACCACCACCCCTCCAAGAACAGTAAACCCAGTGAGCAAGAGAGAAGGACCCTGCCACTACAAGATCCTTTGACTTCACTGTCAGACTAGGAGGACTCCAACCTCCCTCCCCCATCCTGGCTGGGCAATTTGACAGAAGCTTTGCATCTGAAGTTGTGTCACTGGGACAAAAATATTTTAAAACAAGACTGAAGAATGAAGAGGCCAAAACAGGGATAGGACATGACTAGGACCTCATATTGCACTGGCTGCAAGACTCATGTATGAGTGGGGAGACCCATCTTCCCAGGACTGCACTGTGGCTTATGAACCATTTCTTGTGATGCCATTTCCTGTACCATGTGAGAGCAGCCTTCCTCCATCCCCACCACCACCTGCTCCCAGTTTACCAATTACCATTTAATGTCCTCCATCTGTACAAGGGCAGCACTGGTACTTCCTGACCTCACAGGTATGCCTGTGTGTCTGCACGTGTGAAGATAAATATATTAAAGATTGGGAGGCATTCAGGCCCTGGGCCAAGGGGAGCCATATAAGTGCCAAGGAGATGAAGACAAATGGGGGCCATATAAATAGATGGCTGGAGAGCTGCAGCCCGGAGGCTACAGGCAAGAAAGGGGCAGAGGCAGAAACAAACCGTGGGAAAGAGCCCTGTTTGAAGTCTCTGACAGAGCACCCCAGTGCCAAGGAACATGGAGCAAAGCCCTGCTCCTCACACTGCAGGCTGCGCTGACACCCCTGCCATCAGCAGGCATCCCAAGGAGGAAGGGCTGTCAAAATAAGCCCAGCTTTGGAGCAACAGCTGATAAGAGAGCTCGGTGACATGCAGGAGCCCTGTCATGGCTTCTGGAGAGGTGCCAGAGGTGTAAAATGGCTCTGGCTCCCAGCACAGGCAGCTCCTGGGCTCTCCTGGCACCACCCCAGCTCTTGATGCAGTTTAGGCAGGGAAGCAAGGACTGGGCAAGCAGAGGTGTCCCCACTCGGCCCATGACACATGGACAGTGGCCAGAAGCAGATCCACCCCTGCCTGCCTCTGCATCCCCAAAACTCCATGGACTCCAGCCTCCAGCTCTGTCAATCCTGCTCTGAAATGCACTTTATAAAGTGTCATTAATCATAAAATGCATCTCCCCCTCAGATCCACTGCCTCTTCTGCAGCTACTGAGGAGGAAAAAAGGCACCTGGGAGAAATCTGGCCCACAAAGGTTCACAAAAGACTGCACACAGCGCCTTACTGGCAAAGAAAGAAAAAAGAACAGAGGAAAGGTAGAGACTGTAAGAGGTTAGAGGGAAAAGCAGCAATATCCTTTGAGAGCTCCCTGAGCTTTTCTGCCTGGTAAGCTTTGGGGATCTCTCTCAGCTTTCAAGAAAAAGGCGGCAGCATTTTTCAGGGGGGAAAAAATCCATAACATCGAAGAGACACAGATCCTGACCATCGATATAGCTATAAAGGAAATAGGATGATTTTGCCACAGTGGGTCTGCAAAGCATCTCCCAAGACTCCAGCTGGTTAAGCCAGGGGAGAGACTCAGAGGATCTGCTCTCCATTCTTCACTGGTACACCCATACACTGCTAAAGCAACCCCTCCTCTCGGCTTTATTATTTAACATTTATTAAGGCAGTACCCAGAGGCCCTCCCAGATCCCCAATAATGTACAAAACACACAGGTAGTTCCACCCCCAAAGATATTTAAAGGCAAACCACAGAGCACAGCAAGGAAAAGGGAACAGGCAGAGGGATAGGGACAGAAAATACCTCTTTAAATTTGGAGCAGCCAAGAGCAGAGTCACAGAGCTGATTAAAGGCTGTGGAGATGCATTTCAGTGAGAGAAGTCTGTCTAATTAGCTTATCAAAGCCTAGGTTCATACACACCTCTGTGGGAACCAAACTGTGAGAACAGCTTCCCAATCTAGCAAAGGCCTAACAGAAACAGAAGTTAAACACAGCCTGACTGGGCTAGAAGTCACTCAACACAGGTGACAGTGAGGCAGATCCAGCACTACAGTTTTTTGATGAAGACAAAGCAGATGGTTTGGAAAAGCACCTTTATTCAAACAAATTCACTCATTTCAGGAAAATCCTGTTGCCTGTTTGGGAGAGGTGATCACAACAGAATTAAACACAGCTTTCCCTGCACAACAAGGATTATTCAAATTGAAAAGTATTGAATAGTGGGGTAAAGGATCACAAAAACGTACTAGAATGTAGCAACAATACACAATACATATTAGCTTCTGTTTATTTCATAGGGAGAAGGAACAGCTTTGGATCTCTCTCCAGAGTCTTAAACGGCTTTAAGATAAAAATGAAGCTCTTCAAATATTCCATACAAACAGACTGCAATATACTGATGTTTAGTTTTTGCCTGGGGCTTAGAAAAGTTTGCAGCACTGCCATGCTCCATAAGCCTTCAGTTTAAACACTCCCTCCACTCTCAAAAAAAAAGGAAAGAGATCTTAAGTTACTGAAATTGATATGGATGCAAAGCAGAGAAAGCTTTTTCTAGGGGAATTAATCTTCCCTTTTGCTTGCGTCAGAGACTGATGCAACAAAGCCAAAATTGCATACATCCACCCAGCATGATGGAGTAGTTTCAGAACCAGATAACCCAGTGGTTTTGCCTGCAGATGCTGCCTGCAGGGACTCAAGGGTATCAGCTCTCAGCTCTATCCAAAATCTACCAAAACTACCATTAACAAGTTTCGGACAACTGAGATTTTAAAACATTTGACAGTATGACCAAATCTCACATACCCAAAAATCACCATGATTTCCTGAAAACTACATCTGTCTGTACTCTGGCCCCAAACTTTCACTCTGTTTTGATTTTAATTTTTTTTTTTTTTGGTTGTTGCTATTTGTTCTTTATTTTAACTTTTGGAAGAACACTAAAGCACACAGAAGCCCTCTAAAAAACTGGAATTTGTGGGGAAAGAAAGAAAAACAGTACATGACAAAAACTGTAACCCCAACACCCACTCTGATGCGCTGAACTGCCTGGGAGAATTTCAGGTGGTGACACAGGACTTTATCCAAGTACTTCTACCACTCTGGCCACACCATGACTGATCAGTTTTAGGGCAGGTTTTAAACACACCATGGGTCTTTACCTCACTTCTATTCCTGTATTAAATCTTTTCCTGGGCTGCAATGCTAAAGAAACAAAAGCAGAGTAAGGACCCTATTTTCATGCATCATACTAAACTGTGTATCATAAATACAGTCATAAATACAGCTAAAATCTATTGCACTCCGGTTATTGCCAGTATTTCTGTAACATAAAAATTATCTGAGGTAAAAGAAAATAGAGTAGCAAAATCAGCAGCAAATACTACTTGTTGAAACATAATAAATCAAGTATTTCACCTAGACTTAGCCAAAAAAGATTTAGACAAAAGGAAATAAAAAACCAAAACCACAGTTGCTTGAGCCTCAGGAGACAGTCATGCTGTTAAAACAATGCCTTCACTGCCCAGAGAATCAGGGGACGGTTTGGGGTGAAAGTGCCTTAAATATCATCTAGTGCCAGGTCCCTGCCATGGCTGGGACACCCCCCACTGTCCCAGGTGTCCCCAGCCCCAGCGTCCAGCCTGGCCGTGGGCACTGCCAGGGATCCAGGGCCTGCCCACCCTCCCAGGGAGAATTTCCTCCTAATTTCCAACCTAAGTATATCCCTTCAGCTTCAGGCCACTAAGCACTGAGTTTTGCAAAGAGAAAGGACTGCCAGCTAGACAGGAGCCCTTTGACAAACAAACCAGTCCAGGGCAGCAACTGCAAGGGCTTGAGGGGTTTAAGAGAGAAGGACACCCCACCCTTCTGGAGCTGGTCTTTCATTACTTTGGCTGAAATTGAGAATCCAGTGTGCTGGGAATGAGAGCCCCACCCCATCCCAGATGTAATCCTGCCATTTCTGCTGGGCAGGACTTGGCTTAACTACACCTGCACCTCCTGGAAAGAAATAATACAACAAACCAGAGACTGTAGCGAAGATCACTGGACTAAACCTTTTTGCTTTCTGTTCCATGGAAGCGACCACTAAAGAAAACATCTCTTGTCCTCTCGTTTTAGTGGGATGTAATTCAGTAGCTCTAAAAGTTCTGGTTCAGCTTTTCTCTCCCCTCAAGTCCAGGAATGGTGTGCCCAGTGGAAATCACTGCCAGCACTGCTCCTGCTCACACAGAGCTCACACAGAGCCAAGCACTGCTCCTGCTCACACAGCTGCTCCCCACGCAGACACAGCTCACACAGAGCTCCTTCCCTTTGTTTGTCCTCCCAGGCCCAACAGCAGCACACAATGACAGGGCACATCCCCAACAGGGTCAAGCAAGACAAGACAATAAGAAGAATGAGACAAACAGATTTCCCCTTTGTGGCATTATCCTGGATTTTTCAACCATCCACAGTTACAGGAAAATTACTATAAAGTTGAAGAGAAATTGAAAGTTGGCTCTTTTCCCTATGTTTGCATTTTACAAAGAGAGAGGGAAGAAAGAGATAGAAAACATCACCTTTTGGTATTTGTTCCTTGCTGGTTTCATACTTTAGAAACCTAGACTGAAAACAAGAGGGCAACAGGATCTGTCAGACTTCCACCAGCACGTCTCTCTGGCACCTCCGAGTGACACATTGACAAAAACTTCTGGTATTGTCCAAGGAAAGATGAGGGCAGAAGCTGAAAGCACAGCTGGCTGGCTGAGAGCCGGGAGGCTGCGGCAGCAGAGCTGAATGCCCCCAGAGCCGTGTGTGTGCCTGCAGAGCCACCCGTGCCCGGGCAGGGCCGTGTGTGTGCCCCCAGAGCCGTGTGTGTGCCCGCAGAGCCGTGTGTGTGCCCGGGCAGGGCCGTGTGTGTGCCTGCAGAGCCGCCCGTGCCCGGGCAGGGCCGTGTGTGTGCCCCCAGAGCCGTGTGTGTGCCCCCAGAGCCGTGTGTGTGCCCGGGCAGGGCCGTGTGTGTGCCCGCAGAGCTGTGTGCGTGCCCCCAGAGCCGTGTGTGTGCCCAGGCAGGGCCGTGTGTGTGCCCCCAGAGCAGTGTGTGTGCCCGGGCAGGGCCGTGTGTGTGCCCGGGCAGGGCCGTGTGTGTGCCCCCAGAGCCGTGTGTGTGCCCCCAGAGCCGTGTGTGTGCCCCCAGAGCCGTGTGTGTGCCCGGGCAGGGCCGTGTGTGTGCCCAGGCAGGGCCGTGTGTGTGCCCGCAGAGCTGTGTGTGTGCCCCCAGAGCCGTGTGTGTGCCCGGGCAGGGCCGTGTGTGTGCCCGCAGAGCCGCCCGTGCCCGGGCAGGGCCGCACACGCTCTCTGCGGCCCAGCCACCGCTAGAGGAGGGCAGAGTGCCACCGACAGAGGGGCCATGCTCCCGCAGCTGTGGCAGACACATTACAGCCTGAGCTACCGCAAATAGACTTAGTATTTTTGTAACCGAGGAGTCTCCTCAGTATTAATGAGATTCGGTAGGAGCTGGGGGAAATTACACACACCCAAGATATCTCCAAATTTTATTTAAAACCCAAGGGATCCCAAACCCATAGACATCACTTCTAGTCATCACTAACGATGTTAAATCATGATGATTCTGAGCATTTCAGCTGCAGAAATCAAGCGTCTGAAAGACAGAGTTACCTATTTTTCTTTTTAAACAAAAGCTGAAACTTTCCATCGCTTCTACTCATGTCTATAATCCCCATAGAAAATCTTCAAAATATGAGCTGAATACAGAATAAAAGTTGACAAACCAAGACAGCAAGACAGCCTTCAAAGGACTCCAAATTTATAGATAAATGATAATCTTCTCATTTTTAAGACCATCTCATCATTTTGGGTGGGCCCTATCACTAACTTTCAAGGGTACAGGACTGCTTATTTTGTGGGCAAGTTACTGGCATTGATGGAACAGACAAGCTATCATTTGAAAAGACAGCAACACTGCAGGCCTCAGCCAGTTTCAGAGCCATGACTTGTTTAGCTATCGAGCATTCTTAGATCCTTAAAGGGGCAGAATGATTTCTAAAGGCTTCAAGCCCACCTCTCTGAGCACTACATTTGAGTGCATCCTGCTCCACCTGGTGCTAGGCTGGAATTCCAGTTCCTAGCCATGCATCCAAGCTCCCACCACCCTGACAGACCCAAAGGCTCACCGCGGCTGCAGCGTGGAGCTCTTCTCTGAGGACAACTGATGGTTTCATTCTCTGCAGGAGAGGCTTGGAATAAGGGCTACTGCAAGATGCACATCACAAAAACAGCTAGTCCTGGAGCTCTGCTGCAGTCCCCAAAAAGGGAAAATTCACATGGTAATGCCTTAAGAATCCAGCTGGAGAGAATGGGAGAACATGCACTATTTAAGTAATAGTCAACAGCATGAGTAGGCACTGTGCATTATGCCAGCTACAATTATTTATGTCTGTCATTATTTATGTCTGTACCCCGGTCCCACACATACAAACATACACATGCATATATACATTTAGGGAGAACTGATTTTACTTTTTGCGTTGCAAGTCCTTCCACTGTATTTTTCCATCTAGGAAACCCATATATGATCTCCCCATTCTTCTTACAGAACAAGTTCTCTGTTTCAAACAGAGAACCAACAAAGTCTCTCAGTTGTGAAAGCAAGTCCTCCTTCTGCTACAAATATATCAACTCCAGCCCACAGTATTATTGCTGAAATTTCAGCAAAAAGCAAACACTACACACTAATTCTGATACATAGTCTAACACATGCAGTATGCTGTGGCCCTAAACAAAAAACCAAAAACAAACAAGCAAAAAAAATTGATAAGACAAAAAAACCTTTTCAAAGCATTGAATTTTAAAATCATCTTAGAGAATAAGTTCTTCCCCAGCCTCCAGAGTGTTTTCTCACCTGCAATATATTGATATTAGCCAGATTGATTACAGTAGCCAGAATTCAAGAATTAGAATGTAGCAGAGCACTACTCTGGCGCAAGACATTTTAACAGAGTGGTGACTATTTCTGAACTTAAAATACAGTACTACTTAATGGTAAAGTAAACTCCACAGGCTCTTCCAAATAGCTCCATCAACTTGGATTAAATAGCATACATTTCATGTGGCAAGAGGTACACCATATCCAGTGCTGAACTTAGCTATTTTAAAAATTAATTAGGCAATTATACACATGGGGAAACTGTTCTAGTAATTTAGCTGCTTAATCAAATCCCAGGTACCAAATTATGGACCTGATCCTGCAGTTCTTATTCAAGTCAAACTCCTATTGATGTCAGTGGGAGTTTTGCCTAATTAAAGATCAGGACATACACATGTGCAAGGCTGCTTTAAAACTGTGGCTTTGAATTTAGTCTTAGGAATATGAATATGGCTCTGAATCCCAAATCGTTGCCTACAAGTACCTCACGTGAGACTTTGGGTATATTAATATATATTTTTCCTAAGTCTAGCTCAAATTAACTTCTAGGTAAAGTCTGGAGATTTAGCTAAAGAGTCTTAAAGGCCCAATGGCAAACTGACCTAGTTTTGCAATTTTATTTTAAAGCCAATTAAATACTGCCACAAAACAAGGAGCAGGTTGTAGACACATCACCAACAAATCGCACACAGCTGCAGGAGCTGGCTTTGTGTTATTGCTGGGATCAGTGCAGTCCACACAAGGTGTCCCAAGGAGTCAGTGGGTATGCTCCCAAAAGGGACTGTCCCAAAGAAAGGTTCTGGCTGGAATTCCCAAGCCTGCCAAACAAGCTGCAACACGAGTGAGCGAGGAGGAGTATTTGGGCTGGAGGAACAAGAACAGTGTCCTCCCTCACGTTCTTCAGCCCCAGCCCCCCAAGAGCCCTTGTGGGGTGCACTTCAGGCAGGGGCAGGCTGGGCTCAGGGCTGGTGCACAAGGGCTGCCTTCACCTCCGTCTGCTCATGCTGATGTTGGTCCTGAGGGCATCAAAGCTGACGCCTTCGAGCGGCCATATGGACATACTCTGCTGATCCTGCCTCTGCAGATGCCTTGGTGATGTGTCAAGGGGCACTCTGAGGCATCACTAGCTACGAAAAGGTAAACCAAAATCAGTCAACAAGCAAGAAATCTGGTGGAGCAGAAGATTACTAAACACTGACAGTTGCCTGGTTAGTATTAGATGCTTGAAGGGAAATGTCTGCCTGGCCAAAAAACATGGGAGTGAGCATATACCACAGACCCCGTCTGCCCAGTGGCAAAGAAGAGCAGTAAAACTCTCTTCCTTTTAAGCAAAATAGAAACAACACTTTTCAGCCAGCACTGGGTTGTCTGTGCACTTGCTAAGTTACGCCCTCAAAGCAGGAAGGACAAGACCTTGTGTGTGTCTGAAGATAGAAGGAAATCACAATTCTGTCTAATATACTGGAGCAATTGACCATGAAAAGGTTACATGTTAGGAAATAATTATCTCTAGACACAGCTACTGACAAGGTCAGTGTCCACAAGGATTATTTCCTGCTCGCCCAGTGCCTGCTGCCTGCAAGGGAGGTGGGTCTACCCAGCTCCCAGCCCCACATTTCACTGATGCTAATGGCACTTGTGCACTGAGTGGCCCAGCAGCTGAAGCAGATAACCAGGAGTGAAGGGGTTAAGTGCCTGTCACAATAGAAACCTCTGGGGGCACTTGACCTTTTCACATTTTTTATTCAGGAATGAGCATCTTGTGCCTGTTGGAGGAAGTTCATCTACATTTGTCCTCATTCTTCACCCTGCTTGTGTATTGTCCCTTCCCTTCACTCGGTGCCCCCAGTGTCCCATTAAGTACCAAGCAACCTCTGTTGATGAATATGAATTTAGAGCAAAGATAGAGGGGACACAAATACTACACATTGATCAAGTGACTTACAAGGAATTTAAACACATTCAAGGCATATGTTTCTGCCAAACAGCTTCCTACACATATAATACTCACCTGTCAGTACTTTGGCATGAAGAGGAAGAAAATCACAGATTTTGAACAGAAGCATTATGCTACCTGGAGCAACAGTCTGACAAGAGCATTAAAGATGTTTAAATGCTAAAAAAAAAGACTAAATCACAGCACTGACTTTCACATGCTAAAGAACGTGCCACAAGAGAAGGCACTGTGATACCTGCCTTGGTCTTTCATTCAGCAATTAAGACTGAATTCCTCTGTTCCAAGAGGGAGGGTCTGCAAACCTCTCTGGCTGCAAATCAGTCAAGGGGGATAAATTCAGAATGAGTTTGTCACTGTCTGCTTTGTTTAGGGGCAGATATTCTAAAAAGGTGCAAGCAATATTTGAGACCTTGATCCTGCTGGGATCAAGGAGAGTTTTGCATCGGCTTAAATAAGAGCGGGCTCTGCTCTCAGAGCACGTGTGTCCAATTTGTTAATGTTTTGGGTTCAAATAAAAAACAAATCTCAAGTCTTCCCGGCATGGGAGTTTCAACCACATTCTTCCACTGGGGGAGAGCATCAGGGCTTAGACAAGAAAGAGTTTCTGAATGATCTAAGTGAATGGTCCTGAGGAGGCTAGCATTACTGTGAGCTTTGAACACAACTACAGAGGGTCTTTTATAGATGTACTCCAGAGGGGAGATCCTTAGATGGGTCCTTTAATGCCTACCCCCATATGCAATCCAGATGAAACTCTTTATCAGATGGGGCCCGGATCTTGCTCCCATTAAAAGTTCTGCCACTGAATTCAGTGGGAGCAGATCTATTTGTCTTATATGCTTATACAGCTTCCCTTATCTCGGTGCCTCAAAATAATGACCCTTCATCCTTTTGAGTCTGAGGAATTCTATTTTCTCTCCTTTGCACACAGAGCACAGCCAGACCAGGTGACGTAGTTATGTGTCACAAGCATATCCAGGTCAGGAAAGGGTCCTAACTCCAAGTGTCCCAAACCTTAGACCAAAGTACTATTCCACACCTTGTCACCACCATGAAACACCTTTATCAAGTGGAGACACACAAGTCAGATTAGAGCAGCCAGTTTCTCTCTCTTGTTTGGACAAGGAGGAACAAAGCCACGTGAGAAAACAACATTCGAGTATCTCTCATTTCTTTCTTCAAATAAGTTTTTCCAACTTGTCTTCTGCCACTGACCTTCCTCAGTCACTACTGGATGAATAGGAGTCAGCCCTTGGCTGCTGCACTATGCTGCAGTTCTAGAAAATATCCTTCACAGCTTATACATCTCCACTGGCTGCTTTCCAGGACTCAGCAACCCATCCCAAGATAAAAGTAGTGCTCCAATAAACCCGTAGGTATAATGCCAGTCACTGTCCACTATGTCCCAAAGGTAGCAGGTAACTCCATTGTCACTGTCCTTGAAGCACATCCACAGAAGAGCTTTTGGGAGGATTCAGTGCAGAGTAGAAGGCAGGTCTTGGCCTTGAACAAGAATTAACTGAAGACACCTCAAGCTCACACAGGAATGTTTCCTAGCAGTGGATGCTGCAAAATCCCTCACGTGCTGGAACGCTTTCAGAAAGATCCCTTCCCCACTGGCAAGGGACAGGTGTGCTCCTGCAGCCACCACCCACTGTCAGTCTGCCCCATCTCCAGGGAAGCATTCCAGGGCAGTACCAGTCAGCAGGGATGAGCACTGGTACTGCAGGGACTCTTGCACACCAGCAGAGCCAGCCCATGCCATGTGAACACACCTGAGAGGTGTCACAGCAGCACCCACCTCCCTGGCAGCTTCATGCCATCCCTGCCTACAAACCAGGCAGCTCCCGGCTGCACCTGACAGCCACTTACAGCACTTAGCCCATGACTGCTTGAGCACTGAAAAGGGAAACATTGTGAGAGCAAAATCACCTCCTCAATGTTCGTTATTACTTACCTTCCTGATAGCCCCAAAAGGGCTCCAACTGGGCTCTACAACCATGCCCCAGAGTGAAGGCTGTTAGTACCAAAAGGAACTTGGGAAACAGAGGGAGAAGTGGTCTCTGGGAGCACTCGAAGGAGAACCCAGGTTTCCCATTTCTAGACTAATACCCTGCCCAATAGCTCCCTGTCCATTTTCAAGAGTACTGACCCAAATACATAAATGAAAGCAAGCGTGTGTTGTTTATTTCCAAGTATGAATAGCATGGTTTCCCCTGGGCTCCATGTTTCTTGGAATTATTTGAACTGGAAACCAATCAGCCTGTATTCGCTATTGATTTATTTTATAAAAATCTCTCATCCCTAAAGTAACAGTGCCTTTCCATGTCTCAGCCTGCTGTTTAATGACACAGTAATCTAAAAGTTATTGATCACTTGGGTCTCTACAGCCATAACATATCTTTCTAAGTGCCTTCATGGAGGACTATTTGCAACACAAGTACTATAAATGGCAGGGCTTCTGATAAAATGAGAAAAGACATTAATAGAGATGTAACACAGCATGGACAAAGACCAATGGAGGCCAGCATCAAAAGGGAACAAGTATGGTCATTATGAGAGAAGTTTCATTTCTCTTTGAACACCAGAAAGGCCACAACCACATTTTAGTCTAAACAGGAATGCCAGCCTGGACACAGACTGTTCAGACTACTCCCTACCTGAGCAGCAGAGTATCAGTGCTGGAGACACACCAGATGGTCTCATTCTGCTACAGCAGTTCTACTTGACTTCAGTCTACCTGTAGTTCCCAACATCCTGCATAACTTCTGCTTTTCTACAATAGCAATCAGTGCACCCCAGAACAAAAGATCTGGAGCAAGGAAGGTGTGGACACCTCATGGGCAAGAGCTGCTGCAGAAGTGCTGAGCTGCCTCAACAGAGTCACCAACATCAGAGTCCCAAGTGATCTGAAGCCAGACAGCACAGCAGCTTTCCAGTGGGCCTGCCTCAGTGCCATGCAGAAGGAAGTTCGTCATCACCATGTTATTTAGACCAGGTTCTGTCCAGATCAGTAGGTACATCAGTCAGGAACAAGGTCTCTAATGCATGACCCCAGCTGAGACATTCTATGAGCTACAGATTTAAACCAGAAACACATTGCCCCACCCAGAGATAAGGTGTCTGTACATCAATAGCAATCAGCATGTGCCACTTTACCCAGGCAAGCCACAGTAAAATGTGCCTTCCCTGTCCCCTCCAAAGAGAGCCAAGATGTGTTTATTTTACGTGGCACAACTCAGCTCTGCAGCCTGGACTCAGTCCCGCGGGGCAGTGCTGCCTTCATGACCAGAACAGAATTTTTTCCCCCCAAAATGAAATCAGTCATGGGAACAGGACGGCTCTCCCTGACACCGCTAGGCAGTGAGCCTGCAGACAGGCAGTGTGCTCAGGAACACACTTCCAGAAGCAGCTTTCAGGAAACATTTGCAACCATTTAAATTTCCCACCCAAGAAGTTTTGCACTTGTCAATTTACCTTATTCCACAGGTTTTTAATTTAGTTGTATGGGAAGAAACTTTATATGCCTCAAATTTTATATGTTAATGCCAGATGTGAACACAATAGCATGTGTTCCCTGTCTGCCTGCTGCACTTCTTGGGAAAGGATGCTGTAATGCTGCAGCTCCAAACACTCACACAATCAACAAAACACTTGCCCCTCTTCTTCAGCAGCGATTCCCCCAGTGCCCTGGAGAATTCCAACTGGCAAGACAATCTGCTCACGCATACTTCCCAGCCTTCTGAGCACAAAATATCCCAGGATGCAAAAGGATTAAAGACAAAAATTTGATTTGCTAATTACGAAAGATAATAAGGAAACTGCTGAAGACCATGCACTGTCTATTGCAACATGAGAATGCATTCCAGATGCTTCCATGTACAGAGAGGGTGGAGATTATTGATCCAAAAAGCTTTTAAATGAAGGTGACAGAGTTTTTTCTACTACATAGACCTGAGATGGATGAACATGAAAAGATGCAACTTATTTTAATTATCATTGTTCTGTTTTAAAACTAGGAACTCTTTTGCACTGTTTGATTTTTTTTTTTCCCAGAAGTTAAATATTTTTGCAACTCTTATCAGTTCTGAAAGTATAACTCAGTACATGATACACATGTTTGTCCTACTGGACTTCCAGCACTCTTCCAAAAGCCTCTCTGAGGACAAGGCGTACAACTCCAAATTCCATGACTGCTATGAGACATGAAAAATAGCATTACCGGTTAATGGCATCAAAGAGTTTGCATGTGTTAAACAATGAACAATAATTTCTTGTTAGAACCACTGCCCAAACACTGCTGTCACTGGCAGAGCCATCTTCACCCGAAGCTTGGGCCAGAGGAGATGGCCAGGCATGAACTCTGCCTCGCCCAAGCTCAACTCTCATTTTCATCTTGATCCCTGCCCCTTCCAGGGAAGGAGGATGTGTCCTGGGGACAGCCAGGGCAGGTGAACAGGGACAGAAGGCATCTCTTCTGGCCTCACTGTGTCTTTCACTGGGCACATGCTACTGCCTCAGCCTCCAACTTCACACTCTACAAAGCAATTCACCTGCCCAACTGGGAAGCACATGTGCTTGCCCCAACCAGCCTGCTTTGAGCACTTGCTCAGCATTATAACCCTCAGCAAAGCAGGGGGAGAAGGGGCCCAGGGCAGCTCAGCATGGCAGTGCAGAAGCCACGATGGGGCCCATTTCAGTTTGATTTGTTGCGGCACTCTAGATGCAAGATGAAATCTGAGAGATGAAATCTGAGCAATTTCTTGCTTCTCTTCTTTCTGGACAGTTATTAACACTATAAAGAAGGCTGAACAGTGGGGCTTCCCAACCCCATTATTGTCAAGGCCTATTTCAAAGGCAGTGGCTGAAATGCCCAGTGCTGCCTTTGTTGATCCTGGGCTCAGGTCTCCACGTTCACTTCTGTCAAACCGCAAGGCTGAGCAAATTAAACATAAGCTTTCTCTGGAGGGGTGGAGGAGGGGGAGACAAGGACGAGCACTCCCTCAGCCTATGTGCCCATTATGTTCACTCCACTCTCACGTTCCTTGTGTAAAACCAGGGGAGCAGAAAAGCCACAGCAGTGCCAGCTCTCCTGCCTGAAGCCTTTCTGGGCACCAGGAGGGCTGTGAAGCCAAGCCATGGGCTGGGCTCTAAGGGGGTGCTGCAGCCTGACCAGGCTGCCGTACCTGCCACCAGCCCTTCTGATCACACGGAAATACTAAACATACGGGCTCTTTATTTTCCACCTGCAGGGAGGGGTTATTTGTCCCCAAGACCCATGACAAGCTTATTACAGACCGTTTCAATTCGAATCAACTTGTCAAGAAAAGAAAGTGGCGAAAACACATTAATTAAACAGCTTTACTCATGCAGAAAAGCTGCCAGCATGAGCATTTTAAATTACCTGGGCACACCTAGCGGATTTGCATTCCCTTGGCACAGCTTTGCTCTGGCCCACAAAGCATCCTCCACTCCATGCTTCCATCTAAGCAAGGAACAAAAGAGACTGACAGCCCAGCACCACCTTCCCTGCTTGGGGGCCAGCGCCCTTCCCGAGGGATTTTGTGTCCGTTTATGCAGAAACCTTGCTCCTGCTAGATGCAGGGACAGGAAGTTTGGATTCTTCTATAAAACTAAAGACCAAGGCAAAAGAGGCCTTCTAGAAACAAAGGAGGTGGAGCGGTGCCAGCAGGGGGGTAACTGCACACCATTGTTAAATATTAACATAAAATAAAGCAGTAGAAATGGATGTCCATCAACAGAATTAGAAGGAACTAAGAGAGTTTAAGAACAAAAGGTTTACTTATTTAAATTACAGGAGATGAAAAACAACTGGGAACGCAATTTATAGCACAAAGTACAAAGCTACAAGACTGCTAAATGTAATTATATTTCAAAGTACGTTTCCTTCTACATTTTAAACTAAACATGTACAATTATTTTCACAAAAATAAAACTAATGACAATGTAGCCTTTAGATGTTCCATCCGTTCCCTCAATTGCTTTCATATTCAGTTCATCCCTTTACACTAACCAAAGAGTTTGATTCCCTCATTCAAATAGAGGTCAGCCTTCAGATAGGAGACTAAAGCTTGAAGACAGAAAACCACTATGAGCAGATCTTTATTTTTAAAAATCACCTCTTACTCTTAAATTCGTGGATATTAGATTGCACTTTTATATTTCTTTTTCTCACTTCTCTGCACAAAGGAAGAGTGGAAAAGCAGCTGACTAATTAGCTTCAAATACTATTTGTCATGTTTGATTTGTACATTTAGTCATGGCAGGGATGCTTAAGAGTAAAGGTATTTAAAGGTATTCAAAAGTTTAAGGTTTTGGAGGTTTTTACCCTGCTTGGGAAAAAGAGCAACAGTGCCAAAGGCCGGCAGGGTCCAACATTAAGGTGACACCTGCATCACAGCCTGGCTTTGCAAAACCACCCTTTATTGCATTTTTGGCAACAGGATTGTCCAGGTGCAGAGCCTTCCTTCCGCTGAAGAACTGTGCTGTTTGGCTCTGCTGGGCTCTGCTGGGCTCAGGAGCCGCAGGCTCCATCTCAGGGGGCATTCGGGCTCCACAGAGGGATATCCATTCAAGGCATCCTCAGCTCCAGGTGTTCCCAGCACTGACCCACGGCACTGCACCCTGACCTGCAGAGCTGCTTCTTCAAGCTGCCCCCGGTGTCCCATGTGATCAGAGCCTTATTCAGCAGATCAAATTCAGCATAACAAAAGGTTTGTGGCCATCCAGCCAAGTGCATTGCTAATGGTCACTGCTTAAGGCCAGGTAATATTCAAAAATTAGACTGGAGAGGTTTTCAGAAAAATCGAAACGCTGGCACAACCAACTTTATCCCACTATTAACTTTTCCAGCAAAAAATAAGTTCAGGACTTTAGTCAAACATCAATACATTACATTTCTTCAAGTTTCCTTCAAGTAAAATTTTCATACTTAAAATACATTTAAGAGCCAAATGAAAATTCTTTGTCTTAGTAAAAAAATAAACCTATTTCTTTCAAAACAATGTCTTACAACTCCTTGCTGTGACAAATTTTTTCTGGTTTAGCTCATCTCAAAAAAAATTACTGTTTCAGATGCCAAATAATTGCCAAATGAAAAAATAAAAACAGTTACTTGGGCAGATCTTTTTAAAGCTACAAACATATTTCAAGTGTTCTGGGCTGCAACAAACCATTCATTTTGATTCACCTGAAAAAAATGTACCAATTCACCAAAAATTCACTGAAAAAAAGTACCAGCCCCTGCTAATGAGTTATTTATAACACATGCACATATAAATTAGTTTATGTTCATCTGACAACATAAAAAAAGCCTGTACCAGATGTTTCAGAGAAAGACACAAGAAGCCTTGAAGTAGACAGATGTGAGATAATCTGCCTCCCACCATGGGTGTTTTCCTAATCCCTGAAAGCAGAAGCAGAAGTTGAGTATCTTTCCAAAAACAATGCAGCAGTTTCTGATTGCATTAGCTGTTACTAAAGACAAAGCTAGCAATGACAGCTTTTACAAGCTCTGTTTTCAGTTACTTACAGCTTTGCAAAAGTTTGGACAACATTTCATGCCAGGTACATTTTGGATTCAATTTTTGCATTCTCTTTTGATAGGTTCTGCAAGAAATATTAATGTACTTTTAAGAAAACCACTTGAGGAATATACATCATTCCACAGGCATTATAACAAACTCTTCTGACAGGGATTTCACTATGCATTTTACTAATTTAAAAAAAATTTAAGAACTTTGTTGAAGCACTCCACACTGTCTTAGAGTTTGAAAGTGGAAATATACATGCAGAAAATCCACAAGCAAGACAAATTTTGCCAGCATCTTTTGGTAAAGGCCAGATGTTCAGATGCTGAAGTATTTGCACCTGCAAAAACTAAAGTTAACTCCTTAAGTTTAACTGCAACCAAGATGAGAACAACAAAGTGGTGCAAAACCAGTTATTAGCATCCTGACAGAAAAAAAAATTAAAAAATGAAAGAAAAGAAAAAGGAAATCCAACTCTCAGGAGACTATTGCCAGAAGAGAGGCCTTGTTAAGACATTTCTAATCTGTTATTTTTGCAAAATGAACTATGAAGTATTCAGTATAATAATTCCAGATATCATGGGCTCAACAAAAAGTAGAGGTGCCTTTTTATAAAATAAATGTATTCCCTTTGCTTTTTATTTGGTTTGTTTGAATATTAATTTGTTTTTAAAGTCAGTTTTACGAAAGTTTTTTTATGGCTGAAAGTCAGAATTCACAACATGAACATATGAAAAACTCTTAAAAGGACTGGAGACTTGCTCTATTTCCCTGCTACAGCCTGCAGCCTATACTCCAGAGAGACAGCAAAAATCTCACCAACACCAGGAATGCTTTAATAATAAATAAAAGCTCTCCTATCATTGAAAAACATTTTCACCACAAAAAGTAACGTCTTTTTAATTCTAACGTTGAACTTCTCTTCAACATGAGGACATCTTCCTCTGAGAGAACCCTTAGCACAGATGCACACGGTGACACATTGCTGGGGAAACCACCAAGGCCAGCTTCATGTTCAGGCACTGCAGCAGTTCTGCACCAGCAGCTCCCACAGCTAGGATGGGACCAGTCCAGGCAAAACAGCCAATAAAGCTCAAAAAAGGCTGAATTTTATTAATTTGGATGGGGAGCAGCCACCTTGCCCTGCCTTCCCCTTACCCTGACATCTAATCATCTGCTCTGCACAGGAGCGGGTGAGCACGTCTGCTTTGTGTCCCTTGGAAGGGCTGTCAAAGGACAGAGCCCAGAGGCAGGCACGAGCTGAGCTGGGGCTGAGGAGGGGCACGAGGGGCACGGCTGGGGAGGGGACACAGCCCAGGGACACGGCCTGCGCTGCCGGGCCACCAAGCCATCCCTGAGCGCTGCCCCACAGCCGGGCACCACACGCCGGCAGAGCTGGTTACTGCACTGGTTACCATGCCAGTCAGCCACACTGGTTATCAGGCCAGTTACCCATCCCTGTTACCCACACTGGTTATCACCCCATTTACCCATCCCTGTCACCCACACTGGTTACCATGCCAGTTACCCACACTGGTTATCATCCCTGCCACCAGCACTGGTTACCATGGCAGTTACCTACACTGGTTATCACCCCAGTTACCCACCCCGGTTACCCACCCTGGTCCCCTGCAGCAGAGCCACTGCAGCGCGGACGAGGCGATGGCCAAACTGCTCGGGGTGAGCCCCTCAGGCAGGAGGGGATCCCTGAGGGGACACCCAGGGAAGGAAGGAAGGAAGGAAGGAGTTTAATTGTCCATAAGTGATGCAGACCCCACTGTCACTGACTGAAGCCGAGATGGCTCTTCTGAATTACACACCAACTTCTAACATGCCTTGTTTCAGGTGGGTACCTTTCTTTTTTTTAACTCTTTTTCCCTGGCTACCTTTCAGAGCTTATTGCTGATTTTCCGCTTTGTTGCTTAAAAAAAACCTGCAAACACTGTTACAAGACCATAACTAAGCATCTGCAACTTATAAAACATTTAAAAGCTTTACATTTAACCTATCTATTGGCAATAAAACATACTCCAACACAAATCCACTATTTGAGACAGATGTTTGAAATATGAATGAATGTTTGAATATTCAGTTTTAAATACTCATGATAAAAGAAGCTGCAGAGACATGCCATTGATCTAATACTTGTTTGCACATTCCTTAGGGCTATGCATGAACCATAATGGGATTTCTACTTACTAAACAACAAAAGGTGTAAAAATGCCTTTTCAGTTGCAAACTTTGTTCATTTATTCCTGTGGCAAAAGAATGCAAATCTTAAGTCATTTTTTTGTGCACTGACATCAAGTCTTTCTCACACAAAAAGTTCCTTAAAGAAACAAGAAGAAAGTTCAGAATAAAGTCATGCTTCCTCCCCCACATGTCCCTATAAAAGAAAAAAAAAAAAAAAAAAAAAAAAAAGAAAAGAAAGAAAAAAGAGAAAAGAGAGAAGGAAATGTCACTTAACCCAATTGTACCTGCCAGCTAAAAGCAAAGGCTAGTTAAGTGGGTGACTCTAAGCTATTAGGCATGTATGTCAGTAATAAACACGGGTTTGCAAATATTTGTATGGTTAGGCCTTCAGTATTTCCACCGCACGAATTTCTGCCCCAGCCCTGGGGTGAAGTGACAGAACCTCTTCACAGATGGAGGTGGCAAAGCAACTCTACATGAAGGCAAATGACAGCTGGTAACTTATAAACATGAGCAAGAAGATACTCTTTAAAAAGCAACATTCTCTGTTAATAGCTCTAGTTTTGGTCTTTTCAGCCTTTCATGTGTAGAGTAGGAGAGGAGCTTTTATTTTCACTATGAAACTGCAGATATTTAAAATTAATACTAAAGCAGGAACTGAAAGAATGGGGTGGTGGGATGCATTTTCAAGGAGTGTAGGGAAACAGTGTTAATGTCAGAATCAATCCTTGAGCTATGAATAACTTAACTTCAAAGCTGATACTACTGTCTGACTGAGCACCCTATGTCTTCAAGGAAGATAAAGCCACATATGTAGTCAAACCAATGTTTAATTCAGATTACGCAGAACAATACAGAAACTTGACTGGAGCCAATTAACTAAGCTTTCACTGACTGATAAAAATGCCATTTCACATCCTTTCTGTGTACAGCAGGGAGCAGTTTGAGAGCGTTACAATTCTGAACCACATTTGCTGACCAAACACATTTTCATGCTTAACACATCAACAGCAGAATTCCAATTATGACAGTTGACATTCTCCACCTTCCAAAATGGGAAGAACCTTTACCGCTACCAGGGACAAACCCTCATAAGCCTGTATTGACTATGTAAAAGTACAGAGAAGATCTTCCAGTGAAAAATACCGTTTCTGTAGGAGATTCTTTGGAAAATGCAAGACACTTTGCTCAGGCACTGTGCAGGACTTCAAGTGCGTGTCTGCTACCAGTCTTACTACTGTCATTCAAGAAAGAGGCCAACACAGGCCCTGTTCTTGCCCAGGGTCAGATTTTGGTTAATCTGTGATGCCTCATAGGAGCCAGTCTGCCCAGGGCCCCACCAAACAAAGAGCAAGAACAGTTGTCTCCCAGATAATGTCCCTGTGAAACACCACTCCTCAAGAACCTGCACTTAATAGCTGAGCTTCCCAGACACAAAACATTTATGTTGACTCAGAAAAGTGTAATGAAACATTTCACACTTTAAAATTTGGTATTGTAACTCCATTGAGTCATGTGTTTCCAAAATAACAATTGCTGGCATTGTTGAGAGTGAACACAAAAGTATCCCAATCCAAGAATTTACAGTTAACCTACTTTAAACCTTTTGGGATGTGATTCCAAGACAGCCAAAAATTGCATAGGTAACTGAAGGGGGACTATAAAAGGTTACAAGTTGGCACAGCCACACGGCAAGACAGACTGGTCACCATGCAGTGGGTGGCAATGACAGCATCTGAAACCTGGAAAAAAGTCTCTTTATCCCTGTAACAAAGAAGCCAGAAGATTACACTACTGTTTATGTTCAGCTGCAAGTCTTCCACAAAGCCCTGTTTCTAAAGGGCTGGCCCCAATGCCCCTTCCCAGTCCCTAAAAGATCTATTTTCTCTGTGCCTTAAATCCCCACTTGTAAACCAAAAGCAACTTCATCCCTGTCCTACACCTTGCCCACCCATCTATTCAATTGCAAGTTCTTTGGGGTGAAAGAAGTGCAGGTGAGGTCTCACATGGGGGTGGGGGCCCTTTAGGAGTGACAAATACCAACAAAAACTGTATGCAGGAAATAGGGAGAGCCTGAGCAACCCTTGGAAAGAAGCAAAGTTGAAAAGCAGCTGTATCACCCTAAGTCTAAGCTGTGCCACTGGTATCAGACAAATGGCATGCAAGCAATTTGTCAGCACTGAACTTCACAACAGACATCAGGAGTGCAGGGAGAGAACAACTGAGCTACTTTCCAAGAAATTCTGTGATTTTCCAGCTAACCATGCAGCTGTAAAACTGAGCAGCCCAGGCTGGATTATGCAATAATAGAAAGTCAATACTGTAGGCAGTCAAGATATTTCAAAACACGCTGGTGAGCCTTCTGCGGCATTTTGCCCTTACAGCCTTCTTTCTCCCCCATGTCCATTTTATGGAAAGTCTCCAGCCCACACGGCTGGCAGCGCTCCCTCCTCGGCCGTGCAGATGGCCCGGTCCCCTCTCGTGGCACGCACCAGCCAGAGACACGAACGAAGAGGAGAGGAGGGTTCCTCCAGAGCTCCTCACAATGCTCACTGCCCGACTCTGCACGGGGGGAGAAAAGGACAGCGATAAGTCTGTTGTTGTCAAGATGGAGAAGAACGCTTAAAAAGCCTTTGAAATAAGCAATTTCCCCTCTCATCAGTATCCTCTTGACTGCTAAACTCCCTCCTTTGTCCCTCACCTGAATGGTGATCAGCAATGCATGAGTGGCCAAGGGGCATCAGCAGCAAGTGACAACACCAGCCGAAACCACTGCGGGAAGGAAAGGCTGATCTCTAAAGACCTCTGCCCTACGGAGGAGAAGGAAGGAAGGGCAAAGCGTGACAGCTTCATTTGTCCTGCCTATTTAGGCACAGGGTATAGCATTTGCCATCGCTCATAACAGGTTTACTTGGCATCCCATCTCTGAAACGAATCAGAATCGAATGCGCAGGTGCCAGGAATCCCATTGCCTAACAAGCTTCCACCCGACGATCCTTAATTATATTTTTGCTTCTGTACTCAAGGAGGGTGAGTAGCCCTTCCACTCTGCTGTCCTCAAACAGCTACACTGCAACCAAGAATTCTCTCCTTTGCAAAGTGTGTTGTACCTTCTGGTCACATTGGTCTTGTGTTGCACATGCCTAACAGCACCCTGAGCTCAGTCAGAGCTTATATGGAGTTAAAGATCACCAAAAATCAGCTTCATTGCCATGGAAAAAGAGGGAAAATTTTATTCTTTAAAAAACTTCATTTCTCATTAGGGATAGTTCACCTGTGATACTTTAACATTGCTGTTGAACCTGACTGCATGAGGAAGAGCTGATTGCCATGCAGAGATTCTTCACTAATCCAGCTCCATTCTTGCACAGAGCATAGTCACCAGTGTGTTACCACATTATTTCTGAAGGGCCAGACTCCCATCTTTTATAAGTTTTAGAAGCTAGAAACAAAGTTTTAGAAAACAAGAAGAGAGTACAGAGTGTTTAAATAAAACAACACAGAAATTAACAGAGTCTGTTACTTTGTGTGTGTGGTCATTTTCCTAGGGAAAAATTATATGGGGACGATTCTCTGAACAACAATGCCCTAACAAAGACATCACGTGTTACACCATTTGCTCAAATAATTACACATCATTTAGATATTAGTCTTCTATCTCAAGGCATCACAAGGGAGTCTTAGCTATTTGAGCACATGCAATTCCCATTAACAATAATGAGAGCTACTCACATATTCAGGATGGACAGTACCTCTCTTGGGAATCTCTGCATTTGTCATACCTCATCTGGGGAAACAACAGAAACGTAACAAAGGCAGACCCTAAGTCGAGGAGGTGTCAGACACTGACCTGCCATGACTGATTCTCAGCATTTCTCATCAGGGATTGCTCCCCCAGCTCCTCAGGAAATGTTACTGGGATGTCACTCACTGTGCTCCGGAGCCAGAGCCGCACACCTGTCTCAAACTCTCCCCAGAGCTGCTCTTGCTCCAGGCTACACCACCAGGCAAACCCGCATTAGCAATGAGTGAGAACCACTTTCTGCCAATCCTGTTTCTCAAATTCACATTAGAGGATCAGATGCAGATTTTCAGATGGTGGTTTTTTACTTTGGGCTTTTCCAAATGTGGTGCCCACTAACAGCACAGCAGCCAGCTGGTTTTGCTGGCAGCTTCTGTTAAGGCTGTGTCAATCAACATCATCCTCCTCTGTGGTGTTGATGCCTTGAGAACTGACATATGCAAAGGAGAGCAGAAGTGTGAATCACACAAGTGTGGGTGACCCTTCATACTGAAACTGTACCAGCAGGTGTTTAACCCCTTCTCCTCCTCCTCCTCAGCCCTGTCACATCTGTAGAGTTCTGATCAAACTGCTCTTCTCAGCTATGCCACGAGGAAGGTGCATTTCCACATGCTGTACAAGCTTTATTCTTGCTTATAATTCAGCAGAAGGTCCAAGAGAAGAAGATGGAGGTGTCACTGTTGAACAGAGAACTGGTAATCAGGGGCTTTGAGATCTATGTCTAGATCCTGTTGGGAATGAACTTAGGTTTCAGCCTCCAGTGACTGCACTTCTTCTTAACCCTCTGAAGGAATGCTGAGAAAGCAGCCATTCTTTCTGAAAGGCATTTTAAAAGCAGAAATGCTTGTCAGCCTTGTGTGTCTACACTAGGCCTTCTGTCATATCCCGTCCAATGTCTCTCCAGTCCCCTGCTTTTGTTTCACACCCAAATGCTTTCAACTTCAGCTCACACCAGCAGTAGGGCTGATATAGAGCACTCTGCCCCCTCAGCAAGCAAGTCCAGCAGTAAAATTCATTGAGCTTAACCAAATCAACAGAATTTCAATGGGACACTAATTAGTAGCATAAGTTACAGGCTGAACCTCACAAACAGTTATAAAATTATCACAATTTTTCATTTTTATCAGTAGCCCTAGTGCTCAGCAGATAGAAATAACACTGACTTCCAGGGCTGCATCTCCCAAATGCAGGGCTGCCCAAAGCAAACCCCTCCCTCTGAATGCCTGCTGTGATGTGCAGCACTGCCTCGTGTCCTAAGGAGTCCTTCACTTACATAAACTGCTCATCTAAATATATCACTTTCCATGGCCAACGTGGTTCATAAATGGTGTTCCCTTTATTTGTTCCATTCCATAGCCATTATGAAACCTGGTAAAGAACTTTCTCCAAAGCAAAGTTAAGCCAGATTCATGCTGTTCCAAAGTGCTGATTCAGCTTTCTGGTTGTTTATCACTCAGAGGAAAACACCACTGTGCAACTGAAGAGAGTAGTACAGGAGGACACTCCAAAGAAGAGAAGCAGTATTTAAAAAAACAACCAAAAAAAAAAAAAACACACAAAAAACCTAATTAGCTTCTCTTTCACTTGTTATCACAAAAATCAGAGCTTACTTTAAAAAAATATTTCAGAGAAAAACAGTTTCCAAGATGACAATGCCATATTAAATTCTTTTCCAAGCTCAATAAACTATGACTTATAAAACTTGTAAAATTCTTGCTAGACTCAAGACAGCTCCACATGTGTCTGTGGCAAGAAGAACGGAACCTTTTGCTAAATATGTGCTAAATCTTGCCTCTTGGCTGAACAACTCTGCCCATCCCAACACAGTGTCTCAGCGCTGCTGACTGCAGCGTGGGGCTGATGGAAGCTGGCTGTCCTCAGGAAAGCTCTGCTGTGCCACAGTGCTGTCTCACTGCTGTGTCTGCCAGCCTTTCCCAGCAGTACTGCACGAAGGCACAGCTCTCAGGCAGCTCAGCCCAACAGGGGCACACCGTGGTTCATCACGGGCTGCAGCCACACCGCTGCCAGCTACAGAGAATCACCCAGAGCATCTCCACTGGTACTCGCTGCTCTGGGCTTCTGCAGCCCAGCACCCTTCTTTGGGAACAGTCAGACAAGTTACAGGAAGTAAATTTGCTTACTTGTGCACTGCATCAGCAATTAAACATTTCCCACTTGATTCCCTGTAAAGGCTTTTTAAGAATAAGCTCTCCTTAACCCAACAGGCATTGTTCTCTTTTGAAGCCATCCTTCAACTCTTGACTCAGAAGAACAGAAGCGTCCTGTGTTAACACCATATGGAAAAATTTGCTAAAATAGTTCAACACATGGAATTTACAAAAACTTTGCTTGCATTTGCTCAGAGCAGCTTTTTAGTTTTAAGGAGAAGGCAGTGATTTTCCATTGAGCTGCAGAGATGCAGAACAAAGCCACTGATGTTTCCACAGTCTGCCGAGTTCCATCTCAAAGCACGACTCTTTATAACAGCACAAGGAATAGATCTGCTGAATGGGAAGTTTGCCCTTCTACACCTTTAAGATGCGCTGGTCCATGACTTGGATGTGGGAAGAAGTTGTACATCTATAGACCACCTGAATGTCCCACTCTTTCATGACATGATTTCTCCAGCTCAATTCTACTTCCTACTTTGAGATACTTACGATCCCAAATATTTATTTTTTAAAGTCAACTGTGTCACAAGACACTTCCCACTTCTTGTGAGCATAGAAGATACTTTTTTACCTTTAAATACCTTTTTTAAAAATTTTGGTTTATCTTCTGACAGTCCACCTGATGCTATTTACAATAAACAGGCATTTCCTCCATTGCATCTCTGCACAGCCTTAACACTTAACATGAGATACTGTTCTCATGGATTTAACTGATTTTTTGCAATAATTTCTTTCCCCACATTGTAAAGCCTTATATTTTCTGAGGCTGTCCCCAACACTGTAAAATATTACATATAACCCAAGTAATTTACCTTGGAGTACAGCAATGCTCTAGATGGTCCTACTTGGTCTTTAGCATGTGGTGCACCATAAACCATGAATATAGAAGCAATTCTCTCTGTATATCACAAATACTTTCCCTTGTGGATTTTTTTGAAACTGGGAAGTCATCTTGACAACCTACACAAGGAGACCCTTCAGAAAATTGAGCACTGTATCACTGTGTTTATCCCACACACCTCCCTCCTCTCAGATGGCAAGAGGATAGAAAGACATAAAGCAGTCTGCATTCTCACAAGACAAAAAAAGACCTCTCACATCTAAAAAAGAAAACTCTATGGCAATCTGGGAACTCCAGTGCATTAGAAGATGAAAGATAAATTGTGTTCTGCGAATGTCACACATGTTGTTGTTATTATCTCTAAGAGGAGGACCCCATTGTGCAAAGTACTACACATGCTCAAACTAACAGGCTGTTCCTGTCCCACAGGCCTCATAACCCAAGGGAAATGCAGTATTGTTGCCTCCTTTTTATGAAGGGGAAGTGGGACACCAGAAGATTCAGTGACTTGAACAAGTTACTCAATAAAATAGCAGATCTGAGAACTGAAGCCACATCCAAGTCTCCATCTCATTATTTAATCCTCACAGTGTTCAAAATCAATTTTAGTTAAGCAGCATCTAAGCTTCCAATTGGCACCCGTGATTATTTCTACTCCTACAAAAAATTTGATCTGTTGTTCACTCCCTCATTCATTTTAGATTCCTGTAAAATTTGTCTTTAAATATATGTCCAAAAGATACAACACAGCCACAAAACACTTCTACAAGCAGATTACTTCCACATTCAAATTCAGAGAGTACCGGAGTACCAACATCTATCTTTAAACAGGCACTTTGAAAAAAATACACAAAAACCCTCATTACATGGAGGTACACACAGTAACAGTATTGTGCTTCACAGGTGATCACAATTTTGTTCCATTACAATAATAGACGAGCCATTATTATGCTGCCCATAAGTGCACCATTAAGAACTGAGGTGCTCAAAACTTTCTAAAAAAATCAAGGTAGTACAAACCAGGAGTTGGGCACCTAAAAAAACCCAACCTAGCAGCTATTCAAGCCAGTGGCTTCAAATTCCTGCCTAATTTCATATATTAAATAACTGGTGAAATCACACACTAAGTTACCTAAATGTTTGTCCATTTAATATCTGAACCTAAATCAGTATTTCAAAAATCTTGAAAATGTTTTCTTTTCTTGGGAAATAAGAGAAAAAAGAACTCTAAGTCTCAAAACAGAGTGAAGAGGGATGTAAGTTTTTTGGAGGTGCACAGAACAATATTCCAAATTCTACATTTAAAAATAATGTGAGAGCAAACTCACTAGTGTAGCGAAGCTGAAGAGATGCACACTGTGGAACTTTAGAAGAGTTAACCCTGGGTCTTACACCAGAGCTGAGGTAGGAGAACACATTGATAAAGCAACAAGGCTAGTCAGGAAGCTGCACCCTGGGGAACCATGAAGTTTGTGCAGGGTGAAGAAAACTCATAATGAAGTTCCAGCACTTTGGGATGGGGGACGAGCGATAGTCTCGCCAAGCTGGATGGCTCTGCTAGGCTGGAAAATGTCCTTTCTCATAATCCAAGTGAAGTGCAGCAACTTCTTCCAATTATTTTAAAGAAACTACTGGCAAAGTGAATTCTATTCCCATCCAGCGGGCTTTGCATACCTTCGTGAGACAGCAATGAAATTTGGTTTGTTGCCAGTATGCGATGAGAGCCTGGGGTTTGGCCGTGTGTGAGGGAGCTGGTCAGGAAAGGTCAGAGGTACCCGAGGAGGGAGCAGAACTCTCCCAGCAGAGCAGACTGCTGCTGCATTACCTGGGCCGCCACAGTGACCAGAGCAAAACTCTCACCATGTCTGAGAAAACATTGAATTCAGCTCTTCAGGGAACTGACTGGTATTCATCCCTCTGGAAGACAGACTGGCAAGTGCCTCCTGCTGCAGCTCTTGGGATATAAAAGAGTTAAATCAATACCAGAAACTGAGATAATCAACATCTTGGGAGTGCATGGAAGTGGACTGCTCTTCTCGCTGGTAGCACCAAGCAATTCTCCTAACCCAAGTTTTAACTCACTGAACTCTATTTGTTCCTATTCTTTTCTTTGCCTCAAAACTGCATTTATTTCCTCATTTTTACAAAGAAAAAAGTACATAGGGCTACCTAATGTTGCAAGATGCTGTATTTGGCAAACTGGGAATATAAAACTGTTGGATTACTGAATCTGCTCAGAAAAATGTCCCTGTCTTTGTCCAACATTTCAGCTTGGTCTGTTCTGACAGGTTTCTGGCTTTTCAGCAAGAAACCCTAAACCAAATATTTTCAAACACTACCTCAAGAAAATGAAGTTCACAGAGTTTTTCTTTGGAGAGGCCTTCTTTAAAAATAATAAAAAAAACCCCAAGCCAAAAGAATAGAAAAAAAAAAAAACCAAAAAAAAAAAACAACACACCAACCAAACCAACAACAACATGAAAACCCCAAACAACCAAACCCACAAAGTTTGTTTTCTCCTCCTCAAAAAATATACAATTTTCTTGTTAAATAGTTTCAAGGACTAGCAAACTAGAGAAATTTCAAGTAACTCTAGATAGTAGAACTAGGAAAATCACTCTTCCCATGCAAATTTCTCTCCAGTATCAGCAATCCCATATCTTTATCCTCCGCTGAATGAAAGTACATATGGAAATTAATAGAAATTTCTGCCAACATGTTCCCTTTCTCCAGGGAATGCTGCAACAGCTCAAAATCTGCCTTCGCTGCTGCAATGCTTCAGTTATTATTTGGATAGCAACATGTAATTCTTTCATTACCACATTTGAGAGAAAGAGCGCTCATTTCTCTCAATCTTCTGCTTGGTAATATATCATCCAGTGTTTAGGAGGGAAAAGAAACAAAATAAGAGAGACATTGTATTGTCCCTAGGGAAAGTCAGATCTGGGACACTGCGAGGAAAAAATAATTGGTCCCATTATTATCATTGTGTCTAGCTTTACACTTAAGGGAGAAATATGTCTGAATAGCTGGTTCCATCAGCAATGCAGATAGAGGAGAAATTCCCACAGTGTGAGTAGGTCTTCACACACTTAGAGAACGTGACCACACACAATACACATGGCAGTGGAGAAGAACAAAGCAGCCTCAGGAAGTGTCCCTGATTGTTTTCGGCTGATTAGGGACATATGCCAACAAGCCTCGAGTTGCTGAGGGAAGCTTTGCAACTTGGGGAGGTCAAATTTACATAACACAATTAAAGATATCGAGTTGTTTGGGTCCATATAAAACTCACATTCAGAACAATGTAAGGTACAAGTTTAAGACAATTTACTTGTTTCAGACCAGTTCAACCAAGGGACAGCTTTATCATACAAGTTGAATATGTAGGGGAGAGATTATAAGTCAGTTCTAATGTAAAAAGCTAATTCACATTAGCACCATCCACTTGTTTTGGAATCAAACCACACAAACTTCAACTAGCTCCAGCTGTTTTGGAAAACTGCATTAAACCAGCATGAACATCAGGCCTTGAAACAAAAATACTGCCTATTACTTTTTTTAAAAGCCACCACACAGACCTAAATATTTTTTGATCAAATAAACTACCTGAAATAACTACACTGAAGTTAGCAGGAATTTGCCAGGTTGGTGGTCTTTCCAACAGAAGCCAGAATTGCTCATTCCAGGTGTGAAGGCACAGTCATCCTCAGTCCCAAAGGCTTCCCTGAGCTCTGCAAGGGGGTGAACATGCACCCCTGGATTGCTGATGGTGCCACTCAGAGCCACCAGCGGGAAGCTTTACCCTGCAGATAACCAGGCAGCATCACCTCGGTGGTGGGCCAGGAGTGCCAAGGTGTGCCTGGAGAACAGCTCACCTCCACAGGGGCTGCTCGCTTCCCCCTCCCCAAAAAAAGGCACTACACTGCCCTACAGATCATTCAAGAGCCACAGTGGTTTTAAAAAATCCAACAAGATAAACTAAACACAGTACTTAGAGAAAAATGTAACGCTTCCTGTAAATTAAATTGAACCTTTTTACATAATAGATCGCTCACAGCTATTTGTAAGGAAGTGACAAAGCTGCTGTAGATCTTAAGATATTGTAGGTTCAGAGATGCAGTTATGTAAATATTTTCTGACAACTCGGCTGCTACCGAAAACATTTTTGAAGTTATCAAAAAGAATTTAAAGTATTTTCCACTCTAGTCATTAAGGTTTTATTTGCAAAAAGACAGTAGCAGAACTGTTAAGCAAAACTATCTCTTCTGCAGAAGGCACAAGCCCGGGCAGCAGCACTGCCACAAACGCCAGGGGTCTGTGAGCCCCAGCGCTGCTCCCCGGGGACAGCAGGGCCTGGCACTGGGGTGCCCACACCCCACAGACAGTGCAGCCCACAGCAGGGCCTGGCACTGGGGTGCCCACACCCCACAGACAGTGCAGCCCACAGCAGGGCCTGGCACTGGGGTGCCCACACCCCGCAGCCGGGCAGCCCACACCCCATGGCCCAGGCAGCCCACACCCCACAGACAATGCAGCCCACAGCAGGGCCTGGCACTGGGGTGCCCACACCCCACAGCCGGGCAGCCCACACACCCCACAGACAGTGCAGTCCACAACAGGGCCTGGCACTGGGGTGCCCACACCCCACAGCCGGGCAGCCCACACCCCATGGCCCGGGCAGCCCACAGACAATGCAGCCCACAGCCGGGCAGCCCACAGCCCACAGACCGTGCTGCCCTTGCCCAGGCTTCCCATTCCCTGGGGTGCCAGAGGTGTCACCGTGCCAGTCCAGCCAGGGCAGCTCACAGGTGTGCTGAGAGAGCCCTGCAGTCAGCACCTGAGAACACAGCCAGCAGCCTGGCCTCAAAGCCAGGCCTATTTCTTGGCATTGCAAAGCAGGAATATTACATGGCCTGGCAGTGCTCTTTTAGCACATGTATTTTATCTACTGTCACAAATGCATTGCCATTTAGCTGCAATTTCTTTTGGAGCTTATTTCGCTCTCCAGGCTTTTAAACTGCGTAATATTTTTTTTACTGTTAAGCGAATACAAGAAAACATCTATTAAGTGAAGACTATATGAGTTGGGGACAACCAAGAGCAAGCCATTAGTGGTTTGTTAACTCTCCAGCAATCCTTCAGGAATCATTACTGGACTCATCAGCTCCTATTAGATTCTGTGTTTGAGTCTCAGGTTTGAGACAAAGCTTTGTGAAGACATGTATCAGACAGCTTTCCCTACTGGGTACACATCCAAGTCACCTCAAGCATGCAAGACATAATATTTTACTGCTAAGGTCAGCAGGAATTCACATGATTAAAAGGAGCATCACTGAACTCTGTTTCAGGTGGTAGAAGAACTTAGTGCTTGAGGCTTGATACCAGCTGTCTGGGTTATGCCCAAATAACACACCCTTTGAGGGGGAGTAGGGGCATTTAAGGGCAAAGGATAGGACAAATCCTCATTGCTGGGGAAAATCAGGTGATAGCAAACTGCCAGGAGACAGCATCTGAATACAGAAGCTGCCTGACAGCTCCTCGACCATGTAATTCATTCCTCGTCTCAGAGCTACACAGGGCAGATCTCACAGCACAACAGATCTTCAGGGCAATCTGCTTTCAGAGTTCAACACCACATTGCACTAGGGATTCTTAGAGAAGTGTAAAAGACAACTGGACATATTTACAGCACCATCTTCTGACCAAAGCACCCAATTTAAAAAATCATGGATTACAAAAAAAAATAAAATTACTGTGTGGTGTGTACTCACATACATACCATTTCTTATTAGTTCTAATAGAAGTTCTTGTTAGTCTAATAGAATTAATAAATGCATTTTTAGTTGGTTCTTATTAATGATTTGATTTCTCTACGTGGGTAAGAAGTATTTATAATACCCTTCACTTCACCAACATATCACACAGGTCACACAGTCCTGGAGACATGAAGCAGATGCTTCCCTCCAGAGGAAAAGACACATTTAAAATTAAGGAATGGTCCATACTGGAGCACACTCTCTCCTGACTATACAAAGGAGCATAGAGTTTAACTCTACAAATACCCACAAGTTTTCCTTCTGCTGTCTGGACATAGACATGTGAGTTTGAGAGCTCTGTTACTGCAGCTGTGACATTTATGTTCTATAAAGGAACACCTTTATGTGCTGTAGAGCCTCAGCAGCAAAAACTGCAATGGACATAACTCCAGCTTCTCACACACAGCTGGGATAAAATGCTGCTCAAGTCCAGTACAAAACTGTGTGCCACTGACTTCAGTGGAGCCTGGATTTCACACCAGTTTTGGAAGGGTTCTCATTTTTGGCTGGCAAGATTTCAACCCTTTTTAATTCCCAGAAGCTCAACCACAAATCCCTCCTCTCCTCCCACACAGCTGCACTGGAACTCCCCAAGCTCCTCTAGGCAGCAGCAGAGCAAACCCCCTTGAGAAGACACAGGGCTTTGCTTGCAGGAGATCCCCACATCCTCCCAGCATCTTTCAGCTCCAGAAAGCCCCATCTGTAAAAATCTTCAAAGTGATTAAGAGACACCCCCTGAGCTTGGCCTTTCCCCTCGAGCTCTGTGTATCGCTGCCCACAGCACTCACTCTTGGCTTTTCCTGCAATTCAGTCAAGGGAGCACAGCATTGCCACAAGCAGGACTAACAAGATATGGAAGCATGGGCCGGAGTCTGGGGCAAAGCAAAGGACACAGCACTGGACTAAAGAATCTGCAAAAGTCCCACAAAGACATAGCACTGAGGTCTAACTTGGAGCCTGATCCTCCCCCAGTGTTTGTTTTTTTAAAAAAGCAGACATTAAAAATAGATTCTTAAAAACTGCAGTGACAGAAACAAGATATATCAAGTATTGTTCAGCCAAAAAATTAAGAACCCTTCTTTTTGGTGTCTTCCACATACAGAGCTTATCCCAGCCATCTGGCCAGCAAACATGGAGACAAGACAGCAACAGCCTAACGGAAGGATAGATGTCAGAGAGCCACAAAGCAGCCTTTTACAGGGCAAATAAAGGGATGAATGCAACCTTTTCAGAATGAAGCATCACTGTGATTGGAAGGAGAAAGTAATTTAAAAGCTCAGGGATGTTTTCAAACTAGGAGCTTAAAAATATCAATATCCACCAGCCATCCACAGACTTTGAGGATCCTTTGACAAAATCTGGTAGTCCCAGCAGTGTGTGACTGAAATATCAGGGGTCATGGGCACAGCACCAACAGCAGGAGCAACCAAGCCTGAGAAAGTGGTGCCACATCTGGTATAACATGACAGACCCTGTACTGGTTATAGCAGAGATCAGCTTGTTCAAGCAGCAAACACAGTGTTAGCAGGCAGTCATGGAGGAGCTAAACCCTCCTGGCAAAGACGTGTCATGTTTTTCATGCACAGACACCCTATGGCTATGGAAATACTCCCTCTCCGGCCTTCCAGGGATGAGGGACTCTATGCAGCTCAGTCTGATACCAGAATTCCTGGAGCTTTTTTGTTTCTGGCCAATCTCATTACTTTTTACTCATGGTGCAGTCAAGTCTAGAGAGGTTTCAGTCAGAAGCTGGAGCCACTAAACACTGCATAGTCTTACATTTCCATGGGGAAAAGCCAGCCCTCGACCCAAACATTTGTGTCCCTCATATAAGTCAGATTTTATGACTCTCTCTGTGGCTTTCCTGAAGTCCAGAGATTCCTTAGGGACAAGAAGATGAAATGATTGTTTAGTTAAAATGGACAGGCAGCACAAGCTGTGATACATAGAACCAACTCTTAACTATTTTGTCCTGATCAGGATAGGGCTCCCAGATCAATCCAGCGCTAAGTTCCGCTGGGCACCGGCAGGAATCCCTCACCCTGTAACAACACCGTGCCACCCTGGGCTCCAGCCCTCATTGCTCCCATGTTACATTAAGGGCCACTCATCGGCATGTCCCTGCTTCATTCTGAGCCTTACACAGGAGAAAAAGGAAGCGAGTGTTCCACCCTTGGTGAATTTTCTGTCCCTTGAGGGATTTCACAAGGAATCTTAGCTGGCAGTATTGATGCCTGGTAAGGGTCAGTCAGCTTGGATCTCACCAGGTACTGTTACTAACCATGTGAAAGACTCCCCCCCAGAATTTCCTTTTACAGTTTCTGCTTCATGTGTGTTACATCTTAGAGACTCCCACCACAGTTCAACATTCAGTAGGGAGCTGCCATAACAGTCACACAACAGGACAGCACAAGTCATTCTGTTTGAGGCAAAAAAAGATCCAAATTACAAAGGGCTTCCAAAGACAGAACATGCAGCAGTTCCCAGGGTTGAGATAGGACAGCAGAGCCCCTTTTGAGTCCCAATCCAGCCTGCAGGAGCAAGGGTGACAGTCCCAGAGCCCTTCCTCAGCAGCACCATAACTGGCTGTGCTGAGGGCCTCCCGCGGCAGGGGAGAGAGCCTCAGGAGCCAAAGGCACAGACCCACACTCACTCAGCCCCCAGGGCACAGACACAGACCCACACTCACTCAGCCCCCAGGCCCAAGGCACAGACCCTCACTCAGCCCCCAGGCCCAAGGCACAGACCCACACTCAGCCCCCAAGGCACAGACCCACACTCACTCAGCCCCCAAGGCCAGGGCACAGACCCTCACTCAGCCCCCAGGCCCAAGGCACAGACCCACACTCACTCAGCCCCCAGGGCACAGACACAGACCCACACTCACTCAGCCCCCAGGCCCAAGGCACAGACCCTCACTCAGCCCCCAGGCACAGACCCACACTCACTCAGCCCCCAGGCCCAAGGCCCAGACCCACACTCAGCCCCCAAGGCACAGACCCACACTCACTCAGCCCCCAAGGCCAGGGCACAGACCCTTGCTCAGCCCCCAGGCACAGACCCACACTCAGCCCCCAAGGCCAGGGCACAGACCCTCACTCAGCCCCCAAGGCCCAGACCCACACTCACTCAGCCCCCAGGCACAGACCCACACTCACTCAGCCCCCAGGCACAGACCCACACTCACTCAGCCCCCAAGGCCAGGGCACAGACCCTCACTCAGCCCCCAGGGCCTGGGCACAGACCCTCACTCAGCCCCCAGGGCCTGGGCTCAGGCTCCCTGAGCTGCCCCCATGCCCTCCGTGCTGCACAGGGCAGCCCAGCAGCCTCCCCTGTGGCACATCTCAGAGCAGCTGTGCCACACTGAGGAGGTGATTAGGCCCTTCCTGAGCCCTTTTCAGGCTGCTGCCATTGATGTGCCCCACAAATGTATTCCACTTCACTTGCCAAAAACATACAGGAGCTACAAAAGAGGAAGGTATCTTTCAATAGCTCCTAAAATGACTTTTGCTCCTTTCCCTAAAAAGCTGCAATATAAATTAGGGCAAATATGGGCTGCTAAGGGAAGCTCCTTTGTCCCTGTTATGTTAGAAGAGAAAAATAATTGTTGGCTTTCCATCAGCCAGCAGGAACAACTGCTGTGGTGCCATGCCAAAAGGATTTGCACCTCTCTGTACTCCTTTGTGGACAGCTATGATCTGCTGTTCTCCGAGTCAGTGCTTCTTTATTATGGCATGTATCAAAAGAGCACCATTGTTTAGAATATGCTCCTTATTTCACATTGGAAAGGGAAAATGATAGGAACATAGGGGCTCAAAGTTTGGAAGATAAAAAGGCAAACACAATAAAGACAGTTGTCTTTGAGCTTACAAGCCTCTGACATGTCACAACTGTAAGCACTGAATCATCTCCTTGGTGTACCTTGTGAACCACTTTCACTTCAAAAATAAAAATAAAGCACCAGGATTCTTTATGTCTTGGCAAAATCTGCAGTGCCTGGCATTGAGCAGTGTTACATTATTTCCCTTGCAGGTGACCTGGGAGGGGTTTTCGGAAAATTGATTTCTGTTTACTTTCATATGTTTCTTTACAATGGATAAATAAAGGCTGAAGGATCCTCACCTCCCTCAAAATCTTTCTGTTCTCACTCACTGCCCTCAAACTACTTTATTTCTCAATAGCATCAGGAACTCTGAACACAGGCTCATCCCTCTGTGTTGACTGGTATCACGCTCATATTGTGAATTTTACAAGCTGAAATAAGCGCTAGGAACACCAAGCCCAAATGTCCCTTGCCCCCAAACAACTCCCCCAGGAATACACTGGACATTTGGGCCGTCAGCTCTGACATCCCTACCCAGCCAGCTGCAGTAACAAGGTGCACAGCTCATGCAGGTGCTGCTGTCACACAGAGCTCTGTATCGACCCACACATTCAACTTTTCAACAGCCTGAACCGCCCCAGGTAGGGTACTAGACACAGCACAACAAACCGGTTGGCTTTCACTGGGAGTGACAGAGCCAAAAGACTCCTGCCTTTGCTTCCAAGCAAGAGACATTCCAGATGTGTTTAAGTTCCAGCAAGCACACTCAAGTCGACTAACCTAGAAGCTTCCAGAAATCAGAAATTTTGCAACTTCTAGATTTCATCTGGACCTTAATTATTTTTGCATCTATACGAGTATGAGACAACACTGGCCTTCTCTCCACCAGAAGGCTCAGAAAGAAGAGCTCCGAATACACAGACCACACCTGAGACTGTCACCACAGCCTGGGTTTCACTCCAGTGCAGCACACAGATCCTGTCCAAATCCAGTATCAACATAACGAGCACATTCTGAGCTTCTGCAGCAGGTTTCTAGAGGAAAGCATTCTGTCTTGATATCAGAACGTCCAATGACAATTCAACCACCATATTCCTCAGCAAACTGTTCCAATGTTATGTACTACTAAAGTGAAGATGGACCTTCTTGACCATGTGTATTCCTGTCTTGAGGAATTGGGCTATATTGTGCCTTTCTTTGGAAGGGCAAAGAACCCTTTATTATGAAACACCTGCTCCCACATAAAAAGGTGCAAACCCTGAGCATCCAACAGGGCCTTAATTTGCTCTTTTCAGAGGTGCCTCACCTGGTCTGGATCCACTTCTGTGCCCTTCTTAGAGGGCAAACACCAGTGCTAAGCAGCATTGCAGCAGAAGTTAATCCAGTAATCCCACTCCTGATACTGGCTGCTAGACCTTTCCAAGCATTACAAATGTACAAAGACCTCAGTCACTAGTCAGACCTTTATTTTTATAATCAAGCAGAGACGCAGTGGGCTTTGGCAGCAATACACAAGTCCTGGATCCTGAGCTGTTTCCTCAGTTACTGGTATCTCTTCTCCTCTCATTCCTCCTGGGGATGAAGTCACGGCCATTTGAACCTGATGCCTGTCCATCCTGCCAGCACCCCTCTGGGCAGCATCCTCCCCCAGGCCGGGTCTGGGCTCTGCTTCCCTGCCCAAAGGTTCTCTTGCAGTGCCAGTTCCATTTCCCGTCCCACTGTAGAGAGAAGTCTCTAAGCAGACACGCCAGCTGCCAGCTCTCCCCGCTCTGGCACAGGGGCAGCCGCTGCCTGTCCTAAGGCCTCTGTACAGCCTTGGCCTGAGCGACAGCGAGGGACTGGGGGCTCAGAGCACGGCCCCGGCTGCTCCCCACAGCCCAGGAGCTCAGAGCCTGGCACTGGGGGTGCCCCACACACCCCAGGAGCTGCCCCCCACACCCCAGGGCTCGGAGCACAGCCCTGGCTGCTCCCCACACCCCAGCAGCAGAAGGCAGGGGTGGCAGCAGAGCAGAGCCCGGCCCTGCTGAGGCACAGCCCGGCCCTGCCGGGGCCCTGGCCCAGGGCTGCCCACGGGGCGTGGCAGGACTCCCCTGGGTGACCGGCTGAAGGAGTTCTGAGAGCCAGAACAAAGCCCAGAACACTAACTATCTAACTGGTAATTACTTTCTGGTGAAGACTGAAAAATGGGTCATTAAAACCATATTAAACTGTTTTCATTAATACAAAAACCTGATTTACATTTTTTTCCCACAGAGCCATTATGTTCCAAAGGCGCTGCACGGATGATTTATTTAATCACAACCACATGGAATAGCAATTTTAAGGGCCTGTGACAATCACTTTTTTAACCAGAAAACCTGGCTTGCAATAATTGTCATGTTTTCTGTTAGCCACCCTTCCCACTACTGTCATAAACCCTCTCCTTTCCAAAGACTGCCTTCCTAGTTGCACATAAAAGCAGCACAATCCACTGATACAATTAATAACACTGAATATTTAGGTCAACGTCAGTTCTATTAATTTTATCTCTTAAAGACTCACACATTTTCTAAACAAGTCTAGCCCTTTGGGGGGTTAAACTGTAATTTGCAGTCTGGTTGTGAGTCCCTATCACATAATAGATCAATTAGGTTGAACACTCTAGTATATTAATCTTATTCACACGTAGTAAAGGCAAATATGGCTAATTACTGTATTACAATATTGCCTACTTTTTGCAAATATGTATTAAGGAAAAGGGGAGTTTACTACATTGAACTATCAAATAAAATTATCTTGATATTAAACTGACAAGGAAGGTGAATGCCTGTATTAATCCATCTTATTTTGCCTAAATTAACATCCATTGGAAAATCTCTTTGCCATTACTAATGTACTGCACGTGTAGAAGAGGCTCTACCATATCAAGAACACACTATTTCCCTTCAAAGCATGCTTTACCTGTCATGGCATTCTGTGAAACACAGCAGTGAGATTTCTTTTGCCATAACTATTAGCTTTATTTTTGTACTTTCCAGTTATGAACTACTGGTAGGATTTCAATGACTCCAGAGAAATGAAGGTACTGATCCAAGTCTAATTTCTGTGCCTCTCCCTGCAAAGTCGCATGGCCAGAGGGCTTGTCTCTGCAATGAAATTAATTGAATTCATTTTTTAAACTACCAAGTTAATCAAGATTGGCACAACAGCTAACTGGCCAGGAAACAAGGAAGAGTCATGGTCAGCATCAAGTTTACTCGAGGCAAGCTTAGGTGAGCCTGAGCAGGATTTGTCCTCATCTGCTTTCACTAATTAGCAGGTAACAGTTAATTCATCCATAGGCTCATAATAAAACGGGACAAAAAAAGTACTGTAAGAAGTCACCTAGTCTGCCTCGAGGCACCGTGAAAAATTAGTTTAGATGTGACTAAATATCCTAGCAGAAACCTAATTCTGTTGCTTGTTCTGCCAGCGATGGGCTGTGTGACCAAGGCAGTTGCTCCCTTCCCTGCTGCGGTGATTTCCCTGGCCCATCTCCTTCGGTTCCCACTCCAGAGCCCAAGGGGAGGAATTCCCCTCTGGCGCAGCGGGGCTGACGGAGCTGCTGCTCTGGGCACTGCTGCACTCACAGCTTACACACTCTTAGGAGCAAAGACAGCACAAATTGAGAGGACGGCTGTGCTTAGTGCTTCCCTAATGTTTTGCACATTTGAATTTTCCAGCTATAGCTCACAAGCTGTGAATTTGCTAAAGTGGAAACCAGGCCAATAAAAATAAAGACAGAAATCTAAATGCTTGGGCTGCTGCAACAGAAGTCTTGTATGAAACACCTGACAAAAACAGAGATTAGTTTGCCCACATAAGAGACAGTAAATTCAACAAAAACATGTTACTTTAAAAAAAGGAAAAAAAAGTGTTATTTCTTCTACCCTGCTGCAGCATATAGAGCATCTTGGATCTCAGGATCATTCCACAGGACACAGGTGAAAAACAGGTTCCTCAGCTTTTTTAAGAGCACACAAAATGTGTTTATGCTAAGCACCTACTCATCCCAGGAGCCAGTGGCTCCAAGGCAGTCCCTCACCACATGAAACACGTTGGTGTGAGATTATTTATACAGTTCCACACACATGCACACTCCCACATACAGGAAAGAGGCTGAGCCATGGAGGACGCAGGAGCCAAAATGCTGATTTCCTGTTGGGCTGACATCATTGGTGTACTATTTGCTATTGGAAACCTCCTTGCTTAGAAGCATTTCCCAGACTTCTTGCATCTCTTCTCTGCAAAACTTGGGAAGATAGACTATTCTCAGGTGATCCACAAAATAAAATGTTCCATAATTGACTCTGCTAAGAGCTTACACAGCTGCATGAATTATAAATTATTATTTCTGCCTTGAAAAGTATTATTACATAGTCTGAGACTACTCAGTCTTTTCCATGCCTAGAACTATTCCCAACTAGAGCTGATTCACACATGTTGCTGTTTCATAAGCAAATCTCATTTCTTAAGTGGATCATCAATACTTTGGGTTCCCCTTCTCACCTCACGGGCCCCTAACTTCAAATCCTCTCTAGAATTTCTTAACTGCCAAGTAGAAGAAATGCAGAGCCAGAAACATCCAGATGTTATAAAGGATCCAGAATGAGAGTAACAATGAAGAAAAATTTCCTATTTGCTTACAACAGAATCAAATTATCTCTGTACTCCATTTACCAAAGTCAATTATTGAATTGAATCTGTTCCTTTTGTTTAATAGGGCAACCTCAAAGAAAAAACAGTCTCTCAGTTCTAGGAAATCTGTGCAAAGAACCACATTTTTTTCCTTGGTTGGACCAAACTGTACTAATCAATAGTTTAATTGCATCATATGGAGCCAACACTTGGAATAATTACTTTGACAACAGCATGATCAGCAATAGGGTTATTGACTTCATAGCGCCAGAAGTTCCCAAGAAGCCAGACTCAAACTACTCAAAACAACAACACTTAAATATGTGTGGAGTGAGGAAGAATTGTCCAGGAGAATCTCAAACATGAAAGTGATGTATCTCCCACTCTACCAGCAGCTGCAATCCGGAGTGCATGGTCAGTGCCCAGCAAGGAAGAGCACATGGAGGAAACGGCTGCAGGAGCTGGAGCTGACTAATTTCCACCAGTGTCCAACATGAAGGGAGCAATCAGCTCTGCCAGATTATGATTTCAGACAATACCTGCTCTCCAGAGTACAGCAGTATTTGGGGAACACCAAAGGCTTTCCAGAGCCACAGCCTGGATAAGGCTTGCTTACACCACAATCAAGGAACTATTAGGCTTGCAGGGTTTTCCCCTTGGCTGTGTTAATTTATCTATACTTCGCCTATTTTCAAATAAGGGGTTTTAAAGATTTGCCTTTGTTCTGTGCTGCATATTATTTTAAAGTATGCACCAACCATCAACAAAGCATAATTTTCAAGACTCCAAAGGATCCAGGCATATCAATAATCCAGGAAACAAAAGACAACTCATACAGAATAAACAGAACAAATGGGTTAATTTGGAGGTGTAAAGCAGCAGAAAAAAATCAGTACTCAAAAATGAAAGTGTGACTAACATAAGAGTTCACAAGGAACTGAACTGTAAGAGTTAAAACTCTCTCCCCCCATTAAGCACATCAAGAGTGTTCTTTTCCTAATGAGTTAACCTCTTATTATTCAAGTTTAATGGGGACATATATTTGTTTAACCCTATAGCCTCAGGAGTCAGAATTTCCTGGTGTTAATTATATGGCATATATTCAGACTCTTTGCTAGCAACGTGAAATGACAATTTCTGCCAAACCTTGAAACCAGAAATCTCCAGCAAAGCTCAGCCTGCTTGATAGAAGAAATACACCTGAAGGCTGTAATTCCCCATGGTTCCTGTAGTCCAATTCCTGCAGGACAATGGACAACAGCTTAGCACACACCTTGGTCCCTAAAGCCAGCTTGGGCTCACGTCCATTGAACAGGCACCAGAAAGAGCTGCCTGGGGAGCAGGGCAGCACTACCTTCCCTTTGGCAGGAAATGGAAGTGAGCCAGACAGATCACACCAGTGCAGAAATTCCACCTGCGAGCTTCCATTTTAACTCAAATGTGTATGGAAGTGACTGTGTGTGCACAGGACACTGCTGTAACAACCCTACCAGAGCTTGAATTTGTGTGGCTGGTTTTGGTCTTTTTCAGGAGAATTTAGTAGGAAAAAGAGAAGAACCCATCCTGTAGAAAGATCTCCAGCAGCACCAGGGTGCTGCTTTAAGCACTCACAAGAGAATAGCTATCCAACCCCAAGGGACAGGAGAAAGGGAGTGCACATGGGACGTGCACATATCAGACAGTGCTAGCTGGGCAGGGAACACACGGAGCCCCACAGAAATTTCCTCCCTGAGTTTTTGCACATAAAATCAGACATTGGTAAACACAAATACCTTCAGAGCCAAGGAACAACCCACCAGCAGGAGAGGCCAATGCTGAACATATATGCTGTACCCACCAGCCTGCACTTCAGGGGAAAAAATACCAAGAGCACAGACTGCCTCCTCAGCCACCCTGAGAGCAGTGATTGCCTTCAAAGCTCTCCTCCTGTGAGGGATGCAGATTCCTTTTTGCTGTGTAAAGACAAGATTTTTGGGGTGGCAGGCAAAGTCAAGCAAAAGGGGAAAGTGGTTATTTGTGAACAACCATATAGCCATGCATGGCTTGTGAACCATGGTTAATTCAGTACCCACACGTGCTCATTAGAGCTATTCATGTGCCTGCTGCAATCAGCCTGTTTACACACTTATCAATGACAACTTTCAGATTATTACTTTAATTAAGAAAACCCCTTCATTCATTAGGATTATATCACCAAAACTCCTTTTCTGGGGGGAGAAAACTAGTATTTACAGGAAGACAAGGAGCTGAGCTAGTCACTACAGCTGCCGGCTGCTACATGGAGCTCATGCTTCAAGGATAAGGAGGCAAAGGGAACCAACACTATAAGCAGCAGGAGACAGGAGTGTAATGAACCAACTCTCAGTTACTGACGTGCAGTGAAGAGGTTTCACAGCAAATCCTGTGGGACTCCCTCACTTCTGAAGGACTGTTCTGTCAGGAGCAGGCCCACAGCAGATTTATATCCAGCCCTGGTGCTCCTGGTATTTCCCAGGTGTCCTACCAACAGCCTGTCACAGAAATGCTGAACCTCAGAGTCTTTGGGACTTCAGTGGCTGAGTCCCACAGCCCTCCCATATTCCCCACACCTCCCTGAGGGGACTTGTCCCAGACCCCACCGTCAGGTGTGTCACAGCAGGGCCACTCTCCCAGCCCAGCAGGGCAAGTCCAAGACCAGACCCCACAACCTACAGAAGCATCTTGCTCCTACCAGCCCCTGAGAGGTTTGTACCGGGCACCAGCCCCTCCAGACCTGCTCCAGATGCTCTCCAGAGGGCTGGGCTCAGGACAGTGCCCTCAGCAAAGCCAGCAGCTGCAGGGCTGTCAGGAAGCCACCAGTGCCCAGCAGAGATGGTCCTGCTGCTCCACCCCACTCAGACACCTCCGCACCAACGCCTGCTGACCTGCCACCACCACAAGGTGCAAGAGCTGACCTGATTTTACTATGGGAATAAAGTCATTCCTTACAGCTCTTGTTAAGACACCAAGTTCACAACAAACCTGCCTCCAAGTCAAAATCACCATCTGATTATCTCCAGTCCAGCTAGAGCAAGACTAGGCTGCAAATGAGCAACTGATTAACAACTAGTTAACTCCACCAGCATCTCCTAACCTCCTCAAGTTCTATCAGTGGCAAGCCATGTGACATTATTTCCCAGGAGGGGATTTTAACATTGTTACCATTTTATGGAGCTAAAAAGGAGATGTTAATAAAATGCGTAATTGAAAGTTTTCCCTCTTCTCTTGCTAAGAAGCTGTAACATATTTGAAATGTCTGTCCTAAATATTTCCTGTATTCTACAGCTATAACTCTTTCCCCACACAAATTTTAAACTGACACATTAATCACTGCATTTGTTTGCAGCTATTTCTGAAGGCAGTAAATTAGTCTAAGTTATGGCATCTGACTAAAAAGTATCCTACAGATTACTTCTATGCATTTGCCAAATGCTTTCCAAAATGCTGCATGGAATAAGTATCAGATAAAGAATATACTCTGAAAAACACCAAAAAATAATATTTTTCTATTTTTCCCCAGATCATCAATTCTTCTGTGCTTTTTTTTCCATGCATATTTCCAATTTTCCAGTATTCATCTGAAAATCCACTTTTCCCCTTGTTTAAAATTAAACCCTCAGCTATTGACACAGAGGAGATTGGCTCACACTCTGAGCAGACTGTAATAATAAGTTGTTGAAAGAAGGAGCCTTCTAGGAGCTGGTGTGAACTCAGGCTCCCGGCACTTGGAGCAGGAATACTCCAGCCAGCCACCAGCAGCTCTTTGGTTTGTTTTTTCTCCACATTACCCATGGTATGTTCTACAAGCTAAAACACAGAACAAACTAAATCACTTGCTCACTTTCATTTCAAATTTGTACTCGTCTTTGATGCTGACACAACTGTCAACAAACTGAGTAAATTTCCTTTGCAGCTTGGGCTCAATATTAAAACATCCCCGGATTCAGCAAGGCTCTATTTGTCTCTACACAGAATCACTGCCCCTAAAACTTTACATCCCCAAGGAGCGAGCCAGAGCCCTCAAAACATCTTCTGGAGCAAATGACTTTATATTACTAAGAATCACATCTATCTTCTGTATAACCAAGCCCTAACCAAGGTCAAAACCTCTTTCCAGGTATTGGTAGGTGGGCACAGAGTCATCTTAAACACATATCTGCACCAGTAGGTCAGCAGAAGACACTGAAGAAGCCCAGCAGAGATGCCAGGTCTTCAGCAAGGCCCAGAGCAGATGCAGCACTGCCTTTCACAGTCAGATCTGACTTCAGGAAGCACCCTAGACCTTTAACTCCAGCCCCAAGACACACACAGATATTCTGATAGTTACTCTTTAAAGTCTTTGTCCCAAAGGGCCCATTCCTGGGATAAAGGCTTTGCCTTTGCATGCAGTTACACATATACACCCCCACTTAAAGGTCATCAAGTAGGGGCAGGAAATCTATGAAACCTTTCTTCCCCTCTGCAAAGCAGGAACTTAGCACTGAAGGTCACCTGCTTGGTCAAGCATGTGCTGCTGGCACCCAACTCTCTAGATGCCAAGGTGCTGTTCCTGCAGGAAAAGGCAGAAGCCGTGGGAAAGGACAACATACACTGGTACTTTATGCCTACAGAGTCCTTGGGAGAGGCAGAACTTCAGCAACTTCTTGAAATTTCTCAGTTTGTGTCTGTTGGATGGGAGGGGCGGAGGGATGGTTCTCATTACCAAGTTAGAGGAGTTTTTTGACAGACCAGTCCTTCCCTGTGGACTTCACTAATGCATAAAAACTATCCCAGGATATGTTCCTGTACTGTAACTTGGAAAGGGTGAAGACTCTGATGGACAGAGCAAAACAAATATAACCCACACTCCACAACAGAGCAGCACAGAACAGCCCCTGCTGCTCCAGTGCTCTCCTCCCAAATGGGAGCTCTGCCATCCTCGCCAATGGGATTAACGCTCAGCTCTAGATAACTAGCTCAAGAGGAAACAACTGAACATGCATTGCAGCTGGAACTATAAGGCAGAAATGGAAAGTTATGGGCCAAATTCTGTCTATTCAACCCTCTCTCATCCACCTCAGGCAAGCACAGTCCTGCCCACGAAACCAGCCTGGGTGCTGCCCAGCAACTCCTTGGCACTGGATACTCAGGATTGACCAGCCATGCTTAGACAGAAATAGAGATCAGTCCCAGGCAGGATCACACAGGGGCACATCCAGCGAGGCAGCCCAGCACTGGTGATAACCGGTTCAGAGCGCACCCTCGGAGGGGGGAACCGGCGCTGGCACAGCCCTGCCATCAATGCCAAGGGCAGCGAGAGCAGTACACCCCAGCGAGCAGCCCAGCATGAGAAAGGTTAGCGGCTGTGGGCACCTCAGTGCCCCAGATGTCAGAGCGGATCAGCGCCGGGGTAGCTGGGGTGCTGCGGTCCCAGGGCAGGGCTGGATAACAATGCAGGAGGGCACAGACAGCGCAAGGGGCTGGTCATTAAAGCTTCAATAGGCAGAAAGGAAAAGGAATCTCCTAATCATTTCCTTTAGCCATCTCAGCTCCTCTCCCATCCTTTCCCCCCTCCTGGCCTTTTGAAGATGCTTGCTAATAAGTGTTAACGAGTTGCCTGACAAAGGAGGAGGGGGAGGGGGAAGACGCTACCAAGGAAGAAAAGGGACCAGACAGAGGCCTGTGCATGCCAGGGCAGCTTCTGGATCCCCGGGATAGGACCCCCACTCCTGGCAGGCTCATTTCAAGCTCTGTTCGACCTTTTAAATTTTTTTATTATTATTATTAATTCTTTTTTTTTCTCTGCATCCCACATTTCTCCTTCCCTTTCTTACAGCCCATCTGAGAGACGCCTGCAGCTTGCACTAACCAGCTCACCACCGTGTCAGTGCTGCCACCTTTTCCAGCACTTGTTTTCTTTCTCCCTCCATTTCAGCCCTCTCCGATACAGCTGCACACACTGAAGCCCCCTGGGCTGCCCTAGTGATCCTGATCTTCCTGCCACAAGAACTGTCCCAGAGCCCTGGCAGAAGTCTCACAACACTCTGCATTTTCCAACCACCTCTACAGCAGCTGCTCCTTCCACCTTGGAGGGTTCACCACCCCCATCAGATTTAACCCTTACAGCCTTAAATGTAGGCATTCCCATTCTTCACAGCACTCACCCTCTGTATGGAGGGGCTCTACCACCACCCCAGAGCTGCCCTGTGGACACAGGATGCCATAGCCCTCCACCCTCCAGGAACCACTCACTCCTGGAGTAATGCACACCACTTTTGCTCTGGTGGTAAGGGAAGGGAGAATCAGACAAGCATCTTTTCCCATGGGAGAGTTTATCTCAGCTAGCTTCTGGCATGGTTCCATTCCCACGGTTGCCAATCTGCCCTCCCAGCCGGGACCTGCAGCACCAAAAGGAGATACCACCAAGCTCAAGGATCACCACCATTCTGCTCTCACCATAGAGAAGGGAGGCCTTCACTGCAAAAGCAGCACCTCTTTGGGAACCACTAGCAGGACTCTGAAGAAAAGCGTAAAACAGAGTTTCTCTCACCTAAATCTGTAACAACAGGCTGAGCCACAACTCCTTACAGCCTAAGAGCAAGGCTGCTGCTCCAGCAGACCCTTCTGCTGAGACAGTATTTTATAGAGACCCATCCCAAAGCAATCAGATCATTTCTCCCAGCTGGCCCATCCCAACCCTCCTACAAATCACTACCTGCTCTCAAAGGGCTGATTAACTCCTTCCCTGCTAGCCTCTAGAGGCTTGTCTGGCTTGTGGCAACTTCCCATCTGTATTTTTTCTTCCCAGTACTTCTAAAATTGAAAAGGTCTCTCTCTGCCACAAACACATATGGGGCCCATTCTGCAAAAGGAGGTCGTCTGGCTGTTCACCTCATTTGGAAAATCACTGACCTCATTTATATTCCTAAATTCAAATCTGAGCTTCCAAACGTATGAAGTGGATCAACTTGAAATCTCAGCCCTGAGGAATCTCCCTCACCGGCAGCTGTCCTTATTGACTATTGGCCTCTCCCCGTTTCTTGTGCCAGAAAAGAGAAGGCAAAGGCAGACTCCCCCCTGCTATAACAGCATCAAGAGGTATTTGTGCCAGCTGAATCCAGCTTCAGTGGTGTTACAGACTAAATGAATTTAATCCATAACTTTGTTTCCCACAAAGTACTACTGAGACCCTCAACATATGGATATGTCTTAAGGAAGTGATTTTCTGAGAACAATAGGGAACTTGAAGAGACTGACAATGCCTCTTTAGTGGTTTGGCTAGCACAAGAAGGTTATCAAGTTGTCCCAGGGGGAAAACAAAAAAACAAAAACAAAAACAAAAACAAAAACAAAAACAAAAAAAAAAAAAAAAAAAAACAAACAAAAAAAAACCCCAAAAAAAAAAAAAAAAAAAAAAAAACCAAAAAAAACCCACAAAAAACCAACAAAACTGAACTAGGTGCACAATTTCTGAATTGCCAGAAAAAAACTGATTTAGTATCTAATTCAGATCATTGTGGTTTTACTCATTCATTCTCAATTCATCAAGGAAAGCAGTTCATTAATCTAAAGAACCAGGCATAAAATTTATATATCGACTACTCTGTTTTATTGCCAAGCCTACTGTATTATACTTCAGTTTTGTGTGCATTATAATAAAAAGCATGTGTGAATTCTCATCTTCTAAAATAGTTGTGCATCCGCGTGGTTTGAGTTAATGCTTTTGAAAACAGTCTCCACATGATGCTATCTGCAAATAGAATCTGACTATGATAAAACTTTAACTCTTAAGATGTGGTCTAATAACATATTGTGATAAAAAGAAATTCATTTTCAGAAAATGGACTTTACCCACGTGCACAAAAATATTTTAAAAATATAAAACTTCTAAGGAGGCAAAGATCAATTCACTGCAGTACAATCTTCACTGCCACCAAGGAGAAAACATATTTCAAATAGTGCAGCATGGGGGAAAAATTGCCATCCCAGCCAGGTTGAAAGGCTAGAGTGAGTACTTCAATAATTAATCCTCATATCTTACCCAAGAAGGAAAAAAAATATATTTCAGTCCAGGTACAGGTTAATATAAATATACAGTTGCTTGTGAGTACTATATAAACAGAAACTGGAAACATGCTGTTGGCAAATGGCAGACTTAATCTCTGTGTTCTTCATATATAATGAAGGCAGCAGTTGCAGGGCGATTATGAAAAAAACATTTGTTCCCATTTTACTGAGTCTATTTATCAGCAGTAAATATCAGCAGCGGAGATAAGAATAATATCCACTTTGTATTTTTCAGGACACCATCAGAGAACAAGACCTCCTGCAAATAATGAAAAGAAGATGAGGGTAAATGAAGCTCTAAGTATTTGTGCAACATAACATTCACATTACTTACGTGCTGAGAAAGAGTACTTGTGTCAAATGCTGGGTGGAGTTCAACCATTTGTAGTTCCATATTTTTTACACCAGCTCTGTGCACTTGGAAGATGTGTTAATGCAAGAAGTGACATGTTTATAATGCTCAACTTCTGTCACATAAATAGCAGTGATTCACCATCTTCATTTGCTTCATGCTAACAGGTGCTACCGTCTCCAGTCTTCACTAAAGGTCAAGCACAGCTTTCTCAGACACCTTGAGTTCTGTTCCGCAATGTTTCTTTTTGTGGTAAGGAAGAATTGTTTAACAATCATGTCACAATATGGCTTATTGTTACAACGAATTACCCAGTCCATTAATTACAGCTATCTTTCCATCAACTAATAAAAATACCCCCAATTACACACACATAATAAGTAACCTGTTGTTGCAACACAGTCAAAATGAATGGTGATGTAAAAAACAGCATTGTAACACCCCTGTCCCTCCTGAAATTAAACCAGGATGCTTTTGGCCAGTTAGTCTAAAGAAAACAGAGCTCTTCTTGGGTGACTGATCTTTAGTGACAATTACTAAGTACTTGTCATATTCTGAAGTTGCTCACCCTGCCCTGCAGGGACAAGAGGCCCGCTTGAATTAGTACTTGCGTCCGAGCAGGGGGACTGACTGTTGCCCTCGTGCCCCGGGGCACAGAACCAGCACCGAAGCATCGCCCCGATGAGCTCGTTTGGCTGCAGCACCTGAACACTGCAGCCATGGACGTCCTTGAGCCACACCTCTGCTCCTCAGGGTTCTTCGGATGCAAAACAGAAAATCCTGTCATTAAGAACCAGAACCCAGAGCTTCTCATTCCCAGGAGAGACACTTGGGCTTTTGGTCTGCGCTGGATCACACCCTGAGGCTTAGGCAGTATTTACAGGTGTTACATTAATGAAGGTCTTAGCAAACCGTCCATTGCACAGTGACAGAAACTGCAGTTCCCAATGAACTCGTGTCAAAGCTTCAGTGTGCTTCAAGTGACTCAAAATGACACTCAGCTATACAAAACATTTTCAGAACATTTCATTTGCATAAAAGAAATAGCGAGGACTATGCAATCTTTTGGGGGGGACTTTTTTGTTTGCTTGTTTCCAACTCTTAGACTTCATTATTCCACCTGAACAACTGCTAAAAGGAACCAAACGTTTCATGTGGAAAGAGGCACAAAAAGTGGATTACAACCACTGGAAGAATGGGGACCTCATGAAAAATGAGTGTATGGTTCCCCCTGTGACAAGATATGAGAAGTCCAGCAAGCCTGGAAACCCTTCTGTCATGTCTGCTTACTTCCACTGCGTCCTGTGCCCGCCAAAACATGTTCCTCTTCCGCACAAACGGGAAATCCTGACTCTGAAGTGAATCTAGGGCAGTGTCTAATGGCACAGCCAAGCAAGCCCAGCCTGCACCTTGCACAGGGCGCTGGGAGCAGCAGCCAGCGTAGCCGCGGCATGTCTGCAGGAAGAGGCGCAGACAGACAGCCTTTCTCCTGCCTTCAGACGAGATAAGGAGCGGACACACCACCATGCTACTGCATTAACTCTTCCTGACAAAGGCTGCTCTGGGTTCAACCAGCTCGGAGCAGGCAGCAGGAAATGGGGCTGCCTGCATACGCCCTGAGGGGCAGAACCAGTGTCTGACAAAGACTGCAGCCCATATCAGATCTTTATTCATGGCGCTGGAGCTGCCACAGTGGCAATGGAGAAGCAATACCTTCGCCGGATGTTTTCCATCTGGGCTCCCGCCACAAAGGCACGTGAAGCAAACAAGCTACAGCATATGATGGCTCTGGTGTTCTTCCCCTTCCAACCTCTCTGGCTGAATGCTGCTCTTATGGTTTGTTGTTCACAATTATGATACAAATGATTTTGGTGTGTAGTTCAACCAGTCCACTGCGACACTTGTTTGAGAGGATTCACTGCTCACAGAGTATTATTATGCAGTGAGGTTGGAGACCTGCATCATACCTGAGCAGTACAAATCAGCTCCATCAAATACCTGGTTTTGTCTTGGTTAATAAGTCTATTCAGTAAAGCAGGGGCCATCAGGAAGATTTAAGCATATACATAAAACTAAGCATACATCTAAGAGCTTTACTGAATACATGTCCCTTGCAGCCTTGTGATAATCATGAATCTTTGCAGAAACAAAATGTTAATGAGTATTCGTCAGAATCCTTTTTGCTTCACATTAAAAATACTCTTTGTGCAAGTGTTCCCAGGAGAACAAGGAAGAGAGCATGGAGATTTCACAGCTCTCTGAAGGCTTTTATACAGCATTCATCCTATTTTATCCAACTCAATAGCAGCTTCTGCTGCAACCACAAGTATACGTCACCCTTGCTACTACCCCCTAAAAAGGCAGATATGGATTCACACTAAAAATTACTGTGTTGAAGACAAATTTGGCTGAGCATCATCATGTAAAAGAGACAAAATAGACTGAGTGGGGGTTGTAAAAGAAAAACAGTGGGTCACCAAGAGTACAGGCAGAGAATAAGAGCAGAAAGCCAAATGCATTTAAATAAGTCAAATAACAGTCTCAGATAGAGATCACTTTTGAGCCAGCTTGGAGTGGGAACACAAAATGACTCTTGATGTTTTGCTGACTGCAGTGTCCAGGAGCTGGTGCATCTTCTGGGGGAAGGCACATAATTGCATCAAAGTAATTTCTGTTTTCCATCCGAAAAAGAAACAATCTACATGCCCCAAGTTTTGACTAACCACCTGATTTGAAGGCGGTGAGGCTCCAGCACAGGGAGACAGAGCAGCTGTTTTCGCTCAAGGAGCACAAATTACATTATGACTGCAGTTAAAGACACTGAGGCCAAAGAAAGTCTGTGTCTGGACTTCAGGTTCATGCTCACACTTCAACAGGCTTCAACACAAATTGAAGGACATATGGTGTCCTTGACTCCAGCAAGTCAAGTTTTACTTGACAGTCAGTACTATGACACCATCCTCCAGCACTCAGCCACATCCTGGCGCTTTTCAGCTCTTCTCAGGTATTTGGGTCCCATAAACAAACAGCAACTTTTGTTAGCACTGGCGAGGGAGGGTCCCTGGGGAATGCCTTCCACCACCCTTCCCACGGTGAGCACCCTGCATTTTCCAGCCCCCCTATCCAACAAGGCCTTGAGGTTTAGGCTTTGGGCTTGAAATAATGTCCACAGCTTCCCACTAATTTCTCTATGATAGTGACTTGGAGAAATGCACCACCAGAGCAAACACCTTCCCAAATATTCCAAGGGCTTTGCATCATCTCCTGACAAGCATTAAGAATAGGGGAGTTTGAAAGTCAAACTGTGCCCCCAGAAAGAGTGACCACCTTGCTGTGATCATGCTGTGCAGGCTGCATCTCTCCACATCGCCTTTCATGCAGTCCCAGTGGTGAAGCAGCAAACAGATTCCCATTATTAGCAGCTCTCCAAAGTATAAGAGACAAATTGCAGCCTGGTAATAATTATTAATGAGAAGAATATTTCATACTATCAGATTTTTGTTTATGTGACTAACAGGTTTAGAATAATCTCTCAGCCAAAGGCGCAGACACGGGTACTAATGCAGCACCAAAAAGCGCTTGTTCAAAGCAGGCACAGCTCAGATCCAGAAGGGCCCTGGCAAGGCCACCAGGCCCTGCTGCACAGATCTGCTTCTCGAAGCCAAGGAGCCTCGGCAGCTGGAGCTCAGCCACCACTGGAGGGATTCAGCAGTGCTTGTTTGCTGCGTTCTGTCCCTCCCAGAAGCCAGGGCTCAGACTTCCCAAGCCTGTCTCCTAACTGCAGGAGCGCGGTGCCCTCCAGAGCCCTCCCCACCCCTCTCTCAATGCCCTAAACTGACTGATGGAATCAGATTTGTGGAGTGAACTCAGTTGCTTTTGATCTCTATTCAAGGTGCCATCAAGGGATCTTAATAGGTAGTATCTTAGCAAATGCTTTAAGGCCTGAAACTGTCATTAAAGAAACTCCTGATTCTCACACTTGTCTGAAAGAATAGAGGAGCAAGCTGGCTTCAAATGCCAGTTGACAGATGGGAAGACATATGGACTATAGGATTGCTGATCTAAAGAGTCAGAGCCATGGTCAGGCTGAGGAAACATACATCTTTATTTTGATGTTGACCTCAAAGGGAAGAGGTCTGAGCCAACAGAAAGGGGAAAGGGCAGAAAATATCACAAGTCTGAGGCCGCGATTGCTTTGAACTTGAAGACAAATAACACTAAACGGTACCAAGTTGACAAAAAGGCTTCTTGACACTCCGTGTCTACAAATTTAGCAGTCTGACCCAAATAGCTGCTTGATGCATTTTCAGTAACGAGCCGAGTAGGGATCAGTAATGCTGATGCAATCTCTTGTGGCACCCAAGAAGTTTGTAATTTCTTCCAGCTCCAGATATTCACAGGGTTCTGGCATGGAGCAGGACGGAGGCACAAGGAGGCACTTTGGGCTAAAGCCCTCATTATCCTTCTGCCTGTCTTTGGAGCCACAGAGCAGTGGATTCCTGCAGAACACTTCTCACTGAGTCCTGTATTTGTTTCCCTACTGGCTGTCTATGGAAAAATGTACAACCCCATCCCAAGTCATTAACATTGCACATAGCATTTTCTATAAAATTCCCCCTGAGACACTTAACTCTATTCCTTTCCAGCACTGAAGAAAATGCTTAGGATAAAGTTTAGACACTTGGAGCCTTCTGCTGAATTTAAATAGCTGTGCAAGGAAGCCATGAAACAAATGAAGGGACAGATATCCTATTTTCTTCCCAGAAAAAAATCAGGGCCTTTTAGTTCACTGTCTTTCTTCATGTCGTCTTTTTATCACAAGTGTGCACTGATGACACTACTTTAATGCAGTCTGTGCCAAGAGATTAAATTGAATGTCTGTGTAGAGTTTCAGGGCTCAGCAGCATAGCATGGCAGCTTCGTTTCACATCTCTGGGACACTGGGCAGGCATAAAAATAATTGCAGACTCAGAAACGATCAAGGAATGTATCCTGGCTGCAACAGATGCTGTATTAAAAGGAAAGACAAAAGCCAAAGTGCATAATGAATTTTAAAAGATTTCTTTATCAAACATGTCATTTGTTTGAAGGACTGAATTGTTGGCATCAGATGTGGCAGATGAGCTTGTTACCAAAGTGAAACATGAGGACTGCTATGCAATGGCAATTGATGAGTCAATTGAAATCACTGATGTTGCTCAAATGCTCATCTTCATTTAATATGTCAGTGGTCAGAAGTTAACCAAAGACCTTCTGGTTTTGCTGCCACAGAAGCAAGCCAAAGGCTACAAAACATAGTGTGCTAGCACTGAACCTCAGAGGCCCTAATATACTTAATGGGAGCTGACACTCCAACTACACTTGCCTGTGAAAAATAATTTCTGACATAGCCCTAACAACTGAACTCAGGCTCGTGAGCATCAGTGCCTTGTCCATCAAACCATTCTCTCAGCTGCATTAAAAGCAAGATATTGAAATGGCATTAGATTACGAAGAAACACAGTTGTTTGTCTAAGGCTGACACCAATCCTTTTGGTTGATTATTTCAGCACTCTCTTTATGGGGATGTTTTTGAAGGAAATGGTTTGCTAAGTACTCAGGTGATTTGCTGGTTGATAAAAATACAACTAATGCTTGTAAAACAAAGAAACTATTTTAAAATTCTTTCCTTCTCCAAAACAACAAACAAATCAAAACAAAAATCCCAAACACAGAATAAACAACAACAACAAAAAAAACAAAACAAAACAACCCCCCTCCCCCTAAAAAACCCCAAAATATTCAAACAACACAAAACCCCAAACATATTTCTTCCATCCTTCCTAGCCATTTTCTGGTTATATGGATTAATTTCTTTGTCTTGATACAACAAGCCTAAATAATCTTGGAAAATCTTTACAAGCTGAATTTTTCTACTTTAGAAATCCAGAAATATAAAGCAGAAAGTGTGACTTCATACAAACCAGTTTTCAAGACAAGCACCCGTCTGGATTTTTCACTAGAGAAAAGAGCAAACTGACTGAAAGAGTGTAACATCTCTCTCTGGGTCTTTGGGACATACTTTGAAGATTTTAGTGCAGACAGGCAAGTCTCCTCTGAGCTTGGTAAACAACCCTGGCTAAACCGGCTGAGCACACACAGGCAGATTTAACTAGTTATATTATATATTCAGCAGGGTTTGCTCCACAGGCTGCACTGCGACTGCTTTTTTCTGCCCCAAAATTCCCACCTCCCCTGCAGGCAGGGTCAAACAGGAGTGAGAGGTTAGCAGCCCGGTGGCTGGGGCTGGCACCCACAGCGCTGACCCGACAGCAGAAGTAGTTCTGTGTCTAAAGAGACAGAGAGCAGTCCTGTGCCTCTGCCCAGGACCAGCATGCAGTCTCAACCCAGCTGCAGCACCATGCCTGCTAAACGCTCTGGGATTTGTTAAAAATGAAGCTTTTCTAATAGGCTAAAGATGACAGGCCTCAAGTTGTCATATATTAAAATGGTGTGTAAATTCCTTCCTCTGAGTAACCAATAATGGGACAAAAATCCTTGCCAACTCCAGTCTGTCCCTCCTGCCAAGGATTGTTTGAGCTCAGCTCATCCCGAGTGCCCCCACTGGGATCCAGATATAGATTAACACAGTTTTGAAATGCACAAGGGCCACAATCATGCAAGGCTTGATCCAACCCCGACTGGAGTCCACGGAAAGGTCTGCATTGACGCAAGTGGATGGAGCACAGCACCACCGCTGCTGCTGCTGAGAAGCCAAGCCCAGTTCCTCTGCCAGGGCAGCACCCGCTGGAGGCCTGCAAGAATGGGGGCTAGTGGGAGCCACGGGGGAGCAGGAGGGCCGCGACAGCTCCCCGAGGGCCCTTCTTCCCCGGAGCCTGCTGGGCACGAAGCTGCCGGCAGGACGGCAGCCCATTCTTTCCCCCTTGCAGCTCAGGCCCAGCTTGCCAAGGGACGCGTCCCATCCTCACCGCAGAGCCCCGGCACAGGAATGGCACCGTGCGTGCCCAGGCACTGCACCCACAGCGGTGTCCCTCACCCTGAGTGGTGCCCACACACTGCACCCACAGCCGCCCTGCACGGCTGCAGCGTGGGAGCCTGCAGCGTGGAGCCTGCAGCGTCCTTCACCCCAGGCACCACACGCCGCTTCCCACAGGGCAAACCCTGTGCACGTCTCCAGAGACTCACACACTTTTGTGGGGGCTCTGCCTGAACAGCCTGCAAATGCAAAAGGCTCAGCTGGATGTATTCACACACAGGGACAAGGAGCAGCTCCTCGCTGCTGCACCAGCCTGGCCGCTTTTCACTCCACTACTCCTCCTTCGCCAACCCACATCCCTTTGTTCCTCTGTTCCTCATTCCCACGTTTCTGTGCTGCCCTCCCACACATCCGCTGCACTGCCCAACAGCCTGCCCTTCTACACTCTTCCCCAAGTTTACTTCTCAGCCATCATTTCTTTGGGATTTGCTGCAGTCAGAGGAGTAGGAATTGAAACGGGGAAATACCAGCCCTGGGGCCCTCTCCCCTTAACAGTCTCTGGTACTGGTATAGAGCTCACAGAAGACAGTACCAAGCCAAGGGGGGCAGCATTCATGCATGCAGTAGCCCCCAGCTTGGGGCCTTCTACTCTATAACAGCAATAAAAAACTGCCCATTCAAGTCCTTTGTCTCAAAGATTTCCATCCTGGCTACAGCAAGTGCAGATTTATTGGTGGGAGCAATTGCAGGAGGAATAGTAAACAGCGTGCGCGTGCGTGTGGATGCGCCAGCGCACCGGGGCCGTTCCTGCACCAGAAACTCAGCACGGCCAACATTAGGTATGGGACTAATATAAAATGGGTTCTCTGGTACATACAGGAATATCTCATTTGGCACCTGATTTCATGACCTCCACAGCACAGCGAGAGCGCGGTGGGGAGGCAGGGATGGAGAAGCGAAGCCAAGAGACGCCGGCCCTACACGCACAGGAGGCACAGCATGGCCTCTGCCTGCTCACAGGCCTCCCCGCACGCAAGCTGAGCTGCACACCCTGCGTGCCTCACCCCTCTGAAAGGTGCAGCCTCACCCCGAGAGCCCTGCCAAGGGCAGAGCCCAGCCGCCCGCCCCAAACTTCCTGCTGCAGCCTTCCACCGAGACACACAGAACCGTTCCACGCTTGTTGACACGTCAAAATAATACGTTGCTAATGATGAAATCAGCAGCCCCATCTTTAGTTGACTTCTGTAGGAATTTTGCTGGAGAAAGGATGGTAGACCATGACTCCAAACTCGTTGAGTGACATCTTATATTTTCTAAACCATCCTCAGATTTTTCATAACATCCAGCAAGCAAGATGCTGACAGATCAGGATGGCTGCCTGTTTGTTGGGCAAGAATATTTTGCGATTCAGTAGAATACCAAATTTGGTAGAATGTCTTCCACTTTGGTAGAAGATATTACAAACAACTGTGCATTTTAACACGTTTTCACATTACACATCATTCATTCTGGGGAGGGGGTGGTGATCGCTCTGTGCAGACAGCCAGCAACGCTTCCAAGAATGAAAATGTTCATCAAAAGATAATGAAAAACAGATATTTAGTAACATTTTCATTTTGCATGTTTAAATATTTATAACTATGTTCATAAAACCACATGTTTGCTCTCCTAATGCTCTAGTGATTTTGTTTATGAAATGCAGTATTTCTCCAATGCCCCTTCCTCGCGTCAGCGTCTCCACGGAGCGTGATTTAGTCCCATTGCTGTACTGACAACCAGCTTTCTGTAAAGACTGGCCAAGATGAAGAACAGAAAACCAACAAAAAGAAGAAAACACATTTTCAGGGCATTAATGTTTCACTAATACATATGTAATTTTATACTTTGTAGGGGGCATTTATGCCAGTTTAATTTTTTCAGTGCAATTTATTGTCAATCTGCAAGGGAACTATTTCTTACTCTACAGCAAAATTACAAAATCTAGAAATATAAGTGTGATACAACTAAGGTGCTGATATAAACTATTGTTCTATAATTTTTTTTCCTAGCTTGGATGAAAATTAAATAACAACAAAGAACTTTGCTTTAATACTACAATTGTTCGAGTTTGTGTTACAAATTTCTGTAGTTTTGAGTTATAAATTTTTATAAAGCTGATCGAATAGACGTGGTCTGAAATTGGGACTTTAGAAGAGCCCTCTGTGGTCTTCTCCTCTGTCCTCTGACTGCAGACATCATGACGTAGCTCACAGGGTCCGTTCTGGTTTCATGTTAAACATACAGAGAGACCGTGGCTGTGAGACAAGGCTGCCACAGCTCAGCCCCACAGCAGCTCCCCGTGCAGGACCCACGAAATTCTTTATCAAATCATAATTCTAAAAATGCCCCATGTAATCTCATAGTTTAAAAAAAGGAGCTAATGTTTAATTTTTTTTTTTTAATTTTCTTCTTCTTTTTTTAAAAAATATTTCCAAACAGAGATTTTTTAAAGGGAACTCCACTGAAATCAAGTCCCCAGCAACTTGAAGTGAGCAGCACCAGAAAGGGGTTTTTTTTAACCTCAGCTCAGCATCCTCCCGAAGGCATGGGGAGTGTCTTCAAGGCACATTTTCAACTCCTTTGGTCTTTGCCTGCCTTCTTCTGCATCAGCAAAGAACAAAAAGGAAACAGAAAAAAAGTAGCAGATTGCAATGACACATTGGTATCTCATTTTGAAAAGAAAATGAGTGCTGCAAAGCCATTAAAGTAAAACATTCTACTTGCTGTATTATTTTAAAATGCTCCTGTGGGCCAAGATTAAAAATTAAATATATATTTTACCACGGCAGTTTTGCCAATTTTTACAATGTTGGCAATAGCTTCATTTTAAAAAATGTAAGTCAAGCCCTAGAATCATGAAATTTACACAAAAACTGAAGCTCACTTTAAAAGACTTAAAACATATTTTTTAAAGCAAGTTAAGTGCCCCTTTGGCCTTGAAGTTGTCACTGGGGGTGGGGAAACAGCAGTAAAATAAATTCTGCACAGTGAGCCTCTGAAAAATAGGAGACAAAGGGGAAAAAATGGTCCATTTTCTTTTCTTTTATAATCTTGTAAAATTGAGCAAATCCATTTCAAGTGCACCTGGCATAAGATTTTAAAATATTTATGATTCACAGAAAGTTCTTGCAGCATCTTCTTTCTAGTAAAAATAAAAAATATTGCAGGGAAATGAGTATTCTGGGGAACATCTGCCTTCCTCACCAGGAGTTCTTGGACCAGTGAGCAACTAGAGACCACTCCTTGCAAACTCTGCACTCTGCATAACTCAGAGAAACTTTAGTCACATCACCTGCTGCATGAAGCTTTCTTTTAATCAAAGATAATATCTGACTCTGAATTAAAATGTTTCTGATAGTTAAGACTGAGTTTCACAATCTCAACACAAGCTTTACATTTTTTCCTGAATTTAGCAATAATCCCTGAAAAGCTCAAGTCCATGGATTTAATAAATGCAAACAAAAAAAAAAAGTTTATCTTCAGTAAGAATAGTGAAAGCTGAAGTAGTGGAAACCCTAAATGCAACAGCATTCTACTTACACAGGTAAAAAAACAAACTGAAAAAAATCAAAATAAGGACAAAAGCAAACAAAAAGAACAACATCTTTCTCAGAACAAGAATTATGCTATGTAAATGACAGAAAGTGGCAAAAATACTTTAAAAAATAACAAACACCAGATTTTGCACTGAAATAATGTCTGAGCAAAGCTGAGACAAATTTAAAGAAGGTATAGATTAGTAATTAATTTTATGTCAGGCAAAGACTGTATGTTAATGCCCTGCCTCTTGAGCCATTCCAGACAGAGCTGTATTTTCCAAAGCGGCTGTTCTGTGTGGCACACAGATGCAGCAAGCCCACGGCCAGTGGAAACCAAATGCTGCTGTTTGCTCCCCTGCTGTGACCCTGCCAAGGCTGCCCAGCAGGCTGTGAAAAAAGCACCAGAGCCCCTTCTGCTCCCAGGCCCTGCGCAGCGCAGGCAGCGCTGCCATCCCGCACCCGCCCGGGCACAGGCCCACACGGGCCGCACAGAAATCACTCCAGCACCTTCCCCCTGCAAACCCCACCGAGGCTCCCGTCCCACACGGGCCGCACAGAAATCACTCCAGCACCTTCCCCCTGCAAACCCCACCGAGGCTCCCGTCCCACACGGGCCGCACAGAAATCACTCCAGCACCTTCCCCCTGCAAACCCCACCGAGGCTCCCGTCCCACACCAGCCTGGGGCACACCGGGACTGGGTGCTGGGAGCCAGGGGGCACAGGGGGCCCAGAGGGGCTGGGGGCTCTGCCCAGAGCCCTGCCAGGAGCCATTTTGTGCCTGCAGAACCCCACAGGCCTAGACGGTGCTCTGAAAAACAATAAAAGCAAGGAAACAGCCCTATTCTGCACATATCCTTTATGATGCTCGGGCATAAGGCTCTGCAGCTTCCCCAGGCTGTGCCCGGCCAGCAGCACGGCCAGTGACCCTTCCCGTCACTGAGTCTCCCTGTCCCAGGCCAGGACACCTTGCCCAGCGTGCACAGCAATGAATCCCCTACCTGCAGGCTGCATCTCCCTCAAAAGAAACTCCACGTATCACTCATTTCAAAGTCGAGCCTTGACAATTTCAAAGCTGCCACTATTGAACAAGTTGCCAAAACAAAATCATTCAGCTAAACTCCTTTTTTTTTTCCCAGCTCTTTTTATTAAAGTTTCTTTTCACACAAACATTTGAAATGGAGAAATATTACCAAAGTATCAGCTAAAAGAAAACCTAAGCAGCACACAACCTTCTTAACTGAGACTAAAATTAGCATCTAAATATTAAAATGTATCTGCGCCTCTTTTGACAATTGCCTCCTCCAGATTCTGCAGGGGGCTTTTCCATGACTAGAACAAAACAGATGTCTGTGAAGCCATCCTAAACCATCTCCTATCAGGTCTGCAGGGCAGATCCTTGCTTTGCCATTCTCATTCACCATTGCAAGCTCTTACAAAAGCATTTTTACTGCCTGCAGTTATGTTCAGGTGAGCAGGCATTAGCAAGACAGATTATATTTTTATCCCATACAAACAGCATAGAAAGGTTAACTAAATGTCTTAGTTCAGGGGTGTACAGATCAGTCACTACAACACAAACTATTTCATTCTGCATGCTCCATTATAAAATTAGATTTCTCAAAGAATACAGGCTTTCTCTGGAATTTCACCTCTCCAAACCAGGAGTGCATCTCTGCAGAAATAATTTCCTTATAGGTGATCACAGTAACAAGCATAAATAACAAGGATGGTTTAGCAAACAATTGTCAAAGTTACGTTCAGTTAAAAAAGCTAGTGTTAGTATATGATGCTTTTAATCTGAGAACATTATATTAAAAAATAAAATGCAAACACACAATACTACACCCTATCCACCACTTTGGAGTGTTACAGCAAACAGATTTGTAATAGAAACTTAATTCCTGATGCTGTAAGGCTGAGACACTTGAACACAACCTGATCAAAATGCCTTCAGGACTCTGCCTTCACACAGTGTGCAACCACTACATGCTAATGGCAGGCACAAGGCTTGGAAACAGAAATTTTTTTCAGAGGATTACACCAGACACAGAGACAGATATGCAAAAACAATGAACCAAAGGAATCAAAATGTTCATGGCTCATAAAGCATGGTAGAGATGGAATGGCTCCAGTTCATCGCCTGCCCCTGCTTAGATTCCTTATAGCAAACGAATCAACATTACCCCTTTAAGAAAACGGTCCTTAGTTGTGTTTATCTGGGGACAAATCCACCTAATCCTGCTCATACAAGCAAGCACCGCAACTTCAAGGGAGCTGCTAGCTGGGAGAGGCCAGCAGAATATGTCCCCTGTTTGGGAACAGTCCTGGGACTCTTCTGGGGTGTGACACAAGTCCCATTTTCGACACACTAGAAGCTGAGCTAACAGGGCACCTGCCCTGTCAGTGCTGTCCTGCCCTGGTCAGCTTTGTAATGTTTTTGTCCAAGCTGTGAGCACATGTCTCACTGCCAGGCCCTGGCTTTGAAAATCATGAGCTGTCTCTTCTTAACTCACAAAACCAGCCTAAGACATCCAGGAAAGAAGGATTTCCCATTCCAGAACTCTCCGTATCTCCCTGCAACTAGCAAGGGTAAGGAATAAGAACTTCTAAACTGTTTTTACAAAAAAAACCCTTTTTACTTGTCCGTGAAAGCCGAGGACTAGGCTGCAGGGAGAGACAGCCTTTCTCTGGCGTCACTGGCCAGTCTGAGCCAGCAGCAGCCGGTGGGGCAGAGGCGCTGGCACCCGCACCCACCACACACCGTTCTACGCTCAGGAGGCACGGCCCTCCTGCCCTGCCCCAGCTCACGGTGCTGCACCCTGTCCTGTGAAAGCGCTTCAGAGCCAAGCAGGTCCCCTGCTCTTTCTAAACCCACCCCAAATCCATTGCTCCATCTCATACCACACACACACATAGAGCTGCACCTGCCCAATCCATGCCCCATTTCTGGAGGGCTGCAGAATGGCCCAGGGGGACGCGGGACCTCAGTGGGGTGCAGTCAACAGTTTGCTCCACTCTTCTGCAAACTGGCTGCAAGCCCTGTCTGGATGGAGATGCCCGAGGGTGGAGGACCGGCTGTCACACCAGGGAAGCCAAATGACCCAGGATGCAGCTTTTAAGTCCTGGCTATAAAAATGGCAGGGACAGTGCTGCCAGTTGAAGGAAGCACCTGTGGGGGCACGCAGGAGCGCAGCTCGGCCAGCATGGCCCAAAGCCCCGGGGACCAGCCAGAGACACTGTGGGGCCAGAAACCGCCCCTGCACTGATCCTCCAGTGAGGCCGCTACTCCCGTCTCGGAGACGCTATATCCTCCCGGCCACGGCTCCCCAGGCCGGACAACCCCAGCCACAGCAGAGGGCCCACCCTGGGACGGCGTTCCGGGCCCGACAGCAGCAGGGCCCGTCCCGAGGCGCTCCCGCGGAGCCCAGCGCGCCCCACGCCTCCCCGGCTCCGAGCAAAGCAGTAACGAAACCGAGCCTACCGGCACCTTTTCCGAGCCTGGCGCGGTCCGGAGCAACGCAGACACGACCCAGGTGGGTGTCCGAGGAAAACCCGGCGGCCCCCGGTGGCTCCGCTGCTCCTCGCCCGCCGCGGTGCAGGGCGGTCCCGCTCGCCCCCCCGGCCGGAGCCGGGCCGGCAGCGCTCCGCGTCCAGCCACGGGCCGGGCTCTGCGCGCAGCGACAGAAAGACTTCACAGCTAAAGAGAAGCAGAGATCCATGTCTAGCCGGGACACCTCGAAGGGAACTATTTTAAGGGACCAGTGGGGATCTCGGGGACATTATTTTTTTTAGCTGTGCAGCTGCAGAGCCTGCAATCCACTTTTCTCCTGTCCTTTTCTGCCCAAGAAACCTTTCTTCCTTTTTTTTTTCTACCTTTGGAGGAAGGAGAGGATAAATTTGCTCAATGTAAATTTCAAAGCATGCAAGGTTCCGCGGGTTGCTCGCCCGAGCGGCCCCTGCGGCAAGAGGAGGGGATGGGCCAGCCCCCGTCCTTCCACTGCGCCCCCCGTCAAGTTCAAGACGGGCCGCTCTGGGGTCTCCCCGGTCAGCGAAGGTGCGGCGGCCGTAGCGCGGGTCCCTGCCTGCCCCCGGGGCTGGGCTCAGCCCGCAGCAAGTCCCTACTGCCGGATGGGGATGCGGAGCCGAGCGGCCGGGCTGGCCGTCGGCGCTCCCGCCGCAGCCCCGGCCGGCCCGCTGGACAGCCGGCGCCCTCCGGCCCACGGTGCACCGCGATTTCCACCGTCGCTCTGCTTCCTTAGGGCTCCTGTGCGACGCCGGTAAGTTTCTCGGGGGAGATGTTTGATCTCGATCCCTCTCCTCTCCTGAAGACGGGAAGGATTTTCAGCATCCTAGTCAGAAATAAAAACAGAACAAAACAAACTAGACGATAACGGCGACAGTCCTGCCCGCAGCTCGGTCCTCCCGGGCACCCCCCAGCAAGCAGCCCGGTGTCGGCAGGCCGGTCCGGAACGGTTGCCCGGCCCCGCACCCCGCGCTGCGCCGGGCGCGGCGCCGCCCGGCCCGGTACTCACCCGCTACTCACCGTCGGGACCGCCCCGTCGAGGCGGCCCCCCTGCCCCCGTGGCTGCTCCGGCTCGCGGGCCGACCTCGGCCCGCTCGGAAGCTGCGGGACAGCGAAGCCGCTGGGCGGTGGAGGGCGGGGACAAAGGGACAGCGGAGAGTGGCGGCGAGGAGGGGGCTTCCCCCGGCATCGCCGGCTCGAAAACAACGGCCCGGCCCCGGTGGCAGCGCCGGCCGGGCCCGCCACGGGACCCGCGGCTGCCCCGTGCCCCGGAGGAGGTCAAAAACGGCTCTTTCCAAAACAATAAACTTTTAATGCTAAAGCAGTTATAACCAAAAGCTGTACAGAGTTGGAATTTTTTTGTTTGTTTGTATTTTTTTGTTAGAAAACAATTTTTTCTCCCCCATAAATATTAATATTGTTCAGTTCCCGGCACTTTGTATCAATAATTAAATTACGAACGATAAATATGGCATCATGGGTATGTATTTACAAAAAAAGTTATTACAAAAAGGCAACTGTTATACTAAACGTCACAATCTGGGCAGAATAAACACCACATCCTCATCCTGAAAAATACTGACCGACCCCATCAGACGAGAATACATTCACAAGTGTAATGCTTAGAGAGAGAAGGAGAAAGAGAAGAGCAGAGAAAGAAGCAGCAGGAGAGCTAGAAAGGAAAGTTCAAGACATAACAGGACTTTGGCACGGTTTAAGACTGTAAGTTTAAACAATCACCACTAAGGCGAAGGAGAATTTTCATCCTCATGTCAACATCCCACAGAAAGAAAGAAAGAAAGAAAGAAAGAAAGAAAGAAAGAAAGAAAGAAAGAAAGAAAAAAAATTAGGAAAAATTAAGTAAGTGGGGAATTGGAGGAACAGAGACTCAGGCAAGGTGGGGGGGGGGGGTGAAAATCAAAGAAACGACTGAGACTGAAAAGAAATGACAACAAAAAAAAGAGAAATCGAATCCTGAGAAAAGGACATGGCTAGTCCAGCATCTGGGCTTGCAAAAAAATAGTAATAATTATAATATAATAATAAAAGACCCCCCCCTCCGCATCCTGGCAGTTAAGTAGGTGTAGCCCTATGCGGTCGTCGGTGTGGAAACTCCATTTCCGTGGGAGCGAGCTGCAGTTGGCTTGATTTGTCCTTTTTCTTTCCTCGTTCCCTGTGCATTTGGTCCAGTCTGTGGCCGGGCAGCAGCTGCCTTCACACATACCACTCATTAAAATTGGGGGGCAGTCCAGGGTTATGGCCGGGGTTACTCTGCAGGGCAGCCGGCGGCGTTTTAGTGGAGTCCTTACTGCCGGCGGAGCCCACCGCAGGGGGGGTGGAGGACTCATACCCCGAACTGGCCGCAGGGGAAGAGTCCGACCCCTGGGATTCGTGCACCTAAAACCAAGAGGCAGAGATGGGAGCGAGCTCAGGGCCTCCGCCACCGCGCTGGGCTGCTCCTCCGTGCAGGAGGGGCACTGTGAGCAGCGGCCCGGCCCTGCCCGGCCCTCAGGCAGCCCGTGCCCCGCGACAAGCGCCGGCCGTGGTCCCGGACACGGCTGCAGCATCGCAGCACGAGGGGCCGCAGCCACGGGCGAGCCTGCCCTTGCACAGCCTGCCCGCACCGAGCCCCGCTCCGCAACCCGGGCAGCGCTTGCACCAGGGGCAGCACGGAAAGAAACTACGCCATTTCCCCGGGCTGTACAGCCCAGACAGCGGGCACGGCTCGGGCCGCGCCGGGAACACGGAGCTCGGCCCTGCCCTGCCCCGGAGGAATGAGCCCTGAGCACACCAGCTCAGGGAGGAAAGGGCTGGAGCACTGCGGTAATTTACCTTCATGTGTTTCCTAAGTGAGCTGGGGTGGGTGTAGGATTTGTCGCACACCTTGCAGATGTAGGGCTTGTCCGAGGTGTGGACGTGCATGTGTTTCTTCCTGTCACTGCTGTTGGCGAAGCGCCTGTCGCAGCCCTCAAACTCGCACTTGAAAGGCTTCTCACCTGTGAAATTTAGAGAGAGTGAAGGAGGGCAGTTCCCCTCTCCATCCCCACCCGCCTCCTCCCAGGACAGCAGCTGCCCCTGCTCGCCCCACCTTATGGATGCACAAGCACCACCACAAATGAAGAAGGGGAAGATGGACGGCAAGATTTGTTACGTGTCGGATAAATTTGGATCAGCCTTTATGACTTTTAACTCACCTCCCGCCAGGCCCACGCTGGGCTCCAGCAGGGAAGGCGGCTGGGCGAGCTTGGGAAAGAGAAGACCCGAGATAAATTCAGCGGCTCGGACAGCTTTACAAGACCTACTCGAGGATACAAGCCAAAGTACGTTTGCTTCAGCCTTCCCCCTCTCTTCCCTCCACCCATGCAGGAGGGCTGAAGGAAAGTCGGGGATGCAAATAAAAATACTTTGACAAAAGTATCGCCGATTTAATTAGAAGAGACGCCAATCAGGCCTAAAAATAAAAATAAAACAGGAGCGGAAGTCACCGAAAATGAGATTTCATTAGCATTTCTATGGTTCCCTCCGCTGCGGAGGCCGAGAGCGGAGGCAGCGCCGCGCAGCCGGCGGCCGCCGGCCCAGCCGGTCCCCGCAGCCCCCCAGAGACCCTCGGAGCCCCCCGTCTCGGCGGGGGGACACACGCACACGGGCCTTACCTGTGTGCGTCCGCTTGTGAATCTTGAGGTTCTCGGAGCGGGCAAAGATCTTGCCGCAGCCTGGGAAGGGGCACGGGAAGGGCTTTTCCCCCGTGTGCACCCGAATGTGGTTCACCAGTTTGTATTTCGCCTTGAAGGACTTGCCTTCCCGCGGACACTCGTCCCAGTAGCAGATGTGGTTGTTCTGCTCCGGGCCCCCGACGTGCTCCATGGTGACATGGGTCACCAGCTCGTGCATGGTGCTGAAAGTTCTGTCGCAGCTCTTCTTGGGCCGGCTGAGCTGGCTCTCGTCGAGCCACTTGCAGGACAATTCTTGCTTGATGGGCTGGCGCATGTACCGAAAGAAAGCGCCGGGGCCGTGGTGGTGGTGGTGGTGGTGGTGGGCCGCCACGTTCATGCCCATATTCATATTCATGTGGTTGTAGTTGTGGAACTGGGCGCCGCCGTAAGGGTCCGTGCGGGGGCTGGAGACGGCCCGGTAGGGGTCCGGCCGCCCGAAGAGGTCCCCGCGCAGCCCCAGGTGCATCTGCCCGTTGTCCACATGCCCGGTGGGGGACGTGTGGCTGGGGCTCTGCTCGTGCAGCCCCGGGAAGAGCAGGTAGCCCGGGGTGTCCGGGATGCCGCCGGGGCCGTGCAAGCCGCCGGGGGAGCCGCCGAAGAGCCCGTGCTGCGCTGTGCCGGAGGCGGCGTCCGCGATGCCGGAGCCGCGGTTGCGGAACAGAAAGTCGCGGGTGGAGTTGAAGGCGGCGGCCCCGCCGTAGGAGGGCACCTGGCCGGCGTGGTGGTGGTGATGGTGGTGGTGGCCCAGGGCGCTGGCGTAGCCCGGCGCCTGCGGCGTGAATGCCGAGCTCTGCCCGGCGGCGAGGTCGTGCGGGGCCGCGTTCAGCTTGAAGGCGGCGGCGTGCGAAGAGTCCCCGAAGGGGCCCAGCCCCATGCCGCCGCCGCCGGCGTCGCGACCCGGCATCTCGTGGTGGCGGGGCGCCGCAAAGCCGCCCACCCCCAGCGCCGGAAACTGCGGTCCTCCGTCCAGCAGCATCGTCATGGGCGCGGGGCCGTCGGCGCGGCAGCAGCCTGCCCGCCCCCCCCTCCTCCCGCCCGCCCCCAAAAAAGTACAAAACCACCCCAAAATGCACCCCCACTCCACCCCCCGCTGCGGGCAGGCGCGGTCCCGGCCGCGGGCGGGCGACGAGGCGAGCACTCCCCGGCCGGCACCAAAAACAAAACAAACAACAACAACAAAAAACCAAACCAAAAAAACCCAAAAAAAATCCCAGAAACAAAACCACAAAACCCAAAACAGCCACCGGCCCCCCGCGCCGGGCCGGGCAGGGCGGCGCAGCAGGGCGAGGAGACGCGGGGCAGCCGCGCTCCCGCTCGGCGCCGTCGGGGCACTGACGGGGCGCCCGTCCGCGCCTCGCACATAAACCAACCCCGGGCCAGGCCGCGCCGCGCCAATGGGGAGCCGCGCGCCGCCGGTCACCTGACCCGCCGCCCGCCGCCCCATTGGCGGCGCCGCGCTTGATTGGCACGCGCCCCGCGCCGCCGCGGCCGCTGATTGGGCGCGCGCGCCCCGCAGGTAGAGCGGGACCGGCCGGGGGGGCCCGGGGCGGCGGGAGCCCCGCGCGTGGGGCGGCCCCGCGCGTCCGGCCGGGCCCCGCCGTGTCCCGCCGCTCCTGCCCTGTCCCGCTGCTGTCCCGCCCTGTCCCGCTGCTGTCCCGCCGCCCGTGCCCTGACAGCGCCGCCCCACGCCGTTCGGGATGCTCGCCCCAGGCGGCGCGGCGGGGAGCCGTAAAGCCGCTGCAAAGCCGCCGCGTTGATTCAAAAATAAAATTTAATTTAAAAAAAAAAGCTAAAGTCGAGGCTGTTTAGAGTTCATTTATGTATATATATAGATACATCTATATATACTCATATATACTTTATATATTTGTTTTATTTTTCTGTCCCTTCTTATCTTTTCTGATGAAACGCGGGAGCAGAACCGCCCGCAGTGTGCGTGCAGAGCCCGCCGCTGCCCCTCGGCCCCGGCGCGCAGCGGGACCGCGCCGGGCTCGCCCCGCCGGCCGAGGGCAGCCCCTTCCCCCTCGCTCCGTCCCCACCCCCTGCCGGCCCGCGGAGCGCGGCCAGCGGCGCCCGGCACGGCGGCTCCCGGTTGGCTTCGCCTACTCTCGTATTTTCTTTTCTTTCTTACTATCTTTCTTTTTTTCTCCCTTTCTTTCTCTCTTTCTTTCTCTCTCTCTCATTTTTTCCTTCTTTCTTTCCCTCTTTCTCATTTTTTCCTTCTTTCTTTCTCTCTCTTATTCTTTTCCTTCTTTCTTTCTTTCTTTCTTTCTTTCTTTCTTTCTTTCTTTCTTTCTTTCTTTCTTTCTTTCTTTCTTTCTTTCTTTCTTTCTTTCTTTCTTTCTTTCTTTCTTTCTTTCTTTCTCTATTTTCCCCCCTTTATTTATTTTTTTTAATTTTTAAAATTTTATTTCGCAAGGGAAGCGTTCTGCCTTGGAATAATTATCGGTTGCAGACAGCGCTATAAATCCACTCATTTTCTGTTCTGGAGAGCATTTGCAAAGAACTATGGGGAGCAAGAGTGGAAATAAAAGGCAGAAAGAAAGATGGCTGTAATTGTAATATCCTGAGGTCTGCTGAGCCCCCAAGTCCGGCTATTGGGCAGGTCTCAGGCTCGCCGCCGGCTCTCTGCAGGAAACGTAAAATCTGATCAAGTTCAGAGACGCATTGAGAGCCCGCTTCAAGCAGCGCTTTATAACCGCGGCCCTTTCACATTCTTCCCCCAATCAGCCCCGGGAAAGGCTTCGTCTTCTTTATTTTAAGGTTTGTAGGGAGCGAGTAAAAGAAAAATTAAAAAAAAAAAAAAAAAAAAAAAAAAAGAGAGAGAGAAAAAAAAAAAAAAAAAAAAAAAAAACAACAGAAGAAAGGGGGGACAAAAAAAGCCACCGATATAAAATCTCCCGAGAGATACCACCGGTACCCGCCAAACACTCAAATTTCCCAGGCCACAGCCGCCAAGAACAGTCCTAAAGTTGGAAGGTGAGTCCACCGCTGCCGTTGGTGAACGATCGCAGCAGAGCAGGAGGCGGGAGCGCGGGGACCCGCCCTGGGGGCACCCACCGGGGCACCCACCGGGGGCAGTCGGGGCCGCCTTTTGCTCTGCCCCGCACCCGCGGCCGTTCCGCGGGAGGCGAGAGGGCCGGCAGGACCGCAGCCCTGCCCGCGGCTCGGCCGGGAGCCCGGCGCCGGGAAGCCGGGACGGGGCCCGGAACAGCCGGTCTCAAGCCCGGGACAGCCGGTCAGAAGCGGGGGATAGCCGGTCACAAGCCCGGGACAGCCGGTCACAAGCCCGGGATAGCCGGTCAGAAGCCCGGGATAGCCGGTCAGAAGCCCGGGACAGCCGGTCACAAGCCCGGAATAGCCGGTCAGAAGCCCGGGATAGCCGGTCACAAGCCCGGGATAGCCGGTCACAAGCCCGGGACAGCCGGTGTGCATCCTGCGGCCCCCGGGGGCGAGGGGCGAGGCCCGCACCCCCCTTGCTGCTCCCCCTGCTCTACCTGCCTGTCTCCGGAGGGCTGCGGCGGGGTCATTCATTACCTCCCGCACGTGTAGGGCTTTCTCGACCCCACAATAAAAATTAAAAATAAAATTACAAAGAAAGAAAGAAAGAAAAGAAAAGAAAGAAAAGAAAGAAAGAAAAAAAAAAAAGGCCGGAGGAGAGGGTGCAAATTCAATTATTCCCGTCAGCTGAGTGTCGGGGAGGGCAGCGCCTCTGAAGTCGCCGACCTGGAGCGACCGAGAGCGACTGACCCCTGCTTGTGCAGAGGCCTCACGTGCGGCATTGTGTCCCCAGTGCGGGGACGCGCCGGGGCCGGTGGCCGAGCGGCGCTGCCCGCGCCACGCGGGGCTGCGGCTGCCCCGAGCGGCGGCGTGGGTGCGGGCTGGGAAACCCTCCGGCTCGGAGAGAGGGAGCGAGTGCGGCTCCGCGGCGGAGAAGCTTTTAAAAAATTAAACTTAAGTTGTTCTTCGCCTAAAGCGTCGGCAACGGCGCGAACACGGGGCTTCGAGAAAAACATCCCGAAGGCTTGGGATCGGGAAACAAACGAAGAGATCGTAGCTTTGGATGAGAACTCCCCATTTCGGGACGGTTTGGTGGCCACAGCCTGCCTAGCAGCTGTGTACTCGCGGATCGGGCTACACCAATTGACCTATAAATCTCTTTTTATACGTTTTCCACTTCTACTCTGCTAACTTTACCTGGGTGTGTTCACCCGGCAGCAGCCGCACTGGCGTTCTATCACTATTTACAGCCCATCGCTTCCTGATTGGAATTTGCCAGTTCGGGGAACAAAACTTGTGTAAAACGAGATGGGGATTTTTGGGGGTTGTTTGTGGTTTTTTTAAATCATTGTCCGTATAGCCTATGATTGTTTTTCCCTTGCTGAGCTTTCGGAATATATGTGTACATATATAGAAATATATAAAATATATTTTGTACTTTATTTTATCAATTCAGTAATTTCCATTTTTATTCAGATGTATTTCTGGCTCAATTCATTTTTCAGAAGTCAGGGTACCTCTCATCTCTTTTATTTAAAATCTATCTCAATTGCAAACGTGAAAACAACAGCAACCGGAAAAGTAGTCTCCAGGCTCCCTTTTCCCTCCGTGCTCCCAACGCGAGGGGAAGGCAAAGGAAGACCCCCTGCTTTACGTCAAGAACAAATACTGTGCAGTTCTCCCACCTTTTTGTTTTGATTTGTTTTGCTTTTGAGTGTTTTTGGAATTTAGGAGCTACAAAAATGTAAAATTCCCTGGGAAGCGTTGCGGGTGCCTCGGTGCCCAGAGCCCACCGGGACCTCCGTGCCAGGCTTCCCGGGGAGCCCGGAGAGCCCGGGACTGGGCGCTGGCCCGGTCCGGAGAGCCGTGCCAGGGAGGAGACCGCGAGCTCCGGGCCCCCCAGCGCAGAGGAAAACGCGGTCCCCAGTGGGTGCCCACCCGTTATGGCCGATTTCCAGCGGGGCTGGGGCAGGTGAACTTTCAGTACCGGCCCCAGGAGTGGCAGGTCTGTGGGTCCGTGGATTTCCCTCGTCCCTTACACCGAGGATGCGAGGAAAAGGCAGAACAAACTCGGGATAACAGCAACAAAAGTCCCCCCGCGCTTGAGCTACGAGCCGGCGGCGAGGGGAATATTCCATCCACCCTAAATAGCTTTTAAACCGCGCTGTATCGCGGTTAAATGAATATCCTTAACAAGCGTAAAGACAAGTAGTTTTTCTCCTGCCATAAACATATTGCATCTCCGGTGTAATTATATGCAAACCAGGAGCGAACGAGACATTTCCATTGTAGCTGTCACTCAGCGGAGAGGGAAGCACATGTACATTTGAACTTCAGAGATCCGGGCTGGAGTAAACAGGTCTGAACTTCGGCAAGGGGAGGGGGCGAGGAATATCAAAGGCCAGACGAAGGCAGGCAGAAAGACCGGAGTGGCGAGGAAACGTAGGTGCCAGCGGGCTCCATCCTGCACCCCGGGGAGCCGGGCTGGCACCGACGCTGGCAACCTCGCCCGGGCACCAGGGTCTGTTGCTCGTGTTGTGGTGATGGGAGAAGTTTCCCCCCTAAAATGAAGATAACCGTTCAGCTGCGCGGGAAATATGCATCAGGCTCGGAAGCGAGTGGGAAAACCGCAAGGACCGGTTCAAGTGCTGCAGAATAAATTGTGCCCTGTCGCCCAAATGGGGCCGAGGCAAACCTAAGAGTAGGGAACAACGGGTGTCGCAGCCCTGCGGGGAGCTGAAGCGGCTCCCTGCACCTTGGGGTGCCCACGCACCGGAGTCACCCCAGGAAGGGCCACCCTCTGGAAGGAGAAAGCACCCACTCCTCATCTCCCCCATCCCCTACCGCTCGCTAAGCCATCGGTGGGAGGAACAGTGCAAACCGGGCAGGGGGGAAGCCGGGGCCTCGGCGCCCCGGCCCGGCCGAGAGCATCCGCACCCTCCGGCCGCCCCCTTGAGAACCCCCCCACGCCTCCGAGGAGCCGAGAGGCTGGGGGAAGAGGCGAATATCTCAATCAGCGAGGAGGTGACCTGTGACCCGAAAGGTGGCTCTATTGTCCCGCTGTTGCGGGGGACACAGACTTTAGGCAGCCTTTCTGCGTGACTGAGCCCTGAGGGGCAACCGCAAGCCCAGGGCTCCGGGGAGGCATCCCGGCCTCGGGAGTCGCCGGGCCGGCAGCGGCTGCCGGGGCAGAGCCGCCCCCTTCCCCGGCATGCCGAGGCCGCTGCCTTTTCGCCCCGGCTGTTTCCGAGCCCGCGCCCGCAGTACGCGGCCCCCTCCTACCCCGGGCCTTTCTCCGGGAGCCGGGCGAGGCTGGGCAGACGCTCCCCGCCCAATGGCGAGCACCGGTGGGACGGAGAGGCCCCGACGGGTGACCCTGGTCGTGCTGAGTTGGGGTTTGACATGCAGAGATTCTCCGAGGAGCCGAAGGGGATAAAGCGGGAGGAAGAATAAGGAGGGGTTGTCCCGGGAGGAGCCCTCGCCCCGGTTGTTCGGCCGGTCGGCCCCGTGAGCGCGGCGGGGCCGGGCGCGGGGCGGCGCTGCGGAGCGGCCGGGCCGGCCCCGACGGCCGCCGAGCCCCGCGCTGCCCCGCGGCCCTGCCCGCGCACGGGGGATGTGGGGCAGGTACGGGGGATGTGGGGCAGGCAGGCATGGAGGATGTGGGCAGGCACGGGGAATGTGGGGCAGACACAAAGGATGTGGGGCAGGCAGGCAGGCACGGGGCTCTGTCCCGGCACCAGCCCCGCTCCCGCCCTCTCCCCGGGGTCTCACAGCAGGTGTAAACAACGGCACCAAACCCCTTCCCGGGCCCAAGCCGCCCCGTTTGAGCCGGCACCCCCAGGGGCTCTAAACAGCGGTCTCTAGCTGCCGAGGGTCACCCCCGGGGAGATGCCGAGCTCCGGGAAGCAGATTCCAGCCCATCCTGGGCACCGTCCTCAGCCTGCTGCGGGTCCCTGAGGCGGCTGCGGGGACATCCCGGGGGTGCCGGGGCTCCAGCGCTCTTCTCCTTGCCGGGTGTCCCAGGGGAGAACGCGGGGTTTTCTCTCGCTCCCAGCTCTTCTCCCCCAGCACTGGGCACAGCCGCGGCCGGAGCTGCAGGGTGGGCAGCGGGACTCGCCCTCCGTGTGGCCCCGGGCGGGAGCTGCCGCGGCCGGGACTGCCCGGAGCGGAGCCGTTCAGGGCTCAGGTGGGATCTGAGGGGGTCTCAGGTGGGCCCGACACCGGGGCTCGGCTCACGCCCTCAAGTGCGGCCCCGCGCATCGGCGGGCACACCGGCAGCGGGCACCGTGGGCGTCTCCCGCAGCCGGCATTCCAGTAAGACGGGGACACGATTTCGCCAGCCCAGATGATGTGTTGGAACAAGGTGTTGGACGATTTAAATATTTTAAGCAATTAAAACGACAATTTTCCACGGCTCGTCTTTCGCCATCCTCTCTCCGGCGGCATCGTCCAGAGACTCTCCCCCAAAGGCCGGGGGTTTCCCCAAGGTGTCGGGGAAAGAACCAAGCTCCCCTTCGCTCTCCGGCCCGGGACACATCCCCGACGGTCCCCTTGGGTGACCTGCTCATCCCTTTTTCTCTTGTGTTCTTTTCCTCCCTGGGCCAGGTGGTGCCCCCGCACAGCTGTGGGTCTGACCCTCTCCTCCTTTCGCCCCTGTCCCGCTCGTTTGGCCAACGAGGGCTCCGGGGGCTCCGGGGCCCCTCCAGCCCGCAGCCCGGACGGGCTCCGGCCGCCCCGGGCGCCGTGGGTCAGCGGGGCTGGGCGGCCGTGGCGCCCAGGGGAACCGGGCTCAGCCCTCGCACGCTTCCCTGGGTTAAATAACCCTGCAATAGGAGCCGCTTTCACCGGCAAAACCCGCTCGAAGCTTTGGGGCCAAGGCGGGTGAATCGCAGCGGTGCGGGTGGGGCGAGGGCTTCTGCCCCAGGGTCCCCCTGTGCGCGGCTCCGGGCTGGCACCGGGGGGTTCATCCCCTGCCTGTGCCCGCGGGGCTTCGGGGGCAGCCGGCTCTATTCTTGCTCCCGATATCCCCACGCAGACGCCCCCTCGGCTCTGACTCCCTCCCTGCTCTATTCTCGGTATGGAACACCCCAGGCCCCGCTCTGCGGGCGCGGGAGCGCGCCCCGGGCGCTGGGGGCAGCCGCGGCCCCCGCGGGACGGTGAACCCGCCTGTAAACGATGTGCTTGCCACGGGGTGAAGGAGCCGAAGCCTTTTAAAGGACGTTTATTCCCCGAGCCGGAGAATCAGTTCCGTAACGAGAACCTTGTCGGGCAGAGGCGGGGCAGACGGCGGTGGAAAAGGTGCCTCAAGTGACCAAACCCGGAGCGGGCAGTGCCGGCGGGAGGGAGGCCTTGCGGCAACCTGGGCTTCGATGAGGACTGCACCAAAATTAAAATTAAAATTAAAAAAAAAAAAAAAAATAAAAGAAAGAAAGAGATCAAGAGAGAGAAACCAAGATAAATCCAAAACGCAACCAAGCAAACGGAAAGCCCCATGGTAGCCTAGATGAAGGCAGCTCTGTGCCCTCGCTGCGTTTCAACTCTCTCGGCGGGGCTGCGAGCCCGCGGGGCCGGCGGTGAGCGCTGCGGGCAGGCTGCGGGCAGGGCTGCCCGCGACACTCCACATCCTCTCAAGTTTTCAAAGCCAGGAAACAGCCATTTCCCGCTACCTTCGGCCGTTCCCCAATAGCTTTCAAGGAGTCCACGTTTATTTTAAAAACTCTTCTGAGAGCCGTAGTAAATTGAGTTTGCTTGTAGCTACAAAGGAGAAAGTTAAGCATTTGTCTATGTTGTTGTATAGGCAGCCAGTTGTTTTAATTAAAGGGTGGGGATCCGTGATATATACACCAGATAAAAGCAAATGCACAGAAAAAACTAATTAAAACATTGTGTTTGGAACACATTTTATTTCTTTTTTTGATCTTAGTTGTGTTTTAAAGAAATGTCAGCGCACTATAAAGCAACCTTATTTCCCTTATAGTGTGCGGCGCTTTTCAAAGGCTAGTGTGATATATTTTAGAAAAGAAATCCCGCTGTGAAAGCTTGCGTGTCTTCTCTTTACCAAACTAAGCTCTTGTCAATCATGCCAAGGCATAACCAATCACCAAGTCCCTTTTTGGAAAGCAGCTCATCCCGCTGTGCTTTTATATATCACACCGCAGCATGTTTAGATGCATTTTTACTATCACTTCAGGAGCAGTGACTGATGAGAGCGCAGTTACAGTACCGGCTTCCCCAAACGCCGGAGTTATTAACAATTTGCCTGGCTATTGTGTGCGTGTCTTTCTCTCCCTCCTCCCTTTTTCCTGTCTCACGTTGCCTCTATTTGTCATGGACACGAGGATGCAGGGGATATTGGGGCCGGGGGTGGCGGTGGGGGTTGGCTTGCCGAGGTGCCCATCACCTGCCCGGGAAGGGCTGCCCGGATGCTCCGCGGCCGCGCAGCCGCGGCTCGGGGCTCTCCCCAGAGCGCTGTGCAATAATAAGGACGCCCCACCTTGGAACGCGCCCGACCTTTCCACGCCCGGCCGAGGGGAGCCCCGGCGCAGCCCCCGCGCCCCCCGGAGCCGCTGTCCCCGTCCCGCCGCTCCCGAGCCCCCGCGGGTCCCGCTCCGGGCGGGGAAGGGCGGAGCGCGGCCGGCTGTGTGTCGGGACAGGAGCCGCACCGACACGGATCGCGACAGTACCGCCTGTATTGCCTCTCTCCTGTAATGCGCAGCCCCGAAATCGTTGCAGGGGCGCCGCGTTTACCTCTTGATCCCAACAGCAAGTGAGGGGAAAAATAGACATTTCTTCTTTTTGCTGAATTTCTAGACCCTAATTGAAGACAAGTGGCAAATGGTTTTTATTAAAACCCGCCTCCAGTTCCGGGCGTTTCCAGACAAACTGTGCAAACCTCTGGCATCGCGCACGTACAGACACATCCAATATTCCTCTGTTCAGTAATATATCAATATCATCTGGTTTTGTATCTCTTTCCAGGCTCAAATTTCAGGGACTCGGTCGTGCACAGATCGCCCCGGCGGGTCCTTTGATGTGACCATGTCAGAGACCACAGGAAGGGGAGTCGGGAGGGACAGCCATCCCCGACGCCCCTCCGCCTTCCAAGGCGACCTGAGCATAAAGACTGCCGATGCTCAACGTATTTACAGAGATCCCCCACCTTCCTCCATCATTTTATCTCACAAGATTTCTCACCGCTCGTTTGCGGGAAAAGACTGCCCCTTCTCCCCAGACTTTGGGGTCTCCCATGGTCATTGCGCTGGTTTGGCTGTACCGGGAGACACGAAATTATTTTGTTATTTGCCTTAAAAACGGGGCGGATGCGGGCATTTATTTCTATTTTATTTCTCGTTTAACTCTGAGGCGGTAGCAGCTGCTGCATCACACCCACCCTGAAAAGAGAATTACAGGTGCAAATGGACCTGTGGCATACTGGTGCAGGGGAAAAAACTAAATATATATAATATATATTATTTTATATTCTTTCAATACCTGCCACTTCGATGCCGGGAGCCACCCCATGCCCTCCCATTTGCCCTGCAGGAAGAAGCTGTCGGGCATCCGCGTTGTTGCTCCGCATCCGTGGGAAGCCCCTGCGCCCATCCTGCTCGCCCGCAGCGGGGCCGGAGAACCCCATAACCCCCGAGTCCCCCCATCCCAGGACCCCCGGAACGGCGCTTGCTGGAAGTGGGGGCCGAGCAGGGAACGCTGCCGGCAATGCCACAGCCCTTCCGCATCCCGCACAGGGGTCTGTGGCTTCCAGCTCACCCGTTGTGTCGTGTTCCCCCCTAATTAGCATTTTTCTTTTTTAATTTCTTCCCCGTCAGGCAGAGGAAAGGTCTCCCTTTTGTCCTGCATTTCCGCCTTCCCCCCAAAATTTGTCTCTTTGACCCTCCCCGAAAGCGATGCTTTGAGCCGCCCTCAGGGTCATGAGATGGGACCACGCAGAGCCCCACACGTGTGCCAGAGCTGCCGTTGCATTTCTGGGAGACTCACACTGTTCCTCCCTCCCCAGATCTCTGCCCAAGGGGACTTTGTGCCCCTTCACCCAATGCCAGAGGGCAGAATTGGGGCCGGGGCTCTCGGGGGTGTGAGTAGGAACGCGCTGAGAGGAGGGGGCTGCAGGGGCAGGGATCGCAGCTGGAGGACTGCAGGGGACAGGAGGCACCTGGATCGGCACGCGTCTCGCCCGTTTAGGACACCAAAGGCCCTGGAAGGGAAGGGCAGTGCCCCGATGCGGCACTCGGCAGGCTGGGGGCAGCTCCCCACGCTGAGCACCAGCCCCGCTCGTGGGCCAGCCTAAGTCCCAGCACAGACCCTGTGTCACATGCCGTGGATCAGAAATATTGCCATTGCTGCCGCACCCAGGGGCTCAGCACAGACACGCCACGGGTGCTCTGCCTGCCCAGGGGCGCAGCCCTACCACAGCTTTGTTGGCAGAAGGAGAAGGGACCCTGCAGCAAAAGCACCTCATGGAATCACAGCAGAACAGGTACAGAGGCAAGTGCCAGGAAAGCTTTAGCATCACCTGCACAAGCCTGCCAAAGAAGTTGTTATTGGGTCTCCAATACTGAAAAGATTCGCTTTAAAACAGTTTTCAAATATTGCTGTTTCAAAATGCTTGATCCCTCCCCCCTCCGTAGCTTTGCATTTCCTGAGACTTCACAGTACAGAGATACACTTACTTGGCTTTACTTGGCTTTTCCTCTCTAAATAATTATTTTAGCAAATGTTCTTTTTTTAAAAAAAGGCAACCACCAAAAGAACACCTAAACCCCAAAGGTAAAAATAAGCATGCAAAGCTAATCCAAGATGTGGCAAGAAATAACACAAGATAACCTTCAACCCAAAGATCCAAGCAGCAAACACAACACTAAAATCAACCTCCTCAAATTCAGGGGGAAAAATAAAATCCAGCTCATAGTCAGAACTAGAAAACCTTAGAAACAACCGTTTTAACAGCTTCCTCGCACATTGCCAGGAGGGCACTCTACAACTGTCCTTTGCTACTGCTGTGAGCCCCTTCCTGCAGCACGCAAGGCGAGAGGTGGCCGAGTGGGACACAGAGTGCGCTGGGGTGGGTGTCCCCCTCGGTGTCCCCCCCGGTGTCCCCCTCGGTGTCCCCCCCGGTGTCCCCCAGCTATGCAAAGTGCGGGATGCTTACCCTAGACAGGGACACAGCACATCACATTCTCCTGCTGCAGTGCAGCGTTTGACTTCCCAACAGCAGCAGAAGTATTGATTCCTCTAAAAGATAGGATTTGGGCAGTGAGGTCTTTAGCTCATTTTTCCACGTGAACAGTTTTCCACCTCTCCTCTAGTGCCAGGTTTGGGAAGAGAAGCAGCTCACAGCACGGCAGCTTTCCCAGCCCAGCTGCTGCCAGGAACTCACACTCTCCATCTTGCAGCAGCATCAGCCCCTGCACGAGTTATCTGTAGGTTACCCAAAGCTCCCCATACAGCACAGCCAGCTGCTCCAGCAGGAAAACTTTCACTACGAGGGACACAGGACAGCCCAAAAGCAAAGCTTAAGTACTTTTGAAAGAAATCTCTGTGTCAAATACTTCAGAGAAAGCCTGACGATGCAAGTGCAGTAAACCAGTGGACTGGAGTCATGCTGGAAGTGCAGCTGTCCCTTTGCTGTTCCAACCAGCAGCATGCAGAAAATGCTGCACTTTCCTTCCATACACAACCATGCCCTGCAAAGCTCATCCCCTCAGTTCCACACCCAGGTTTACTTTCCTCAAGCCAGTGGTGCCCCTCACCTGCCGGCAGCTGAGGCAGCGCTGAGCGGGTGTATATTGTATTGTATATTAGGAATGAGCTGTGCAGCTGTGAAGTGCTAAGGTGGGGCAGCACGGGCCTGATCTGGCTGCTCTCACCCAGGCTGGGGGTCAGAGCTTAGACCAGAGTAAATCCCCCAACACCACACTGCCATGGAGCTGGGATGATTTGTGCCCCTTGGCTTTAATGAAGATTCAGCGGGAGGAAAGCAGGCAAAACATCGGATTGGTATCTGGAGAGATGGAAACAGGATTTCTAGCTTTACATTGGAAATTATATCAATTTCTCATATAAATTTGGAATTTTCAATACATTCATGTTAGATTGCCTTCTTCAAAAGTTTAGATTTTCTTGCTGCAAGTCATTTCACACACACTTTTAATGTGAAGATAGGAAACCAAAACCTTCCAAATCTGTCCACCTGCGACAGTGTGTCAAGGAACAGAGTACAAATGGCCATGCTGGATTTCTTTTTCGTGGGGTGAAAATTAATTTGGGGTCCTCAAATCCTCATCGGGAAGAAAATAATGTTTAAATAGAGTGCATGGCCTGAGCTCTACAGCCATTCCCAACTTTTGCTGATATTGGTGGCAATTAGATGGATAAATACCTTTGGAAACAGGGTTCTGGGGCCCAGAGGATGAAGCTGAGTGTGCTTTCAGCCTCACTAAATCCCAGGCAAGAACGATTTTTTTGGAGGTGCAGATGTTGGCATTATTTAGCCAATATTTTACAGAGGCTGTTGTATAGTTCTGATACGCTTCTTCATAAATTCAGCATCATTTTGTATTTTTTATTGAACTCCAGAGAGCAGACAGAAAGATTATTTGGGTTGGAAAGTTTTCAGGGTATGAAAGCAAATTATACTCAGAGCAACTGTGGTATCACTATAGTAATATATATAATTATAATAATTTCCACCTTGAGAATTAGGAGCTGCATAAAACAGCAGCAAAAAAATTGGTGTTTAGAATAGAAACTTGGCACCAAGTTCTTTCTGCAGCTGCTACAAAACAGCTCACATATCTCACCGCAGGACTAGTGCTATTGTTTTTAACGGATTACATTTTATTAGATTTTTCAAGAGTGTTCACATCATAAAATGCATGCAGGAAGTACTGTGTATGTAAAACACAGCCACATTAATTATGAAAGCTAGTAAATGAATCATACATTACTGCAAATACATTATGCATTGCTTACATCTCTTTGCCATGGCATGTTTGCACGATAGAAATAGAAACTAGAAAGGAAAGTGGGTAGGAAAAAAATGAGAGAAAAAAAAATCAGTTGAGGAGGCAAGAAGAAAGAGGAAAAACACAGAGGGAAGACGTGATACCAGCATGACCTTATTTTTGTATGAAGTCAAACTAATGACCCTTGTGATGTTTGAGTACCTGGGCACTGCAAACCTGTGAGCCAGGGAACTCACAGGGTGATTTCTCTGATAAAGATATGGGTGATTTTGATAAGAGAATCAAATGGCCTATCTCACACAGCATTGCTAGGGCTTGTGTATTTCTCTCTATCTTTCACACAATCATGTGCCTGGTCGCAGATTTTAGCAAAGAGTTAGTGGTGTATTGTATATTAGGAATGAACTGGCTTTTTATGATGATGACTTATTTCCTGCCAAATTTGCTTTAAGAAACCACTTCAGTTCCATGCACAAGACTTCATGTTGCTTTGATTTATTACCCAGGATATAAATGGGGAGCTGTCTGGTTATAGAGGAATTCAGAGCAAAATTAAATTTTTCTCCTATAGGAATAGCACAACTATTTCATGCAGCCAAAACACATTATCTTGTCTGTAAAACCCTCGCTGTATGTTCAGATATATTAGATGGGGAGGAGATGCACACCATGAGTCTGCCGAGATAATACACACTCGGCTCAACTCGCAGCCAAATCACGATGTGCTGTGAGGCTGTGGATGCATCTTCAAAACTGCAGAGCAGGCCCCTCAAATGTGGGAGAACACAAACCCTCGGGCAACGCCGAGCTCCGTCCTGCCCGCGCTGGGGTCCGGGATGGGAAGGGAAGGGAAGGGAAGGGAAGGGAAGGGAAGGGAAGGGAAGGGAAGGGAAGGGAAGGGAAGGGAAGGGAAGGGAAGGGAAGGGAAGGGAAGGGAAGGGAAGGGAAGGGAAGGGAAGGGAAGGGAAGGGAAGGGAAGGGAAGGGAAGGGAAGGGAAGGGAAGGGAAGGGAAGGGAAGGGAAGGGAAGGGAAGGGAAGGGAAGGGAAGGGAAGGCAGCTGCCCGCAGAGCCAGCGCTGGCCAGCCCAGCTTGCTTTTGGCAGCTGTCTCTCTGGAGCTGAAGGTGTTTTCCGAGCTCGTTATCCCGCGGTTTGCATTCCGCCGAGCCCGCAGGGCTGTTTCTGCCTGCCGGAGCGGGGAGCGGCCGCAGGGAGCGCATCTGTGCCCCGCACATCTCTGCCCCGCGCATCCCCGCCCCGCATCCCCGCTGCTCTCATGTGTCTGCAAGGCTCCATTGCAAACTGCGAGAGGAACACCATATCCAGTCAGTCTGGAGTTAAAACCATCCCCGGCTCTGCCCAGGCAGAGGGGGTCGGCAATCCCAAACCCAACTTTCACTCAGTTTTAAGGCGTTGATTGCAGGCTCAATCTGGCACGCACACATCCTGCTGAAAGGGCTGCTCCGCCCTCTGCTCGGCGCTCGCTGTGCTGCCACAGCGCTGCGGGGACACAGAGGCCGGGCTGGGCTGCTGGAGCAGCTCCAGAGAAGGGCAGCGGAGCTGGTGATGAGGGCTCTGGAGCACAGGTGTGGTGACAAGCAGCTGAGGGAGCTGGGGATGTTCCACCTGGACAAGAAGAGGCTCAGCAGGGACCTTCCCATTCTCTGGAACTACCCGACATAAGGCTGTACCCAGATGGGGGTCAATCTCCTCTCCCAGGCATCGAGTGACAGGATGAGAGGAAATGCACCAAATTGTGTCAGAGGAGTTTTAGACTAGAGATTAGGAAACATTTATTCACTGTGAGAATTCTCAATCCCTGTCACAGGCTGCCCATAGCAGTGGTGGAATTTTCATTCCTGGAGGTATTTAAAAGACCTCATGACACCTGGGCATACGGCTTAGTGGTGGACTAGGCAGTGCTGGGTTAACTGCTGGATTTGATGATTTTAGGAAGATTTTGCAACCTAAATAATTCTATGGTTCTGTTAAACTGTCCTGAAGTCTTTCACTTTTGTCATATATTAAGAAGACATTTCCATTAAACAACTCATGCTAACAAAACCCATGGAGAAGTCTGCTGAATTTTACTAGAGGAAAATCTTTGAAAGAAGGAGATGTGAAAAAGGGAGTTTGAGATGTGCTAAACCCAAGGAGTTGGAATGCCAAGAGCAGACACAAGGGCAGGCCCTTGCTGCTGGTGACCTTTCTGATAATTGCAGTCAAAGAGCTCTGCTCAATAACCTGCCTCATGTAGCCCAGCGACCAGGACTGTTCTGGCACCTCTGATACACAAATAGTTCTGAGAAACATTCAGAGTCTGATATCTGTTCATATTGCCCTCCATGTCTGAATAGCCAAAAAAGCTAGTTGCACTTTCATTTTGGGGTTAGATCTTACATCACATCTCTGAGATGAAATATAGGAGAAATGCTGGCTGGAAGGGACCTCTGGAGGTCTCGAGTTCAGCCCCCACCAAAGGCAGGGCTAATATCAAGGTCAAATCACAATAAGCTTTCTACAGTACACAATCTGGAAAAGCATGAAGGAATCACAATGATCTCCTGCTCTCCAGGTGACTTTGGTGACATCTTCAACATTAAATTCTGGGACCTGATGGACTCTGCAGAACATCCCTCTTCCTCAGGATGTTAATCTGTCCTGCTTACCATGATCAGCTAGAGAAGTCCACCTGGCAGGGGATGGTTTCGGTGCCATTTAATACTGTTTGGCTCATATTATTAAAATTGCAAGGAAGAATTCTGGGATGTTGGCTACAGGAACCAGGGGGTGGAGGCAGGGGTGTGGACTGGCACTGGGCTCCATCCCTCCTTGCCTTGTGAGGCTCTGGTGCAAAACCAGAGCTCTGCTACCTTCTGTCTTATATTTCCACCACCTTAGAGTAAGAAAAATAAAGCCTTTAGATGATTTCCACTAGCTCCAGGCAATCTAGAACCTTTGCCAAAGAATTACATAGAGGCAGTATTAAAAAGCAGGACTTTCTCTGAAGTCTTTTAGACACAGAGGTTGCAACCAACACCCTTTCTGGCAGGCAGGGAAACCAACGTACCATCAGGACCCCATTTTGTGACTTACAGAGCCTGTCAGAAAAGATCGATAGTTGGCATGGTAACAAGCTCATTCCCCAAGAATAGAGCTCCTTTTTATTAAATTTGGCTGGCTATTGATCAGTTCCTGATCCACGTATCAAAACATGACAAGCACTTAATGACTCTCAGATTTTTATTGAGGCAAATAAAAAAATAATAATATCATGAGGCAGCGGGGGCTGCTGCCTGCTCCGGAGGGCGGCTGTGCTCAGGTCCGGGCGCAGGTTGCAGGCTTGGAAAGCCAGCACAAATGTAACCTACTCCTATGGCAATTCCAAAGCCTCCTTTGCCCTGCCATGGAGGTCTCTTGGAGCAACATCCCCAGCAAGCAGCTTTGTGCCATGTCGGATTTTATCCCTCCTCCCCACCTGCTCTCCATGTCTTGCTACTGCCTGCTGACAGTGGCTCCCTCCCCACAGCTCCCAGCCCTCCAAACCCAGGGGTTTCCCAAATGATCCTTTTTGGACCTTGAGCATTTTCCCTCTCCAGTGGGCTCCTGGTTCCCACAGGCAGCACACAGCTGTCTCACGCTGCAATGAGGCAACTGATACAGTCAGCCCACGCAGATTTGCTGATAGCAGGTCAAAAGTTTGTGTTAAATTTATTTATCCTGGTCCCCCCCGAGAAAGGCTGTTTCCTCTACATCCCTAAGCACATGGCCACAGCCTAAGCAGCAGCTTGGCCATTGCTCACAGCAGCCTGACACTGTGGGGGTCCACACACCTCCCATTTACCATGCTGTGGCACAGTTTAAACCCCTCAGCCTTCCCACCAGAGGGATATAGTCCCTCAGCAAGATGATTCGCCTGTTCAAATTGCTTTAACGTGCATTTACATGAGAGATAACAACAGCTCCAAAGGCTTCTTCCAGACTATTAAATAATACTCACTTAACAGAGTGTCTGAATTCATGCTGAAATGACAGACTATAATAATCCAGTCATATCTATCCTGCACACACAGCTGACTATAGAGGCTTAGAAAAACTGCAAGAGGTACTTATTGGCATGATATGGTATATGATAGCTAGTTTTCTCAGGTCATCTGCTGTGACTGCTCTGAAACAGAGAAGTTGCTGCAAGAGGTCTTTCTATCTCCCTCTATCAGATATTTTAAGATGAGAAAAAATGTATTTATTCACAAGCCCTCCTTCATTGTGTGCATGGCACCAACACAGCGACGTGTGGCAATCTCTGATGTGGGTGTTGGTGCATTCTGATAATGTCTGTTTCCTCTTCAACCGCAGCAGTTCTGCTCTGCACCAGCAAAGCCAGACACAGACAAGTCCTGCTGGAATCACTGAGCTCAACACAGAGCATCTCAAAACCTTCTGCAGATTAAGCATCATACAGCAATGCCACCCTACATCCTCTGCAGCTAGCAATACTCATTCTGCTTTGCAGGTGGGAAGCAGAGCCCAGTTTACCCACTGACAGCCACACCAGCGATGCTGCAACACAAACACATCTCCACATTCCTGATGCTCAAGGATGTGCACAGCCATAGCAGCGTGCATCCCTCACTGTGCACTGCTCCCACCCACACTCCTGCAGGACCATCCCCATGCACGTCTGGGCCTGCTGGCACTGCTCAGCAGCCACCTGAAAGGTCACAAGGCGACAGGTCAGGCAGCAGTGGTTGCTGTTCCTCGGGCTCTCAGGAGAAAGCAAAGCCCAGAGAGCAGACCAGCCCCCTCTGCACGTGCTGGCTGGGGATGACAGAGTGCCCCAGGTCTGCAGAGGCACTGACATCCTCTGCTTCAGAACAAAGGCTGAACTTTGTCATCACATTACTCATGGTTTTTTCCAGATGCTCAAAAAACAGGAAGAAATCAGGTTAAATCAGTAAGTGGACAAGAGAAATTCTCTTTGTCATCACCTTCCTCCAGGGACAATTTTGTAGGAGAAAGAAGAGTGCTGCCTTGCCCTTATGAAAGCTTAGCAAATCCTGCCAGCAATTCCACTGAAAGAACATCATGTTCCCATTTGTTCTCTGTTTTAGATTGCACTCCCAGTCCTGTGTGTCCCCCTCCAGAGAACATTTAACCCAGAGGAAGTTACCTGAGCAGCCTAACACCTGAGCACACCTACAGGCAGATATTGCCAGAGGGTATCTGGAAATACAGCATATCCATCATGTCATCTAGCTGCTGCTGGGATCTGACTGTGTAAGACTGGGCTGGAGTCAGGCAGTGGAGCAGTGGGCACTGTTTGCCTTGAGATTGAGCAGCTGAGTTTCAAGCAGGGCCTGGCAGCAGGTTGGCTTCCCAAACTGAGGGTGGTTTTGTCCCCACACAGGCCCCAGCTACCCTGTGCCAACTCCTGCCCAGCTGCAGAGCCGAAATTCAGCCCAAACAGATAATTGATCCACAGGTGGAGAGCTGCAGCAAAACCCTGTTTCCCACTGACTGCTTATACCAAAGACATTCAAAATTTCATCAGTAATGTTGGCACCTTCTGCTTACAAATTAACATCCAATTATTCAAGCAGCCAGTACAAATTCCAAAGGCGAGCTGTGGTGTATATCTGTGGGAATCAGCCGTTTGCACTCTGAGCTGCTTTGGGTGGATTTAAAAGGCCTGTGCTGGCGGGAGGCACGGGGTGCCCACGGCCCTGCTGAGCTCCACCGGGCACTGCCAGGGGCTGGGAGTGCTCACAGACCCACAGAGAGCATACCGACCTCCAGGGTGGGCAGGGGCAGCCACGGGAGAGCAGGCAGAGAGACTTAACAGCCTGGTCTTGCGCTAGGGTTTAATTTAAGTTAGAAATAACATCTCTTTCTCATCTAGATCATATTAGGATTTTGAAAGGGCAGTCACGCAACTTCCCCCGGCAGTTATGGCAGAACCGTGCTCGGAAATGAATGGAACTCGTGGAAGCATTCAGGACCGAACAATTGGATTTATAATTAGGCCTAAAAAGGGAAGAATGCTGAATAAAAGCAGCACAGCCAATTTTAGAAGAAAAGGAAGTTCTGGATGGAATTCATTGGGGTAGAGCACTGAAGTGGAAATGGAAAGTGTTCAAAGATAAATGAGTTTAGGCCTAAGAGTTTGCTTGACATCTAGAAAATGTACTAGGAACACAGTGTCAAGAAAAGCTAACGTGAACAACAAAGAAACACAAGAAGTGAGAGAAGAGAGGAAAGAGCCATAAAACTTTGGGACAACAAAGAGTTGCAATTATAGAGGGAAATGTAATGAAGTGTAAAAAATCATAATGAAAGCAAAGATAGAGAATGAAAGGATGATTGCATATTTGCTTAATGCACATCGGAGAAGTGTCAAAGACGTGGGGAACAAGAGGTCACTAAATGAGAAAATAAAGCCTCTGGAGGAAAGGCACTGAATATTTTTCTTTAAATACAGACTTATTTGCTTGGGATTTGCTGCTTGAAGGCCAATGACTGAGGCAAGCAACAGAAATATTTTCCTAGGGGAGAGAAAAAATTTCCAAAGGAAATGGAGCTTCTTTTTTCTTAGGCAACTGATGCAGCAATGCAGTCTGACCCAAGGCAAAACACTGGGATCCAACAAGGGCTTAAAAATAGAGGGAAAACTTAGTCTGTACAGCCCGCCAGTTAATATTTTCTTAACAACACCCTTTATTGTCGCCAGGAGTCCTGTCTCAAAGTGACTCAGGTTTTGTAGGACAGGTGCATCAAAAGGGGGATCTGTTCTCAAGCCCTCCTGTATGGAATTTTTCTAATAGGATTAAATTGGTGCCCCAAAAACCCAACACATCCCACTGTATCATTCCCCAGTAATATTACAGCGAGGGGGCTGCATGCAACACGTTAATGCTGAGGACCACAAAATCTTTTTGCCAGGTCCAGATCAGCAGCACAAAGTGGGATGAAAGCCAAACCAGGTTCTCCTGTGGGGGTGTCCTCTGGGCTTCACTGCCTCCAGCACCTCTGTGGTTGTTTAAAGGAAAACCCAGAGTGTCTCAGCTATGGGGAAAACTGAGCTCTGCTCCTGAGTTAAATGCAGTTACCCACCCATACATCCCTTTCCCAGCACGAGGCACAGCTGTGGCTCTGCATTCACAGACCTGTGGCTGGTTTTTGAGTCCAGCAGAAGAAAACAGCTCTTTCTGCAGAACATGGGGTTTCAGTACCTTTTTCTGCCCTGAAATGAGGAATGCTGTGAGCTGGGGGTCCTGCTCTGTGGGGCTGCTGGGAGAGCACAGCCCCAAGGGATGGGACCAGCACCCTGCAGGCAGCTCCCCAAGCCCACGGCACAGAAGGAAGCAGCAGCTGGTGGAGGACGTGGCTTGTGACTCCTTCACAATCACCACAGAGAAGCACAGGATGGGACACAAGGGATGAGTCCTCGCCTGTGACTCCCACCCATGTGGTGCTTTCTCATCCCAGGTGAGGGATTGGGAGCCCCAAGGATGCACAGGGTGCTCCAGGGACCAGTGGGACCAGTGCCCTCAGAGATGGGGCTGAGGAGGAGCTCACAGCCCACTGCAGCCCAGGACACCCACGGAAAAAGGAGAAAAAGGAATGGAACAAGGCTGCCAAGTGCATTTTCCCTCAAAAACCTATGAACAGCAGAGTGACACCCTGGGAATGGGATCCTACTGGTGCATTTATCAACCAAGTGATATCTAGACAATTAGTAGTTTTCTTTAATTTAGGACTAATTTTGTCCCACCAGTTTAAATTAAAGCCCCCAATAGGATAATTTCCTCATAATCGTAATTTTGTTACAAGCTTTTCATTAATCCAATCACAACTTCTATGATATTATTTGGCAGCTGATTGAGACTACAGGAACCACAGGGGTTCAGACACATTGTCTCATTTCTGATTTAAAAAAAAGTAAAATTAGTCCAATTAAAAATTCTTTTAGTACTGTCTAATATGTGAAACTCCCCAAAGTCAGGAGTGGAAAATCATCATTCCAGCCATGCAGCCCATCTGTGGGTGACAGCAGAAGCTCCATGCTAATGTCAGCCGTCCGTAGGTGTCTGCCTGTCTTTCCAGCTGTCTGTAGCAAAAATATATTTAAACAAAATTGCGGGGGTGCAAATATTCATGTTTGGGAATATTTGTCTATGGCTTTGGGGAATTTTCTCTGGAGTATTTTGGTTTGATCTCAAGGCTCTCTCAGCTCCCTGAAGCCTTACTCAAAGCATCCCAGGCCACGATGCAAATATTCAGCACAGAGTGATTCCCTGCTTATCTCATATTCATAGCGAAAAATGGAAAAGAGAGAAACCCAGAGGTGGGAAGGTCTTGTGGCAGTAATAACACACAGTGTTGTCAGATGGGGAAGCTTCAGCATGGAGATGCACTAATTTGTAGGGGGAAAAAAGAATAGAAAGCAGTGGGGATTTTAAAGTGAATTCAAGTCTTAAATATTGTACTTTCTTCAAGTCACACACAAGCACTCCTAACACAAAATTTTTCAGGCACATTTAAATGCCTAAGGGAGGTGACAGAAATCCCTTGAAATAAACACAACAAAGGAGTCAAAAGGGAAAACCAAAATTAATCTAGGCTGTATAATAGAAATGTGAATGCCGAGGGGATCTGTTCCCTTCTTCCCCATAAGCAAGAGCCCCCAGGCATGGAGGGGCAGCTTTGGCACTGGGGAAAGGAGGATTCCCCCTCCCCTCTCTGTGCAAAGCTGTGGCTCACCAGAAGCCACACCATGGCCTGGACCAAATTCCAAGATCAATAGCAAAGGCCTGCATCTTGTGTTTTGGTCAGGCAAGGCCCACCTGGAGACACCTGAGAGGGTGCTGGAGCCAGCAGAAGTGAGGGCAGGGGAGGCCAAGAGCCAGCGGGGCATGGTGGAAGGGGATGACCAAGGAGGCACAATAGAAGGAACAGGTTTTTCCCCCCAGCAAACAATATGCAATGATATGCAATGGTAAAAGGAGGGGGACGGGCACCAAAACACTCCTAAAATTGGGCCAAATATGGAAAATGTTTCTGGAGATTAAAAAAAACCAACAACAACAACAACAAAAAGGTGTCTTTTAATAAAAGAGATATTTTGTATGGACATTTCAAAGACAAAATGCTCCCACTTCCAACTTCAATGCTGCGTTTGCATGTTTGCATTTCAAGTTGACTTCAGCCCAAGTGAGAAAAACAAAAAGGTTTAGAAGAGCCCAGAGATGAACCCCAACGTGTGGTTTGTCCTGGATGAAACCCACCTGAGTTTGCCACAGGGCCTTTGAGCGGGCCAGGCCAAGCTGCCCATCAGAGGGCCATGCCCCATGCAAGGCCTCTGAATTTTCAAGCTATTCCCACACCAGGCTGCTGAGCAGGAGGAATGGGGCTGTGGTGTTCCCCTCTGTGCACAATTCCCCTTTATTGAAAGAAGCTGGCATCTGCACCCTTCCATCACCACAGACCCCTTGATTCCTAATTAAGCTCTCATTAAGAGCCATACCTGCAGAGGTGGGAGGCCAGCACAGTACAACTGGCAGGAGCTTCTAATCCTTTCCCAGCCTCACCTCATAGGCAGAAAACAGAATGGAGCAATGCTGGAATTTCTGTTCTGTGAAATAATTGAGCATTTTGAAACATGCTTCCTGTCCAACTCAGGGATAAATCAAAACCGAGAAATTATTCCAAATGTGAACAAGAAAATTTCTCTCAGAGCTGCCCAACTGCTTCCACGCAGGAGACCTAGAGTGTAAAGAGCTGGTAGAACAGGGGCCTGTGAGGATTCCCACCTGTTTTCATTTTTCACATTTTCCTGTTTACACTCTCAGGATATTGAATCTGACTCCGCTAAGCAGCCTGTCGGACAAATCCGACTCTTTCCAGTGAGACCAGTTCTGCCCGGAAGGGCGGGAGGTGAGCTGTGAGCTGTGAGGCGCAGGCCCGTCCCTGCTCTCCCCCTGGAGCACAGGCCCAGCCCAGCCCAGCGGAGCCAGGGCCGCCTCACACCCGAGGGCAGCTGCACGCACGGTGAGCAAGGGGTGCTGCCCTCTCACACCCACTGTGCTGAGCTGAAGGCCTCGGCAGTTACACCTGTTCTACCTCAACAACATGTTTTTCTGGGATCTTTGTTTCTACTGCAGGTTAAACACATCAAGGCTTCCCTGCTCAGAAGTGAACATGGAGCAATTTCTGCCTTGAGAGAGGGTCAGGAGGGGTTACCGTCACACAGCAGCATTGCTCCTCTCCCCTGCTACCCCAGTGATCCAAGCAGATCTTTCCTTTTGTTGTAGCAGCTCTTCCTTTTGTGTCCTCAACGAAAAGGAATTAACTTCTACTGGGAGCAGCCAATGAGGTGCACATCAATAATTAGGGGTTCAGAGGCTTCATGCTTCTGTTTCCCTACATCTCTGCCAGCAGGGACAAAAAGTGTTGGCTTTCCTGCCATGCAGGGAGGCAACCAAGCCCCACATCCAAGGAAAGGAATGCCATGGTAGAGGTAAGGGGCAAGCAGCCAGAGCAGCATGTGTGCCAGGCACCTAGACCTGAGTATTTGGGGTGTGTCTGACTTTTGGTTTGTGAGGTGCCACTGTGTGCTAGGATACCCTAAAACCTGAGAGAATTTAATCCCAGCCAAAACCAGGACAGCCACAGTGGGTGCACAGGACTGTGCAGTTTTGCTGGATCAGGACCTGGGTGCAGGGAAGAGGCAGCAGAGCTGGAAATGCAGGGTCAGAGCAGTTCAGCCCTATATTCAGAGGTGCTCCAGTCCTAGTCCCTGTTGAAATTAGTCTTTGCATGGATACTTATAAATAAATCCAGGACACTGCTTGCGTAACAATAACATTTTGCAGTATCTGGCATTTGCCGCTAGTTGAAGGCTAAGCAAACCATGCTCCAGTGGAGCATAAAATTGCTTTTCCTTTGGAACAAGCAGGGCATTGTAGTAATAGGTAAAACTGTACATTGTGTTAACGGCTGTATTTTCACATTATTGATTTACATTGTGTAATGCCATGCAAGACCTGCTTTCGATGATATGTGCATCTGTCAGATCACAATAACTGCAGAGGGCTGGGTGCTGCTCGGGAAAATGAAGCGCTGGGATCCCGGGGCAGGTTCCCATCCGTGTGCCCGTCATGCCGAGGTGATGATTAGGGGGATGTTGTGGTAATTAGCAGGTCCCAAGTGTGCACTATGTAAATCAAGGCTGCCCGGGTCAGCTTCCACTCCCTGTGCACATCCAACTTTTCAGCATGCTTACTCCTCTGACAAGGAGAGCGTGTGGAAATGCTTCCCCTTGGCAGGTCCCCTCAGCTGTATGTGTTTCAAGGTATCCATGGGCTGCATTTTCCTTCCCCTCTCCTTTCCAGCTGTTTCCTGCAGGGGCTGGATCTGCACAGCCCTGGCATGGGGGTCCCTCCCAGCAGAGCAGTATGAGAGAGAGCCACCAGTGATGCCAGGGAGGGTTGTCACAGGAAATGGAATCACTAAACACACCTTCAAACAAGAGAATGAATAATTGGTGGATATTGTGCTTTGAATTTAAGGGAGTTCACTTCAAAAATGCAATAGTGAAGTGTTGATATCAGTCTGAAACATTTTTTAAAACACTATGTGGTTACTGCAAAGCTGTGTTTTACATTACCTGGCTCAGTGGTAAATTAGGTAAGCTTCTATTAATCTGTCATATCTGACTTCACTGCTTACACTGGCTCAAAGAGCTGTATATTATAACAAGAAACATTAAAATAATATTTTTCTTCCATTTTATTTGGTTATTTTAAAATGAATTGTCTCATTGCTAAAAGAGGAAGGACAGTCCCACATCCACCTTGCCAGACTAAGAACTGGTTCCAATTTTTTCCTCAGCTACTGATTTTCTGGCTTCAGGGAAGTCACATAGTCTCTTCATGCATTATCCCCTCCTAGCTGTAAAAAGACTCAGCCTTCCAGAGCTTGCAGAAGCCCACAGAACCCCAGAACAGACAGACTGCTCTAAAATCAAACATCACTTAAATATTTGTCTAGGATGTATCAGATTTAACAATCAGAGAGTTTTTTTTTGTGTCAGATGGTAGTGACAATTTGGAATATTAAAAAATTTATCTAAGAATCAGCTCTTTCCAGATGGAGAGCCATGGACATGCCCCAGGTGAGGAACTTGGGGTGCTCAGACAGCACCTTGACCTTCCATCCCCTCACGATGGTGACATCTCATGGCTTTAGGCATCCTCATGAGCCAGCAGGGTTGGACCCAAAATGCAGGGGAGAAGAGCAGTGAACCAACACACACTGGCCATGCAGACTGCAGGAGAGGTGTGAGTGTGCACGGGATCTCTGTGCTGTGATGGATGTGTGCGTGTTCTCTGGTTGCCCTCCTCGGGCATGAAGCAGCTCAGCTCTGCCCCTTTGCCAGCCCCTCACAGGGCAGATGTAATTCCAGAAAATTGCTTTTGACCCCGGCTACCTACAGCAGCACAGAGACATTTTTAAAGCTCAGGCTGAAGCACTGCCTGTCTCCGGTCTGTCCCTGCCTCAGTGCCTTCGTGCCCACCGTGTGCTGTCACATTACTGAAATGGAGAACCAGAGTTAAATGAGAGCTTTGCCTTTCAGTTCACCTTTCACTGGCTTTCTTTCCTTATATATTTGTTTTCCTTACTGTCTCCAAGTCTTAATCTATTCTCTTTGTTTCAATTGAAAAAGTGGGGCACATTTTACCAAATTCTTATTTCCCACAATCCAAGATAAAATAAAAGATACAGCATAATCTTAGTTATTACTACAATGAACTGAAAGAAAGTCTAAGCCAAGGAAAGTTTTCACTCTTTTATCATTGATTTTATTTTTTTTACTATTTACTCTGGTGCATTTGCATTGATTGCTTTTGAGGCTGCTCTGTTCTCCAGACCTGCAAGTCACTAATGATAAAGACTTTAACATTGCACGTTGTTTAAAATGTTAGTTGTCATCGACAGCTCGCAGAGGCAGTGCAACTCTGAACTTGGGTCTCAGAAGGTAAAAATCCTTTCAGTTTGTCTTTAAATACTTGGATAAATCCCGTTAGCTTTCTCCATACCATCAAAGCATTTGGATAACATAAAGCAACTGAATACATGAAAAATGTATCTAAACACGTTGTAAATCCCTACACAGAGGTGTTGCCGACACTACTTTTAACCCTAGGAAAACATTTCACCAATTACTGATCAAATACAATACAGCTAAATTTCACTGCCAGCACATCATTTTGATAATGGGCATGGAAATTATCCATTCAATAGCTATTCAGAAATAACTTAGAAAGACTGGTTTTCAGATTCTTCTGAGAATCCTAGAATAATCCCCTATAATCACTGTTATGAGATTCCACCAACATTTTTCCCTTTGAAAAGGGCTGTTTGGGGCAAGAGCATTGGGGGTCTCTGCCCATCCTGCCACGGATGAGTTCAAACAAAATATCTGAAGTCACCAGCACTTTGTTGGCAAAGAACTGGGGGTTTCACACTCTTACAGGACAGTCAAGGACAGGAAGAGGCTTTAGCTCTCCTCCACCAGCGTGGCTTCTCAGATGCACCTCACAACCCATCAAAATAAATTTTCTTCCTTTCTGACAAGGCAAACTTGCAACATTTTGTCTCCGGAGCATGGAAGAAATGAAACAAACAAAATTAAGTACTTAAAATAAGCAATAACTACACTTTGCACTTCCCTGCTGCTCTGTGACAGCTGCTAAATGTGAACCAGGAGTATTTCAGATTGTTTCAATTTTATGACCTTTCTTGCTGCTTGGTATAAGGCTGAAAGGATTCACTCTTCTTTAGGGAAATATGCTGTTTTCTGATTTACTGTACTGATTTCATAGATGTAAAATTTGGTCAGACTAGAGGAGATGAAGCAGAGGGATTGATGGATAATAAATGTTTTCATTCTCCAAAGTGGTAATTAGATACCAGACATGAGCATAACAAAAAGAGACCCTGACATGTCCAAAGCTTTCATTTCCTCTTCAGTAGCACAGATTTTGCTCCGTTATGAATTTCTGCTGCCCAGGTACCACAGGGTCCTTAGCCCAAGGAGAACTGGATTTCTTTCTACTTGAATATAAAGCGCTCTGAGGACGCCCTGCCCTTGTGTCCTCCTTGTCACCCTGCAGCAGAGGGGTCCCAGCTCCCCTGCCACCAACACCACAGTGGCTGTCCCCAAAGGGAAGCACGATCTGTCCAGCTAAAGAAAAGGGCAGCTCCTGGCCAGCAGTGCCTTGCCCCCATCCCAGGACCAGGCTGCTTGTTTCCATGGGTAATTATGCAAGGGGTTAATTGGGGGCATCGCAGCCCCCCCCGGGAAGCTCAATAGAGCCCAGCTTTCATGCCACAGGTGGGGGCTGCAGACACACACCCAGTGCTGGAATCACTGGTCTCTGTGGCAGTCCAGTGCCACCCCAGCATGGAGGTGAAACAGATGTGTCACCAGTGAGGCACCTGCCCAGGGAAAGGCTGCAGCACCACCAGGACCCTCATGCTCCCGGTCCACACCAAAATGGCAAAGCCATTCTCCCCCATCCCAAAACTGCAGGGTTCATACTCCAAAGGGCAGTGCATAGGGGTGAAAGAGTTAAACCAGCAAAACACTAGCATGAAAAAACCTTTCTAACAGCTACACACAAATCAGTTTTCACACACAAGCAAATTCAGCCAAAAGAGCACAGGCACAAACGTCCACCCCAACCACCCTGTGCTGGCCACCATAACATCTCCACAGTCAGAGGAAGAACCAAGCACCACAGCTTGTTCCATAAGCAGAACCATTTCCAAGCAGATTGGAGAGTGACTCTTACACCAAACCTGCTCACAATAACAGTGATACAGGGAGAGGCTGGTGGCAGCTCAGGGCTGTCACTGGACAAGCCAAGTCTGCCTGCACATCACTCAAAGCCAGGATAGGGGCTCATTTGTGTATGTGCTACTGCTCTGTGGCAATGGGATCAGGGGTGTTTTGGGGGCTGGAGAGGGCACACAGAGCCAGGCAGAGCTGAGAGAGGGGGCAATACTGAGATGGAGGGGCTACATCCTCCTCTCTGCCGGACTGAGCCCTCAGCAGTGAGAGAAGCTGCATGTGAGGAATATGCAAGTCCCCCAAACCTTAGGGGTTTCCTTGCACAGGAGGAAGTGAGACTTCAGCATCAGGACTGAAAATCCTGGGCAACATTTCCAAGCCATGCTCCCAGCCAGGCCATAGGGGATGGGGCAGCCAAGGGGACCCACCTGCCCCAACACCTGAGGAACCCTTTAAAGAGGCTAGGCAGCACTCAGGGCAGCCTTGCTGCAGGGCTTCCTTTACATCAGCTTTACCGTCCACACAAGATTATTGACCTTTCCAGTGCAGTATTTAACAACCTCCATTCATCCCCACTTTTCCCTTCCCTTACACTTCATTCCTTTTGTTGCTCTGTAATAAGAGAGGCAACAGGGCTCATATTTCTGCAGAGCAGAGCATTATCATCCTAGCTATAGTTTCCTGGTATTTTTTTAACTTTTACCATTTTATTAAAAACAATTAGCTGAGAAAAAAACATCTTTTTTTAAATCTCTACAGTATTCCTCTCATTTTTCTCTGAATCCAAGGAAGTCTTTTCAGAGGCTATTTGATTTGTAATTACATATGTTGGAACAACTGCTCAGAACGTGAGTTCAGAAAGGATTCTGACAATACTTTCCTAGTAGGCTTGGTCCTGCTACCTCTGAAGCCTGTAATGCTAATGATTTAATAAAATGCATGTGAAAACAAGGGCTTATTTCCAACAGCTTGTGTAAATGATGGATGCATCCATGCCAGAAGCTTTGGCCTAACGGACTGAGGAGGAGTTGGAATCGCAGCAGAACCAGGAGCCAAAGACTTTTGCTTGGCTGCCAGACTTGGGTCCCCTGGCTCCTTTGAGGCATCTGGCTGCAGGCAGGTATGACCATGAGGATAACACGGCAAGGGTTGATGATTTTCCCAGATAAATATCCCAGCTGCATCCATTTGTACTCAGAACCGTCAGGACTCTGTTACTGGTGTAAACTGGAGGAAGACTGGCCCCATGGTCTCATTTGGCCCCAGTGCTCCAAGCCTGACTTAAGCACAGACCACTACAGCTTGAAAGATGCCTTCTGGAGTTTTTGGCATATGTACAATTCTTATTCCAAAGCTTCCCCCTGACTCCACTTCTCTGTTTACCGTATAGGCTTTTATTTAAAATAGTACAGCCAGAGCATTGCAATTTTTTCATTTGAAAGAGATTTTTGAAATTTATTTTATTTTTTTACATTGCAAAAAACTTTAAAGTGTATCATATTCAGTCAATTGGCTCGTCACATTTTTTTTTAAACTTCCCCTCCACCACCTTTGTTAATTACCCACCATTTGAACAAGGGTCTTCTCCTGCCTTGATCCTGCCGTGAAATCATGATGCTATATTTGTCTTTCTAACATCAAAGTCATTTCCATGGTCACCAACTGTGATGTCATAAACACATTTTTAATGGCTCATTTACAGCAGGGAACAGAAGGAGAGAAGAGATTATGAGTGGAAGGAAACTCTTATCGATACACAACAGTTTTAAGCACAACTGTGAGGCTGAAGCATGCAGAAAACTTGAAGCCAAAAAAAAATATCATTGCTGAAATAGCTTCTCTTTTGTAGTTCATCCCAGCACAAAATTCCATTTTTAAGTTACTAGAGAACAAGCAACCCCAATGGATTACTATTATGTCAGTCAGCCCAGAGTTGTGCAAGTTACTTTGTAAGACTGGAAGGCAGCAAATGCATGTCCCAATCCATTTGGCTCCCTGCACAAACGCACACACACACACACACACATTCCCAGAAACTCCTTCAGAAGTGCTTGGGCAGGGCACAGGGGGATCTGAACACTATTGGCCCACAGTTGTACTTGTCTCAGGGCCCAACAAGAACCAGAATTCCCCCAAGAGACACTCCAGTTGGACCAGAAGGTCCCTGTTTGTCCAGGGATGGCCGTGAGATGCCATAGGTGGTCCTCCCTCTGCATGGGGGTTGCCACATGCAGGCATCACCCAGGAGACAGGTTTCTTTCAGCAGAGAAGATGCCAGCTCCAACCTGAGCTTTTGGCTTCCAGAATAGCAGGAACCTTCAGGCTATGTGACCCCAGAGCCCAGCCTAACTCCCCAAAAGGCCCAAAGCACCCCACTTCTGTCTGGCAGTTCACTGGACAGATCACTGGTGATGATGCTGTGCTATTTTGGAGATCCCTGGCAGGTGGAGCTGGCTGTGGTCACCAAAGCAGCCAGCACTGAGCACAGCTCTGGTGCTGGGGGACGGAGCAGGCCCTGCTCAGTGGGGCCAGCAGGGAGACAGGAGACAACAGGCAGAGGCCGATGGACAGCAAGTTCCACCTGAACATGAGGAGAATCTCTTTCCTCTGCAGTGACCAAGCACTGGAGCAGATTGACCAGAGAGGTTCACAGTCTCCCTCAACAGAGAGATTCAAGAACCCTCCAGATGCAATCGTGCGCCATGTGCCATGGGATGAGAGCAGGAAGATGAGCCACTGTGGTCCCTTCCAACCTGACCCATTCTCTTGTTCTGTGAAACAAAAAACCTTGCTGCACCTTCTCAGGGGATGTCAGAAATGGCCAAAAAAAGGCTGCCACACTCCGGGGTCAGCAGAGACCTGCAGAAGTCTCTGCTTGGAAAAGACTTTCCACACTGGGGTCCCAGTTAGCTGCAGCGTGTCCCTGCCCTCCTGCCTGGACCACAGCCACCCCAGTGATTCCCCTGGGTGGGCCAGCTCTGCACAGCCTGCCATCTTCCTGCACACCCAGCCTCTTCCAAGCAAAATCTGAGCCAAACTCCTCCCAGAGCCCACAGCAGGAAGGACTGGGGCTGCTTGAAGGTGCGAAGCCAGCCATGGCACTTGGCTCTCTCAGAGACATGATGACAAGGCACCCCTGTACAAGTGCTCCAAGGAGATTATCTCTCTCCCCTGCCCAAAGAAAACACGACAGTGAGAGGGAGAAACTCACTGGACAATGAACTTCCTATATGCTCATCCCGTGAGAAGAATTAATGCAGCTGTTTCCCCGCACCAATGCCAGGAGCTCCCCAGTAGGAAATGCTGTTGTAGCTCACACACCAGCAAGGGTGCATCTCTCAGTGAGCTCTTTCCCAGTGAGTGCTGCCCCGGCACGCAGGAGCTGGCATTTCACACACCCTCCTCATCCCCGAGGCACGGAACGAGGGAGCCACCATTTTGCTGCAGTCCCACAGCAGGAATAAAATGGTGGCATAGATGAAAACTGCCAGATCAAACACAATCCAGTTGCCTGTCACCACCTGCAGCTCTTCTCTGCCTTACATGTAACACTGAATTCTTAATCAGGTTAATATTTGATTTCTGGGTGCTTAAACAAACACCAAAAGAAAACCCACCACAAAAAACCTCACACCCTCACAAAAAGGATATAATGCCATAACAGACGATTAATGCTGCAGCCACAAAGTGCCGAGATGCAAACCATGGATGCCAGAATTTATATTTCCCCCACAAAACAGCAAGTGTGCAGTTCTGGTGTTTTTTCACAACTGGCTCACCCAAAGTCACCGAGAACATGTAGCCTGACACATATTCAACATAAAAAGGCTCAATATCTTTTCTAGTAGCTTTTGGAAAATGTTACAGTGGCAGGGAAAGTCAGAAGTGTTCAATTAGCTGCCCTTAAACAGTCCCCTCCCCATGTTACTCCAAATTGCTGCTTAAATACTTTTCAGAAGGCATTCCTGGAGGATGAAAGGAAAGCAGGCTGGCATGGGCTTTCCAGGGAGGATAGTTACTGCAGATCAGGCAGAAGAGAATTTGCTTTTTTTTGTTTGTTATTTGCACATATCTTCTGCTCACAGACAGAGTAAAGCTACCCTAAAGCCAAGCCTAGGCTTAGGAGCTGTACTTTTTCATTGCCTGATCTCCCAGACTACAGGAGTCCAGTCTTGTGAAAGAGCAGGTGTTGCCACTGCATAGTAGTCCAAGTTTAGCCTAAAATATAGACGGTGTCTCTATAGCACTAAATAGGGAAGCTGCTTCTGATGTGTTGTGTCCCTGCTTTACACTTTTCTGGCACTCAGAAATGCCAAATAAAATCAAAGATTTTAACAGTTCGTGCTTGGGTAGGAGACTGGCTTGCAGATATTTGCCACAGCTTGCAAGAGTAGGGCAGAATCTGACTGTAAAGTGCATTTGCACAGAGCAATTCAAAGACACTGATGGAATTTTGGCTTTAGCATGAATCACGGCTAAGGGAAAATCCGCAGCGAAGGTGATCAGCTGCAGGATGCCAGGATGGACAGGGTGTAACGGCACCTTAATCTGCAGCACAGGCTGTGCAGATCTGGGTGCAGCTAAGAGCCAGCAGGATGTCCCCAGGCTGGGCTCACACAGCCACCCTGGCTGGCACAAACCCCTCTTTTCTCTCCACGTGCTGCTGCCTTTGGCTCCCCCTAATTTCTGCTATGCATCGTTTGCATCATTTCTTTAACATCCTTACATTGAACGACCAGACTCTTTTAACTCAAGCTTCCTGACCCAGCCTTCCTTAAGGATTTCAGGAGAAGAAAGAAAAAACCAGACTCAATCAAACAAAAGGGAGCTCTGGCACCAAGCAACCCTTCTACAGGAAACATCACACAGTTGGGTTACTGTCCCAAAATCCTTACGTCTCACCCAGGGACACACATAATGCTTTTGGGAGCAAGTGAGAGCTGAAAGAGACACAGTAGTCATTCAGGAGCAGGAAAAGTTGTCCCATCCTGCAGACATTTGGACTTACTTCTATTTTCTTATTTATTTTAGTCTAGAACTTCATATGCATCTACCTGCAAAGTGCTAGGGGAAAGATGTATTTTGAGGAGAGGCTTGGAGGAGAAGGCAACGGTGGAGAGAAGTGGAGAGCGTACCAGGAGGAGGCTATAAGTGATTAGACATTACCCACAAGTGAAATCAACTGCTCCTCCTCAGCTTCTGTTTCCAAATGTGATGAAAACATGGGGAAGAGATACTATTTGTCAATGTTTGTCACAATAAAATATTAGAAAAAATGGTTTTGAGCATTTGGTTTAGTAAATAGTATATTTGCTTAATCAAAAGAACCCAAAGTGTCAGTTCATTATTATATTGGATGCAAGATGGGATCATTAAAATTCTCCTGTATATTGAGCAGCACCAGAAAATGCCCCTCATCAGGAAGCTGGGCATTTCTACCACCCCCTGGGAGAGCAACTGGACAGGCAAAACTCAGCATCAAAACTCAGTGGCAAAAACACCCCACCCTTCTGATTTCAAAGACAGAAGGATTAACACCCAAGTTATTAAATTAATAGCAACCATGAGGGAAAATATTGAATGTCTTTGCCTTGGCTTGCTGTGTTTTCCTGAGAAAGCTGCAAAAGGAAATTTGTCAGGGGTAACAGCTTATGTTGCTCCTAAAGGCAGCCATCTGGGATGCTGAGATTAGTATTTTAGATTTCTATTATCTGAAACTCCACTGGCGGACTTTGCAAAAAGGTGTTTATAAATTCTGTAGTGCAGTTTAAGTAAAACTATTTAATCTAGGGACTAAGAAATATGTGTAATTACCGTAGGTGGATAACGCTTTTTCACTGCCATTCACCAAAATTAGTTTACCAGATATTATTCCTAAGAGGTATAATTAAAATCAACATAAAATCCAGAACACAGTGAAAATAAAACATTATGAGATAATGTCTTTAAAATTACTAGTCCTCTGCACTGCAGTGGAAGCATAATCACTCTCTGGCTAGCAGTGTTTGTTTTCCCTGAGCAGGGATGCTTTGAACTCCCAGGCTTCCCAGCCGAGCTGTTACTTTGCAGCCCATTGTAAGAAGCAGATATTTAATGACTCTCCATAATAAACTCCTTCTCTAAACAGCAAACGAGAGAACTGCAATGAATGCAGCGTTTTGACACCACGTTTGGTCTCTGCGTTGCTCCCTGAGCTTCCATTTGAAGCAGACTGGAACATCCATGGGTTTTGAGGGAGGTTCAGATCTGGGCCCGTGCACCTGTCATTAACTCCTGCCCTGGCAAAATGTCCAGGGATGAAAATGGGATTCATGCCAGGGTTTTTTTCCCTGCTACTTAGTGTTGAATCCCATACTGAAAAGCAGGAGAAGTGCTTCAGAGCCAGGTACTTGTACCAGATGTTTAATCCTGTTTTCTGCTCCAACAGAAGACATAACCTGATGTTAGATGCCACCTCTCATTATAAATGTCTGGCCTTCCTTGTTAATGAAAGACTTTGTTTTCTTTTTGCAAATGTTATTAAGCAAAGAACAAACTGATTGTCTAAATTGATTAAGCAGATTCATTCCAGTGAAAAATTTATCATTTGTCTAGTTCATTTCATCAAATCAATTCAGAGGAAAAAGGCTCCATGAATTAAACTAATCACAAATATATATTTTAAAAGAAAGCCAGTCGTTTCTGGCAGGATACAGTTAGTGCAGTCAATCACTGAGACAATAACTGAATTTGAAAGTAGTATCTTGCATTGCTTCTCAGAAGCTTCTTTGTTTTTTCTTTCAGAAAATTGCTGTTTCGGGGACAAATTCTTCCCCTATTTGGTCCTATACATTCTGAATAAGCTTCTGTGGGTACCCAGGAGTCATTCTTGGGGGAAAACTCAAAATACTTAGCTGGAGTTTTCCATAAAACTACAACCATACACTAATTAGAAAGTTACCTGTGATAGGTCAATAAGAATTTCTGATTGCTTCAGTCCAAACTCTTGAAAAACAACTATTTATAAAAATAAAATGTCATTAATATACTAGGCTGAACACATACAATTCATAAGGCTCACTCACATCACAGTCAGAGAAAATTCCTGTATAATTTTTGCCTCTGTTCTCTGGATAAGCAAATGTTTTGGTTATGGACTTCGACAAGTAAGCAAGCAATGAGAGCTGAGAAAACAAACACTCCCAATAACAGAAGTTTCCTTCAAAACCCTTGCTGCTAAATCATGCTAAATGCCCTTGGTGTGTATTTCCACTGTCACTTTCGAGTGTTTTTCCCATTTTGTGCTGAGCTGGGGTCTACACTGACTGCCGCACCCTCACAGTGCCAAGAGACTGGCACTGGAGGGCAGGGATGGCTGTGCCTGGGAAGGTGCCCTTGGCACAGCTGGAACACCAGCAACAGAGCACAGCCTTAGCGGCCACCGAGCGCATGTCACTGGGTAACTGGTAAGGCAGTAACTTAAACATTCCCAGACATTCATTTGGGAGCGTTTAAGTTACTGCCTTACTAGTTACCCAGTGATATCCATGATCAACTACCTAACTTCTCAGAGTGAAAAAACCTGACTAGGTTATTTCATTTAAAACCTGTGTATTCACCATTCTGATTCTTTTTAGTATTCCAAGAAATAGAAAACACCTCTCATGCACACTTGCCAGCTAAGCCAGCCATCCCTTCCTTATGGCTCTAAGAACTGGCACTGTTCTGGAAAGTGGGAGGGATGGAGCCCCTGGCAAGCAGCACCCAGGTGTGCTGGGAGCTGCACACAGGGCAGAGAGGGGAAGCCAAGGTGCCAGGTAAGAGCTCTGCCAGCTCCCACTGCAGTGCTAACAAACCTGCTGCCAGCTGGGAAGTAACACAAATTGGAACTGACAGAGAAATGTGACAAATTCATTATTAATAGCACGACTATTTTTTAATACGTAGAAGGCTGTACTAGATTAATAAAAACAGGCTTTTATATTCCTTTCTTACAGCAGTGATGCTGTGTGATCTGCAGAAAATCGAGTGCTGCTGCTGCTGGCTCTGGCTCTGGCTGGCGCTGGGATGCTGCAGCGGATTCAGCAGGAACAGGATTTCTCTCCAGGACACTGCAACTGCTGCACACTCCAGAAGGTCACGCAGGCTGACTCTGTGGCAGGCTGAAGCACTCACACAAAAGGTCAGCATGCTGTGGAAACCCGCACGCAGCTCCTCCTCGGGGGGTCAAACCTCTTGGTGTTCATTAGAATCTGCCTTGTTTTATCTCAACCTATAGTGGATTTTAAGGGAGATCTATTTTTTAAACAAAGAGCAACCCATGGGGTGTATCAGAGACTTGCTCACTCCAGCCCACTGCTCTGCAAACCAAAACTGCAGCAGCACAGGTGGATACCTGTTTCTCTCTCTCCACCTAGCACACACAAACACGTGTCTGAGCATCCACAAGCTCTCAAGACCTATATCTCAGCCTATATATATACATATACATGCATTTATAAACATATATATTTTTATTCTTACTGTGGGAATGTTTACCTCAGGTGTACAAACGAAACCCATCAGTGTATAACATAAATACTTCATTTCACATCCCATTAGCATTTACTCTTTCTATCTCTGCTATTTTTTTAACTTGTTTCCTTCAGAGGAAAAAAGCCATGTCAGGGGAAAAATATTTCAAACAAGTCTCAAAAAGGAGAAGTTCAAGAAAAATGCGTTCACTCACTCCTATTGTTTCCACCTTTAAATCTAAGCGTAGCTGCAACGCACAGACTACTTACAAATGACCGTAAAGAGTTTCATAGGAAAATAGTCCCTTAGAAAAAAAAATCTGATAACTAGCCGCTTTTTTTCCATCCTCCTTTACCAGAGGCAGGATGGTTCCTTTTACCATCCTGCCTCTGGTAAAGGAACTTGCCTTTACCAGAGGCAGGTTCCATCACCTTTTGCTGTTTCCCTCGCAGCCGGTGCCGAAGGTCTCAGCCCGCCCTGGCTGGCGCGCAGCCTCCCCGCACGGTACTCTGGCATCCCGGGCATCCCTGCCAGCCCCGCTGCAGAGGCACGGCCGCAGCCTGGAGCTCCCCGGGACAAAGCCGGGCAGGCAGTGTGCTCTCGGGAAAGCAGATATGACACGGAGCTGCAGCGGGCACTGCCGAGCCGTGAGCGCTGCCGTGCCGAGCCGTGCCGGGCCGGGCGCCGCACTGGCCCCGCTCGGGGCTGGGGACGCGCTCGGCCGAGCGTGGCGGCTCCCGAGAGCGATCACAGCCTTCCCAGGAGGGAAGGAGCAATAAAGCATGTGGCAGGCTGTCACTGCGGGGGGAAAGGGGCAGCTACGGCCCCTGTGAGAATTGCAGTGCGTGGGATTCAGCACCCGGCAGAGCCGCTGCCAGTCGGGAGCTGGGAATGCGGGGGGAAGGAGCCGCTGATGCGCGGGGTCCGTCACCTCTGTCACCTGTTGCCCCACCGCACCCCATTCCCGCACGGGCGGAGTGCTCTGCGGCCGAGGAGCCCGCACACGGCATGGCGATGTGCTGGGAGACAGCGAAGGCCGATTGCCAGAGCCTGCGGGGAGCCACCGGCCCCTGCCGCGCAACAAACAGCAAATTCCGTGCGTCCAAAGGAAAAGTTCCCATAGAAACTTTCCTGGCTGTTTAAGTTGAACGTAACACAAACCAAGAAACATTTCAGGTGGGGATGGAAGCACAAGGGGCCCCCAAATCCCCACGGCGGTGCGAGTCCTATTCCCTGCCTCCTGCCCCGTGGGTGCCAGCCCCTCGGGAAAGCGGCTCAGCGCGGCCCAGAGCAGCCTGGAAGGTCTCACTGCAGCTGCGGTTTGCCCAGCACCGCCCTGTCCATGCGCTGCCCAGGCTAACGCGGGGCACTGGCCAGGACTGTGCCCAGGCCGTGCCAGCCACGCCGGGAACGGCCGGAGGGGACCCAGGGCACATCCCGGAGTGTGCCAGCCACGGCAGGAACAGCCGGAGGGTACCCAGGGCACAGCCCGGAGCGCGCCAGCCACGCCGAGAGCCGGACACGAGAGCGGGAACAGCCGGAGGGGACCCAGGGCACATCCCGGGCCGTGCCAGCCACGCCGGGAACAGCCGGACTCGGGAGCCTCCCTGGCCCGAGCCGCTGAGTTAAAGGCCAGGGGCGATGGCATCCGGCGATCCTTGGAGCCGAGGCAGCCGCTGCTATCGCCGCACAAAAGCGATGCCGAGCAGCCGAGCGGCACAAAAGAGGTGGGGGGCAGGCAGACAAGAGAAACGGAGGGTGGAGCGAGACAAGAATGGGAGAGGAGCTGCGCGGACAAGGAGGAGGGGAGGGAGACGCGCACACACACAAAAATCAGAGAAAGGGAACGACAAGGGGATAACGAGGGGGGAAGAGACCGCACGGGGAGGGCGTTCCTCACCTGGCCGCTCCCTCCGCACTGCTCCTCTCGCTCTCTGCTTGCCCCGTGCTAGGGCGCCTGACCTCAGCATCAGAGCTTTGGGCTCAACGCCCATATCCAAGAGGATTCTCCTGTTTGCCCAGGTTTTGCGTTGCTACTGGGGGGGCTGTGATCAGCAGATCTGCAAAGGGACCTGGAGTAACTGGCTGAGTTTCTCACCAACAGCCATATTCCTCATTCCTATTACAAAAAATGCACCTTGGGTGATGCCACCGTCATCAGCATCTCCCTGCAAAACCAAAAGCTGGTCCCAGTAAATGCCAGGTCAGGGGAGGCATTGATCAGCTGAGGTAAACAAAGTACCTCTCTAAGGACTAGTCTCAAAACCAGGGAATGTAAGATGCTGATGGCTCACCCAGCCTCACTCCTCTCCTTTACAAGCACCCACCAAACCTGGGAGCCCCAGGGGCCTTCCCTCCTTCCTGCAGCCAAGCAGCCGTAGCAGCCTCACTGGTATTTTAGGGACAGGGTGGCAGAATAACAATAAAATGCAGAAGAGGAGAAAGATCCACATTAGAAGATGCTGTAGAGCTAAAACACACATCAGCTTTTGTTTCCTGATAAGGCCTCTATAAATGACAGAGTAAATGACAGAACAAATGTAAAGCTCCCATCATTCTCAAGGATATTTGAAAAGCTCTCATGTTTCCAGTGTTTCATAAAACAAGAAAGTCAGAAATGGAAAACACATTTTAAAAGTATGAACTTGCAGGGAATTCAATAAAAATGCATTTTTCTGACTGAAAAAGTATCTTTATCTTCAGGAATGAAAACTAACACTGGTGGCTAACATGGCTCAGGCTGGCAGCTCTGGCAGCTTCACCTTTGAGCCCCAGTGCCCCTCACACAGCACAGCAGCCAGCACTTCTCCCATCTCCCCCAGTCCAATATTCTTTTCAAGATTACATCTTTTTTACTGTTGTTGTTAATTTTCAAGATCATATTATTTTTATTAGGATTTTTGTCATTTTATATCTTTCTTTTTCCAGAGTACCAGCCTGATGTCATTCACCTGCTAAAATAAAAAATGTTACCACTTTTCTCTCTAAAGCCACTGCCACACTTCTGCCGCATTTCTGCTGTTACCAAAGCCACCGGGAGAGCTGCCATCACAGGAAGGCCCATTTCTGACCTCTGTGCTCTGTCTCTCAGTGCTGCGGCACAATTCCTCAATGCACATGGTCCAAACATGGTCCAGAACTGGGCAGGCTCTCCTTGGACCACAGCTCTCCAGAGCAAACAAAATATCTGAAATGAACAAAACCTGTCTGAAACTAACTGAAAGGGAATGCTGACATCTCCAGCTCTCCCTGTTTGAGCCTCCCCATGCCTGTGAGGAGAAGATTGATGAAAATAAGAGAGAATGGGGAAAGAGGTTAAAAAAAAGGAAGAAAATTTCTTGGAATGATCAGAAGTGACTCACACACATGTTCAAAGCCTAAAACAAGGATCATGGATGACTTCAACCTTGACTTCAGCTACAGTTTGACTGGAATAAGGATTTCATTTTCAAATGCTAACTTGCATGTTGTTATTTTTTCATAAAACTGGGGCCAACATCATCTCTGTCTTCCAGTAAGGCTAGAGCAGAGAATTTATGGGTGCAGGCATTAAAATGTTAATAACACTTTAAAAATATTTTGTTTTGTCTTAAAATACCCTCATATATAGTTGTTAGGTTTCAAATGTGCAAAGTGTTAACCTCCCCACAAAAGTAACTTGAAAGAAAGATTTTTGATCAGCACCAGTATTGAGACTAATTCAGTTCATATGGGTTGAGATAGCTGTGGGAGACAAAATATTTTAGAAAGCTGTTGCCCAGGATCTTTTACAATTTCAATTTTCTTCTCCAACAGAATGATGAGGTCTAACCCCAGGATGAGCTGCAAAACATCAGGCAGAAACCAGCAACAGGAAAAGAGGGAGAGAGCCAAGCCTCCTGCCTGCCACTACACAAATTCATATGTTGGGGCAACACGTTTCAGGTAATGGGAAATCTTTCCACGAGCACAGGTAACTCTCCAAATAGGCTCTGTAGTTTGAACTTTAATTTTTTTTTTTAATGGCTGCTTTTTGATTTCCAACACCGAGCATGATGGAAACAACACCAATATGTAATTTAGGAGTTATAATACATGATGTGCTTTGAAATAGGAGAGAAGTTTCCATTCAGTGGATGCAAAAATTGATAGAGAAAGTGGAGATGGGTTGGATTTTGAGAAGGCAGTAGGGGCATGGTAAATGTTGCCTCTGGGCTAATGTTGGAACCCTTCTCCTCTTTCACATTCTTTATCCATTCAGGATAACCTGGAACACAAAAAAAATGGGTTTTCCCATGCAGAGGCCTCTGGGAAGCAGTTTAGATACATGATTTCAGATGCAAAAACTTCTTTCCAGCCCAGGCCATCACAAAGTGGAGACATCTCAGTCTTCAAATCTTTCCCAAACTCTGTCAGGATACCCTGAGTCTTTGTGATCCGACTGAACATACGTCATGCTTCCTCAAGTTAATAATAGATGTCCCAGGAAAGACAGCTCTTGAGGTCAGGGAATTTTTTTTTTTTTTTTTTTTTTTTTTTTTTTTCCCCTGTTGTGTTTTCACTTCTCTTTTGGAATGGGCGGGGGAGCCCAAGCGCAGCCCCGAGCTGCCGGCCAGGCCAGCCCTCGCCACCTCGGCGGAGCCCGGCGGCTGCCAGCGCTGTGTTTGTCCTACACAAGCGCCCCTGAATGAGGAAAAATAAATAGAAGAAGCAAACATATGACTCTTCTTAGCACAAAGCCTCCCCACCTCCTCCTTGCTATTTTTTTATTATTATTATTTTTCCTCCTCCTCTGGCGACATAAAAAGAGGCTTCGTCTGCCCCTGTTGAATGTAAATGCCTTTGAAGTGGAACTAATCATTTCAAGGATAGTTTGCGTTGTCCTAACAACGCAGTTGAATTGCGAAGCCCCTCTTTTTGTTGAAGATATGTTTTCTTTCTTTCAGCTCAACCTGATGATGATATACTGCTTTCACGCTCTGTCCTCCCGCATCGTAAATCTGCGCTGCCGCCTCCCGCGGCCCGAGCTCCCCACGCCAGCGGGAGACCGGCTGCGGCTCCCGGGCAGGGCCGGGCCGGGCCGGGCTGGCCGGAGGAGCCGCGCCCGCGAGGGGGATGCAGCCCCCGGGAAGGGAGGGAGGCGCGGCTGGCCCCGAGCCGCTCCCCGGGCACCCTTCCGTGCACCGCCCTCTGGGTACCGCCGGTTTGCCCCCGGCCGGCATCCTGCATCCCCAGCGGTGCACACCCCGGGCACCCTTCCATCCATCACCCTCTGGGTACCCCCATCTGCCCCCGACCAGCGTCCTGCATCCCCAGCGGTGCACGCCCCAGGCACCCCTCATCCCCCTTGGTGTACCCCTCCAGGCACCCCTCCCTACTCGGGGTACCCTTCACCATCTCACCCAGTATCTCTCACACCCCTCCGGGTACCCCTCCATCCATCACCCTCGGGGTACCCTTCATCTTCCCACCCAGGTATCTCTTATCGCCATACCCCTTATGCATCCCTTCAGGCCCTCCTCTCTTCCTCCCTGTCTGGGCACCTTTCATTCTCAATCCCAGGCACCCACATCACCCTGATGCTCCCCCTCAGGCTCCCCTCCATCCACATCCCTTCGGACACCCTTCATCCTCCCCTCCATGCACCCCGCATCCCCCGCGCTGCGCGCTCCGTCCATCCTCGCCCTCCCGCATCCCGCATTCCGCTCCGAGCATCTCTTCCCAGGCGCCGCGGGCACCCTCAGGCCGCCGGCCCGGCCCGCAGCTCCCGTTAATGCCATTAGTGACAGAGGTCGGGTTTCAATCGGGGCTCGGTGACACGAGGGCTGCGGCGAGTGCCTCGGAAATTCAGGTCAAGCGGCGCGGGCTCGGGTTTCACGGTCAAGGCTACCGGGAGGCAACCTCGGAAATGCCCCACGGGATGGACGGACAGACAGACAGACAGACGGACACACCATAGGCAGTCAGCAGGCGGCTCCCCAGACCCCTGCCCAGACCACAGCTTTTCTGAAGCACTCCCCTCCCTTCCCATCCAAGCTCTTTTGGGCTTGGATGCTTTGCCCAGCAGGTCCCATTCCTGGATCTCTGTAGTGGGGCAAGTTCTGGGTTCATTCCCCCACAGCAGGCATTGCAGTCAGACAACTCCTTTTTTTTTTTTTTAGAACACAGAAACATAATTTATTTACTGCCTCCTATAAATTATTTACTACCAGAGTTGAGGTAGTTCCATTAAAGCCGCATGGTTTGTGTATACAAAATAGTTATCTGGGGACTCCTTTTGCCAAAAGCCACACAGTTGCCAGAGAGCAGGGAAAGATGGGAGCAGGAGGAGCTGACTGTGGGAGAAATGGGCCTCAGGAAGCAGCACAGGAATGGAAAGGAAAGAAATGGCTTTGCCCCCTCAGTTTATGAGACCTTACAAGCACAGAAACACCTGCCAGGCAGGAGCTGGGACCAGCCCAGGCTCATCCCTTCGTTCTGCTGAGCTGCACCAAAGATAGCACAGGAGATGACAACACAGGCAACCAAATCCACTGCAGGCTGTGCCTGTGCTTCCCAAGATGTGCTTGATTCCCCGGGAGAGCAGCAGGGTACCAGCAGCATTGCTTTTCACCGTGCTGCTCTTGAGAAGCCTTGTCTCCAGAGGTGCCCTTGTGCAGAGCCACACTGGGACAGCACAAGGCACCATGTCCCTCAGCACGGGCTGGGGAGGGGGCTTGGAGGTGGTTCCAGCTCTCCCCCCAGCCCAGTGCTCCCCGAGGACGCAGCTCTGCCCTCTCCAGCTCCATCCGCCCGTGGGACACACAGGTGCAAGGCTCAGTGCCTCTGGCTGGTGCTGCCCCAGCACCCACGGCCCACGCCCAGCCCGGCAGGCCTTTGCAGCAGCAGCAGCCTTCAACAACCTCCCAGGAGCTCAGCTCAGAGGAGATAAACACGGAAACCCGTGTATGCTCCCCAGGGGGGAGAGAGAAGCAAAACAGCAAGATAAATGAGAATTCCAGGTGAACATCAAGAAACTGTTTACCCTCAGAGAGTGGTACATTAACAATCATTCTGTCTACAAGCATCTTCCTTAGACAAAACTCACAGATTTTCCTGTTTTATAGGAGAAGGCATGAAGATGAATGAGTCCATCTCTCTCCCCCCAATATCTTTTGCCACCTCATGCAGGGGTGTTTGCTAGAGAAGCAGCAGAGTACTTGGTCTTGCAGTTCTAAGTACTCAAAACACAAGTCTGAGAAAATCAAGGTGTAAAGAAGCTGGAAAGCAAACTGCCAACTCCAAACAGCCAGGGCTGTCTCTGGTTGAAATATGACATTTGTGCAGTACTGATGTTTTTATATTTACATTAATAATCACACACCGGTACCCTTCTTGCATCTGAAGTTCTCTACATTCCCCATCTGTTACCTTCTAGTCCATGAATCTCAATCCCTTCAAGGGAATGCAGGGCCTGTGAAGAAAGGAGCAGAAATTGCCGCTTGCTATTTCCCCATCAGGAAATGCAAAAAATTGGTGAACTTGAATATTTAAGATTGGCTGTTTCATTTTATATTTTAGGAGCCTTGAATGCTTCTCATCGTGTTGGCATTGGGACAGCTTTGCTGAGTTGGAAAAAAAGGAATTATGTCCTTCTTGCATGGATTTGGTCACACTTTGTTGGCATTTTCTTGCCCAAATAGACTTTGCTCAAGAACATTAATACGTTGTTCCCATAGCACTTCATGTGTAAAGCATGGCAAACCTCTTTCAGTATACATTAAACCAAGGTGTTGTTGATTAGTGTGGATACACCGGGTTCTGGGCAGCCTGGAGCTGAGCGCAGGGGCAGACAGGCAGGACAGGTCCTGCTGCAGCACTGAGGGGGTTGTGGATTCTTGGGGCTCCACAGCAGCCTCAGAGCAGCTGAGCAGCAGATGCTCCAGCATTTCACCTTGGTAGGCAGACACAGCCCAGCCATAACTTATGCACGTTCTTCTTGGCTTCTTGGCTGCACGTTCTCATCTCCCAGGACTTTTCAGTGCTTTTAAAAGTCAAATTTAATAGCATTATTTGTAGAGTAGACACTGAGCAGGCAGCCTTTCCATGTCAGCTCCTCCAGCTCCTCTCAGACATGAATCACCACCCTGGAGGCTGAGATCTTCCCTCCAGGAGAGCAGCCCATGGGCACAGAGCCCTCAGCACCCGCCTGCAGCAGCCTCTGCCTGATGTGCATGAGACACCAGGGAGGATGGGGCTTCAGGTCTCCTGATTCATAAGCTGAGCTTGGAAATCACACAGCTCTTTCTGAAGAATGCATATAGTTCACGAAAAAAACTTTTTGTTTCTCCTAACACATTTTTGACCCCAAAAGTGAAGATTCTAATATCTGGCCCAGATCCTTATGGTAACCCCAAGAAACCTCAAAGACTGCCAATATCATAGAAGAACAGGATGAGTTGAAAGCGACTTTAAGAATCCTCTAATTCCCACCCCCTGCCATGGGCAGGGACACCTTCCACTAATCCAGGTGCTCCGAGCCCCGGTGTCCAGCCTGTCCTGAGCCCTTCCAGAGATGGGGCAGCCACACTCCTCTGGGCAATCTACTCACACAGAGTGTGAGACAAGGAACAGGCTCCCCATGGGCTACCAGCTGCAGGGTCACTGGTTCTGCTTGCACCAGCACCAGAGCCAGTCCCAGTTTTCCTAAAACAATAAACTTAAACAGCAGTCAATATACCTCTGCTTTCATTTCAAAGAAAATTAATTTTTGAATGTATTTTGAGTTCTTTAGGTACACTACCTCAGTAACCATGGAAAATTTTTATGACCACTGGCAAACCGACTACTTTTTAATTACTATCCTACCCAGCTGCTAAGCAAGTGCTTTATGATATACAAAAAAAAAAAAAAAATAGTTTGCAGGAGTTGCCAAAATATTTGAATAATTTTATTCCCTCTACATCTTGAAAATACACACAAAACAGCCCCTTTTACAATACAAAATGGTGATGTAAAATATGCATATTTTTCAACACATGTGCTTTTGTTTTTCCTCTTTCCATGTAATCTTTTCCAAAACTATCCTGCAGGGAGATTGAAATTCTCACTCAGCCCTTCATCCGCTCTTCGTTTATTGAGTTAAGACAGAAACAGGCGGTGTTCAAAAAAAAAAAAAAAATCCTCCCCCAAAAAAGGAGAAAGCCTCAACTTGAAGTGTCCTGGGATAAATTTTAAAAGGTTTGTAAGACAAAAGAGTGCCAACAGCATGTAGCATGAGAAAGGCTTAATACTCAAAGAAACACCCTTCAAAATTAATACATCTGATGGAGCTGCAAAAGCCTCTTTGGTAGCAGCCTGCCTGCATTAACAATTTTGGACAGCCTGGTGCCTCTGAGACTCCATTGAGCAAGTGTTTCAGATACGTTTTCTTTATGATGCTGCAGACTGCCAATCTTTACATAGCATCAAGAATAGATACTCTTAAGAAAACATTTTGTGAATAGCCATAAGTAAAACTAAGAACAAATAAGCCTAATTTAAAAAAAAAAGGAGAATATTTGATTATTCTCCCTCCCTCCCTTTCCTGCAGGCACCCCCTCCTCCCCTCACTAAAATGTGGCTGGATTCTGACCAGTGTTAGTGATCCAGGATACAACTCCACTGGGCATATGAGACCATGAAATATCATTGCAGCAGAATATGAAGATATTGCCTGGGGTTTTCATGCTGAAAACATTTAACTAGACCTTAAAGGATGATGTTCTTCCTTCCATCAGAATAGTTGCTGAGTCAAAGTAAAAAAAGTCCTTTTAAAATGCAGCAGAAGATGAGTCCTATCTGATTGTAAACACACTCTTGGACAACTTGTATTAAATGACGAGGGCACAGGTCGATGCAGCTCCCGAGGGCAGCCTCCATCTCCCTGGAGCAATTTTGGCTCCTCCATCCCTGCACCCTCCTGAAGCGGCAGTTTGCAGCACCAACCTCTGCTGAGACACTTTAAATCTCATTCTTAATATTTTTTTTTAATCTCTCCTCATTCAAACAGTCCCAGCTTGAGATAGCTTGATATATTACTACGCCTGTCAGGGAGACGGTGAGAATAATACGAGCAAAAAGGCCGGGCAGCGGCAGGCCGGGGCTGCGGCGGGAGCACAAAGGGCTGCGGGGGCGCGGCCCGGCGTTTCCGCCCCTCACCTTCCTTCGTGTCTAATCGCTGCTGAAAAAGCTCTGCCGCCTCGGACACGGGGCACCTTTGAAGTGCAGCGCTTTGGTTCCACCGCACCTCTGACAGCGCTGGGGCCGCTCTGCCTGCGCCGCACGGCTCAGACCCGGGCTGTGCCCCGTGTGCTGCACTCCCATTGCATCCCTTCAGTCCCGGGCTCTGCCCTGTGCCCTGCCCTCCCATCCCTTCCCTCCATCCCGAGCTCTGCCCTGTGCCCTACCCTCCCATCCCTCCTTCGCGGGGTCTGCCCTGTGTGCTGCCCTCCCATCCCCGTTCCCGGGCTGTGCCCCGAGCCCTCCCATCCCATCCCATCCCATCCCATCCCATCCCATCCCATCCCATCCCATCCCATCCCATCCCATCCCATCCCATCCCATCCCATCCCATCCCATCCCATCCCATCCCATCCCATCCCATCCTTCCCTCCCGGGCTCTGCCCTGTGCCCTCCCATCCCCGTTCCCGGGCTTTGGGCTCTCTGCAGCCCTCCCGTCCCTCCCTCCCGGGCTCAGGAAGAGCTCCTGCAGCAGCGAGGGCACGATCGGGCCATGCACTGCCAGAACTGCAACCCACACAATTCTTACACATCATTCCAAGCACTTTTTACCTGAGGAATGAGTGCCTGACTCTACTGATTAGGTCACCCTGAAGCACACCTGAGCATCATCTGCACAGGATTGCCTCGACGTTCTCCATATTTCCTCACTTCTTTAATACTCTATGACAATTATAAGCTAAAGAATTTACCAATTAAGGCAAATCACAGAAGCAAATGTGGCTTAGTGTAAACAATTAGCTTCATGCCATTGCATGAAAATATTTCATTAATCCACAGATTTTCCAAAACACTGTTTTATTAAGAAAGAATTTGTGGCAATTCTGGTGCCTTCCTTGGTTTCCTGTTCCTGCTGAAATGAGAGCAGCAGCAAGGCTGGAGTATGTGTACCCTCCACCCTGACAGCACACACACACACACAAACACACATCACCCTTCATTCTGCCTAGGCAGCCAATGTTTCATGCTCTGGGATATACCTCCCACATCAGGAGGCTGAAGGAAAAAAAAATCACATCCCTGACTAACCTCTAGCATTGTCAATCTATTTTTTCTCTTCCCAATCAAAAAATTAGAAGCCAAATTCTTAAAGCACTCTTCATAAATATTTTCAAGAGGTGAAACAAAGATCAAGGCAATATACAAAATAGCTTCCTAATTTTGCTTTGTTTTATTTGTTTTATTCAAGCATCAGAAGGGCATTACGAGGCAGGCTGTGATGGTTTTTAACGATTCTGTTATTCCAACGTATCCTAAATATTTCCATGCATTTTATTCTTAATTGTTTTCTATTATGGGGCAACAAAGAACCATTCATTCTGCCTAGCAGAAACCTTAGTTTTGATTAAGCACTTCTGGTAACCATTTAGGGTGCTAAAATCTATCATTGCATTTAATTATCCTTGGTTTTTTATAGTTTCCTTTATTGCTCATTAAATTACTAAAGATGCTTCTGTGGTTTGTTCTTGAGGAAGAATCCAGCAAGAAACATATGCTGGTGAAAGGTTGCTCAGGTTTCCACAGCATCTGAAGCTGTCAGCATAAATTCACTGATTTTGTTTTATCAAAGGATAAGCAGCTCTTGTAAAACCCTGGCACTTTGGTCACCAAAGTAATAGTCACATAAAAGAGGCCTTTCAGGTACTGGGTTTGCTGAGCAGCATTATCCCAGAGTTCAAAACATTTGGGCTACAATTCAAAGCTAAGCAAATCATTTTGGCTGTGAACATGGATGTGAAGGTATTTGTTTTCCCTGGGCCAAGCCATCTTGGCATGTTTTGCAAATAACACTCTGAGATCTGCAACGCCCTTGGGGTGTGACCAGGAGTCCCCAGCCCTCACCCCTGAGCCTCTGCCAAGGCAGCCAGATGATGACCGCACCAGTGGGAGACCTGCAGGATGCCCAAGCACTGAGAGCACTGCCCACTGTTCCCACACAACACGAGAAATGGTCCCAGAGGAGCAACAGCAGCGTTCTGACTGCACCACACCTGCAGGTGCCTTCAACGAACATCCCTTGTGCTGGGCCCGTTGCCAGCTGTAGCCTCTGGTTAAAGAGAGCCTGAACAAAACATGAGAGAACAAAACATGGTTCTCACCCCAGAACACTGACATAAGTGGTGACCATTTGGGCAGAAACTCTACTGAAAAAGGACATAGTCAATTTAGATTACTCATTTGTAACCGTTTTCCCCTGACCTCCTGATGCTCACTGCTCATTGCTTCCTCCTGGCTTCCTGGTGTGGACATCTGCCCCCTTAGAGGTGCTGTGGATGGGTCTGGGAGCATTTGCTCCTCCTGCATGTTCCTCAGCATCCTCCCACGATGCTGCAGCCAGGAAGACTCTGTTAGAGCAGTGTTTCACTTGGGCAAATCTGGCAGCCAAACAAGGGAGACTTTTCAATCTCCCAATAACAACACTGACAGACCAAAGCCACAAAACTGCAGTAAGTTCTTCACTTTCTCCCCTTCAAGCCATGTGGAAGGATGCAACAGAGTGTCAGATGAATCCCTTGTGGGGATGCACCATGTCCCAACACACTGCACACACGGTGTCTGCACTGTGTCTCAGCCCAAGAGCCACAGGTACCACAAGAGACTGAAAACCTGGGCTTTCCTTCTGAAAACCAGCAGCCACTGCACTCCTCCACCCCTCTCACCTCCCTTCCTTCTACAATGAATTCAAGTGTTCAATGTCATGTTCCCTGTCCAGGAACACAAAGTCTTTCCCATGCAACATGAAGGCTGACACCAGCACTGTGAAGCATCCTCCCAGCCTCTTCCAAACACCCAAAATCAACACCTCCCTCCTGCCCCATCCAAGGCCAGGGTGACAACATTTTGGCAGCGCAGTGTACCTTGGCTGCCAGGTTTTGCTTTACACCAGGCTTTGCAGCTTGGTGAGCTTTAAAAGTAACATGTGCTCCCTTTCTGATATTTTTTTCATTGCTTCCCTTGGCCCGTCAAGTTAGTGGAAAAGGGTGATCATAACACATGTGCCTGTATTAAATGAGTAATAAGATTACCAGCTGATGCTAGGACAGATCAGTGGTTTTATCTCAGTTTGGTTATTTTATGTAATATCGAAGCCACATTTGTATTTAAACATTATATTACACTGTGGTTTTGTAATCTCAAATGAAAGCTATCCAGTCAATTCTCTGAGACTCATTATGTTCTCAGATTCCCTTTAAACTGGTCTTATTTTGAACTATATTTACTTAACTGTCAAACCATAATCAGTCTATATTAATACAGCAGGGATTTCCCCTTTCCATAAATTTATGCACTTTACCTTTTATCAGCTTAGCAAATAACATGGCTCAAAGGTTTTACAGGTTTCCTATTCTTCTGCTGTTGCCTTTTTGCTTGAGCTTGTCTTAGCTTTCCATTTAAACCATCTTGCAGGCCCATCCCAAGCCCTAGCAGTTGCAGCTTCCCTGGGGCAGGATCTGCTGTGGCTTTAGAAACCCCAAGCACGGGGAGTGGAGCTCTGTGTGCCTCCAGTGTAGGGAGACAGTGTCCTGAGCACGAGGATGGCAGGGATGGGAGATGCCAGGTGTGGTGCTGGCAATGTCTTCCCTGTGGGCTGCTTTAAGTTCAGCTTTTTGTGTACTGGACCCAGTATGGCCAAAACCACAGCATCATCATCCAGGCAAAACACCTTCCTTCCCTCTATTTGTGTCTCTCAAATCAGCTGCATTTAAATAATTTCCCCATCTCTGCTATCAAACCGTTTTGACTGAACAACAAGGACATCATCCAAACTGCAGCATTCCTCTCATTTGTACTTTGCCACGTGTCAACACATTCCCTTTTACACCTCCCATAGGGCAGAGGTGTTTTACCCTCCCACAGGGTGCAGAGGAGGCCCTGATCAGCTGGGCTGAGCCAGGCTGGAGCAGATGCAGGGGGATCAAACGCCCCTGGCTCCAGCGCACCTCATGGCACAGCAATGCCCAGCTTGGGATGCAGTGCCCTCCGTCCCAGAGAGGCACATCTCCCCTGTCAGTGAAACATCAGAAAATAGGAAACCCAAACTAGAAACAAAAGAATGTGGGTGAGGGACAGGAAAACATCCAGAAATTCTAAAAAAGGTTCATCCATGTCCTGCCTGTGACCACAAAGCCAAACCCAAGGCTGCTCTGAGTGGTCCTGCTTCACTCCCTTTCTTTCTGATGCCGCATCCTCAGAGCCTGAGCCCACCTTCAGGGCCTGAAAGGCACAACAAAACAATTAGTCATGCTCCATAAAGCTGCCTCCATCCAGCCACCCATGGCTCTGCCCAGCACCTGGAGGACACCAAAGTCTGCGCTGGGAAGAGCCAGCACAAGGTGTCCTCACCAGTTACAGGGCCAAGGCCCACCTGGCAAAGGCCCTAGGTGGCATCTCTGAAGGTGGGAGCACCAGGAAGCCAGAGCTCCATCCCTTTGATCAAGGCATGAGCAGCCAGATCCAAAACTGAGGTCAGAGGGTCTAGGGGCAGCACCGAGCAACCCCAGCCACCTCCCCACCAGGCATCCCTACAGCTCTGAGGTGACCCAACACCTCTGCATTGTGTTCAGGTGTTCTCACCATAGAAAGCAGCACTGGGAACCAAAGCCACATTGCTTAAGGGGAGGAAGCAAAGAAGCCCAAAAAAGACAATATTAATAGGCAATTAATGTCAGGACAGCACACACCTAGAGAAGTGATCAGTGCTCTCTACTCTAGAAAGCTTTTCCGTCCATCTTCACTTCTGCTTCTCCTTGGGGAAAAGACAGAGAAGCAGAAGCCTCCGAAGCACTGCCTAGCTGCTGGCAGCAGGGCAGGGACCCCCTCCCGTCCCCTGTGCAGGCATGTGTCACCCCTGTGCCCCAACCCGCCCTCCTGGGGCTGCTTCCCGCAGGCTGGGGCTCGAAGGGGTGACAGCAGGAGGGGGGCTGCCAGCAAAGGGGATGGGTCTCTTTGCCTGGGCTTGGTACCCCAGAATCAGTGCAGAGATGGAACTGGGGTGGGCTCGGGGGGCTGGACCTGCACGGTGACCCCAGTGTGCCACCTCTGAAGTGACGCATGAGCTGAAACAGCACAGCTGCTGTTTTATCAGTTATCTGTGTTAAAGAGCTCCTTCCCCCTCACGACTGCTGCGTCTCCATGCTCGGATGGGCAGGAGCCGGATGTCAGGGCTCCATTTCGCCGAACGCAGCCGTTGGTGAATGGTGCCTGCAGGTGGGAAGAAGCGTTTCACAGCCTTGCAGTCGGGGTCTCAGCAGTGATCGCAGCATTTCAGCAGCTCTGGGGAGCTGTCCCTGCAGCACGGGGCGATTTCCGCGGTGCTCTCGGCTGCAGCCGGCGCTCGCAGATGGATCCCCGGGCAGCGCTCGGCGGGCGGGCCGCGGAGCCGGGCTGGAGACACTGAGCTCACGGGGATGCAACCGGCACACTTTAAAGCGCATGAAGGCTTAGCAGAGGCAAGCAGCGCTGGCAAAGCCCTCGCTCCGTTGGTGTCGCCCCTGCGAGCTGTCGCGGCGTGCCCGAGGCCCCCCCGGCCGAGCGGGCTTTCCCATCCACCCGCCCCGGCTGGGCCGGGCTCCTGATCTCTCAACTGCTAATCCAATCTCCCCCCAAGCTGCTCCGGGACTCTGATGTTCCCTCTTCAGCTGCACCAGGCCCGCTGATTTCCCCTGGCTTCCTTAAGCCTCTGATCTACCCTTCCCACTGCCCCCATCTGGAGCCTCGCTGTGTTCCCCCCCACAGACAAAGCCCCGGCTCGGCTCTGCTCTGCCCAGCTCAGCCCAGCCCAGCCCAGCCCAGCCCGGCCCGGCCCGGCCCGGCCCAGCCCAGCCCAGCCCTCCTCTGCCCAGCCCGGCCCAGCCCAGCCCAGCCTGCCCGCCGCTGGGTGCTCCCGGGAGCTGGGCTGCCCTTGGCACTGGGGACAGCCGGACCCCCGGGCTGGCCAGGTCCCTGCTCTGGGGTGACTTCGTGCCCAGGGCAGGTCCCAGGGCACAAGGAAGATGCCAAGGAGACACATACACTTGGACTATAGTCACCATGTAAGAGTGTTTGGGCCCCTAAAATCTCTGACTCCCACAAGCACCACGTGGTTGTAGAATTTGGGCCCTGTAATTTATCCGCATGGACACTGACACCCATAATGTGGTGATGCACATAAGTGGGTGGCAGAGAGAGGATAGCTCCTCACTGCTCTTCAACAGAAGCTGCATCTCTGCCAAGCAACCATGGAGGAAATAGGAAGCTGAGAGAGGGAAACAGGGGAAGCAGTATCACTGCTGCCAGAGAAGATCTCAGGAGCAGGAAAGGACCTTCCCCATATCATTGCCTTCTGCACTGCAGGCACATAAACCGCACAGCTCCAAGGCCAAACTGTGGGCGAGGAGTTATCTCCCTTCTCAAGAATATTTGCCTGCTAATCGCAGTGAATTATCAGCTAAAGCAGTTTCATAATGAAGCAATAAGACCCAATGAAGTTGATGTTATCATAGGATAATTGACCATGTCAGGCAGCCAGATGCCTCAAGGCAAAAGCAAAAGCTGTTTAACATTCCAGAAGGTCAATCAGCAGATAATGTCCATTTCCTCTGAATTTATTGCCACCATATTGGCCATTTCACTGAAGGAGCTTTCAGCAATTTCATCCCTGATTGTATGTGTATATACTTTTATTCGTGCTCCAGAGTTGTAACAGCACTTAAAATTTTCTCAAGTTTTTCAAAATAAAAAAGTGAGACAGTTTGACTATGGGCTCAGAGAAGCCAAGCTCTGAGCAAGCAGTAGTTACTATAGGAACTACAACAAATAAGCTTCTGAAAGTCTCATCTTGATGAAAACTTCAGGTAACCCATGCATTACTGCTGTTCCTACCTTCAAAACAAATGCAAGTGGTGCACAGAAACCTGCTGCCAGATGGTCACAGTAAGAAAGAAGTCACTGCCCCTAATCCGATGCCTGTGCCTGCCATGCCCAGAGTTGCAGAAGTGGGGGAAAGTGGTGCAGCATCACCCTCACCCCACCTTGACGTGGGCTGCTGTGAGAGAGGTGACACAGCCGGAGACACGTCCCATCAGGGTGAGCCCATCACTGCTGGGGCACAGGGACACAGCACTCACCAGGAGAGGTGACACAGCTGGAGTCACAGCAGGATGAGCCCATCACTGCTGGCAGCACAGCCGGGCTGTGGGGCACAGGGGCACAGCACTCACCTCAGCTCCGCGCTGTGCTACCCGCAGGATCCAGCTCTTGATAAAAGTACATTCACACACGTTGCCCCATGGCACCTGCCTCCTCCAAGCTCTGAACTGACAGGAACCAGCACCTGCCCAGCCCCGGGGGAATCCTTCCCAGCTCAGGGTCTCTTCCAGTAGAGCCAGGGCTGCTCTTTGCAATTCCATGCTCCAGCACGGAGCAACTCACTTGGAAATAGGCATGCATAGAAAAGGGAGAGGGCACAGCCAAAAAATGGCTTTGTGTAGTTGTACAAGGCATCTGATCAGCTTAAACAGCTACAACCATCCATATAAAAGCTATGTTCCCTCCAACACAGGTAAAAGGGAGGTTGTTTCACTGAGTGCCTGTCTGTCATTTTACAGCAAAGAAAATAAGAGCAATGCAACTTTTCTGTGAGATGCACAAGCAGGGCAGGACATGTCCCCAGCCAGCTCTGTGACAGGAAGAAACTGAGGCAGGGAGAAGATACTTGGAATATCTGCAGGGGAAAGGAGAACACATCCCAGCCTGCTTCAAGGTTGTCCCTCAATACTGATACCATTAAGCACAGCCACGTCCCTTCAGAGAGCTCAGTGGCTTTTTGATAATGTGATCATTTCCCTTCTCATCTGCAAATGAAGTGGTATCTCTTGAAGAGGTTCATATACTGGAAAAAAGACAGAAATTTTTTTTGAGAAGACCCAGGTAACATCAGGGCAAACAGGCCTAGGCCAAAACAGGAAAAGAAGTGATAAGACTAAGGACAGATCTATATTCAGAGGGATGATCCCAGCATGTGGAACCTGCTCTGGACATTCTGCCCTTCCACTGGCTGCATCACACAAGTCTGTCTTCAGACAGACAGTCCCAAATCTGCCCAGTCCTCCCCCAGTACTTCTTTTCAATACCCATCACCACTGCCACCCCCTGCTCTGGGCCTGAGCACCTTTGGAACTGGCAGGCTCAGAGCCTTCCCCAGACACCACAGGCATCCCTTTCCCTCCTGCACCCACAATTTTGTCTGATCCAGACAAATCCAACAGGTGGGAGAGGGCTGAGAGTATAAGGCTTTCTTCCTCCTCACCCTACTCTACTAGCAATAGCTCCTGATGGCCTCCCATGGAAATGCTGACCTCGCTCAGGAATCCTGCACAAATTCTCCCTGATAAAACAGATGACTGCTACCGTGAGGCTGAGCAGCAGCTCCTAAGGGCCAGCTCCAGGCAGCTCCTGAGGGCCCACACAAGCCAGAAAGAGCATTTCTTACAGCAGAGGCCAGAAAAAGGGCTGCTGCAGGAGCTGACAGACCCCTTCCCTTGTCCGTTCATATATATTTTATACCTTCCTGATATCAACAATCTTGAGTGATCCAGAAATTCCTCCAGATAAAGCAACATAGAGGCTCTAATTCAGCATGGAAGTTGGATTTTCTAATTGTATTAGGGATTTATACACTGAGTTAGTAAAATACCATATGGCTCTTGTAATGCAGGCTGGTTTTTCCTTGGCAGTCTGTGTAAGCTGCTAACAGCAGACAAGGTCATAACATGTCTCCTTATCACTGCTTTATGTTCTGGATCCCAGTCCAGCTTTTACTGCATGTCATCCAGCAGACAGATTGGATGTACTTGCTAACCTCTTGCCTTCCCAAAAGGATTTTCATTCCCAAATCTCATGGATGAAGCACCACCTCTGGGTTGTCTTCAAAGCTATTACTGCAAGTCTGTGTTTAAACCTTCCAGTCAGACATTATCCTGGGGGGAAACCCTGTTCTAAATATCACTTCCAGTTTCCATCCTGGCTCACAGGGACTCAGGCTCCCCGTCCTTCACCCCAATACACCCTGCATATCCTTGTCAGAGCTCCAGCCTAGCAAGCATGAAGATCCTTTTTGCAAGAGGTGCCCAACCTCTGTGGATCCCAGGGGCATGGTTTGCACCAAACTGGCCCAATAAAAATAAATCAAACTCATCCATTCATATATAGCCCGTGTTCTGAGGTCCATGGTGGTTGGTTGGCTACCCCTGCTCGAGGTCATCACCTCTCCAGTGGTGGCACAAGCCTGTGAACATGTGGCAATTCAGACTGGACGCAGTTCTTCTACCATTTCCAAGTGCTGCCAGTCAAACCAGATGGAAATCAATAAGGTTCTCTTGTTCTCTTCTCCTTGTTAGTAACTTCTAAGCTGATGTTATACACATCAGTCCAGCAAACAACTTAATACAAGCAACCAGAAATGCAGACACTGCAGGAAGTCACCCAGCCTAAGCAAATCTATTAAATAGATCAAATAAATCTGTGAAATTAATGGGCTGGCCCAAGAAAAAGGAAAGAGTGGGGAAAGGAGGACAGCTGCTCTCAACTATACCTCCAGACCTCTCCACCAGCTCCCCTCCAAGCCTACCTTTTCCCACCAAAGGCCACACAGCGGCCCCAAAGGAGGGGACAGCACAAAGGCTGTGAGTGCAGCTGCCCACATCAGAAGGCAGGTTTCCTGTGCAAACTCCTGCTGGCAGTTGGATGCTGTTTTTTGGCTTGGCTTCAGGAGTCACCATCATTTCACAGGAGCAGAGCCCTGCACTCTCTTAAATTAACCACCTCAGGGTCTCCCTGCTCAGTTGCACCCCGTCTGCCTGAAGGGCAGAAGTGTAGGAAATTCTCCAGATTTCCAGGAAAGGGAAGGCAATCCCTTTTTTTTTTTTTTTCCCTCAGGGAAGCAATCAAGTTTAAAGTCTGAATATTCGGCCCAGAAGCAGTTTCTCACCAACACACTCCAAGTACAGAAAATAATGACAAAGGCAGGGAGCAGCCATTCTGTCACAGCTGCATGACCGGCTCCCAGTCAGCCCCCTGCGTTAACCACATACATTCACTTCACAAAATCACCACAGAAAGCTATAAATGATGCATGAAAATTAAATGAGAGAACTCCAACCAGGGCATGAATCCCAAGCCACATGGCCGGGTTGGGCAGAGGGGCAGACAAAGCAGAGGCAGACAGAGCACTGTGTGCTGGGAAACCAAAACAACCTCCCCAGCAGTCGGCTTTTGAAAACCAAAGCTGCATTTCAGGAGGTGGTTGAAACAGCATCAGTTTGAAAGGTATAAATATTCCAGAACAGGAGGAAAAACAGGCTTCATCCAAAGCTCAAGGCATGTTCAGGGAGACCACCCCTAAAGTGAGATCAATTTTAAGGAGAGGAGTTTTCCATGGCTATGTGTTCACTTATGCATACCAAAAGCCCTGGTGCAGTCATGCAGCTGCAAGCAAGGATGGCACACAGGACACAAGGATGGCACACGGGACCCAAGGATGGCACACAGGACCATGGGGATGGCACACAGGACCAAGCCTGGGCTGTGCTTTGCCACAGAGGCTGCTTCGTTAGCACTGCACATGGGCTTAGTCTGTGCCCTACCTCTCCTCCTGCTCCTTCTTCACCACAGCCACAGGCATTTCTGCAACAGCACTGCACGTAAAAGCATGAATGTGGGACATTGCCAGGGAGATACTGTCATCCTACCTGGCTCACAGCTGCCCAGCTATTAGAAATAACCTGGACTTCCAGAATAACCCTTCCAAAACTGGGGACTGCATGTTGAATCCATATCTCTCAGAAGGGCTGCCAACCCAACAGAAAAGCACCTTGCTTACAGTGGGATTTAGATTTGCTCATCAGAGCAGAACTTGCAATTGAAAGGGAAGATGGAAGAAGAAAAGCCAGGAGATGGTCTTCCAGGTTTGTATTCTTTAGCATTATATGTGCAAATGGCTGATGGACAACCTGTTGTCTTCAGAGGCTGGACAGGAGGGTGTAACTCCAATCCAAGACTCTTGTGTTTGCTTCCAAACCTTGGAAAGTCTACAGCCAGCACCAGTTCTGGACAGAGGACATCTGCAAGAGACTGGAGCTCTGAATATGTTGCAGGCACTGGATTCAAAGAGATGTCTAAGCAGGGGGCAGAGAAGCAATAAGCAAATCTTACCCACAAGAGCCTGGGATTCCTTCCACAGGCACAGCTCCCAGTGAAGCCAACAAGCCGTTCCCCCGTAACATCTGCAGAAGGAAATTGCTTTAATTGCTCTAGATACAATAGCCAAACCTTAGACCCTAATCTGGCTGCCTAATACTCTTGCTCCGCTGAAAATAACTCTTGTGAAAGCAACCAGCTGGGACGGAGCTTATCAGGCGGCAGCACGAGCAGGACAGGTCTCACCCCACAGCCCATGCCCGGGGACCCTGCAGGAATCCCTGCTGAGGAAGGGGAGCTGCTGTAACCCCTGACAACCTCCAGAGCTCCTCTCCCTGTGCCCACAATGAACTCCCCAAACTCCCTGCCTGGGCACCACCTTTTAAAGAGTACTGTTTGACGCATTCCCTAAAATCTGTGCAGGATGGCCAGGGCAGGGCTGGTTCGACTGACTCCCCTCTCCCTCCTGTCCCTTGTCTGCCAGAGGATGCAGAGGGCAAACCCCATTTCTCCCCACACGTACAAGCCATGCCTAGAAGGAGCAGCACAGCACTCAGCTGGTTTCCTAAAAGATGTCATAACACAAAAGATTAATATCGATCACGGTAATTTTGGATTCCTGCTGACTGCGTAGCATGGGTGACAGCCAAGCACAGCCAGAGCTGCAGTGCCTGGAGTTACACAGCCACATAAAGAGCCAGTCAGGGTGCTGCCCATGTTGCCTCCCATCAATAACAGGAGCTGACTATTAACAGAAGACAAAACATGGTGAGAAAATGTGGAAAATGTGTGCACATCCAAACAGCAAGGCTGCTTGCTTCTAGGCCAAAATATTTATGTAGGTACCAGCTTTAAAAATTCCTTAACCCTTCTGTTTCCTATGTTAAATGAATCAACTGCAACCAAAATTATCACATATATCTGACATGCAAGCAGACAGCTCCACATATGTAAGAAGAGCCAATAATTTTTAAAAATCCATGTGGATTTCAGGGTTTTCTTTTTGTCAATAATTTTTCTACAGAAAATGTATTCTTATAAGGAAAGTATTTATGGTTCCATCAAGTATCCTTTTTTAACCCTCAAGATATTTAGTTTTCTTTAACCAGTTTGAGTAATATACAGGTGAATTGTCTAGAAAATAATCAGTCACAAAATAACCAACAGAGTTTGATTTTCAAGCTTTTTTTTTCTCATGAAGAGTATAAACTCTCAGCAAACTCTAACTCACAAAGAAAAGGAATAACTATTGTGAAACAATTTGCTTTCTGACCATTTTTTAAATCTCTCAGAAAATGTGCTGAGCAGAAAAAAAGCAACCCAAAATCACAAGCCAGAGTCTCATCTTGGGAAGTAGATTAAAACCAGACATACCAGCTTTATTTTTGTGTCCCTTCAAAATTGATTTTAGACTTCCTTTAGCTTCCAGAGTGCTCTTTAGCCTCTGTCCCAGTCCCCACATGTGGTCCCACCAGCCACATCACAAGCCCTCACCCAGCACATTTGCTCTCAGCTGACGCAACACATGCCAGCACACAAATGGCTTCAGCAAACACAGCTTCCCTTTGGAACAGAGCTCTTCCACTGAACACGGTGCAGCTTGAAAACGAGAACAGAAGCTGTATTTTACTGGCTGATTGTGAAGGAGGTGCCCAGATACCCAAGTGCTGCAGACACTTTGCCTCCTTTCCTGAGCCTCTGATTTTGCTGTCCCAAATGCCAATGGCCCAGCCTGGCTGCCTGCAATGCTGGCACTGCAGTCAAGGGTTTTGGGGACCTGACTTGGAATTCACTGTGTTATTATTTCTGAACATGACTTTGACACAAGAAATGTAAGATATTATTTATTATTTTAATTATTATTATGCATGTTATTCTTATTCTTTGACCTATTATTATCATCATCCTAATTATTGTTAAACAGAGGCACCTCTGCTAACCACTGTCCTTTTGGTCATTGCAAAATCAATCATCAATCAAAATCATTACAAGAGGTTAAAAGTTTTACAGCCAGCTCCACAACACTAACTCTACCAAAATCTATGCTATCCCAGCAACTCATCCTCCATTTCTCATACCAATGGAGAAAGATGGATCAGCCCAGCTGCATTTCTGAAATAAACATCTGAAGACATTCAGGAAAAGGGCGTTGCACACTGACTCAGCACTGTACAGATCTTTAGACAACTACTGGGATGTCCATCCTGGCTCTGACATGAGCACTTCACTTGGATGCTGGGCTTTCTGTACAGGTGGCTGGTGTCTCAGTGACTTGGGCAGCATTTACATTGCCAAATTAGATCCCAGTGGCCCAAGCAAGGCTCCTTTCATACACATCTCCCTCTCTCCCTTGACTACAGAATGAGACAGCTGAGGTTGTTCAGCCTGGAGAAGGGAAGGCTCCAGGGACACCTTTTTGGAACCTTTCAATATTTGAAGGAGGCTGTAAGAAAGGTGGGGACAACCACTTCACCAGAGCCTGTTGTGACAGGACATGGCATGGAGGTTTTGGGCTAGGAGGGGTTGATTTAGATCAGTCTGTGCAGGTCCATGCAGGGCTGTGTTGAGCCATGCACAGAAGGGCTCCTGCCGTGCCAGGAGGATGGGAGTGCTGTGCTGGACCCACTCAGCCCTGAGAGCCCTGTCTGTGCCTGCCCACGCATGGAAAAGCACCTCTCTAACGCCCAGTTACAGGATTATTGCCCCTGGGGTGGACTGAAGGCTCCTGGGACAGCAGCAGAGGGACAGCAAAGGCAACACAGCCCTGCGAGGAGCTTCACCCCTGCAGGGACACGAGAGGGGAGGTCAGTCACCCAGAGGTGGGCAGGGCACAGTGCCAGGCTGGGGGTCAGCAGGGTTTGGTTCAGAGGCTCTCTGAGCTCAGCAGGGTTTGGTTCAGGGGCTCTCTGAGCTCATAGATCCCATTCTCATCTGACCCAGCACACCCAGGCTTTGCTCCTTTCTTGGGCACAGGCAGAGCCCGTCTGCCCATGGAGGCTTTTATCTCATGCTAGGACAGAGACTGGCCTCTCGGGACAGCTCTGCCTGCAGACTTCCAGGTGATCCTTTTAACTGAGGCAGCCATCTATTTCAGTGCTTTGGGGGTTGTTTTTTTCCCCTTAGCTTTTTCCAGGAAAATATTAGCAAGCAGAATTTGTGTAGTAAATGTACCTACAGGCTTAAAGTGAAGGAATTTAAAATAGAAATAGATCAAATTGTAAATATCATATCATGCACACCTAGGGTCTGATCTGGTGGAGATTTGCTTCTGAGAATAATCCCTGTCCAGGAAACTGCAGCAGTGCCTTTGAACTCAGCCAGACTACCTGGGAGAGCAAGGGGTATCTCATAAATACCCAGCAAGGGGAGTCTCAGACCCTAGGCTGCCTTAGCCAAGGTGTAAAGAACTTTGGAGTTCTCATGACCTTTGGAAATGTTGGTAACTTCTGGTGATATCACAGACTGCCCCACAGACCCCTGGTGCTCAGCCATGGGCCTTCCTACACAGACACATCCCATCCCAGGAGCTCAGGGGCTGCCTGACTTCCATTCTGCTTTCATGGCTTTGAGGTCTTGCTGCTCCACATCTTCTCTGTGCATAAAGAAAGCAGTTTGGTAGTGGAAAAAATCTACCTTACAGCTTTCCAGTGAGAATGGATGTCTGTCCCTCACAGTTCCCTCGAGAGTCCTTTCCCAGCTGGGATCCTCAATTGGAAAGGAGACTCTGAGGCAGGACCAGGTGTATTGGGCAGCCCACAGCGCACCATTGCTTCTGCTGCTGCATACAAATGCAAAGGTAGAGCCAAGGCTCTCTGACAAAATTCTCACCAGCCACATTTAGATCTAGCAGAGAACGAGACACAGACCATGCAGTCCAGAAGACTAAAACCAGTGAATGGTACAAGGTTATGAAAAATAAATTAAGCACTCCAGAAGAAAAATATCTCTATCTTTCTGCTTCCCACAACTAGCTTGCATCCTGAAACTCTTCAAAGCAAAGTTGTCGTTAAACAACAAGAAGAAAAAAGTCTTTGTTTTAAATGTTGCCTTTTCCCATTATATTAGGGGTGAAACATCCCCCTCTGCCTGTGCTGCAGCTCTGTGCTGGATATCCCACACTTGCTGCCCAGGGATTGCTCTGCATGGAAAGCCAGCACAGGGCAGAGGGGAGGAAAGCAACTGTGCCCTGCACCCAAAGAACAAGTATTCTGACCTAGAACAGGACCCCTGGGCATAACCTTTATGTTTCTTTGATATTCATTTTTCTTGATCTTGGCAATTCCTTTTTCTGCAGCTTTGGGTTAGGTGATGCACATGCACTAACTTCTGCTTTGGCTTCCAGGTAGAATTACAAATGTATCTCCTTGAAATATTATCAAGTCTGCAAACAAGTTTTAGTTTTGCAGGGAAAGATTTTTACTTACTTTCTTCTCCCTGGTCTCAGTGATGACAGTTCTGAATTTTTTCCACTATTTCTGTTTAGTCAGGAGCGCTGTCCTTTGGTTCAGATTTGTTCTCCACTACAAACTGTCCATGCTGCTCAGGGTGTGGATTTCTCACCTTTGCTCCAAGCAGCGCAGGCAGCAGAGAGCCCCACCGAGCAAGATGGTGTGTGAAAAGCAAGGAATGCAATAAATAAGTGCCACTATTCTGAATTAATTCTGAAGACTTCATTGTTAACTGATAATTAGCAGCCACAGGGTTAGAAACATTAGTGGAAGAAATATCTACACCTCAGCCTGGATGATATAAAGCATAAATTCTGAGATATCTTTATATCTCCAGATCTGCTTTAAATCTCCAGATGCAGGGCAGCCAGACAAACCAAGCAAAGAACTGTGGGCAGCCCCCTCCATGCCAGAGGTGTCACCACCTGCAGCAGCTACAGCTCCACACCTGCACCAAACCGCGCCCTGGTCCTGGTGCTCCTGGTGCTCCTGGTGTCCCTGCTCTGGCACGGCACGGTCCCGTGGCTTGGTGTCCCTGCTCTCCATCTGCATCGGGGCACCTTGGGCAGGAGCTGCTGCCTTGGGCTGCCAGGAGAGCTCAGGGAGCTCCGGCTCCACATCAGCTACCCCAGGCTCAGCCCCGGCCCTCTCCTTGCCCAGATACCCCCGGCAGCCTGTGGCTCCCTCTCTGGGGGCCTCTGCTGGCTCCCAGACCAGCAGAGCGGAGCTGGAGGATCGCAGGGCCTGGCCTGGGCCAAGGTCTCCAGTCAGGCTCCTCCAGGTCTGTTCTGGAGCCTCTGGCAGGCTCAGGGTGGGCCGGGAACAGCGAGTCCTTCTGCATCAAGTCCTGCTGAAACCCCACGTTAGTTGTAATTTATTTACTGCAGAGAAGGATTGCCTTCTCCGTGCCCTAAAACTACAAGAGAGCAATGATTTCTGTTTACAAGACACATGATTGGCAAGATAAAAATATTCTACTTATTCTACGTTCAATAGTCCAGTGATTTCATGTCAAATCTATGCATAAGAAAGCCATATTTTTTTGCCTTGCTTGTTTCGAGCCCAGAAAGTGAACGAGGACTCCAAAATAAAGCCCAACAGTGCACGGGGTTATGTTCAGCCCAGTGAGTTCCTGACTATCACTGCACAATGCAGGCAGAAGCTGCACCATTTCTGGACTAAGAAAAGGTGAAATATAATGTGAGGCTGGTTCACCCTTTCACACCACATGCCCTTATACTTCACATCTCAAGGGCCAGCACAAAATGTTACTTTACCACTAGGCAGAGTGAGGATATGGTGCATCCAAGTTTGCCAACATGACATATTCATGTACTTCAGATTTGTTTAAGACACAACATGAGGGCAGCAGGCATTTGGAAGTCCCAGAGGTGGTTCCTGCAGAGAGAGCACATGGGAGTTAACCCAGCAAGGCTCTTGGATCTGGCAGTGAGGAACATTCATCTGCTGAACGTACTGCACACAAATCAGGGCACAGCAAAGCACAGCAGCGCCTTGGCTCCCCGCAGCCCTGGTGCACCCTGCACAGCCACCCCTCTCTGCCCGGCAGTGCTGCGCACACAGCTCAGCCCCAAAGGCCACAGCACCCATGGACTGCAGAAAAGCTGCTCATCTGCAAGGGAGGGCAACTGAGCACTGAATCAGCTTCTGGAGGGACTATGCAAGGCTGTTTGCAACGTTGGCACTTTCCCTAGGGAGCGCTTCCCTTTCGTGACAGTGGAGCTGGAGGTGATGAAGGCTCCTGGATGAAGCCTTTGACTCTGCTGTGCCTCGAACCAGACTGGAAGTCAGAAGGTCTTGGTCCCAGCCTGAAAAAAGCCTTTTAAAGAAGCCAGACAGAGATGCAATGATACTGTTTATTACCCAAGGCACTTACAAGTGCCCAATTACTGCATACATTTGTAAGGAGAGAAAATTAAATCCAGATCCCACCTTCAGATTAGGAACTTTCCAGCTGCCAGTCCCTTCTGGTCTCTAGGATGCCTCTAGGAATCCTGCACTGCCTCAACCAGGGGGAAAATAGCAATGGTTGCAAAAGACCCTGGTTTTGGTATCACATCTCCTTGAGAGGCTGAACTTCCCTGCTGCCTCTCTCCTTGCCCTTTCCCAGTCATAAGAAACAACCCATGGCCATTCAAGTAACAGAAGCAACACCACTGTGTTATTGACATGACCAAATGTGCAACTGAGTGAAGGTGAATTTCAAATATTAAGTGCCATTTTGATTCAGAGGACATCAGTCACCTTAGAGGAATTAAAAAAAAAAAAAAAAAAAAAAAAAGAAGAAATAGCAGCCTGCTTTCAGGTATCCCAAGAGGAGGAGTAGAACAAAACTCATCAAGTGAATAATATGTTTAGCCTCAGTTTTAATTTAAACCACATTTTAGTGTCTCAGCATAGCAGGAATTCCGTTACTTCATTCCAGCTGACATCATTGCTACAAATATTTCTGTCCACATTTTACATGCAGCTATGCAGTGGTTGTGTTAGAAATTCCTGTGCTGGAAATGGCTGGAAAAGAACCTGATCTTTACAAAGTTGTTTCTTTTGACTATTGCTTCTAATTCAGCCCAAATTCAAGCTCTAATGTGGAAAAGGCTACTAGTCATCAAAATTACAGTTTTATCAGCAAACCAATAACCATAACACAACTATTCACTGAGAACGAGTGGCAAGAAATAACTCTGCAAACGCATGGGCCCAACACAGCAGAAAAAGTCATGGGGGCCAGCAACACAGGTGCACAAAGAAAAGTAAGATCACTAAAATTCCTAAAATAGAGAAATATTTTTTTTTAAATATTCACAAGTATTTCAGTCAGAAAGCTTATTCTAATTTGGTCAAATAAGCAAGGAGATACACACCAGCCTGCAGTGTCACCAGGCAAAAATAGGGGGAATATCAGCATTTTTGGCTAAAACTCACATTTTGAAAAGAGGAGCTTCAGAAATGCCCTCCACAGTGCGCTGGGTATATGGGAGAGGGGATGAGAGCATTGCTGAACAAACACAACATGACTTCATTGCTGGGGACAGTCCTGTCACAGGCAATGACAGGCAAAGACACTCCCCACAGCAGCTAATAAACCATGTTAAAGCAGTTTAATTATCATCAGGCTGCACAGATATGAAATGGGGTTTTGGTGACAGAAAAGCAGAAAGTACAACATGCCAGAAAAATGGCTGGCAGTAAGCATATGTCATTTCAGCTTGATTAATTTTCCCAAAATTTCTCTCTAGCAGGGTTGGAGACAAGTTTCGAGTCACCAGAAAAAATTAAGTGCCCCAGAGAAGAAACACCTTCTCAAGTACCTGTGATTTTTCAGAATCAAAGAATCATATCAATGTCCAACCTTGCCTAGCTCTGAATTTATGGAGGCACTTTGGGAGTGATACCCAGTGAAAAATCATTAAGTATTATAGGCAGAGGATAAAGGAGAAAGAGAAACCATGTAATAATCAACTGTCAGGTTGTTAAAGAACAATACAGGCAGAGATAAAAGAGAAAGGTTTGAAAGCTTTCAAAGTGAAGAGGCAGAACGCATTATTTGTGTTTAGTTAACTAGATAAAAAGCACACTGGACATACATATTTGATTTTTCAGCTGGACTGAATTGACAAACCTATAAGCCTCAGAAAACAAAAAAAAAAAGTGAAGCAGATGAGTCACCCCCAGCTGCAGCAGCAGTGTTGGGGTGAGCCTGGGTGGAAAAGGGGTGCTCATAGCTCCAAGGATGGTTGGATCAAAATGCTGAGGAGATTTTTCTCAGAATTACTGCATTTGGGCTGCAGAATGCTTTCACCTGCAGGCTCTCAGCGGGCAGAGGCAGGAGCAGGACATGCATTGCATTCACCCTCCTGAGGTGCCCCCGTGTCCGAGGCGCTGCTGCCCAGCACTGGGCTCTGCACAGGGTAGGAGCTCAGGGAGCCCAAGGGGATGGCAGCAGCTCTGGGTGACAGTGGCCTGGGAGTGCAAAATCACACAGTGCTCTGCTCGGTGCCGCATTGCACAACCAAATCACCGCTTTCCAAAGCAGTCCACACTGCCCTTTTCATTTCACACAAGTGTCCCTCTGATCTCATGTCAGCAGGGACAAAAAAGTTGGCTTTCAAGGACTAGTAAAAAATATCGTTCAAAATAAAACATAAAGAAAGATATTAACGAGAGGAAGGACAGAGCAATTTCACAAAGCAACTGGAAGGGGTGGAAGGGTGTCCCCTTAAGCAGGACACAGGGGTCCTCCACCAGGGAGACCCCCTTTCCAAAGTGCTCTGCCAGCCTTGTAGCTCACATCAGGATCCCATTTCAGCCTCCCTAGTATTCAACACCATATTTCTTTTTCCTCTCTTCCTCCCTGCTGCCTTAACCACCGGTTTCCCCTCTACATTTGAACTTGACTAAAGAGTCTTCAGTTGAATAATAAATTCATCAGATACGAGGTCTTGGTCACCCTGAAATGATTAGCTAGTGTGGGTCAGATTTGTCAAATAGTTTGGACTGGAAACTATGTGTTCAGTGATGGGCAGGGGGATAGGGTTGCTTCATGGCTGAGGCAAGTGATCTACAACACACAGATGGAGGCCATGCACTCAGCCCCTCTCTCTCACAACTTTTTTGAGCTTTAAAAAGTAGAACACATCCTGTGGGAGCCCAGCAAACCAACAGCAGGATTTCCAGAGAGCCTGGGATCAGGTAAAGGGCAGGATGTGCCCATAGCTCACAGCTGAGGTTAGGCTGGTTAGCAGGAAAACCTTTGTGTTGGAAAAGTTCCAGCTGCCAGAAAAAGCTTTAAGAGCCATGCAGAGGGAGAGGAGCAGTTCTGTCCCCTGTGAGGAGAGCAGGGCTCAGGAGCTGAGTGTGTGCAGCCCCATCCCTGCTCCAGGGAGGGTTCATCTCTGACAGCAGGGGAGGAGTGCTGAGGAGAAGGCACCTCCTCAGGTAGCCCTTTTTGAATTGCTGACACTCAACAGAGAACCCAGAGCTACCAAGAGGAGAGGAAAGAGGAGCATAAATTACCCTGGCTCATAAGCATGTTGTGCTGTGCAACAGAAGCAAGATAATGACGTTGGGAATGTTTTATTTTGTACTATATTTCCCAATTCCAAGGAAATTAACACCACAAGCTTTCAGCAATGCAAACTAACCCAGAGGGCACCTGGCGTCCCCCATCCCTACAAGAGGATGCTAAGTTTGCAGCTATCAAGAAGCAAAATCATATGCAAAGAAATCAAAGCCAACACCAAAACTAATGTTTTTTGCCATCTGCCTCAAGTCTCCAGCATTTTCCTGTGCATCAGAGAGCACAGCAATTCCCCACACCACATCCCTTGCAGCTATCCCAAAACTTTGTTAAAATTCACTACAATATTAGATAGATGCTGATACGAGTGTGGATCACAAACTCACCCAGGCCTTCCCATCCTGTGTGGGCACCCAGCATGTCAGAGAGCCAGACCTGCTGGGAACGGGGCATAGCCCTGTGCATATCAGTTTTGTGTCTCCCAGGGTACAACAAAACTGCTCTCCAGTCCTTCCTGGTCTCCCCAGGCCTCCATGAATTCCAAATGGAAGAGGTGGGTAGATTCAGCACCAGGGTAATGTGTTCTCAGAGCATCCCCTCAGTCTGTGGTGGGGGACCCTCATCTGGCTGCATTGCAACCATCTGTGGATATGGCTCCAGCACAGGCGACTCCAGGGCTCTCTGTGAAAGCCAGGTGTTGTGGGGCTATCTGCAAAGGGCTTGTTTTGTTTTCTGAAGGAAGAGAAAAGGGTTACAACAACCTGCATAGTAAGGAGCAATGGTGTTGTCTTGACCTCGGCATTCCTGACAGGAAATTCAGGATCTGGCTGATGTTGGTTTTTGCTTTGTAAGACCTTGATCTGCTCCTTTTCTGCTGACAGCATGGATGGGAGAGAGTTTGGAACCATGCAACTGGGCTGCAGGAGTCTGGAAGGTGAAGGGGAAAAATGCCGAAATCCACAGAAAAGTAAAGGGAAGCTGCAGGGAGAAGAGGCACATTTTGCTAATTTTTTTTTTTATATTGCAACAGCTGTGCTTACATGAAAAGGATCATTAACTGAAGATGCACAGAGTACCAGCACGTCTACAGAGGCTTTATACAATTTAGGAGATCACTGCAGAGTACAATGCAGGATCATTTAAAATTCACAAACAAATACTATAAAACACCTTTTGTAGGTATTTTAATGGTCCCAAACAAGTACTGTGTACTACTCGATTGATGCAATTTTTCCTTTTTACTAAATCCCATACGTAAAAATCAATCTGTTCTTTTTAAAAACAGAGACTTTTTTTAATATGCTATTTTAAAAGAATAAAGACAGCTCCCACTGAGATGTCTGTTTAAAAGTTCAGTACATTCTGCTGCCTTATTTTATCTAGCAATGATGAACTAAAAGAACACTGAAAATTCAATCATGATGGCAATAATATTTGAAAAGGCTATAAAAAAAGGAATTATTTAGGTGGTAAGAAACATCTTTTGCTGAAATTCTGAACTCTGTATTTCCGTAACATTACATGAAAAATAATATGAGCCCTATGCAGAAAATGTGTTTGGTGTGCCACTTTGATGGAAACAAAACAGCCTTTTAAAAGCATGGAGAAATGAAAGGTGATTTTTAAAAAACACAGGTATTTACAAAGAGCCACTTACTCAGTATTCTGAATCATGCCATTCCCCCTCTTATAGTTTAGCCATCTCTTGGATAGTTTGCATAAGTATGCATTTATTTACTAATCTTCAAAGAGTCCCCATTTTTCCTAGCTTTCCACTGTAGTCATTAGAGGTCACAACCCTGTAGGAAATATGGGCTGCCATGGTAACACAAAATGTCTGCTACAGGCTTAGTGTAATTCCTCCCTAATAGAAAAACAACAGCAGCAAATCCTGCCTTTGATAAATAGGCTTATACGATGTAAGAAGCTGCTACCTAGAAAGGTGTCTATTACTTCAAAACAGCTATAAATGAAATAAATGTTATTAAAGGAAAAAAGGGGAAAACAAACTCATACATCATTAAAAAATAAATGTGACCAAGGTACACAAAGGAGAACATGGAAATAATACGTGTGCATCTGCAGTGTCTCAGTGAATACAGGGGGTGAAGTTTTCAGGGCATTGTGCTGCAGACCCTCAAACTGCTCAACAACAAGTGTCTGCTGAACTCTTCTCCTTGCAAATGTTTCTCATCACAAGGAAAAAGGCTGCATTTCTATGTGCCTGAAAAAAACAAAAATTGCTGAGGAGATTGTCACCTCCCTGACTACAACAAGGTAGCCTGCATTCCCTGCTTGGAAATTCCTACCAAAAATTGCATCTGGTTCTAATAGATAATTACTGTTTGGGAGGGAGGAAAAATAAAGGTCTATTTGATGTGATGGTTCACGGGCATTACGGGCATTTCAGTGAAATCCCACCTCCCTGGCACACTGGCAGAAGGGTCCTGGTGTGCCTGGCTGCCTCACCAGGGCAGGTATTTGGGAAGGGCTTTGGCCACCTCACCTGATGCTTCCAAGTCCTGACCACCACTCCCAGAGGCTCCCATCTCCTCTGTCACCTTCCTCCTGCCGAGCTCACACGTGAGGGACTGGTTTTCTTCAATTCTTTAGCCAAGGTTTTCCTCAGAATTTTTTTTTTTTGTGCCATGGGTACCTGCCCCTGCCCGCTTTGCATCCTGTACCACCATCAGAGGGGATACACCCTTGGTGTGTCTGCAGCAACAGAGACTACCCCTCAACCAAATCCTGTTTCTCCTTGTCTTTTCTTTACATTCCTCCAGCCAGTTTTCAATCCAGACAGCAGCAGTCATATCTCCACCAATCTGAGTTAACTTTTCAATTAAAAACTATTGCATTACCTCTACTCCATTCCCCAGGATGTTTGATTTACTACTCCTTTTTTCTGTTGGTTTTTTTTTTTTTTTTTTTTTTTTTTTTGTTGGTTGGTTTTTTGGTTTTGTTTATTTTTTAAAAGACTTAATTTTGCCTGATACAGTACAGTTTCTCTAAAGCCATCTACTGTTCTCTCTGTTTACAGTTGGTGCTCCCATTGCTTTAGGCACCCACTGCCAAGATGGAAAACTCGATTTTCTCAGGGTTTGCATTGCTTTGCAGCAAGACAGAGGCTACTGAATCCCACACACCCATACTGAATCCCACGTCACCCAGGACACCCTGCTGAAGATACCTCTCTGCAAGGGGAGAAGAATCTTCTCCTCAAGATACGAACCCCTGTGACTGCCTGTCAGAGGGTCTCTCTGTGCTTTAAGCCCATGCCCAAGAAGAAGAGCTTTTCCAATGTAAACAGTTCTATATGTGCAGGTATGGGGGAACAATCCCATGCCAAGGAAAGTGAGTGAGCTGGGTGGTCCCACAGCAGGAACTGACGGAGGTCCCGGATACCCTCCAAGCATCATGCTCTCACTGTCTGTCTGCAGCTGCTTTCTGCTTCTCCAAAGAGTCACAGAATCATTAAGGCTTGAAAAGATTTCTGAGATCATCAAGTCCAATCACTTGTTTACATATTACCCTAAGAAAGTGGAAGATCTGAAGTAAATTTTTTGAGTATAATTCCTTCCTATTAATGAAAGTAAAAGCTCTTCTCTGCCACCTCATGTCACCTCATCTCACAGACAACAAGGAGCTCCCCACATCTCCATCCAGCCCCCAGCTGACTCCTGCATCCACGTGCAAAACCCAGAGGCACCACATGGACAGGAGGCAATGCTGGGGCATCCGAGCTCTGCATCCAATGAGCAAATCAACCTCCCCTATCAATGAAGTTTGACTAGGTGCACAGCTGATGTAATATTGGTAAAGTACAAGGAAACATGAGACTTCAAATAAGTTACAGACACCCTCCTGCACAGAGCTGCCACATGGCATCACAGGGCCTCCAGCAGCACTGCCGTCCCACTGCAAGTCCCTGTGCGGTGCAAATTACCATGGCAGGCAACTGCTCTGAGGAGGAAGGGCTGCTGCCTCTCCAAAGGTACTCACACAATTTATTTTAACAAGTGTAGCTTGGTTTTAATCATCAATAATTCTTCTGAGCAAAGCATCTTCGATTAAGTGGGCTGTAGTCTATTTTGCAAAAGTAATGAAGTTGGAGTAAGAGGAGGGCTCGTGCAGTGTTCTGCTGTTAATCACCGCTAATAAAAGTTGAAAAATCACTGTCAATGAAAGTAGGAAAATTATGGAATTTGCAGATAAGCAAAGTGTAAATGAGTGAGGTTTGGTGCAGACGAGATACTTTCACTTTGTACTGAGAACAGATACAGCCAAGCACTCACCCCCTTGAATGTATTTTCCAATCCTACATACATTGGTTGGGCTATTTGGGCTCTGTTGATACAACAAAGAGATCGGCTGCTTCCCAGAGAGTGAGCACTACAGTTTGTAGCCACTGAGGAAGTGGAAAGCAGCTGCATTTTCGAGGAGAAGAAAGAGGTACTGTTACCCAAACCATGGCCAAGTCAAGAGAAGTCACCTTCATTAGAGCTTTGTGACTGTCATTTTTTTGCACCCACACAGCACCAGTGGTGTTTGTTGCCAGCTGATCTTCGGCCTGATTTGCAGGCAAAGCCTCCTATAGGCTTTGCCACAGGTGGGGCAAAACACCACATGACAGTTTTGATGTACCCAGACCCCTTAGACAGCACATAGCCTGTAGCAGAGATGGTGACACACTCACAGGACAGCTCCTGCAGATGAGCTTTACTGCTGCACACTGGTGCAACCATGCAGAGCTGCAAGGGCAGGGGAGCTGGTGTCCTGCCCAGCACGTGGCAGCTTCCCCAGGACCCCCTGCACACTCACACTCACACACACAGAGACACACACATAGCAGACACACTCACACACACTCACACAGACACACACACACAGAGACACACACATAGCACACACACTCACACACACTCTCACACACACTCACACAGACACACACACTCACACAGAGACACACACATAGCAGACACACTCACACACACTCACACAGACACACACACAGCACACACACACTCACACAGAGAAACACACATAGCACACACACACTCACACAGAGACACACACATAGCACACACACTCACACACACTCACACACACACTCACACTCACAGACACACACGCACGCACACACACACACTCTCACTCACACTCTCTCACACACACACGCACACACACACTCTCACTCACACTCTCACTCACACACACACACTCTCACACTCTCTCTCTCTCACACACACACACACACTCACACTCTCTCTCACACACACACACACATTTGGGCTGGTATGAGCCAGCTACTCTGCTCTCGGTGCATTGCTCAGCAATGACATTGTATTCCTCCTACAGTCTTACAAAGCTCTGGGACTCTCCAGCGTCCCAAGAGGCAAATCAGCTCAGCTGTGGCAATACCAAAGTGGCAGCTCTCCTTGTTCCCAGGTGGGGAGTGAGGAACACCACATCTCCCCCTTCTCCTAGTCCTGTTTTAGCAGCACTATCCACAGCTACAGCTGTGGAGAAAGTGCTAATGCTGCTGTTGAGGCAAGCTGGAATTTCTGCACCATTTATTATGAAAAAATACATGTGACTTAGTTTCTCTGAGAGCTGTTGACTTCAAAGAGACAGTTTTGCTCCCAAGACATGGAAATGCAGTAACTCCCATGTGATGAGTTTTGGTGGCCAACACAGGAGGAGTGGCATTTGTGGCAACCGCTGGCAGGGAAACCCTTGTACAAAGGATGATACCAAGAGCTCAGGAACATCACTAAACTGGTGCAATCACTCTTTTTTTTTTTCTTTTTTTTTAATTAAAACAATCTTTTCTAACAACACTAACGAAATTTTGCTGGATTTTTATCTACTATTTTGAAGGGTGTTGCATCACATCGTTACTTTAAATTTCCATATTTGTCAACGCAAAATGATATTCTGTTAACATCAAAATATCTGGAGAACACTAGCTGACATTTCTGCTTGCAAGTGTGTTTGGGGAGCATTTATACATTTATTTGCCTGGAAGAAATATGGTTTTAACTGGCTCTTGAGTTGCTCAGTTTTCAGAAGAGATTATCAAAACACTGGATGAGAAGCTCAGCACAAAGCTTGGAAGGAAACCAGAGCAGAATTATCCTACAGGAACTGACCTCATATATCGAATCAGACCTGCATGTAACAGCCCAAGTCATTGCTGCGCCATTTGTATTTCTTTGCATCACTTTATTCTTCAGGGAGTGGGGGGGAAAGGGCCACTTTTTCAAAGAATGGAGGAGCCCGGCCACAAAAGCTCCTCCCAGTGCGAGCTGTTTGGCCTGGGAGAGCTCTGCCCGAGCAGGGAGGCCGGAGGGGCGCGGCAGACATTCCCAGGGCAGACCCTGCTGTGCCCGGTGCGGGGTACCCGGGTGCGGCCCGGCTGCGGCCCAGCGCTCCCTGCCCGCGGGGCCCGGCAAACACGGCCAGCCCCGGCCCGCGCCGCCTGCCAGTGCGAGCTGGGAGAGCTCTGCCCGAGCAGGGAGGCCGGAGGGGCGCGGCAGACATTCCCAGGGCAGACCCTGCTGTGCCCGGTGCGGGGGTCCAGGGCTGCGGCCCCGCTGCGGCCCAGCGCTCCCTGCCCGCGGGGCCCGGCAAACACGGCCAGCCCCGGCCCGCGCCGCCTGCCAGCATTCCTGTCACAACACGGGAAAATGCAATGCTGCACCAAGCCATTTGTCAACCAAAAGAGTGCTAGTTTGGAATAAAAATAATTATTTTCAAATCCTTTCCATCACATTTTCCTTCTTATGGAGGAAAACCTAAATATGGAGTTACTTTTTCTCACTCTAAGGACTAGCCATCACGTTTACCAATTTCACTATGAGACAACAGAGCATTTTCTCTCTCTGCAATCCAGCCAGTTTTGCTATGACTACCACTTCCTAGTGCCAAAAAAGAGGAGGGGGGTTTGGGGGGAAAATCACCTGTAAAGAATTAGGTAACGGAGTGTGAAAGGTCTCTGCTATTCAGGAAATACTTACCGCTGGATTTAATTACAGATTGCAACTAAACCCCCCTTCCTTTTTTTTTTTTTTTTTTTTTTTGAACTTCAGAGGTACAATAACATGACATTTCTTGAATGCGGTAGTGTTGCAGTGCTTGGGATACTAAAAAGCTTGGAGAACTCTGTTGCTTACAATAAACTTAAAAATATACTTTATAAACAAGATTAATGAGAGTTTTATGGAGAAAGCACGTTTCATCCATGTGCATAAGGAAGCAGCAATTGCAGAAAGAGGAGGCTGCAGGAGCGGAGCCTGCCCAGGTGCCAGGCTGTGCTGGCAGCACTGCCCAGCCACGTCCTGGGGCAATCTGCCTTTTACAGCCCAGCCAGCTCCCTCCCTGCTCGCGGCGCTTGGCCGCAGCCAGCCCCTCACACATTTGGTCTAAATTGCATATTTTCCTCTCAGAATCTCAGCTGAGATGAGCGGTCCTGATACAACAGTATTAAATGTCAAACGAGCAAAAAACAACGTGCAAAGCCAGTGCAACTCTGTATTTAATTTAGGCAGTGTCAAAGCAAGGAGCAGAAAGGAATGGCATTTTATTTTTTTCACATTTTTATAAAACCACCAAATCCAGCTCATACTTGAGACTCCTGTCCTGACCACCTCGCCAGAACCCATTTCTTCCCTTATTCTGTAATAATATTAAGTTAATCAGCAGTAAGCAAAAAAATCTAGCAATATCTGCCTACATTTGAGTCACTAATTATACATTACAGTGTTAACATTTTTGCTCTGCTGTGCATTTAATTTGCCCACTTTGAAATGAGACATTAGGACTTTATTTCTAAATGCACTGATTAAATTTTGTCTCTGCTTTTGCAGGCAGAAATACAGCAGCTTTCCTCTCCGCGTAGGTAACGAGGCATCAGCACCCTGGAATTCATTTAAAAATTTGTATGCCATCATAATTATCTCCAGTCATTATTCATAATAAAACAATTTGTTATAGATCAAATACTGTGCATACACATACATGGATTTGCTATCATGAGTGTCTCTTAAACTCACAAAAGGGAGTAAAACTCAGAGTCCAGGCAAAAAATCTGTTCCCTGGAAGGTGTTATCCTGTCAGTGCTACGGGGTGATTTACAGGATCTGCCACATGTAGGAGCCTGTGGCTTGACTTTTTTTGGCTTTTATGAGCTAAAGAACAGGAGCAGGGTCACTGGAGAGATTAAGTTTCCTTTCTGCACTAACATTAGGGAGAGAGACACGGCAAATAAGTGTTCTGCTCTACCCTGAAAATTAAAATACAGCTGGATTACGGCTCTAACGATGCCAGCTTTTACAGGGCTCAGAGACTCCCAACACAGCCACGGGCACAGAGGACTTGTATCCCTAGTATTTAACCAAACAAGGAATTGGAAATTGTTTTCTTGCCTTTTTTGCTTCTTGATTTGCTTTTTAACAAAACAAAAAATTGCTCCCGTTCATGCAGAGCACAGGGAAATCAGGAGTAAATTCTTCTGCTGATACATTTGTCTGGGTTCAGTGAGGTACCAATGCCAGTGGAGCAGCACAAGGCAGTTTTTTCTCTTCCTCTGTGCTTCAAACAATAAAAAATTCAGGTGATAATTCACTCCACAGCGCAGCACCCAAAGCAGGAGCACAGGTCCTCCCACTGCTTAAAAAGCACAAGCACGAGGGATAAGGAAAAATAAAATTGGAGGCATATTCAATTTTTAAATATTTTCTTTTGATAGGTTGTAATTGTAAATCAGAGGGGGAAATCAGATTTCAAATTCTGCCTGCACTTTATACATTGGCACTTTTGATTTACCCAAGTTACATGGGAGCAGAAGAGGCAATGTTTGCCTCTATGCCTCTGAAATCAAGAGATAAAACCTTATTTTGCAATTACAGCAAGATATATAGGCTAAACTAAAGAAGTATCTTTTTTTTTTTAATTTTGTTTTCTCTCTCTGTTTCCCACAAAAAATTAATAAATTTTACATTGCAATTCTGTTCTGGAGCAAAATAATATTCATTGTGGAAAGGGAATTTAACCTGAGAAATCAGCTTTCTGCAGCTCTTGCTTGAAGTGGTTCATGTTGATGTTTGAATGATTTTCTTTACCTACACATTTTGTTAACTGGTTTAATAAATCATGGCAGACCTTTAAAACCAGATCGAAGTGTACAGGGTATAGCCAAACAGGACAGCAGAAGGTTCACAATATTTTAGTGCTTTCAATAGAAAGACTCTAATTTTTTTATTATTATTATTATTATTATTATCATAATCATGAAATGAATGGCTGAAGTTAAATGCTCTTTAGCGGTTATTTTTCAAAGTAAACTGCAAAAGCAAAAGGAAACATTTTAAATCCAGAAACTATTTTGAACCAGTTAGTTGGAAAAACTAAATTAAAATATTGGACTAATATACTCAGACCATGGAGTAATTTAAACTGTAGCAAAACAGCAAGAGGAAAATTAGACAAACAAATGATTTTTCCAACTAAATTCTTCGGGATAGTTTATGGTGTTAATCTCTCTCCTTCTTTCCATACTTTCTTACCAAGCATTTGCTACCAAAACATCAACGACTTTACATTTCTTGGGAGGTGGCTGATGGGATCAAAATGCCATTTCTTAAACCAGAGAACAAACCAGGTTCGTGCCCTGCAGTTTTGTAGGTGTTGTTATTAAATGATGGATGGATAAGACAAATGTACTCTATTGTGAACAAATTGTGAGATACCAAAGGGATAGTCCCTTAAAAAATAATACCATGTTATTTATATTTTAAAAGTAGATGTCACAATTTTGTATGAATAGTTGTATTTAGGTATTTACTGCGTTTAACATTATTGCAGAAATCTAAACTAGATATGTACATTCTGCTCTTTTTTTTTTCTTTAATTGAGATCCACAGAAAGTACAAACTAATTAGCCACATGTATCAAAATTATTAATGTAACCTCAGCTATTCAGTTGACTTGCATTATGCAATATATGATCCAATAAATTAGGTAACATAACAAAACCAAAAATAAAGGCTTAGGTCTCAGTACAAATTAAACTATAAAACATTGTAGTCAGTGCTTGAAAATACTCCATCTTTCATTTCTAAATTATTTAAAAACTAATAAAGGTGGTTTCAAAAAGTAAGGAAAACAAACTTATTCCAATTTGGTGTGAAAAATAATTGAATCTGAAAATTTTATGAAAGGACTTTCTCTAAACAGAGCTACAAAGCACAAATAGACCATAGTGATTACAAAATAGCCATAATCATCTGACTGGCATTTTACGCACTAGATGCTTGTAAAAAATGGAGATTATAAACTGAGCACCATAAACCTCCGCACGGTTGAGAGAAGAAAACCCCCAGACTCAAGAGCACAATTGCCCTGCACCCTCCCTGTGCTGCAGCCTTTCACTGAGAGAAGGCTTTTAACCAAATCTGGCTACAGGACAGGAATGGGAAATGGAAGAAATACAGGTTTGTTCTGCACTTTCATCCCTTTCTCGTAGCAGTGTGAGAAGAGACCCTTGGGGTCCTGTTTGTCACAGGGCAGAATTTCTGCCAGCGCCTGTGCCTTGAGCTGGTGTCAGCGCTGAGCAGCCCGCAGCTGAGGCTGCTTGTAGCTCAAGCTGGGCGCTGCAGGGGAAGGGGTGGCACTGTCCCTGCCTGCGCCCTCCACTGCATCCCCCGGCCAGCTAAGGAGAATCCCTCCTACGTCCACTCAAGGGAGAAATTCATACAAAAGGAAACAGCAAACTTCTGTTTAAAAGTAGTGACAGAGGCAACAACGAATACTCCAGAATAAGCAGTCAGCACTTTAAGGATTTATGTAATTAAATTAATCTGGTGCTTATTCTCTAAAATATCACTCCTGAATTAAGAAAATCCATTCAACCGAACTCTGCATTTAAAAACCTCTAAAAATCTTAAAAAATTAACTGATGAGGATTAGGAAAAAAAAAAAGACCAAAAGAAATCCCCAAAGCAGCCTCCCCAGCTGAATCAATGTCACATCGGAAGAGTGAATATACTGGAAATTTGCATAAACTTTGAGGAGAAATTTTGTTGTGGTGGTTGTTTAGGAACTACGCTAAGCAAGAAAGCTATGGTAGAAAGCGCCACAGTTTACAAAGGTAAGCTACCCAAACCAAACCAACACTGCTTTTTTTTTTTTTTTTTTTTTTTTTAATACCTTGGTGCCCCCTTTTGGTCTATACAGTTCAAGGCATTTTTCCCCGTTTAAAAATTTAATCATAAAAATACAGTAACTTTTCACTAGTGAAATCTTAATCGAGAGTCTCATGGCTGCTCCATCCTAATGACAGTCCACTGTCCCTGCCATCGATTTAGCCCCTGTGAACATGCACGAGTAGCAGCTAAGGTCAGAGGAACGGGCAGATTTCCATTAGAAAAATTGTCCCAGTGCAAACCCCTGCTTTATACAGTTATCTTTATAGACAGTAGGGAAAAAATTTTTAAATAATAAAAATATAATTTTAAAAAAGAGAGAAGAAGAAAAGAAAAGAAAAGAAAAGAAAAGAAAAGAAAAGAAAAGAAAAGAAAAGAAAAGAAAAGAAAAGAAAAGAAAAGAAAAGAAAAGAAAAAAGAAAAGAAAAGAAAAGAAAAGAAAAGAAAAGAAAAGAAAAGAAAAGAAAAGAAAAGAAAAGAAAAGAAAAGAAAAGAAAAGAAAAGAAAAGAAAAGAAAAGAAAAGAAAAGAAAAGAAAAGAAAAGAAAAGAAAAGAAAAGAAAAGAAAAGAGGAAAAAAAGGAGAAAAAAAAAGACCCATTCATTACCTTTGCTACAGTACACTCAATGGGGGAAGGCTGAGGCGGGTGTGCAGATGATAACTTTGCCTTGCTACATTTGTATGTGCGACACTGAGGAGAGGAAAGCTCCCCAGCAAGCGGGAGCCTGAGCTCGGGTCCAGGTTCTTGGCATGCTGCTAGCACCCAAACCTCCCCGATCTTTGAGGAGAAGAAAGCAAAGTTTGATATATATTAATTAGACCAAAAAAAAAAGAAGTCTCATCCTGACGACTTTCATATTGCGGTGCTAGTAATTATGCCACAGAAACAAGATCTTTCCACGTTCAACATCACTGTGTGAAGACGAGCTTATTTCCAGCAGGGATATTGAGTCCTGCCATCTGAAGGGCCAATCAAGTGTGAAGTACAGTATAGTTTTAGACTCAATTGAAAGGAAAAAGCTTGACTACTAGTTCATAGCATGACAACTTTCATGGATTAGCTCAGACCCTATTCTACTCTGTGAAAGGGTATCACAGCATGAAGACAGTTTTCAATGCACTAAACTTTAATAGCTGAGTGGGGGAGCCAAAGCTTCCTTTTGGTCTCTATAGAAACAGTATAGCCAAAATTTCAGCCAAAATTAAGATTCCTTGGTTTCAGTCCTGTATTTACCCTCCAAGATCCCTATTCACAAGAAGTCTTCAGATTATATATAGCTATATATATCTCTATATATGTAGATATACACACATATTAAAAAATAGTTATAGAGAAAACTACATACATGCTTGTGCATGCCATTTTTCCAGTGGAAGATAAAGTGAGTTAAATGCAAGTAACTAATTCCCCCAAGCCCCACCACTGCTCTCCAGTGTCCCAGAGTCCTGGAAGGAAGCAGTGTGTGCAGAGACGCACCCGAGGAGGCATCACCAGCACTCACTGGCTTTTCCCTCCCATCCCAGCTGCAAAGCTGTGCACCCTTCATATCCCCATCCCACCAGAGCCCTCACCCCTCTAGCATGCTCCAGAAAGTTGGAGATTTTATTTCAGCACCAGCTCCTCCACTGAGCATCTCCATAGGGAATGCCGTGTTTTGGCTGTTGATGCTGAAGGCTGATGGAAGCTTAACCTGCTTGGCAGTGTTCAACCCAGCAGTAGAAGTTCCCCATCTGCATTTTAAGAGAAGCACTCTCATGATGAAATTAGGTTCCGAGAACAAGGGAAAAAAACACTCTCCCACAAGAAACGCTTCCCGCAGTCCTCTTGCCCAGCCCGTGTGGAGACGCAGGCGGGTTGCTGCAGGCAGCGTGCCTGCCGGGCACACGGGACACAGGGCAATCTGTGCCTCAGAGGGTGTGCCGTCACACAGGGCTGCAGAGCTGACAGAGCCAGCTCCTTCACAGCGTTCACCTCGGTCCTTGTTTCACCCTGGGCCGTGCATTTCCTGACTGCAGTTCCCAGCAAACATCAGCCCTGTACACCGACATGCAGGCAAACACATTTTCTCTCCCCGCCTCTTACACGTCCTCTCTCTGCAATCCTTTGATGTGTGCCGCAGGACCAGGGCTGGACCTCCCGTGGGCTGTTACCTGCAGGTACACACGCCGTGCTTTCCACCCGTCCTATTCAGGTTTGGCACCTGTGCCTGGGCACTGGCAGGGCCAATCTGGCTCCTTCTGTGAACTTGACTGGGCCACGGATGCCTTTCTCCCCCCTCTTCCCTCCCCGCACCATCAGGACGTGTGAGTGCCTCCTATGGAGAGTCTGTATTTCACTATAATGCCCCTACCCTCCCTTTCTGGAGCACTAATCCTGAGTCACCAGAGCCAGAAGTCTGCCTTGCATGGCTAGAGAAGTGATTCTACGGCCCCTGCTTTGGGTCTGAAATTAATCCAGCTCTGGGAAAGGTCACTCCACAACTTCCATACTATCAGAGCTGTGAATTTCTGCAGAGATGCAGGTTTTGATGAAGTTTTGATGGCAGGGCCATCCCTGGGATTCTAACACCCCTGACCAGCCCTCTTGGCCATGCAGAGAGGCAGGATCAGCCCAAGGCTATCTCCTACTGGGCAGGGAGCTAGTCTGGGAGCATGGACTTCACCCCAGGGATTGCAACTGGTTGCACATGGAGGGCTTGTGCTGCCCCAGCTGCCCTGCTCATTTCTCCCAAGGCTCTCCCTGGGCCCTGCTCTGCTGTGCCCTGGGAATCCCACAGACCCTGGCATTGCCCTCCAGGCCTCACCTCAGCAGCATCCCAGCAAGATCCAAGACTCCCTGCAAGGCTAAGGAAAGTCCAACATCACCCGTCTTCTTCCAAACCCCTCCCTACCATTTAGCAGATGTACACTACCATGAACATCTGCTAAAGGACTTCTGCAAAGAAAAATTTTGAATAAAAAGTTCACCTACTCACAAAGAAACAGAAATTCCACTTTGTTAAGCCAGCATGGTTCAAAGCTGCTCTATCTTCTTTCTTCACTGTTGCAGAGAGTCACAATGTCCCAGGACCAGCAGCTTCGCTACTCTCCCAGTGCATTCTACAGAGGTGCAAAGAGCTGCTTGCTGTGAAACACCTCTCCCCTTTGGGACCCTCTGTCCAACTGCTCCCAGGTGAAAAGTGAGGTTCTGAGCCACAAAGAGCAGCCAAAATCAATATATACCTAAATGTCCTTAATAAATGTCAGTCATAACCACATCCCATGTAGAGCCTCCCTACTTGGGCATCACTTCCGAGGCTGAGTGCATGGGTCCAGTTCTCTGAAGATCCCACCTGTGTGCTCCAAGGAATGCTGACAGGCACCTTGCAGATGAGCAAACACTTGCACCCAGGAGGAAAAACATCAGCACCTTGCTGTGTGACAAACAAACTCACATTCCCTCCTGGAGGAGGTGCCTTTGGACCAGCCAGGCCTGCTCAGGTGCTTGCTGTAAGTAAAGGCTGTGGTGGCCTACTGGGCTGCTGCTGGAAAGCTCAGCACTGTGTGCAGGCTGGAGGGAAAGTCGCCTGGTCACAGTCTCCAAGGCCATCTCCATCTGGAGAAGCCTGGACTAGCAGCAGCAATCTGGGGAAAAATCTGTCCTTGGAAAGCAGTGACTTTTCTTGTCCCCTGGTAAAAGGGATGAAATCCCTGTGGTCTCGGCCTCAGCAAAATTGCCTTTGATGCTCAGACCCACTCACCATTAGGACTGTGAGCAAAAATTAGAGAGACATGCTTATGGTTAAACACAATTTCCTCTGTTGGTTAAACACTGCCTATTTCTCTCTCCATCAGGAACAACATCTCCAAAGCCCCAGGGTGTAATAATAACCCTGAATGGAGACTTTTTCCTTTGTGCAGTGCTCAGCTATGGAGGGAAACAATCTGCAGTTTAAATGATTTCATTTCAACAGATTTGAGAAAGCCATGCTGCACTAATTACACACACAGTGGACAGGTCCTGTACCCCCTAGTCACTTCCTGAGCAGCCAAGTATTTTTCCAAGGCTTTGATCAGGCCCAGTGCACCAAGACCAGTCATTTTTGCACAGGACAGAAAGACCAAAACGTGGTCCATGGGCACGCATTGACAGCTCAATTGATGGCTGGGCTCCTGCCATTGCCAGTCATGTGCATGGGTGGATGAGTCAATGTTCTTATTTAAACCTGCTCCCAGGGCCCTCGGGCCCTACATGTGTCACTGTGTTAGATGCCATTGCTGCTGCAGCAGCTTCCTTGCAGGACATCAAAGCATATTGGAGCAAATCCCTCATGTGTGAAGGGAAAGCCAGCCTTTTGCACTGAGGAATCCCCTCTATTCAGCCCCAGAGAAGCTTGTGTTTGGAGTCAAACCAGACAGACATCAGCAGGCGGGGTGGGACGATGGTGACAGCCAGCCTGAGCATGCCACTGCCACCCATCCCCATCCCTGGGCAGGCATGGGGAGAGGGGATTGGGAGATGGCAGCAGGAGGCAAGTTTGCCTCTCTGCAAGCACCCAAAGGGTCAGGAGCCCAGCTGGGCTCAGGCAGGATGGGTGGAAGGCGGCGGTGCCATCCCCAGAGCAGAGCAGGGACACGATGCTGGCAGAGCCCAACTTCTCTGTTTCTCCAGCCAAAGCAAAGGCAGTGCCTGCTCAAGGCTGCTCTACCATTGCCTGGCCCAGCAGAGATGCCTGAGAGCAAAAACCACCCAGGAGCACACAAGTTGTGAGAAAAGCCAAGAATGGTTGATTGCGGCCAGGAACTGACTGGTGCCAGCTGCCACGGGCACAGGAAGGCACTGGACCTCACCACAGGAATGATGCACACATCTTGCACCTCCAGCTACACTTGCAGGTCTTGCTTTGGTGCCGTGAGACCCTGCAGTGCCTCCAAGGACACCTCTGTGCCAGAAATGAAACATGTTGGAAGTCTCACTTTGCTTCAGTTTCTCCTCCTCATTCAGCTGCAGACTCCCAAATGGCTCTTAGTCTGATAATCCTTTTGTCCAAGGCACATCTGCTTCTTGTGTTCTCTGTTCGATCTGCAACCCAGACTTCCCCCTGGTGGAATCATCTAAAGGATCTCTCACACTTTTTGCTGACCAATTTTTGTGGTATTTGGGGCATAAACTGTTTGATAGATTCTGAACGGTTGCCTTTGTTTCCCCAAAAAGGTGCTATTTTGTTCACAAACACTCCAAGGAGCTCAGCAGTCTCTTTTCCTACATATCTTTTCATCATTTTAACACAAAAGCAAAAGCTTTTGAAATCCCCATTTCATGTTGGTACATTAGGTATCTGAATTCCTCCCACATGTGAAGCCTGAGTCTGAATATGAGCTCACCCCAAAAATCTCAAGTTTGCAATTTAGGCATTTTCCTTTGATGCATTATTTAAATACACATTTTAACTATTAATTCAGACAGCTTAGCACTGTAATTTAGTAGCCAAACCCTGCATTGGGACAGATCCTCACCTGCTGCAAATCCAGGCTGCTCCCATCCCCCATTCCCCATTCCCACCAAAGCATTGAATTATTCCAACAAGCTTCTCTAATTGGACTTCAAAGAATTCAGATAGTAAAATATTTAAACATTTCTGTATCCAAAATTAATCAATTTAAAAACACCTGGAGAAAACAAAATTATAGTTTTATGGAAAATCATGCTTCACAATGAATCTCTGGAGGAAAAATTGTGCCCCTGCTGTTTAACTTGAGGAGGAAACGATCACCCATTACTTTACTTGATTTCATGAGAAGTGGGAGCTCTCTACATACATTTTACCCTCTTTGTTCCTATATTTCCCAACCTGCTTAGTTGCAGTCATCATTCCTCCAAGAATGGAGTGATGATTTTTCCGTTCCTAGCCCAGATGGGTCCATCCTTCCTCAGTGCACTGCTCCACCAAGAGCAGAGCAAAACCCTTTCCATGGCTTCTCCATGTGTGGAGAGAGCCCCAAGCAAAGTCACGCTTTCTTGCTCATCTCCTGTCTCACTGGGACTAGAGATTCCTCCTCCTCAAATATCCTTTCATCAAGGTCCATGATATGCTTACCAGGTTTAACAGATGGGTGCGAAGGAGCAATGTGCATCATCTGAGGCAAGTGGAAGGGGAATGCTACATCCACCCTGTTAGATGGGAAGGGTGCTCAGGAATAGGACTGTGACTCAGGCTGGCAGAAGGGAGCAGCCCTGGGAAAGCTGCAGGTGTTGGGGTGCATGCAGGGGCTCACCCTGCTCTGTGCCCCCAGATCTTGGGAGCACAACTACAGCTAGGGGTCTTGAGCACTCAAATCCAGGATTCCTGCCGAATTTGGAGTGTTGCATGGGGACTTTCAGGGTGCTGAGTGAGCTGCAGGGAAGGCAGACTGCTGCACCCAGGTGGGTCAGCCCTGCCCGCAGCAGGTGCCCAGGGCTGCAGTCACATCTGCTCAGTGGAAGCTCCCACATATCACCACTGGAGCTCTTAGAGGGAAAAATTAGAAGATTGAATGGCCTGCATACATTCAACAGCAACCTACTTCATCCTGGCCCCCAAACAAATCCCTGCTTATTTCAACAGATGAGCAGGAGCCTGGACCAGCCATGCCCATGCCACAAGCACCAGTTTAACATATGCCCCTTAGCATTTCAGGCATCTACCTGATGAAGATCTCTGCTGTCCACCAGGAATTGCTGAAGGTGATCAGCAAGCAGCTCCCTGGCATGTGCCAGGGTATCCATGTTATCCCTCCCTGGGCGTGCACCAATAGCCAGGAGGAGCTGCTGCCCGCAGTGCAGGAAAAGCAGGGACTCTGGAAAAAAACCAGACTTTGCTGCTGCTGCTGCTGCTGGATACCCACAGAGGAGCCCGAGGGTTGATTTATTATGGCTGTGCTTTGGGTTAAACTCATATGGTCTTCAAACCATAATTAACTGCCATGCTAAAAAAAATTTAAATAATAAATTACACTAAGCAAAAGCCCAGGGGCTGCCTCAACATGATGCACTTTGTGTGATTACCCAGCACAGCACTAGGGTTGGACCTCACGGGCTGGAGTCACTCATCATATTCACCAGCACCAAATTCATCCACCCTGAATCTCCTGTCCTTCATTTCTGCTCCCTAGGCTGCCAACAGCAAAGGGATCTGAGTGTGCAGGAGGGTTTGATGTGTCCAGAAGAGGTAACAAACCCCTACCCTGGGGAGCACTTCCATTTTGTCTCGGTGGTTGTAAAGGAGGGTCGCTATAATTGCTGCCCTTCGTCTGCCCTCCGTCCCTGTCAGCTGCCTGTGTCTGGCACTGATCAGATATGATTTGCTCACCCTACACACACAGACACTCACCAAAAGTTAAGGCAATTGCAGCAAAAATTTCTCTACCTGCAGTGGACACTGGGATGCCCACAACACCTAAGAATCTGGTAAATTAGCTGCATACAGTGAAACTGAATTTGGTTTCCTTTCCACAAAACCATGAAGATATTTATATATAATTTATCTTTCTAAGTTGTCATGTGGCAAAAGACCTCTTGCTGTGAGGCAAGCTTCTCTTCCTACTTAGAGAGAATTACGTGATTAAATAGAGACCTGAAAAGTTGTGAACAAGCATTGAAGAAGAAAAGGTTTCCTCTTAAAGCCTTAATGAAGTGGGTTCATTCCTCCTCCAACATCAACTTAGCCTTGTGTAGTTTGTTTTCACTCTGGTTAATCACTGACCAAAGCTGTAGTGCGGACCACCAGTTTCCAATAACCCATAAAAGGCAGATCAGAAGCTATTGTTCTTTTCTGTAGGGCTTAGCAGACAACAGCTGAATAAACCTGTTCAAAGTCAGAACCGTCAAGGAGGAACAGAAGCCCAGCCATCGGCTGCAGGGAATCCTGAAAAGGAAATTCATTTATTATGACATAATTGATAGCACACACGCAAATACAGCACACGGGCCTGTGCAATCTCGGGTAATTAAATACAGAGCAATTATCGGGTCGCAGTTAGAGATACTGATGTTGTTCCAAAGGAAAAAATTGTGCCTGCTTGCTCCTCATGGATGCTAACACTAGGTGGGTGCTCCTGGCATCCTGCGACTGCAGTTCTGGCAAAAATCTTTCCATGGGGCAGAAGAGGTGAAAAAGGGAAGTCCATGCAAATGTGTGTCTGGAAACAGCACCCCTTAAAACTGTGAGAGCTGAGCGAGAGGTAGGAAGGGCCACAATGTGCTGGGAAAAGAAAAAAGCGTCTGCTCATGGTGAAGGATTCAGGGGAGCATGAATGCAACCTCCTAAGGGAGGCATATTTGGTCTTGTTTCATTTGGATTTGCAGCACTTCTAAGCATGCACAGGAGGTTCTTGGGATGCAAGACGAGTCTCTGATGCCATGAAAGTTCATCCTTGTCCTACAATCACCTACCCAAGACGAAAAGTTTTGCAACAACATAACTATCCTCTGAAATAAAAAAATAATTAAGTGAAGCATTGAGATGGTGCTTTTGCTCCAAATAGACTACCGACCCTTCCCAAAACATCATGTGAGAGCTTCCCTGGTGGCTGTGCCCCCTCCAGTTCCAGCAGTGGCTCCATCAATCCTTTCTGCTCTGAGACACTTCTCCAGCCCCATCCCAAGCAGGGTCCAGCTGAGGGAACAAGCCTGCTATAGCAGATTTAAAGAAAGGGCAAACCGACCACATAGCAAGCCTGAAGAGACGTGCTGGTGAGGAGGAACATGCACCCTCCAACCCACGGGGCAAGGCCCAGTTCAGCCAACTGTTCCCTGCCCCAAAATCTTTGAAGCCTGCTTGAAAGTGGCTCATACCCTTCACCCCTGCACTGGCACCAGCACCCAGGGTGAGAGCTCATGCTTTTACGGTGGGAGGAGAGGATTCTCATCCCCACTGTCCCTTCCCAAGGCACACAACAGCACCAGGCTCCCTCCATCTGCTCCAGCAGCTCCTTTTCCCTGCAGGGTGTCATTGCTATTCTCCACACTGCTGACAGTGAGCCATGCCTGGCTCCCCAGTACACCCAGGGCAGAACCTGCCTTCACCACTGCCTTTCCTCTGCTGCCCACAGCCAGCTTGTCTTTCAGCTGAGGGGAAAGGATTCCCAACATCGCTGAGAACCACTCAAAAATAAATAGCAGGACCCATCCCAGTGAAGGTGGATGCCAGGCTCTGCTCTTCCCAGGGGATGATACACTCAGGTTAATGGGACATTTATGACACACAAAACTTGTGGTTTCAGGGAAAACAGAAGCCATGAGGGGAAAAGCAGGCACCAGGGGGACAGGGTGAAATCCCTGTGGGGAGTTGCTCTGGAGTGATGCAGGCAACAGACTTTGGAGGTCCCTTGGGAGAGACATGGCACTGGCTTTGGTCTTGGTGGGGGGAAGAAATAAGTGGAAAGATTCAGGGAAAAGCGGCAGGAGTCAAAGGAGCTGTTCTCTCACCCCATTTCTTGCCTGAGATAAAGCAAAATAAATAGGTGAAATGTGTGGGTAAAAATAAAGATTAAAGAATAATAAGCAGAGGGTGATGAAGAGCAATGAAGTGTTTGGCTCAAACAAGGATTTGTTTTTGCTGCTGCCTGGAGCAGGGAGGGAGAACCAAGATTTGCTGAGAGCACCACAAACTTTTAGACATAATTTTCTATTTTTCAGCACTTTATTCCTCTCACCTGCATGCTCCATGGGGAAATATTGGTTGATTTAATTCTAACATTTGGAGTGAAACCCATTCACGAAACTTGCTGGCTGTGTGATTCAAACGAGTCTTCTCTTTCCTCTTTTTGTTCTCACAAGAAAATCAATTCACTTGAAGAGCCTCTTAATCCCATTTTTGCAATCAACAATTGCCACTTGTATATCGCTCTAATAGATTAAGAAGTGGGATGATGCGGTTGTCTGGTCTAATTCAACCCTATTCAGGTAACTGCTGCCCAAGGCACTTTGTAGTGCCAAGTGTAGAGCTCTACAGGAAGACTTTTGCTATCATAATTTCCTGTGGAGCTATGCACTGCCCCCACTGAGTAGCCTGAATTACTTTGAATTAGGCCCGACAACCACAGAGAGCAGAAATCCAACAAGCAACAATAACCAAGTCTTTGAGCATGACTTGCATGGGTTATTTTTTTTTCTCTTTTTTTTTCTTTGCATTCGAACAGAAAGAAGGAATTTCAAAACGCACATCTATTTAAATGACAGCGACCTGCCATAAATCAAGTGGGAAACAAAAGGGGAAAACCGTTTAAGTGAGAGAGAAGTTGAAGTGGAGGAAAAATTAATCAAAACAGTTTTCAAAAAAAACTTCATCGTAAGAGCCTGTGAAAAAAAATTCAGGCCTACAGCATCTCCATGGCAACGGAGAACAAGCACATGTTGGATACCAAAATCATAAAAGGTTTGTTTTGCAGGAGCGAAACAGAGACAGATGGATCCATGTTAGTTTTAGCTTAATTTTTTAAAACATTTCAGGCAATTTATCAGCCAGCATGCTCT